>NC_071573.1:80919798-82119798 GCF_024509145.1 Vidua macroura
AATTAACTAGACAAACAACATCAGCAAATTAAGACCCTTTAGAGTTTTGCCAAGGAAAACTGTGACTAGTGAAATTAGATACAAGATCAATCACCGAATGTAGCAGGTTTGGCAGAAGGGAGTCAGAAATAACTCATTAATCTGGGAATATGTGCCTGACGACATGGACAGGTTTAGTAAATAAGAACCCATGCCTGCTTGAGATGAAGAGGCAGGAAATTCCCCCTGGGCTCCTGCCACCAAAGGAAAGAGAACTTGTAGTACTAGAAATCTTTGGCATAGTGTTTAGGGTTAGTTGTTGATGGATAAGGGAAGAAGATGAATGAGGAATCAGCTTTTCTGTACAAGATCAGCATTAATTCTGTGTGAGAAGGGAACAGGACTGAGAAGGTTGGTGCAAAGAGCAAGTAAGGAGTCAAGGAACCTGCATGCTGGATGAGGAGGAGAGCACTCCACATCCTTGTACCTCCCTGGGGAAGAGCATCATTCTCAAGCCTAACCACCTTCATTAAGGGAAGCAATCATTTTTCATTCATTAAAGGAAACAGTCAAATTCACTTGTAATTTACCGATAGCAGGTTTTAATATATAACCTTAGCCTTTAGCTTTTGCTACCTGCTCTCAATATGGCATTCTGCATTCTCAGAAACAGAATGGGAAAATGGTTTGATTTCCTAGGGAATTTTTCTGAAGTTAGATAATAAACTTTCCTGGCAATTGAGCTCATGGAGATGACATGTGGAAGCTGATGTATTAGGTCTCTCTAACTGCAGAAGACATCCAATTATGTGAGGAAGACATGAGAAAGGTACCACTAGTACATGGGCACCCCCCTTTGAGCATTGTGAGGTCTTCTGTTTCTAAAAGTAGCTGCAGCCCAGCATGGAAGGAGAAAGAAGGGGAATATTCTCCTTCCATGAGCATGATTTTCTTGAAGATTTCTTGTCTCTATACACTCTCTTCTCTCAAACTCTTCCTACATAAGCCAAATCCAAGAAAGGCCTTCCAGGATAAAGTAGGTACCACAGACAATATTTGTAGGTATACTTATGACCAAGGTAAATTAAAAATGGTGGCCAATGTGAAGAGCTGCAAAAATACATGGCAAGTGGTATGTGATTGATATTCACTGAGTGTCCAGGTAATAAAATGGCAAATAAAACTGAGTGGAGATTGCCATAAAGTGATATGTATGGGAAGAAACAATTTCAGCTTAACATATACCTAGAGTAGATAATTACCATTATGGCCTGAAATCATGCTGTAAAAATAGATACTTCTATGAAAATACCACCTCATGGCTAAACAGCTGTCAAAATATATGGAACACAATTACTATCTATGTGAAGTAATGGATATGGAACATACAAACACTTCACAATAATTGAATGCAACAACCTAAGGTAACAATACCCACCGACATAAATGTGCACAGTTAGACTTTTTGGAACGGTTTGTTTCTTTACATTTGCAGTGCTGCAAATTAGGCTGTTGATCCTGTTGTTACAGCAAAATCATGACCCAACTGAAACAGGCAGTGAGTGGCTTAAATCAGTCACCACTAGGTGTTTCCTACACTACTGTAAAATAACAAATGTCGCCAACATAAACAAATTAAGGACATGTAATGTTTTAGAAAGCTAGATGTCAACGTTACTGTAGTATTATTGACATTAAAATGGAAAATACTAAAAGCTTGGTATTAGCAGATATTGTAATACATATTAATTGTACAAATCCCTGGCTGGATACCACCACACCATGTCCTAACTGCCAAGTACAGCATATCTTCCCTACAAGTGGATCCCTTGGCCTACAGACTGTCACCTACTGGAGGGACCCAGCACAACTGTGGGGTGCAGACAAAGTCAACCCCTTCATTCTTAGTGAGACAGATCTTAGCTATACCTCCTGGCATTGTTTTTACCATCCTCAGTTAATTACTTTTTTCATTTCTTCTACAAAATTTATTACCTACCAGGTGCTGCTCTGTTCTGAAATGTTTGTAAGTAGCTTTACACTCATTTGTCAAATAAATTAACCTGGCATATTCTTTAATACCTTCATTTTTTCTAACTAATTGTAAATCATTCATCCTCAGACAAATTTAATCCTTAATGCTCTGCTGGATTTTAATCAAATAATAAAACTAGTGATACAGAAACTACAATAGGATTTTAAATCACTACAGATTATGTGGATAACATTACAAAGGCCATCTTGTCACATGTCCAAAGATTGGACTTACAAAATATCTTTTTACTGACAGAGGTGGGTTGAGCCTAGCTGGACACCATGTGTCCACAAAAGTCTTTCTATCACTCCCCTCCTCACCTGGACATTGGAGAGAAAATACAACTAAAGGCTCCTGGGTAAAGATGAGGACAAGGGAGATCACTCAGTAATTACTGTCATGGGCAAAACAGGCTCAACCTAGGGAAATTAATTTAATTTACTGTCAATTAAATCAGCATAGTATAATGAGAAATAAGAAAAAATCTAAAATCCATCTTCCCTCCACCCCTACATCATCCCAGGTTCATCTTCATTTGTGAATTCTCCACATGCTCACCTCAGCAGAACAAGAGGATGGGGAATGGGGGCTTCAGTCAGTTCCTCACATGCTTCTGCTTGTCCTTCCTCCTCAGGGGAGGACTCCTCACACTCTTCCCCTGCATGGGGTCCCTCCCACAGGAGACAGTCCTTCATGAACTTCTCCAACGTGGATCCTCCCCACAGGCTACTGTTATCATTAACTGCTTCAGTATGGGTTCAGCCTTTAAGGGACAGACTGGGCCAGTGTGGGTCCCCTTGCAGGGCCACCAAACCCCCTCCAGTGTGGGTTCCTTGCTCTGTGAGGCCACAGGTCCTCCCAGGAGCCTGCTGCAGCACAGGGGCACAGCCTCCTTTAGGCACAGGGTGAGGTGCTCCATGGGATATCTGCTCTGTGGATATTTGCTCCAGCGTGGATTTCCACTGAGGGACAGCTGCCCCACCATGATCTGCACCACAGGCTGCAGGGGAATCTCTGCTCCAGCACATGGGCAATGTGAAATCACATGCAAACTGAAACTGAACAGTGAAATGAGTTAGTTAGAGGACAAGTGCAACTACTGTAACATATTTAGTAGATAGTATTTGCAAACCCCTGCAAGTCACTTCCTAAGAAACAAAATTATATACATAACATAGCATGTTATGCCTTAATAACTTCAATGGTTTTTAAGTGTTTTTGCTTTTCATTATAGCCCTTCTTGCCTAGCTGGCTTTTCTCATGCAACCACTTTACAGACTGAAGAAACATATCTTCACAACATTCTCTACAACAATGTATTTGCTGACAAATGGAACAGCCAGTAATTGCAAGATTCCTCATGTCCACAGGCAGGGTCTCTGGCAGAAGGTCAAGTTCTTTTCAGAGTCAACTACAAAGCTCTTTTATCTACCTAGAACAGGTCTTTTTAACACCGGGAACAAATTTTCAGGTTTCATCTGGTACCTCAGGGATAAATATATAGTGCCACTACCAAGGAAGCTGTTGCTGGCATTCCACCCCTCTAGCCTTTTTGCATCACTGTTATATAGCTCTGAGTGCATCACACAGAGTGCAGATAATTACTTCAGTTAGCAAAAACCCACTGGAAAATAGTTAATTTTAATTAAATTGAGCTGCTGATCTGCTTTACTGTGTTGCCTCCACAAACAGCTAAAGATACAGAAGTGGATGACTTGGGATGGCACCACTGTCACATTTAAAATTTATTCTCCTTTTTCACACTAAAATGCAGTGTATATGTGAATGACCAATTAGATGACCCAAAATTTTTCCTTTCCTAAAGAACTAATGCCCAGCATGTTTGAGACAGTTTTCTACTCTCCTCTCAGTTCATGGACTAAATTACTGTGTAAGTCTTAAGTCAAAGTTGCACTGCCTTCCTGCCTCCCAAGAAAAGGTTGGTTTTTAATTGGTACACTAGTAATCACACACATGAATCAATTACTTCACTGTTTTTCTGTACAATCCACATACATCTAAATGCTTAATTCACAGAATCACAAAGTATGCTGATGTAGAAGGGAGCCACAAGAATAATGTAGGATTTATTAAGTATATTTTTATACACTGGCCAAATTCCCAGTTCATTATTGCTTGATGAAATAATAACAAAGTTAGAATGTGTTAGATTATTTTTTGGTATTAATTTATTTTTGCTATTAATTTAACTTTTACGCAGAAATATACAGCTTATCATAAGCTTAACATCAATAGAGAGCAAAGTGGATGGAATATTTTAAGTTGAGCTGATTTTAAAGTCCTCCAGTCTAGGTTAATATTCTCTCTTCTGCTAGACAAACAAAGAAAGACAAGATTATTTCCTTTATTTAGGACCCATCCTCTGACAGGAGTAAATGATGAACAGTGCTTCTTGGAACAAAGCTATATCCTGAAAACTGTTATGCACTGATCTTAGTCCAGCAGCTCAGTTTCTAAAGACTTGGATGAATGAGGGCCAGAGCCCTCAACATCTTGCAGGAGGGCGTTCATAGTGAAGCAGATTCTGCAGGAGACAGGATCAGTGCTCTTTAGAAATGAGCAGGCTGTTACAACACATGGTTCACTTACCAGTGGGAAAAAAAAAAAAAAAAAGGGGAAGTTAAACATAAAGGCAGATTTAAAGTCTTCACTTCATGCAGTCTTTTAATACATCTTGAATTAAACCTATGGTGTCCAGGAATCTGGATCATCATTTGAGAGAAAGTATTTTGAGATAGCAAACATATTTTTAGAGACTACAGGAAAGGCTCATCATGCTACAAATTCATATGAATGCCATCTCTAGGTGTAAGGGAGAAGATTCAGGAGCCAAAACTATGAGACATGCGGTACCTTAACCCCAAATGAAATAACAGACCTACTAAGGAGCTTGGGGTGAGAGGGGAAAGGGGACTGAGAGCTACTGCAAGGCTGGCAAGAGCTGCAGAGCATTCAGGCTTATTAAGACAACTGCTGACAGCTTTGGAACATAAATAAATAAATAAAGCATACCATTTCAAAGCCGTTGATGTCTTCACACTCTCTCTCATCAGAAATAAGTAAAAAGGAAGAAATGTGAGATTTACAACTGTAGCATGAGGTCCACAGGCAAGACAAAGGATGTACATTTCATATATAATGTTTTTATTTTGTAAAATGTGACATAGCTTCTTAAAAATACATTACAATAGAGTCCATGAAAAAAATGTGGCCAAGGGAAAAAATCAGAGACTGAAGCCATGTCTGAGATCGAACTTGCATTTTATTTCTTTTAAACATCAGTATTATATTCTAGGATGAACTGTCTCAGGACTGCTTGATTAACAAACCCCTTTAGAAATACTTGCTGGAACACAAAAAGTGCTTTCCAGCTATTAAAGAAAGTGGGTCATTGGTTTCTGCATTCAGATACTTTCAAATAATAAGTCTTTTTAAACTTTAAACGTGTCTTATTGTATACAGCCATCAGTAATGAACACTCATGTACTTTGGTGCATATGAAAATAGTGGCTGAGACACCAAATGTTTGATATACTGCACATGCACTATTCATTAATTCTCCCTGACAATTTATAGGCAAAGCTTTCAGGTTATCTAAATATAACCTTGAACATAGCTTCAGAGCTTGGAGAGTTCACACCCTTTTTAAATGCAGGCAACCTTTCTTCTCCATGATTTCCCATTAGGCCTCTATAGTGCACTTGCCAGAAAGGCTGAAGCTCTGCAGGTGTGGTCTTTCTGTAAATATTTCCCAGTGGAAGTTTAATGTGAACCTCTCACACATATAAAAAATATAATATGCAGAGAAATGTTTGCTGGATGAGGACCTCAGATTTAAAATTCAGAGGGGAAGGGACTGTGTCTGTACATATACACCAACTATGTGTATTTGAAAGCTGCTAAATCATTTAAAGGCACAGTTCTAGAAAAGCCATAGGCTTATTCTGGAAACCAAAGGGCATTCAGGGTACTTAACACTCAGCATAATGTTTTGCCAAATGAAAGTATAAAAGTGCAACTACATGTTTCCAGGTAGGTGGCATGAAGATTATTCACTTGGTCTTTACAAAATAGTTTGTAGCTGAAATGTTGTGCAAACGTCACGTGTAATTGAACATACTCTCAGTGCACCTTGGCACTGTCATGCTTGTTAGGACACAGTGATTACAGTGGTGCTTTTCTGAGAGGGAGATTACATTTCTCAGATTCTGTTCCTAACCCAACCTTATAGCTAAAACTGACCATACCAACATCTAGCCTGAGAGCAACCATGTTATACTATTTGTATTATCTTTTAAAGAGAAGTTAAAATTGATATCTTGTAAGGAAGTTACCCTCCCCCTTTCAGCTGAACAATCTGTTCAAGGCTCCGAGTCTGGACTCACTGCACATCCCACGTAGCTAATTCTTAGAACAAACAATTCCTTTGGGGTCTAAAATGCTCACTGGATTCTGACTCAGAATAAATAATTTTTAGCAGGAAAGAAATCAAATTAGCTGAGTTTTGAGGCACACATGATCAGAGAAATAAAAGCAAGTCACCAGTGTAATTTCATTACAAGGAAACTGACTATAGTCAGTTACAAGAAAAGTTACAGAAAGATGCTGCCTACTCAGTTGCCTACTTTATGGAAGCACTGTGTTGACCATTAGCTCCTGTCTTCTGCAAAACTCCTTTCCAGTCCACCTATATTTCACTAGTTAATGCTGTATTTACATCACACAGTGGAAAAGAACTGGGGACTCTTGCACTAGAGGCAAGTAATTTTTTTTTTAAATTCTAGTAACAAAAGGGGAAAAAAGCTCACTACCTTTAATGTTTAATCAGGCAAGATCTGTCACCTTATGATGGAGAAGCACTATTTCATGTGACAAAGAATACTGACATTTCTTTTTAATATATGCTAATAGTACTACATAGAACCATTTTTTTTAATTTCCTCATGTCAAATCCACCACCTGCAGTCTACATTACCAAGGATAAATGGATACTAAACCTTATGCCAATGGTACCTCCACCACACTGTGATTTCAGGGAACATAGCCCACATTCATTGTGCCACAATGACTGGACTTGCTTTGGGACGGACCTGCATTGCTAGAAGACTGCTGCCCCTCCTCATCCTGAAGGTATTTGTCAAAACCCTTAATGTTTGGTTTTCTATTTGCTTTTTTCAGTTTCTGCCAGAGCATTAACTAGTAAGCTGCTGTCATCTATTCCTGCTGATAAATTTATGGTGGAATAAGCACCTAGTGAAGCTGCAGCATACAGGGCTTGAATATGACAACCACTTCATGGACAGTCACAACAAATTCATAACTGCCTCTCTGCAGACCAGTGCTCCTAACACAGCACTGTGTTAGCACAATACGGTAGGATCATCATTATGCTTTTAAATGACAAGCTGGTTCACACATCGGAGCTGCTGCGTAGTGCAGCAGTAAATTGCAGTCGTGCTCCACAGTACAGCTATGCACACATTGTATTCATCTCCTGCAGGCCTGGTTAGTGCTTTGGTTTGGCCACAGATTATGGGCATCAGAAATAAACCAAGATCTGGCTTTCAGAGAACAAGGAGCTCACACTACGCAGGGAACAAGGGTAATACTCATACCATTAGTTCAGTTACCATAAATAATGTCACCTGCAGCATTTTTGCACTGTCAGGGCAAGTTCAGAGAAGAACTTTGCCATACAGAAAAGATAGATGATAACAGGATTTTGAGAAAGTCTTGTATTTTCTGACTCATGAAACTTGTCTTCATTGCCAAATAGAGCTTGGCAAAAGAAAGTCTGACTGTGCTTACAGCTGCAGGCAGGGAGGCAGAGTAAGAAGCGATTTCAAAAGTCCTTTCAACAGCAAATGAGTAATGAAATGGCAGATTATATTCAATCCAAATATTAAACATACACAATGGATTACTTTAATTTACTTAGCACCACTTAGGAAAGAGGCCTCTGAGTCATTGTAACTGTTGTACTGCCCCCAGCAGTGCCTTCCTTTTGAGGCAGGTCGCAGCACAGACTGCATGGGCTGTATAGAAGTGGGATTTGCTGAAAATCAATAATATTTTCTTTTTAATGGAGATTTAGAGGTTTTGGGTAAAGCCATAAGGGAAACCTGTGGTGTGATCATTCACTAGAAGATTTATAAGAACTGTACAAGCAGTAATGGTAGGATAGAGTAACAAGTATTGATATGTTTATTTATGTATTTATTTATTGTACATAAACACTTAAACACATTTTGAGTAATGTTTTTCTTCAAGAAATCTCTTCTTACAAGTATGAATCAATCAAACAGCTCACAAACTTAAGCAAGAAGACACCTGATTATTTGCCAGGTAAGATATTTAATGCTGTGCAGTAATGTTTTTATCAGTCTACTTCTAAAATTTATCATTTACTCATATTTCTCACTACAGCTTATTTATTGCCCGAATTTGTTTGATTTTTGGATAATATTTCCTCAAATAAATAAACCATGCCCTTCAACTGTCCCTTGCAGTCAATTATATTATCTAGGACAGCTATTCTTTGGACATTTTATAAGACACTGAAACTCTCATCTGAACTAGGCCACCAACTAATTGCTATGCACAGGCAACAACGCCACATTATTTCTGAAACTCTGTCATTCTTGTCCTGTAACTGCAAATCCACAGCGGTGGTGAATTATCTTGTACATGACCACTTGAAAACAGAAAATCTGCTGTTTAAACAAATTCTCTGTTATCTCTTTTCTTTTGCACAACAGAGAATAACATTGGACATTTTTACAAATTAAGCTCAGAAGAAGTAATCCTAACTATGTAAAAGGACATAACGCTATTTGGAAAATATTGTCAAACTTCAAAATGACCAGGTTAGTTCCAAATATTGTCTTAGAAATGCAGCATCTTTTTGTGGTTTTGGTATGGGAAGTTATTGTTATCTCAGTATAAATCTTTATTAGATGCTTGTTAGCTTCATATTAAGAATTTATGGTATGCAGAACCACTGCTATATTAAAGCTATAGTCTCCAGACCTTTGAGGGCCTCAATAGAGCTGTATAGAAAGACTCTTTGGATGACTAGGTGAACAGATCTATCAGTGAATAAGTTCATGGGACATTGCTACTACCTGAATAATCATGAGGTGAGAAACATTTTTAAAGTGGTTGGAGAGACACACTCTTCTTTATGCTCTAGTGAAGCATGAACTATGAGCCATTTCTCAAGTGCTCTTTCAGGTGTTAAGCTTGGTAAAATGATAAACAGTGGGATCGAGTGCACCCTCAGCAGGCTTGCCAATGGCACAAAGCTGTGTGGTATGGTTGACACGCTCGTGGGAAGGAATGTCATCCAGACGGACCTGGACAATCTTGAGAGATAGGCCTGTGTGGACCTCCTGAAATTCAACAATACCAAGTCCTGCACCTGGGCCAGGACAATCCCGAGCACAAATACAGGCTTACAGGATTGAAAGCAGTCCTGGGAACAAAGACTTGGGAGTTTGGTCAACAAGAAGCTCAACATAAGCTGTAAAAGTGTACTTGCAGACCAGACAGGCAACTACATCCTGGGCTTTGCACTATGAAGACAGGCTGAGAGAGCTGGAATTGTTCAGCCTGGAGTAGAGAAGGCTCTGGGAAGACCTTATAGCAGCCTTCCACTACCTAAAGGGGGCCTACAAGGAAGATGGAGAGGAATTTTTTACAAGGTCATGTAGTGATGGGACAAGGGGGGATGGCTTTAGACTGAACTCTTTCAGGTTTAGATTAGATATTCAGAAGAATTTATTCACTATGAAGATGGTGAGGCACTGGAATAGGTTGCCCAGAGAAGCTGTGGATGTCCCATTGTTGGAAGTGTTCAAGGCCAGGCTAGATGGGGCTTTGAGCAACCTGTTCTAGTGGGAGGTGTCCCTGTCCACTGCAGAAGGTTAAAACCAGATGATCTTTAAGGTGCCTTCCAGCCCAGGCCATTCCATGATACTTCTTTTGCCCTTGTGTTTTGTGCTCATGCCAAAGCTGTCTAGGTCTTTTACAAGTAATTGCAAACCAAGCATCATTGCCATTGATGCCCATGATTCCTTTACCTAGTCTTTACAGCCTCCTGTTAAAGCAGAGTGGCAATTCTCTACCTCCAAAAGTACTGCCTCATCCTTCTTCCCTGATGATTCAACTGATTTTAACTTTTAATTGGTCTTTTCTAAATGATTTGTACATAAAAAACCTAAGGACGGCTGGAATCTCATGTCCTCAATCTCATGTGCTTTGCCAAGTGAACAGCATGTAAAGGACCCTTTGCATAGGGAAGGGTTTCCTTGATGAACTAGGACTTGTGTTTGAGCTTCTGCCAACATTTTTGTCAGAAGGTTTGTTTTTAACATTGCTAATGATTTGGAAAACAAAACAGAGTTTGTAGAACAATCTCCAAAATATTTATGGTAATTAGCATGTGGACAAGAAAAAGCCCTCCATGGGCTCCTGTGTATAGGAGACAAAGTAGTTAAAAGAGGAGAGTTTCTGAGCACGTTTTGTCTGTTGCTAAACTGTTAAAATTCCTGTGCCAGACATAACCATGGAAGCAAACAATGGAAGTACACTGGCTAATACTATTCCAAAATTATCCTAAAGGTGCTGAAGTTGTTTGAAATTTTGTCTGTAATTGGCAGAGCTGAAAGAATTCATCCTCTTTTTCTAAACAATGGAAGGAATCTTGCAGATTTTCCGCTCTTATTACTGGAACATAGATCTGATACAGCAATTTAAGTAAAAGTGCTGTTTGGGGCCTTTTTCTAAATCCTGTTATTCCTAGCAAGACAGTGAACTCCCAGCATTAAGATACAAATCATGCCATAAAGTCATAGTAATTTAATTCTGGCATTCAAAAATCTTCAGTTCTAAATTCAGTGTTAGCGCAACTAAAATGAAGCCAAGAAAATTTTGTTATGAGACAGTTAACCAAACAGTCTAAAAATTTATAATTCTCCTAATCTGAAACATTCTTCTATAAAATACCTCTAAAATATTTGAGATGGAAATAAATGTACACATCTAAATTTCTAAAACTATGTGCAGTGTTAAATATAGGCATTTGCATTAGTGATGAAAAGATAACACTATCAAGATTTCCTATCCTTCAGATAAGCAGGCTTTGGAATCTAGAAATATTTTACATTCCTCATCCCCAGCCAGTTCAGGAAATTAATTTTAACAGGATATTTCAAGGAAGATTTGCTTGATTTTGAATAGTTTGAAGAGAAGGAATGTGAGTTTTCACGCCTTTATGTAGGTCATTTAAGTCACTCCAGAGTGTCTGCATATTCAAAATACTGGCATTTCAAATCACCTTTGAAATCTATTACTCCTCACATTAGTTTTGTTCTTGTGAGATTAAAAGACAACAAGTGAATAGTTGGGCCTCTACAGTTTTGGGGTATTTTTTGTAGAAATAGAAAAATTCTTAGTAAACAGCACTATTTGGACAAACACTGGAAAAGGGTTAGATGAATATTTTGAGCATTATTTAATCTTCTTGAAACATAAATACAGCCAGAATATCTTCTGAGAACATGCTGCACTGCGGCATGCATATTTTAATTGCCTTGTGCTAGATTTACTATCATAACAAGGACATGGTCTACCAGTCTGTGGCATTGCGTTCTTCTCGCCCTGGTCCGGGCGGCTCGGGAGCCTGGCTAGGCTCTGCGCTTTGTCCAGGAGGCCGGGGCTGCCGTGTGTGTGCAGAGCTCTGGGGTTGAGCCTCCGCGTGGGTTTGCCGCTTTCTGTAACCAACGCTGAGAGGAGATGAAGGGGCGAAGGAAGGCACACCCTGTCCTGTGTGGCTGGAGAAGTTTATTCCTGAGTGGCCGCTGCGGTGGCTGGAGCAGCGTCTGCTAGCGCGCGCGTGGTCAAAATGGTGCCGAGACAAAGGGAGCATGGGGTTATATAGGGGGTGGGCAGGTAGGGGTGGAAGCCCCCCTCGCCCAGCGGGAACAGGCAATGGGGGAGTGACGTGGAGCCAACGGGAACACAACAGGGGTGTGTACAGGGTTCCAGGACAAATGGGATTGCGGGGATGGGGTAGCTGACACAGAACTCTCAGGAATGAACAGGGGGTGACTATAAGACTGACATGGGAATGCTCCAGTGGTGAGTGACCCGGAGCGAACCATTGCAGGGGGAAATGGGGGTACATAGAACCGGCTAACTAACATTTATTAAAACCCCTAACTGAACCAACCCGGGGTGCAACAAGCAGTCAAAACATTAACATTGGCATGTGGGAAAATTAGTCTCATTGTACTCCAGGCCTACTGTGAAGCGTGAGTGGTTATGTAGACATGCAACTACTTCTATATGTCTCATCCTAATTTACATCTGACTTGAGAAGTGCTGGAAGTTCCTAATGGTACCACGTGTATGTGGACGTGCGCTCACAGTGCTTCAACGTGACACCCGGACAATGGAATGTTGACTAACAGAAATTGGAACAGGCATTCTTACTGTTTTATTGATTTCTATAAATATTATGTATGTATTATGCTGAAATAGATTTAGTATTTCTATGAAGCAAGGGATTCCAAAATTGTGGAGTCTTAGGATACTTACCACTAGTTTGTGAAGTTCAACAGTTTAACTAAATTTAATGCATGTAGGATAAAACCCTTAGCAAAAATGGATAAAGTGTGAGAGGTATGAAGCAAGTTCTGAGTAAAAATCCCACTGGTCAAACAGATATAAGCCTTAGTAGAAGGAGAGTCAGAAACTGAAGAGCAAGATCAAAGAAATCTGGTGAATTCATGAGGAAGAACAGCCTTTTGTGGCTCTAATGAAATTCCCGTAAAAATGCCTGCATATTCTGAGAATTTGTCACTCTCAGCAGTGTACTACCTGCAGAATCACGTAACAGTCCACGTTGGAAAGGATGTCCAAAGTTCATCTGGCCCAACCTTCTGTTGTCAACAGACTGACCTTCAAAGCTGGATTGTTCACAGCCTTGTCAAGTTTTGAAATGCTGCAGGCATGAAACTCTTCAACTTCTCTTGGCAGCCCACTTGAGTGCTCACCACCTTTCTTGAAAATGTTGTGCTTAAGACTAATTGGATGTTCTCTGGGTGCACCTTGCTACTGCCACCTCTTAGCACTGCACTCTTCATCTGTGAAAAGAGCCTGGCTCTGCCTTCTCCATACCCATCTTCTGGCCAGGGAGCAGTGTGGGCTGGGGACAGTGGGGTCCCTGTTTGGGCCAGCAAGGCAGGCAAGGTGTCACCAGTCGTGGCTCATCCCACCACCCCACTGAAGGAGGAGGGCAGGCTGGGGCAGGCTAGGGCAGCCCTGTCCATGTGTGCTGTGCTGCTGAGGCTCAGCTGAGGACGTGAAGCGGGGTCAGCCCAGTGAGGGTAACCAGGGTCAGGGGCAGCGTCATGACTGTTGAGTGACGAGGCTGTGGAGGCCAGGCTGGCAAATCAGCCCACAGGTGGTCAGGGTCCAGGACAGCAGGGCTCATGGCCAGGCCCAGGCAGGGCTGTGGTGCTGCTGGGGCAGTGATCAATGACCCTGAGAGCTGATAGGGGTATTGAACCATGGCAGGGTGGGCGGGAGCCCTGGGAGTGTGGGCAGGGACAGGCAGGCTGGCAGTGCTCAGACTGCTGGCACTTAGGCATTTCAAACCTTCTACTAGATTCTGCTCTTAACTTCAGGAGTGCATTGTCTATTTTGAAGTATATCTTTTTCAAAAACCACCTTTGTGTTATAAAAATCACTTCAAGAAAATTTAAAAAATCATTATTAAACAATAACCTCATACTGCTTATACAGTTCAATTTTTGCTTCTCCTTCAGCCTAACTAAAAACATAAGTCCCAATGATGAAAAATTCAACTTCACTTTCAAATTACCTACCACAAGTCAGGATTGCTACCCACTACTGTAAAATGTTTACGTTGCAGAGACTTTAAAAATGCTTCAATTAGTTTGTAGATCATGAAACAATTAATATTTTTTAAAACTAACCTTGTGTCCTTGCCAAATTTGACTTGGTATTGCCAATACAACAAAAAATGTATAACTCAATAAAAATTTGTAACTCGGTACACAAATGTATAGAAACAAATGTTTCTATAAATACATGAGCAGCAAAAGGAGGGTTAAAGGAGCATCTCCATCCTTTATTTAGTCACTGTCCCTGGAGGTATTTAAAAGTGGCGTAGGCGTGTCACTTAGGGCCATGGTTTAGTGTTGGGCTTGGCAGTGCTGGGTTAACAGTCGGACTCAATGATCTTAAAAGTCTCTCCCAATGAACTCACCCAACCTCCATCCTCACACAAAAGGACCAGGGGTTATAGCAGATCACAAACACAGCAGAAGTTAACAGTGTTGCACTATTGCAAAAAAGCAAACATTGTGCTGACAAGTATGGAGGGCACTGGCATGGTTCAAACATATGAAGCAAAGCTTTCCATTGATTCAGGGCTGATGAGGTCTTGCCTGAAGTACTGTAACCCCACAGTGAGCACCCAACTGTTACTGGTATTAGTTTGACTACAGATCTTCATGGGGTAGGTCAGACACCACACACAAGTACCACCCTAAAAGTTGTTAACTGGATGTTTTCATCGGGACATAGGAGTTCCCTTCCGCTTCTTCCAAACTGGTAGCCCTGAAAGATAACCTCTCTCCAGTGTCACAGCAGGATATGCAGCTCCCAAAATCAACAGTGGTTCAAAAACTAGTTTGAGGGAGTCCAAATCCTCTGATCACTCATATGTAACACAAGGGTATTTCCCAAGTTCTATTCTTAAATATTTAAACACAGTGAGTCAATTAAATACAATTAAATACAAAATATCTTTTCCTGTACTTATCTGTCCTTACTACTGGCTTGAAAAAGCAGGTTGTCAAGTTCCTGTCTGAGACAGAGTTAGTTTTCTTCCTAATATCTGGTAGAGTGTTGCATTTTGGGTTTAGTAGGAGCATCATGTTGATAACACTGATGTTTCAGCTGTTGCTCAATAGTGTTCACCCTCAGTCAAGGACTTTTCATTCTCTCATACTCTGCCAACAAGGAGATGCAAAAGAAGCTGGGAGGGAGCATAGCCAGGACAGCTGACATAAAGGGATATTCCATACCATACAACATCATGCTTATTAAATTAAATCAGGGGATTTGGCCATGAGGGGCCAATTGCTGCTCAGGGATGGGCTGGAGTTTGGTCAGAAGGTGGTGAGCAATTGTCTTGTGCATCACTTGTTTTTTTTTTTTTTGGGGTTCTACTTCTCTTTTTTTGTTACCTCACTTTAAATTACTATTATTACATTGTATTTTACTTCATTTTGTTTATCAAACTGTTCTTAACCCATATGTTTTACCTTTTTTTTGAGTTCTCCCCCTCTCAGGAAGTGAGTGAGCAGCTGCATAGTGCTTGGTTTCTGGCTGGGGTTAAATCACACAACCAATCTTCCTTCCAGTCTTTTTTTTTCTTTTTTCCTAGGACTGTTTCAAGTGGAGCTTTTCATATATCCTTAGTATCCTTAGTAGAGATGATTTGAGAGAGACAAGAAATACAGAGGGTGGGAAGAAACCATAAGTACTTATGAAAAATCATGAGTAAGAGTTTTAAAAGTGGTCCATACAGAAACCATCTGAGAAAAAAGAATTAAGTGCCTGCCAGAAGGGCAAAATCACTGTTATTTTCTGTCAGAAACACACCAATAGTGTACAATGCCCACTAATAATCTGAATGTGGGCTAACATTTACAAAAGATCTCTATTGGGTACACAGCCATTACAAATAATTAGTTCACTTACAAAAGCTTAATTTATAGTCCTATAAATAGGACTATATCATGCCATTGTTATGCAATACAGTCCTCTTTTGGAATAATGACCTTTGACTGCAGATGTAACTGCTGAGCATTACTCCTTTGGACCCCTGAATTATTTTTATGGTTTGAATATTTTGAGGTCCTAGAAAAGCCACTCTAAAATTTCTCTAGATCAAAGATACTCTATAAAGACAATACAAATTCAGCACAACTGAATTTGAAGGAAGGTATAAAGTCTAGAAGAAAAGTAACCAGTAATAGCAGATTTGGACAAATAAATCCCTTAAATATCATTAAATGGTAAAGACCTTCCAGGTCTCAAGTGGAAGATTTTTACAGGTGACAAGTGACACATGACACCACTTGTTCTTGTTTCTTTGGTCTTCCTTTTGAGCTGAAAAGATTTGTTGCCATTCTTACAACTCATTTATCTCAAAAGATAGTTATGATTTAGTCTTTATTAGTGTTTGAACATAACAAATGGAAATAAACTGTATTTTTAGGAAGATATAGAAGAGTAATTTCACACTAAAAACACAGTAGTAAATGGTTTCTGAATTCTGATTACATTTAAAAATTTATATATCCCAATGAATTTTACTTTAATTAGCTGTTTTATAACATACCTTTTATAACTTGGGCAAAGTGAGTCAGGACAAGTGCTTAGCTGGGGTCAGACCACTGAGCAGGTACTCACAATGATTGCACTGACTTTTCACATAAATCAAAGAGGTTTTTTTTATAAACAGTGTTGCAACATGAAGATAAAAATTACATCAGTACACATTACTCTCAGACAAAATATTGCACTAGGTAAGCATTCTATCAGAATGGTTTCAGTGTACTCACAAAGAAAGGAGAAAGGCTGTTTCTATGTTGCTTTTCAATTTTATAACTAAGAGCTGAAATGAAACCACACATCCCTGACACTTACAAAAAGTATTATTCAGGACTTGGGTAGGGAGGAAGGTATTTAGCTAGTCAGAGAAATCCAAGGAAAGCTGGATAATTGAACAGAAAGACTCCAGGTTTAAAGTTTTTAAGAAACTTTTAATTTTAGTTTTCTGCTTTCCATAATGCAGAGATAGTGGAGCATGGGACAAATCTATTTACTGAATTTTCTGCTGACTTGCAAAGTCAAGTTTCCAGAAATAGAGACTTGGAATGCTTCCAACTTTCCTTTGTTAGTTATCTGTAAATAAACTTCTCAGAGCTACTTAATAGGAAATTCGGTAAAAGCCAGATTCTGTGGAAATTTTTTTTTTTTTTAAATAAAAGATTATGTAGTAGTATGAATACAAGGCCTAGCGATTAAATGTGAAGAGGTAAGTTTGAAAGACCTGCAAAATCTGTATCTGTTCATTGTTGCTTAACAACAGAAACCAAACCCTTCTAAATTAATCCTCTAGTCACACATTTAAAGCTGCGTAAATTCTCCAGCAGGACTACAGCATCCATATGGAAATTATTTTTGCTTACATACATGAATTTAGAGGAACAAAGCCACAGTCATACAGTACACAATGGGTTGTATGCAAAGAATTTCAGAACATACTGAAAACAAACGTCAGGGCTAGAGGTACAAACCAGCTAAGCACCTGCTCTGCCCCGGTGCTCTCCATCCTGACCAGGCGTAACCCCAGCCACCACAGCTGAAGCCAACCCACAGCTAATTACATCAAACATGTGCTCCTGACTGTACGAAGCTATGCAGCCCGTCCCCTTCGGGAAAGATCGGATTTCATGGCCATTTAAACAGCAGAAGGAAAGTGAAACTTGAACGTGACTCGAGCGCAGAGGCCCGGCTCCTGCGTGAGGCCGCGCCAGGGGGGTCAGCGGGGCCCGGGCCGATGGGGTCCGGGCGCGGTGCTCGGCAGCCCCTGTGCCAAACCCAGCGCGACGAGGCAGAGCCGCGCCTGCGAGCCCCCCGCAGCAGGTGATCATCCCAGACCAGCCTCCTTCTCCGGGCTGCTAGAAGGCAGCGCAGCCTGCATCCCCCGCAGGGCAGGGCTGCGGGTCCGCAGCCCGCCGCCCTTCGCACCTGGGCGGCCGCCCGGCGTCGCGCGGAGCCGCCGGTGACTCAGCGGCTCGCCGGTGACCCCCTCCCGCGGCGGCGGCGCCTCGCCACGGCTCTGCCCCCTCCCTCTCTGCCTCCCGCCCTCCCGGTAGGATCATCCCACCCCGCCGGGCGGTCACCTCAGCAGGAGGAGCCGCCGCCACTTTGCCTCCGCTCCCGCAGCGACCTGACTGCAGTCAGCCCCGCCGCGCCGCACCATGCAAGGAGGGAAGGGAGACGAGAAGAGGCGGGACGCCGCCCGGTCCTTGCAGCTCACCATGAAGAGGGGCTACGAGGTGCTCCGCGACCCCCACCTCAATAAGGTAGGGCCGGGCAGGGCAGGTGCGCCGCTGGCCGAGGAGGGCGGCTGCCCTCGCCCTCGCCGCGGCCCCCGCGGGTACGAACGGCCCTGCCGGGCGCTGCCCGCGGGGCCGGGGCCGCCTCTCGCCGCCGCCACCTGTCACGGCGCAGCGGCCGCCGGGCCGGGGGCGGCGGGCGCGGGGCAGCCGCACTTCCTGCGGGCCCGGCGCCGCTTCCTCTTCCTTCGGGCGGCGGGGGGCGGCCGGTGCCCTGCCCGCCGCCGCCCAGAGGGCCCGGGCCGCGGAGCCATCCTCCCGGCAGCCCCAGGGGATAGGAGCTGCAGCAGCGGCAGCACGGGGAGGAGGATGCTGCTGAAAGTTACGCCGCTCTGATGCGAGTTCCTGCTGCCGTGCTTCTGTCTTCCCGGTACTCTCTTTCTGTTCCAATCCTCTCTTCCACGGATGCTCCACCTCGTCTCCTGCGGGCAAAAGTGGTTGTTGGTGCTGTCCTGCATTTTCTCCCCTGGCAGGGTGGAAAATGTGTTTATCACAACTATTCCTCTTGGAGCTCTAAAATGCAGCCGCAGTTTCTCCCCGCTCTGCATCAGCGAATGTAGGCAGCTTTTCTAATAGATGCCATAGCACAGCAAAACCTTTTTGACACGTTTCCAGTTTGCTTAAGAATAGTAATTCAGCTTGATCATACTTTTTAAATGTGTAAAACTAATCTGGGAAACATAGAGCTGAGTAGAGAAGTGTTTGCACAAGTGCCTTGATAAAGATGCAAAGTTCAAATAATAGAATAATTAAATTGGCATAACAAGCCCTGAATTTACTGCCAAAATGAAAATTGGTTAAAAGTAGATAATAAACCACATCTTGCACATGAAGCCTTGGCCAGACCCTTACCTCCAAATTTCACCTTGCACATTAACTAGAATGGTGCTCTGACTTGTACATCCGCATTAGACTGCATATACAGTCATTTTGCTTATTGCCGAGTTGGATAAATTGACAAAAACCGTGTCTCTAGTTTTACTAGACAGGTTGACTCATCAGTAAAAGCTCCATATGTAAGTTAGATGAATAGTGCTTTTATTAGTCTTGGTGCTTGACTACAAAGTTTCCTTAGAGGCTGTCTTAAGTCTGTGTAGGCCTGAGAAGGTCTCCTGAGGTCAGGTTAAAGGAGAATTTACCAAAACATAAAACTCCCAAGAAGAAACCAAGGAGAGGCTGTTTTGCTTGGGTTTGTGTTTAAGCAGCTGTGTTATTAATGGAAAAAGTCTGATTCAGCATAACCAGGAAGGCCAACCCAACAGAAAACTCACCTTGTTTAAAGAAATAGAAGGGGGCCTGTTCTAAAATGCATTGACTGAAGGGCAGGCAGAGGCAGACTCATTGCAATGCTCACGCACCTTACATCTTACCTCTGAACAGCATACAGTGAGGATGGGTCATCACAGATGAGGTGCTGAAGGGGAAGGGTTTTGCTTGATTTGAATTCACATGAGAGAAGAGCTACAGAATATTCTGAGTTCCAAGAGACCCACAAGGATTATCAAGTCCAGTTCTTAAGTGAATGGCTTGTGTGAAGATCAGACTGACAACCTTAGTGAGTTAGCACCATGCTTTTCCTGGGTTAGGCTTTATTCTTTCATATTCTCACAGCTGTGGTATATCACATGTGTACTGTAAAGCAGAGAAGCAGGAAAAGATAGTTGTTCATTACCGGCCACATCTACCCAGTGAACAAAATTTGCTGTTAGAAATGCTCAGCTGAAAAATCTTGTCTTTATGCCTGTGAGAAAAGTCTGGTCCTGGTCTGTTAAAGGATAGGTAATCCCGTTTTCTGACTGAGACAGATGATGTTTTTTGTGGGTGTAGGTGTACTATACCCTAATGTATGTATGTACACCCACACCCTCATATGTGTATATTTGATTCTGTATAGGTGCACTAAACTCAGATATGTTGAGGACTGCCCACATGGTTGCCAGTTTGGCAGCTTGTGGCCTGCCTGCACACATGGAAGCTGCTACTCTCAGTTCACTTTCTATTGTCAAGGGCGTTAAACAAGCATCAGGTTGCTGAGAATTCAATTTAGAGTAGATAAAATATGTCCTCTAGTGATTCTAAAGTACAGGGATTTCTTGCAGTCCTGCAAGATGCCAGAACTTTCTGCTGTCTTCGCCTTGTCAAGGAGTTGCAATTTCTTAGGATCAGTGCTTTCTTTTGGATGTGGTGCCAGTTTTAAGAGGTCTGTTTGCACTTATGTGGCAAAAGTAGACTGTAAGTACTAAATAGTGGTATCTACTAGTGACTTGTAGAAAAGGAAGGCAAATGATGTTTTCAGGGTCTCTTAAGACCCTGGCAAGCAGGTAAAACTGAACTGTGCTTCAATATGTGTAAGCCTGGGGCCTATGTCCTTATTCCTTTTCTCAGACAAATTGAAAATTTTACATGGAACCATTCATACTTGAACATCTTTAAAAACAGATGTAAAAGAAATAAGTGCTAGATTTAAAAAGAAAAAACCCCAGTCAAAACAGAAAACCCAGTCCCAAAACCCTATCTCCATTTAGGTGCTCCATTCAAGTGCCCCACTCATTCAACAATAAAACTGGATTTCTTCATGCTTATCCATTGCTTTTTATACTTAACCTTCCTGGCTTTTGAGAGAAAAGGATGTGTGAATGCCAGGGTAAACACCCAAATTTCTTGGCCTCTGCTTCTACTTGGATGGCAAAATTGACTCCCTAGGCAATGTCATTCTTAAATCCTTTATGTTTGACTCTGTTAGTAATTCACAAACATGTCCAACCTTCAGCAGGAAAAAGTTCAATAAAAAATGTTTGGTGGTTTTGTGATGTGTTTCCCCTCTCTCCCCACCCCTTGTAAAGCATTTTGGGTCCCTGAGTGGTTTGTGCCATCTCAGCAGCAGTGACACATCAAAAATCTTGACAGTGGATTGTAATGGACTAAATTTGATTACTTGAGGATGTGTGTCCAGGTCTATAGACAATAATTGTAATTCAGTTTATTGTCTGAAATTTTAGGCTGTTATTGTTTAAATGTGTATTTGGA
The DNA here is from genome assembly GCF_024509145.1 of Vidua macroura. Classification (NCBI taxonomy): domain Eukaryota; kingdom Metazoa; phylum Chordata; class Aves; order Passeriformes; family Viduidae; genus Vidua; species Vidua macroura. Next base: position 80,941,087 of record NC_071573.1, read on the forward strand.
ACCTTTCTGGTAATTGTCTGTCTTTTTCCCTCAGGCAACCAAACACATTGTAAATAGCAATTACAAGGAAAACAAACACAGTTTCACTTCTTTTCACTGAAATAGATTTGGCTGGGAGTAGTATGCTCTTTAAGCTGATGAGCTACAGAAATGTGGAAGTAATTTGCTCTTTCCCTACTGTAAATCTCATTTATGCTTTATTCAGTGGACAAGTTTACAATTTTTAGGCACACAGTTTAACGCTACAGTTTCATCTTTAATTTTTTACCTTTTAATATTTAAGCAAATTACATTTTCCCATAAGCTGGTTATTTTCAGAATCTTGGTGCGAAGATAGACAAACTCGCGTTTCGATACAAAACTTCCCCAATAGCCTGTATTAGTTGCCAAGTGTAAACTCTTCCCTGAGTGAGAAACTTTGCCGTTGGAGAAATGCTTTGTTTCCAGGCTGCTTTTATATTCTTGCAGAGCAATTCAGTGAGCAGTAAATAAGTGACTCTATTAAATCTAAGTGCTGGAGGGCTCTTTCTCCTCCCAAGATGTCTGATTTTAACTCCTCTGCTGAGTGACTGCTGTTGTCATTGCTGAGTATAATGTGTCTGTAAACTGTTTTCTTTCTCCTTTTTCTTTCTCTTTATTCAAGTTGCACTAAAGTGCTGTAGAATTTCAGAACAGACTGTCTGATAGGGCTGCTGAATATCTGAGAGTGCTCAGTGTCCATCCCACCTGCAATTGCATTGGTGTTTTACCCTTAGGTCTCCCAGATGTGATGCCCCTGAACCTTAGCAGGTTCTCACTAAGTGACATTAGTTGTTGGCTGGAGTTGATTGTCAGTGCATTGACTTATTATGGGATTTACTATAGAAGGACTATACTGGAACAGAGCAAAGGTCCATTCATCCCAGTGTCTTATTTCTAACAGTGGCTCAACTGGAACCCTCAGGAGAGGCACAAGAGTGAAGGTGCCTCTGGTGAATAATCAATTATAGGCTGAGGGAATGAGAAGGTGATTAGAGGGTCATTAAGATATGAACATATGTCTCTTCTATCAGTTTACACATGTACTAGATGTACTAATTAGATGTACTAATGAGATTAGATGTACTAATTTACTAAAAATCAATTGCAAACTTCTTAGAGAGACTCATGGACTTCCCATTTTGCTCTGCATTTTAGACAGTGGGATGAGAATGCTTGTGAAATACAATTAGATTTTGTTCTGTACACAACTAGTTGCTTCTCTAAAAGAAAATTCGACTTTTATTGGGTGACATATAAAAAGGGTTTTATGACTTTGACACTAGTGGGCAATTTTATATTCAACTACTGAAGTTCACATGAAAATTACACAACCGAAAATTGTTTTTAATGCCTGAAGTAGATTTGCAGCAAAACAGTTTTAGGTTTCAGCTTCCTGTGACAACTTACACCACTATTCAGTTGCTATTAATGCTTTTTAGCTTACTGCATAACTTCTTCTCCTTCTTTTTATTTGCTTGTAATTCAAGTCACAGAACTTTGTTCCCAACTTGCTGTCTCAGCACTCTGTTTCATAATGGCAAGCAAAAGAACTGGAGGCCTACAGGAAGAAAAGAACATAACACCAACTACAGCAACTTACCTACAAGGTCAGGAGAAAGGATTGAAGGCAATGAACATTGTGAGCTGTATACATTTAATAGAAGACAGTGATAAAATAAACACTGATTTAAACACTTTATGCTTTTTCCAACACTTTCTCCTTATTAATAGTATGCAGGACAACCTGCCCCTGCCTTAAAATAAGAACCGGGGGAAAAAAACACAGAATTTATTTTTACAGCCCCTCCACACATACTGAAAATAAAAGCAGTCATACAAAAGACATCTTGCATGACTACTCCTCCCTCACACCTCAACAAGGTGTTTACAGAAAGGAGGAATACACTGCCAGTGTGACAACCTCCTCACCCAGCCCTATGGTACCCACCAGTGAGCCACTATCAAGCTCACACCCTTGCCCAAAACCTAAGCAAACAAGGTAGCTGCATTCTGCCAGCCTGCAACTTATGATCTTGATTGTTAAAGAGCAAACAGTTCTTCTATGAGCCAACCTCACACTTGAAGAAACTCCTGGTTTAAGCTGCTGTTCAGAGCAGCAACTAGTGTCAAAGATCCCAGTACGAGCCATTGGTTATAAATGTTATTTGAATAGAAACATTAATCCTGGCACAGAGCACCTTGCAAGCAGGATCTCTCTGTATTTAAATTGGGTTAAATGTGTCTTTTGACAGTAGGTTTTATAGAGATGCTGGCCAGAGTACTTGAGTTCTGTTTTTTAATCCTACTTATGGATGCTGACAATAAATCGGAGTAGAGCTCACTGAGAAATTTTACTTCTGTCTAGGTAAAATAAACTGCAGAGAGTATCTTGGAGTACAGAGGTTCTTACTTTGCATTCTGCACTTTATATATCCAATTCTGCTCAGTCAGTGTCTTGTATCAAGCTGTTGCTGTAAAAAGCAGAAGTTGTGGCCGTAGGAGGCACAAGGTTCTCTCCCTCAGCCCTGCTTGCCTTGTGGAGGGGAGGAGGAAGAGAGCTGCATGTGACAGAATGTTTCTTATTAACCAATGACCAGAGGTTAAAATGTACCATCTTTGCTTTGTCATGCTTTCCTTCCTTGCCTGCTCAGGTGGTTCTGGCTTCTGTTGCCTATGCCTGCAGGGGTTGATGCAGAGTTTCATGCCAAAGGTCTCCTTGCTCCAGGCTCTGGAGGTCTGAAAGAGAGTATTAATTCCCTTCAGTTAGGTCCTTCATTAAGTTTTTTCCAATTTATAGTTGAGAATTTTTAGTGGAACTGCTGTTTCGAAGAAACTTCAAAAGGATCATTTAGTAGAGGACGTGATCCTGGGATTTCAGCTGCAGTAGCAAGTGGTTTGTCCTCCCTGCAAATCTGAAGAGCTCTTGTAAGGTGTCATTTGTGCTCCCCTGGATGGAGCAAATGTATGGAGGTTGCCTGTGTGCTCTGTTGCCCATCATGGCTGGAAGATTAGCATGGAAAGGGCAGAAGAGAACAGAAATAGCACTATTGGTTTGTGTGCCTGTCTAATGAGATTGGTTATACAATAATAAAGTTTGTCAGTAGTAGCCCGTTAGTTAAGCTTTGTTTGAATGTTCTTGTCAGTCACAGAGGTGCTTTCTCTGTACTTTGTGCCCAGACCAGGCCTGGCCTGTGACTGGGAATAGTTTTACAGAAATTATCTCTATTGTCTGGTTTAACATAACACCAAGGAGCTAAATCTGGTATAGGAAAAAGGCAATAGAATGTGGATTACCAGTTCTAATATATGGTGGCCAAAATTTTGTACAGGAAACTGCAGACAAACATGACACAGCAACCATGTACCTACAAACTAGGATAGGTGTGACTTGGAACAAACTTCCCCATGGACAGGTAAAAGTAGCAAGGCTATGCTTTAAATTGCAAGAGACTGGGGAAAGGCTTTGGTGCTTCCAAGTGTTTCACCTGATGTAGGAATCCAAATATTTAAATTAAGATGCTGATGGTTTCTATTGAGAGGCAGAGGATGAATTTGGGTTGATGCTAGAATGTTCTGCCGTACCATTCAGGGAGAAGAGTATCATACACAGTCACCAGCAGTGCTTTCTAGAAGGGCTTGCAGTCATAAGAAATCTAACTTACCCAACTGATGTATTAAGAAGTGTTATTTATTGTTGGTGTCCTATTCTCAAAACCTATGAAGTGCCTTGTGGTTCTGAAATTGCAACTGTGAAAGCTCTCTGTGGATTGTGTTGTATGTCTGTTCATCTTAAAAAAAAAAAATCAAAGTCATGGATGAAGTCAAGGATGATAGGGGAGGCCATCTAATAGGTGCTTTAAGATATTGTCAAAATAAATTGAATAATTTTATTACTATTCACCCTATGCAGCCTGCATAGATTGAGCTGCTATATCAGTCACTCTTTTTTTACTTTAACCTTTCTCCCCTCAGTAGCAAATTTATACCTTTGAGAAGTAAATGGTTGCTGTCAGGCATATTGATACTGAATCTCCATGAATTTACATTTTAGAAATAGTTCTATCTTTTTTTTTTTTCCTAGAACAAAATTATATGCTTCCAAAGAAATAAGAAAATTGCTGTGTAATTATGTGTTGGGTTATCATTATGACTAATTTTCTTGATTTTGTGACGTGCAGCATGATAGTAGGAATTTTAAGGTTGCCTCAAAGGACTGTCAGTGTGACACACATTACAGATAGCTCCAGGAGCTGGAACTGGCAAGATCTCCCAGTCACAGGAAACCTAAGGATTGGACCATTCTCACAAATAAGCTCATGGCATTTATGAGGATGATAAATTTGTAGAGGAAGTATTAGGGAAAGACCTAAGAACCTGATCCTAATACCAGTTTTAATAGTGTAAGCTGAGAGTAAATGAATGATAGAAGGATTCAAGAGTGGAAGCTGCTGCAAAACTGCCATGAAATTAATAATGCATTAATCCTGGTGCACTAATCCTTAAAAATACCCAAAAAACCAACCCATTGTCATATGGAGAGTTTGAGCTCCTTTAACCTTCACAGATTGCTGGTTTCCTAGCAGCTAGTGTAGAAAGAAATGTTGAAATATTCACAGTTTGCAAGCTAAGTGGTTTTGGCTAGTCTGACTAATTTGTTTAAAGTAATGAATATTACAGTATCTCATGTTTAATTAAGGTGACTTTAAGAATCTAAATCTTTGGGTAATTTCAGTGATTAAAAATGCTCTGGAGAAAGCTAAGTTTGTTTCTGTTAAAAACGTGTCTCTAATTTTGTCTAAAAATTACTTATGCATATTCCTTGGCATAGTTTATTTTAGGAGTTAATGAAAAATAACCCCTGCATTGCATGCATAAGGAAACATGTTTTGGTCTTAAGCTTTGCTAATGTAATTTGTTGCATAATTCCGGAGGCAAAAATCCTGCCTTAGAAGAAGGAGGTCACGGGGCACTCTGGCTCCTTGCAGAGCACTGTGTACTTTCTGTTCAAATCAGTGTTTGTAATTTACTTGGATACTGTTAGTGGCTATTCCTGTGTGAAACATAATACTCTGAGCAGGACCTGAATTTGTTTACAATATAGAGGAAGCAGAGGAAGTGCTTTTTATATACGTAGCACATAACATAGAACTGAAGGAAAAAAAGCTCTTATGATCTGAAGACTTCTGACTTTCAGCCAAAGATGTGGAAATATGTCAAGATGCAGTTGTCTGGTGTGGGAGCTCAAAAAGCAGATTTGTCCGTCCTAAGATATAAGTGAGGCATAGAGCAACCATGAATTTTATCATTGCATGTTTATGCTTAGGTTTTACCTACTTTGTTTGAGTAGTAGCTGTTACCCATTTCTGGCTTAGAAAGTTTTTTTTCCTCCTCAAAAAACAAAGTCTAATATTAAAACTAAATCACTATTCTGCTTCTTCTTATCCCTCTTATCATTAGAAGTGATTTAAAAAATTGAAAACACCTTTGGTTCAATGTAACTTTGCTTAAATAGATGCAGTCTTAAGTCTTCTGTTAGTATTTTAGATTCATCTGTCTTATTAATGAATTGTATTCATCTTTATTGGAACAGAGTAGGTGCTGTGAGGTATGAAATAATTTCATATCCAATTCAGATTGGATATCACAGTTTAGTTTTCTTCCTCTTGTCCCTTGTGAATGATACCCTTTTAAGTTTTCTTTTGGCATGGAGTTTAGATAATATTGCTCTGCATGAGAAGGACAAGAATTATTTTGAAATACGTAATTCCTTTTTCCACAAAGGCAAAAATAATTCTGGCTTTTTAATGACCAAGAAAAAAATATCTTTGCCTTAAATTGGTCCTGGAATGGAGTGCATAGTGGTGATTATGAAGCGTGCTGTAACATTTACAGTACTGATGTGTAGCTGACTTACTGGATTTCATTCTCCAGATACCTGACTTTACAAAGCAGATTTATGTGTGTGGGATGTATTTACGAAAGAGACAGTAAAGCCTCTTTACCTGAACAGTCAGAGTTCAATAGTTACAGATAAAAGTCAGAACAGAAGAACATAGTATTGTCCAAGTAAAATGAATAACTGAGTTTGTCAAAGCACTTAATGTTGGTTTGATTTGACTTGAATCTCTACTACTGAAGGTAAATGTATCTGCTATTTACAGGAAAATTGAAAAAAATGATGAAAATTAATTTCAAAGTTTTGATTTTGTGCTGTAGCAGTTACTGGAGTAATTCTATAAGGTCCTTAGGTTTGCATAGCTTTGGTTTAGCCCAGGCATAAGCCAGTTTTAAAAGTTATGTCCTAGGAGGAAGGGCTGGGGAAGAATGAAGAGCCTTCTTTCAGGGGATTGGGATTCAGGCTCTTGGACCTTCTGCAGGAGTGAGATCTTGCAGCAGTTTTTTCTTGTCTCTCTCCAGTCTTTTCAGTCTTCCTCAGATCATATGTTTTAGGTGACTGCTTGGCATGTTAATTCCAAAGGTTTCTCTGAAATTCTTTCCTTGCTTTTGGCTGGAGCTCATGTAGGTCAGTTGTCCTTTCAATTCCAAGACATCATCTCAGTATGTTTCAAGTTGCCTGTATCCCAGGAGTGTTTTGAAATTCAGTGATGCAAATTTATGACTTACTATAATCTTGGGAGAGCATAAAATCGGTGTGGTTTATCTGTTTTTTTGTTGTTGCTTTTTGTTAAGACAAGAGTTCATGATAGATTTCTCTGAGGCTGAGGTTTACCAATTGCATAGCTTTCTGTAAATGAAGTCTGGATAAAGCATTACTCTTGTTCATGTAATAGAGGATTTGGCATCTGCCTGGTTTCTTAGGTCAGTCAAGGGTCAGGTAAGGAAATAGCTTGCTAATTCTGAGTTATGTTTTTTTAATTCTTGTAGAGCATGCAAATTCTTACATTTAGCACAACGCAGTGGTTGAACTAAATGCATCTATCGTAGCTGGGGATAAATAAATCTGGGTGAATAAAGAGGTATCAGAAAAGATGTCTTACTGTGTACTGCAGTGCAAAGAGGGCTTGCAGCACTCATCCTCAGCAGCTGTTTGAAAGGAACACTTTATCTAAGCTCAGAAAAAGTAGAGCATCTCACTTTGCATCTTACCTGGGGAAACATAACCAGTGTGGCTCTTTCTTGTAGCCACTCATGTTGTGTTTGCTGTAAGAGCAAAAGTGTTCCAGGTCAGGGGTCTGTGTGAAACTGGAGCCTCTTAGCTCCTGCCAGGCTGTTTGTGGTACTGAGCTCTTGTGCTTCTTGGAGTACAGGGATAAGCTCCAAGTAGGAAATAAAAAGTGAGTTCTTTCTTGTGAGGTGTAATTATTGCAAAAAAAAAAATTTCTGTAGGATAAAGACACATCCTTCAAACTGATGTCATTTCCCAAACTTCCTAAACTTTGTGTCATTTATGGCAAGAAGTAACTTTGTTTTGGTTTTATAGTTACCAAGTCCTCTAACTATTCTTTAGTTAGGAGTAATGGTTAAAACACAGGTAAGAAGAATAGATGAATACAGGAAAGCATCATATAGTTGTCATAGTGTACCACCAGCAATTTAAACAGGGGGTGTGGCTGACACACACCCTTTCTGGTTTGCTTTGAGGTACACTTGACAAATCTTAAAAAGCTTTCTTTGTCTTACTTCAGAACTATGTAATGCGTATGAGTACACACATTTCCCCCCCTTAATTACTGAGCTTTGCTTTATCAAGAGAGACAAAATATTGTAGTAGATTGGGCACTGGACTGGAAACTAGGTCATGCACTAAGAATATTAAATGTTAGTCATTTAGTTTTCTCATCTGAATAGGCAAACAGCATTTGAGAAGTGTTCAGGATGAAAACTAGTATGAAGTACTAGGTCTTGTATAATTACTCATTTTACATAGTGTTTACATTGTCTTTATACTGCTATAATCTAGTTTCTGTGTACAATTTCTTTCCTTGGTGGAGGGAATCATCTTCTAGTTTTTGCAGTAATCAGTCAGCAAGCTGATAGTTCTTTAAAAGTCGTATCTAAGTAGACCCATGTTGAATCTATATAGTCCTGACATATTTTATCCATGTCCTTTTACTTTCTACTGTATTGCAATTAAAAGTAGAGGGGGTATTAATGGATATGCAGTCTCCTGAACATACAGTTTCCTAGATCCATGAAAATCCATTAGACATGACTGCAAATCATGGCCCATACTCAATGCTGTGGGGGTAAAATGAAGATCTAAATAGGCAGGAAGAGCTCATCCATCTGTGTAGCTAAACCTGCTCCTGGCTTCAGGCCATGCTGTGCCACATGCAGATTAGTTCTAATTAGATGAAGTGGTAGCTGACCCTTGGCTGCCTCCTCTAAGCCTCCTGGTCCTGGGCAGCATTCGGAGGGTTGCCTTCTTTCCAGATGAATAGGGAGAAGAGGTGAGAAAGTGTTCAGTATTTATCACCTGAATGCCTGGGGAAACTCAGGTCAGTGCTTCCTGCAAGAAAAGGTATTTTAACCTCCAGCTAGGCACTGTTCAGTAGTTTTTAACTCAGTGAAACTTCACTTCTTTAAGAAGCTAGAATTCATGTCTCCAGGACTTAAATGCATGTCATGATGTGAATGAAGGCTGACTTTCTAAGGGTATATTTATCTGTCTGACGATTTTGCTAGCTACTGAATAGGCAGAGGTGATATAAATCTGACACCCACTGTTTTCCCAAACTTAAGAATTTAGATGTTCATTCCCTAGAGAAATTGTCCTTTGTGTATAAAGGCTGAATAAAACCACGTTGTATGCTGGAGCTATTACTGTCAAAGATAACTTTTTATAATCTTTTAGTTCTTTCCTAAAATGTGCTAAAACAATACATGTATATGTCTTTCAATTAGAAGGAGCTGCATACATTTTCTTTAGGTATGAATTCTTATGATATTCTTGGAAATCACACTTCTGTAGTGTAAATACCCAGGAAAATAAGATTTACTTTGAAAGATAACTCAATGAAGGCTTAACAGTTAGCAAAATGAATCTATTTGCACACCAAAATATAGAACGATATCCTAAACCTATCCTATTTTGTAATAATTTCTTAATTCAAAGTGGATTCCTTTCTTCTGTTATGGGTTTCAGCAGTGACATGAAAGCCTACATGAGAAATTAATATCTGTGAATCTAATCCTGAAAATAATTATATAAGTAGCTACAGAAAAGTAATGCTTGTCTGGCTGTGCTCCAACTTGCCAGCAGTGCAACTCTCAAAGTATACATGGTAAGCATTTTTTTTTTTGTCCCTGAAAATACTTACATGCATCTATTTACTTAAATACAAAGAAATAATCTTTCAGCTACCATGAGGAAATGTGGCACATGCATAAAAGCCCCATTTATCTTGTACTGACCTGTTACTTACACTTCATTACTTTGCATAGGCGAAGCTGCCATGTGGAGAACAGAGCAATAGGGCAGTATTAGACATACAGCTGTAGGGATCCAAAGCTGGATCTCTTTTGGTGAGTCTGCTCTGCATTCCCTGAATCTGTTATCCTCAGCAAATCTAATTAATAATAATAATAGTAAAATTCTCATTAATCTCATTTTGGTGCTGTGGGTGTTGTGCTAGCACTGTGAGAAATGCAGCTTGGGGTAAAGATGGTACGAACAAGAATTTTCCCTACCTGTCCTGTCCTTTCTTCACATTATATGTTGTTATAGGCAAATAGATTTCTGTTTCCAACACAAAATAAATGTTTTCAGGAGCAGAACCTGTTTTGGCTGGAAACTTCTTTTGAGTCATAGCATGAAGAGAGCCTCAGCTTCTCTAGATTGTGTTTGCTGCTGTTTGGCTCTGCATTGAAATGAGTAGTTAAAGGAAAATGCATGCTAACCATTGAGTGGTTTTGTTAGATGTGGCATATGGGACTGCAGTATTCGAAGTAATCACAACAGCACGTCTTGGTTTTAAAATAATACCTTCTAAACAAAAGTACTCCCTCTCTTATAGTTTTCCATGCTAAGGAGCTTGCAAAGAGTATTTTTATGAATGTTTTTCATTATTTAACTTAGCCATTTTAGTCAGTGCTCTGACATTTTATCTGTATAGTACGTTTTGTCAAAGCATGTTAGTTTAATTTTGGGGATTTTTTTTTGTGTACTTTATTAATGTATTGTACTGGAATTAGCCTGTCTCAATGAGGCTTTGCAATACTTCGTCCCAGATTAATGAATTAGTTATTTTCGGTTGCTAAAAACTGTGGTGCTTCTTAAAATGATCCTTTTTTCTGTGAAGATTGTTGTCTCAATGCTGCTTAGTGAAAGAATGTGAGTGAAATGTTATTATAAAACCATAGTGTGATTCCTGTCAAAAGGGATCTCAGAAATCCAACCTCCTACTCAAGGCAGGGTCAGATATGGAGACAGAACAGGTTGCTCAGGGCTGTATCCTGTCAGGTCAGGAAAATCTCTAAGATAGAAACTGTACATCTTCTCTGGGCAACCTATGTATGTGTTTGTATTCAAGAGGAATTTCTTTTTTCATTGTATTTAGTCTGAGCCTCTCTTTTATCTTATGATTGTTGTCTCTTGTCCTTCTGCTGTGTACTGCTGTAGAGAGCTTGGATCTGTCTTCTAGATAGCCTCAGCATAGGTGCTGGAAGGCTGCTCTTAGGCTCCTCCCAAAACATTCTCTTTTCCAGGCTAAAAAAGCCTAGTTCCATAACTGGGAATGTGCTTCATCCCAAATCATCTTGGTGGCCCTTCAGTGAACTTGCTCAAGTTCATTGATGTCTTTCCAATGTTAGAGACTCAGAGTTGGACTCTGCAGTCTGAGTGCCAAGTAAGCAGGATGATCATTTGCCTCAGCCCATGTCATACCATACTGCTGCTGATACAGCTCAGGATACTATTGGCTGCCTTGGCCTGTGCACATTGGTGGCTCCTGCTCAGCTTGCTGTCCACCAAGTCCTTTTTGACAGATCCACTTCTTCCAAGCCAGTCAGTCTGTCGCCAGCATGAACCATTGCAGCCTGTATTGTTTACTTTCTGGATTGCAGCATTTTGCATTTGTCTTTGTTGAATTTCATAATGTTCCTGTCAGCCCATTTCTCCAGGTGAAGTCCCTTTGGATGCCAGCCCTGCTCTTGGGTGTGTATATCCCCACAGTTGCCCCTGTTTGGTGTCACCTGCATACGTGGTGATTTTGTGCTCCTCTGCTCTCTCCAGGTCATTGATAAAAATGTTAAACAGGACAGGTCTCGTTACAGACTCCTGCAGCACTCTTACTGGGAGGTGCAGTAGAACCCATTAACTGGTTCCTCTGAGCCCCATCATCCAACAGCAGCCTTTTACCCATCTGGTTGTCCACCCATCTACGCTGTAATATCCCAACTTGGGTGCATGGATTTTTTTGGATCCAGTTGTCAAAGCCTTGCTTAAAGTGACATAAATGACATATTCTGTCTTCACTTGTCTGTAAGTGCAGTCATTTTATCATAGAAGGTGATCAGGGATGATTTACCCTTGGCTTAAGGCCAGTCTGTGATTTCCTGCTTGCCTTTTTCTGTTCACTTAGGATCTTGAGCTGTACTAGTCCATGGTCATTACACCTAAAGCTGGTATTGATTACTGTATCCCCAGTCAGGTCTTCCTAATTTGTGAAAAGCCAATCCAGTTTTGCATCACCTCTGACTAGTTCACCCAGAGTCTCATATATCATCTCGACCACTTTCCAGTAATCTCCTGGATTGTTTGTGTCCTGTCATGTTGTTCTTCTAGCAGAAATGAAGGAGATTAAAGACTTACCATAAAAATAGGGAACTGTGATCTAGAGACTTACCTTGTATGTACTCAAGGAACTAGAACAGTTTGTCAGCCTGATATGTGATTACTATTATTGCTACCTGCTGCAGTCTGAGATTTTAGTTACTCGGCTAAGCATTTATATTCTTCTTATAGAAACAGCAGCAGGAGGAGGAAATGTTTGCATACACATTGCCTATGTGCATGACCTCTATATGTAACTTGTACATTTTGTTGAGTAGGTCTCTCTTAGCAATATTATACAAGTTTTGGAATGCTTTAAGAAAAGAGAAGTTATTGTGTTTCCGATTCCTGTGCTGCTATTTAAGGAATTTAGAAAGTGTGGGGTATTTTTGTTTGTTTGGTTGGTTGGTTTTTGTGTGTGTGTGATTTTGAAATCAGCACTTCTGTAAATGAAATACAGAGTAATTAGGGCAGCTTCTTGAGAAGCTGGGGAAATACTTGCTCCAGTAGATGTTCATTCTGTTTGTGTAAGTAGCTGTTGTGAGGGGAAGGTCTGTCAGAACCCTCTAGTTCTCATCCCATCCTACTCTTTCTGGCACAAGAGGAGGCCATTTGGGGCTGTTTCTGAAGCAAAATTGTTCATAGTAATTTTAAGGAATTCTTCTAATAACTACTAAGTGAACAATCCCATCATCACTAAAGAACTTAATTTCACAGATTGAGAATCTTCTAGCTGGGTCTACAGAGCAACTAAGCTGTGATGATTTTATTTCTTTCATTTTCTACACCCTAGTTGTTTTTACTCTCCTCAGCTCATTTAGGTTTTGGTGCTTGTAAATTTAACTGGAAGCCACAGTCCAAGTGTGCTGCAGAGGAGACATTAAGGGAAGGTTTTAAAAGCCTCCACAGAAACTGTGTCAAGCTGTCTTCTGCTCTAGTTGAGTGAATTATTAAAGTAGCTACCACCTCTGTTACTAAATAAAGTAATACAAAAGCTAGCAGTGGCAACTTGAAACTCTCCTGGCTAGCAACCTATAGATAGGTTGCTGTAGTTAAGAGTTCAAAGCATGGTCTGTCTTGCTGTCATAACTGATTTTACTCACTTGAAAAAGGAGATCTTTGGTCTTGCTAGAATTCTGTCTCTGATATTTGGAATCTTTTGTTCTCTGGTTTTTCTGTGTATTTTCAGCTCACAGCTGTTCCCATGCCAAGTACCTTTCTTACAGCTGTTTTACAGCTTTAGGTTATGCTTGGATTCTCAGTGTTCTCTGGATGCCCTAATAGTAGCTTAGAAACTGAGACTCAGAGTCACAGAATAATTTGGGTTGAAAGGGACCCCTGGAGCTTATCTAGTCCAGCTTTTTGCTCAAAGCAGGGACAGCTTCAAAATACTGCAACATGTGTGAATCTAATGAAACCAGATGAAAGGGAGCCTGGTGGACCTATAGCCTAGAGGAAAGAGGGATGCCTGTATACTTTTACCTTTGAGTTCCTGAAAAGGCTTGTCCCACTGCCCTGAAAGGTTGCTGAATGTGCTGTCTACTTCAGAGGTGTAAAACAACCTCCATGGCATTTATTGGCTAACTGACCACCTTCCTTGTTGTGGTCTAGACCCTCAAACAAGCTGGAGCTCTACAGGCTCAGCAGTCTTGGTGACTAGAGAAGAAATTTGTCTGCTAGAGGTTTGCTAACTATGGAGTTACAAGAGATAGGAGTAAATAGTAAAGCTTGGCTGGCAATAAAGAAGACAGATTAAGTCAAGAAGGCACTTGACTTAATCAATGAGAGTAGAAGTAGCACAAAAAAATCCTTCATGAGTCAGCATCACCACTGATCAGGAACCTCTTCAGGGAGAAAGCCAAAATCTGTTGTTGTAGCTCCTCTTGGAGGTACAGGCTGCTTTTTTCAATTTACAGTTATTCTGAGTCATGTGCAATTCTTATGACTGCACAACTCAGACTAATTTAATCATATTATTCTTGCTTATATTAACGTGTCAGTGGAAATCTAACAAGTACATAATAAAAAAGAATGTGACATTTTTCTTTATTCTGTTGGAAAGAAAAACATAACACTTGCTGTAGCTCGTGGTCATATTAGAATCGTTTCCATACCAATCTCTTACATCTTAATTAAAGTTATGTGCTCACATCTATAGATTTGCAAACAGTATGCAAGTAGTAAATGCTGCAGTTGATGGTCTGTATTTTCAATAGTAAGTGGCATAGATCTGTAGATCAGACACCCACAATACACAATGTTAAGGACTTCTTAATGAGATTTTGAGGCTTGGAGCTATTAAAAAATCGGTTTATTTTTTGTTTGGTTTGTTTTCTTTAGTAGGGAGCAGAATATTTATGGTTGTTTTGTGTTTGTTTTTTTTGTTTGGGGTTGCTTTTTTTGGTACTTTTGAACTAACTGTAGTCTGATCCCATGAACTGAACGTCTACTTACAGCTCAGGCATATTAGATGAACTCCTGGAACCTATATTCTAACTCCTTTTTATCCAAAAAGAATTCACTTCAAGTGCTGCAATACTGTTCCACAACATGAGCGAAATACAGTGAGTGGTGACAGCCAGGAAATTTGATTCAAAAGACTCCCTTCAGTTCAAGTAAATGTGCATGTACCTAATATGTATCATTAAGAAATAAGGGATTCAAAGCGTTTAGCTGTCAGGGTTTAGGCAATTCTGTAGGCCCCAACATGTTTTAGTGCAGTAAAAATATTTCATTGTATGTTTTAACTGTACACAGATGTATGCTGTGGTTTAAATCCATGCAAGAGAAGACAATAACCTTAATACAAATTTCACTTTTATCAGATGCAATTTATGATGTTGCTGGGGCTTAATATACCCATGCTCTATTGATATACCATGGTTTGTTTCTGCATGAGCAGCCATCCTTCTCCTAAAAAGGAAGTGAGAGAATTTCACCTGTAATAAGATCAGTGAGATTTGACATGCATCAAAATGTGGGCAGCACTTTCCTGAGAGGGTCATATCATTTCTCTTCTAAGCTGTCATCTGCCCCAGCTGTTAAAACTAGCAAAGGCAACTTAAAATGCTGCTGGCTTGCTACCTACAGATAATTTGCTGTAGTTGAGAGAAGTATGTGATTTGCTAGAATGTGTAATGATGAAAGAGTGAAAAATTTGACATGTAGACCTGCTTATGTACAACATGCTTTTGCTTTTTTCCACTTATACATAGTGAAAACCTTCTCACTTGGGAGCAGTGCTTGCCCTGTGTAAACATAAGATAGGGTTTCTGAGTCAGAGTGATGGAAGTATTTCTGCTGCTCTTACTTTAACCGGTGTTCTAAAAATTAGGTGGGGTCCAATGTCCATAGCTACTGGTAAAATATGCATGTAGTGACATACAGTGATCAAACCAAGTGCTCAAATCCCTGCATCTCTTACCACTGCTGGATGGCTATTGCTGTCTTCCTGTCTAATGTCTTGATAAAGTACTATTTCATAGGAGCCATTAAAAAGCATTAAATAGCTATCTGCCTTTTTGCTGTTAAGCTGGTAGTATGTTGTAAAGGCTGTCTTGCTATTGCTTAGTGCCAATTCAAATGCAAACAGTTGCATCTGATCTGGGGTTCAGTGGGTGAGAAAGGCTGGTCTACCAGCCTTACTCACCCATTGCTGACCTGCTGCCAGAATCCTAATCGGTCTGCAGTTCCTCATGCTGGCAGGAACATACAGCATTTAAATTCCCAAAATCTGATGTTTTTGAAAAAAAATTTGTAGACCTTCCATTAATACATTTTTCTGCATATTCATTCAGGCACAAACCCCATAAAATAAATTAATAAAGGGATCTTAGAGCTTGTTCTACCAAAACTTGGAATTGAAGAACAGAATAAAGAGCCGCCTTTTTAGGTAAACCATGTCCTGATAGCTTGTAAGACCATCTTCAGGCCAGCTTTCCCATGAGTTCTCATAGTATGGGAAGTGTGGGAAAGAACATACAACAGTGTTTATATTCATTAGTATTGGTGATGTATCCTCTGATTTTTATTTTGGTTCACTGCTGTGTGTATACCCAGGAAAAACTTCCTAGAGTTAAAAAGTCCTATAATAGAATGATCACCTGGAAAATTGTTTTTACATGGTTCTGTAAGACTTTCTGATGGTTAGACACTAATCCTTGACAAGATGTAAAACATTCATTTATAGGATATAGAGCAGGTCTGGATAAGGGTTTTGAAAACCGAGGCAGAATACAAATCGTGTACTTCAGCATTTCTAAGTGACCCAGCCTGAAAGGTTTCCAGAATGTTTTTTTTAATTGTCAGAGTAGTTAGGTGTTTTCTTGTATTTCTAGAAGAGAAAGCTGGTGAAGTGCATGCAGGAATCACCTCATTCAAGGAGCTGGAACACTTCAGGTTTTGTAAATGTATTCTGCTGGGGAAAGTGTCCTGACTGATGTTCCATTTCCCCTTCTCTGCTTCAGAAAATTACATGCTATCAGCTCTCCCTTAAGCAAAGAGAGTAACAACACTCTTAATTTCAGACATGGTACTGCATTAACCAGGGTTATATATTAGTTTTCATTTCATTTGATTGCAAATGTGTGACCAGATTGAAGCAGTTTTTTTGTGTGTGTGTTTAAAGGGTGGTTCACACAGGCTGTTGAGCAGAAAAAAGATACAGACCAAAAATTACTTAACCAGACTTGTTTTGTTTTTTATGGCATGAAGAGCTCTCAAAGGTTCTCTTGGGGAAGGATGGGCAGTGATTTCGTGGAGGGCTGACCAGAGGCTCTGCTGAAGCAGCTGTGTCAGTAGAGCCCTCTCATGGAGATGGGATGTGTGCCTTGCAGGAGGAAGTGTTTTGTCAGCATAGCTTTGCTGCTGTCTTAGACAACAGGAACTGATCTTCCAAAAGCATTCTTCTGTTGGCACGTCCAGCAGGGCTGTTGCTCATGTAACTGCTTGGCTGGAGTTTGTGATTTCCTCCATATGACCAGCCTGGCACAGCCATCTGTGCTGGCTTTATGTGGCTGGTCCTGTGTTGGACAAGAGCAGACACAGAGCTCTGCTGGGTCGTGGTATCTGCAGAGTCCGAGCTGAAGCAACATCCCTGAGAGAGGCATCTCCCTCTCCCCCCTCCCTTGCTGACACTTCTTACCAGCTGTAGTGTTTCGAAAAATAGTATTCTGAATTGCTTTTCTGTACGCAGATGAAAATGATCTCTTCTGGAATTTTACCTTAAAACATATTAATCCATTAACTGATACTGTAGGGAATTATTGTTGAACTGTGATAATTGGAGCTGTTTAACAAGATGGTTTTGGTAGGTTTGATAATCCACTCAGAATCAACGTACTTTAATGTTTCTGCAGTGTTCACTGGCTTTTTTGTTAGTTTGTTTCTTTTTTAATTTACAGCTCTTCAAGGCTCAGAATTGATGTAAAAAATCCCTCCAGCAATGTCATTTTTTTATGAAGTCAGACTTTAGATTTTTTTCTACTTTGTCAAATAATGTGAGTAGACACAATATACTGAGGAAAAAAATTGTCTGTCTCTAATTATCTAAGAACAATGCTGAAACAAAAAAATCATGTTGAGGCTATAAATATTTCTATGATCTAACTTAGAAGCTATATTAATTTTAATTAGGACAATACAAATAACACAATATGTGTATCTTTCAGCCATTAGTAATTTATATTAATTTACATTAAACTATGGATAACATGATATTGTTAATTGGAGAAAATTAAGTTAGATTAATTCCCCACTTTTCTTTAGGATTATTTATAATCCTAAATAATAGTTTCTCATGGAAGATCAGTAGATGATGCTACAAAAATTTTCCTCAAAAATTGAAAAGTTTGATTCAAATAAACACAGTAAAGCTGCAAGTAATTATCAGATATTTATTATGCCTTATTCTGTTGCAGAGTATTCACCCGTTGAACAGAGAAACTAATTAACTGCTATATTCTGCCCAGAAAAAGATGAAGTTAGAAGGGGTTTCTTAGAACTTCCTACTCATTTTCTAAAATAAGAATGTGAAAAGAAACACTTAAAATTATCTTTCAAAAAAGTATTTCTGCAACTTTTTTTTTTTTATTTTTTAAGAATTATTGAAAACCTATCCTTTCAATTTCTAAAAACCTGAATTTAGAAACGAAATACAAATCCAAACTCAAACAAACCCCACAATCCAGAAAGTCCTGTCAAAGACCACAGGGGAGTAGAGGCTGAAGGAAGGCCAACCACACCCAGGGAAGATAAGGAAGGAACACATATCTCAACGATATGAGAAAAGCCTTCAAAGAGAAAGTTAAAATTCACATGGGTATCACAAAAATTACACACGGCTTGTTCTAAATTTTACTTGTATGAGAGGAAACTTCGGAGCAATGTTGAGAGCTGCTCAGTTCAGACCACTGCTTTTATGTTCTACTTATGATTTCTGTTCCACTGGAAAGTAGAACAGAATTGTTATTTCAGATAATGAAATACTGTGGTTAAAGCATAATGGGCTGAACAATTTAGCATCTGTATGAATAAGCTGTGTAATGACAGAGACTGCACTGTCTGCAAGCCTGAGGACTGCACATGTTATAAGGCAGGCTGCTTTTTGGAGTGACCTAGAAACGATGGAAAAATGGGCTGACAGGAATGTCATGAATTTAGATAAAGGCAGATGAGCAGCCCAGCAATTAGGATGGAATAACTCTGTACAAGGGAACAGCCTGGGAAACAAGTGGAAAGAAGGCCTGCAGCAAGAGACCTGGGTGACTTGGTGACACAGGAGAAGAGTCAGAGGCCAGGAAGATAATCCACTCAGTGGATTATCTTTGAGTGTGGGAAATTTGTAATAGTTCTGAGGAAAAATAGAAGGAAAAATTGAGGACAGTCAAGTGCAGTAGGAGGCTGCTTAGAGAGAAGTGGAATCTCCATCCTTGGAGAGAGTCAGTACTCCCCTGGAGATGACCTTGAGCATCCTGGCCCAGCTGGACTGCTCTCAGTAGGGCTGGACCAGTGGACCTCCTTAAGACCTTTCCAAGCTGCATGATTCTCTTTTATTTGTGGCTGTCATGAACTCTGTGCATATAATATTGCTTTGGACTTCATGGATAACTACATTATAAACATTTGTTCTCTTAAAATTATGTCCAGTTGTTAACTGTTTTCCTATATTTTTTAAAAAGACTTTATTCAAATTGATTCATAGTAGTGACATCTGACTTCTAGGGAGCAATGAAAGCTAATTTAAATGGGTAAGGATGGTTCAGATCGTTAAGTATGCAATGGTTTTATGGGTTATGTGGGACTGTAAATTATCTGGCTAGAAACAGCATTTCTCTTTTCACTTTGATACAGCCAAAGTGCCAAATATGTGCAGGTTAGGTGCTATTAAAAGAAATTAACCCAAGAAATCCCATTATTTCTAATCTGTTGTTCTGCTTTTCATTTTTCAACCCAATAGGGATTAGGGTAAAGTGTTGTCATCCATGGTTTTATATCTCTCATGGACATCCTATCAACTTAAGGGCAAATTTCTTTTTCTAAATTAAATGCTTTAGATGTAAAGTTTATAATTGCTTTAATGGGGACTTTAGCTGCCAGGAGAATATTAAATGATGTGTCAGTTCATTACAACCACAAATTAATAACTAAAACATTATTTTGAGTGCTCTTATCAAAGGGGGAAACAAGTCTGGGATTTTTTCAGTTGATACATATCTGCTCCTAAAAACAAGCCTATGTAGGGCATCTGAATTGCGGCCCCTTAAAACTGTCTGATGTTGGCATGACTTTTTTCCTATCTAACTTTGAAGAAAGCTCAGGATGTATTTTAGTGGTTTCCTCTCTTTAGAAGGGAAAAAAAAAATTAAAAAATCAAACAATAGGAAGCAGTCTAGACCTCCTCTCTCTCCAGTGATAATTATCTATCAAATAGTGCTAATCTGAGCAGATATTCTCAATTTCTGGTCAGCTGTTTCAGAGCCCAACATGTGGTTGGATTTGTTGAATGATGATGGAGGAAGAAGATATATAGTGATGTGTTTTCTTTTACTTGGATTTTATTCAAGCTGCCTGCAGTATTATTTATGGATATTACACTTTCTTTATTATATAATTCACCTCTAAAGTCAGACCATATATATTAAATCAGTACAAATACTTGGAGAGCTTATGGAAAACAAAGAACAGAAAGAAATAAGTGTTGTTTTGTAAACAGAATAAGCAATTGTGATTTTTGTATTATTGTTGTGCATTTGTCTGAAGTGAGTGAAAACATACGTAACGATCTGGATAAGTTTTGTGTTAATGGGTTAGAAAGTATGCTAACTCTCTGGAATTTTATTGTGGACTTCTGCCAGTGCTGTGTACTTTCACTCAAGGTTTCATCTGAAACAAATAAACAAGTAAAAATGTTTTATTTCTGAAGGTTTCTGAATTTCCTGTAATGTAAAATCCCTCTTAGAAGGAGGTGAGTTGACTAGTTTTTGGTTTTGAACAAGCAGATTTCTTTAACAGTGTAACTGATAGCAAAGAATGAGAGGGCATTCAAACTTGACACAGTTGTTAGTACAAGATCTACTGATCTGCAGAGCTACATGAGCCCAGCCAAGAGGTTCTCCTGACCTACTTTTAGGTAACAAACTTGGCTATCACTGACACTTGAGAAATGACAAACATTAGATACCATAGTATCATAGGTAGCAACCCAAACTAAAACCTTTGAGACTTAATTACTTTTACTTTAAAATTGTGTTTTCCTTCTGTTGTTTGTGCCAGAAGATGTTTATTTGGCAAATTGTGCAGTCTATGGAGGAAGTTACGAGTTTTTCAAGAATATGTCTGTATGTCTAACAGGATAAATGTGGATTCTGGATACATGCAATCATGATTTTCTAATTATCTGTGTTTATTTGAGTTGCATATATACCTTTCACAACCTGTGTCCCTACTTTAGAATGTGAAAGGTTAGAAATCTCTAAATGCCTCTCAGTTCATTCTCCTACATGTGGAAGAAATTAAGAGTATCTAGTAGAGGGATTTTTAATGTTTGCTGTAGTACTACTAATGATAGACTAGTTTAAGCTCTTAAACAAAAGCATTCATTTTACAAAAGACTAATAAATAGTTCTGGTTCAACACAGTAATTTAAAGATTCCAGCTTTAAAAACTTGCCATACTGGGAGAAGCTTTCCCCATTGATGATGTGTTTTGGGTACCTGCTTTGTTTGAGGGACCCTCCTATTCCCCTCTAAATTGTGTGATTTGTAATTCCCGCTGAAAGCCGGCTGGGGTTCTGGATTCATCCTTGTGAGCTTCCAGTGGGATAATGCTGCCCACCCCTGCCTGGGAAAAGAAATGTTGCCGTTCACAGTGTGATTTGAGCTTTCAATCCAGGCATAATTAGGAACAGACGGCAAAGTAAGGTTCTTTGTGTGTGCAGTGTGTGTGAAGCAGATTGCAGCAGTCCAAAGCTCTTCTGGCACAATTACTTGCAGCACCTGTTTTTTCCTTCTTGTGTTCATCTGAGCTTCATTTCTTCAGCCTTCACATTTGCATTCGTGTGTGTTCTCTAATCTTAGTGTTCCTTACACAGGTTGGATTTGCTCTATTTGGTCCATGACTCCTACCTTTGAGCTCTCTTTCAGTTATTTGTTGAAAATAAATCCTGTTACTGTTTCACTTGCTTTGCTGGCTCTTCATTCCCCATCTGCTTGGGCCTTCTGCTTAACTTTTCCATTCCTATTGCTTTCAGCCACACCAGTTTGGCTTGCTTTCTCTGCTTACTGTCGTCTCTTTCAGCAGCTCCAAGCAACTCCTTCTTGTGACTTTACTGGTCTTACTTTTCTTTCAGAAAAGTCAGCTACTTCTCTTGGTGAGAGGCAGATAAACACAACTAAATTGGGTTGGTGTCCCCAGTAAGGCTAGTGACTTTGCAGTTTTAAAGCTTGCTCCCTGTGAGCAGTGGTTTTTCTATACTATAAGGAAGCCAGTTTTTCTCATGAATCTTGTAAATGAATCCTAAAGTTCAGTCTATGTAAATTACATTTCCTACTAGAAAAATAAGCTGTCTTTGGAAAATCTTGCATATTATAGCTTAGACATATGGTCTTATTTTGTGTGCCAGTACTGGTGAAAGAAATCTGTTTCTTTCAAGGATTGCTTTGCTATGCTGAGAGACTTAAAACTGATGCTTCTGTACAACAGCAGAAACTACTTTTGAGACCAACACTTTTGGGGAAGGAGAGTCTAACTGGTCCCTCTTGAAACCAGTCATCCTGGTTTGGAAGGTTGCCACTCCCACTTCACACAGCAAGTAGTGTAACCTTTGCCAAAATAGTCAAGACCAGTGGTGAAATAAAAGGTTTTGTTTTGTTGTGAAGCTTGCCATTAAGCTCTTAGTACATAATCATCAAGGGTGATTGTGAATATCTGAAGGCTCCTATGCCTTCGACGTGAAATGGTCCGAATAGCATCTGGCAGTGTCACTACAGTATAAATAGCCAAGGTACAACAACCACAATGAATTTGGTCTACTTTTCCATTTAAAGTTCCTACCATAAGCTGTCTAAAACCCCCCAAAGGCAGTTCAGTTGACTAAAACTAAAGAGCAGATTTTTGTGCTCATTGAAATACTGTTGGTTCAATTTGTTTTGCCATTTGAGTTCAGAAAAAAAGTATGTGTTTTGTTATATGAACTTTTCAGCCATTTTATTGTGAGCCTTTAATCTTCTAGAGAAAAAGCATGACACCTAGAAATGGAAGATTTGTGTTAGTGTCAAAATCTGTCTGTGCTGGGTTTTCTTGTTACTGTTTCTTTTCTTATCTCCCTATTTTTTGCCCTTGAAGACAGTGCAGATCCTTGACATTCTCACGTGGGAAATCCTGTAATAGTGTGCAACAAATGCATGTGAAGAGTATCTACTTACTGCGAGCCTGGAAATAAGATATACTCTCAGATTTGTGTAGAAATAGTAAAACTAACAAAACCCCAGTGATGGCTATGGCTACATTGCCTATGCTAGATGAACTAATACTTCTGTACTGTGGTTTTCTTTGTCAGCTGGTCATTTAACCACCAGGTACCTGGTGAACATTAAAATTAATTTAATTAAAGCAGCAAAGAAGTGTCTGCACTTTCCATGTGAAACAACCAGCACTCCCCCTTCCATTTGCATAACAATGCATAGAAGGTTAATGTGCCCCATAGGAAACTTCCACTTAGGTGATCAGGGCTGGAAGTGATGCTTGCTCGACACCTGTGGATCCACTGGGACATGGATTTCAGTTAGGACTTTGTTGGAGAGGATTTTTTTCTTAATAAAGCCCTTAGTATCTGTGATATTTTTGCATATTTCCATTTTCTGTAATGAGAATATACTGTTTGAACTTTAGGAATTAATAGAATAAGTTTAGTGTGCTGATTTGTAATGTGAAGGTTAATAAACAAATAGAATGTTTGTGTCTTTCAGAGTTGGTTTTGTTAGTGGATTTTTTGTTAAATTTTGCGTGAAAGGGGCTTAATATTGGTGTTACTGTCTGGTTGACATGGTAACATTATTCTGGATTGTTGAAAGGTTTCAAGAAATGGACAGACTTACTTTGTAGTTCACTACAAAGTAGTATACTGTAGTATAAAGGTTATATAATTGGTGAAAATTGATGATCCTTCATCTTTCTTAACCTGAGTGCATCTCTCATTGTTGCCTAAAATATGTTGCAAACAGGTATCTTAAGCTTAAGGACCCCACGTAAGACTTAAAAAATACTGTTTGAAGTATGTCCTTAGATCTGTCATTTTATTTTACTCTGCCTTCACTGCATAAATGCTTGTTTGTGGGTTTTTTTTTTGTTTGGTTTTTTT
This sequence comes from Vidua macroura, assembly GCF_024509145.1. Taxonomy (NCBI): domain Eukaryota; kingdom Metazoa; phylum Chordata; class Aves; order Passeriformes; family Viduidae; genus Vidua; species Vidua macroura. The sequence goes on from NC_071573.1 coordinate 80,964,699, forward strand.
TGTGAAATGCTTTAGCTATTAGTCTGAAAATACTGTGTTTTGCCAGTTTGTTTCAAACTTCTTTTTCCTCTGTGTTCCTGGTTGCTCCATACTGTCTTGTGTAGTTGCTGTGTTTATAGGTCTGCTAACTCAGTGTGTCCAGAACAAGCTTACACCAAGGACAATGGTTAAAGCTCACTCCAGATTAATTAGGAGTTAATACCTTTAAACTCATTTTGTACAAGTGATGGGTCTGGCATCACAGTCTATGTTAGGGAAGGGAGCAGTTATTCTGTTATGTAGCTAGAAAAAGCTTATAATGGGTCTGCATAATTAGATTATAGGAAATGTGGAAAGTTAGAATAGAGGAGCACTATTTCCTTCAGATTCAAATAGACTTGTGTTTAATGTTTACTGTCAGGTTACATTTTACAGCATCAACATAGAAAATTGTTTTTTAACATAAGGGTCTGGTTTTTGGTTTGTTGTTTTGCTTTGGGTTTTTTTTTTTAATGGATTTTTTCTGTCTAGTTTTACTTTTCATGTTGTTTTAGACTGGAATTTCTGTGTGTGGCACAGTTAGATAAAAGGGCAACTAATCCTTGGTTTGCTTTGAAAACGGTAGCAACTTGAAATGCATCAGGTCTCCTGAGAGGGGATTCTTGTCATTTTTTCACCTTTGCAAATTTTCTTTCAGGTAGAGCTCTTGTGTGCCTGATAGCAAATTCACATGGTTTTATATTGGCTGTTTTCCTTAACTACTACTCAGATCTTATTTCCATAATGGTCACTTTCCTTCAGTCTACTGTTTGCTTTGATGAGTCAAGCTCTTTTGGAGAGCAGTCAAATAAAAAGAAAAGTGTTTTATACCCCATTTTATCACAGCTTTTGCTGTGATTTTTTTCAGTCTAATCTTTTCTATGCAAGCAGATACTACTGATGTGCAGGTTGTATCTTGGCAAAAGCAGAGCTGTATGAATGCAGCTGGTGCAGCAATTTTAAATGGAATTGTTCTGCTGTTATTAGATATCTTCCTTCAATCAACTAACTTTTTTTGCATACTCTGGAAGGCTTGCATGACTCTGTAGAACTGATTAAGTAACAGTTTTAGGTCACAAAATCAGAGTTCACACTAAAGTTTTAGACTAGTTGTGTCTTTTATTCCCTGTTGAGTTTTAAAGAGTTTGCCTTCCCAGTCAATCTGGCCCTTCATTGTATTTTCCTCCTGTCTTAATCTAAAGGGATGGAACCAAACAAAGTTGTAGCAAAGTTCAGGTAAGATTATAATTTTCAGGAATGTGTCTGATGTATGACACTGTGTACTCTTCTATCCCATAGCTGCTATTTCAGGTGCTGTAATAGAACCAGCCTGTGGTTTGACTAATGACTGTGGCTACTGATGACTAGATGGAGAGTTTAAGAATTCAAAATGGAAAAATAATAGTGAGAGTACTCAAAGTCTTAAATTGGCCAATTTTTTTGTCACTTTGTTCATGATAACGTGAATCCTCAGTGACTTTTCAGCAGGAAAGTACTTTATTTGCAAGAGAATATTGCAAATAGGATGCCTATGGTTACAGCAAAAACTGAATGACTGTCTACCTGCTGGACAGCAATTATAGATTGGACTGTGCTTATAGATCTGGCACATTCAGAGTGTAAATTTTGCATGTTGCTTTACACTGTGTTCTAGAGTACTTCCTAGTTCTGAGAAAAAATGCCAAGATTTGATGTAACAAGCTCCCAAAACAAAGGTGTTTTTTTTTTTTTTTCATGTATACATGTGCTACCACCTCTTAGACTGAGATAATTAAAGGAAAGTAAGTTTCCATCTGTAGAATTGGAAATGCTTGATAGGTATGCAATATATGCAATAAATGTATATGGCAGAAAGGCTTACAGATCACATTACCAGGCTGTGGTAATAGAAATACTATAACTATAGGATTACCTATGACAATGGAAAGTATTAATCTCATTTATTTTGACTGAAATAGTTCATTATAATCCTAAAAAAGAGAAAAGGGCACCCACTTAAGGGTCCCACTTAGACTTCCCTCTGTCTGTGGAATATTTATTTTTGTTAATTGTTTATCATGCCAGTGAAATGAAATTAGTTGCTTAGTCCTATCAGAAGTCCAGAATACAGTAGTTGGTAATCTGTTTAGTCTCTGAAAGGTAACAATAAAATCTGTTAAGCATATCAGGTTTATCAAATCCCCTCAGGATTTCAGGGCTTACTTACCTGTATTTGGTTAAGTACTTATTTCAGACAGATGGAATTTTTGGCAGTTACTGAAATTCCTCTCCTACTTACATGGAAATAATGCCTGACTCTCAAATAACACCTGATTTTGCAAATGTAAATGTTCTATATTGGAGACTGCATGCCTGGTGACTGTGCTTTATTTGTAAAATTGTACAGTTAGAGAGGTATTATTTGGCTTTGTTTGGAATAATTCTGGTTAACAATATATTTTATGTCAGCTGATATTATTTTCATCTAAATTCCCTTCATAAATAGGGATTCCATGTCAGCTATTCCACTGATAGCATTGCAGGCATCCTTTGATTAGAGTTACATATTAGAGATATAGGGTACTGACTCGTAGTACAAGTAAATTATTAAGTAGAATAACAGATATGGTCAAATAAAACCTCTTTCTTTTTATTTAATGTCTTTATTTTTAAAAAGCAACCATCATTCAAATTATTATTTATTATGCTATTATTATATAAATTTAATATCTAAAAATAAATCTGCACACTGATACATCTTTAGAAGACAAACAGTATTGACAAAGGTGGTAATTAACAAAATTATTTTTGTTACCATGCTTCATCGAGGGGGCTAGATCTCTGAAGTGGCCTACAACCAGTGTTTTTAATCTCTAGCATAGGTAAGCTATATTGAAAATTAAAATCTGGCATAAGAACATGCTCAGCAAGTTTGTAAGTGATGTGGTAAACTGCTCTTGTCTCTGGTTCCCATAGGCAGAGCTTTCCCAAGCAGTAATCTTTGAGGGTCAGTACATCCCAAAGGAGTTATAAAAGAATAAAAATGGCTCAGAAATATCCAGGGACAAAAAAACCGAAACAAACAAACAAACAAAACCCCAAAAAACCCCAAACCCCAATATAAGAATATTTGTTCAGCTTCTCTGGCTCTATAGTTTAAACTGTGTTTTAGGCTGCTGTTTGGTCTAGGGGCAACCAAGAGAGCCAAGACAGGTCTCTCTACTGGTGGGATATCTCTGCTAGGGAATTGAGTCAGGAGACACACACACCACAGCTGATATGAGTTAGTAAGCCTGTTATTAATTAAAGCTGCTCTTACAAACAGAATCAGGGTGTTGCTGTTAATGACAGATAACCACATCCATTGATCCAGCTCCCTGTTGGCTCATGCCAGTGTTTGTTGTAGCTCCCAGGTGGGGGTGGCCAGAGGGAGACAGACACATTTTGTGACAGCCAGCTCTGATTTGAAAGTGTATAAATGCAGCTCTAGCAATTTTTCTGGTTTCTTTGGGATTAAATACCCCTGTAACAATATGAATAATTCAGAGTAATATGATTTTTCAAGGGAACATGTGGATTGAGGAGTCCAAAGGATGGCAGAGGCTTGATGTAGCAGCCAGATCTGGGTAATTAGTGCCCCCTGAGATACAGGGGAGTGTTGTGCCTGGCTGCTGCCTGGTGCTGTAATAGCCTGCTATGCAGTGGATTTATAGCTGATACTATTGCCATAATGAGCAATGTTGATTGTTCCCATACCTTTGAGCTTCCCAGTTCTCAGTAAGTGCTTATGTGGCAAACCTGAATTTGGTCTGTAATCAATACAGTAATTGGAGCATTAGTGACTGCAAGGTACCTATTCTAGAGTGAGCTTTAACTTTATCTTATAATTATCATGGATGGATAGGTGCCTATATTTCATATGAATAACTAAATTTAGAATTTTAAATAGACCCAAGCCATCATCCTACATTAAACCACAGCATGCAATATATTTTTATATATTATTATCTTGGTGACTTTTACTGTTTATTTGTTACTGTCTGCTGTTTGTGTAATATGGTCTTAAAATTAGGGTGAGAAGAGATTATGCAATGCAAAAAGATTTTACTCTGTATGTGTACAACAAAACACATATATAGAAATAGTCTCTTAAAACTGGTTTGCTTGCTTACGTTCAGATAATTGTTTACCTTAGCTTAAAGGATTGTTAAAATAAAAATGCTGTGATGTGTCATTTGTGCTGTGCTGGTCTGAATCATGCTTGTGTGCAATCACAGTGTCAGCTCACGGCATGGCTGCCAAGCTGCCCACACATTCCCATGATGAATTTGCCAAGAGAAGTCTGAGAAGTCTCCTTCTGGCCATCTGCTTTTGTTTTGAGTCATAAGTCCATGGGTGTGTGTGTTAGCTACTGTATTTATCTGGGCTTTATTTGTTGGGAGCTGGTTTTGACTTTTGTTTCCGTTTCCCCTGTTGACTTGACTTTTTACGTTTGCTTTTGAAAATCCTGTGGACTTAGAATTGAGCTATGAGTAGACTTCAGGTCTCTTGATGTTTCTGGGAAGAAAAATTTGTGTGTTCAACACACTGCAGCAGATCTACCACAACTCTAGAAAAACAGCTTTGAAATATAAATGCCAAATGTCACGATATAGTTTTTCAAATTAAAGTACTTGTTAAAAAGCTGTGTTTAAAGAAAAGCCCATAAAACCTGTGCCTTTTGGCATTTTATAGCTGCAACTAGGACAGTTTCTTCTTTTCTTGTATGTTCAGAGCTGTGCCCATCAGGTATTGTATATTGTTTTTTATTTACCTTCAGCATGCCTCACAGTCTGACAAGTGCTGATGGATGCCTGTGCGTGGGGGCTTATCAAAGGAGCACAAGTGCTAAATCTGTGTTGGGTTCTGCTGTTTGCACTTCACCAGTCCTCCTTCTCTACCTTTTCTCCTTCCTCATCTTAACCAGGGTAGATACCTGTCTGGGTCTGGCTTTCCAAACTCCAGTGAAGGCACTTAATTAGCAGGATTCATTGCTAATTCAGGGAACTCAGGTGTAGGCTGAGACCTAGACAAGATCTGTGTGTTAGGTAGAAAGGCAAGAAAACCACAGTTCCTCTGCCAGAGAATCTAATGGACTGTTAATCACTAGTTAGTATACTGATTTTTATGCATAATCCAGAGTTAACCAATAAGTCTCATGAAATGCCTGATAGAATCTGAGCATAGTTTTGGGGAAAAAGAATTTTTTTGAAAGATAGCAGATCTGTCACACAGTGACTTTTCTACTTGCAGTCTAATAATACTTTAAATAACATGTGCATTATAAGTGGTTATCGAAGTCCTTCGGTTCTGAAAGCAAAGCTGTCATCTGTATGTGTTGCCAGAGGATTGTAACAGAAAATTAGTATTTTCATATTCTGTTTTCATTTCTTAACTCTATGCTATTCATCTTGGAACTGTGGTAATTTTCTGCTGTTGAGCATATTTTTTCTTCTTATCAATTTGTATTTGTCATCTTTCCCCCTAGCCTTCATAAACACCATTTGAAAGGATTTCTTTTTTTCTCCAAAATTTTAATGATCCAGATTTTGGCTTTTTTAAAATAGAAACTAGATTCAGCTATTCAAGCCCTTCTTTTGTAAGTAGTCTTTACAGCAAATATTCTTAAGAAGAAACATGAATCTCTGAGTTAATGCAAATTGACATTTTGCAGAAATATTTTTTTCTTCAGGTCCAAAAGAAACCACCTTAACAGAAAACTGTGTGTGAATTTGCGCCATTAAAAAAATCAATCTCTTTTCTTACCTACTGGGGTAAGAAAAGAGACTAATTTTATATAATTAGGGTACTGGGGTTCTTCCTGTGACTGGTGTGGTCTGAAGCACTGGTTGCAGAAGAGATGTTTGCCCAAATAGCTGCATTAGCTGCCTCTGCTTGTAATATTTTTGGCAGTCATGACAAGTATGGGTAGAGAAAAGAGAAGAAATATCTTTAGCCATATGTACTGCTCCAACACCAATTTCTTGCCACAAACCACATTTGTTTTCAGCAGAATGAGTTCATTATGGAGTGTTGTGCTCAGATGAGTTATTCTAAGTATTTCCTGGTGTATTCTGCCTTGACATGAGTGTTGGACAGGGAGTATTAGAAATATTTATCTGAATTCTCTGAAGTATGTTTGGAGAATAAAAATGAAAAATGGAGAGGAAATGTTTGTAAAACTTTCTTTTTGCCTGTTCATAAGGTGACTTAAAAAACAGAAATTATATAAAATATCTCAAAGGGATTTGCAGATGATTAAACTCTTAAATGCTGTTTAAAACACTTGAAAACCCATATGTTCTATATTTTTATAGAGGTTTTATAAAAATTTCATTGAATGTGTGAAATTTTGCAGAGTTGTGCTTTTAGTTGGTTTGTTTGTGTGTTTTTTTTAATATTCTGATCCTAAATGTTTATGACATTAGGTGTCTGAAACTGTTTTTATGTAGCTCATACCTAGCAGGACTGTGCATGCATTTTTTTGCTTACTCAGACAAAGAATTTTTCCTTAAAAGAAATTAATTTTGACTTGGATTCCTCCCTAACAGTAGTAGCATAGTATGAAAAGCCAAAATTGCTGAAGGCTAAAGCTTGACCAGCAAAAGAATTGCCTGCAAACACTCAAGCATACCAAAGACCATGGTTTCCTAAGGACTGCATCTAGTTCTGCAGTTGAATTTCTCCTGGAGACAACCTTGTACATAAGTGGTGTGAGCAGTGTGGGATGATGTGTGACTGGCAACCAGAAGTGATGCCACTGATTCTTCGTTTGGCATGTATTGGGGAAAAAAACCTCTTCCCTAGTAATTGAAGAGTGTTTTCAGTCTTTCAGCCAAAAGTATTCATCTTGTTTGCATGCCCTTTTTTGTTTGTTTTTAAGAATGGAATTGCTGGGTTCTGTAGTCCATTTGTTCAAAAAAATGGTTCAGATCTTGAGCAGACAAGTATTGCAGGCAGCTGTGAAGTTTTCTCAGAGCTTTGTCTGGCAGAGCACTCCCTGGCCTCTGCTCAGGGATACCAACTGCTGTGCTGGCAGCCTGCAAGGAGTGGTGAGGTGCCACCTCTCCTGTTTGTGGCCATGGCAGCAAATGTTGAGCATATCTGAGTCCCTCAGACTTGTGTGCTTTTTTACACAACATCGTTGAAATTTCTTCACTGCGCTGTTATGATTTAGGTACACAGAATGAGTTTTTTAACAGAGAGTTTTTTTACTTTTTGATGGACTCTGAGACAGTGATGAACCTACTTGTCCATCCCCAAAATACTCTAGAGACTGTAATTTTCCTCTAGCAGTATTCCAGCAATTCAGAGATGGTGGTACTTCTAGATATACATCCTTGCTATACCTTTTCACCTTCCTCCTCATTTCTTCCATTCCCCTTCATGGATATGGGAGGCTCAAATATACAAGTGAGTACTTGATCTTGAGTACTGCTGTTGGTGGTTGTCTCCTGAACCCCTGAAGTCTTATGAACCTTCATTTTTCCCTTCCAGAGACTGATGAAAGAGTCACTGAGACAGAGAACCTTGGATGTGGACATAGCTTCCTCTTCTAAGCCAGCCTCCTTCTATGTGCTCTTAGGCTAATACTTGTGTGGCACACCTGCAGTGAGGCCAAGAGGAGGAAATGAGCTATTCTTCTAAATGAGTTGGAGTTTTTAAAAATGAAAGTTTTGATCTACTAGAACAAAAGATGGTTAGGTCTTGGGAGAAATTGGACAAGGATCCCTGCAATGAATAATGGCTGCCCTTTAGTGGAGGTGAATCTCATTAGTGCAGGGACAAGATGCACATATTGCTTTAGTACACTCTGTTTTTCTAGAGAGCTTTGTATAAACCTAGCAATTATATGAGCTTCAGGTATTCTATCTGAAGAAAAACTCTGTCAGGGCAATCTAGTTTGTATTAAGAGAGGAAAATTTCTCTGTTCACTGTGAACAGAGGCTGAGACGGCTCTTGAAGTATTTTGAATATGCTCTCTGTCTGTTCAAGCACTACTTGAAAATTCAGTTGAAAGCCAGTGCAAAAAGCTGTCTGATACAAGACGATGCTGTGCTGTTTATTCTGTTTTGTGGTTTTTCAGTACTGCAGCTGAGGAAGGGTATTGATCTATGGGTAACTGCACTAGAACAACATTGTAGATGAGGGGCTTTGGGGAGGTGAGCAGAGGACAGACAGTTAAGAGTGGAGTTGATAAACCCATAGACATTAAATAATGAAAGAGTACTGAATGATGTGCAGTAATAGAAGGTACTGCTACAATTGTAAAACTTCACAACATTACAAATTCTAAATTAAATGTATTTGCAATGAGTTACATTTCTTGAAAACTCAGAGAGCTTTCTGTGTACAACTGAGAATCTGAAAGAGTATTTATATGTAAGGAGCAATAAAGTAAATTAACCAAAGTTTTGACCTTTGAGAAAGGAAGGTAGTGAGGTGGCTGAAGAATAACTTAGTTTTGCCAAAAGCAAACCAGAGCATATAATGAAACATATGAAATGCAGCTCTTGAAGAATTGCAAACTCTTAACTGGGAGGGTTGATAATAACTATACTTTTCATCTCTGTGATATATATGAAGCATAAAGCAGTGAATAAATCAAAACTAATTTGGCAGAGGTTAATATTTATGGTTGTGGTCTCTTGCCCTTATGCTGCTTTTAGATTGTTATAGTAGTGTTCTTCCTTAAAAAAAATACAGAATAAAAATATCCACATAGTTTATAGTAGTTTGGATACTAGATGATGGAAGTCTGTCCCACCCAGGTGTGCACAAAATGTGCCTCTGGAAGGGAAAGGAGTGTGTAAACCAAGCTGAACCTAGAGCCCTCTCTGCTGGATGGCTGGGAAACAACACTTCAAACAGGAACAAATAAGATTTTTTATGTAGAAAAGAAAATCTGAGGCTAGTGCAAGAAATCTAGACCTAACCCTTAAATCCTATATAGTTGAAGTCTTCCCTTTTATAAGCAGATGGAATAGGATACACATATTTTATAAAATGGCCTTCTCTTATTAAATTATCAAGTGATATATTTTAATGATAATTCTTTTCTTCTGAGCAAATATGGAATCTGAGGGGGGAAGAAAAGGATTAGCGTTTCCTCTTAGAAATTTGAAAAATTCATAATATCTGTGCCAAAGAGGAATATTCAGGTAAAGGATTTTCTCACCATGTAAATCTTAGGGGGTGTAGGAGGGTGCTATGTTTTTATAGTAATGAACCAAAGAAATTGATGCTTACTATAAAGCTGTAGTAATACATGGAGAATACAGTATTCCAAGATGAAGTACTTTGTAAAAAAGACATTTGGCAAGATGTAACACATGTGTTTGTTTTAAAATAAAATATATTTTCCAGTTAGAGGGGAAAATGCTATTATAGTAATTAAAGACCATATTTTATTTAATGTAAAGCCAAACACAGACATTCAGAATTTTTTTTCATTCCATTTGACTAATGGAAACAGGGAAAAGGAGAATTGCAGAGAATAACTGGATTGTCACTTTACTACTAGCACTAGAAGATCCATTCAAACTACGTAGCTCCACAAAGTCAGTCACTTGGAACTGATTCTGAAGTGTGCATGAGCACACGTGGGTTTTTTAAGCCCAAAAAGTCTAGTGGAGATAAGAGGGATCAACACTGAATAAACTTGTGAGAAGTGTTGACTCTTCCTTCTTCCATGATTTTTCAAGATCAGATAGCAGCTGAAGACATTCATGACCTATCTGGTCACAGAAAGTTCATTAAGAGAAAAAAAAAAAATGCAGCATTTGGAAACCTCTGAAATCTCCCATACGTGGAGAACTACAGCAAAACAGTTACTGATCTTTATTAAACTTTGTTTCCCTCCATTTCCTGTCTAGGGAAGGAGAAGCACATTTTGGAAATGTTTGATGTTTTGTAAAGTGTTCATTATAAGATATTTATTTTTCTTGAGTCGTCATTTCACTTAAGGTAACAACTTGGTTATCATCATTATAGAACAGAGAGTGTGATGCTTTAGGGCTTTTTTCCTACTTTTTTTCAAGTCACAGTGACATAACCACTTCAACATTTGGATTAAAAATGGAGTAAAAAATGTAGCCTAATAAGATATAGGAATATTTTATAATGTATTTTTGTACTGTAAGAATAAACCCTATGAGGTGACTATTTCTGAGAAAAAAACCAACAAAAACAGAAACAAAAATAACCTGTCTAGGTAACCAAACTAACTGGCTGTAGTTACCACAGCAGAGTAAAGCTTCAGCAGCCAGAGTGCTGAATGCTGCTGTGCTAAACACCCACAGTCACGTTTCTATTGTAAAGGCACCATCTTTCTTACAGTAGCTTGGGTAATTTCTGAAGGTGTTTTAGACAGACAGACCTCATTAAAAGCAGAAAATGAGTGGAGTGAATATATGACTGCTTTTTTCTTCAGTTGTAACTTAGCAGTTTTGCAGGTATTACTCTTGAAGGCGTCAGGAGATGTTAACTTGTTCTGTGCTGAGATGGAGTTATTGTATCTCTACAGGTCTTCTTATGGCTCAGTAAAACCTTTTCCCAAAATAATTGCACAGTTTTAAATTCTGTTTAATTTTAAATAGATTTTATGATGCTGACTTTACCTGGACTATGATTTGCTGTGTAAGTTTTCTTTAATTAATTATCTCTTGTGTACATCTGTACAAGGTTTTTATTTTTATTTTTGTTTTTTTCAGGGCATGGCTTTTACCTTGGAGGAGAGGCAACAATTGAATATTCATGGATTATTGCCGCCTTGCTTTCTTGGTCAAGATGCTCAGGTTTATACAATTCTTAAGAATTTTGAAAGGCTGACATGTGACCTAGACAGGTAAAGTATGGCTACAAACTTTATCCTATGCACCAATTCATGAGTCAATTTCATAAAAAATACACTTTCACATTCAAAAACAATCAACTCCTACTTTAAAATTGTAATTCCTCCCGTGCCTTGCTCTTCTCTGTCATGGGATGTCTTTCTATCAGTGTGTAATATATGGCCTCTAGGTACACATCTGTTGGTGACAAGACTTTTCTATAATTTAAAGTTGCCACAACCTTTCTTTTTTTATGGAGTCAGAATAGGAGGAGGACAGCCTTCCTTGCAATTGTGAAGAGCTTGCAGTTGTGGTGTCTTCTGTAGGTTAACTATTCTCCAGTGCTCTCAAGAATGCCATTATCAGTTATTATCAGAGTAGTAGCTTCCCAGGCTGGCATGTTTATGAGTCTGAGTTCCTACATATATAAAAGTGTAAAATTTCATGAAGCCCCCTGATTCAACCATTGATTTTAACATAGGAGAAAACTTTCTCTGTCCTTCTGTCCCCATCTCCTCCTCAACACTGCCTTGAGGTAGTCCCTTCATGATACAGCTCATTGTTTCATGTGTTTCAGGACATTTAAAGCAGTTCCCACTGCTTGTTTCAGCTTGAATTGCTGGAATTTCTCTTCACCTATAACTTGAAAACCAGAAGAACAAAGGTCTTGCCCCATTGTTGTATGTATTTTTTAACTAGGAAAAAATTTTGCTTCTACTGCAGTTCATAGCAGAAAAACACTTGTGTTTCTCAAAACATCACAGATAGCATGTCACAGGTCTAGCTATTCAACAATCAAAAGGAAATCAGCACTATTTTCAAATCTTAATTCTTAATTTTTTTAGCAAAAAATTCTGGATATTCAAGTGGTTTTTTGCCAAAAGGAAAAATTTCTTCAGGAAAGGAAGAAAGAATTAATCTGTCAGTTTTAAATGACAGAGTATTAAAATTTTGAATGACATGCCTTTTGAACTGCAATAAAACACCGAATGCTGAAATTTTGATTGCAGTGGGAATAATGAAATGAAAATAACTATCTCCAGGTATTGTGGGAATACTTTGCAGCTATCTTTATTATGTCAAAAAAAAGGAAAGAGAAATCTATCTGTCTTGGGGGTGGGGAAGGAAATATTTTTTAAAGTATAACTAATCCATGTATGATAGACAAAAATAATACAAAAGTATAAAGAAATATAATGTGGTTACAAATAAATGTAAACAAAATTTTTCCAGAAGCCATTTGCTTCAGAGAATATTATTCCAAAACTGCCCCTATTAACCTTAAGATCTGTAAATACTTAATTAAACAAAAACTTAGTGTCATTCTTTCCCACCTATGAGTCTTCTTTAGCGTTTTCTCTTTTCCAAATACATAGTTGGGTAAGGAGGAAATTTGTTTCCTGCTCCTGTAACCAGACATCTGTAAAACAGAAGCGCTAACATTAAATTATTCCATCCATGTGTCTTGAGCATTAGACTGTAGCTTGCCATTTTATACTATAAAGCCAGTTTTTATTATAATGCCTGCTTTAGTAGAAAGGCTATATTGTACTGTGCAGCTTTGCAGTACAAATTTATTCTTGTTAATTTGGTTTTAGTGATGCAGTTCAACTGAGAAAACTTAACAAGTCTTCTGTTCACAGAAATAGCTTGAAACTATTACAAGTTAGGCTTTTTTCTCACTAATGTATCCACTAGTCAGAATACTTCAAATAAGGTTTTAGTAATTAACATATTAAAAAGTGTATTGCTGTGTTTATTTTTCCATTTTATTCTGTGACATGTGTCTGTGCTATTTTCTCAGCTATAATTTTTGGTCCAGATATTTGAATCTTCCCCTTACAGTGTGAATAAACATTGTGGCCCCATTTGTAATGCTGGAGAAGCTGTGGTGATATCTCCATCCATGGGAGATGTTCCAAAGCTGACTGAACATGGTCCTAGGTAAATTGCTCTAGTTGACTCTGCGTTGAGCAGGGGATCAGATGAGGCAATCTCTTTTCCAACCTGAGCTAGTGTATGCTTTCATAGCACAAGTCCATAGTACTTAAGAAATAAGTTTTCAGGGATAATCTTGGATCAATGCAAATTGTATAAATTAAGTCAGGTTGTCCCTTAGGAATATTAAATTATATAAATTCACAGGTACCTCCCAAATGGAGATTTTTCTTTAAGAAATCATATTTATACTCTGTCTGAACACGCTAAAAATAAAACACAGTAATTATTAGCAGATCTAAATTGACTATTCATGTCATACTGTATTTTGATTAAAAAATGTTTTCCTCATGTATTATTGGGGCTTTATATGCTGTTTTCTCTATGTTTTAGCAAAATAACACTGTATTACATGCAGAGGTCTACATTTAAGACCACTGATGAAAATACTTGGTAACATTTGCATGCAGAAGATACTTTTAAGACTGTAAACATTGACATCTTGGGCTCCTTTGCAGATAAAATTCTTCTGTGAATTGAGAGTGAAAAAATCGGCACGTGCCAAATGTGACTTGCAGGTGTATTTATAAGTCAAGTGTCTGACAATTTCGTTGGAATATGTCAATAAAGAGCCTGCTTGGAGAACATGTGCATTACATGTGGTGAGCTCAGTCCTCAAGGCAATATGTGAACTCTGGTCTCCTGTATTTATACTTGTATCAAAGAATTTTAAACAAGAGCAAAGGTGATCCTGCCACAACTACTCCTTGAATCTCTTCACTGATGAAGAATGTCAGAAGCTTTGGCTGTTTTAACTGGGACTTGAAATCTCAAGTGCTCCCTGTAAAGGCAGGTGCTCAAGGACAACCTTGTATAAGAGCTTGCAGTTATTGTCTTCCACTGTGTGTAAATGTCCTAATTCCATGAAAACGCCCATGCTTCTTGCAGTATGCATCTGGCATAGTCTTTGCTTCCATAGAAACAGTGATTGAAAAGAGGTGAAGGGAGGCTATTGTTTTCCTTCTAGAGCTTGGCAGTAGGTGTATACTTGTGTGTTTGACATACAAATACAAAAGATTAAGTACAGGCATTTAGATATTGCAGAAGTGGAAGCTGTTAAATACCTTAGACAGAAGGGTATCATCTGATGAAACGTAAATGCTGTTTATTACAGCATCTTACATTGGCAGGATTGGCCTGGTTTTGCTTGGAAAGAGGGTGTATGTAAATTCATAAAGCTAAGTTGCTAGCTAGTACAATGGCATGACATTTTTTGGCACTGCTGAAATGCCTTTGTGAGCTTGTGTCATGAAATTGTTGTACTCTGCAATACCAAGAGTTCATATACAAAATGAATGTGGAACAGCAGCAAGTCAATTGCCTGGTATGCTTAGCAAAAGGGACACCAATAAGAGGAAAAAATTCTATTCCTATAACTTAATTTGGAAAAGCTGTGATGGATTCTGCAAGTAATTTAATTTTTTTCCCCTGTATGTTCTTAATTGTCTTTCTTCTTGCTCTGTATTGATACTGAAATTGTTGCTCCTGGCATGGTGACATCTTTTGCCTGAGCTTTTCTTTCTTCAAAGAGTCATGCTGTAAAATGTTATACTGGATGTGTTACCATTAGGAGAGGGGCCATCATATTGCTTTTCCAGAGAAGGCTGTCTTATTTTGTTTTTTTCTTAAAGTTCCCTGTTTTTAATTAATTTTTATATAAATACTGATGATGCAGAGTAATAGAACTAAGTGTCTTACACAAGTTAAAAATAATAGCCTCTCCTCCCACCTTCTTTATTTACTCTCATATTTTTCAAGATAAGAGGAAAAAAAAAAGTTGGATTTGTTCTATTTTCACCTCTCCATTTTGCCTTGTAAAGTGTATGCCAGTGATAGTTGGGCCAGTTATCCTAAGAAATAATCAGTAACTTTCCGGTAGTTACATCAATTTTCTTTTGGATTGTAGATGATAATGTGGTTTACATCCTTTTGTTGCTACTGTATTTCATTTCCTTCATAATAGCAGACTAGTATGAAACATTCTTAGGTGAAGTAAAGGCAAGGGGAGAAGAGTGACACGCTGAAATTTGAATGCTTGGCAGTCTCTTCTGTCTGACTTGCTAGACCTTGGGTTTTGTCCTCTGAAACTCTTCCCCGAAATCTTCATTCAAGACTCCTTGTCTGAGGACAGATGACTTTTCTCCCTTTTTATAGCACAAAAGATTGTTTTCACTGTTTTATTGCTTGCTTTCATTATGTTTTCAATTAAATATGGGCTTCAGTAAAAGATTCCATTAAACACAATGCTGAAAAGCACTTCATGCATTTAGTTGTGTAGATACTTGGATGTTGCTAAAAGATGCATACTTGTTGTCTGATGCATAATAAACAACCCCACATTGAATATGAAGCATTTTTGGTTTTCCCTTTAGAAGGAATTTTTGAGGAATTTGATACCCTTAACTAAGCAAATTACAATGCTGAGAAAGAAGACATATACCTGCCATGGAAAAAGCCTGATAAAAATTGCACTTCCCTAAAAATATTTTTCACTTTTTAATAGTATTTCTTATACTTACGTGGATATGATCAAGTATGTAATATTTGAAAATGTAAGTAGTATGCAGTTACTCATTTTGCAAGTTCTTTAGTGTATCATGAATATAAAAGTGGCATGATAAACACAAATAAGAAAATAAAACCCCAGTTTAATGCTATAGGACAGTAAAAACTTAGTGGAGAGTTTTAACAAACAGGTTTTTCATTTGAAGCCCCAAGGGAGCCTTTTGCTAATCTTTTAGTTTCTTTTGTAAAAGATTTCTTTACCCTGTTTAAAATCTAGGCTTGATCTGAGTAATAAGAAATGATGATGAAAAGGTGTTTTATACTCTTAAGCCACACCTCCTTTTAAAAGAAATTGATAAAAAAAAAAAAAACAAAAAACGGCAACTGCTTTGGAATGGTGCTGTGGCTCACATGGTGTTGAAGTGTCCAGTATAGAGTGGGGGCCAAAAATATGCATGATATTCTCTAACATCACTTTAAATGTTCTCTAGTAACAAAAGGAAAACCTTCATGTGTATTCACAACTACATGTGCAAGAACTTGTCTTTCAAGGTAAATGTTGGGATAGTCATCCTCAGGAGAAAGGTTTTAATAAAGAAAATGTTCTGAGAATTCAAAGACATTGCAACATATGCTATATCATAATGAAATACTGGGAGAATGAAAGGCTATAAGGAAATGTAATAATATGAAAGAAAATTAATTTATATGTATGTGTATTTGTAGCTGAGAACTACAAGGGCAGGATATATTTTAACCTTGGAGAACATTCAAAACTAATGTGTACGATGGAAGGTGGTTCCAATTGCTTCATGGTGATGGTATTTAGAGAACAACTGCAACTTTTTGGTTTCTAGATCTTTATCTTTTTAGGGTCTAAAATACCCTTCATGACACAAGGGCAGGGATATTGTTTTGCCTCACTTCTGTCACCTCATTACAGTCACCAGCTGCCAAACTGGCTTTGCTTGCCTTGCTCATAGTGCTCGTGAAAGTTTACATAATAGACCCCAAAAGGAGTGCTTCCCTGATATACAGGGATAGGCAAGCTAAGCTTGAATGGAATGCACTCAGATTTACTAAGCTGTTCTTTGTCACATGGTTACCTGGCTATATTTGTGTCTTCCTAAAGAATGAATTAGATCTTATTGGAGCATGTGATGCCTGAGTATGCAGAAAGAAAGTTCATTTGAATAATAGTGAAGTACACAAATCTCTAGGCTTTTGGAAGGAATGTGTTCTTTATGTATCCTCAACACTTGTGTAATAAAATGATGGGCATATTAAACTTTTTGAGTGTAAGTAATTAGTAATCCGTTGCAAATTAAAAAAAAAACACCTACATAAATTGTATACTTAAGTAAAAGATTTTGTGTAAGCCTATTGGTTTAGAAGACTACTGAATTTTCACAAGAATACTTAACATTGCTAAAACTAGTGAATAGACAGGTGATGTGTAAGATCACTAAATTTCTAAATTTTAAGTGTTCACAAAGTGACAGAGTTCATACCTATGTGAACTGGTATAACTTGAAGTCACTCATAGACTGATATAATTTGTCACACTCAGCACTGCAATTTGGCTTCCTGATTGGTATATTGAAACAGTAATGTAATCATTTAGTATAAGTGTGATGGTAGTAAAAAGCAGGTCCACCTAAACATGAACTTCCTTTCAGTCTCATTTATATATTCTTTTTTTTTCTCATTGGTTTTCTTTTTAAATAAATACAGAACTTCCTCAAAATTGATTTTAGTTAGGAGATATAACATTGCAGATTTCAAGTTAAACATCGACTTAGGGGATGAGAGGCTGTGTGTATGCTTTGTTTTCAAAAGCTTTGTTTTTCAGTATTTATTGGAAGTATTAGTCTGGATTTAAGATAAACTTCTATCTAGGAAGGAGCATTCAAAGCTTAATGGTTTTAGTTCTGTTTTCTTTGAGCAAGCTTGTTTAAGTTATATTTAATGCTGGTCTCTTTTCAAGTGGAGCAACTGATATACACAAATAAGGTTCTGACAGACCAAATCTTCAATTGCAGCATAATGTTTTATACCTGAGAGGGATTATCTTCCTGGGTATGTAGAGTTTGACAACTCTGTGATGACTTCAGTTTCTCTGTCTCAACCAGTTTGTTATGCTTTGTGTCTGAACCATTTGTGCTGTTAAGGCTAGGATGAATTTGAATACTTTCAATAAGACAGAGGCTATTATAGAACACACATAATTTTAATTATCCAAACACCAAATCTATTTCTAAATCTACTTTATATGTTCCCTTGATGTCTGTCTAATTATATGTAATTCTCCACAGATACATGCTGCTAATGAGTCTTCAGGATCGAAATGAAAAGCTTTTCTATAAAGTGCTGGCTTCTGACATTGAAAAGTTCATGCCTATTGTTTATACTCCCACTGTGGGACTGGCTTGCCAACAATATGGTTTAGCATTCCGGAGGCCAAGGTATGTAAGTTTATACTTCAAATAAAAGTAATGGTATCTTATTTTCCTCTTGGCAGATTTCTGTAGGGGTTTTCTTAACAGCTGCATATAAGCCAAAACTGCAATAATTGAGATCGTTCAAGCTACACTTTTGGTCTACATTAAACAATAATTGTGCATTTCTTATATGCATTAAGAAGGCAAATGATTGGTTGATTTGCATTAAAACATGAATATATGTTTAATCTTATTGACTGATTATAACTATTAAACTGTGTAGTATATGTACTGTATTATACTGTATAGTATAACTATTATATTGTTTTAGAAATCTAGCAGCATATTAGAAAACAGGAGAATAATGGAACTTTAGTTTTAGATTTGTCTTAGAAACTTGAAAAGCATAGACTTTTGCCTGTATAAATATTTATGTTATTGGTATTTTATACACACACACACATATATATATATTTTAAAACAATATGTGTACAAACTAAGGATGCATTATATATGTATCTACTGATATCTTAAAAATTATCACAAATCATCAAAGTGCCTGTTTCACTGTTTAATGATTTCTTGCTTCATAGGTTGGTTACTGGAGTGCTTTGATTCTGTGTACAGTATCTGTATTTATAGAATGATGAGGAAATGGTATGAAAGAAGGATAGACACTTCTGTTTCACTCTGCCTCTTGAACATCAACTCACAGAGTGTGAGCTGCTGTTTGAGAACATTGTGTATATCACTGCCTTCATGTGCAAACTGGAACAACACTTCGGAGCCTTCTGCAGAATTTTCTGGCAAAGAAAGAGAAAAATGAGCTGCATGTGCATGGCTGTTAGCAGAAATAGGTTTTTTACAGTGAAGGCATTGATCAAAAGTAAGAAACTTGCAAGATGTAAGGGAACAAATGACTGCTCACAAATTCTTCAGTGGGAGATTTTTCAGAGAGACTTATGGTTTCAAGGTTTTGTTCTGAATGTGAAAATCATTTTGGCCTTGTGACTGATAGAATGAGTCAAGACCATCTGGTCAGCTGCAGAAAACAAGAATTCCCACTTCTGTGCACATTAAAAAGTTCAAAAATACCTCAAGAATCCTTATTTAAACCTGTTTAATGATCTGTGGCTTTTAGGTGCCTCCCTTAGTAAGAGAAGTCATCTCCTTTTTCTGCCTGAGTATTTACCACCATAGTGAATTTACTGGCCTTCCAGGAAGTGCTAAATGTGTCTGGAAATTAAGTCTTTGCTTACACTGGTCTCATTACTCCTCATTTTGATATTCTTTGCCATATAAAATATTTCACAAGGAGCACCTCTGCCCATGCAAATACTTTTCCCTTTCTCCCTAGATGAGTGAAGCATCTGTGGAGTAAAACACCCATTTTAATTAGATTCATGGAATTGTTAAGTTTTCAAAAGAGGTCATTGAGTCCAGCTTTTGACTGAAAACCACCATGTCAACTAAACCATAGCACTAAGTGCCACATCCAATCATTTCTTGAGCACTTCCAGGGATGGCAACTCCACCATCTCCCTGGACAGCCTGTTCCAATACTTAACAACCTTTTCAGTGAAGAATTCTTCCTGACGTCCAGCCTGAAACTCCCTGGCACAGCTTGAGACTATTTCCTCTCATCCTGTCATTCACTGACTGCCAGAAGAGTCCAACCCCTGCCTGGGTACAACCTCCTTTCAGGCAGTTGTAGAGAGTGATAAGGTTACGCTGAGCCTCCTCAGGGCTAAACAACCCCAGTTCCCTCAGCCACTCCTCCCATGACTTGTGCTCCAGACCCTTCATCACCTCTTTTGCCCTTCTCTGGACATGTTCCAGCACCTCAGAGTCTCCTTTGCAGCAGGGTTGGAACTAGATGATCTTTAAGGTCCTTTACAATCCAAACCATTCTGTGGTTCTATGATCCTTGACAGGCTCTTTTCTACTTAAGAAAAATGCTTACAATGTAATCTTCCACTGCGCTGTTACAGAGTTATGGTTATTTTCCTAAGAAAAACCTTTTCTAAATTATTCCAAAACCAACTGTGCAAAGCAACCAATATATTTTAGTTTGGGGTTGCATTCTAAACCATGGCAGATTTAGCATTAAGCCTTATAAGCCAGCATACCTCATAAACAGTATCCTCCATAAGATGGATGGGGAAGAAAATATAAACATCAAATTTAATATTCTGAAGGAGAAAAGGAATAAAAGATGTAAGATTTAGTCCAGACTGTATCATCTTACAATTTTGATTGATTGATTGATTTTTTTTCAAGAAGTTGTGATCAAGGAAAAAGGTATAATCTGATCATACCTTGAAAAAAACATATTCTCATCTGTAAGAACTGTCTGTATCTGCTTTATGCTGACTCATATGTAAGTGCTGTCTTTACAGAGAAGTGACTGTTTTTCTTTCACAATGGTTTTTTATTTCAGAATATTTTTAATACTGCATCTTCCCACAGCTCAGGAGATGTTTGCTATTTCATAGTTTAATATAGATCCCGTTAGAAACAGACTTGGAGGTAAATGAGTTAAAAATTACTCATTTGCTACAGACCATGTTTATCTCACTGCAGTTAGTAAGGCAGTGTCATGTTTAGTTTATGTCTGTAAGGATGTTTTCCAATATTCAGTTATACTTCTTTACCTTGTGAAATGAGTTTGAAGCGCCTGGCTCACAAGTTATCTCTTGAGGCAAGGAAGGACAAAATTAATTTAGAGTTCAAAAAGTAGGTGTCTCGTGGAATCATTAAATGAGATCATCTTCTGTGACTCCCTTATGTGGTTTTAGGAGACTTTATGGGCTCACATGATGTGCTTACAGTCACAGAAGGACTCTGGCTCAGGAAAAGGTTTTCATCCTGAAGCAATAGCTTGCAATTTTAGAATAAACATTTGTGCTGACCAGCTAACCATGTGATGAAGCATCATTTCTCAAGAGAACCAGCTGCAAAGTAACTTGGCTCACTGGTTTGAATCTCATCTGTATAATTGACATTTTTTTGTAATATTCAGATTCAAGATTGCATTATTCACTCTGAATAGTCAGCTTTGAATCCACAGCTTTAATGAATGAGAGTATTATTGTAGAAGTAAACAGTACAGATCTGATAGCAGATCTGTAACATGCACCTACCTACACCATATTGTTACATAAACATAATTTAGAAGACCAGTCTGTCTGGTCTTCTTCCTAACTGTTGAGGAGGATGAGGGAAGAAATGATCCTTCATGGAGTTGGTCAGAGAAGGAATTTGGACCTGTACAGATAGAAGCTTTATTTATGCTAGGAATATAATGGGGTTCTGCTTCTATTGTAATGCTCATGCTATCATTAAAAGCATTATCTCAGAATCTCTACTAGATCACTTCTTGGTTCAGAGTTTCTATCCATCATTTAAATTCCTAAAGAGAAAATTCTTCAGTTGCACAAGGCATGTACATAGACATGATAGCTTTTGATTACTTACCAAGAAAGAATCTATTTCTGTAAATAGATTTCTGAAATGCAACAGTTCTTTCATCCGACAAGAATAAATATGGGAAAGCTCAGTGGAAATTTCCTCTAAGGATCCAAAAGCAACTTTTACATTGTATAGAGAACACCCAGGAGTTTAAGATTCTTGTGTAAACTCAGCATTCAGAGAAGGGAGGTATAATTGCCAAGTACTGCTATGCTGAAGATTTTGGATATTGTTAAAATGTTAGGTGACTGTTTATATATTGCCATTCCTAGAAGGAAAAGCCCTTTCAATCAGAATAGGATCAGAGCAAGCCTGGGTAGCTGATGCAGCTACACAGGCGTGGCAGAGTTCTCTGAAATAACTTCCCAATGCACTCACAGACTATGAGGCTGACTAGGAACCATTTTTAAAGCAGCTCTATTGGGTCTGATGCAGTCTCTTAAAAGGCAAAGTAAGTCAGCTTTGAAATTGTTTACCAGATTTCCTCCTTGCTCAAGTGTGTAGTCACTCAGCACATACAAATTTGAGACTTAGCCCTTTCCTTTCCTTATATTTCTCAAAAAGAATGTATTTATTTACATTTATTTTACGTATTTACATTCACAATGATTCAGATGCATGGTATTGAATGCAAATGTTGCAAATATGAGTTCTTTTTTTGTTGACAAATATTTACATGCTGAGATTGCCAGCTGCAAGATAGCATTGCTTTTTAATAAAGAAAAGAAATAGAGAACGAGGAAATATTTCTTTCCTGTGACAGAACATGCAAAATGTTAGACCTTGGCATCAGAAGTTGCAGTCTGCTTGCCAGCACAAGGTTGATCCTGTGGTGCATTCAAAAATCTTTTTGTGGTTTTTAATGAGGCTTTTATTGGAATTATTTTCCTTAATTCCAATGGATGTCTGTGGCATCCAAGTCTCTTCAAAAACCAGATTTGGCTTACTGGAGGCCAGAAACTTGTCAAGTACTCCATGATCACATAAGCCAAGAAAGTTTGGTTCCTGGAAGTTTTTTGAAACTCTGTCTCTCCTTCAGATGTGTGGTGTTTTCTTGATTGAGACTACTAGAATGTCTGAATTTATTTCATGTTACTTCTTCACCAGTATAGCAGTTCCCTTAGGTTTTTTTCAGCACATCTGGATGATTTTTCCTCCCCTAGAAAAGCATATATATGTATACATATGTCTATTTAGGGACTTTATTAATCTAATTGTTGCTATACATAATTATCTTAGTATCTTCATTTAGATTTAGTTAGAAGTGATTATTGTGTAACATAAAATTATATTAAAAGATGTAACAAAGCACTAGATTCACAGTTATTTTTCTTAGTATTTTCTTCTCTGAAAACTATGTAGAATTTTAATCTGTAAGTGGGAAAAAGGAAATGTGCAGGCTTTTTAACCTATCTCTTGTAAGGTCTTGACTGTTAGGACAGCATATGAAATCAAAATATTTTGCAGTAAAGGCGTAACAGCAAAATGCTTCTTTGAAAATAAACTGTTGGAATTCTGTTCTGCAGAAGGACCTGGTTTGAGTGGCAAGTTACTTTGTAGCATTTCAACAGAGAATTAGTATAGCTGTAGCATTTCTTCTAATTTTAGACAACCTTTCTCTTAATGGCTTCTAAAGCCTCATGATGATGCCAGGTGCAACCTCTCACCAAGCAATTTTGGAATACATGTTGGTCATTTTTCACTTCTGTCTTTTGTGAAGATGACAACTGTTGACATATTCCAGGCAACTTTTTTCTCTTTCCTTTTTTTTTCCCCCCCTGTGTGTAGCCTTGCCATAGAGTTCATGGCATCCAGTAATTTTACTTTCTGGCATGATTCTGATCTGCTTTTACTTTCATCAAGCTAAAACTTCACTTAGCATTCTGTTGCTTCTGTGGCTTGAAGGTAACTCTAATAGAATCTTCCCAGCAAAATATTTGCTCTGCTCTGAAAAGCTGGAAAAGGAAAATTAGCAGAGTGCTGAACTTCTCTTTTCTCCTGGACTGTCTTGTAGACTGGATTGTGCCCAGCATATATTTAACTTGGTCTATCAGCAGACAGTAATGGTGCTGCAGGGAAAGGTGTGAGGATCTTGCACAGAAGACGACAGAGGACCTCATTTTGGTCATAGAGTGCTTTGTAAATATTAAGCCAGTTTCTCATGTAAGAAGTTACTGAAGGAAAAAAAGTTATGTCTTGATTTTTGAAAACATTGTGATATTCTTCAGTTTATATGCATGTAGTCATCTGGTCTCTCTAGAACTGTTAAATTCATGGCTTTTCATAATATTTTGGCAATAGGTTTCACGACTTAGGTACAGTGTGATTTTTTAAATCTTTTTATTAACCTTTCACCTCAGAATAAAATCATGAATGATTTTATTGTGCCAAACTAAGAGTAGGTAGTTCTGACCTAGCATTATGAAATATAACATCCTCCATGTTTTTGGTATGTACTTGGTGCTTGCATGTAGGTATAACCTACAGTACTTGGAGGTCGTGGTCTTTACAGAAGTAGCACTTGGAGTTGTTTCTTCCATTTAGTCTTGTCTGAGCTGGAGCTTTATCTATTATTAGCCTCTTCCTGTTCTAATAAACTTCATACATTATTTCTTCTGCAGGTAATATTTCAGGGACTTTTGATCATGGTCATAAAAGCTTTATCCTAAAGCACATCACAAGCATGGAATTTCTGGCTTTCAGACCTAAGTTTGTAGGTGCATTGCTCTGTTTTTTCTGGATGGAGTACATCTTGGCTGTGAGCAGGAGGAAATGAGGCCATCCCTTCTCAAAACATAACTCTCAAAATGTTTGGCAGCAGTCAATGTTTGGTCATTCTTAACACAGTCTTCTAAGGAACATGGCTAGCAAGACTCAGTGCTCTTCTACAGACATCCGTGGTGGTTTCTGAGCAAGAGGGCCAAAATTAAAATACTGGCCATGCCTTTCTGTTCCCTTGTTCACTTCCTTCACAGAGTCCTGGGTGTTTCCAGGGGATCCCTGTCCTCATTTGGCTTGTACTGTTATTTTTTAATAATTTGTACTATCTATTGTGTGAGAACAACTGAATGTTCTCCCTTCTCCACAAATTTGGGGGACTCAAATTCATCTTTTCAAGGGCATCTGCACTTTGAGCTAATGGGAACTTACTTCTGTGGATTTTGGCATGTGATTATCTTCCTCATTTCATTATATCCTACTGAGACAGTCCTCTGAAACAAAGAAGTTTCATACAGATGCTTTTCACTAAATGGGAAAGACAGTTTGTGTGACAGTTAGTAATGCAGTATTTATTAGAACCTTCTTGTTTCCTTTACTAAAACAGTCATCTTGTGGATCTACGTGCAGAAGACTGGACAAAAAGTACATGATCCCAAGTGAAATGTCTTTACTCTGACTAATCTTTTCTTTCTAGTGCCAATACCACATAAAAGGTAGGCTATATCCTTTGCAACAAATAAACTATGTATCTGTGTTTTAAAAGAAAGGTATTATTTTAGCCTGTTACAGTTTCATATCAGCAACTACAACTTGTATCAATATATAACCATGTTACTCTTCAATGTCTTTCTATTTTTCTGAAATTTTAGGGAGATTTTGACTCTATGCCAGCCTGCAACACTGCCTTCTGGTTAAAAGCTCCCCAATTTCCCAAAGCAGTATATTCCTTAATGAAATGTACTTTAAGGGCAGAGATTTTATTTAGATTTCACACCTTTACTTGGCCAAAGATTCCACTGGCAACACTAAGGTATCACGTCATACAGTACAGGAGAGGTCTATTTATTAGCTCTAACTCTATACAAGCCATATTTATCTACTAAAATTTTTCCCTCATGAAACAGCCTCTGTAAACCTGATAGATTTTGAGTTTCCTAATTGTCAACATCATTTGACTTCAAAACAAACCTTAAGAGTCACTTCCTTTCAATAAGAGAACTTTAACTTTCCTTAGTTCAATACCTTTTCAAGGACAACCTATCAAATCCCATGCAGTGTCTGCAAATGATGTTACTTCATCCTTCCTTTTGTACAGAATGATACTCCCTTCTGCCTTGAGTGGCCCTGGGACAGCCCTGAAGTTGTAGCTTGCTCTTGACAGTAGTTTGCATATTGTATCCATCTCCACGGGCTGGAATTCTGCACCATTCTAGTGTTCATTTAGGACAACCCAGACAGTAACAGCTTGTGCCACATGAACAAAGAGACAACTGCAACAGAAAACAAACACCTTGCAACTCATTGCTTGGGAAGTACTAAGAAAAATGTGTGGGTATCTTTCTCCCTTCCTAGGGCTATGCTGTGGAAGGGAAAGAGCTTGCTTGCAGATATCAGTGGGATAAAAAATAAATAGTGTTGCTGCATGTGTTTACAATTAGGTATCACCAGCAGTAGGGATTTTTGTGTTGGTAACATGAGCTTGTAGCAGAGAACTCTTATAGTTGACTGATAAACATCTAGTGCAGGGTTTTGTTTTGTTTTAATATTAAGACCTCCTTAGAGATAGAGGAATCCTATGCTGTCCTTCTATGCAAAGAGTCCATGTCCCCAATAATTCCTGATGTTACCATCTGACACTGCAAAACAAGGTACCAGTAGTATTCAGATGAGATGCCAGTGATTTAGAAGCATTACACTGCTTTATTAGCTCATTCTGTATATATCCCAGCCTATGCTCCAAGGATGTTTTCCTTTAGGGGTGTGCTTACACTGGAGTTTCTCCAGCTCCCATTTTCTGTACATTTGTTGCACGTCCTTTGGCACCGCCCAAATCCCCTGCTTACACATTCAGCAGCTTCTCTGTTCAAAATACTCTCATTACTCAGTCCAACATTGTCTCATTGTTACATTTCCAATACGAGATATTTAGTAGCTTTAAAAAAAAAACCCTACCTTAATTCCTGTAACTGTATTTGGTAAAGTCTGAAAGAGGAAGTAAAAGCCCTAGTAAAATCACTGCAACTTTGCAGTAGCTTGGCTATTCTAACATCTTAGTTTTCTGTCTCTATCTACAAGCTTTCTAAATAGATAGTCAAGTCTTAAAATGAAAAATGAAAAATCAAAAGTGAATACAAGGCATAAATATTTTCAGCCTTTAAAAGCATAACAAATGGGATGATTGTGTGTTGTAATGTATCTTGTATTTCTCTATATTTATGGCTAGATGTTTTGGTCCTGGAGCTTTTTACATACTATATTTGGGAGTGCCATATGCTTAGGAGGCTTCTGAAAAAGACAAGAAAGAAAAGTTTTGGGATAGAAGTGGACCCTTTTATTTCTTGCAAGGCACTTCCATCCTTTTTTAGCAAAGCTATATAGCTGCATAAAATTGTTTTCTTATGGGCACAGCTGAATAAAAAGTGTCATCAGTGTCAATTATAATAAACTTAAAATGAAAAAGATTAGGACATAATAGCATTACGAATCTATTGTAGAGTAGCAGTAACATCATGTAATTTGCTGGGTGGAGAAGGGTTTGCAGGGCATCTGACATCCTGACCACTGCTCTTTGAATTAAGTGATGGTACTGTCAGTTCTGCTTTTTGGCTAATGAGAATTAGGTGATAAAGCCACATGTAGGAAATCCACTATCTTTTGGAAAATGGTGGGTAAGGGCCTGCTGGGAGCATAGATCAAATAGATGAATGTGCATAAACCAAACAAAGCAAGTTGTTCTTGTAAGGAAAGCAAGGACTTCCAGCTGAAGGCAGACAGTGATATGGAAGGCTTAAATCAACTGACAGAAATAAGGGAAACATTTACTGAGAAATAAAAAAAAGAAAAGCAAGCTTCAGTTTGTACTGAATGAGAACCCATGCCTTTGACACAAAGATGGTCAAAAGCCAGTTCTCATTTTTGCTTCTTAATTTCCAAAGTGACTGCTTTTAACATGAATTTTTGTTCAGTCTTAAGGAAAAAAGGGAGTTTAGGGGCTCTCACAACTTCATTTTAGTACTCTAGTATACTGAAATTAACTATTGTTTTCGGCATTCTGGTGGAATTTTCCACCAAAAAGAAAAGCTTCCTATTCCTGAGATGAAGCTGTAATGTAGCTTACAGAGACACAGCAGCACATCTCCATTTCAAAAGTTCACAATATTATGACAACTTTGTTGTATCAGAGGGTATTTTTGGTTGCTTTTCTCTTAGCGTTCTTTAGGTTTATTCTAAGCACATATGAATGTACAGGTTTGCTGCACTGTGTGTTGAGGGTCAGGTTATTCATACAGCCAGTTTTAGGCAACAGTATGTCTGCGAGTTTCCCTTGGTAATCCAAAAGGAGCTTCTTAAACATGACTTGTAGATATTTATCTCTGGCAATGAAAATATGGAACATGGTTTGTTTTCTGTTCAATTAATAATGTGTTATTTTTTCATGAATAAATAGTATATGAGCATAAGTATATGTCATTCTCAAGAAAATAGTGTATTGAAAAAATTGCCATTTTGCCTTATTCTGCAAGCAATGTGCCTAGTTCTGCTTTTACTTTGCCATTTAACAGAATGTAGCAATGCTCCAGTTCATGCTTTGAAATGGAATTCTTCTTGAGGGTGGTTGTAATGTCAGTCATTTGATGAATGGTTTGTTCATTCAGTCTTACAGTGAAACAAATACCATCTTTGAAAGATGACATAAAATATGGCATGTAGGCTTCCAAAGGCAACGTCCTCAGAAAAGCTTGTGTGCATTCTGACACTGGACTCGAGCCTTTGATTCCCTTGAAGAGGCTGGAAGCTTCAGAAACACTTCTGCTGTGACTGCTGGATGATGCTATTTGAATACTCCATCACCCCACAGCACTGGCTCTGACTCCTCGCTAGGTCCATTCCCATCCTGTGCTTTGTTTCCTGTATGTGTGTAGTGAAGACCAGCAATATTCAATTGTGTTAGCTGGGATTGTTGCATGCTGTGTTTTTTCCCAAAATGTTGATCCTGACTTCATGGAACGAAAATCTTTACATGGGGTCATGACTGAATTTTTATAAGGAGGGAAAGTATAAGGCTATTTGCTTCTGATGGATGAGGTTAATTTCTAGCACAGTGACCAGATATATTGAAGATGTTTAATGCCCAAAATGTTTCTTTGGGGTTCCATCTATTATAATTATTTTCTCAAATTTTATGATAAAGGCTTCTAGTAATTTTTGAGTCAGAAAATCATAATTTTTTTAAAAATCATTTTATTTAAAGATGTTCAATTTCTATGATTAAAACCACTTTGTATAGGTAATATATATGTCCTCAGTTTTTCGGAATACTTCTTGTGTGAGTGAATTTCAGAAAACAACTGGTGTGTTGGAACTTTGTTAACATCAGATTACATAAATCTTAAGAATAATCATGCTGCTTCTCAGTTTCTCTGTCTGAGATAGAGTTGGACCTGCAGGTGTTTCCCCCATGTTAAAAGTTGTTATTGAACACAGTACTAAACAATTGGTCTGTCTCATGCATTCATTCATGCTGTAAGTTTAACAGGAAGTAAATACAGAAATAGTGCTGCTCATCAGGTTGTTTGCATTTTTTAAAATGTGCAAATGGTAAAGGGAGATTTCTACTTTTACAGAGTGTTCATTTTCAGCAGTTAGAGTCAGCTCTACAAATGGAAGATAATATCTCATTTCAGAAGTGACTTTTTCATTGAAGCTGGGTAGGACATGCCATAGGAAGAAGCATTTTTTAGTAAGTCTTCACTTTTGTCCCTGTTGATAGTTACTGAGAGCAAATTATGGCAATTTAAAGGCCAGTTAATGGGCTTAAAGGATGTTATTATCTAAATATGGGAAATTTTCCATGTTCCAATGAGCCAAGCCATCGCAAGTTGTTGAAATAAATAGAAGGATAATGATCTCACTTGTTTGAGTATTTCACATTTAAGTAGCATTTAAAATTTGGTTTTTTTTAGAAAAGCATCCCTAGCATTGCAAGATTCCTAGTAGATAACACCGTTGATGCTGTTTGTTGATGGCTTTCTACGCAGTTAACATTAGCATAAAATAATACAAACATGATAGCTATTGAAACAGAACAGTAGGTTATTTTTTGTCTTAAAAATGAATGGGTCTGGCTCTGGTAAACCGTTCTCTCATTCACAGTCTTCAAATACTTCTATTTGTGCCCATTAGAGTGTAAGTAATTAAGTTATTTATTGAGCAACTGTCAGAGGAATTTAAGTAGCTTCTGGAGCAAAAGAGCCCTGCTGGTTAAACCATAGTATTTTGCAGAGTCTACCTCTTGTTTGCAAACAAACACATCCCATTGAATAGCTGCTATGTGGTTAAGGTACAATATATAAAAGCTGATTGTCTAGATTAGTGATGCTTTAGGAATATAGTAAAATCAATAAATTCATGTTTTAAGAAGTGACTATAAAAACATTATTTGATTTAGTCTTTTTTTGTATGAAAAGGATGCATCATTAGTTTGGACATTCAAACCACAAAATGCTGTGCAAGCAGAGGAGGTGAGGCAGTAAATTAAAAACAGTGTTAGATATCTAGAGTATAGTTAGATATTAGTAAAGAGTATTTTATATGAGTAATGCAAAACATCTGCAATGACTAAGTCCATGAAGTTTTTACTATGAAGTATTTTTAGTATAGTTTGAGGTGAACATGGTGGTTTCCAAAATTAACTAGAGATTTTTTGATTATTAGTGAAATGTCAAGCTTTAATTATTCTTGGTACCATGTAAAATTGGTTTTAAAGTTTTCCAGTGTAAGGCTTGTAATCCTGTTACTCCGATTATTTTTACAGTGTAATTTTTTGGGGGTTGAATGAGAGCAGTTGAGGAATTACTTCACTGGGTTGCTTTTTATTGTACCAAAGCCTTGACTTCTTTGCCCATTTCTGGAGCCTAACTGATGGACATTTTACAGAGTAAAAGCAAAATGTTTCAAGAAAAAAAGGATACTTTTTGCAAAAATCTGTGTACACTCAAACTCTCATAATATAGATATTACATGCTTTGGTAGCAAGAATCTCAAGAGGCTGAAAAAGTCCAGACCTTTGGAGAAAAGTAATAAGACAGGACTGATGCAGTTTTTTTTTTTTTTCTCTGTTCCTTTGTCATTTGCCTTCAGTCTATACTGCTATGGGCAGCTTGTAATTATTTTTTCACTGTCACCTGCTGTGTTATGTTACAATTTAGCAAATGTATGCAAGCTCTGGAGCCTGTTTCAGATGCTGAAGGGCAGATGGGGCAATGTCTGTGTGATCGGGCCCCTGCCCACAGGTCTATCAGGACTGTTACAGCAAGTTACATAACTCACTATGTTGCAAACTGTGGAATAGCAGCCCCTGGTTCCCTGCTTCCCTAATCCCACATGAGGTCCAAGAGGGAATGTGCCGAGACCTGAAATCGGTTTTCTGAATAAGCCCAAGATGTGGGCAGAAGGAGTTTTATGTGGAAGTTCCTGGAACCCGTGGGGTTGTTTGAACCAGCTCTTCTGACTGAGTGCCACCTGGATGAGTCTCTTTGAAGCACACGGTGCCCATTGTCATTTGTCAAAGAAACAAGGCAGAGCCACAGACTCTAGTTGAAGATCTTGGGCAGGCTTGAGTGTAGTGTGGATACTGTATTCACTTCTGGCAGCATCCAGAGTGCTGCAACTTGCTGGGGCTTGCATCAGAAAAATTATAATCTTAAGTAACTATCTATCCCAGTTGTATTTTAAATTTTTTTATCATTATAGTTTATTTTTAAATAATGTTTTAACATTTGTACTAAAAGATTTTCCCAGCATCTGAATCTTTATGTCACTAGAGTTATGTACCTTTTACTTTTCCAGACCTTATCGTTTCTTTTCTGAAACCTCATTCCCCTGAGGTCATATTTTCAAATGCCAGGCTTACAGCTGCTGTCTTTCAGGTTAACTTTATCACTTTCCTGTTCTAAAGGCTAATTCACATTGGATACTGTACAGTTCTGTAAGTGGTCCACATGTACTTCTCTCTTCTCTGTAAATGTTATTTTTAACTGTAATGACTATTGGAGCATGACACTCACTAACAGGGATTGATGAGCAACTTTGATGGACTTGGACATGTGAAAGAAGGCTACAGGGGCTGCCAACACTGGATGAAGACTGTCATGAAACAGTGTTTATCAGAAGAGATGCTTGAAATAAAACTAAATGCTGGTTTTAAAATGGTTTTCTCCTGTAGCTGAAGATAGACAGTTCAGACCCCTTGACATAAGCATTTCCCATTTACAAGGATTATGAAGACTGTGTTTTTCTGTATTTTAATCAGTTCACTACACTCTTATGCCAAATTGGGCATTTGAGTCGCTATAAAAATATATGAGGCTCTCACTATTGTTTTATGTATAGCAAAGTGGAGTTGGCATGTTAGCATCTGTCTTTCAGAATATTTGATGTCTTCTACAAAATAAATTTTATAATCAGTAGTCATTTAAAAGACCAAATGCTCAGCATGAAATAACACATAATATTTATAAACTTTAATGTCTTTTCAGGATTAGCATCTTACCCTCATTGTCATTTATATGCTGCTAGAATTCATAAATAGAATTCATGTAGTTTTTATGAACTACATGTTGCTCTTGTATAGCTCCACACATTCAGAGGTTTTAGCGGTACCTACTGTTTTCTTAATGCTCCTGTCCTATTTTTGATTTTTGTTTTTGATTTAGTCTTTATATTGCTTCTTACAAATTTTTATGTTTAAATATGATTTGAGTGTGCCACATGTAGAAAATGTAAAGCCCAGGTTTCTTTAACACTGATGAATTCAGGCTGACAGTCAGTAGCAGCTGCTATTTCAGCTGCTATCAACTATTTTATATATTGAAAAACATACCTGTGTATTGCAAAGTAATGAAATTCATCCCTGTACAGAGGGAAAGGTGAAGAAAATAAGCAAAGCTGTCAACAGCTGCATTTCTTAAATCAGCCCATCTCTTGTATTTATTAGGCCTCAGTGGTCTTGCAATGCAAAGGAACCTGATATGGTAAGATGTAATGAAAACTTTGAGGACGTTTATATGAAGAAATGAGACCACATTAAACAGTCACAATTGGAAATGTGGTGAAAAAAGAGCAGAATGTTCTTTGGGGAGGATAGAAGTACTCTTAGTTCCTAGTACAAAGTTTGTATTGTATTGCTTTTTATGATTTTAAAAATAGGAGGGAACTTCAACGGGGACCAGGGAAGTAGTTTGCCTCTTTCTGCCAAGTGCAGAAGTTTGGAAGATTCTAGGCTCAGAAATAAACTTTGTCTTGCCCCTGAGATTTTTTTAAATTTTATTTTGTTATTATTATTAAGCTTGTTGGTTTAGGCTGCCTGGGGAAGTGAAGTCACCTCTACTCTAGCTCTATGTACAGTTCATAATTCAAATAACAGTCTTGAATATGTAGGGTTGTAGGGTTGTGAGAAAAGTCTGAACTTCTCTTCATTAAACATGTTTGGCATTTTCTGAGACATGTTAAGATTGCCTCCTGTTGTTATAAGAGGAAAGAAAGGATTATTCTGTTACAGTGACACATTTTCCTAAACTGTTCTTTAATAGAAAATAGACAAATACTTTGCTGGTAGATCATTGCTTCCTCGAAACATAATAAACAAATGCTCCATTTAATTCTGTTGACTTTGTTCTCATAGATTAGAATTTTAATAAAACAGACCCAAATAATGTGCTGTAGAATGACCTCCACATAACTGGTAAATTTTGCTACAGTGTAGTGAGCTCAGTGACCCGAAGTAGATCCACCCTTTGTTGAGTGGATCTTGATGTCTTCATGTGGGCTCCCCCTCCTACTCTTCGGTCTTGCAGCTGGTGTGATGAGAAGAAAAGAGGCATAGTTACTTCTTTGCCTAATTACTCCTCTGCTGTAATTTCCTACTTTTTCTGGCTAGCTGAAGTGGGTGTTACTAGCAATGCTTGCTTTGCCTGGGCTCGTTTCAGCCAGTACTGAGCTGAGGGTTCACTGGGGCAAACTGTTTCTAGATGAGGACTTCTGCATTTGTGCTCAGGCAAGTTCTATCATATGTGTTTAGGCAAGACAATCTGTACTGCACCGTGTTCAAAATGAACACATTAATCAGAACTGATCTGAGGCTGCAAGCTTCAGAACAGTTTTAACTCACAGTTCTGGTGATTGGCCTTCTTGCCTTGCAAGAAAAGATAGTATGTATAACTGAGATACCAATTAAAATAGAAAGGACCACACTGTGCTGTAAAAACTACAGTTGCTTCTCCAGTGAGCTTGCCAACTGGACTGCTCTGAAAGTGTGTGCAAGAGAAATTAATCCTGCTTCCCCATGAGTTGCTTTTCTTCTTAGAAATGTGAGTATGTGCACGCATATGTGCATGTATGTGCACATACATGTGACTACAAGCAGCATATTTTTCCCCATAATATTTTCCCTGTGTCTTGCTTCTTTCTCCATTGTGATTATATGTATTACTTGTCCATCTGCTTTAGCAGCCCCATCCTGAAGTGCTTTGTCAGACAGATGCACATCCTGCTGGCCATCTCTTCCTCGTCCAGCAGAGCAGGGTGTGCATCACTGGCATGACAGTGCTTATTTTTATCATTAACATTATACTGAAATGGATAATTCAGTCATATTTCTAGATTGAAATCCATGTAGAACTGAATCCAGTTTAAATCATCTGGCTTGCCTCATGCTTCATTCTTCTTGTAGCTGTGCTATGACAGCCCCAAAATAACTATAATGTCTGCTAGGTAGCCAGATTGCTGGCTACCTTTTCAGCTTCTCAGCCCCATCCCACTTAAAATAAACTTAGGCAGTTGGTACTTCCCCTGGCTATAGCATGACCTCATAGAAAATAAAAAAAAAACACATGTAGTGCTACGTTTTGATGGCTATCTGCAGGTAGAATTGCCAGTGAATTAATCCCAGTAGTACTGGCTGAGTATTCTTGTGTCTGACACCTTTGCAAGTCAGGGCTCCTCTTACCAACCTGGTGAACTTACTTGCAGAGAGTACTTTACAGAGAAAAGTGTTGTAGTTAAAGAAATGAAAGATAGCAAAAAGAGATCCAGATAAAATAATTTAAAAAATCATCTCTCTTATTCTGTTCCCTTAAATTTAAGAGCATCTTCTTGGTCAGGCCAGCGTATCCAGAAATGTCTTACTAAACTACAGAAATAATGGAGGAAGAGGGAGAAAGAGAGGAGTGAAATGCTTTTGACATCACTCTTTACATTTCAGCTTCTATTTTCCTTTGTGGTTTGAATCTGATCCTGCTTGAACAGAAATCTGAAATACGCTCTCAATACATATTCAAAAGTCTTTACAAATGTTCTAACAAAATCCCTTCTGGAGCAGCCACCCTGCCTTTATTTTTCTCTGCTGGGGAATTTATTCCATGGTGACCTCTCTCCCTAGCTTGCAAGGAAGAGGGCATTTAGGCACACTGGGCTGGGCTCTGACTCTTTAGAAAATCAATACAAAATCTTGCTTCATTAACACAAATCTATTAGGTTGGTGTTAATTGGAGAATGGAGACAAGGAGAGGAGTGATCCCACAAGATTGCTTTCTTCCAGCACTCTGTGCTTGCTTTCACACACTCACCTGTCACAGCTGTCTCTTGAGGCTAGCAATTTTGATGAGATGTATTTTATGATTTAACAGTTTACAGGCTGTTTTATAAAATGATGCACGGTACAATACATCAGAAAGGAAGCATCATGTATTTTTCTTTGCTGTTTTATGGATTTCATTGTTAAGGAACATCTTTTTTTCAGGTAGTTGGCTCACAAATAGATATGCTTGTGTGCAGTAAATACCAGGACTTTTCCAAAGTGTGGTAAAATTAACCCTCCTGTCCCTGAAGACCTGTTGCCTCCACTGGGATGGAGAAATTAATTTGCTGACGGATGTTACTTATTAAGAAACAACCGAGATACGTTAATATCCAGCCTGGTCTGTTAATTCTGTGCATGGGAAATGGACACAAAAGGAGAATGAATTAGAAATGCCAGGATGAGAGAATTTCTAGATCTAGGGGAAAATGTGTAAAATGAAATACTTTTGTTAATCACAGTTTGGTTTATATTGCTTTTTGTCCTAAATAATAAAGAATTTCAGTTGCATAGTTTTGTCATCAAAGAGGGAAAGAAGACATTTAAATATTAAATACAAAATTCAATATAAAAATATAAATCACATGATAATCTGTATATAAACATATCATCTAATATGTTTGAAATATTTAAACACATGAGATTAAATATAATGTTTGGACTAATTTTGCTGTCTTGGTTAGTATACATTTAACACTGCAGGAGATTTTTTGCTTGACTTGGTATATATGCAGTCATATCTGATAAGGATTTTCCTGATTTTTAGTTTTATTTAGACCTATAAGACTCATTTGTATGAATATAAGGTCATATTCTGGTAGACCTAGATTTAAATTATTTTTTTTCAATAATTTTCTCTAAGTTTAGCTTTAAAATTTTTAAAATAGGCAACAGGAAATGCTTGAGAATAATTCTGGAAGATAATGCCTTATACTTAGTAATGCAAAATGTAATTACAAGAAGGCATCTTTGGCATGGGCGTCTTAATTGATGTTTTCTTTGTGCATTTTGAGAGATTGCATTTAAGTGCATTCATGGGTTTTGAGAGATGGCATTTTTCTGCTATCTCACATGAAAGAAGTAGATAAGAAATAGAATTAAATGAACTCTAGACACAAAATGGCAATCTAATGAAACAGGGAGACTATTTTCCAAACACATGCACTGTGAGCAATTTATTTTATGTAATGATAATATCTGATTTATTTCAGGTTTTGTTCATAGCTTAAAGCTTTGGCCTATTCTTGTCTGTAAATGTTAGGACTGCTGGGGCAGTAATGATCACTGTCATAAGAGGAACTCATTTTGTGATCAGGGACAACTAATGAACACACGTGAACAGATCAAGTGCTGAGTGAGCTGGTTTCAGAAAGGAATCTTACAGGTTCTCTCTGCTCAGTAAATCTTTGCTAAGTTACTTGTTCTCTGACTTCTAAATGCAGATGATTAATTTACTTATTCATACAAAATTAAGCTCTTATAATTGAACTGAATTTATGTATGCTGGGAACACATTTGCATAGATTTAATGTATGATTTGATTCGGTTTTACTTACTTTATTTATATTACATTGATTTGTAATGATTTAGTTAACTCTTTATATGAAGAGTATTGTTTTTATTTGCAGAGGTCTTTTTATTTCTATTCATGACCGGGGTCACATTGCTACAATGCTTAAATCCTGGCCAGAAAGTGTCATCAAGGTAAGTATAGTTTTAGTTGCATAACAAAGCTGATGTTGTTTTGTACCCAAGATGAATTAGTTAAGATAATTTTATAAGCTTTTTATTAATTTAGATTTTGTTGATTTCTTAATTCATTTTTTCAACAGAAAGAATGCTGTTACAGCCAAAGTTTGAGGCATTTAAACACTTAGTTTTTTAGCTATAGGTGTTCTTTACTGATTAATCGGTCAATTACATTGAATATTATGTAAAAAAAAAAAACAAACAAACAACAAACCTGAATACTTTCTCTGCATTTCAGGAAATCAAAGAATGGTTGAGGTAGGAAGGCACTCATCTAGGCCATCCTCCTGCTCAAATGAGGTCAGCCAGGACAGATTACTCAGGGCTATGTCCAGCCTCTGAATTTTGAGTATCACCAAGGGTAGAGACCCCACATGATCTCTTGGCAACCCCATTCTAGAGTTTGAGTTAATAGTTTTCCACCTACAGTGCTTCATGATCTGTCATAAAAAAAATCTTCAATTTCCAACTAAAATGGCTTGCTACCGAGTATGACAAGAAAGTTATTGTGTTGTCAGCTGTTTGCCATACTGAGCTTCTCTCCTTTATTATGAAAAGTCTTTCTTATTAGCATAGACAGTTTTTGGGGTTTACTAAGTTATTATATTTCTGTCAATGAGAGCACATGCTTCCTGATATGTATAAGTATGATGGAGTATGTTGTTTACTCAAGAGAGGAAGACATACATCTTTGAAGGGTAAGAATCAGGTGGTTGTAGACAGCCCTGACAAAGGCTAGTAGGAGTGACTGGCTCTGGTTCTGCTGAAAACAGACATGACAAAACCCAGGAGTTGGTGGTTCTTCTTTTTTTGTGGATAACTTCCTTTCCCTTCCTCTTCTGTTTTCATACTGTTGACAGAAAAATGTGAGAGGGAACAATGCCAGTTCTCTTGTAATGTAATGCTAAATACCTCTCTTGTGTATTCTTAAAAGTTTTACATGAAAGTCCTATTAACAGTGAAGCAAGAGTCTAAAATAGTGTAACAAAACCACACTAAAATATAATAAAACAATTTTTTGCTTTTATTGTACTATTGATTTGTTTACACCTGTTACAGTTTATACATGTAAAATAAAAAACAATGGTAAGAAAATAATGGAATGCTTGGTACATACAAGCAAGGAAGTGATTTTTACAATGCTTTCATTTCTTCCTCCAGGCTATTGTGGTGACTGATGGTGAACGTATTCTTGGGCTTGGAGACCTTGGCTGTTATGGAATGGGCATTCCTGTTGGTAAACTGGCACTTTATACAGCATGTGGTGGAGTAAAACCTTATGAGTGTCTACCAGTGATGTTGGATGTGGGAACAGATAACGAGGTAAATCCCTTTCTGAGGTGTACTGAGGGGTTTTTGTTACAATACGGGCTTTAATTCTTTGCAAGCTAAAAAGTTGTAAGGAAAATATCTTATCCTAATATACAGTGTAGATATACTGATCCTAATGCAGTGTAGACTGTTTTGTAAGGTTTAAGTAATTAAGGACACTGTTGTCTCTAAAAATGTGCTGCATACACAGTACGTGTTAAAATGTGGTACATGAAATTTGGTCTCAAGAAGAGGGGGATGATAGAGGTAAAAATATAATTTAAGGCAGTATTGTTTCTCCACTTCTGTCAGAGAATTTCTCTACAGTGATTTCTGATATGAATTTTGAATTCAGGTTCAGAATAACTATGCCCCTCGTTTTGGTGAACTGCTTGAGGCTGTAGTCTGATCTGTGCTGGCAAGGTGTGTTTATGTAATTCAGTAATATGTTCCCTTTAGTTATAAAAACACTGTAAATTTTCCCCAAGTGAGGTTCTAGTGCTTCAAGTAGGTGGACCTTACCCTCCTTAACTTGGCTTCCCTTTTGTGTGAAATTCAGATTTAAACTTGTTGAAATTTGGCTCTCTTCTTTCCAGTACTCTTGGGATTACTGGTTAATTACTTGGCCTTGATCTTCCCTTTTTTTTTTTTTTTTTTTGTCTGAAAGAATATTTGAATACTTGAAGGCTCTGGACAATGTCAAATTAGAAAGAAGATCACCTGCAATGTATTTACACTTTTGTAGAAATAGAGAGGTTGTATTATAAATGATACAAGTGTTAAACTTCATGCATGGTAACTGGATCAGAGATTTATGTGTATTATAGCTAAACAAAGCATTCCTGCACCAGTAAATTTTGCTGGGGCTTCTGGATTGTTGGGTTGGGTGTGTGCATCTTCAGCTTTTTACACACACCCTGACCCCTGCCCCAGTGGGGTCATTTAGGCAATGCCTGATGAAAGCATTACTGAACAAGAAATGTCTGCTCCCCTCTCTCTCTGTCCCACCAGAGCCCCCTTCTAAAAGCAGACAGGCTTTCTTGTGAGATGTATCTGAACACTGTAGCAAGTAGCCATATCAATTAACATATAAGTCTCATTAGCTATAAAACATTTTTATTTTTGGTTTGAGCAGTTATTTTGGTTTTGAGCAGTTGGGCCAGTTTTGTAATCTATTAATGAATGTTTCTAGGCAGTTAATTGCATCAGCTGTAGGCTTTTCATTTTGCTTTTATGCTTCTGTTTCATTCTAATTTTAATTTTTTGTAGCATATTATTTGCTTGAAAGCTATCAAACACCTATATATACACACAGCATCAGCAAAACAGGCTTATCCATGCTAGTAGCCCAACTTTTATGTCACTGTTCTTGTGATTAAGCATTGGGTTCAATGTCTATGAAAGAGTTGCACACAAAGTATTACCATGTGCATAAAATTTGTGTGACCTGAAGTTTGTTGATGCTCTGAAATACTTTCTGATCAGGAGGATGCCTTTTGGGTTTTTTTTCATTTTGGGATAAGGCTTCTTATTAGGAGGGAATCAGATCTCTGCATTCAGCTCTTGGGATGTGAACAAGTGTGACTTTGTTGCTGTACCCCTTAATTGATTACCTGACATGGGCCTGATAGGATTCATAAATGGGAGCTTGGATACAGTTCTCAGACTTCTTTAGTCAAAGTTAGGGATCCTGGGGCACCATCTCTCTTAGTTTTTTCCTTCAGCACTCTTCCTCTCACCCAGTGGCACATCCCTGTTCCCTCCTTAACACTTATGTTCATGTTACCAGTTGATGAGTCACTACAGAGAACTGAAATTGCTAAAAAGCATCCACATTTTGCTCGCTAAGCTGATTATATTAGGCCAAGCTGGCATGGAATTGTATTGAAATTCCTTATCTTTAAAGCTAAACCTCTTGAAAAAATAAGTGTATTTTCTTAGTCTAGTCAGGATTTTCCATAGTAAGATACAATAGAAATCGCTCTGACAACTTGTGCATATATAAATAATAATTATGCTGAATGTGTTTTTTTAAATGTGCAGATGTTTTTCATTTAGATTAGTTCCTTCTCCCATTCTGTGGGGGCCTCCCTGCTTCAAAGGAAGTTTTAAAAATGTACTTTTGGCAACTGTAACGTGGAGGTGCACAACCTGCAAATTATCCAGAAAGATTAATTCTTACTCAAAAGCAGATTGCAAAAAAACCCAACTTCACAAGCTCTCATCCTATATTGTTTTGCTGTGTGCAGAACTCAAACCACTAACTTTGAGGAGCAACTCACTCAATTTGAGATGGTCATTAAAGTCCTTGTTACTGTTAGTTTTAGCAGAGGCATTTTTAGCTAGGATATTTTCCTGTTACTCATAAAATCAAGGAGAGAAAAGAGAAGCAAGTAGAGCATTTTTACACAACTGCCTAGCTAATAAGCAAGAGAAATGAAAACTGCTTATTTATGGTTAAAAACTTGACCTAGTAGAAAGTCCCGTGTGACCAAGCCAGTAAATGGTTCCATGTAGTCAGTGTAGGACTGAGTGTCCAAAAGAAGCAGTGTTGACTGCTGCCAAAAATAACAGGCCTGTTTTCTAAGGTATTGACAGGACAAGTAATTACTGAGGAACATTTTTATTCAAAGCATTTAAAATATTATTTGGAGTACTGCTAGTTATTTAATACAAACCATGGCAATCTCACTAAAACTTATGCGTTACCAGTGTATATTTTAGGTGTGAGGATGATGCTTCTTAGGTGGGATTTCAATACAGTGAAAACATGCTTAGGCATTAGTCTGAGTGCTGATATGAAAGTGTTGTTGGAAATCCTGAGGTGGTATGATCTCTGGATCCTGAATGTTCATCTAATTGTGCAGAGTTACATGTTAAATCACCTTGCAATGTTTAAAGAAATAGACGGTAGAAGAAAAATGAATAATTGTCAAGATACAGCTGCAATGTAGTGGAGATCTACCTGAAACACATGTTCAGCACTGGAAGGGGGATGGTTTAAGGATGGTGGAAACAATC
Source organism: Vidua macroura (assembly GCF_024509145.1). Taxonomy (NCBI): domain Eukaryota; kingdom Metazoa; phylum Chordata; class Aves; order Passeriformes; family Viduidae; genus Vidua; species Vidua macroura. Next base: position 81,005,639 of record NC_071573.1, read on the forward strand.
AAGCTGGATCAAAGGGAAGCATTTAAGCATCAAAATTAGAGTGATGATTATTTTCTGCTTAAAAGATGTGAATAAACTCTCATGAAATAAACAACGTTGAGACAAGTCTTGTTGGTTTGTCAGTCAAAATCAGTGTGGCTTACAAGGATGTGAAAACTGGCAGGTCAATAAAAACCAACCAAACAGCAAAGCCTAGTAATAGAAATCAAGGTCAAAAACTATCTTTATAGGCAGTAAAAAAAGCAAAAGACATTAAAGAAAAATAATGAAAATAACTACAAATAGTAAGAATGAGGTTTTCTGTTTTTCCTGATGCTTTTCCTTAGTGATGGTACCTATGGAGGTATTAGATTGTCCCTGTAAATATGGTAGATACTTCTTAAATATAAGTTTTATCTGTCTTGGCAAGAAGTCCTATTTCCCGTTTTATTAACAGCAAATGGATATGTTGAAAAAGCTTTAAAAGTTTATCAAGATCCTTAAATCAGAATTCCAAATAATGCTCTGTCAGTTTTTTTTGTTTTTTTTTTTTAATGTGGTAGAAGCTTTCTCTGTACCATGCTGAGCTGGCTGTGGAGGAAGTACTAGTTTTTTCTTAGGTGTATCTGGGATGAATTGAAAAAAATCAGGAAGATTGGATTAAAGGTAAGGTTTTTTTTGAAAATGTGGTGATCATGGTCCAATGAGAGTTTACAGAATTTTGGTTGACTTATTTTTTTACCCTTGAAAGACATTTGAATTTTTACTGTTTCTTTTAAGAAACAAAACTAATGAAAAAGCAAAGCAGGCCTCCTGTGTTATTGAAGAAAATGCAATTTAAAATATGTATTTCTGTGAGGAATAATAAAATACCTGTGGGTTTAAGATATCTCAGGGGATTTTTCAGCTCTGCAATGTTTATATCTTTATCAGTGACTTGGAGGCAATATTTTATTTTTCAAGGGTCACAAAAGAGACATGGTCTAGTTAAACTACTGTTATCCAGACAGAGGAGTAATGAAATCTAGCAAGACTGATGCCTTGTGTTATATAGAAGTCAAACTAATGGTGAAAGAGTTTATTTTGACCATAAAAAATTTAATCTAACACTGGATACTTAGCAGAGGAATGAGACCTGTGTTTATTTGATACCTTAGAAAAGAAGCTTTGACAAGTTCATGGCTGCCCAATTCTAAACTAATCACATGTGTAAATTCAATACTGGCAATGGCCAGTTGTGGGAGATTTGGAAAGATTGTGTGTTAGCTTTAAATTTAAACTATATACCATAAATTTCAGTTTAGGTAGAAAGTATTCAGCTCTTTCAAACAGTACCTTTACACAGTGTGGTAGAGCCAGGACAGCTCATATTGAAAGGAATTTTTACACAGGCAGTTTCTAGCAGGAGAGATTGTGGTGCTCTGAGCACCAGCACAGTGCCATGTGGATTGCCCAGGGGTCAGAGATCATTCCAGCTGCAAGGGCTGCAAGGAAGCTGGACACACAAACATTCTCTTGCCCTGTGTAGGCATGGCTAAAAAGCTCATTGGTCACATATATATGCCCTTACTGTGCACATGAATCATGATGGCCAGTTTACTTTTAAAAAGCATTGGTCTCTTCTCCAAATGAGAGATAGGATGAGAGAAAATGGCCTCAAGCTGCACCAGGAGGGTTTTACATGGGATATTAGGAAGAATTTCTTCACAGAAAGGGTTGTTAAACATTGGAACAGACTGCCCAGGGAAGTGGTAGAGTCCCCATTCCTGGAGGTATTTAAAAGCTATGCAGCTGTGGTGCTTAGAGACATAGTTTAGTGCTGGACTTGGCAGTGCTGGGTTAACAGTTGGACTCACTGATCTTAAAGGTATTTTCCAACCTAAGTAATTCTATAATTCTATGATTTAAGCACTGAAAAGTGCACAAGAGGGAGAAATATGCAGGGCAGCTGCTAGGGCAGCTACTCCTTCCTGTGTGACAGTTCAGGGACTTGTGGGTTGCTATTTCAAGTTGTTTCCTGCATGCTTGTTTTGGAATATTTTTTTCCTCTTAACTTACTAAAATATTGAAGTGCAGGAATGTGATGGTTCTCACAGTTGCCCTAAATAGGTCAGTGAGCATGCCTGGGATAGCAGTTCCAACTCCTCTGGAGGAGTTACAGGCATCTGTGCTGGAATATACAGTCCAGAAAAGCTGAGGTGCAAATTCAAGCTCAGCTTTTCAGCTTATCCTAGTTAGCTTCCTGTATTTCCCCACATTATTTCCAATTGTTGTAAGAATTAGTACTAGCCTTCCAAGATTCATATTCTTGAGCAGTACCTACACAAAAATGTGCAAATGAAAGCTGATGAGAAAATAGAAACAAACTTCCTTTTCTTATTCATATTTCAACCAAAATAGAAACCTGGACAGTAGAAAACTGATTATAGAGGAAACCTGCAATTTCATACCTTAAAAATCTAAAGATATAAATGTGTCAAGTAAATAATTTAAATTGTGCAGAGCTGCAGGGATTTCTAAATAAAAGACAATCACAATTTGCATTCATATGTAGAGTAGTTGCACTTTACACTTTTTAAAAAATGTAGTAAATACGTAATGGGGATGATTATGCTCTCTGATTTTAAAAAGGTCCTGTGACCTTCCCCTTGAATGATGATTGTTAGAACTGGAGACATTTCAGTGACAGTTTTACTATAACATAGCAGTAACATTTCCAGAATTCTATGAATAGAGGGTGGTCCCATCTATATAAAAAGAGTCTATTTTTGTATCTGGTGCATATATGAGAATCTCATTTCTAGGTTATATTCTCCAGTGTGTTCCCAGTACTTTTGCATGTTTCTGCAATACAAATGACACTATGTGTGGTTAAAACAGGTTTCCAGATGTGCAGGTTTTCATTTATGTATGTTGAAATGTTACTGGCCAAATTAACCTGGGTGATGGAAAGAGGCTTTTTTTTATATGCTCTACAAAATAGTCAGGCCAAAGAAAGTGCTCAGAGGTAATGCTGTGGCTCAGTGGTGCTGAGTTCCAAGCATTAATTAACATTTGTAAAACTATTGATGAAGTAAATCTTCTGTATATTTTTTATTTTTTGGTTGCTGCCTGTCTGTGGCTGTCTGGTAGGAGATAATTACACTTTCCTTTACCAGTTAAGTTTTATTTTACAAGTGGATTTTTTCCTCTTAGATATTGCTGGTGTACTGCCTTCCCTGGCAGTATACAGTCAGCACTTGAGGAGGGGAGAAAATAGATGACCATTCCTTTTTCTTCCCCTTCCTGAACTTCGAGTTGGCAAGAAAATAACGTGATTAGATACTAGTTTCTCTAGAGTCAGTGTCATGAGTAATTTTTTCCATTCTCTCTTCAGTGTTAAGAAATATTGCAAAGTTGAGTGATATCTGAACTTAAAGTCCTGTCTAGCCCATTGTATAGGAAAAAAAAATCCCACACTGTTTTATTTTGTCAGAATCAGTAGTCTGCTTTTAAATCTATTCAGTTATTTGAAGTGGACTGAGTTTGTATTAGAAGAGGGAATGGACACTGATTTTATAGATGCTTATTGTAAAATTTGAGGGGTTTAGTGTTACCTTTCCAGTGTGTTTCAAAAGGTCCAAGTCTAAAATAAATATGGCATCATCAATCTCTCCTAAACATGCTTTATTTATGTAACATGGACACCTGGAACTGTGCCAGCATCCATATTACACTTGCAGACTTAAAAAATGCTCTGGAGAAGGGATGGCACTTACAAGGCACACCATTTTCCCTCAGTGCAGGGACTGGTGGGTGACATGTTTGACTGGATCATGAGTATCTGACAGCAGATGTTCTTCAGTAATTTTTGAGAGTTTTCCTTTCCTTGCTCTTTAATGCTCTTATTGAATAGCTACAATATGTCTGTAATACATTCACAACTTGAAAATTTCTTAAGTTATTTTTACTCAGTGTTTTAACTCAGATGGGTTGAGAATTTTTAAATGTAGTAATAAATCTAGATTTACCCAAGATACTGAGATTTCCAGTGTGTTTTAGTCTTCTCAAGACAACCTCTTTGAGTTTGTAGTCTGTTTTGTCCCTAGCCTTCTGCAATTTTTAATTACTTTTTCTTCTGTATCTTCTGTCTTACTGTATATTTCTGTGGCTATATTAAACCTTCAAGAAGACTGTGTACAAATGTCTTCTGTTTCCTAGGGGATGCGTTCTACTAATGATATATTAAGAGAGCTGGAACACAAAACATTGCCTACCCCTTTTATGAAGTAATTGTGCCCAGAGGGGAACAGCATTTCCCACAGTATTTAGAGCAGTTAAAAGTTTTGACTTATTTTCAAATGTAGAAGATCATTTGCTATTCTTCACCATGGTGTTCCCAGGGGAACATACTGTGTCTCCTCTCTTGTTTCTGTTTAGCTGTTTTTCTCATATTTTGTTAGGCATACATCAGCAGCTGTGAGTACCAGTGCTTTTACCAATAAAATTCAAATATAAATGGGCCTGGATTTTGAATATTTATTCTCTTTAAATATTTTCCTTTGTTTCAGAATATGTACTATCAGCATTTTCTTTAATGTTGCAGTCATGTGTAAAGGCCTTTGTTCTTTACTATTGCAGGAGAAAGGAATTCTGTGTTTACATTGCTACTGTTATAGTACTCATCTTCTTTTACCCTAATAGAGGGTGAAAAATACCTTGATCCTCATTTCCTACCAGTAGCAAAAGTACTTACAGTCCTTTATAAATATATAAAAAACAGTGGGGAAAGTTTGGTTTTTTTTTTTCCACCAGGGACTTAATGTAGTTATTGTACAACAAAATGCTACTGCATTTTTAAAAATTCATCCAGTTGTTCCAGTATAATTAAATTAAAGGATACTTTCAAGTACATACTATCTTTTTAAGATGCATAAAATAATACACTTGTATATTTTAGTTGCCAGACTTTCATCCACCATCATTCTAAATTGCCTTTCCTAAAGTTCTCTTATGCTTCCATAAAATACTAAAGATGTGTTTGCAGTCTTCTTGTAACCATCCAGCCTTTCCATGTTGCCTGTATACTAAACCCAAATCTAGACTTCTCTATACCCACTCAGGCAGTGATGTTTCTGCCTCTTTCTTTCCCATACTTAAGGTTCATTGGAATGGACAGTTATAATCTTGTGTTTGATTATCAGTCTTGAGAGTCTAGAGCCAAACCAGGTAAGCTCAGAAAGACTTATAAAGAGATGTGGAGCTTGTCATCTCTACCTAAGCTAGTCCTCCTAGGCTAATTTTGTAAGGGGAACAAGTGCTGCTTCTTTTAAAGGAACTGTCTCAAACCAGTCTAATAAATTTTATTTTAAAACCATTTTTAACATATTTTTTTACTTGTTGACTATAAAAAGAGCCTAGACTAGTTTAGATGTAGGAGTATCCAGTATAGGTTCTTAAGTTACCTAACATGAATTCATACTCAATTTGCACTTCACTTGCCTCTCTCTGCATCTGATATGTGGTTACTGTGTTACTCAGGGGACTTTTACAGAGACTGAAATTTGGTTTTGAACTTATGTCAACCTCTTATTAAACAAACTCTTGATATCTTTGAGAAGTGTCATTCCACTGCTCTTTGAGAAATACCATTCCATTGCTTAGTGCGTGAGAAGATCTCAGCAATTGTCTGCTACTTTTGATCTATTTTCATCCTTTAAATATTGTCATTTTGGCTAGGAATAGATGGTATTCTTTTTCTGAGACTGTTAATTTATTATCGTGAAATTTGCTGTTTATGATTATTTCTTTTGTGAAATGTTCTATTTCTTTAGACCACAGAAAATGTGACAAAACTAGGTGATGCCTCAGATTTTCACGTTTATCAAACAATGTGTTGGCAATGATTTTTAAGACCTGAGAAGCTGAAGAGGGAAGGGTTTTAGAAGAAAGAATATAAGTGGTGACACAGGATTTAAATCTCAGTTTCAGCTGACACTAGAGAGAATGAGCTGTGTACTGATGTTACTGTCAGTCCATTTAATTTCTTCTTACTTCACTTTCCAGAGCAAGGGGATCTATGAAAGAAGGCAGAAATTCATATCTGGAAATGCTTATTTTGGATAGCATGCGTGAATATCCATAGACTAAATTGATGGCAGACTTTGTTTGAAGATACATTGGACATTTCCAATTCTTTATGTTCAGAAGACAGCAACAGATAGTGTTTGTTTTCATTGGCTTTCACAGTAACTGCTGTCAACCTCGTCAGCAATTTCACAGGAAGCAGGGAAGACAAGAGAAGGAATGGGCATAAATATAGCTATTATCACAAAAGGTGGGAAAATATGTATTATTTATGGCTCCACATAAGACAGCCTAGCATCTGGGACAAAGCTTGTCACGCTTGAATTCTAAAGGTGCTCTTACAAATGTTGGCCTTGCACTAGCAAGTCTGCTTTGTGCACAGAATGACTTTTTCTTTTTTTTTACTAGTGATATGACAGATATTTAGTTGAGATGCCAGCACCAAAATAATATTAACATACTTTTTTCAGTCCAGGGGACACTGTTGATGTGACTTGTTGTTGTAGGAAGAGGTCCAACCCATTTGGCTCTAAGAAAGAAAATGTCTGAATGTCAGCACAGGAGACAGGGATGTCAGGGTCAAAGGAAAGACCATGTGGAAATAGCTTATGGAAGTAAATGAAATAAATAGATATAAGTTTAATAAAACTGAGGAGAGGTCACAACAAGTGATGGAGATTTATAGTTACGTGTGAATGGAAAAAAAAAAAAAACTAAATACCAGAACTGTTGGTGTAGAAATGAGATATGCTGGTAACCTAGAACAAGATTTTCAGTGCTGTAAATGGTATCTGTTGATATGTTAAAATTCTGTTCAGTCTGATGTACTTGAGACACTCTGCCCTGATAACGTGTGAGCTGATACAATATTAGCAAGATCCTCTTTATTAGTATAATATTAAATATGAGAGAAAAAGGTCTTTGAAGGTTTTTTTAAGGCTTATGTTATCTTTGTAATCTTTCAGATGAAGGAAAATTATTAAGATGGCATTTTTCTGAATACTGCTAATAAATAACAAGCCTTTACTAGTGTCATCTTCAAAACAATAAGTCTTTACTCTTTGCTGATTCACTTTGTTGATGATTTGCTTTTTGATTTTAGGTTTGTTAGGGTTTTTTTTTTTTTTCTGTATTTTTGTCTGGTTTTGAAAGCTGGATGAATCCTTATAATTAGACATTCCAGCTACCTATCCTAAACAAAATTTGTAAATGTAAGTACATGAACATAAAGGAAATTATGTGTGTTTCTTGGTTTGCAAAAATAGTATAGAAAAGTTAGATGTATTAAAGTGTTTAAACCACCCCAAGCAGCTGTATCTTGTCACTCTCTTGATTAAGCTAAAAAATGTAATGTATTGAGATAGCTACTCTCCTGCTAACTACAGGAAAAAAGAAAGATAAATATCTCCAACCTCTCTAAAGCATTTTACTGAAGCTAGACTTGTTTTTAGGGTACTACATAGGCTGCCATGAGTACTGTTTGGGCTCTTCTTAAAGATTATGGTTTGGCCACCTTCTGTCATTTATTATAAGCCCTTATGGCTGGACCTTCAAGTAGGTTTTAGCACATCATCCCTCATGTTTTTTGAGAGCAAGAAACTTCTAAAGGTTTGGTTGCAATAATAATCTATTTCTCTTGCTTCCAGTTCCCATTATCCATCAGCTGTATTTCAAAGTGTAGGGCTCTGTAACATGTTTCTTGATGTGTGACAGGATATGTGACTGAGATTTTAGCCATGTAGCAGCTGGGGTTCATGAAGAAGAAACTGTAGTCTTTAAGTCTGTGGTGCCTGTGGGGTGTCAGTTGTGTAGGGAGCTTAATGGTCCATCTGAGCCTTTTCTGTGATTCAGGAAAAGTTTTTATAGAAAGTAGGTACCAGGAGTTTTAGGAGATTTCTTGTGAGATTTCTTCTGAAAATGCTTTAGTAAAATACACGAAATTTCTCAGATTTCTTTCTGACTATTGTTTGTATATTAAAATATTAGTGATTACATGCAGCACAATGTGCTGAAGTCCTAAATGATGTTGGATTCTTCAGGACTATTGTTTTCTCAATAGGCAAATGATTAAGTTTTTCAAGAAATGCCACTGGCATGCAGACAACCATTTGTTTTCAGTTTTACTGTGTAAAAGAGTTATGCATGCTAAAATTGTGTCTGATGAAATGTTCCTCCAAAACCATGGTTCTGAGTGTCTTCCAAGTTCCAACTCAAATTACAGGCATTTGTGGAATTGGCATTGTCCCTATCCCTGCAGACAGATGTTAACATCAGGAGAGATCTCTCAGACTGTTAAATGTAATACAGAGTATTTACCTTGCTGTTTTGCTTTGTTTTGTTGTCTTAAAATACACGATGAATTACCCTCCCTGTTCTCCTTACTAACTCTGCTAGATATGGTTCTGGTAGCAGGTTGAATCTTAGAATCATTTAGGTTTGAAAAGACCTATAAGATCACTGGGTCCCACTGTTAATCCAGCACTGCCAAGTCCACCACTAAACCATGTCCTGAAAGTGCCACATGTACTTTTAAATACCTCCAGGGATGGGAACTCAACCACTTCCCTGGGCAGCTTGTTCTAATGCTTGAGAACCTGTTCTGTAAAGAACATGTACTTCATCCATGGTGACAGTGCCCTGTTCATAGAAAGCATTCCATTATTTTTAGGTTGGCTCAATTAACGCAGGAAACAGATATTTCTATACTTTTCCTCAGTATTTTTCCAATATTAGAAATTATTTCCCCTTCCTCCTAGTAATCATGTGCCTTAGTTATGAGCTGCTTGCGACAGCTGCCACTTGGTGCATAAGTAAATGTAGATTTAAAAGAAGGACCTGATGAATCTCTATGGTGGTGATACACCAGCATGGTACTAGGAGAGCTCTGGTGCTTTAAATCAGTCTAACAAGGAATTTATTATGTTAGTTTTGAAGCTAACTTTCTGTAATGGAAGATGTTGGCACAATTTTATGTTTAGAATTGAAAAACTTTGTAGTTTTTCATTTTCTGGTATGAAAACCTGTCAAGCTAACGTGCTAGCTTTGAAGGCAGTTTTTTTCTTTTTTCAATTACAGTGCTTTGATATACAACATCTAATCCAATCCTAAGGAAAATGCCTTTTTTTCTCCTTATGAACAGGGCATGGCTCATGATGGCCATTCTCTGAAACATACTTCTAATAGCTTTTAGAAGTTAAACTGGTTGAAAATCATCAATGTAAGCTGTTTGGCCTGAAAAAAGGTTCCAATGGCATTTAAATTTTCATGGAAATACCATTATTTTTTTGCTTTATCTGTTGGATAGCAAAGTTGTACTTGAGGTATGTTTCACTACTCAGCTCTTCCCAGGTCTTTCCTGTTTGGAAACTTCTATAAAGATCAAAGTGCACAGAGTAGTTTTTGCCAGATTGTCCAAGTAAATTTAGTGGAATAATTTTTTTAATATCAATGGTAACATACTGAAAAAGCTTTGTTATTGTTGTGTGTATCTTATACTGTGTACTGGAGAGGTAAGCAGGTGGAACGAAAGCCAAATTGCTCTGAAAAATATATAATTCATCTGATGTAAGATGTATTATTGCTTTAAAAATGTTTAAATTTTCATATTCAGTATCAAGTATGGCAATATATGGTTAGCCTAGCTGTAGTGTGTACTGCTTGTAGTTTTCAGAGCCCACCAAGTAGAGAGGTTCAGGTGTCATTGTGAATTCCAGTTTGTTTAGAAAGGAACTTCTTGGGCATATGCATCATTAATGGACCACTGGCTATAACTAGTATTGTATGTTTCAAGTGCTCAGAAATCTTGAATTACACCTAAAAATCATAAGAGAAAATTTCTATACAAGTATAATTTCTCTAAAATATTTTATCATTCCCAACATTTTGGAGTTTAGCTATGAGAGTGACTCAGGTGTATCTAGAAGGCAGCACTGCTCTCTGCCCCTGCACCGTCAACAACTCATGAGCTCTTCATCCATCATTTGGTTCCACAAACTGATGGGATATTTTATCATTCCCAACATTTTGGAGTTTAGCTATGAGAGTGACTCAGGTGTATCTAGAAGGCAGCACTGCTCTCTGCCCCTGCACCGTCAACAACTCATGAGCTCTTCATCCATCACTTGGTTCCACAAACTGACTCGTGGACACAGTGAGTCATGCCCCAAACACAAATGCATTGTCTGACTTGGAAGAGACAGTAGTCCCTTAAAAAATCTGAAAAATCAAGTGCATCTTGCCCCTTGCTGCTGCGACTTCTGTCTTTGGATTTTGCATTGGTGCTCCCTTGCTAATGAGGGCTCACATAACCACACATTTGTGTATCTCAGGTATGTTTGTAAATGTTATCCTCGGGGGGCTGGGTGCTCTTCAGCTTTGCGTGCTCACTCACAGGAACGTGGTTGACTTCCTGGAAGAGCCCTTCTGGTAGCCATGGCACGGGATGGAGGGATGCAGGCAGATGGTGCCGTGCGAGGGGGCTGGAGGCTTGTGCCCCTGGGCACAGAGCCACAGTCTGCCCGCAGCACTTGCACACTGGGGCCTTTATTCAGTGCCACATACATGCGCCGGAAACATCCCACAGAATGTCCTTGGCACAGCTGGGCTTTGTGCAGGCTTGCTTGGGGATGGGCTGTGGTAATTTCATAGCGTGTTACAAGATTCCTTCCTGAAGCATTCTTTCCAGCCATTAGAGGGGTTTTTATTTTGTTGTTAAAGTTCGCTGGAGCTGACAGTTTTTCAGCTGGGCAAGGCTGTCTGCATGCGTGGGAAATCACTGGAATATAAGCGACAAGGTTCAATGAGCATTTGAAGCTACAGCTGGTAATTCTTCTTCAGGTTAGAAATGAGTAAGCTCCCTGAGCAGAAGCAAGCACAGAATGTAAAGGTCACATTGACACTTTAATAACCTTATGAAATTAAAGAACAAGTTGGGCTTAATAAATTAAGCCTGTCTTTAAGGAGAAATAATTTTTAAAGTCTAGTCTGGGTGTGCAAATCTATAGTATCATTTTTTACCACAACCTTAAATTCTTTTAAGCAGAATTTTTAAACACCATAACTACTTTTCTGTTACATCAGGCTATTGCTTCACCAGAGTTTTAATACATTTTTGTATTTTGAACTAAAAAAATCATAATACTCTTTGCTAATAACTTTATTCCACAGAAGACATTCCTTTCAAGCACTACATTCAAGATTGATGACAAAGAAGCACTATGAATGTATTATCTTTTAAACTCTTCACTATTGAAGGTCTAGAATTTTGTCTGAACAGACAAGGGACAATTTTCAGTGATGTTTTCAGGGTTACAAGTGGGAAAATAGTAATTATAGTATGGCCATATCTTTGTCTCTAAAGAACTGACAGCCACTTTTTTTTTGGCAAGGTGAGCACACTTAAAACAGCTCAACGGTTAAAACTAGAATGACCCATTGTGATACCCATTTTTGGCTTTCTATTTTGGGATCTTTCGTGACATTCTATCCTATGAAGGAGCCCATGGAGGAAACTGAAGGCCGAAGAGCTACTACCCTGAATGCCAATACCTGTTTTGAGGATGTCTAGATAAAGTATCAGCTGACTAATACTAGAAGGAGATGAGATCTCCTTCTTTTAGGGAGAAACAGAGAGTAAGGCTTCTTTTATTCTTGTGCAAGAGGCCCCTTGCTAACATTTGCGAATGTGTTGATAAAGGTCTGGTGTTTAGATAGGAGGGGCCGTGATTTCTTGGTGAGTATGTCATATGGCTAGTGTAATTCAAAGAAAACAAAATTTCAGAAAAAGTCTTTAGTTCTTTGATTATGCAACTTATTTTTTCAAAGTATTCTACACTCTCAAACACAATTAGTAGCATTCAAGTCATCCAAAGTTCACTTAGCATTTGGAAACACAGAATTTGTTACACATTTTAAGGGTATCATCATCCTGTATTTCAGGCTTCAAAGCAAGCTTATTCAAGGAAAAGAAAGGCCTTCCAGTCTAGTATAAATTGAAATCCTATATGCTCTTTCTAATGCTGTGAAAAACACTTTGCAGCTGTAAGCAGTTCTTGAAGGACAGAAAATTGTGATTCAGCATGTTTGTGCTTACAAACTGAAAGTTTAAATGAATGCAGATTGATTACTGGGTAATGAGTATTGATGGAAGCTGAAGTTAAGTCCAAAGCATTGACATGTTCCTGACCGGCTAAGTGGTTTTATTGGAAAAAATTTCACTTCAAGTGAAATTTCAATCTTGTGGAACAAAAATAAAAAGTTTGGAATATGCAACTTACCTGGAGAATAGAAACCCTCCTTGCTCACCAGCCCTTCCCCAACCTGTTAAAACTGAGACAGGAAAGTTACAAAAAAAATTTGGAGTGTATCAGTGTAAGAAAATATTAAGACTTGAAAAAGCAGCGGCCTCCCCCTGGTGTTTTTGGTAACTGTGTGCCCTGTTAGATGAATCATGCTCTGAAATGTGTTTAATTTCTGGCATGTGGCATGTCTTTGTCCCAGAGCTTCAGATGTCCCATACAAATACAGTCCTCTTTTAGCTCTGTAACTGTGGCTCTAGTGGAAATCATTTCCCATTGTAGAGCTGCTGGAGGGTTTTGGCATTTTAATGGTGTGGGGTTAATTGCTACTCTGAAGCATTACAATACACCAAACACTGTCTAGGTAGCACTGATTGGTTCTGAACTATCTCTGCTCCATCTTTTTCAGTGGAAAGGCTCGGGGTCTTGCAGATGTTCCCCTACAATTTTCCATGAAGCTGTTCACTGAAGTATGTATTTGTTCCAAAGAAACATCTCAGTGCCAAGTTTGGGAATAAATGACATTTCAGTGTGTTTGTGATCAACTGATGAAATATTTAAGTGTGCAGTTTTCTGTTTCTCACTGGTTTGGCTTTTGTAGCTAAATTAGAGCCAGGTGCACAGCTCAGCCTTGCTTGAACTTTGATGGTTTGCTGATCTCTTTAAGTAAGATGGCATAAACAATTTGCCTTTTTCTTAAAACCCCCAAAGGTCAATACAGTTTTAATGTGCTCAGGTGGTGCTTCAAAGAACTCATTATTTTGGACAGCTAATTCTAAATAGATCTACATGATATTTCCACTACCAGAACTTTAAATAAGCCCTTTATTCTTAGAAAACACTATTTCTGTTAGAGCTTGAACGTACCACATTGGTGAACCTAAATATTTCAGAGCTTTTTTTTTTTTTTTTAGTCTTAGAATAAATATGTCTAAAAATAAGCTGGCATTAACTTTTTTAGTATCATGTGATATGCATAACAAACCTACTAACCTGGAAAAAGGAGAGTTATGTTTCAAGGGAGATTTGATTTCCAAAAGAACAAAATAAAGTTTAAGCTTTGACAACAAGCTAGGTGACAAAAGAAACCCAAGTCATTGAGGAAAAGTACCTAATCATCGTGTCAGTTTGACATACTCGATTGTAGGATGGAACTTTTTTTTTTTGGTAATCTGTTTTGAAAGCCATGAAATAGTTGGTAGCAAATGTTAATCTCTCAAGATGTGTGAACCCTCTAAATAAAACAAGCACCACGGTCCTAGTTTGCATGGTGTTGACCTGAATAAGGAGATAATGTGCTTAAGCAGCTTATTCATTCTTCAGCGGCCTTTGGAAAGGGAGCGGCTCCACAATGGTTTGCCACTCAGGGCGCAGACGTGACCACTGTTCTTTTCACTTGCTGAATGTTTCATTCTTTTGTGTCCGCCACGGGTTTCTTCATACGTTGTTCCAAACAGGACCATAAAGGAACTTTTTGGGGCTATTTCATGTCAAACTGTAACGTTTGTTAAGCAGAATGCACTGAGCTGTAAAGGAATTCTGAACTCTGAGTATATAGTTGGCCAAGCTTTTCATCAGAGATGTGTTGCTGAATTAATTGTCTCTGCTTGTGAGACTTCCCAGGCTAGAAGTTTATAAATACTCCAGAAACACTGTAATAATTGTTTTAAATTGTTTTTAAATATTGTTAAATATTTAAATTAATTGTTTTAAATATTTCACATTACATTTCAGCATCAAGGACAATATACTCAAGCAGTGGTCCTATAAATAGAACTTCTTTGGAGTTCTGAGTTTTTGCACTGACTATAGATTTAAATGCTCACAGACATGAAAAATGCAGAAGTAGCAAAAGGAGTGTAAGAGCCTATGTACATTTAAAGGCAGAACCATGGCCGGTTTAGCACTTTTTGAACAGAGTAATGTGATGCCTATTTCTCTTGAACTTTCACAGAATCACTGCCCATCTAAACTGCCTTCTTGAAGGAATCAGACTGATTCAGTCTGGCTGCAAAGTGTTTTAGAAACACATCTTCAGAATTTAGAAAATAAAGGGACCAAATATTTTTTTTTCATTTTGAGCATTGTTTTATAAAATGGGAAAACAGACATTGCTTAATAAAAAGCTTGTGGAAGCTCTTTGAAAAGAGCAAATGAGTTTAGGAAGAAAAATTAGGGGAGCTGGAAAGGAATTAAGTTATTTACTCTGAAATGGACAGTGGAACATGCGGTATCCATGCACAGGACATGAAATAAAAGCCTACTGGCATGGAAAACTGCAGCAGTGGGATTTTAGAAGTGAGATTGCTGTTTCTGAGTCCTACTGTGATGTTCCTGACAGAGGCTCCTGAGGACTGATAGTTCTTCTTTCCAGCCTTGTGTGCTCAATCTGGTGGGAAGCAAGACACAACTTGTATGGACTCCCCAAAATTGCCCGAAGATTTCCTGTTGTTAAAAAGTTAATTTGCACTTCCTGTGAATTCATGTCCCAGATATATAAATTTATCCTTGATTTTTCAGGTTTTCTTGAGGTTATTTTTAATGAATAGACAAACTCAAAATGGAAATGAAAAAATTTCAGAAATAGTTATTGACTACAAAGTTTGAAGTGATTATATCAAAACAAGACTATACAAAAGGGACAACTACTTTGACAGATATCAGATCAAACTCTGTCAGTTTCTCCTGCAGTATCTAGAATAGGTACAGAATTACTATTTTGATTTTGCTGCTAGAATAATTAGGATAAAGTGAATACACAGGCAAAATTATTTCTGAAAAAATGTGCTACTTAGACATGAATGTTACATTGTGTTAGTGAAGGGAAAAAATAAATTACTTACAGTGTAATGATGTCACCTTCACTTATAAAGTAATTTTAATTTTGAGCTTTATTTGTGTTTCACTTCAAAAAGCTGAATTAAACATCTGAATGGCTGTAAGTAATGTATTACAAATTGGTCTGAATTGGTGGTTAATTTAGCAAGTTTTTTTAGCAAGAAAATTCAGCTTTTAAACCCACTTGATTTTTTAAAACATTCTAATCTTATTTCTTTACATCTTTGTGGAAGTGGAGAGAAAAGTGAGGGAGAGACAAACATGTCTCTCTATAGGTCTGTATCAGGAACTCCTGAGGAGGCAGAATATCACCAAAGATTTTAAGTTTCATACTGATTCAAATAATTCTTTAACAGGGGCTTGTGACCCAGAGGAATTTTTTTCAGTTTTACAATGTAAAACAAAGCTGGAATGGGAATTTAGGCACTTCTCTAAAATTCAGAAATCAGATCTCTGTTTCCCAGTTTGGGTCAGGAAGAGAAAGCTTTCCAGACTTTTTCTTCATTTTGCATTCTGAAGACTCTCTCTTGGAAAGACAAGTTGGTCTGTATTTTTCTTTACAATGTTTTTCTAGTTGAAGCTGATGTACAAAAAATTCCTGCTACCCTGTTGAATTTACAAATTGTTTTTGGATGAAAAATGTTTAGTCAAGCTTCTGACCTATTCTACAAGCTGTCTGGGCACGTGTTGGAGGATTGCACACTGTATACAATGAGGAAATTAGCTTACTTGTTTTCAGAGGCATGTGAGAAATAATAACAAAGAGTGTCTTTTTACCTGAGTTCCTGGGAAAGCCAGTGGAAGTGTGACATTTGGTGTATAAATTTAGTAAGAAATTTGTAGAAGAATGTATAAATTTAGTAATTATTAAGTTATAATTTGGAAATACATCAGACTTTCTAGTAGTGAAGACTTGGAGTGATACAGGCTTAGTGCTTTTATGGGAAGTATGGATCATAAAGCTAAAGAAAGAAGAAGTACAAGATTTAAGCATAGACAAATTCAGAAATCATATCCAACTGATGGAACACGGATAGCTGAATTGATTAATTCTGGAATATAAACTGGTAATCTAATACGTTTGGAAGGAAAAGGGCAAAGGGTTGGTTATGTTTTGGCATGTTAAATTTTAGAAAACTGCACATTATCTGAGTATCAGCTCATCAGCACAATTGAAGGGATGTGCTCTGAGAGAGATTGGTGAAACACAATGATAAAATTAAGGAAAATGGCTTTTTAAAATGTCAGAGCACCTTCAGGATATAAAAGAAAAATAGAAAATTACTTACTAAAGCTTTAAAAGACACTTTTGAGACCTGACATTTCAGAGTAACCTGTACTTTTTCATTTGGAAAGTATACACTTCCTTTGAGACTAGGGTATCCCTTTTCCTTGATACAAAAAGGTGTTTATTTAATCTCTTTATATTTCTTTGGTCTTACTGTAGAGGTGGATAAATTGATATGTACTTCATATGCTTGGGTTAATCCTCAAACACTGTATTTTTGTCCCCTTTTTATTAACTAAGAGTGTAGTATTGTAACTTGCTCATGTAATATTTCAAACATTTTTTTTTCAACAGGCATTGCTGAAAGATCCTTTGTATATTGGGCTGAGACACAAGAGAATTAGAGGTCAAGCCTATGATGATCTTCTTGATGAATTCATGGAAGCTGTGACTGCAAGGTAAGTGATATATCTGTGCTACTTTGATGAATTCCACTGTGAACTTCATCTTGAGAGAAATAAAGGTCAGTAACTTATTAAAAGATGACAGAATTGTTAGGTTCCAGATGATTTTTGAGCATACTATTTTACGAGTTTATAACTGCCTTAACTATTTACCTTCAATATTGCAGTTTTATGACTTATATGAGCAGTAAAATTCATCTGAACATAACTAGTTTTTCAAACTTCTTTTTCAAGATTTAGATTGTTAAATATTTGCCTAAAAATTTTCTGTGCCTAGTGCTGTGCCTACATGATCTCTGTCTCTATGATTTCATACATGAGATGTCAACAGCCTTAAAGAAGCTATTGGCAACCCCTGCCTCTGCCCCCACAAAACCCACGACACGACTAACTTTTCAGTGTTTTAATTTTAAATGTCATGGTATTGGTACCAAGTCAGCTCTTTCACTGCTTCTTTCTTCATATACAGAAAGTAGTTAAATTTATTATTAGGCTGTGATATAAAATAGTTCTCCTTGCATGTCAAATAACACATTTGCTCATAGTTTCCTTGTTTGTTAAAGTATTTGAATTTCTAGCTCTGCATTCAATGTGTATATCTGAAATAGCTCAGCTGCCAGGATCCTTAGAGGAATGTGTTTTCTGCCTCTGCCTCCCAAAGGTGAAGCTGAGCTGTGGAACCTGGAAATACTTTCCAGCTCCTCAGTCTTGCCTTGTGCCCCATCTGCATTTGAGACCTTAGCTAGGCATACATAACTTCTGTTCTTTCTGCCTTGGTTGCTGTGCAGAAGAAACTTGGCCAAGCAGTGGTATTAATTTCTGTGCCTGAAACCCATATTCTTCCATGTACTACTTATACTCTTCCCCATCACCCCCACTGCCACTCCCTTGTTCATAATCTTCCTATGGAAGTTGCTGGTTTGACTCTATCCTGTTCTATGTTTGCTACTCTGCTGAATATTCCCTTGCAGATAACATTGATGACCTTTGCTAATAGAGTCACCTCCCTAAAACAATGTTCAGAGTATTAGAAATTGCTCTGTGGTCTGTGTTTTGAGAACCTCTAACATAATGCATTCTCTAACTTGCCCTTTCTTTAAAATGAACCACTGTTCTTGATACTAAAGGAAATAATCAGAGTCAAGCAGAAGATTATCTCAGTAATGTTTGAAGGTCTGGTTGACATGCACTTTTTACTTAAACATCTTTAAAGCTCTGTAATTTTGAGCAATTTTGAACAATTCATGTTTGTTTGACCTTCTGAAAGATCACTTTGTTCTCAGCTAAGTCTGTCATGGTCAGCAGTGGTTGAAGTTCATGTTTGAAGTGGAACACTTAAAATTTGTAATTCCAACTTTGTGTGGTTTACTTGTGAATTGTTTTGCCTGTAGTGTGACACCTACATTCATGATGATACCCATACTAAGGTGAAGGGAAAAGTGATGTAGTTCAATCAAAATTGAGTCAAATTGCTCAGTAATTTTACATTTCCCTAACTTCAGATTTGTGTTTAATGTGCCACTGGCAGACTCAGCACTTAGAGCTGATTCTGGCATAGCAGGTCCGACTGTTAAACATGCAGGTCATGATTCCCTTTACAAACATTGTGATGATCTCTGTAATTGTATACTTTGGTTACATATAGCTCTTTTTTCCTTATGAAAGTTTCTATTATGTTTTTCCTCTTTTCACTTTTCTTGGCTTCTGCTGGCTGTTTCACTGAGCGAGTATTTGCTTTGCTAATCTTAGATGCATGTTTGGTCTGTCAAATTTTATGTTAGTCATATTTGTTGTTAGTTATTGCCATGGTGCTCCAAAAGAAGCTTTCTTATTTAGCACTGCCTAATCAGTTCTGGGAATGGGCAAATTCTGGTGAAATCTGCTGTCACTGAAAACACTGAAATGGTGTTTTCAGTACATTTCTAAGACATATATAATCATTAACATTGTAAAGCATGAGGCTGTCATGTATTTTTAATAAGTCTAAATTAAAGACGGGGTGATGACAGATATTTTCAAGTCAGAAAGCTATGTAAAATACCTATTTTAGATCTTTTTCACTTTCATAATTCTCCTGAGAGGCCAAATGCTAGCAGAAGTGAGAGCCAGGTTTTAGCAGCATTGCCTGAGAGCAAGAAGAAGTGGGCAGCAGTACAGGGCGGTGCACTCTGTACAGGCTTTTTATTGGCTTCCAGGGAATTTTCCTAGATGTCATCTTGAATGATTGTTAAATTTTGAAAATCTAAATTTTTATCGATTTATAACTTTTTATGCAGCATAATTTATAGTGTTTCATGTTGAAATATCTCCTTTATACAATGAATGGCATGATAATAAAGAAAATGCTTTATAAAAAGGTATAGGTTTGTCAACTGCTATACTTTCCTCCTTCTCAGCCACTGTTGATATTAACCCCAAAAAAAGTTCTTCTTATGAAGCAAAATTATTTATGAAAGAGTCAGGATAAAAAGAAAACAAAACCCCAAACCAAACCAACAAACCCAAAATTTAAACTAATTATTACTAAAAGATTGTGGTACAGTATCCAGTGTGCTATCATGGCAGAATGGAACTAGTACATTATGATTTTTCCCAGATGAGGGAAGGCAGAAACATATGGAAAGTATCTGGATTTCTGATGACAAAAATCCAATGAACAGCTTTTATTTATTCACATATGTATACATTTATCTCTTTATTTATTACCAGTGCCAGCAGCTATCCTCTCTGAGGGCAGATACTATAATTTCTCTGGGCATTACCAGGTGGTTCTTGCTTTTATGTCAGTGCAGTAATTTAGAGGAACAAGAATATTCTAAGTGGAAAGAATATTTTATGACAGGAGAAAAAGACGGACAGTTGTCTTCATCAGTGAAGAACATAATATCAACTGGAATTCAGACACATTTGTTCAGTTTCTGCCCTGTGGAGAAATGGGTCATAAAACATTTAATATAGACAAGTAAATTTTTCCAAATGACAAGTTGTTCTTAAATATCTCTGTTTACAGAGGAAACTTTGAGAGGATGGATTGCTAAACAACACTTTGGTGGCTGGGATTGATCTACCAAAGCTTCCTGTGTAACCAGAGAAAATAACTCTGTTTTTATTCCAGTTCCTGTTTCTTTTCTGCTCAACTGTGATGGTGCAAAGAGAAATATATCAGTGGCCAAGAGGTATTCATGTACAAAAGTGAAAGGTTTATGGAAATGCTTGAGGGGAAAATATGTAGAATGGAGACAGAACAAGAAATGAAAGGAGACGAAAACAGCATCTTTTCAGTAGCAGGGACTTGAATTTCTCTGTTCAATGCAAGGAGGAGATTTAAAGAGTATGGAATTTTTTCCCCATTTCAAAGGATATTTCATTTTCACAAATCTGGTAAAGATAACTCCACCCTGAACCCCTCAACAGAATGTCAGAGGAGGGAAGAACAGCATCCTACCAGCTTGCTTTCTGCTTCAGATCATCCCCAACAGAAGTCATTATAGTGGGCAGAGAAAATCTCTGGCCTATGAACAGATAGGAAACTTAAAAAATGGAAAGAATCTGGTGGAATTTCCATAGATTATTTCCTTGCCTAGCTACCACAACCCCAAAGAGTTGGATGGAATTATTCTTCTGTTACAAGCTAAACCCTGTGGATTTGTGGTGTGTATGAGCAGCCCTGTATCACTGGAATTATCTTTCTGTGTGTGTGTGATGGTAAGTTTTCAGTTACACTTCAAGATACAAATAATAGTGGTGGACCCTTGAAAAGTAATGCCATGTGTCGTTTATGTTCTCTTCCGTAATGGTATTTTGATTAAATCCTTCCCCACTCTTTTTATATGCTGTGCTTTTCTCAAGTTTGTGAGCTATAAACCAAGCTGCTGACAATTGTAATTCACTGTGTTCCATCCTAAATTACCATGATGTAGTCATTATTCCTCATTTGCATGATTACATTATTCACAGATGGTAGCAGTATTTCATTTCACTTCATGTACTACTTTAAAGCAGTGTTTTATGGTAAACATGGTTTAGCTAACTTTGAGAACAACTGTAAAAGCAATACATCCACAAAATCAAAATAGAAAAATATTTTAATAGCTGTTTTCATTTAGTAGATTGCATTAAAATATAGTTCAATTTGTGACTAAATTAATTAATTCATGCAGCCCTTACTTTTGGCAAGAGAATGTACTGGCAAGAAGTCAACTTAAAAGGTGCATATAGCCATGCATCATTAAGGGAGTGGTTGGACCACAGAGTCATTCTGACAGTGTGTCCAAGCACAGGTGTAGGAGCATTGGTGCCTCTGTCCTCTTTGGCACTGTAGTGGTACAAGACCAAGACTTACATCGTGCCTGTGTGTTCCCATATTGATCAAGCTAAAGTGGCTGTCAGAGTGTGTTCAGAAGAAATGCTGCTGCAACATCTCCCTCCTATGGCAGACTTAGTGAAGATCCTTCTGTATAGAGATTTTTTCCCCTCATTGGGACTTAGACCCTTTGAAGTAATTTTGCAAGTCTGTGACTACCTGCTCCTTCCACCATGCAGTGAATATTAACTTCCTAAGGAGGATCATTGTGGACAGCAGGAGATGAGAAAGGTGGGTCCTTTGGCAGTAGCCTGTACTACAGCAACAATTGCTCTTGAACCTACCCCCAGTTCCTTCTTGTGCTTACATCTGAGATTCATTTCCAGTCATTGATGAGTTTGTGTTCTTCCTGAAACTACCTGGGTCCAGACTTCCTTGCCCACCTAGACTCCCAGGTGGACTTTTTTATACTCATGAGATAAAACCATTCAGAAGGGTCCTTAGCTTGTTTGATTATTAAGAAAGGCTCTTGGACTAAAAAAAAACCCACACTGTTGTTTTAAAAAAGGAACTGTTTCTTTGGGAAATGGACAGTGCTGTAGAAGAGGAAAACTCAAATAGTTTCATAATCAGGGTTTATTTTGTTATAATAGTTCAAGCAACTATGATGGTTTGCCTGAGGAGACTCTTCAAATTTTGTGATTATCCATGATGACTCTTAACTGATTCCACTTGCAACATTTAAATTGTCAACAGATGATGCCATCTCTAGGAAGGTTGTTAAGGAACCCTGAATCATTCCCCAGGCTGTGGTGCTTACTGGGGTATCCTGCTTGCAATTGTCCTCACCTGCCTGTGTAGAGGAAAAAGAGAACTAAACTAACTGTCCTGTGTTTCTTGAGATGGGATGCTTGTGTGCACATTTAGCACACCTTCAGTTGCCAGATCCAGGGAACTCTGACATGGAGGAAAGAAGACTTGGTAGAAGACGTCTTCTTTTGTGAGTTTTGTTATGTAAGGGGGAGTAGGTTAATTAATTCACTCCTAGTATGAATATCCTTTTAAATTCATCACAAAAAGAATGTAGGCAAGCAATTTTTTTTAGTTGGTTGGTTGGTTTGATTTTGTTTTGTTATTTAGTGCCTTGTTCTTCCCTTTCCTGTTGGTTCATTTGGTGGTTAAATCATATATCATTGCTGGAAATGTTACAAATATATGCTCTACAGACTTTTTGGATGCAGTAAGTAGTGCATAAGGAAAAGTGAGTCTATTAGTGAAGCAAAATCATAGCAGGATAGACAGAACCTAATCACATCAAGTTTATTTGCAGAGAGAAACCTATTATTGTTTGTGATGCAAGACCTTAGAGAAATTCTTAGCAAAGATCAGCAGAGGAGCCTAAGAAATAAAGCCTCATTCATCCTTTAAAGAAAACAAAAAGTAACAAAATCCTCAAACATGATACTGAGAGGGAAGGCTATTGTTTTGGGTTTTGAGATAAGATAGAGAAAGTGGGGGAGTATTTTAGTATTTTTAATATGTCTCTTGTACCAAAACTGAATCTGGAGCTCAAATTGGATGTATTCATGTTCTAATAATGCTTAATTATGCCCCAGACTTGCTGCAGCCATTCAAAACTCAAGAACTGTAGAACATGCTGTTCCTAGTCTTTTCTTCTCCAAACTGTTTTAGAAAGGGATTTTTCAAATGGAAAAGGCCTGGATAATCTCAGTTACTTTCCTTCATCTTTTATAGCTCCAGCAAATGGTGGGCAGCATTCCCAACAGAAGTTAGCTGGTGCACTGTATTGTAAATGGAGTGAATGTTGATTTATTTGAATAATTTGTGTGAGTGTAATATTTTAACGAGGTTTATATTGTTGTTACGGAAGTACAGTAGTTTTCCAGGCTGTCAGAAGCAGCAAGCAGTTTTTGTTTTTTTTTTTTTCCTTTTCTTTTTCCCCCCTTTTGGAAACTCTTGTAAAGTTAAATATCAAAAGTTTGGCTTCAGTTCACATCAGAATGCAGTAAATTATGTCCCTTTTATCCCAGCTCTGTCTCTTTCCCACTAGACGTCAAGAAGTATTTCTACCTATATTTCAACTCTCAGGAAAACTTTCAGTCACTGCTGGTCTGTCTAACTGGATTTGAGTAGCTCAGTGCTTCATCTCTCTTTGGTCCTCCACCTCTGCCAGAGAACAGCACTGCTGTGCTTTATTCAGAGTCTACCACCCAAACTGCTGCTGCTGAGATTCCTGATCCATGGCAGTGCTTCAGCCCATGCCCATGCGTGCCTCTGCTGCCTGGTTGCCTACAAATAGTAAGCCATTAATAAATACCACTGACATAACCTATTCATCATTTGGTTGTTACTGACTTGTTTTGCCACTGGCTGATTTAGCAATAAACCATCATGGCTGACTGTTCTGTCTGTCAGGCACTTGCAAATTGCTGTATAACTGCATTTTTATACTGTTTTCATTGTAGTTGTATAATTTTTAAAGAAAATCTAGCATGAGAGAATAGATACATTGCCATGGATCTTCAGTGGATATCTTAGAACTGAAGTTTAGATATTTTTGTACCCAAGTGTCATTTTTTTTAAGTGTTGTCATCACTGTATTAAAAATAGACAGTGGCATTAGCCAAAGAGCTATAGTCCCAGATTAGACAAATGGGCGTATTCCCAGGATTTAATTATCCATGCTCCTTGAGATTGTTGCACGACAGGGCCCTTGCTAGACTCAACAACTTCTCTTTAGTCTTCCAAGCAAAATTGCAGTGGAAACTTTAGTGGCTTCCCTGGCCATCCTAGAATCCTAGCAGTAATCCATATGTCCTTGCCTAGCCATATAATGTACTGAAGTGTGGACAAACAGCACTCCTGAAAATCAGGATACTTCTCTTTTGGTGCTTAAACATGGATTGAAATGCTGACTTGTAAAATGCAAGTATTTAACTGTATACTGAGGTTATGGCTGTTAGTGTTTCAGCTGTGCAAGCCTTGTCGTATGAACTCTTTGCCAGGGTTTTGGGACTGGGATTCAAAAGCATTCCAGAGCTGAATTCTGGAGTTGTGTACATTATCAATTGAATGCTGAGAACTGCCTCTCTCCTTCTGTCCCTGCAGTCTCTCTATACCAATTTCATGCCAATAAAGCAAACTGAGAGCGTGCTTAATTGAAGGGAGCTAAAGACTGATGCTCTTAATTGCAACATCATACAATTGATTCATTTCACTGATTCATTATTGTTTTTTAATCTAGAGGCAAGGAGACAGTATTTGGTATATGCAGAATTTTTTACCCTTTTTGGAAATTCCAGATTCACATCTTATTTTTGCATTAGTAATCACTGGTGTTTATAAACCACTGTAAAAAATATTACCCATGGCTGAAAAATGCAATATGACACTTCAAGCCTGCTACCATATGTAAGTGCAGTTCACAGACACTCAACAGTGCTGCCAGTGCTAACAACTTCTGAATAAATCACGTTATCTGTTTAGCTAATGTGCTTGTTTAATTGCAAAATCATAAAAGTTCTTTGCAGTTCTGTAAGTGAATTTATTTTAACAACTAGATTTTGGAGTTCCAAAGGAACTGATTGTATCCCCAGAAACAAATAATAGTCATCTGGTAGGTCATCTTTATATAACTGGGGGTGTATATGAGAGAAAAAAAGGAACACATTTTGAAAACTTGACTGGGGTATGAGTGATTTGAAGATCCTTTTTTCTTAATCCCTTGGTTTTTAGATCTTCCTCATAATGTGGTTGGAAGAATTTGTCCTGCTCTCCCTGCATTGGCTCCTGCAGAAGAAAAGTCTTTACTGTTTTATCTCTGGCACCACATCACTGATATTTCTCCTTTTAAAAATGGGACCTAACTTTGTACAAAACCAGAAAGATGTCAAACATTATACTTTTGCAACAGTGAGAGAATAATTAGTGAAGTACATTCCAGAATTTTGTGGATTTTGTCATCAAAGTTAATTGCTCATGTACTTTGCTGATCTATAGTAAGCCTAAATGGCTACTGGAAAGAGATTGCTGGCAGGGATTGTTCAAAATGAACTATGCAGAATTTAAAAAAAATGGAGTTAAGTACTGCTAGAAGAAAATAAAACGTGCTTTCTCGAATCACAGAACCATAGATACTGTTTCTGAAATACTTAGTTACAGGATGCATTAATTTAATTTGATTATAATTGCTTTGTGATTAATTTCTACTGCTATAAGTAAATTCATTTATTCTTTTTTTTTTCCTCTCTCCCTGTTCTAAAAAACCTTGGTGGAATAGATAATTGGGATCTTTGCTCTTTCCTGGGATAGAGCTCTGATCTGGAAACTATTTATAGGAGTTATTCTTCCTTCAACAGAACATATGAATAGGAGCAAGCTTATTTGTGTCTTAGATAAACTGAAATGATGTCCTGATAGTTACTAGTAGTGGAAGAGTTTTCAAATCTGAAGAGATAAAAATGCAGGAGAAAAACAGTGTTCTTTTAATAAGCCATAATCTGTTGCAAAGAATTTAACTAGAGTTAATTTCAGGTAGTGTATATGCTTTGCAAATATTTAATCAGCTTGTTTTTTGCCTAGATCTGTGTTTGTGGTCCCATATGTAAGAACAGAAACCACTTGTGCAATTCTCTGAAATCCTACAATTCTCACAGTAATCTCATATCTCATGTGCTTTAACCAGCTATGCAAATCTCCACATTTAGCAATAATATTTAAATCTACTTTCTTACATATACTTTGGTTCTGCACCATTAAAATTAATGTATTCATTTATTTATTTACTTACTTATTTAGCCTTTTTCAGTAGGTGCAGAATAGAAAGCCTGTCTTGTTAGAGGTTTTGCATTTGGTAGCCCTGGAGTCATCTGAAAAGCTATGGAGTCCATTTCTCTGGTAGGATATCATGATCCAGACATTAAGAGATATTTTTACACTATCAAGTTTTTATTAAAATCTTTTATTACAGCCTTGTCTTCTGAAAAATTAATTATAATATGAACACATGTTTGACTTCTGGAATACTAAATGTCTTCATCTGTGGGACAACAGTGATTCTACTGAAGTTATACTGAGAAAACAGTTACTTAAATGATTCCTCCTTAACATTTATACCAGCTGATTTAAGAATGCCATAACAGATACAAAGAAATGCTTTGTTAAATTTGTTAATTATTCTAAATTTGTCTAAAATAACTGGTTTTTCAGTTTAAGCCAGACTACACAGTCTAAGAACTTGTTTTCTTTCCTTTGCCAAAAAAGTATAGAAGCTGTAAATTATATATGGAAAATATTTTTAAAGAACGAGATTTTCAGGATAGGAGAACTGAGTGCAGCTGGTTTTGTATATTTTCCAAATCAGATTTTGAAATGGGAACCAGCTGCTCATCTGTAGCTGTGAACTAAAACGTATGGTGGCCATTTTTGAAATAATGTATGTGAGGAGTACTGGGTATGATCCTGATGTCAAATTCAGCTGCACATCCTCGATCGCAGAACCACCTTCAAATGCTGCAGGTCCATAGCTAAAGACACTGAAGTGACTTGTTTGCTGAAAACCCAGAATCAAGGAGGAGATCATGGTGTATAGAATCCACTGCGCATTTTTGACCAGCGTTCTACCTGAACTAGTCAGCTGTGCTGCTCTATTGCATTAACAGACACCTCCAACTGAGCAAGCAGCTCCTAAGAATTGGTCTCTGGACAAAAGAGCTGGCACTGCTGTGCTTTTGTTCCAGATGCCTTCTCCTTTGAGCTCTACTGCCAGAGCTGCTTTGATGATGTCTGGTAGCCGTCATTCAGCTTCTCTGGGTTTTGATTGTATTAAAAACTCCATAATTCTTATATTTTGTAACTGCACCTATTGGTATAAAACCATGTTATGGAGAAAACTTCAGAGCAGAAGACAAGGAAATGGCTGTTTCATACAACTCCAGGTATGCAGGACAGAATAAGGTGCTCAACCAAATTTTTTTGCTCTGTGTTTGGGAGCTGGAGGTCAGATGGTCAAGAGCAAGGAGCTGATATGAATATAAACAGTTGAAGAGGTCAACAGAGCTATAATGTTTTCTCAGTTGAGGCTTGTTGGCAGCAGTTTTGGCTCACAGAGCAGAGGTAATGTCAAAGAACCACTTAACAGAATGTGGGACAAAACAGATTTTTGACAAAGAACATAGTCTGAAAACCACTAGATTAGTTTTAGGTTGAATAAATACAGCCAGTTTTCAAATTTCATCTCATTTTTGTTGCCTTGCCTTCTTTCTGTGTTAGAAATCCTGCTGTGATTGGAAAAAAATGGGAAAATTCATCTAAGTAACTTTTTTTGGCTGATAAACACAGCAGTGTTGCTGATGGAGGCTTTAAGTAATGTTCTGTGCCTGAGTATTTGAAGTTATTGTAGTTCTGTAAGGTAAAATCTACAAGTGAAAAATGAATGTTAACTAAACTGCCCAAGATGTTGAGGTTTTTTTTCATTGCATTTCTTCTCCTGGGTTACAGAAGTGATTTTGAAGCAGTTGAATCATTCTAAGAGAAATGGCCAAGGCTAACTTCTGCTTCTTCACAAAGAAAAATGTTTTTTATAAAAGGCCTCAAACTCCACTCCTGTGTTCAGTTTTAGAAGTCAAATGTGGATGTACAGTACAAACAGTGTTAAGCATCTCCTTTAGATAAGAATGGCTAGAAGGGAAAGCAGTTCCATTTTCATTGTAGTTATTTTAATTGGAAAAGAAAATGTTTTAATTTTTCTCCATTTTTGCTAGTATAATGCTTTTAAAATAGAAGGGCCTAACTTTTGGCAGAAGTAGGATGCAGGAAAATGATTGCTAGCATGCTACTTACCTGTCAGTCATAAAGCAAGAGGGTGCTGTGAACTAATTTTGAAGTTCTGAGCAGTACTGATGGTACCATAATAGACCTGGCTTAGATTGCTTTTGTCATTGTGAAAATTTATGCAGTTTTTAATAACTATAGACTTAACTACCATCTATGCTAGAGACACCCTTCACTTTCAGCACCTGACACTGGGATTCAGACTGTGCCTGTGGTTGAAGACTTTGCTTAAATGTCACATTTACAGGATGTCCTTCATTTTTAATAAGATTAACGTTTGATTTTTCTTACTTAGTTATTAGTCAATAAAGTCCAGTATTCTGCTCAAAGGTGTCAGCTTGAAACTCCTAATGCAGACATTAGGAGTATCTGCTGTATCCTCAGAAAGAGGATGTAATAACAGATGGACCTCTGCTGAGGAAAATCTGGTATCTTCTTTTTGTATGCTTTCCTCTTTGTGTGCTGTGTGAGACCACCAGTGGGTTATATCTTTTCTGCTCTAAACTGAGGTTCCTGGCTGCAAGGACCATGATGAGTGAGAGAACTGCGCCACCACTAAAGTACTGCAACTTCTATCCTAGTGATGCTGTGGATTAACAATAGTGAAGGCATATGAAAAACCCTTCCAAAACCCAAACCAAAACAAGAGTAAAAAAGTAATTTGCCAGATTTTGTGGATTCAAGCAGCTCTGATAGACCAGCTGATATCAGAATGCATTTTTTCCCCCTAATATGGTATAGACCTTAGTTAGGTTTTGAATGTCATGACACAATTATTTGTGGTCTGTTTGAATTTTTTTCCTTCCTTGGTGGGACAGGAGTAGAAGCTTTTAAAGACAGTAACCTTGTCTGGTGTGATGTGTCTTGGATTTTTTTTGCTTAATATGGCAGCACCCTACCTCACTGGTAAATGAGAGAATGAACCCCACTTCTTTCTGGATAGATTTGTTCAATCCTAAACCTACCAGTGTTCTTAGCCAATTTTGTTCCCACCTATAATTATCTCTAATCCTTCTAAGTCACAGCTGTTCTCTGTCCTGGGTTGCTAATTTGCAGATCTAAGTCAGGTTTTCTAAATACATTGTCTTGGTTATTTAATTACTTTGTTTCATGATCTCCTAACTTCTGCTGTCTTGTCATGCTCTGGCTGGCTGCTGGATGTCCCACACCCTTGGTTCCTCACTTGGTTCTGTCATAGCACACCACAGTTCCCACCCTCATTAAGGGATAAACAGATGATAAGCACCAACTGCTGCTTTTCAGCTTCATTAATACTTCCTTGCTATCACTGTTCCCACTAAAAATAAGAAATATTTAAATAGTTTTTATAACTGTTTTTGTACATCACTGAAGCATCCCAAATTTTGCTGCTAAAGCTTTGTCCCAAATGGGATGTAAATTAAATATTTAGTAACATTGCTAAGTACAAAGGACTCAGCAAGATACTATCTTTATAGTCTTATTTTAGAGTGATTAATACATTTTATGTAAGAAAGAGGAGCCAGTTTCTTTCCACAAACATCTGTTTATGATTTAAATTCTGCAAAATACCCAAAAAAAAAAAGCTGTGTGGTGAATACAGACTTAGAACTTTCGCCACGTATCCTACTGTCCCAAGGACTGCTCCTATACTACTATTAATTTTGTTAGTATAATTCCAAATCTGTTATATATTACTAAATAAAAATAAAAAGTGAAAACCTGGGGATGATTTTTGTAGATGATGTGTATTATTTGATTAATCCTGCAACATATAATGACAGTCAAAAGTGTATTGTCATTATGAATGAGTTTTACTGTAAATAGATGGGAATGTATTTGAGAAAGGTTTGCTCCACATGCCTTTTTTCCTTTTTTTGCAAGTGGATCTGTTCCTTTCCAGTGACAGATCACACCTGTTTTCCATGTAACAGCCATCTGGTCTTAATGCTGGGGATGCAGCCTCCTTTTTTACAGCTTGCTCAGTCTCTTCCAGTTAGATCTGCTTGGTCAAGTAGTGGCATGCACAGCTAATCTGTCTAGAGGGATCCAGATAAATATTAAATTTTGCACAGCCTTACTTCTGCACCAACAAGCTTTTTTGTATTCCCCTAGCCATCTCTTGGAGGAAAGAGAAGCACATTGTGTCAATGTTTTTGGGCAATGGCCTTAATAATATGCCTTGACTTATGGTCAGTCCTGAGGTGATAATGGAATAGATGATTACTTAGAATGGATTATTCCCTTTCAACTGGAACTATTCCATTTTCTATGAGCTTTGGCTCTGTTGAAAGAAATACATATTTTTCACTTTGGATTGTACAGTTTGCTGAGGAGACCTCAATGGTGGAGTAAATATGGATTCTGTGATTTGTTTGTGGTTCTGCAGTTTGAAAACTTAGCTTTTTCGGAGATCTGGTATGTTCCAGATAGTGCTTCTTACGGCATACCCTGTATGTCTAGGAGAACAATTTGTTTGTCTGTTGGCATTAAGATAAGGCTGTCCTGTACAGCAAAACCTACTAGATCTGTGTTCGAATTCTACTAAGCAAACACTGCAAGAAGATCAGGAAAAATGTGAGATTTCAGCATCTAAAACCACTTTGGTGTATTAAGAAAGTCTTTCTCTAAAGTACTCTGAAGCTACAAAACAGGGCAATAGAGGTTTTTTTGGACTGGATATGAAAGTTGAGAGCTGACGAGGAGATTTTGTAGGAGAGAGTGAAAGCCACAGTGTCACTCATCCTCGAAGGGAAGAGATTCCTTTGGAGCTCAGGTCATGGCATTTATTGCTCATGACTTCAGAAGCGTTTCGAGAATTTTTGCTGGAGACTCAAGCCAAGCCTTGGAAAAGTTTAGCTGCTGAGTGCTACATCTATAAGCCCACCTCTGAGCATGTGGCTAGTGCAAGGTAGTGCATCTTGTGATGCTTCTAGCCTTCGTTGGTTGTTGAAGGGTAAGAAACAACATCTGCAAGTTGCCAAATGGCCATCCAGGGCTGTTATTTGTAGTGTTTGTCTGTGGGGGATTATTCATCTTTATGCTGTGCACTAGCTTGTAAGTCATAGCCATTATGCAATAACTCAGACTGCATAAGCTGAGTTTCCTTCACTGTATTTAAATGTTTTAACTATTTCAAAGCACTATCCATGCCCCCAACCAGGAGGTTCATGGAGGAATCCCTAGATACAGTCTCTTATCACTGTGCCAAGTTGTTATCCCAGAAATTATATAATATTTATGGATTTGCAAAATCTTAATGTGTTGTTTTTTTTTTTTAATGACTCAAACAAAGAAGAAAGCGGAAAGCATTTTGGACGCATCTATACTTCAAATGCTTAGAGATGGGTGGGGACTTGATTACTTAGCTGAATTTTGTGAAGATTTAAAACCCTAGTTGTCTACATGGAATGCCAAGAAATGCAGACATTTTAAAAGATGCATATGTATGTAAATATGTATAAATTTCTAAAACAATAATAATTCCAGAAGTATAAAATTGGCTGTAGTCCTAGTTTTTCAGTTAAAAATAATAGTGCTGGAGATATTGAGTTGATTCTCATGGCTTTAAAACTGTTTTACCAGATCATTGCTAGATGCTTTTCTTATTTAGTAGACTTTAAACATTTCCAAGAGCTCATTATTCCCATCTCTAGGGAAGAAACTTTGCAGACAGCTACAGTTATTGTACATCTTTCCTGGCTTTTTTGAGGGAAGTGGGGGAGGGAAGCAGTGTAATGGACATGTGTTTCCTGACCAAAAATCCATCCCTGTGTCAATGTCCTGTGAGCATTTGAATGAGAAACTGAATAAATTCAACAACAACAAAAAAGTATCCCCTGACTACAGTAGCTAATGTTTTGGTCCAGATGATCTAGCTTCCTAAATCATGTAGGGGAGAGACGTATAATGAGGAGAGACCTTTTTCTGCTATGTTTGTCAGATTGAAAGAACTAATCTCAGTTCACCATCTGATCCTAATTTTTGGCTGAATTCAGTTTATCACTGCCTGTCAGAGCCCTGAGATAAAGGAAAACAAAAGAAATTGGCTGGCTTTCTGTGTAAGGAAACATTTTCTGAATTCTGGAGGACTTTCTTCCAGAACCCTGAAGGAGGATGTTCAATAGTGGTGCAATACCCTACTGACAGCACTCTCCATGTTCAGTTGGTCATCCTTTCATAAAATAATTGGAGTCAGATGGCAGCTCTCCTAAAGCTTGTGAAAAATGCATTTTACAGTTCATCATTTTCATTAATATAAATCACATTAATATTAATTTTAATTTTTTCTGATTATTGGAGCTCACAAAAAATTAATTATGAAAATACAAGATAATTGTAGGATAGATGAACATTCAGATATTTCCTGGTGTTTGCTACTGTAGTAGCTTATCCTCTTAATGTATTAAATGGAATGTTGCAATGGAATGTATAATTAAGTAAATAAGCAGTTTCAAAGTGTAACACTTATTCTCCTTTGTGCCACACTTATTTTTTGTCAACCTGTCTTTCATAGCTTCTTGAAGTGGAAGCAATGGTTTTTTTCATTACTTTTTGTATTGCTTGAGCACATGATTCAATATGATACAGGGTTAGGAAACAGTTTTTGTTTTTTGTCTATTGGCAGTGAGTAGAGACATTTGCTATTTACTTTCTTTTTTTTTTTTTTTTCATTTTAATATACAGATGATCCTGCCAGTATGAATAAATCTTACGATACAATCATTCTGACCTTATTTATATTTTTAGCTACTAAAGCCTACCAGCAAATAAAAATATAATTCAAACCAAGATCTAAGTCTGTCTTTGTCCCACAAAGGTGGAATTTGGAGACTGAGGACCAAGGGGAAGTACAGATGCCATGCTCTAAGCTATCTTGAGTAACAAGAAAAATTATCAGCAAGAGCCTTTTCATTTAGTGGACCCAGATGAGATTCTTCAATAGTACATGACAGTTTACATTAGAGGAACATCATTTGACAGCATAATTCTGATTATATTCAGGATGTTATGGATTGCATGCATCCACTGAATTACAACTAGCAAGTGAGGGATGGATTTTTGGAGCCACCTTAGATGCCACAGTGAATGTGAACATGCACATTTAGATATTGGTCTGATACTCTACAAGTTGGAAGCATCATTCAATCCATTATTTCACATTTCTTCGTAAAACCTTTCCCCATGCAAGCATTTCTTCCCAGAAGGGTGATCATGCATATGTATATTTGCTTCTGAGTGACTGGAAGAAAAATGATTGTAATACCTTCCTTCTGCTTCCTCCCCACATTTCTGATAAAGTATTTTGAGAGTTGGGTCACACAGTGCTTTTGTGGGTGTTCTGTGCTTGGCATCACCTGAACATAGCCTTTAAAAAGGTCATGTGTATTAGGTGACAGGGAAAATAGCCTTCAGGAAGGTGGTTGAAAGAAATAAGTAATAGTGTTAACATAGAATAAGCATAATTAACCTTTTACTTTTTAGACTATGTAATCTATTACTATAAATACATTATCAGCAAACTCACAGTCATAGGAAGTACACAGACAAATCAAAAGCTCTGCTTTATGATATGTAATAATAACTGCCATGCTAAGGAAGCTCAAACTGAGCTTGTTTATTCTCAGGAAAGCATTACAGAAAGAAAAAAAAATCCACCTGATTTTCTTTATTATGCATTTCATTGCACCGTGTAGACATTGCACAGGAGTAGAATACTTTGCCATTTTTTTTCCCACATGCACATATTTTTTCTGCAAAACCTGTAAAGTTGCATTAACTGGCACTCTTAAACTCTTCTCAGTAGGTGCTTCACTATTCTCCATATAACACACTCAAATTGTGAGTACTCAAGTAGACCAAGTAATTCTAACTATGGGTGTGAACATTTCAATATTCACTAGGAAACAAAGGCTGAAAGTCAGATTACTGGCTAATGAAAAGGAATATTAACTAATCTTAAAAGGCAGATGGATCTCTCATCAATACATTATGAGCAAGAGACTTACTGAAGTAACCAAGACACATTTTTTTGGACAAGATAACCTGAACATACCTATCAATTCTCTGAAGTCATTGGAATACATATATGTATTAATGACTTTGGATCATAAAAGTCGTAGAATTTACCAGTAATTACAATTAACAGGAAGTTTTTGTGTCAAACACCAAAAAGAGAATCTGGAATGAGTATAAAACTTTCCTTCCCTTCAATCCTTCTAAAAAGGTGTAACTTGAGTCTAGTTTCAGTGTATCTTCAATAGTGCTTGAATCCAATAAGAATTCCAACAGTTTATCTCCAAAAAAACAATTTAACAAGTCCACTAAAATATATACAATGATTTTTTGTTCAAAAATCGAAGGTATAAATTAGTAATAGAATCATATACGGTATACAGTTGGTAATAGAATTTAGAAAAACCATTAAAAATATTCTTTTGAACTATTTGGTGCATCCTACTTTTGCAGTCTGCTGTAGGTGGTATCTGAGCCAGCTAATTTGAAATGCACGTATATTCTGCAAAGTCTGTCACAGCCTTATCCAAGGACTCTGGTTTAGATGTAGTATCATGTTCTAAACATCCTGAAATAAAATCAGAGAAAAAGTGCATCTCAGTGTGCTGCCCCCATAATGCAAAATAATATCTTAAACATTAATTTCTTCCTTCACTCTGTGACAGACATGGGGAGGCCATTTGCAATACATCTGATGTTCCCTGGGGAAAGTGCAAATAATAGTGTGAAAAGGATAGGTAGTATTTGGCTTAGCAGAGGATTACAAACAGTTCTGAGGAGCATGCAGCCACTTCCTTTTCTGACTTAGTCTCTGATTATAAGAGCTATAATTTTATACAGTGCTTTTTGGAAATCACTGATATAATCCCCAGGATCTTGAATATTTGAGGGGATGATGAAGAGGAGCCATTTAGTACTTCTAACCACCTGTTTAAAATGTTAAAATAGAGTTAGAACACTGTTGGGACCTTAATTTAGTCTCCAATTAACCTTTTTTCCAGTCATTTTTAATAAATATTTGAATATAAATTTACCAGTGAGATCGTTTGGACTGAAAAGTTTGAACTTACTTCAAAGGCAGTTTTTAAGAAAGCTAAATTCACAATGATAAAGAGTAACTGTAGCCACTAGCACAGGCAGTAAAAATATGTCCAGTGTAGGTGAGCTGGAAGTGTTGCCAGTTTTTCAATGTGAAATACAATGTTCATACTTTCCCTTTCTCTCGGGATTCCGGAATGCTTCTGTTTCTGCAATGAAAGCAAGAGTGGCTGTTACTTCTTTGTGATGACTTCTGGAAAAACATTACCCTTATAAATTTACCATTTTATTGAGCTTGAGTATTCCAGTTCTGTGGCAAAGTTCATAAACATTCCTCCAATTTTTCCCCAGTAAAAATCTAATTAGGAGTGATTTTGAAGTTAATACATAATGTCTTAACTTCGTTTAAATATTAATAGTGCTGGCAACTTTTGGAGTGTTGAGGAGCCATTAAAGGAGTTTTGGTTAATCTTTGAAGCTTTACTCTGTGTGGAGCTTTGAACATTGTGACTTAAGTAAACCATATCAGTAAAGCAGAAAAATGTGTTTAGCTTGTAGTGATTTTCCCTTAAATTCTGGCTACTATTTTCAAAGTACTTAAGAAAAGTGTTCTCTCAGTTTTGTTTTCTTTCTTACCTTTACATAATACCAAATTTCTTAAGAACAAATTTTTGTTTAAAAATTTCTGATTAGTTCTGAACTGATTTTATGGGGTCATTGATCTAATAAAGCTTTGGGGCTTTTTTAATATGTGGACCACTCCTTTCCTGGTCCAGAATAACTTAAGTCAATCATCACATGTGACATCAGAGAGCAACCAAGCAGTCACAATTTGCTTTTGTAATACTGATATGAATAGTCAGAAAACCATGTGTGCTAAGGGAGATGCAAAATGTGCTATAATTGAGTGGAAGTGCTCCAGTTTTAGGCCAACCATCACAAGTCTAGGAGAAGCGTGCTTAAAGGCAGTTATGTAAAGCCTGTGAAGCCCTTCTGAACTTCTACTAAATTTTGTTTTCTTCTGAAAGATAATGATTTTCTTTAGCTTGCTGATGCCAACTGCTGCAGATTAAATGTGTATTTATTAGCTTGGGTTGCAGTTCCACTCGCAGAGCTGATTGGAAAAGCTTTTTAATACAGGATAGTAAAGTTGTGGCCCAAAAGTGCCTGGCGCTTTTATCTTTAGAGAGTACAATCATGCAAGGCATGGAAGCTATAGTCCAGGTTTTCACTATTTTGTATCAAATCTCCTTAGGGAAGGGCAGAAAGAAGGAAGAATGCTGTCTAAGGAATGGCAGGTTACTATTCCCAGGACATAAAGAATTTGGTTGAACACATGCTTACATTCATTTTTATAATGTTATCTGGTTTAGGGTATCTTACGTGTGATGTGCACTGGAAATGTTACCTATTTTTATTGCTATTTAATTTCTGCTGAGTAGCACTGAGCTGGAAAATTAAATGGCACCAGCAATGCTACTCAAACAGAACCCACCCATCTTCTCCAAAGAAGTAATAGTGCTCTTCATCTCACTAGGATGTGTAGGCATAGTTCTTCTCTGTGTTTATGTTTTATTGGAATAGATTCCAAAACATTTAGTCTTGAATATTTTCCCTTGTGGATTACAGTACTTTCTGGCCTTTGTGATACAACCCGGGTTTTCTTCCAGGTGGTCCAAATGGTGCTGCCAAACTCTCCTTCCTCTGATGCGCTGTGTTCACACTTCCTCTGGTGAAAATATCTTTATTGGCTTTCTTATACCAAAAATAGATTTTGTTCTTTCATGGTTCTACATAGCTTTATTGCTACCTCTGCTTCATCTCTGCTTCAGTTATGCAGTTCTGCCACCTTTTATTTTTTCATATTTTGCTTAGGAGAATTGGGTTTTTTTTTCTCCATTAATGTGGAATACCTTCCCCTGCTACATCTGCAGAGCAACTTTTCTTTGTTTCTTTCAGATAGCTATTCAAAACCTATCTCTTGTAAGCCCTTTTAGTCATCCCACAGAGTGCTGAGAATGTCAACTAAATGTTTGGAGTTCTATGTTATTTAAGCATTTTTTTTTAGCCATGTTCAGTGTCTTGTAAGTTTATATAGACAGAAAACATTTTTGTGAACTAGTTTGGCCTTCTACATAAAATGAGGCATTTGGTTAGAATCAATTTGGTTTGACATTTAAATATTTAACTGCAGACATCAGAAATGGTCATTATAGTGCTACTTACACTATAAAAAATATAAAGATGAGATTGCTCTATCCACACTTGATAATCCCTTATCTGTTCATACCTTATTTATGTTAACCTTTTTGGCTGTGATAGTTGCTCAGCAGTAGCATATGTCCATTAGCTATGGAATTTTTTTTTTTTTTTCTAATCCAGAGTAGCATTTCTTCTTTTTGATCCTTGTTTTATAAATTTACATTTGTGAGGAGAGACTGGGAGCTGGGGCTGTCTATTCCAGTGAAGCAGCAGCTCATAGGTGTGTACAAATATTGGAAGGCAGGGTTTAAAGTAGACTGAGCTAAGCTCTTTATAAGAAGTGCCCAATGACAGGACAGGAGAAAATAAGACACAAGCATTTTGCTTAAATGTACGAGACATTTCAGTGTTGAAAAAAAATGCATTTTACTCTCAGGGTGACTGAGTCTTGGCACAGGTTTTGACGCCTCAGGTTTTAGCTTTTATATTTTTCAGCTTCTGTTCTGCTTTAGTGTGTAAGTCTAGGCTTCATATTAGGGGTTAGTAAGCTCTCTTCACGGAATAGGTAGACAAAATAATTCCTTCTCTAGCTGGGGACCTAGGACAAATGATCCAAATTTCAGGCCAAAGAGCAACGGTGGACCAAAGAGAGAAAACAAGAAGGATGGGACTTCATGGGCTAAAGCTGTAACTGGACAATTAGCTCCAATATGCAAATGGACCAAAACTTAAAAAATGTGAGACCCTGTGACATGTTGTCCATTTTGTGGCCATTTTGGGTTGTGCTCCCCAAGGTGTATCCATTGAGGCCTCTTAATAAATACCTACTTTATTCTTTTGTTCCGTCTAGTCTCTGTTCTAGGTCAGCCTTCTCCAGGCATCAGTTTCCCAGAGAAGTTGTGGAGTCTCTGTCCCTGCAGAGTCCAAAAGGTGTCTGGGTGTGGTCTGCCCAGCCTGCTTTTGCTGACCCTGCTTGAGTGGGTGGCGAGATGATCTCCAGAGGTGCCTGCCAGCCTCAGCCATTCTGTGATTCTGTAATGTTCCACTGTAACAGTCACAGTTCCTCAAGTCAAACAATATGCTGTCTAAATAATTCTTTGAAAACAGTAAGCTCCCTTTTTCTTAAAATTCTGCATTGTCATTTCTTCAGTCTAGTCTCCAATACGCTTCTTTTCTCTCAAGTGCAATTTGTGTTGCAGGTACATAAGATA
Organism: Vidua macroura; assembly: GCF_024509145.1. Lineage (NCBI taxonomy): Eukaryota > Metazoa > Chordata > Aves > Passeriformes > Viduidae > Vidua > Vidua macroura. The sequence continues at coordinate 81,044,110 of NC_071573.1, forward strand.
TTTTAATGCCATAAAAATACCATCAAGAACTTGGAAAGGAAGAGGTGTGTTTCATAAATGATCAAACAGCACAAATATTTGGAGTGTATTTCATCTATCAGAAATGCTTTCAGTATTCCTGTTACAGCCTCCTTTTGACATTTCTGAAAGCTCATTACTTCTTTGCCTTTTAACAGTCAAGATGAAGGCTGTCAGTGGTGGAATTGAGATTTCCATCTGCTCATTATACCTTAAGTAGCAGAGGGAAAGAGCAGATGTGCTGCCCCAGGCTTTCTACTAATTTGGCTATCCAGCTGCCTCTTTTATTTTGGGAAAAATACCTATAATCTCATACAAATATAATCAAATATGTAAGGATGTACAGTCATCTTGGTTCAATCTCCTAAGACTCCTTAACAATCTTTAGATTCTGGCAAAAGATACAATACCATTTCCAAAAAGGCATTGCAATTGCCATAAATCACTCAGGCCTGATTCACTAAGGCATCAAAACAGGCACTTAAGTTAAAGCAAAGGAGTAGTCCTCTTGATCCAAGCCAGAATTCTCATATGTTTAAGTAAATACCTTAATAAATTAAGCTTTGTTAAAGTAGTATCTTTCAATACTATTAGATTCAGTTAAATAAATACAATTAAAAATATTAGGAAACTTTCTGGTGTAAGATTATCAGCCAAGGATCTCTCTTTTTTTTTTTTTTTTTTCTTTTTTTTTCTTTTTTTTTCTTTTTTTTGGCTATAATCCAGACCCTTCTCCACTTTGGAAAGTGGGAAAAGTTGCTGTCTGGACTGTCTGAATATATGAAGGTTCATTCTCAAGAAAATTCATCTCATATAAGCAAAATGCCACACACAATCAATGCAAATCTGATTTTTCCAGCCAAATTGAAACCTTTACCTTTTCCAAGAGCAGCTCTCCTTTTCATACAGAAATCTGAGAATGTGTCCAGAGAAACATCTCTTGCCTGGATTTAGAAATCTAGGCTTCTTGGAATAGATGATTCCACTAATCACAGTAATTATGAATAGCAATATATGTAACACAATATCTTTCATACTAAAAGATCTGCAGAGGAATTCCCTGTGACAGCTCTGTGCCATTGTTGACCACTGTTCAAGTGCTGCCGTACTTATTTCTTTTTTATGACTTTTGCAAAATTAAGATCATTAAAAATCTAATTTGTAGGCTGTGCAGATGCATACCAACATCAGGGCAAACCTCAGAACTGTGTCCTTGTGGTATTTTTCTTGGCAAAGTAAAATTGCTGACAATCTTAACCAGACAGTAATAATCAGTAACTTTTAAAGATTGCAGTTGTGAAGTAACCAGGAAACACCAATTTGAAACCAGGTTCAAATGATTTGAAGTTGTGTAGGGTGCCTTATCAAACAGTGTAATGCATTTTACATGCTCTTTTTCGATAACAACAGTTCTTTTTTGGTTTAGCATAAAGCCATTTAATTAAAATTTAAAAAGTAAGCTTGAAGACTTTAACAAAGACCACTTTATCTTTTGGGAGGGCAAGAAGTGACACACACCTTTAGCTACAACTAAAGATTCATGAGGAATAAAACTGCTTACTATTTCCAGCTGAGATGGATTTCTTTCTAGATTCTCTGTTTTTCTGATTTAGTCTCCTCAGACACTTGACCAGTCCATCTGTTCAGTACCATTCCTTCCCTCAGCCAAAAATGTAACAGTGCCAAGTCTCTAAAGAAGAATTGAAGAGGCTGAAAAGAAAAGAAAAAAATCTTAGGTCATCTGTTTCAAATCTGCACTCATCTCTTTTAAGTGAATGTAAAACTGAAGGTAATTTGAGATTGTTCTTTGGTCTAAGTCACAGTTAAATCAGCTAAGTGGTAACACTGGAAAAAGCAGTAGAATAGCTAGGAGACAAGTGGAATTACATTTTCAGGCTCCTGGAGTTTTACTTTTGACTTAGGTGGTGTCAGGATCAGGTAACAAGTGAAACAATACGAATTCATGAGAAACCATCACAGTAATTCAATTTACTGTTTACTTCAAATTCACATGGAACCTTTTTTTTTTCCCTAAGGAGGAAAACTACCAAAATTTGCAATACAGTTTTCTACCTCTTTTGATTTAACCTGAGTGTTAGGCAAGCCCTCATACCTCTGCATTTGTGGAAGTTTGTGTTGTATTTTTTCATGGCAGTGATCTGGTCTGCTGGGGCTGATGTTTGGGCATGTCAAGAACTAGTCTAAGAGTTTGGCTCACGTCTGACTTTGTTAACTTTCAAGAGTGTAATTTATTTGTAGAATGTGTCTTATGCTGTATCTCAGTACTGTGTCATCCATCCACCTTCCTCTGAGAGGACTGTTTCACAGAGAGGAGGCAACTTGACACAATCCACCATAGGAAATTGATTTGACAGCACTCAGTGAAAGTTCTTATGGAAGAGAGAGTGTTAAGAGTGTTCAAAAATGTTGATTTTATTAATCAGTCTCATACCTACATATTCAAAGCATCAGCATATTTATCTGTATATGGTCTGACCAGGGTTGCTCATGTGTGACACCGAAGGCAAAAGCGCCCTGGTTGTCACATCCTCAATGCTTTCTCTGGGCTTCTTGTGGTAAGTGGTGATAGACTTGATTTTATACAGGTCTTCCATGTCTTTAAGATCCAGCAGCTGTGCTGGCATGCTTATTTTACCTCAGGGGATTTCTTCCTTCAGCCTCTGTAAATTTTTTGTGTCTGTATGTCCTCATGTTGAATTTCTTCATATTGCAATATGACTTCCTGCTGTACCTGTAGGATAAAGAGTGGCATAGGTGATATGCTTTGGTAGGGATTGTTGCTGTTTTCAAGGTGCAGGGTTCTGGTCCCAGAGGTGTCTTTGCTCTGGCCTTACTAGAGCTCAGGCCTGTTCATCTTGATATATATGAGACATTTTACATTTTCCTTCAGTCGGCTTTGTTCTTTGTTATCTTTGTGTGTCACTGTTTTCAGCTCTGTTTTGCTGCTGCTTCCAGTAGTGCACACATTTCCATTCATACTTCATTCACACCACCCTCCCTAATTCTGTTACAAAAAGTCTATACATGTGAACTGGAAACATCTAAGTTATGATCAAGCCCAGTTCCTGACAACATTGCTGTATGCTATACTTTAGAACAAATATCAAAATCAAAAAGTAAAAGCCAAATAGTTTTGCAACAAGAATAAATAAAATCTTACAATGTGATAACTTACTTCTTTTGCAGCTTTTATATATTACAATCCTAAGACATTTAGGAGTTAATTCAATCAGGTATTGAAGTAGAAGAAAACTAGTTCAGGTTCACTAGTGAGCATCCATATTAATCCTTCAACAGCACTTTGCAAATGCACAAAAACTTAGAGCGGGTGTGTTTAGAACTGTTGTCAACTTATTGTCTCAGTAGGATGGACTTTGAAAGACTTCAATTTAAAGAGCAAATAGTCCCTGCTACAGTGTGGTGCAGCCACACAAATGGCTCATGACAAATTTGCTTAAAAACAGCAACCATCCTTTTCTTGTAGCAAGTGTTTCTGTTAGCATACCACAAAAGCTTATGATTTAATTACCTTTTGTCTTAAGAGAAGCCCTTTATGTACATAGGGCATGACTGTGGGCAGAGAATCTGGTTTTGCTCCTCTGCTTATTAACAACAACATCTAGGACCACCACCCTCAAGGCCCTCCTAAATGAGCACTGCTCTGTTCCTAAGCTTTTTTATTCCCAGGGCTGTAAATCCACACCTGGAGCAGTGCTGTTGGGTGGGGGGGAAAAAAGGGAGAAAATTATGACTCATCTCCAGCCCATTCTCCTCAGTACTCCTGGGACAGACAGGCCATGGAAATGAATACCACATCTCTTCAGGACAGGGAAGGAGCAAGCAGAAAAGTGTTAGAAACACTGGTACAGTGCCAGAGCACTGTGGTTGTGCCAGGGAACAGTAATATGGAAACCTTTAGTAGAATTTTATTTCCTTAAGAGAAAGTGAATGAAGAAAGGGTCTGCTGCTGGTACTGGGGTGGGTGATAAATGCTGCCATCTCCCACATCTTCATGACTACTTTGGATATGGACTGAGCTCATTGAGGAAAGGATTGGTTTGGAAACAGAAAATGGCTATGAAAAACAGTCCTATGCAAGTACGTGCTTTCTGTAGCTAAAATAAAACCGGTGGTTGCCTACAGGGGAATAAAAAAGGAATTTTAAGCAGAGTCCTTCATGTGGAAAGCAGAGATGCTGACAGTTTCTATTAAGTTCTTTAGAAAATCTCTTCCTGTGAAGAATGTCCTGTCTGACTTGCTGGTCCAATTCAGGACAGAGAAAGTTATTTGTAATTTAATGATACCTCTTCTGGGAAGGTATTTGCATTGTAGAACTGGCTGGAGCTCAGTGCACCTTGGACAGATTTTTGTCCTGTGCAGCTGTAGCACATCAGGCTGTTGGAGAGGCAGCATGAGTAGTACCATCTGCTTCAGAGGGGCTGGGGTGCTTGCTGGAGGGTATCTCATCTGGGCCAGATGAGATTCCACAGATGTATATTCCACAGAATATACATGTAGCATTAATTGTGCAAAACTCTGACCCCTTCGTTCAATTGCATTGAATTTAAGCAGCGGGTTGCAGTTGTAGCAGAAGAGGAGCTGGGATGGATGGATGACCTCATTGCAGCAGTTCCATTGCCTTATGAAATGAAGTTAAAGATAGCTTGGAGGAGAGGAGGAGGAGAAGGCACTCTGGTCCTGTTACAAGGGAGGGCGGGAAGGCATCCAGGCAAACCCTGGCACAAAGAGGAGTTTGTGGCAGTGTTCTTTATGCTTTAAATCTGTTTTGAGCAGTGGGATATATGGTAATGAGCAAGCTTACAGCATTTGGAGTGGGGAGGAAGGAGATAATTTCCACATTGTCCTGGTGCACTATAAATGGTTCTGGCTGGCAGGGCAGCTGCATGACGCACAAGGCAAGGAACAGAGCGCCAATGTTGCTATCATTTTGGTTTGCTCCTTCTTAGGAATGGGGGGCAGCAACCAATTCTGATGTTTTCTAAGGCTTTTTCAGTTCCAGGCATGTATGAACACATATTAAAAAAAGTAGTCAAATAGGAGTTTGGAAGCTCTAAAAACCTAAAAAGCAACCACTTGTTCCTTTAGGAAGGTTTCCAAAACAATGGCTGGCAGCAAGAACAAATGATCCAAATATACATCCAGAAAACCTTCTTAGTTGTAGAAGTAAGCATGGATTTTACTGATCATATGGTTTGAATTCAAAATTATGCCCAAACTTTTGTAGCTCCCACTGTCACCAAAAGCCAGATTCTTGAGGATTTTCCCTGTTGAGGTCTTAAGAGCATTGAGTTGCCAAAATACTTGTACTGTATATTTGGGATGGTTATAGAGCTGTGGACATTTTTCTCCAGCCTGTTACATAAACTCCATAGAATTATTTGGAACATTAACATTGTTGTCATAGACAACTGAATATAAATTTACTTATAAATGGGGGAAACTTAGCTAAGACTGTCACAAAAAATATGTTGTAAATTGAGAAAAGAATTGGAGACGTAGTTTTTTGGCAACCACATGTTATTCAGTGGGATGGTTAATTTTAATCCATTGTCCAGCATTTGCCTCCCATACTTGATGACAAATATAATGTTGCATGCTTGCCACCTTTCGTCTGCATTTTCTCTTCATAACAAAACAAAGGAAATATGGCTTTGAACTTCTATCCAGTTGGATCCTGATTCAGACTGCCTGTGTGACTTGGAGCAGGAATCTAAAATCCAAGTACACAGAAAGGCGTGGGTGACAAAACAGGATTTACAAGGGGAAACAATGATCTGGATTATCACTTTCTAGAGACAGTTTATATTTGTTTAATCAGCTACTGCAGTGACACATCCTTAACAGACGGAAGAGAGGAATTCACAGCTACAAAACACTTGCCTGCAAAAGTCCATCAGTCCTAGGAGGGACTCAAGCCAAGCTATTGCTGTCAGAGAAGTGTTTTCCAGAGCACAAAAATATTAAAGAATTCATTAGTGCATTTGTCATGGTTGCACACTGAGGAGGAATGTCTACAAGATTTTCTTTTTTTTTTTTTTTTTTTTAAGTTTTGTTGGGTTTTTTTTTTTTTTTTTTTTTTTTTTTGTTTGTTTATTTGGTTTTTTTGGGGTTGTTTTTTTCTTGAGTTTTTAGTTTTGACAGTGTAGAACTAGATCTCATAATTTCTTCTGGTTAAGACAGTTGTTGCCCACTGGATAGATTCTTTCTTCCATTTATTTGTACTGCCTTTCAGTATGAACATTCATGTTGGTTACATGTCCCTCCATATCCCCAGTTATCCCCTGTGTAGCCCTGGGTCAAAAGCAGTGATAGCAGGAGAATTGTTGGATCTGGTTTGAGCAAGCCATTAGGCATATGTTTTATGTGACTCATATCACAGAGTCAGTCAGGTTGGAAAAGACCTCTGAGATCATCAAGTCCAACCTGTGACCAAACAACACCACATCAATTAGACCATGGCACTGAGTGCCACACCCAGTCTCTCCTTAAACACCTTCAGGGATGGTGATTCCACCACCTCCCTGGGCAGCCCATTCCAATGTCTAATCACTCTTTCTGTGAAGAAATCCTCCTGGTGTCCAACCTAAACCTCACCTGGTGCAGCTTGAGACTGTGTCCTCTTACCCTGTCATTGTTTGCCTGGGAGAAGAGGCCGACCCCAGCCTGGCTACAACTTTCTTGTGGCTGGTTGTAGAGAGTGTTAATGTCACCCATGAGTCTCCTTTCTCCAGGCTAAAGAACCCCAGCTCCCTCAATTGTTCCTCACAAGAGTTGTGTTCCAGTTTCTTCACTAATTTCATTGTCCTTCTCTGGACTTGCTCCAGCACCTCAATGTCCTTCCTGACTTGAGGGGCTCAGAACCAGACACAGCACTTGAGGTGCAGCCCCACCAGTGCCAAGCACAGGGAAACAATCACTGCCCTGGTCCTGCTGGCCACAATATTGCTGATACAAGCCAGGATGCCATCAGCCTTCCTGGCTACCTGAGCACATGCTGGCTCATGTTCAGCCACTATCAACCCCATGGTTTTTTCTGCTAAGCAGCTTTCCAGCTGCTTTTCCCCCAGCCTGTATCCCTGCAGGGAGTTGTTGTGACCTAAGTGCAGGACATGGCACTTGGTCTTGTTGAACCTCATACTGCTTTGCTGGCTTGTAGATCCAGCCTATCCAGATCCCTCTGCAGAGCCTTTCTGCAGATCAACACTCCCACCCCCATTTGTGCAGCATTGTAACTGAATAAAATGTCTGCTTGCTTCAGGAACTCTGCTGCTGGTGTTTTCATTTATGTTGGAGATCTGCAGAGGAAGATAAAATTGTCCTAAGGTGTATGACTATGAAGTTTAACTACTTAAATAAACAGTATACTCTCTTCTTTCACACTATCATATTGAATAGGTAGTCCACTACTTTTGAAATAAAAGTTACCTCTTAGAGAGTTTTCTGTCATTACAATTTCTTCTAATTTTGTCTCCTAATCTTCTTGTCATACCTGAAGTTGCTGTCTTTTAACATGCTCCCTTTTAGTAGTCAACCATAGTCACTGGTTGTTGGTTTTAAATGTGATGATTTTGTTGGTAGCACATCTCTTACTGGTGTCTGGACCTGCCTGATCAGGCACTCTGTATCATCGGAGTAAGCTCAGTGAGCAGTGAGGTCAGTCTGTGCTACATCTAGTATTGATGGAAGGTATTAAAATGGTCACGTTTTAGGATAGCTGCAGGCTTTGTTTTCTCTTTTCATAACATTTGAAAGCAAATATGACTCACAGAACTGTAGGGGCCCACAGTTGCTGGAATTTGAGTGGCATGACAGGCACAGCAGGGTTTGATGACTGCATGTGGACAAGCACCAAAGTACTTGTTTCCCTTCTCTTCTCACAGTCATTTGTGTTCCCTACCCACCTGTAAAGAGGTGCAGATCTAAGCCAAAAATTAGCAATGACAGCAGGGTATGAGGTGCAAACAGAGAGGACATGTTCTGCTTCCATGAGGGTTGATTCAAACAGTTACCCTTTATAGTGCAGAAGCCACTAAAACTAAAACTGTTCATCAGAGTGTGAGGGGGTGGAAGGTTATTACAGAGTGATACAGGAAGGAAAATATTGGTTTAGGTTTTGGCTCAACTTTCCGCTTTAAGTGATTGCGATAGTAAGATGTGGAGGTCATAGAAGAATTGGTGGCTCTTTTGGTATGGTCACCACTTCCAGAACTGTGTGGCACCTTTGCAGCCAATTCCTTATTGCTAAGGGATTTTCTGGAATGCCTGTTGTTAACTGTTTTTATTACCTCATCTGTATGTCTCATCTGTTAGTGGTTTTGAGAACAAGAATACTCCAAGCAGAGAAATAGTGCATAATTTTCTTGTCTCTCAAGGGTACCCAGCTACTGGATTTGATTAGACTTTTTTGAGAACATAGACCTCAAAATTCACAAGTCTTATGAGGTACTGCTAGTTGTGTGCAGCACTGAAGTCTCAGGTTTTACCTGGATATCAGGTGTTACATGTGCAATGCAGAAGAATGCTGCTTAGAAATTTTTCTGCTATGATGCCATAATCTCAGAGGCCCAGAGTTAGACTGCCTGCATTTTTTCCATTTTAATTAAACAGCCACGATATCTGGCTCAGAGAATTAATATGGATAATGTGTCCAGTATAGGATGATTATTTTCTACAGGGACCCTCTTAATATAACTCACAGGGAGTTTTGGTCTTTGTCTATGAAGGTAATGGATAAGAAAACAGAGAAAAATAAAATGCAGATGAGAAAATGGAATGTTATATACGGTAAAATAAAGAAACAGACAAGCTTAATGACATCCAAGAAACACATATAACCAAGCTCCAGGATTCCAGAGTGATAATCTCATTAGTTTCATATTATTGTGCAACTGTCAACTGCTGGACCCTTATGGAGTCACAGAAATTTATGTCAGAAACTGAAGCAGGTTAGAAATTTAAATGAATTAGAAATTAACTCTAGTTTTTTATTTGAACTCTCAGTTATGATTTGCAGTACTGGACTTGCCAAATTTTCTTTTACACAGTTGCCTGTCATTATGCCGCTGAAGAAGTCCAGGTTTTTCCATCAAACCTGAAGATGTATTTATTTTCAGCAAGGATTACCATTCCTGCCAGTGGAATCCCCATAGATTTGGCTAATTGTAATATGGCTGTAAATATGTGTTTTCCATGGAAATGAGATTAGTCACAGGAATTTTTGTCCTTTTTTTTTTTTTTAATACTGGTAGCTTTGCTTAACGTGGTTGACAAACACATGTATGGTTTAAAGAAAAACTCAATTAATGTATTTACACTGAACTACTCACTATATGTATGTATCGCTTTTCTGGATGAAGCATGAATTGACAGCTTGACTGTCATGGATTTGTGCTGTTAGCAAATAAGGAAAGCCTCCTTTAGCTCACAGGACATGTGCTGCTGAGATCTTGCCCTCTTGCAAATGTCTGTGAGCTTGAATCTAGTCTTTATATAGTTTTTATAGATATATTTTCATTGCTTTGTGGGTTTTTTTTAATTTTTTTTTTTTTTGCTTTTGTTGTAAGAAAGTAATTGTAAATGCCATACTGGTGACTGGTATGCAAAGAATCCAGAGACAGTACTACTAAAAATGCATATAAAGACTGGGTGATATTTACAAGAGTATGTAGTGACAGGACAAGGGGGAACGGTTTCAGACTGAAAATATGATTAGGTTAGATACTGGGAAGAAATTCCTTACTCTGAGGGTGGTGAGGCACTGGAACAGATCACCCTTCTGTTGAGATGTCTGCAGAGGGTGAAGGCCTTTTCCACTGATCTTCTATTCATAACTTAGAACTGTGTAAATACTATTAGTAGTATGATTATGCCTTCTAAATAATCTGTATGAATGTAAACATAACGAATATAACAGAAACATGTTGAGAGTTGCATGATTCACATTATACTTGCATTCAAAATCTGACCACAAATGTTGCTAGTATTTTAATGTATAATTTTGAAACTTTTTTAACATAATGCATAATTTCTTATTTTTCTAGATATGGAATGAACTGCCTCATTCAGTTTGAGGATTTTGCTAATGCCAATGCATTCCGCCTCCTGAATAAGTACCGTAACAAGTATTGCACTTTCAATGATGACATTCAAGGTAACAAACTTTTTCTTTTCACTGTTGTTCCCACAAGCCAGAAAAATAAGTCTTAATTTCCAGAGGGGAAAAAATCTATCAACTTTATTGTGTTATTTTTAGATGTATATGTCACATTTTGCCTTGGGTTTCCTCAGCATGGATTTTTGGTGAGCTGCATTTGCTCTTAACCTTTCACTTCTCATTTACACCTCATACTTTATTTAGATGTTCACTCTTCGGGTTTGGATTTTTTTTAATAGCTTAGTATGTGAATGGCTTTCCCCATATAAATTACTGACTTCTTTGAGCAAATGTCAAAGCTCAAACCTGGACTATACTTCCTTGGTTTTTTGTCACTTCAGTGACCACTGCTCCACTGTTCCTCCATGCAACTGGATTGATAAATGTCAAACTGTATTTCAGTTCTTAAGCTAACAACTCAAGTTAAATATTCACGCAATTTTCCTCATAGTCTCACTTAGTTTTAGACGGAAATGATCCCCTTGACTGTCTTTTTCCCATCTGAATCATTTGTGGCAGCTGGAAAAAGGAAAATATCTAGGGTGGGAAATGTCAACAAGGGGGATTCCCCAGTGCTCAATTTAAACAGGCATCTTGTCCCTCCCTCCCGAGAAGACAGACAAGTAGGGCTGAAATGGTGTATGCTACTACTTGGGTTGCCTTATATCTGGTCAGGAAGAGAGCACTGGAAAATAACTTTCTCTAGGGCAGTAAGTGTATAACTTCCTCTAGGGCACTGGCTCCCATCCTTGAGAGGAGTCTGGAGTCAGATGAGCTGCTAGAGAGAGGAACCCAGAGAGTGCCCTCAGTATCCAGCTGCCTCTTATCCCTCATGTTTCCTTGGGTATATGAGGGTCTCAGCAGTGATGGGTCAAAAATGGAAGTTAACCTGTCTTTATTTCTCATGGCTTTCAGTGACACTTTAAACCAACTATTAGGAGCTGGAGTTTTCCAAAAGTCCTTACTGAGTCATATTTGGGACCTAGGTAATATTTCAGTGACTCAGTGCATGGCAGTGGATTCAAATAGCCCTTGTCTTTCTCAAGTTAGGGACTTGACTATCCACATGAACCGTGTTCCTGTTATAAGCCTGGCTGAATTCTGCTTCTGCATCTGAAACAGATTATGGAGAACAACCTCCCAGATGGGAAATAAACTAATTACAAAATGTCATGTCCATTTGTAAGAAGGATGGTGCTTCCTACCCTGAAGGGTTTGAGTGTAGCCATGGCTACAGCACTTCATTATAGCAGCCAAACTGCATCTGGACGTTTCCCTGGTTGTTTGAGGCCCAGTTCCCACAGGGAATTCCCTTTCCTTGCAGGATGAAGGTCCTTAATCCAAATCAGAAAGAGCCTCAAGTAGAATGTGGTTTCAGAGAAATGGGAGTTTTTCAGCAAAAGTGTACCAACTGTGGGTGAACTTACTTGATGAGGCCTTTTGTGTGTTTGCATTTTCAAACCACTTCATTCTCTCTCCTGCACCTTGGAAGGAGGTGTCTTGACGTTCAGAAGTGTTGGAAGGTATCCCTTTGGCTTTTGTCTCAGCTGCTGTAGCAGCCTTCCTTAGATGTGCAGCCATGTGCAGTCTTTTAATTTATTCATTTTCTGCAATCTAATTTGTGCTTATGGGGCCTTTGATATTTTCACAAACAATACCTGTGACTTTTGGGTGATCTCCATCATTAATATTTGTGTAGCTTCCAAGAGGTGAAAGTGGATGCATTTATTTCTGGTCTCTGTCATTTGTCATCATATCCTCATAGTTACCTTCAGTAACTTTTTTTTTCCATAGCATGTCATCTTCTCCTGTAATGTGGAAGTAGAATAACAGCCCATTGATCTTTCATCACTCTTCCTCTTCCAGCTTTATAAACCCTAAGGATCTTTCACCTAGCAACTATAATGAGAATGGATGGTGCTAACTTCTTTATCAATCCGTTGAGATTTTCAGATTATAAATAGCACAACTTTTTCCAGGCTACTTGAAAGAGTGGCTTCTCTGTATGCAAGTTGTATTTTCCACAGCAAAAGCTGACAAGTAGTGCCAGGCCAATAAAAGCAGAGAAACATAACACTGCATCTAATTTGCCATCATCTTCTGAAGATAGTGCTTACATGGTATTTTAAACACAGTTTCTCCTAGTACTAATATTTTTCAAGAGAAAGCTACTTTAAGATCAAAAGAAATGTTTAATATCTTTCATAGAAAGGCTTGAGGATTTCTTTCTCTATATAAGATATTCAGAGAAAGGATCCCTATATAGCTTAGTGATGCAATGAGGACCTTTCAGTATCTCAAGTCTAAAAAATACCCTAATATATGATCCTGATTTCTGACAGACACTAAAATAGATAAGAAAACTTGGCAAGCTGCATATACCTATCAGCAAGTACTGACTTGGACATGCAGTTGCCCTCTCTTAGCTCACAGCTATTTACAGGTCAGCCTGCCCCTAACTGACGATTGCAGAACATTTGGAAAAAGTCTGCCAAAACACTGATCAGAGAAAACCACTAAAGATTGACCATTAAGGATCACCTATAGACATATTTAAGAATTTCTGGAAACAGTCTCAATCCCTGCTACAGGACGGTCACATCCTTTATTCTGGAGAAAGCTTTTTGACTTTTTCTACATTACCTCTCTGTACACAAGGAATTGAGAACAAAGGTGAACAGGATTCTGACCAAATGGTATAAATTTGTATTGGAATAATGAAATTATTCATACTTTAGCATTTTAGAAAGCATCTTTGGTTTTGGACAGGTGATTAATTTCTTCCCTCTGAAATTATAATAATTTCTCCATATTTGTATTTTCAAAATATCTTTTTACAAACACAATAGCAATGTTTCCTTAGGGAGAAAATATTCACTTTTTCCCTTGGATTCCATCTGTTTTTTTTTTCTAACCACAAATCAGCTTGATGCTTTTTTTTCCTCTCTCTCTGAAATACTGAGACAGATTATTGGAAATTAAAATCAGAGAAAGCCTTTAGTTTAAAACAAATACTTTTATCTGGTTTTAACTATTAGAGAAACTTTTCCAAAACTGAGTGGGGTTTGATCATAATTTCCCATATGGGAGAAATATGAATTAATTTTGTAATGTCAAACTTCACAACATTTAGAAATTCCTGAATTAGGTCAGATTGCTAGCTTTGCTCATCTCCAATATATTTAGGAAAGGGTGGAATTTTCTAAAAGATATGATATGTGATGGTTTTTTTTCTTTCCAACCCCTGCCTGGGAATGGACCCATGGGGCCTGTGTTGCCAAACAAAGCTGTTTCTCAGGGTGAGAGATGTTCTCTGTGTGACCGCCCTCGAAGGAAGCAGGCTTGGGATTCACAGTTTAAAAATTTCCTTAAAGAAATGAACCAGTTCCCTTGCCTGCTGCAGGGAGGTTGAACAAGTCTCCTAAGATCTGCTAAAACCAAAGTCCTAGGTACAAGGCAGTGCTGAAAGCCTGCTTGTGGGTGGGCTTGGCTTGGGGCACACCTTCCTGCCCCTGTCAAAGCCAGGGTGCCCTTTCCACACCCATTTTGACTTTGGTGAGGCTGTTGAAGGAGTTTTTGCTGCTTGGGTACAGTCAGTTTGCATGTCTTAAGAGACGTGCATTTCTCCTGTGGTGCACATGGTGCATGCACCACGTGGTTGCTGGTTGCAGTCATTGCTGACATGGGTACCTTTCATATAGTGCATAAATGTCTCTGACCTTGCTGCCTCTGTGTTGGTCGATTATTTCAATTATTAGAATTGTTTTGATCTTTTTTCCCTTCTGTACTTAAAAATTGTCTCAATTGACAATGACAAACTTCTGTAGTATAAGACAGTCTACATAAAATAAGTGTTCCTCTGCTCTGTAATACTGGAGTTACAGTTCTTGTAACTTCACTGTGCCCGCAATTGCAGTGCTTTCCCCCACAATGGATACAGGGCCTGTGTTTTATGCCAATATAAATATTTACACGGAGAGATTGCGGTGGATTGGAATTAACTTCAGTATCCACCATGACCTTAGATGTCATTCGTTTTGAACAGCTGTGTTGTTTGATTGCATCAACATTTTATGAAAAGAAAGAGACATAAAGTAAAAAATGTAGACCACATGTAACTTAATATAATTATTTCATTTTACATTTTATTTAAAATATATGTTGAGTGTTCAGCAGACTGCCATTTGAATAACTAGGAAAATTATACCTGGAAGTTATGTTGTGACCAATTCAATGTTAAATCAGTGCCATTCTCAGAAATTGGAATTTCTGTGTTACAAACATTGTCCTTTTTAAGATTCTATTATTTTAACATTAATATAAAAATTTATACATTTGGTACCTGTAAATTTCAGTTCTTGAAATCAAATTATAGAGAAGATTTTTGATTTGCTGTGATGGGCATGGGCTTCCAATTCTTTCTCTGACCAAAATTTTGAAAAATGCAGAGTGGAATGACATATAATAGCTCAGGTATTTATATCTCAAATTCTGATAAGATATGCAAACTGTAGAAAACTTCTTTCATAGACATGTGCTTTACTTTCAGAGACATTGGATTTCAAGTGAAACATGCTGAGATTTAAAAAACGAAATAATTTTAAAATAAAATAATTTTTTAAAATCCTATTAAGACATATGCTGTAGGGTTATGTGAAGTGTATTTTTCTTTCAGTATATTCAGGATATCACCTCTTTGTTACTCAGTGGTAAATTTACATTGAAATCAGTATGTTTTCAAGTAAATACCCTACTGCAGCTTTTGTGTAATTTTCCATGTGGATACACAAGCACGTGTATGTACAAGTATTCCTCTGTTTCTTTTTTTGCTCATTATGGGTTTAAAAAAGAAATCCATTCTTCCCATGTTCAGGGCAGCCAGCTCCAGGTGGCCCTGCTTGCTTGAGCAGGGAGTCACACTAAATGCCCTCCCAGCCAGCCTCAGCCATCCTGTGCTGCTGGGACTCTGTATCCTTTTCCAAATATGCCAAATGGTTGGTGTTTTAGACAGGCTACATCTCCCCTTGCCTACAGCCTTTCCCCTCTTTTCACTGCCTGCTGCAGAGCAGGGCAGTGTGCACACACAGCTTTGAGAAGCTCGTTCATGGCAAGAAAAAGGAGCTCCCATCTCTTAAAAGAGGGGCCACAGCTGTAGCATTTGCCTCACTAGCAACTGAGATCCCACCTTTTTCATAGGATCTTTATTCCCCTTTTCCCCTGTAAGTGTAGGAGTTGGGAATGGATTTTTTTTCCCCGGCACTCTGTGAAGTGCAATTTGGGTGGCTGGCAATGTTAACATGTGATTTCTATTATGCTGTGTATTGAGAAATATGAATTTTACCACTTCCTAATCTTTTAGTCCAGAATGAATAGCTCAGATTTTTGGATATGCTGCAAAAAGTTCTCCCCTCTTATGGTTTGCTAGCTTTTTAAAATGAGATAGGTAAAATTACATAAAGGAACTGCTAACATTTGATTACAAGTTTTATTTTTCGAAACTTTAAATAATGGACAAAGGCTTCAGTGCAATAAGCCCTTTCTCACTAATTTAAATTAAATTACATCCAATATAAATTGAGTTCTCATTCCCAGCATTCTGGGGCTTTTTCCCTCTTTTTTTTTTTTTTTTTTTTTTTTTTGTTCAGTTATATCTGCTGAAAAAGTACTCTGTGCTTCCAAGCATTTATAGTGTGTCAACCCCAAAAGGCTGTGGATTTCCTTTCATTCATGCTCAGTTGTGCAGTTTACTGTAACAAGGCTAAAGAATCTTGCACAGAAAACAGAGACTTGGTATAGAATAGTGTACCTTGATATTTCACATCTATTGTGTTTATATAAGACATGACTTACCTTCCTAGAAAACTATAATGAAATGTTTGCTGTTGCAGCAGTTGACACCCCTTTAAAGGAAATACCCTTTGTTAAATTTGCTTTGATTAATCTTCTAGAAATCTGTGGAGAATAGAATGGGCTTTCAAAATCATACCCTTGAAAAATGTCTATCTTATCCTGCACACAAGGGATTTAATCTGTGCCAATTCACCCCTTCCTACAGTGATGACAGTCAGAAAAGTGACAAAATTCTGTTTGTGCCTTGTGATGTCTGCAAAAAGTGGTTTGCATCTGCCTTGGCAGATGGATGTGAATTGCATTTTGCTTCATTTCAAAAACTGGAGCCAGTGTTCAGGGTGAAATTTAAGGTCATGGCGTTAGTCAGAGCAGTTCCGGTTAAACAGATCTGCTATTCAGGCTGCCGGTGCCCCCCTTCAGTGGCAAGGAGTAAGGGAAGCTGCTGACGAGGAGTGATGACAGCTGCTGCCAGCAGCAGTGATAGTGGGTTCAGTAATCTAATAAAATGGGTTACTATTTCTTTCAGAGTCAAAAGGCTGAACAAAATTGGTGTGGAATACTTCTAAACACCCTTTTTAGAACAATTCTGTACAAATGGTGATTTGAGAGAAATGTCGTATTTAAGCCTTTATCTATTGCTATTATAACCTTGTTCTGAATCACCCTCATAATCAACATACAGGTAACAGCAGCTCACATCCTATGCAAATATTCAATGCAAAATGTTATTGATATTCAGTGCAGGATTTTATTTATCTTTCATATATCTTCTATTTTTCCTTAAAGCAGAAGATCATGTAGTGACAAAGTTTGTAAAAATATCCCAACTGGTAATACTTAATGACAGTCCATTTTTCTGGCTAACAAGCTTAGCAACACTGCACCAGCCATGGAGATAAGTGGTATCCCAGCATTCCCATTCATTATAAATCTCTGGTGTTTCATTTTGACTCTGTCACCACAAAGCAGCTTGAAGAGCAACTTTCACAGCTCTCTGAGAACTCCTGTGTTGGGGACAGGGTGCTGTGGTGGCCACAACTTCAAGGAAAACAAGGATCTTATAGTGCTCTAGCTCAGCTTTTCTTTTCAGGAGACCAGATTGATGGTCCTAGAAATAAGCTGTGTTATGTAGGCTCCCTCCTCCTCCTCCCCTGCAAGCACAGCTGTGTAAAATAAATTTGGAGAAAGAATTTGGCATCCAACGAGACCATGGGGTTTTTTTCTTGCTAGTTATGAGGATTGTTTGGTAGAGTACCAAGGGAAACTGAGAGCACACTCTGACTTCTCTTTTTTTTTTGCCATTTTTGGGCTTTGCCAGCTTGGCACTTGCCAGAGGAAGACTTAATTTCATCTGGGAAAGAAACAAGCTAGTTCTTGGAGGCTGTGGGGTGGAAGTGTCTCAGCCTGATGGTTATTGTTCCCAAAGCCATGCCTCAGAGGAACCATTTTTAAGATTTTTTATTTAGAAATCAGGGACAGAACAAGTCATAAAAATGACTAAAGAAGTAAAAAATGCCAAATTTGTATGGTCTAATCATTAAGTGGGCTGAGAACAAGGTGTCCTGTATTTCTGATGATTGAAGTGAAAAGTCATAATCAAAAGCACGCAACAAATATAATTCTGAAGACACATGTTTTTTAACTGTTTAAGTGGATTTACTTCCAAAAGTGACTTTCTAATTTTAAAATGTGTTCTTAAATTTTATTAAGCATTACCTTTTATTTTTGAAAAAGTAACCATTCTTGAAACTCAGATGATCCTACCTACAAACCACAGATTCAAACCCAGCCTTCAACACTCAAATGATGCCATTGAATAAAAGGTTTACCCAGTACCAGGCTTCTTACTACTTCTGTTCTTTTAGGTCCTGTAGTTTTAGCTACATATATTTGAAAATCAGTGGTCTGTGTGCCTGCAGTATGAATGCCTGTTTTGAGCATCTCATAAAGTTTAATGTGGGGATTACTGCTATCTCATCGTTAAAATTCACCTTGTTTCTGAGAAAATAGACTTGTGAATAGCAAATTTAGAGGAGCTGCATATTGAGGGCAACTGTTCAATACACAGATTCTGGGCCAAGCGCTTTTGTCAGGCTGGTCATACCCATTTCACCCTTTTTATGAAGGAAAAATGAGAATTCTCCCCTCAACTGTGTGGTTTTTAGGCAATTGCAGTTAGGACAGTGGTGATCAGGAGCAGACTTGTAGGAGCCAGCAAATCTCCTTCTTGCAAGTTCTTGCAGGCTTCTCAAAATAATTCATGGCCTCATCTTTGATTTCCTTGAGTCAGTCAGTGACAGCTGCTGCCCAGAGAAGGAAGAATTCGATTATTATTTCTGGAACTGGACATTGCAGGGCCTGTGTTCATCTCCCTGTGGTCCAGCTCTCTGAATCAGATAGCCATTATGAATCTTCAAAGACTGTTGAAACCCATGTTTTGACTTTCAGTACCTAATTGTTAGTGTCTGGACAGGTTTTTCAGTCCTAGAGAAATCAGTGCTGTCTGCAATTGGTTCTTCAGAATCTCCTCTAAAATCACAACTTGGCTGAAGGTTTTATCTACCTCACTACTGCATTCCTGTCTATGGGATGTCTTATTGGGATCCAAGTTCCTTGCAGGAATAGAGTCTGTATTTTTTTTTTTTTATGGGCTCACCTTATGCTTTAGTGATGATAATAATTTGTGAAAAATATAAGGTTTTTGCATGAAGTCACAAACACATGAAAGAAAGTCTTCCCCTTCCAGTAGGCTTTGTTGGGGAGAAGGAGTCACCTTCAGTCTTTGGGTCGGAAAAGCCAGATATGAGGACCTGGTGACTAAATACAACTTTCTTGAGTGCAACAGAGTGCAACTGAAAGCTTGACTCAGCAGTACTGACAATTCACCTACAGTGCAGTGTATCAATTTGGGTGCAGCAGTTCAAGTTAAGAAAACTTAACTTTCTGAAAGAGTGAGAGAATTGGTATTGTTCCAGATAAGGAAATCTGATTAACACCATTAGTCTTCAAATTAATAAATTACTTTTTGCAAAATAGGCTTTCCAGTAGTGGATAAGAGACAGAAAAGGAATAGAAGAGGAAGAAAAGAAACGGTTAGGTTTGAAATTTTCAACCTAAAGTACAGTTAAGCACTGGAATAGCTTGCTCAGGAGATATAAGAGTATTTGAAAGAAGACCTTAAGGACAAGTTAGACAAAGATATGTCAGCAATCACAGAGGTTGGATTTACTCTGCCACTGTGAACAAGTTTGAGTTAGATGTCTGCTTGAATTCTTTTTTCTTTTCTCTACTTTTTATTAATAGCTGTTTCTCACAATAAGGACCAAAATTTCTCCATTCAAAGACAGACAGGTGTCTTGTTTTCTGGGGTTCTGATTTGGAGAAGAAAGACCTTCCCGGG
The DNA here is from genome assembly GCF_024509145.1 of Vidua macroura. Lineage (NCBI taxonomy): Eukaryota > Metazoa > Chordata > Aves > Passeriformes > Viduidae > Vidua > Vidua macroura. The sequence goes on from NC_071573.1 coordinate 81,063,573, forward strand.
CTAATCATAAAACTAAATGTTAGCCTTTTTCTCTGTGTGGCATGACTCAAAGATAGATTTAAAAGGTACCTCCAATGTTTTAGAAGATACTAAACTGGAACTCCTGTCACAGTGGGCTGAAGTCTTAAATAAGCTGGCCTTATTCTTTCAGCGAGTTTAGCTTCTCTCTAAACGTTCAGTTTGATATTCTACTCCGACAACCTCCCCATGAGAAATGAAGTTTTATTTTAGCCTTGTATTTTACTGTACTTGAGGTATATCTTTTTGAGGAATGAAACTAGTAACTTCATTTTCAGTATCTGGATTTCTTCAAAATACTTCTCTCTGGACTCTCACATCCTTTGTTCTAAAAAAGGTCATAACTAGAATATTTTACAAGAGTTTGAATGGTCTAGCCATTATACCCATCTATAGAATCAATCTATTTAATTTAATGTTACTCTGATGATATTCTCACATTTAACTTTTGTGAGAATGAAGTAGAGCAAATTCTAACTCCACTCAACTATTTGTTACTACCCTCAGTACTTGTATCTTTTAGGCAAAAGATGCTGTGGTATCACTTAAAATGTAAAGTTTTGTAATTGTTTCAAGAATAACCGGATATATTCTTTTTTTTTTTTTTTTTTTTTTTTTTTTTTTTTTCATTTCAGGAACTGCATCTGTTGCTGTTGCAGGTCTTCTTGCAGCTCTGCGCATCACCAAGAACAAATTGTCAGATCACACAGTGTTGTTCCAGGGAGCTGGAGAGGTAGGTATTTTTATACATGGGGCAAATTGTACTATGATGACTTTTACTAATATTTACTTGAGTTACATGTGTCCAATAAACAAGATTAAATGGGTAGAATGATTACTAACACCTGCTGAAAGTTGTTTTTCAGTGCAAATGTAAATTTACAGAAAAGGCTCTGATCATCTGATGAAGCCTCGTATTTTTCATAAGACATTTTTTGGAGATCTGCTCTATTTTTAGAACTTCAAGTTTTTGTTCTTCCGCTCTAAATTATTGACCTGCTCTTGATATAACCAAGCAAACCACTTTTTGAGAGACGAGGAAGTACAGTGGAGAAAGTAAATATAACATATTTACCCGAGTCAGTGTTATTTAGCAAGAAGTACCCCTTTGAATTTTTTCTTTTGTCATTGAATATAGTTTTTCAGTATTCTGCACATTAAGGTCACCCATTTCTGAAGATCTTTATGCACACTATTTTTTATAGTAATTTTTCAGTATTAATTTCTAACCTGCTGACACATAAGTGCAGGCTATACTTACCTACATTGTGGCTTGTCATCTCTTGTATGAAGCCTACAACCCCATGCTATCTTCTTTAATTTCATTAAATACTTGGTGATATATCTGCAGTTTTCAAAATGGCTTGGATCCATGTCACCACCTTACTGTGTCAAGACTATCCATCTCTCTGGAGTTCCTTCCCCTGGTTTTGTTCCACTTTCAACAAGCAGATGAATTAATGGTCTAATGTTTATTTTTTTTGTCAATAGTTTTAGTGTGGCTGTTGCTGCAAAGAGGTAATGGTAGCTATCACCCCTGCTGCAGGAGCTGTTTTTTAATAAAACTACTTATTTCTTAACAAAAAAAGGAAAATCTTACTTGGTTCTCAGTGAAAATCAGTGATAAAGAATAAGAAACAGAACCAAGCCCAAAAAATACATGTATGGGTCTGTAATCAGAAATATTGAGCAGTTTGTTGGCTTGTTTTGTTGCCTGGTTTTCAATCTGTACCTGTATGGCATTTAATCTATTGGATAAAATATTATAAAATCCAGTAAGAATGAAAAACGTTTCAGCAAAAGATTGATATGTGAGTTTTTCTTTCCTCTGCTTTGACTGGGAGCACAGCCAAGTCTAGAATTACAAAACATATGAATAGTAAGTAAAAGGAGGCTTACCTTTCTGATGGACATCTTAGAAAGAGATAAGAGCAAAAGCCCTTGTGTTTTACTTTCTGGCAGGCAGACTGTTATTTCCTTTAGTTTAAATTACAAAAATTTCAAAGAACAAAAAATATTTCATGTATTCTGAGATGAATATCATAGACTGATGGAATGGTTTGGATTGGAAGGGATCTTAAAGATCATCTAGTTTGACCCCTGCTGTCATGGGCAGGGAACATTCTACTAGACCAGGTTGCTGAGAGCCCCATCCAACCTGGCACGCTTCCAGGGCTGGAACTATCATTATGTGGAATAAATGTTAGTTCTAGCATTTTCTACTTTCCAGCCTCAACATTTATTTTGCTGTCCACACTCTTAAGAGCCATCTGAAGATTTATCTATACTACGATTTATCTATATAATTTAAGATTTATCTATGCTCTTCTTCTGTGTTATGGTTTCTAATGACCAAATGGTAGTTACAGTTTATTAGGTTTATTTTATGAAAAAATAATGATTCTGTTTTATTGTTTATTAAAATTAGAAAACTTATCTAAAATGTGAGCAGGGGATTTCTTTCATTTCTTGTTTTGTACTCTACTTTTCTTCTTTTTCCTTCAGGCTGCATTGGGGATAGCAAACCTCATTCTTATGGCTATGGAAAAAGAAGGGCTATCCAAAGATGCAGCTACCAAAAGAATTTGGTTGGTTGACTCGAAGGGATTAGTCGTAAAGGTAATACAATTTTGTCATTACTTTAAATATCGCGATACTGCTTGCATTCTGTAGATAAAGACAAGAATATATTCTTTGTGAAGGTAACTGCAACAGTATCTCTCTTGGCATAGCGAGTTGTTTTTCTTTTCTAAAGTTTATTAAATTAATGACAGACTGCCATGTTACTTGGCGGGGGGGGATGATTACACTTGGAGTTCCTGTTCTGTTTCTATTAGGGATGAGCACATAATGAAGAAAATTTTTCAGCAGTTCATTAAAAAATGTGTAAGAAAAGAAATGTTCCACTTCGGGGTTTAATATTTCCCATCTAAATGCGACTATTACTTGTTAGCACAGTCTTGGACAAAGATGTATAGGCACATTACTAGGATAGCAGGCAAGTCATCCTTCTGCAAGAGCTGAGATGCATTGCAACAAAAAGCTTCTCTGCCCAGTGATACAGCTCATGTTGCAGATGTTGTGGTCTGCAGTGCTATCAACACTGGTCAGAATTTGAAGCTGCTGAGAGACTTCATCAGTCACCCTTACCTCATTCCTTCCATGTGCCAAAATAAAGAAACATATGAATTCCATGTGCCAGAATAAAGAAACTGGTGTGTTTTAAAAGGTGGTTATGTATTTAATAGTTTGTGAGCTACTTAAAGGAAATAGAGGAGAGACCAACTGCCTTTGCTTTTTCACCTTGCTGGTTGGTTTGCAGTATTTGTGGTCATCCTTGTTAGTACCACACTTCACAGTGTTATTTGGCTGTCTGACATTAAAGGTCTTTTGTGGTTCACACAACTATGCATCAGGAGGATGCATTCTGCAGGCAGTGTCTGCTGGCTTATTGAACAGTATCATAGCACCTTTCCCTCATACTGTTAAAGGGAAAATAGTACAATCATGGACATACAGATGGGCAAATATTACTAAGGTCATCTTGGTCATCCCTTGCCAGAAGGCACAAAAGTAGCCTGATCAGGTACAGAAGAATGCAGATATCTGGGACACAGATTTTTCTTTTCCTCTGGTGCTTTTTTTGTTTGTTTAATGCGTATTTTTAGTCCTTTTGGTTTTCATCTAATAATTTTGAAGTGATTTTATGTCCAAACATAAATGACTAAAGGCCTGTGTATTGTCTGTGGCTGCAGAAACCTTGAGGTTGCCTAAGAGTCATCGGATTGCACCATTTCTTTCACCAGAAAAACTGGGCATATCAAATTATACAATTGAACTAAAGTCACCTCCTGGCGATTAAGGAAACAAACTAACAGGGGCAGAAGTGTAGGAACTTCACAGCCCTGGAGCAGTAAAAGAGGTCTCTGCTGCATGTCCGTCCAGCCGTGGTGGTTAACCAGCCTTTCTCCTTTCTTGTTGCTCCCTGGTTACTTGTCCCCATCTCTTCACACCTCTCACTGCTAATTTGCCAGTCAGCTGAGAATCCAGGTTGTTGCTCTTGGTAAGCAGAGACTCATTCCTTTCATAGGTTCTTACATTTTTAGTGACTCGGTGACTGCATTCTTTCCTCACCACCTTTGAGCTTCTGCGCTCTCAAGCGGTGCCAAAACCAATCAGCGTCTCACATAGCCTCGATGTTCCTTTCCTCTGCTTATTCTTCTTGGTGGAGCTTTAATTTGGGTTTTGTCCAAAAAGCAGTCCACTGAATTTCATGTCCTGCCTGGAGTATATTTGTGAACTACTTGTGATCGCCAGACATAACAGCTGTCTGAGGTAGATTAGGGCTGAATTTGTGGCCAGATGTTGATGCAAGCAGCGGGAACCGACGGTGCATATTTCAGGTCATTGCTTGTGTTCCTGGAAGACCTGGCAGCACCAGTTTTCCCATCTGGCTGTCCTGAGGGGCTGGAGAATGGGGTGGGTGCTTGCTGCTGTGTTGTGTTTGAGGGACATCTGTCAGAGCAAGGCCTGGGCTGACATAAGGAAATGTGTCCTTGGTCTAGGGCTCTGAAGGTCTTCTCTTGGCTTTCTTCTGCAGCAAAATGTTCCCCCACTGAAAAGTTAAAAAAAAAAACAACCCAGGTCAAAATACCCTCCCTCCAAAAAAAAGGAAATGCAGTGTAAGCCTCAAGAGGCTTGAGATTTAACTGCTGGGAAGTTATATATACAGTGAGTAAATAATTAAACTATTCCTGGTTCCTTTTTCTGGCCTGATAAAGAATGCTGTGATTTAGGTCCACTTAGGAAATTATTTTGGCTTTAGCTGATTGCAGAAAAATGCTGCAAGGCTTGAAGAACTTTCCAAACTTGTAGAAATGAGGTAAGAGAAGTAAAATGAGGAAGATTTTTGAGAACAAAATCAGAAAAACTCTATTTTTACAAACCCTTTCATTATCGCAAAGGTAAGAATTACCAAAATCAGAGCATAGATCACCAGTTAATCAAAATTTTTAATTTTTTTTAATCAAATCAAAACCTGCTTAATCAAAAGAATTTTATGTGAAGCAGGGAGACCTTTTCAGTACTAGAAATATTCTGATCAGTTGCTTTAGCAGTATGAGAAATAACAGAATTGCTGAAGACTCAGCAGTTACTTTGTCCAACTAAACTAATTTTTACATCATTTACATTCTATGCTGGCCTCTGATCATTAATTTTGCAATGTGTTATTATAGATTTAAATATTGTTTCTCCTTTCATCTACTTTCTGTAGCATTTCAACCAGTTCTAAGAAAAATAACCTGGTAACTGTTGTTGACCTCGCTGCAGTTTCCACCTTTTTCTTCTTCCCCCACCCTCAAAAGCTGCCACGAAGTCACTTATCAGGCTTTTGTTGCTGAATTTTTCCTTTGTGGCTTTTTAATTTTAGTTTAAGTGCAGCTGTGTTTTCATTCTCCTGTTAATTTTATTTTCCCCCTGTGGGAACCATCTGTTTTCATTAAACCAAGCCTGATGACCAACTTTTCTGCTATGTTGTGGTAAAAGAGCTGGTGATGGAGCTGTGTTTGTTATACTGTCCATAGTTGTGTTCTGTAATTCCATCTAGGGAATTTACAATGTTGTAGATACCAGTTTGGGGTTGTTGTTTGGTCTTCTAAAGTTTGTTCAGAATGCTTTCACCTTTTGAAACTGTTTTCCAAAGGTGGGTGAGGAAGTTTTGCCCATCATAATATCATTAGAATTTTGCCACTTAAAACTGTGTGACTTTTTGAAACTTACTGTCTTAGGTATCCCAGTGCATTCAAATGGAAATTTGAATGCTTAATTAAGAGACACTATAAAGTTGGTTTTGCACTCTTGTGTACTTGAAGATTATACATAATCAGTTGGGATTCATCTTTAGTTCTTAATTTCTGAATTATCACACAATCACAGTCTGTCTGATGTGTGGTATTGGTGGGTAATGTCTTCCACATTCCATTCCCCTTTGCTCAGTGTTCCCATATTTTTTATCTGTTAATCCCACAGATTACCTAAGTGTGTGACACGTGGTGAACACATTTTGTGTCTTCTTTAAAGCTGCCATAGTGTCATGTTTAGCTGTATTAGTAGCCAAGTCTTAGTCCATGAACTTTAAAGACAGTAAATTCTTTTGTGTCAACTAGTTGAGAAGAGGCAGAATGGGAGAATGTTGGGATATTCATAAGATTCACCATTGTCTGAGCATTTCAGTAATGTGCTGCAAAGGCTTTTACTGCTTTTTGTTTTGTTTTGTTTTCTAAGGCAATACCAAGAACAGGGTAGGGTGATAGGCAAGAGAGTTCTTGGAACTTCCTAGGAATATGATACAGTTTATAAGGCATTTTTAATATTTAAATGGACTTAGTAGAAACTTCTCCCACCCTCTGCCAAGGATGGCTGCTCCTGTGCTGAGGATGGACAGGGAATGTTCCTGTGCTGCCAAACATGCTTCTCTTGCAGTGAAGTTTTTCTATAATTTGCAAGGCAGCATTACATTTTTGTACACCACATAATCTCTAGTGCACAAAAGTTGTTCCTTTGCAGAGGGATGAATGTCATCCTTAATTTTAAAGAGTAAGTCACCATGAAGAAATGTTTCTTTTTACACTTTTGCACTCTATTCTTTCTAGTTCAGCACAGTAATACTTGTGTCTAGTCCAGTGATTTGTATTTTAAATATCCCTTAGATGTGTGATCTTAAACCCTGTAGGACAAGCACAAGAATATTCACTGAGGTCTGATGGTTGAAGGCCTCAGAATATTGATCTTCTAGTATCAGAGGAAGACTGAAATAGATCCCAAAAAATTAACAATTTCTGTGGTCCTGATTAATCATAATGGAGGTAACCAGGTAAACCTGTAGATAGTCACATAAAAGGATTTCATTTTTCATCCTTTTTCCCCCATTTCATTATCCCTGGCAATTTTATTTGCAAAAGATTCTCACAACCAATTAACTGGCTTTGGATATGACCCTGATTAAAGTTCATGGTTTGGTCAAAGCTGGGTACATACATGGTTCAGTCTTTGCTTAGAGAATGATGGAAGAGAAAGGGGGACATTTGGAATGATACCAGAATTTCAGTGACAGACTCATACAACAAGTGAAAGAATTTTCAGAGGTCACAATGAATTATCATAATATCAAACTGAATCCCATCCAGACTGTCTGTTACTGTTTAAAAAAAAAAATATCAATAATAATTCTTTTAAAAAGTTTCAATTTCATACTAGATGAATTTGATAATGTTTTTAACTTTTATATACCACTGTCTGCCAGTTCTGCTGACTTTTAATTATTTCTAGCTTTCTTTTTCTCAACAGTCAATTATTCTGACACTTCTGTTTTTGATCTGTTCTTTTATGGCTGACTGCAACTGGCTGGGACTCTTCCAGCCAAAAAAAATGATTTACATTTTAGCAAAGATGCAATGCCTTGAGTGTCTCCAAGGTGCCACAATCACTCAAAGCAGTTTCTGCCTTATTTTACTCATGTGCCATCCCAGCAAAGCAATCCTTGTTTGCTTCATCAGTTTTTCTGATGCCTGGGGAATTAATCTGTGCACTTAAATCTCTCATTTGTCATTTTCTATATCAAGTACAAGTTTTGCAAAAAGGAAACATTAATTTCTCTCCGAATGCTCGTGGCATTACTCATGCTCAGTGAGTAATGTATGAAAACAAGTGAGGACAAGGCAAAAGGGTGATTGGTGGGGTGTTTCTCTAAAAGAGACACCACCAAAACCCATTGCCTTTGCTGGCATGTAACACTTTGACACTGTGTGCATTAGATGTACTGATGAGATGGGGACCTAATTTGGGTGGTTTTTTATTTATTTTGCTCATGCTCTGTTACTGAAATTAATTATTGATTTGCTCAATTTTCTGCTGTTCTATAGATTTGTGATTTACTCTGGTTCTCAGATCTTACCTTCTTGAAATCATTATCTTTATAAATTTTGTCCTGCCTGTTAACCTTGTTAACCTATTAACCATGTGTGCTTATTTACATTGAAAGGGTACTTTATAAATTTTACAGGACTAAAACAGCCCTACTTTTCTAACAATGAGTTCTAAAGTCAACACCAGAATTGTATTTCTTACTGTAATTGTACATTTTACTGCCAACTATTATGACATTGTCTCCTCAAAATCTTGTGTCTTTTTCACACAATTGGCACAACTTTTTCACACAACTGTTTATTAGTTGTGTGCCCAAGTTGCCCAGTTTAGTTTTAATGTATTTTCTTCACCTTTAGGTGTTAGAGGATGGGCCTAATCAGGAGGCACTGTCACTTTATAGAATCTCAGTATGGGTTTTGGGAGGGCTTACATGTCTCTGATTTTTGGTTCCTAAATGAGGTGGCACAGGAATGCCTGTCACCTGCAGGCCCTTGGACTTGAGTCAACCCCTGCCCAGTGAGTCCATATCCATACATCCACCCTTTTTTATTTTGCATTTTGTGACTTCTTGTACCTGATGCTGTTCTGGAGTTCTGGCTGTGGGCAGCCTGGCCTGTCCCCTCCCAGCCTGCTCTCTGTGCCCCTCCCGTGCCATCCCTTTCATGATTCTGGGGCCTCCCATGGAGGTCTCTCTGTAGTCCCTGCCTTGAGTTCTCAACAGCCTTTAGACCAGGGATTTACTTGTGATGAAACTGATAAAAAAGCCACATAGAGACCATCTCCCAAAAGGGAGGTGCTTCACTACCTTCTCCTATGACTCTTAACCACAATTTTTTTTCACAATTGCTTTTTTGTTTGTTTCTATTTAAACTCTGCAGTAGGGAATTCACAGGAAAAATGCAAGGAAGGCCAAAACATTTAAAACATTTGCAGTTGGAAATACTCAAGTTACTAATAGACTGCTTTGCTCCCTGGTCTACAGTTCTTATGTCTTTTGTGGTTCTCATGTCTTCACTATTTAAGAACCTCAAATTATTTTATTAATTTATCTGTGTACTGATCTCTGAGCTCTTGTTTAAATAAGGCACAGTTGACACGGTGAAATGAAGGCAAGTGTTTATATAAATAGATTTGTGCCGCCCTGGCTGTGAGACGGGAGGAGAGCCAGCCCTGCCTCGAATGTGGGGCAGCGCAGTCCTCAGGGTGCTCTGCCTGATTCGCAGCTGCCTCCCAGCTGATGGGAAGAGCAGCTCCTGGAGAGCTTCCAGCCCTGCCTGGCTGCCTCGCTGGCACAGAGCTGCTGTGCTCTGCAGCCCCGGCAGAACCGCCTCTAACAGGCCATGGCGTTAGGCTGCACATCGGTGCTATTTGTAACGTTTGCCTCCCATTTTCTAATTTCCCATATAGATGTGTGCTGTGCATTCTGGTCTCCTGTTTTTACAGCTGTTTTCTATGAAAATTCTCAGGGTTTTATTGATGGGTCATTTTTGTTTGTTATCTGAGCCTCAGTTTGGCTATAATATGATGATAAGAGTAACTTTCTGTGAAAACTGTGATGTACATTTGCTTGAAACCTGATCCCTGTTGATCAGACCCTTAAACTAAAAACTTCAGAACTCTGAAACTGGTCCCTATGAACTGCTTTCATTTCAAATCCAAAACACAAGCAATTTTTTCATAGAACTGTTAATTACTGAGTCCTATTACTTCATTTTGCTCCTTGAATTGAAAGGTCCTGCTGTTCATGCAACTGTGTTTTGTAATAATACAATATAATACCAATGACTCTGACCTATTAAGGAGTAGAGACATTTTAGGATTGCCAACATCTTTCATACATAATGCCACAATCAGAGAATGCTACTATTGTTTCTTTATCTCTGTACTTCATCTGCTGATTTAACACAGTCCACCTTTGTAATTCATTTGCTAATAAAGAATTTAGTTCATATTACTTTCCATCTCAGATACCACGGTGACTTCTAATATATCTGTTTTCAGGCTGCTTTGTTCTCCTTTGTTCAAATCCAAAATAACCCGAAGGTTTCTTGGGACAGAATGATACTGTGATAGAAACAATATTTTTCCACTAAAAAGTCATTTCTGACATTTTCATTTTGAGTCTTTGGACTTAAGGATTATAAATCTTCTTGAGTGTTATTAATATTCTCAACCTTCAATATTCTAGTGAAAGTATATTGTGTAGTTAATTCAGGCAGTCTGATTATCCATTAAAGATACTATGATTTTCTTTGTGGTACATTAGCTTTTAGTAGTTTTTTGGTTTTTTTTTGTTTTTGTGGGTTTTTTTTGTTTTGTTTTGTTTTGTTTTGTTTTTTTTTTTTTTTTTTTTTTTTTTTTTTTTTTTTTTTTTTTGTTGGCTGCTTTTATTTTCTGGTTTTGTTGGTTTTTTTTCAATTCAAGCAAACTTACTAAAATGCCCCCAGAAAATTACTTATTCTATAAAAGATAAGAAAAATGTATAAGCATTTCAAATTATAAGGAAATAATCTTGTTGCTTTTTTATTTCTTTCTTGGGTTGATGAATACAATTGGGAAGTAAAAGCAAGAAGAATGTATAACCTTTTTTTCTCACTTTGCCTTCCTCTTTCTATTGAAAGGGTTTGTGAGTTTGTGTCCTCCCCTCTAAATAGCTGCACAGGTATCACATTAAATCTCTTGGTTCATCTGTGGATTTCAGTGTGAAAGATTTTCTCTTTGGATTTGGGTAGTGTCCCTTGATGCAGGAGAGAGACATTTATCTTTATGTACATCTACATATGCTATACATAATAGAAAACATAATGGACCTTAAGACAGCAGATGCCTGGCCTGGAGGAGTCTTTGTACAGCTATTTGAACAACAGTGCAATAACATCCTTGGATAGCAGCTCCTGGAAAAAATCTGTCCAAAAAAGTCTCTCCCCTGTGTGGTGTGCATTGAGGCACTTTAGTGAAACAATGAGACTGTACAGAGGTTTGGTGTACTGCAGAGACCTTTCAACTGCTGGTTTTTCTGAGCCCTTTTCATTGACTGAGTGAATTGTTAATGATGCTGAAAGAGCAAGACAGTGGACTTAGAAGACTTATCTGAATGTGACTGAAAATGATGTTTCTACTTAAAAAACTCAGAGCTTCATACATAGAACCTCAGAGCTTATTCAAACTCTTCAAAGTATTGTGTATTTTACATTTTTTCTTTTTCCTATCAGGAGAAGAAAGGAAATACCAGTAAGTTCTGTGCCATGTTAGTCTTTTAGGATTATGAAGATGCAGGCAGACCAGAGTAATTTCTGATTTATGCTGCTTTGTGTTGGTCCTTTGCTGCTTATTTCCCAGCAGCCACAGTACAAAAGCTGGCTAAGCCAGGGCTGGAAATGGACATGACAGAAGATGTGCTCTGTGCTTCTGGAAGATGTTTTAGTCAGAGCAGCTCAGCACTGACAGGTCCAGCCACTTCACACCACTCCAGTGTCAGGAAGGAGACAAGACAGCAAACCACACAAATCCAGAATTGAGACATCTGCATTTTGGCTCCATCCTCTTCTTTCTGCTGGCTGACAAAACCTCTGTGATTTCTTATTCCAGCTATAGGCATTCAGGGATGAATGTCTGGAAGCTTGTACTAAATGGACTGGCAACCTGTTATTTTAAGGAAGATACACAAAACTGAATTGTTTATTCCTTCTCGCTTGCCCTGTTGGCAGGGCACAGAGGAAAGCTAGTCCTGCTCTTGCTGCTGCCTTTCTACTTGGTGGAGAGCAGAACATAAAAATTTATCAGTTTGTGGAGATAAAAAAATACTGTCTAAAGGACTGGCCTCTAAACTTTTGAAGTTTTGTAGTCAAATCAACTGGCTGGTCTTGAAATCTTGGGTGTAGAACTTAGGGAAGTGTTATGTAGCTCCTTTGGGATCACAGAATTAACAATGAAAATACATTTCTGACACCTCTCCTATGAGGAAAGGCTGAGAGAATTGGGATTGTTCAGCCTGGAGAACAGAAGGCCCCAGGAGACCTTCTATCCACCTTCCAGTACCTAAAGGGGCCTGTAAGAAAGCTGGAGAGGGATTTTTTACAAGGGCATGGAGTGATAGGACAAGGGATTTCATCTTTAAATTGAAAGAGGGTCAATTCATGTTAGAAAATAGGAATAAACTTTTTTATAGTGAAGGTGGTGACACCCTGGAACAGGTTGCCCAGAGAAATTGTGGATTCTCCATCCCTGGAAGTGTTCAAGGCTAGGTTGGATGGGGCTTCGAGCAACCTGGTCTAGTGGAAAGCAGCCCATGGCAGGTTGGGTGGAAGGAGATGATCTTTAAGGTCTCTTCCAACCCAAACCATTCTATAATTCTAATTTATTTTAAAATATAAATATTAAAAAAAAACCCAGAAAACAATCCAACCATATAATTTCTTTTATAAGCATTTTCCAAGCAAAACTCTCTGTGCACATAGCTGTTGTTATTTTTGCTAAGCCACATAATTTAATATTTCATTCTTAGTTAATATGCTAGAAAAAGATTTACTTGGAAACATGATCTATGCTGACTAATGGCATCAAAATAATTCAGACCAAAGCTGAATAAATAAGTAAATTTAAATTGTTTTAGTTTTGATTTGCATTGGGTTTTTTGTTTGTTTGAGTTTTTGGGTTTTTTTTTAATGGTAGAATATCATGTGTGAAATTAAGAGCAGATAGAAATTAGGGTAAGGCAGAAGTGAATCTGACCTGAGCTGACCCATCCAGCTAGCACTAATCTTGCTACCTAGCAGCCTGAAAAATGTTGCAGTGGATCACATCCTTACTGTTTCAGTACTCCTTTGTAGCCAATTAAATGAGAGATCGTGGTCAAAGTCAGGACTTTGAATCCCTGGTGTTTCATCAGAAAGTGTTTTAACACCTACTCAAAAGCCAGTCAAGTGTAAAATTTTATAAAAATGAAAGTCTGCTTCATGAATTATTTTGGTTGTTTGTTTTGACTGAAATTGAAAATGAAAGAATAGCAATATTTTTATCCACTAAAATGTCAGCCTGATCTCTTGGCTGTTACGTACTGAAGAAAAAAATCAAAGGTCACCTTTCCTGAGCAATCTGTCCAGATCTGCAGATTCTGGAGGGGCTCAGAATTACCAGCCTGCCACAGCCTGAAGAGAGAGCTGGTCACAGCCCTTGGAGGTGATGATTTTTTCCTTGGTAGCTCAAGGCAGTCTCCTAGAGGTTGTGTTTTAACGTCAGATGGAAAACTGGTCTCCTCAGCAGCAACATGATGAACCATTGAGGAACCATCTCAAGAAGCAGCCTGGGACTGGATGGTGGCCCAGGGCACTCACTCCTGGCTCCCCAGCAAACCTGCCACCAAGCATTTCAATTCCAACCAATCAGCAGATTAGAATGAGAAGTGGCTTTTATTAAAGTATTTTGAGTTAATCCTAGCAACAAGTTTTGGTCTGGAAGTCATAAATATTGGGGTTTCTTTGCTGACTAAAAAGAAAGCTTCATATTTTTTCCCTTGAAAACATTAAGGAAAGTTCCTGCTTTAAAATGAGATGGGTCTAAAGTGTGTGTGCAGACTGTGGAGACATCTGCTGGGATGCTGGGAAATGGCAGGCTGCAAAGTGCAGGTGGTGCAATGATTCAGTCACGAACATGCCAAAAATGATTAATACTGCGGCATTCCCTCAGGGCTGGCAATTCCACGTTTTATCCACCAAGGAAATCAAGTGCCCCATCTTAGTATTTCTGTGCTGATCACTCTAGGAGAACACTTAAGACCTGCATAAGCCCATCCAGACATAAAAATGTGTAGAAAAGAGAGGTCTGTGGAAATGCCCTGTAATCATGGGTGAGCCAAAAGAAGCTGGCGTGCTGTGGGGCAGAGCAGCTCAGTCAGCCCTGACCACACGACAGCTTCCTGTGGCACCCTTGGGATGGAAGCACTTTTCCTTGCAGATGGAAATGAGAAACAGCCTCTTCTTCTGCCCACCAGCTCTGGCAGTGGCTGAGCCAGGACCAGCAGATGGGACTGGCATGGCCACGTGCTGCCACATGCAGAACCATGGTCTGAAATGAAGCACCAGCTTTCTCAGTTTTGTTATAAAATACGAATCGTGGTTTATGTCTGATGGTGTATGCAGGCCTAAATTGAGCCAAAATTTTCAAATTCATAGACTTTGGTGGAATCATGGAATGAATTCTGTTCCAATACTTCCATGTAGCCTTAATAATCTTGCTAAGATTAAGGAAACTTTCATTTTACCAATTGTAAAAGGTGTGGCTGGGGAGACAATACATACCTGTTCTGGCTATTTGATCAAAATTACATTCAGCATTCAATTTTCCTCATATACTTCTCTATATATCTATTTAACCTGCATCTTTCTGTCTAAAATTGAAAGATGTTTGAAGGGCTGGAACCATCTTCTAGACTTGTGTTTGAAAAGTGCCTTTGCAGTGATATTTTCTGCAGGTCCAAGACTAAAACAAGAGGTGGAGGCGTGCTCATTTTAAATTTTTCCGCTGAAATTTTCAAATGTCTGTGTACAGACAAAGCTCTGCATATTTAGACAACTAACAGCATTTTCACAGACTCTGGCCCATTCTCAGCCTGCACCCCACATTACACTGAGCTCAAACCCACGATGCAGCCCAAGTCAATGTCAATGATACTCTATAGCCCTTTCTCCTGCATCCATCATATTCCATTTGGAAACCTTGTTGGCCATTGGTGGGTGGAAATTGCCAGTAGAGATCAGGGTGAAAGTTTTTACACAGCTGAGTCAATTTTGCTAATGCAGAAACAGTGCACCAGACATCTGGTTAGAATTATTTTTATATTCCATCCTTAATAATGAATGATTTCAATATGAAAAATCTGAAGAGAAATGTACGCTTCACTATAGTCTAAATACTCACACCATATAGTCTCCATACTTTCAGACAAGAGCAAAGCTGAAAAAGCTAGGAGAAACTATTTTTATTTTGCTAAGTTACAAATCTCATGTAATTGCTCAAGTAGATGTTAATACTGTGGTGTTCTACAGCTATTTTTGATTTAAAGTACAATTACTGAACTTACTGACTGCTTATACAAATAGATTAGTCCTGAATTATCCTAAGCATATTAGCTGTACACAGTGTGACTTTGTCTGATGTGATAGATGCAAAAATATAAATGAAAATAGGATGTGTTAAACCAGATACATAAACAGGATATTAGGTTCCATTTGACTTAAATGTATTTTTCTTGTTGTTCCCTACTCAGGGGCGTGCCTCATTAACACATGAGAAACAGCGTTTTGCCCACGAACATCGTGAAATGAAAAATCTAGAAGATATTGTTAAAGATATAAAACCGTCCGTGCTAATAGGTAATTTCTTTGACTTTAAGGCAATGACCTTATTCTTTGTTGAAAAAAAAATGGGGATGTGGCTTTGTCTGAAGAGAAGATCAAGTTGCTCTGAACAGAGTTTACCTTTGTGTGTTTTCAGAAAACACTGGGTGCATAATGGACTCTATTAAGCAACTGAACAAATAGTAACTATCCAAGCATGTAACACTGCTGTCATTCTGAGCCATCCATTTCACAGGGGAAAGAATCTGACTGGGTTTAAACATCTGATGGAGGACCTTACCACCTTCCTAAATTACTTCTGGTGTAATACAAATAACCTCAAACTTAGAGTGAGAAAACTGAGCTAAGCTCATGTAAAGCTATGCAAATATGGTGCTGTATCTGAGTCTTTTTGCTCACATTTAGGTTCCTTAGCCAGCAGTCCTTTTTGCAGACCAGAATGCATTTCTTTTGTAAAAGCTGAAGGATTGTGATCTCAATAATGGATTGCTCAGCTCTCTGTAGTTTGGTTATTGTATTTCAGTGACAGTTTCAGGAATGAGCTGCAAGTACTCTTGGTCTTTATTTAAATAAGTAAGACTTGAAGATTAATCTATCTAGCTAGTGAAGTCATTCATCAGATTCTAGAAAACTGAAATACCACAGTGATAATTATCCTACATTTTACCAGCTACCTTTTTGACTATGCCTACACCACATGGTCCTTGTTCAGTAAAATCTACTTTTGCCAGTGGTCATCAGTGAGGTAAATGAAGTGTTTCTTTTCCTGTGCTACACTAAGATATGACTGGCAGAGGAGACAAAGTGGTCTAGAGAATTTACTTAGTATACTACAAGGCTGAAAAAGCTAGAGAGACAGAAGAGTAGAATGAAGGAATATTTGTCCAGATAAAGGTGTGTGGATGCTTAGGGAAGATTTGCTGCCATGAAATAGGAGTTTTACTGTGTGTAATTTTTATGTATAAACCTATGTGACTCTTCCCTCAAGGTCACTTTCTCTTATCAGTTCTGTATAATGAAGTCTCTTCCATCAGAAACAGCAATAGAAACTAATATTGGGGATTTTTGGTTCAAGTGACTAGACATTCAGTATGTTCCCTGGAGTACCAGGAGTCATGGGGAAATACATTGATAGTCCTCCTGCCACTGTTTTACTTAGCTCTGTCTGAGCAAATCCTTATACACATTTCATTGCCTGCAATGGCTCAAGGAAAAGCCTTAATTTAGATAGACCGAGTCTAAGAAACTGCAATTAAAAAAAAATAGCCATAAGCATTTTGTTTTATCTTAAATCTGAAGATAGTTGTCATTCTTACTGTTGTCTGTCCAGAAGCAGTTTTAGAAGACATTAAACACTTGGCAGCTGAAGATTTAACCAGAAACTAAGGTGTATAACAGGCTCTTATACAACTGTTCATCAAAGACAGAGTGGCTCAGCTGGTCTGTCAGAGCTTTTGCATCTAAGCATCCCTGTCCATTCATGGTGAAGTACAGAGAGCTCAGAGTTGCAAAAAAATAACATTATGTGACCAATGATAACATGCTCCATGTGGAATCAGTCAGAAAATACTCTGAGATACTTTAAAGAAATGTTAGTCCTGAAGCACAAGCTTAGAGCCAGCTCTGGGCAGTGAGGGCCCCTTTCACATCCCCCCAAGGATCTGGAGCTCTTCTCAGGCAAATCCCAAGCTGTCCTTTTAGACTGGGCACTGTCAGGATGCTCATTTGAGCATCAGTGACGAGATGTTACAGTACTGACTTGAGAAAGGCTCAAGTTCCAGGCTGTCCTTTCCCAGCCCAGATTTTAATTCATTTCCACTCCCCAAGAGAGGGAAAACAAGCTCTTTTTCCTGCTTTTGAAACTCAGATGCTGTGTGGAAAACAGAATGGGGTGTCAGGCACTGGGGTCTCTGAGAAAAAAGGAGGCTACCTTCTCTCCAAGCCAGGTGAGAGAGGCCTCCAGTAAAACAAAGATCCTTAGTTTTACTCCACAATATGTATATCTGTTTATTTGCACTGAAGGTGTGGATATCCTTGAATTCCCAGCTCTTGTAGATTATTCAGAAATATGGATGCACTTGGCATCTCAAAAACATCACACACCCCCCTCTTCAGTCGTGAATTACCTGAGGTCCAAGATCTAAGTACTGGCTGCAAGTCTGCAATGCAGCAGCAGAGTGTAACCTAAGTTAGATGATTTCATTGTGCAAGAGTGGCATTCAGTTCCTATGAATAGCATTTATAAGTGTGGACAGTACAGGGAATAGAAAAGCATCTCTTGTGCAATGAAAAGGGATGTATTAAAAAAACTGTTGCTATCAGACTCAAAATTATTATTTGTTAGCTTAGCTCAGATGCAGAAGGCAGAGACTTTACTCATCATGTCAGAAAAAACCTGAAATCTGACACACTGGATTTGGGAGAAACTATCCAGTCTGTTGCACAAAACTTTAGGATCCAGAGCTTCATCTATCTAGTCCATATTGGACCTAGCTGCAGGTTAAGTGATAACATTTTTATCTTACACAAAGGGCCTGAGAAAAGGGAAAGGAGAAATTCACCTGATCGTACAGGGGCAAATAGGTTCTGCCTTATGCTAGGGATAATACTGAAGTTTCACTATTGCAAAATCTTTTATACAAAACTTTATTCAACTACATGTTAGGAAAAAGGTTGAACTCCATTGTAAAGAGGGAAAAAGAGAAAAAGGAGCTCTGTTCTTTTACAAGTGACATACATGTCTTACCTTGAATGAATTTAATTTGTCTACTTGTTATATGTGTGTTTTCTTCTTTAGGAGTTGCTGCAATTGGTGGTGCTTTTACTACACAAATTCTTCAGGATATGGCTGCTCTAAACAAACGTCCTATAATTTTTGCTCTCAGCAATCCCACCAGCAAAGCAGAATGCACTGCTGAGCAGTGCTACAAATACACACAGGTAACCAAATATTAACATCTTTCCAGTATAACTCATGAAAAGTCTTGAAATTAAATTTTAAAAGGGAGGAGGACAGAGGGTGGAGTAACAGGTACTAATCATGTCTCTGGACATAGATAAAATTAGTTTAATTAAGTAACAGTTTTTTCAGATTTTATCAAGGCAATTTCACTGAATTCACTGTGTGCTTGCACTCTCACAAAAACATTTCATAGCTTTTATTGGTGTAGGCAACACTCATAATCTTTATTATAACCAAAGCATCATTCACCATCAATCATTAAAGCATTATGAACTGTACCATTCTGTGTAATATATACACACAGTGGCATGCTTTTCATTTGAGATTTCATAAATACTCTTTAGGGTAAGAAAATACTTCAATACATTAAACAGAATCTTTAAAATCATTCTGTTTTAAGAACTGGGGTAACTGACTATTCTTACAAAGTTTTCTGTTACATAAACATAGGTAAGAATTAAGGGAACCAAGCTTGCTGTTTTATTATAGAAGTACTGATAAACACATTATCCTGGAATTCAGCCTAGAATTTAAAATGTATATGTACCTGACTGTATGTGTTTCATAGTGGATTTCCTGTCAAATACAGGGCATTTTGAATGACAGTTTCTCAGTGTTTAAAAGACAAATTTAGCATGTCCATTCTCCACAGCATGGATGTAATTACAGCACAGTGCAGGAGCCAGGGAAGCAATCTACATGAAGGGTTGGTTGTAGTGGGTAACCACATGTGGTAAACAGAGCAAAAGACACTCTGAAGTATTTGATCTGTCACCAAAACATATAATAAGCAGGCCAGGATTATAGTGCATGACACCAAACAAAACAGAATATTCTTCTGAAGAGTTGAATAGCAACAGTGGCCTATTTTTAAATGCACTACAGTGCATTTCAATTTCCAGTGCTCTAAAATAGGCAGAGATATTTCTGATACAAAGTGCTTCTGAAGTATTTAACAGTGATATTTATCACTTTAGCAGTGCTAGCATAAATAAAGGCTGACTTTTCTTCCCCACCTCAATTCAGTGCTTGAATTCAAGGGTACACCCTCCGCAGAGAGGCAGGAGCCAGGGGCCTTTGGGCTGCAGACACTGAGCCTGTGTAGTGCCTCTCCCACATGAGCTGCAACCTGAACTGAGTTAGAGGCAGATCTCTTGTCCTCAGGACAGGTGTTACAGTGTAACCTGTACCCATATAGCTGAAGTCTCTTAATTCCCCCAAAGGGGCTGGCTCTTCCCTACTGCCTGTACCAGTCTGGGCATGATACCTGGGCCTGCCAGCCACAGTCCTACCTGGCATTACCCAAAAACCTGCTGGGAAACATTCTAAGGGTTTATCAGTACTGGCAGGTGCCTGAGTTGGTGCCTTCACCCTACTCAGTATGTTACAAAGAGGGGACCCCTGAGGTCCTGGCAGAGGAGGTTCCACACTGACCTGTGCAGTTGCTCTGTGGGATGATGTTCCTGGGACAGAGCTTGCACCTTGGTCATTCTGTTGAGCTGTGGAATGGGCTCAAGGGCCTGAAGTGTGGGATTGGGAAGAAAAGAGAGCTCTGCCTGCCCACAGCTCCTCAGAAATCACCCCATCCAAAAGCAGGACATTTAGTTGCCTTAGTGTCATTTTGGGGTGCTTTGCTATTGGGAAAAAAGTCCAGTAGCATCACCTGTTGCTACCATAGCAGTATTGCTCACTTTGGGTTTTATAACTCTGTACTTGCCATGGAGCTCCTTCTGGCATGGATCCACAAAGTGAATAATGAGTGCTGGCTTCAGTTTCCCTCCTTCTAAATGGTACAGATCGGGTTAGACAGCCACAGAGAATGACCAGTGATCTCCAGGATCTGCATCCTAATGTTCCTGAGACATACTCAGGCAAATAGCTCCAACACCCTCTCAGAAGAGATGATAAATAGATTCAACCCAGCTTCCACATTGGTGCATATTTAAAAGGATGTGAGAAATATTTCAACAGCAATCTCTCAATTAATGTGCTTTCTTTTTCTTCTTACAATTTAGGGACGTGGGATTTTTGCCAGTGGAAGTCCTTTTGATCCTGTCACTCTTCCAAGTGGACAAACTCTCTATCCTGGACAGGGTAACAATTCCTATGTGTTCCCAGGAGTTGCCCTTGGTGTTATTTCATGTGGAATGAGACATATTGATGAGAATGTATTCCTCACCACTGCTGAGGTACTGTATTCAAAATTATTTAAATTCCTTAATTTAGTGACTTAATATTAATGAGCAATTAAAGAGCAAAACTTTAAAACAGGAAAAATACTGCTTTCTGTGTAAGGCCTTTATTTGCAAGGTGTATTGTTCTTTATAAATTGTATTTGGACAAGTCATTTAAAAAAGTTAACACTTGGCTTAGGCTCACCTGACATAAACTTTACGTTCTGTTGGGAAGGATAAAAAAGAAAGATTTCAGTACTGTGCTACCACAGGTAAATGCACATATGTACAGTTGCACAGGCACATAGGTTTGATTTTAGATTGAAAGGAATTACTATGATTGATGTTAGTAGCTTTGGGGTGACTCATGTGTGAGTGTTTTGCTTACAAAAAGTGTTTGAATTTGAACTACGGAACAATAAAAAAGAGGGAAAAAATGCTGCACCAATTAGCAGATGTGTGAATGCATTATTCAGCTCCTGCAGCTTCTCTAAGGAATATTTCATTCCAGATTCTTGCTCCTTCTGTGCTCTTCATGGTTTAAAGGGAAGAAAGTGGTCCTTGGCTCTCACTCAAGGGCAGATAGACAATGTGATCCTATGACAGGCAGTATGTCATACAAAGCTTTCTTAAGGGGTGGGCACTTGCATGCTGTCCTTGTTGGACTTTCAGAGGTTTTTTATGGTGCATGCTATGGCATCTTTAAAGAGGTTTGCTAACAGCCTGCCCTCTGTAAGAAAGACATTCACAATTTCCATCTTTAAAATTAGTAAAAAGCCCAGCCTGTCTCCACTGGCTTTAACCATCATAAAAGGGCAATGATCCATCTCCTCAGCCTTTGGGTAATTATATCTTCCCTTTAAATCCTCCCTTGTAATTTCAGTTGGATATGGTGATCCTCACTTCTGGTCTAAACTGCTGTGTTAAGAGTTGCCCTACTTTGTTGTAGAAGTTGCTTCATTTTGGTTTGTGTGAAATGGTTCCTGTATGGTGAGAGCTGATGACAAAAGGTGGCAAATGTGTGGATTGAACTGTGCTTCATATGACAGTCTATGAAGTCAGAAAAAAATCAGTTCTGAACAAAGAAATGTAAGAGTCAGGGAAGTAAAATAGTATCAGAAATTGTGAGGAGGCTTTTAAATTCTCACTTGAGGTACACATTCTTTCCTGACTCTTTGGTACAGGTTTTGCTATGCATTTGCTTTCCCCTAGTAAAAACTCTAGAAAAGTTTGACATATAAAAATGTGGGTTTTGTCTTGCATAGGAAGTTCTGTTGGTGGCGGGATCCCCCTTACTGCTCCCAGCTCAGGGCTTTCACATCTGGTCTCCTTACGTGTGAGGGGCTCTGGGGCTTGGGTGAGCTGAGCTGGTGGGTGCCAGAGGAGTCTGCCAGAAGAGGTGTCAGGGCTCTGAAGGCTGGCAGGGCTGTATAAGCCCTTAGCTGAATAATTACACTGCAAAGCAAAAGCAAAAGTGCTCTTTTCGTTTTATGTTCTTGGCTTTTTTACTGGAAGGATAAAATTAGAATAGTTTCGTGGGGGTTTTAGAATAGTGCTTAGTATTCCTCATTTGAAATGGAAGCATCCCAGATGCTGCAAAATTTAGATACCCAAACCCATGCATTTTGGGTAGAGGGACCTTCTTACATTGCCAAGGTAGCTTACCTGAAAAAAAGAAATTACAAAAAGAAAGGAGCCCAAGCTGCTTGCCTGCACCTCCTGCTTCTTGCTTTGCCACATCTCCAATTAAATCAGATTGAAGTCACAAATAAGTAATTATTATAACTAGAACAGATTTTTATTTCAATGTTCTTTCCTTCCTGCCAAGTGAAATAGAGTGTAATTTTGACTTTGGATGATGAATCTAAGGTACTGTAAGCTGTAATATCTCTTAACTGCAGGCAGTTGCTCTGTGATGGCAAGGGATGCTGCCTACCAAACACAACAAAAGAGGCAGAGAATTATGAACTAATGAAATAGTCTTGCATGTGTGACTTGCAGTTTAGTTCAGAAATAATCCTACAAAATCTTTTCATTATGGCGAATATGTCCTCCAAAAACCAAGATGCCCCCACTTGCTTTATGCCATTTTGTCTTGGTTGCTTTCATTTAGATTCTGCAATAAGGCTTCACTAATTTTTCTATTAAAAACTGGAATTAATTAATATTTAAAACATGAAAATAGCCATACTGGGTTGTACCTAGGATCCAAACAGCTTGGTATCTTCCTGTGAAAGCAATCACTAGCAGAAGCTGAGGAAAAGAGGATAAATAAGAGAAATACAGAGTGATCCTTCTGCTGAAATGGCTTCTCAGATTCTGGCAACATTTACTGCATGGCCTTCCTGTGCTGGATGTTTTAACTCTGTATGGGTTGTTCCTTCATAAATGAGCCTAGTGGCTTTTTAAACATGTTTATACATTTTAACATCTTTTGGCAATTAGTGTCACACTTTGATTATGAGTCCTGTGGAAAAAGAAACTCAGGATTTTCTGCTGTTTGATGATTTGGTTTCCCTACAAGCACCATAAGAAATGTTCGCCTTCAGTTGTCTTTTGCATTTCCTTTCAGACTTCTCTTTTTCTCCCAAGTCTATTTTTTTGTTTCCTTGATTAAAAAAAAAAAAAATTATCATGTTTTTTATTCTGTATACCCCCTCATGATTCTACCCCATTTTTGTTTGAAGTATGTGGAGAAAAACCACCCCCTGCTCAAAGTGGTGCTACATTCTGGATTTATACATTGGCACAATTATGTTTTCTGTGCCACCTCTTATTTTCTCAGTAATCCCACATGTTGTTTCATCATTTTTTTCCCCTGCTACTGATCTGATGTTCTCAAGGAGTGTTTTTCAAACACCACATGAAGTGGGTGTTGTTCTCTTTGGAAATGCTTGAGTTTGTGTTTTTGCATAGTTTCCAGTGCTGTTACAGGAGTATGTCTGAAGGAACAGCATGGCATCTGTACAGTTGCTCTTGCTACCTCTCCCACTTTGAGCACTGCCCAGATATTTTGTGGCTTGCCTTCTATCAAAAACAGAATCACAAAAGAGAAGTACTCCACTCCTGAACCTTTAATTTTCAGTGATGCATTGCAGTAAGAGCAACTTGCTGTTGATTTCTTTCGCTTTCATCTTTCCTGCAGAGCCCTCTTAAGCTGTTAACATCAGGGACCTCATGTTCTAAGAGCCTCTTTACATTCAGATGCACATCAAAGGGCTGTAGATCATTTTGAAATAGCCTGGTTGCTGTTACGGAGAGCAGTAACTTGATTTTACATTCTCTTAGCTCCCCCTAGAGGGTTTTTCTCTGCTGTATTTCTCAAGATCAGGTCTAAATGTAAACAAATACTTTTTCTTCACTTGTTATACTCAAGAGCCTGTTGCTTTTGTCAGCATTTTAACTCCAAATGGAAGAACTTAGGACAGCTACCAACATTCTAGTTAATCTGCATAAGAGAATACTGAGTTCTTTTGAATCTGGGGTTACTTTATTTCAAACTATTTACCTACTTCTGTTGGAAGGGACAGACACCTGTTCTGATGCAGTCCCAGATGTTTACAAGCATATGTACAGGGTCCTATTACCCGATGTGACAGGAAATGTGGGAAGTTTTGTTTGTGCTTTGTTTCAAGTGTTTTCCTAGAATATTCCCTCAAAAGTGCACTTCTTGCTTTCTCTTTGGGCTTTGTTATCAGTTGCAAGTCTCTGTGTTTCCTGGACTTTCCTGGTGTTTTCAGAACCTCTTAGTGTGTCATACATGGCTCCACCAGATGTTATCCAGAGCAGAGTTTTCCTTCTATCCACATCTGGATCACCCTGAAAGGCTATTTCAAGTCCCTAAAAGACAAACAAATTGTGGCTAATGATAGCACAAATACCAGCTGCCAGTCATTTCATTCAGAGCATTTTACACTTAAGGGTTTCAGTTCTGTTCCCTGCACAGGTTAATGTGACAACTGTCAGAATGACAGGTGCTTCTTTATATTTTAGAAGTCTTTGACCCACCTGCAATTGTTGGCTGGAATTTATATCTCACAATGAACTATTTGCTAGTTTATGTGTGTCATGGACTTACTCAAGACTTATGTAATTTTTATTGTCTGAGAAAAAGGCTTAACTCCCTACATTTCTAATTCTTGTGTAGCTTCTCCTAATGACAAAGGTGGTTCTAAAAAATGTTCTCTAGGTGGATTAAGCAGTATCTGTGGAATTTGCCAAAGCAGAAACATTTCCTTGCTAAAGACAATATTAATACTGTTTAATCAAGCTACAGCTGCATCTGCATGTCAAGTTACACATGTTTGTGTTATTTCAGGTTATAGCACAGCAAGTTACAGAAGAGAATTTACAGGAAGGTCGCCTCTACCCTCCATTAGTCACTATTCAGGACGTGTCACTGAAAATTGCTGTGAGGGTAAGTCATTTCAGCCTTTTGTGGCTTTTTGTCTTCCCACCAGCTCTACGTGGTTTGATTTAATCACCTAACACACCTTCTCACAAGTTGGTTTACGTGAATCGATATTGGACATGCAGCAGTTTCAAAATTAAATTTTAAATTCAGAAATGTAAAGGTAATCCAAATACAAGGAGAGCTGTGGATCTACAGCAAGTGGGTATGTCTGTAGAGCACAGACTCTGCTGTCCACCAGTCATGCCAGCTGCACAGCTGAAGGGCTTTTGGACCTTCATGGTTATCAGTTTCAACTTTTTGCTTGTCCTGTGTGACCTTTTTTCCTGCAATTATTGTTTTCTCTCTTTGTCACCTTACTGTGAGTAATTCCACTTCATATGCTTTTGAAAGAATAACAAGGAACCCTCATACTTGAAACAGTTTCCATAGCTTCACTCATTCTGTATATTTAAGAAAAGAAAACTCCTTCTCAAAGTTCATGTCTTCTTAGGCAAGTAGTAACTCTGTGCTGTAGATGTGAAAATGTTACTTAAATTCCTCTGGCAAAATCAAACTGGCTCTGCATTTGGCAGAAACTCAGTGATAGAAATTCCTCCTCTATTTGTGCATGTTATAGAAAATACAAAAGAAGGAAAATGTTACCAAGTGATTCTTTCTGCCTGTTCTCTGTTGAAACTTTATTCCTGAAAATACTTATTCTGGCTCATACAACCCAACCCAAGAGGCCTCTGCCTTTTCCAGGAGAGGAAAACTATCAAAATATTTTGGAATACCAAGCATTGGGTATGAATTCAGACCTTATTCAACCACGATAATTATGTCCACAGACCTGAAGATATCCTTACATAAACACCCAAAGTGCTTCTCAGTCAAATTGAGTTGGGATTCAGATTAACTCTAGAAAAAAAGTCTTAATAAGGTGACTTGGGGTCTCAGCTTCTCACCAAACTAGAACATTCACGTTTTAAAGAGAGCTAAGGAAAGCAGGAAGAAGAACGTCTCCTTTTTATTCAAAGGAGGAGCATTAGAGTGTTTGCCAAAGAGTTTCAAGCAGATCTTTTCACAGTGCTGCTGCATAAAACCTGTCTGCTAGACTTCCTTTGTTTCACAGACTAATGTCCAGGCTGAAGATTGTTTATCAGGTAGGTGATCTTCAGATGTGAGAGGCTACTTTGATGTGTTGAGACAGCTCCAACCCCTTCTAAACTTATTTTTTGTGCAGCTGTATTTGTGATGCATAATTGATTCACTTAGGTATGGTCTGGGTGAGAAAGAGCCAGCAGATATTTGTATTTCCCCCAGCCATGCTGTGCACTGCGTAGGACTACTTTTTCCCATGAGTTTACTTTTTTGAAGTATATTATCAAGCTATAGCAAATATTAATCTTCTCTAACATGCAAGGAGCATGGAAGCTTTGAACAAATCATGCTTTTCTTACAGTGCTTTGGGAAGATGGTAAACCAGGATAAAGTGATGAGAGAAAGGCAGAAATTGTATCTGCTTAGGGCTTGTGGAATATTTTATCCACCACTGCACAGTAAAAGCTAAGACATTACTGTGCAGAGAGGAGCACTGTATTTGTAACAGTCTGAACATATAATCCTGTTCATAAGTAGCCCAAGTCAGACCCACAAACATCATCCTGTTGTAGTGTTATTCATGGGGTACTTACCTGGAGCCAGTGTGAACACAGGTGAGTGCCAGCACCAGAGAGGGTGAAGTCTCATCTTGATTTTGAACTAAGTCCTACTTTTAAATCCTGTTAAGTGTACTCAGTTTTTCAGCACTAATTAGGATTTGAATGCATCTTTCCAGATCGCAGAAGAAGCCTACAGGAATAACACTGCCTCCACCTATCCTCAGCCCAAGGACCTCGAAGCCTTCATCCGCTCTCAGGTGTACAGTACTGATTACAACAGCTTTGTGGCTGACTCCTACACCTGGCCTGAAGAGGCCATGAAAGTGAAACTGTAAATATTTAATGAAGAACGAACAAATCAGCTGCAGTTAAAAAGCATTAAAATATTAAGGTTGTTTCTGCCTAGAAAGCCTAAGAATAGCTAATTTTTTAAGATGCAGAAAACTTTTTCTAATTCTTAGTAGTTGGTTAGAAACTCAGATCAAGACATCGTCAATTATACATCAGAAAATAAAAATTAATCTGAGACATATGTTTGTGTTTGGTTATTTTGATTGTTATTTTAATTGAGATATCCTACACTACAGTTTGACAGATTTTTTTGAAAAAAGTGGTTATATCTTGAGTCAAGAGTTTTGTCACAAACATCAGTGGGAACTTAAGCAGATAAATGGGCACTTAAAAATACATTTGATATTTTATCCATTACAGTCACAGTGTAATTTGCATCATTTGTGAGCCTATTATTAAAAAAAACCCAAGCTTTAAACAACCATAAGGTTAGAATATTTTATTCCAGAGAAAATGCTTACTGGTCACTCTTGTGTGGAGTAATGAAATGAAAATTTTCTAAAAGAACCAAACCTGCAGAATGTTTTGCTCACATCTAATCAGAACATTTTAACATTACTAACAATAACATTTAACAATACTGACGTTTAACATTAGCTAAGGTAATGTCCTGTATAAGATCAAGGATTTCATTCCCCCACCAAGATAACCACTGTTCTGATCCATTGCAAATGTTTGGCCTAATTTCTTGAACTCCATGTTCTTGACAAAAAGGGAGTATCAAAATGCCAGGAATAGACTATGAGGAATTATTACTCCAAGAAAAATGTAATATGTTTTCTGGATGGTTCTGGAAAAAAAGGTTACTTGAACATTTCTGTTTCTCTCTAATCTTTACTAGAGAGATTTTCTCTAGAAAACTGAATACTAATTTTATTTGTCTAGCCCCTCAGCTCTGTCACAGCTACAGATTACAGGTCCCAAATTCAGAAAGAGAGGCACTTTCTCCCTCACTGCCTCATGGGAATGTGTCAACATTTTGGCCTGACTGTGCTTTTGGCAGAAGTTATGATCACATGACAGTACACCTACCACAACCTACCTATGAAGGAAAAGACATTAATCATATTCTGAGCACCCAGAAACACTCTGCATTTCAATGCCATCCTCTGCATTTCAATGTATTGCTATTGTGAGAATGGTATTAAAACACTTCCTTGTATTTAATTTGAAATAAAATAATATCTGTTATTTATGTTATCATCAGCTAAGTGTGCTGAAACACAGTCTTTAAACAGCTGCTGTTGAGTGCCAGGGTGTTGGAGTTGTGCAGCTCAGCAGTGAGTCTGCTCTTATTGCTTAGTACCCCTTTTCACATGAAGGCACTCAGGCACAGAGTGGGAGGTGGTGGGCTGGTGGTCCTTCAAGGGGACTTTTCAGTAGTGTTCTTCAACTACATATTGTATTTATACACATTATATGATACATATTATATTTAAATATGATCATGCATTACAAACTGGAACACTCACCATCCACGTCCACACTCAGCACGCTTCCCTGCAGGAAAACGCTGCCTAATGGACCATTAACAGCATTGCCTCTTACAAGCTGCTGGAACATTCTCTCCACACTAATTTGACATAGAAAGGATTCTTCAAATGATTTGTATTTTTATGTAATATTAAATATATATATATATATATAGGGGCTTTTTCCCATTTTCTGTATTTTACATGTATTTCCTTATGTAATGTAGGGGGGAAAACTAAACTTTGTCTCATCTGACCCATTTTCACTTCCAAGGTGTTTGGCCTAACAGTGTAAACATAAAATGCCTTGAATTGAACAGATGAAAAATTGTTACTAACATAACCAGACAGACATCCTTAATTGAAGAGACATGGATTTGATGGATGAACCACTCAGTGGGTAAGGATGGTTGGTTGCAGAGTTGGACTCAATGGCTTGATGTCCAAGTGGCAATCAGTGGGAGTGACATTCCTCAGGGGTTGCTATTAACATTGCTGTCAGTGACACGCACCCCCGGCAGATTTGCTGATGGCATCAAGCTACGTGGGGCAGTCAGAGCACTGGAGGGAAGGGATGCTATCCAGAGGGACCTGGAGAGGTGGGTCTGTGCAGGCCTCATGGTGTTTAAAGCTGAGTGCAAGGTCCTGCCCCTGGGTCGGGGCAATCCCAAGCACAAACACAGACTGGGTGGAGAATGGATTGAGAGCAGCCCTGCGGAGAGTGACTTGGTACTGGTAGACACGAACCTCAACGTGAGCCAGTGATGTGCACTTGAAGCCAAGAAAGCCAACTGTATCCTAGGCTGCATCAAAAGCAGCATGACCAGCAGGCTGAGGGAGGTGATTCTGACCCTCTGCTCCACTTCTGTGAGACCCCAAACGGACCATTGCACACAGCTCTTGGACGCAAACATAAAAGGAACACAGACGTGCTGGAGCAAGTCCAGAGGAGGGCCACAAAAAATGATCAGAGGGCTGGAGCATCTCTCCTATGACAGCTGGCTGAGAGAATTGTGATTTTTCAGCCTGGAGAAAAGAAGGCTTTGGCCAGACCTTATAGCACTTTCCAGTACCTAAAGGGAGCCTACAAGAAGGCTGGAAAGGGACTTTTTTTACAAGTGCGTGTAGTGACAGCACAAGGGGGGAATGTTTTAAACTGAAAGAGAGTAAGTTGAGATGAGGTGAGAAGAAATTCACACAGCACAGTACAGATGAAGAGACAGAAGTGTATAATTCCTAATACACGCTGGAATGTTCATCACCTTGCAAATGCTTTGAGGCATGGCTCACAGACACAAATGCCAGTTTTAGATACTTAGAAAATCAGTGAACACATCTCAAAAATACATGGCAGTTCAGCGCAAAAGTTGATATTAAGTACTTGAACCATTTATCTCAGATGTTAAAGTTTACCTTTTCACATTAGCTGTAAGACAAAATATTTCAATGTTAGCAACACCTCTTGCTCTCCAGAATTAGAACTCTTCATAAACAGTTTCAATTGTCTGAAAGTTTGCCTTCAACACCAAATAAAATCTGAAAAATGTGTCCACTTTGATGCTGCTTCAGGAATTCTAGAAACTGACCAAGATCCATGTGATAGTCATTCCTCAGGCCATAATCACCATGTGCCTGAAACTGCAGGTCTTCAAAACTGTGAAAGAGACGAAGATTATCAATGCTTCCCTCCGTTTCTATATTCTCCACATGCTTGCATGAAATATGCTTCCAGTTGGGATATCTAATAACACGCCAGAACTCTTCACAGTTTTCCCGGAGTCCCTCCACACAGATGACACCAGGTTTCCCAGTTAGGCAGAAGCCAGTCAGATTTAACTTCTTTGCACAGTCAAAAATCTTTTTCCTCAGCTCCTGCCTGTATATGTGATGGCTGTAGATCCACATGCGATGCAGCATCTCCTTAACCCTGACTTCTTTAGAAGCACACTCAGAGGCCTTACAGTTTTCCAAGAGAGGCAGGGTGTTGTCCTTCACCCACTGCACAGCCTCACATACACACAGATCTCCTGAATCCAGAGAGCCAATGTGAGATGCCAGACGAGTATTGAGCTGCAACTGCTGCTGTCTGTGCAGAGCATCTGATCTGGCAAAAAGCTGAGGAGCCACCTGAGGGTACATATGAGGAAGGAGAACCTGCAACTCCACCTTTACCTTAAAAACAGAAGACACACACACAGAGAAAATTAATTCTGCAGCTACTAAAGACATGCTACATTCTTTTCCCTGTCAGAGGCAGATTATGAGGAGATGTAATCAGG
This sequence comes from Vidua macroura, assembly GCF_024509145.1. NCBI lineage: Eukaryota > Metazoa > Chordata > Aves > Passeriformes > Viduidae > Vidua > Vidua macroura. Next base: position 81,094,164 of record NC_071573.1, read on the forward strand.
ATTGCAGCATCCTACTGACTGGAACTATTTCCACATCCCTTCTGTCCCAATAACCCATTCTTTTGTCTCTTTTCTTGTGTTGCATCATGCTGCCACTTTCACAATGCTTCCCATGTTATCCAGGCAGCTTTTGTGCTGTTCACAGAACTAATGCTACGGCTTGGGAGAAGGTACACAGTTACCCTCGAGGGATATTTCTAGCTCAGTGTTGCTACAGCAATGAACTGAGTCAAGGGCTTTTGAGAATCTCATCCCTTACCAAATGCACATGAGTAATGAACTCAGCCCAGCTGCTGGATAAAAGGCCAAGATTTACATGGAATGGTGTTTGTGATTGTACCTACTGTATACAGAGACACATGGCAGGAGTGTTGGAAATACTTGATCTTTAAGGTTGCTCCCAACCCAAACCATTCTATGATTCTGTGTGTTACCATCATTTAAAGCAAGTATTCACTGTAAAGAGGAATCAGGATTATAGGGGATGAAAAGATTTATGTACATTTCAGGTCAGGGAGACCACAAGATTATCCTATCTGATCTCTTATGAATATTGGGCTGTTGAATCTCTAATCTCTCTTGATTATTCCTACAATGCCTTCAAACAGAGCACTACAGTTCTTTGGCAGCTGAACCCTGCCTCTAGTCCAAGAGCAGGGAAAGATTTATGTGTCCTCAGTGCTTCCAGCTCCTGTAGACTATGAGGGGGTACTCACTACAGTGTACAATCATATGATAGTCCTGTAGAGAGAAGTGAATCATGAAATGACTAATTATCTTTCCAAGTTCCTTGACGATCTGCTATGGAAAAAAACCCACTGCTCCTACACAAGCCCTCCCTACATGGCTCATAAAACTTCTCTCTGTAGGTTGGTGAAAGGGTTCATTTTAGAAAGATACCTAAGCTTGTACCTAAAGTTTAAAAAAAAATCATGAGGCCATCTCATTACCCAGTAAATTGTTCTAGTGTTTGATTACCTTTGTTCCATGGAAAATGGCTTTTAGGCTGAGTTTGTCTGTTCTCAATTTCTAGGCACTGCATTAGTATGCACTCAGGCCTGAGTTCTCTGTGCGAGTATTTACATCAATTAGTTCTGTCCCTTTCTTCAATCAGTTAAATTGTTGTAACTACATATACTGAGAGTTTGGTTTCTCTGCTCATAGGTTGGTTTTGTTTTTGTGTTCTTGTGACTCCTTGTAATTGCATTCACTTATTGGGGCTATTTTTACATTATTGTGGGCTATTTTTACATTATTGTATTTCTAACACAGATGTTAGCAGCAGCCGGGATTTTCTGTTACTCTTGACTTTTCAAAGAGCAAACACAAATGCGGTGGCTTTTTTACCCCCTTTTTTCCGGGCAGCCTTTTCAAGAGTGTGCAGAGGGAGTAAAGACAACATCACCCATGAACAAGTCTCCTTGGCAGCTCTCACCTTTGCCTCCCCTACCTCGACAGCGATTCGATATTCCAGCTGTGGGGGCAGGGCTCCGTCGGCATCCTTCAGGTAGCGCTGGATGCTGGGCACGGCATCCGCATCCACACTGAACTCTCCTCTTTTGGGAAACATCGAAAGGAGCATTTCCACTTCCAGCAGCTGGAGCTCCAGGCATTCTTTCACCGTGAGAGCCATTGCACTGCCCTCCAGGCACGCCTGGAACGAGAGGGCCGGAGTCAAACCCCGCGGTTCAGCACATGGTGAGGTTCAGCACCCCAAGGAAGCCCCACGAGTCTTTAAGGGCAGAATTTGGTCAAACGCGGCCGACACAGCGCCCAGCAGCCGGGCCCTCACAGCCCGCACCGGGCAGGCGTGGTCAGGCGGAGCCTTGCGGGCCCTGCCGGGCGCAGGGATGGAGAAGAGCACGGAATGGAGTCCTGCGTTAATGGGCGTGGGCAGAGATGCATCCTTTATGTTATTTATCAGCAGATACACCGGTGTTGGCTGGGCGTCGTGGTTCAGCCCCAGCCGGCAGCCAAGCCCCACACAGCCGCCTCCCCAGGCGAGGGATCGGGGAGAATCGGAAGGGTAAAAGGCAGGAAATACACGGGTTGAAGTAAAGACAGTTCCATAGGGAAAGCAGAAGCTGTGTACACAAGCAAAGCAAGGGATGAATTCACTGCTTCCCATGGGCAGGCGGGTGCTCATCCATCCCCAGGAGAGCAGGGCCCCATCACACCTCACGGTGACTTGGGAAGACAAACCCATCGCTGCAAACATCCTCCCCTTCCTCCTTCTTCCCCTGCCTTATATACCAAGCATGATGTTCCATGGTCTGGAATGTCACCTGGGGTCACCTGTCCCGGCTGTGTCTCCTCCCAAGCTCCCCCAGACCCCTCCCCAGCATGGCAGCACAAAATTCAGAAAAGGCCTTGGCTCTGTGTAAGCCCTGCCCAGCAATAACAAAAACATCTCCACATGGTCATCACTGTGTTCAGCACAAATCCAAAACACAGCCCCGTACCAGCCGCTGTGAAGAAAATTAACCCCGCCCCAGCCAAAAGCAGCGCACTGAGGGGGCAACTTTGCAATCCGAGCGTGCAGTCAGTGAAGCTGTGCGAGGCTGGGTGTCCCAGCGGGCCCAGCCGGGCGCTCCCGCTGCCGCCATTCCCGGCGCTCCCCGGGCCGCTCCCGGGATGGGCGGGGCGGCGCCTGCGCGGCCGCGGCGCCGGGCGGGGGCGTGGCCCGAGTGCCACGCGGCGGGCGCCGCCCCGCCCACCCGCCAGCCATTGGCCGGTGCCGCCGCGGGTGGGCGGGGCCGCGCCGGCTCCGTGCGGGGCGCGCGGCGGCAGCTCCGGCGGGATCGCGCCCCACCCGTCCCACACGTCCCACCCTATCCCATTCCACCCATCCCGTCCCGTCCCGTCCCAGCCGGGGCGTCCACGCGCCATCGCCGGGGGTCCCGAGGGAAGCAGCCGTGCAGCGGGCGCGTGTCCGGCTGGCCCCGCCCGCCCGGCCTGGTGTCCGGGTGCCGGTGCGCACGGAGCCGCCGCCGGGGGCAACATCCCGGGGACACCGCTGGGGGCTTCCCTGCAAGCGCTCGGGGAGGCAGGACACGCTGCTTTCGGGCTCGGAAATCAGTGTGTGGAGCCGCGGCCGAACGCCCTGTGCGGCTGATGTCACGGTGAGAAACGGGAAGCTCCACGGGAACGCGTTCGGATCCCTGGATCCAGCCGACCGGGAGTGCTGGCTCTCCTCGCCTGGTCCCTGCGTGATCTGCTTGTATGTGATCACGCCGTTTATCCGGTGCTCTCCGGGGAGTGCAGAGACTCCTTCCCTGGTGCTGGTCCCCGCTGCGGTCCCGCCGAGGGGTTGATGGCAGCGCTTTAGGGCACCCGCAGCCTCCAGGACGTGAAAGTGGTCACGGCCACTTGTCTCCTCTCACTGCGTTGTGTTGCTTCCTTCCCTAGAGATGGACTGTGAAGCCCTCAGGAAGCACTCGGCATTGCACCCCAAGCCTGCCGGGCTGGCCCTGCACTACGGCACCGCCGGGTTCCGCACTAAGGCCGAGCAGCTGGACCACGTCGTGTTCCGCATGGGCCTCCTGGCAGCCCTCAGGTCCAAAGCCGTGACAGCGACCATTGGCATCATGGTTACAGCGTCTCACAACCCCGAAGTAAGAACTGCCCTCTCCTTAAACATCCGGCCAGTTCCGTGGAATGATGTGTTTTGGTAGAAGGGTGGAAAGATGTGATCGGTTTGTTGGAATCAAAGCTCATCATAGCAGTGAGAGACCAGATCCTGAAGACACTTGGACCTGCTTAAAGCATTCAGTCTGCTCCCTGTAAATAGGACCTCTGGTCTATCTGAAGTTATCTTTCCCCTGTACGCAGAAGCGGGATTTTTTTCTCGTGTGGAAATGGTGTAACACAGGAAACATTTCATGTTGCAATGTAACTTTCTAATGTTGGGAAGCTAGGAGTAGCCTTGAGAAGAGAAGAACCTTTGAGTAAAATCTGTAAGTTTTAAAAATAAACATGAAAACGCAGCAATTACAAATCAGGCATTTAGACTTTTGCTGCTGTAGAGCAGCTGAAGGTTATTAGACTCTCCTCTTATGTAATTTTAATATCGAATGAATTTCATACCAAAATTATAAGGGAGAAAGAGTTGGTTACTCAATATGCTTGTTATAGTGCTTCTTTAGGGGCTTGTGGAGGTTTAAATAAACAGCTAAGCTATTGCATCCCATAAGTTCTGCACTTTTAAAGAAGCAATGTGACTGAAACATGTGTTGTCTGTCTTCAAAGAGGTTTGATTAGTTCCCCACTTTTAGACTTACTATTTTTTGTTCTTTTGTTTTTCTGCTAAGGAAGACAATGGCGTAAAGCTGGTTGATCCTCTTGGAGAAATGCTGCACCCTTCCTGGGAAGAGTATGCCACACAGCTAGCAAATGCAGAGGAGCAGGAATTACAGAAGGTGATAACTGAGATCTGCCAAAAAGCAGCAGTGAACCTGCACAAAGATGCCTCGGTTTTTATTGGTAGAGACACCAGGTAATGACAAAAGGCTGTAGATATGTCCTGCTCTTATGGAAGTACCAGTGCTGTCTTCAGGGGAATTGTGTGGGTACTGTGTGGTGTCCACCTGTGTCCAGCAAGCTCTTTACATGTGTTTGCAGTCCCTGGGGGTGTTGGCTTTTAACCTTTATTGGGAATTGCCTACAACAGAGAATGGTTTGGATTTCTTCACAGTGAGTCTAAATCTGGTGGCAGAAGCTTGTAGAGTCTTCCACATGTGCTTCCTTCCCAAGTCCATAGATAAATGCCTTTGCCAGGGTTATCAGATGTACTTGTTGTTTTCCAGGCCAAGCAGCAAGAAGCTGTCCCAGTCAGTCATAGATGGTATCCAGGTTCTAGGTGGTCAGTACCATGGTAGGTTACACTTCTGCAATTATAATCTCATTTCAAGTATTTTTATGTAAATGTGACTTCTTTATGCAGCCCTAAGGCAACAGCCCAGACACATTTCCATCCTTGCTTGTAACAGTTTTATTTCAGGGTGGTTGTATGGCTGTAATGCAAGGCAGGGCAGGGGAGGGTTATGTTTTCATTAGACAACTTGAAAAATTCCATAGGTGTTTCCTGTACTGCATTTGTCTGTTTACTGTAAAACTTTTAAGCAACAATTAATTTGCAATTCTATTCTGAATACTGTTCCTTTTATTTCACACTAGATTATGGTCTGGTGACAACACCACAGCTCCACTACATGGTCTGCTGTCAAAACACCCAAGGGCAATATGGGAAAGCAACACTGGAAGGTTATTATGAAAAACTGTCCAAAGCTTTTATGGAATTGATAAAACAGGTGAATAGCAGGTATTGTCTTCTTCATGCAAATGTACAGAATTAATCTCTTCTGTTCGTTAGCCTGTTTGGGCCTGAAGTTTCTAATTCAGCATGCTCTAGGTATGGTTTCTCTAGGGTAACAGTTCACTTTGCCCCTTCTTCCCTTGCACTAAGTCTCACTGCTCTGGAGAGTGTCAGAGGCACCTGAAGATTGACTGTGCCAATGGAATAGGAGCCCTGAAACTATCAGAAATGAAGCCCTACTTTCCACAAGAGGTGCTAATTCACATATATAATGATGGAACCAAGGAGAAACTCAATCACTTATGTGGTGCAGATTTTGTGAAAGTTCACCAGAAACCACCTGGAGGTAAGTAGTCAGTAATTTTAATGTTGCTTTACCTCCTCTGCAGGGTCTGGCAAGGGTCCACATCCTTGGGTAAGTGGAGCTGCCTGTTTCTTACTAAGTGACTGCATGAATGGTTCTCCTTGTGCAATGGAAAGAGGGAATAGCACGGCCAGGTTTGGCACATCTCTGTGTTAGTCTGAACTGCTTGGAGGAGCACAGCATCTCTCTGATTGGCTGGAATGTGTTTGACAGTCTCCTCTGAATGTTAAGCTGGCAGAGTCCAAAGATCAGCCAGGACTGGTTTAGTGTTATTTATTTTACTCCCCTTTGTATTATGAAGAAACACTTTTCCGGGTTCCTGCAGAAGGGCTGGGTTAATTAACAGCTCGGTGCCAGCAGCTGACTCATTGACATAAACCAGTGAGGAAATTATTTCAGTCAATTTCCTGAGAATTGTATAAAAGAAAATCCCTGAACTGGGAGAGCAGGCTGGTTTGGATATGAGATTATTTGAGGCTAAACTGAGTTCTCCATTGGACAGCTGTCCTCTCACTGCAGCTGCTGGCCAAATCTGAACACCGAGATAAGGTGTTGCTTCCCCTTCCCACGTTGGTTGTGTACTGGAGAGATGCAGTGCTGGGAGCAGCACAGTGGCAGGGCCTGCTGGGGATGGATGCTTGTGCCTCCTGTTTGGGTCCTGGCTTTACCTGTGCCTGAGTCATTTGTCTGCAGACATGTGCTCAGAAAAGAAAATGTGTTTTCCTAATCACTCACTGAAATAAATTACCTGCTTTTGTTTCTTTTCCTGTCTTTAACTTGCATTTGTAACTCTGTGCACTAGGGCTGGACATGAAGCCCAATGAGAGATGCTGCTCATTTGATGGTGATGCAGATAGAATTGTTTATTATTATAAGGACACAGCTGGCCATTTTCACCTGATCGATGGAGATAAAATAGCAACTTTAATTAGTATCTTCCTAAAAGAACTTCTTGCCAAGGTAACTCTAACATATGAAATGAATGCTGGCATTCTAATTTTTTTTGAAGTATAAAATAGTCTAAGGAAGTTGCTTGGTATATGGTTTCTCTACATCTACCTAAAGTGAACCAGCTTGAAAAAGAGATCAGTCCTGTACCTCACTGCTGTGGCAAAAAAGGGGTTTGGAAAGTCTAAGCTTGAAGAGCTGCTTCAGCCAGACCCAAGAAAAATCAATATGGGATGTACAAATCCTTGAACAGAATTCATGTTGTTTTAAACATACAGAAGTTCTCAGTGAGCTGGTGCCTCCCTCTAGTACCCAGGAGCTTTAATTGTACATTTAAAAGTTCTGATTGTCTTTCCATTTACTCATTTTGTTTGGCTGTGTGCCTATTGGACAGTGAAACTTGGTTTATTGGTTTGCTCAGGTGAAACAGGACTTCAAGATGGCAGTGGTACAAACAGCATATGCCAATGGGAATTCGACACGCTACCTCCAGGAAACACTGAAGGTATTCTCCATGTTTTTTCTAGCTAGTTTACATTTTTTTATTTTAAAAGTAAATGCTACTGTAATATGATTGCTAGGAAAATTAAAATCAAACAAAAAAAAATACTCCAGTAGTGACTAAATTCTTGGTGGCAAAGGAGATGCAAGAGAGCAGAGCTTAAAAAGTTCTAGTCAGCTTTTATTAATTTAAAAAATGTTTAATGAAATCCCTTGGTACTTAAACAAACTGAGGACTTTATAACTTTGCAGCCAAGTGAGTCAGTAAAGCCTCCTTGATAGTTTGACACTGATTTTCTGCAGCAAGCTAAATGTTCAGGAATTGAGAGAAAGTATTATTTCTGTTGGTATGTGAATCTAGTGTGTTCCCTGAAGCTATAAACTAAATTTGATTTTTTTCTAGTTTAGAGTTTATTTCTTTAATTAGCCTTTATTTACACAGGAATAAATGAAATCTTTTTAAATTGGGTCTGCAGAAATATTGGAGCATTTTAGCTCTGGGGCCTCAGTGGCCATGAAACATGGGTTAGTCTGTAACAGTCCTTCCAGGCTGGTGCTCAGTTCCAGCCTGCTGAGGAGGGTCTGTAACCTTGTTGTCCTTCTCTGCACACCCTTGGGCTGCAGGTACCTGTGCACTGTGTCAAAACAGGAGTGAAACACTTGCACCACAAGGCCCAGGAGTTTGATGTGGGTGTTTATTTTGAGGCAAATGGACATGGCACAGTAAGTATGAGCAGGTAATCCATATGATCAGCCACTATATCCAAAATTTTAGTTAAATTACCTGGAGAAGGAGGTCTTTTCACTCTTTTCACTCTCTGCTTAGTTTTATAAGCAAGACTTTTTCTCCTTGTTTGAAAATAGACTTGTTTACACCTTCTTTATCATAGCATTGTCACCAGCTCCTCTGTGCTTCATGGGGGAATGGGAATTGATGGTAACAATCATTAATGATGGCTATTTGGGCTTAGATGGTAAAAGTTTTGTCCTCACTACTGCATAGTTTCATCTTGACAACCTCTTATCTTTTTCTTCTAGGTACTGTTTAGTAAAGCTGCTGAAACTAAAATACGACAGCTGGTAAAAGAGGAGAAAGATAATGAAAAAAGAGAAGCAGCAAAGATGCTTGAAAACACGATTGACCTGATTAATCAGGTAAAAACTGAGAGTACTGAACCACGCTGCTGGCAGGGTTAGCCTGTTTGTGAGCTCCTGTCAGGCTGCTGCTGGAAGCTTCCTGGTGAAGTCCTGCCTGCCTGTCTTCACTGCTGCATTGTTTTCCCCTTCCTGTTGGCAGACTGTTGGCGATGCTGTCTCAGACATGCTGGTTATTGAAGCAATCCTGGCTCTCAAGGGTCTGACTGTGCAGCAGTGGGACGCCCTCTACGCTGACCTTCCCAATCGGCTGCTCAAGGTCCAGGTGAGTTACCAGCCATGCTGGCTCAGGCCACAGCAGCCTCTGGGGGCCCTGCTCACAGCATCTTTTTTTTTATTTTAAAGCTGAAACAGACCATGAAAGGGCAGAAACAGGCCAAAGAAGCTGGGGAAAAAACCCAGAGAGGGGGACAAGAATTTTACTTGGACTAAAATAGAAAAATTACTTTAAAAAAAGAGGAAATAATAGCCAATTGTATTAAAAGAAAAACCAGACTCTTCAAATTTTAACTTAAGAAGAAATCCTGACTTTCAGATTAGAAAACTCTTGTTTTTTGTAAGGCCTCTGCCTGCTGGACAGCTGGATTTTTCTTGCTGTGCCACTCTGTATAACTTGAATGTTCAAGCTCTTGCTTCTGTATCCTTTCCAACATTCAGACAAAGAGCATGAGCAGAAGGTGCCATGTGGCAGCATTCGACATGGTAAGGAAGCTCTGGGCTGTGTTTGAACTGGAGGAAACAAGTTTCTGATCCACTGTGAGAAGCTGTAGCTTCACTTCAAGCTGACCAGGATGGCACATTCAGAACTGACCCTTTTTTTAAACTGAGCAGCTGATGCCTCTCAAGACTTGGTTAATAGATGCTGAAGGGATCCTGGGGACCCCAAGTGTTTGAGTAGTCCTTTATTAGCTCCCAAAAGGAGCTCCTCTCCAGGCAGCACAACACAGCCAACCCTGAATTTCTGTCTTACCCCGTTTCTGATGCCGCAGGTCGCAGACAGGCGTGTTATTGACACAACAGATGCAGAAAGGCGAGCGCTGACGCCCCCGGGCCTACAGGAGAAAATTGATGCCCTTGTCAAGAAGTACAAACTGTCCCGGGCGTTTGTCCGTCCATCGGGAACGGAGGACGTCGTCAGAATCTATGCTGAAGCAGACACACAGGTCAGAGCTTGACTCGTTTATGAGTGGGTTTGTTCACATTAAACAATCTACGCCTAGCAGGGGGTGATGAAGGAAGTCTGCTTCCATACTTGTCATTTAATCACGCTTAACAAATGCTAAATTTGGAAAAAAGACTGTGATCACAAAAAGTCACTTTAGATTTTATTTTATTTAGAAAAGTAATGTTTAATGTTCTCAATGTTTATCTTCAAAACAAAAATATAAATGTTTATAAAGGCTGATTTAACACCAGATGATTTTGAAAAGACAACCAGCCTTCTGAGAGCTCAGTGTTAAGAAGAAAGTTACCAAAGCAGTCCTTAACTACACAATTTCACAAGAGGCAAAATAGAAAAAAAATTCTGGCTGCTGCTAAGTTAGTCCAGATCTGAACTTAAAGGTGACAGCAAAAGCATTGGTCTTGCTCTCCCCACTTCACATGCTCCTACCTGCTTCTCACTGCCAGCATGATGGCAGTGGCTGGTGGAGCAATATAGGGAACACACCATTTCCAGGAAAATGCTTGCCTTAATATCATGGATTTGCTCTATTCTTCTCATGCTTGCAGCAGCATAACTAACTTTTCCAACATTCCACAGGAGAATGCAGATGCACTCGCCCATGAAGTGAGCCTGGCTGTTTTCCACCTTGCTGGTGGAAAAGGAGCACCACCACAGCCTGTATAGTGAATGGCAGTTAAAGCACACAGTTTCCCTTATCTTTTAATATCACTTTTTTTACCATGTGCTGCTGGGCACAGAGCCGACCCTTCCTGGGAGTAGCAAGGATTGATCAGAACTGAGTGGACTATCACTCTGCTTATTCTTAACCTCCTTTAGCAACTTACCTCTTAATGAGATGCTCTTGCTGTTGAATGTTCCCTTCCCCGAGTTTGTCTAACTCCTTGACAAGCCATGGCCATGTCCAGAAGGAATTCTGCCCCTCCCTGCCCTAGCTTAGTTCATTGTCACATTGTGCCTGAAATCCAACACCCACACCCTCAGAGCACTGGCCATGGCTGCATGACTGGAGCTCTGCTGTGACTGTGCTCACAGTGGCTGCTACAGGGTCACCATCCCCACCTTATCCCCAGTAGCCCAATCATCTGTGGGCAAACAGTGTAAGACAGAGGCTGTCACTAGTCTTCAGATTCAGTTCACCTCATTTTGAGGGGGAAACAATATAATGAAAAAGAATATTTGCAAATAATAATCTCTTATTGCAATATTATCTTCATTTTATGACATGATTTAGAAAATGATTTGCAGTAATAGTATTTATAATCACACTTGAGAGGGAAGGGACAGAGACAAGTTTGTCTTCTGTGGCCTTAACTGCTCCCCAGCACCATGAAGAGGCTGGGCCAACAGGATGCAATGTTTTAAACACACCAGTATCCTCCTTTACTTACTTTGGTTCAGGGTGTCTACCTCTGACAAACAGTTCATTGTAATCCTGTATTAACTCCTGCCATAATAGCATTTTACAAGTTATTAAATAAGCACAAGTTCCAATAGATCTTTAAAAAAAGAAGACAAAAATAAACTGGAAACAAATTGAAAAAATGTGCACCTTGTATTTTTTTCATTTTTTTTTTAAAGACAGAACTCAAGACAACGGAACATTTACTGTAAATAGTAGGCACCATAATCAATATGAGCCACCAATATTTAAACTTGATTCAGGCCACATCCAGAACTTCTCTTATTTACAAATATTTAACTTAAATACAACATTAAGTATTTCCTTACATATAAAATAAGAAAAGAATACTATACAACTGGGAAAGATACAGTGTTTCATTTTGATAGTTACACTACATATAGGCTGAGTAGTACCAGTTTGGTTCATGATTTAATGACGCCTTCCAGAAAATCCTTCTCAACCATTTCTTCTATCTTCTGTCTTGCTTTGCTAGAGAAGGTCTTGAGGTTCTCCATTTTTATGTCCTTACTTGGAAAACAGTTGGGGTAAAGGACAGGGCTCCCTGAGTGTCCAACACATCTGCTTGTGACTTTGCTGTTAAAAACTTGGCTGAGTACATTGAAGAAAGGCAAGAGCTGCTCAATGCTGCGAACGGTGTAGATGGTTAAAAGCAAGTGACCTGGTTCCCAGCTTAGTGTTTTCCCTGAGCCATCCTCCTCCGGGTTTTTCTGCAAATACAGAGACACGGGAAATAACACAGGACAAAACAGGAAAAGCACAGGTGAAAACAAAAGACTAATTTATAATATAGTACTTTTCCAAAGTCCAAAAACGTTTGTCCTATCCACAAAACACACCAATGCTGAAGTGGAGCTTCCAAAGCAGATCCTCTGCTCCCCCTCACCATGCCCTGCAGAGGCAGTGGCTGCGAGTGTACAGGTGGCAGTCAGCTGATGCTAATGGAAGAGTCACACTGGGCATTCGAGTCCAACACCTCAGCCTAGGGCTGTCCCAAAGCAAGGCAGCCCCCACCATGCAGCCCTGTGGAGCTGCTCCCAGGCAGCACCCTGTGGGCAACACAAATGGCCCAAGCTGGTGACAGCTGGAAGGTGTGAGCTGCTTCAGCTGCTTTCCAAAGCAGGCTCCTCTCTGGTGACACACACTTCACCAGCTGATACTGCCATCAGTGATGATAAACCCCAGAGGAGGTTAAGCATTTTCACTCTGTAGCTTGAGTTCAGAGTTTTTGGGAAGGGCAAAAAGCAGTGCTATTTTTAGTATCACAAATAACACACATGGACATTCTGAGAAACACTTAAGTTTTTTTTCAAAGGAAAATGGAAATGGCTCAGTTACTCATTGTGTATTCTCAGAAGAACTCAGTTTTTATGTTACTTCCACTTCATGGGGGGAATGTCAAAGGAAAGAATTTCAGGAACCCCACAAGCAAAGGCAGCAGTCACACACCAGATGCCTGACAGCAGCAGCACACTGCTGTAACCCCACTTAGGGCTGCCTTAAATATCTGCATACTGAAGTACCTGAGCACCAGCATCCAGGTTCTTATACAGCTCTTCCCTAGTTCCTTTATCTCTGAGTCAAAAACCATACTCAAATCTAGACACTAAGGTACTATCACCACTAGAAACACCTTGTTTGTACTGTTACTGACAAACCAGTACAGAGAGCTTCTACCATGAAGTAGAATTCCAGCAGTACTGGATTTTATTCTGCAAGGAAGGAGAGAAGAAGTACAAAAGGCCTCACCAAGAAGAGCCACCTGTGGATCCACCCCTATCCCACTGCCCTGGTAGCACCTGTGGCTGAGGCAGGGGGTCATGAAAGAATGAATGGTAATGAAAGAAGAATGAAGGGGAAAGGACAGCAGTGGGAGCAGAACTTAAGGTAAGGATCACTGATTGCACAGCCTTTGAGCAAATAGATTTTTTTTTAAGACATGATACTTAAACTAATGCAAGTTTTGCCCTTTAAATGAAGCAACTGTCCTGCAACTCAGAAGCCTACAGGGCATCCATTTTGCAAACCCCAATTAGATTTAAATTCAGTATGAATGTATCTGGTGGCTTGGCTCCCTGCCACAGGAGACCACTATTTGAGCTTTACAAGTCTTCTGAAATGAAAGGCTCACACCAAACCACAGCAAAGGGAAGACTAAATTTCCAACACAAAAGGAGTTGTTGATGCCTCCTTCTTTAAATGAAGCTACTAATTTTTAAAGTTTCTCCTTTAAAAACTTATCGTTGTATTCACAGAGGAGAAGTTTCTTCCATACTGTTTCTGTACAATGCTTTTAGCATTACCCATGGCGACAGGATGTGCCCCCAGCATGCAGCAAGTGTCAGTGTCACACAGCAGCCAACCAAATGGGGTGCATGTGCAAATTCCAACTCTGAGCAATGAAATACAACCTGTCCAAGCCATTTCCTCATGGCAGTATTGGCTAAGCAAACACCACTAATTCCACAGATGCTTAAAATGACAGTTAATTTGATGGAGACCAACCAGGGATTGTGTGTTTCACACATGCAGTTTGACAAAAATTATTTTACGATTTAATTTGATAATGATTTGCAATTATAATTATTCTTAGAACTAACATCAGCTTTTTGTAATCTATTTTGTACAGGAAACTAACTTACAAACTTTTTGTTTTTTAAAATTAAAGTTATCTATAAAAATAAGGGTCTTGTACCTCAAAATTCTCTCAGCTTTGTTCTATAAAAATCTGATCTCTCTTAGTTCTTACTGAATGCTAAATAGTGCCCAGGGCCTTGAGGTGATGGTATTATTATGGCAAGCTTGTTTCACAACTCAAGCATCAAAGGCCACCCTCACCTGATGCTTGGCCATCTCCATTCCCTCCAAAACCACCGTCTTAAAGTCCTCCTGTTTGTCCTGTGGAAGGAAAGAGGAGAACTTTCAGACTGCATTTCATTTGTGAAAAGAATACTCTGCCGTGAAGGCCTTGCAGTTGCTTGGTTGGGTGCTGTGTTTCAGCTAGAAAAATCACCCACCCCGACAAGTCTGTGGTCCAGAAATGGCAGACTCAAGCTAGAATGGCCAAGACACTACTAGAGAAAACCAGCACTACCAGTTTGTGCCTCTGTTTATTTCCAGCACTGCCAAAGGAGGTTTTTAAGCTTGTTTCCCTCAGATAACAGAGCTTGAGCAACACCATACTACATTAATCTAAACATGAGTCAGAATGCCCTGAAGGGAAATAAGGATCCACTCCATTTTTTGTAGTTATTTTCTAAGAAAACCCCACAACTATATATCATAGTATTCTCCTCTGCATAAAGAGGAAATGGCCTGAAGTCAATATTCATTATCTCGTGTTATCTCATCATCATACACCTACATATGGTTCAGTGTGCAACTGCTGCCATGACTAAGGGGTTCCAGAAATTCCAAGAAGTTTTCTGAATTCTTGAAGCATACTGTGGGAGTCCTGACTTCAGGCATCTACCTCAGCATACAGTACTTACCAGCAGCATCATACATAATGAATAAATGCATGCACAGAGATTACTTGGCGTATAAAAACTTTCTAACAGATACTACATTGAACACCAGGGTTAGAGGCTATGCCTGAGGAGCAGGCAGTTAAAACTCATTACTCCTTTATACATGCAAGAAGAGAAATTGAGTCTCATCTTCATGGTTCAAAAATGATACAATGTAAAATGCAGGTATGCTTCAGACACTAGTTTTATCCCATAATTGTGATCCTTGCTTCAATAGTTCAGATCTGCCCGCAACTAAGTTATCCCTAAATTTAATGTAGCCACTTGTATCTCAGCAGCAGTTCCTTTACTCACTGAAGACATTAGAGACTGTAAATGCAGTAGCTACAGCAAGCTGCCACTGTTACAGACCTGACAAAGCCATCTAAACAGAGAGAAACCTGAGAATAAAACTTCAAAACTTTCTGCCATACGGCTTTGCACTTCCTCCCTGCTTCCCTGGCTCACCCATCAACATTTCCCAGTGAACTGCCTGTCCAGGGGGGGCTCTGTCCTCACAGCAGGAGCAGCAAAAATATCTGACAGTTCTTACTTTGTGGCAGCAGAAGGGATCTCCCTGGGACAGGGCTTGGCCAGCTTCCATTGGCTTCATCAGCAGATCAGGCCTCCAACCCCACAAACTGGGGTTTTATTATGTCCCATGCACCAACATAATGACAACCCTCATTCTGTTCCCCTCTACCAACTGTGCAGCCAAGATTTGCCCAGAACTGTTTCTACTCTCTGCTGTTCTGTTCTGTATCTCTGCTGTTTTCTGTTCATCACAGTCCCAGGCTCTGCTCAGTCTCAACACTCTTAGCTCTGTCATGTTTAAGAATGCAACAGTTTTTTAAATTTTTGATTGTTATTAACAAAACTGGTTTGCTACTTCAAAAAGTAGGTAGTCAGACTAGTATCTACATATATGACTGGTTATCTGAAAGTGATTTTATGATAAAATATATCAGATAATGGAGCATATTTTACTTTTTATTTAAATAATACTTTTAATTTAGAAGTCCAAAGTCAGTGATCATAATAATTTTGACCATAGCAGGTTATAAATTTTTCTGTTGTCTGTTTGATTTATTTTGGGGCTTTTTTGTTCGGTTTGGGCTTTGGTTTTTTTGTTTGTTTGATTTATTTGTTGTCTATACTTACATATGTTTTTTACCTGATGTTGACTTGAGATTCCTCCAGCTGGAATCTCCTACACCAGAATAAAATCCTTTCCGTTCTTCATTGTTAAAAAAAAATAAAATATTCCAACCCAAACACTGCTGTGCGTTGCTGTACATGAAACCTTTCAGTGAAAAGCAAAAGAAAAAAGCAACATACCTTTGCTTTTTTTCTCAGCAGCTTTGCCAGACGCACCACATAGGGCTTGAATTCCCTCTGATGTGTTCCTTGTCTTCGTACTTCCAAGCCTGAATCATCTGATGCTTCTGGAATAAAAGCCCAACGATACCTGCCATGAGATAACACAAGCAGATGTTATCCACACTGAACATGCAGGCTTTTCTGAGCAATCAAAAATATGAGTGGATGAGGAAATCTGGTGAAGTATCAGAGAAGGATAGAGGAAAAAAGAAACCCAAGTAAACCCTCAGAAGAAAAAATAAATTAAAAAACCTTCAACATTAGATTTAGAAATACTACAGGGCACAATCTGACACAGTGTGTACAAATCCTTCCAGTCTCCAATCCATATGAGTGTCTTTTAAACTGCAGGATAATTAGGGGTGACCAAATGTCTACAGAGCTGTGCCAGGGCACCAGCCCTCACAAAGTCACCAGTGTGCAGTGTAAAGGAAGAGGCATGATACTTTCTTTTGTCCTTCGTGGCCTCTCATTCCCAGGATCTCCAGCAAATGCCAATTGTTTTGCATTCATTTTTTTTTGTAATGAAACAGGATTGCAGAGGCACTGAGGAAGCAGTTTGGACATGTGCCCACTACTGACCAATAAAAACCCATGGGATCCCCTTTCTATGAAGGTTTGTTGCCACATCTTTCAGACAGACTGTGCAAGAATAATTTAAGCAAGTCATGCTGAGATGACATGCAGTCCTCTGATCTCATGCATTACTCACTGAGATGGGTGGGTGTATTTTGAGTTCTTACGCATTACTGCAACTAAGTACTTCAAAAATAAAATACTTGAATAAATCACTACTACTAATGATCTCTCAAGTGTGGCAAATCTCTTGCCACAGGCTAAATCAAACCAGCTTGAACTAATCTGATATGCAGCATCATTTGCCCTGGAAGTCACTCAGATATTGTGAGGGAATGAACTGTGGGCTGCCCTGGCTGAAGTCCAAAGAAAGAAGGGAAACAGAAAAGCAAACACTTTTATACACTAGAATTTTACCAAGAGGCATGGAAAAACATCCAAAAACTTAAACGACAATGCTTTCTACTCACATCTGAAACTGAGGCAGGTTTTCAGATGGTAAAGCTAGAGCCAAGTCCAGAAATTTGCAAGCAGACAAATACAGGTTTAGCCACCTCTGGCTGTTGTAGGATGTGGAAAAACCATTCCCGCCTGTGTAAGTTGTCTCCAAACCAGCAACAGATGGGCCAGAAGTTCTAAAATATATTATAGCAGGGAAGTGAGTCATAACAACCTTCTGCCACATTGAAAACTTTTTTTTTCTTACTTGCCTTTACAAACACACAACTCTTTATTTACCAGCATTATCCTGAATTTATAAATTGAATCCCAACACAAGTCTGTGCCATGAGTGCAGTTCTGTATGCATGCATAATATATATGTGATAAAATGTCAATGTATAATTAATGTGTTGTACTCTATCTTATTCCCAGATATTCAAATTATGAGGAAGTTTAAAATTGTCAGTCATTATGATATTACTTTGAGGGAAAAGCTCTCCAAAAAACAAAACAAAACAAAAAAAAAAAAACTAGGAAAAACGTGAGCAAAACTTGGGCAAATAACTCTGGCTCATTTGAGAAATCTACCTCTGCTGCTAGAATTGACTGAAATTGGATCACACTGTATAGAAAACAGATGAGAAAAAATGGATAATAAAACAAGAAAAAATATCTACCTCACTTACCTAATAGGAGAAGGAACTATGCTTTAATAGTGCATCAGTCTTATTTAGAATAAGTGTATGACACAGAAAAGGTGTAAGTCATGCCATACATAATTTAATTGCCCCAGCAGTGCATTTTAGTCAGGCAGACATTGTAAAAACTCAGACACTTGTATCTTATAATTTCCCTTAGTGATTTATGATCAATCTGACAGCAGAATTTCTTTGGTTTTGTCCTGAACAGTCTGTCCCTAGTACCCCAGTCAGACTGAACTAGCGTTTACTTGTCCTTCTCATTTGAGCTCAACAGCTCTAAGACAAATTATTTTAAAGAATGACTCCACTCCCCATCAGCATACCAAGGGATTTTTATAAAGTCAAACAAGCAATAAGTTCATACATTTACCTGGAAATGTCTTCATCAGCAGTGAGCTCCTGTTCCATCAGTAAAAACACTTGCACCTGAAGATCAAATGCTACATTTCAATACCATTTTTAATGGACTGTAACTCAGGAAAGTCTGAATAATAAGCCTTAGACAAATAGTTTGGAGCTTTATTTTCTTTCCTGCATGAGTGGACACTGGCACCTTAAAGCTCTTTCATCCCTTACATATAACCTGAATAACACAAAGACCTCCAGGAACTGTCTCTTTTATGGCCAGGAAAGCTCTCAAAGGCTAATCCCCTCCACTACCTAGAAAGAGAGCAAGACCTAAACAAAATGAGAATAAAGGATTGTTTAATGGAGCAGGTCAGGCTCAGGTGTGAATTCCCAGAAGCACCACAGTCCTCCTAAATGAAAGTAGCTCCAGGACTGTGGTAACTTGTGTAAAGGCCAGGGGACAGCACAGGAATCAGAAGACCACACTGAGTAGAATGAGTTTTCTAGTATTTATACTATCTATTATATTATCTGTGGTTATTCAAGGGCTACATTAGGCACCTGCAGATTGAAAAAATAATTAATCACAGCAATGATTCTGGTTTGCTCCCTCTGTTATTCAGTCCCTTGGGAACTCCTTGAATAGCAGGCTGAATGGATCACAGCATGCACCAGCCACTCCCCTTCCATTCCCACTGCTAAAGCTGAAACCCAAAAGAGTGTGTCAAACAGCCAACACAGGAGATTCTGCAGGTAGAAACTCTGGAAACAGATATTTTTACTGTTTTGTTCTGAAGAGTAAAATGAGGAAGAAGAAATCTGAGCCAAGCCTTGTATAAATCTAGTCACAAAATTTAGCCACCTGAATGACCATCAACTGCCAATGAAACATGGATTCCAACTCCTATACATGGATTCTCATCCTCATTGCTGGAAGAAGAATGACCAGGAAAGTAGAAATGGAAACAGAAAAAGAAGAGCAGGAGTGGGAATGGTGGAGAGGGTACACATACATAAGCAGAAAGTGAAGTAGGATTCAGTAGGGAAGAATGAGGGCAAATGCAAATTTAATTCAGGAGACAGCTGAACAGCTGAAACAGTGTAAGCTAACAGATACTCAATTTCATCACAAAAAACAGACATCAGGACTATGAAAATAAGTCAGCTTTCAATTTGTGGCCATTGCACATTTATTTGTACAATCTCTAGAAGCTATTTTCTTAAAAATCCTGAGGAGGAATGAGGTTGTGTCTCATATGTGCACCAATCTTCTAAATAATGAATGACACCTGCAACTCACCAGTTCAGTGATCATGGTTGGCCAAAGTGAGGTAAGGTGCTGTGGAGACATTCTTAAAAGTAATACTCTGAAAAACAGGAACACTTGGGAATGAAGAGTGGGCACCTGTGGCAACCGAAGACTTTCTACCAGCCTTTCTGAAACGAAAAGCCAAGAAGGATCCCTCAGTTCAGAATAATTCCAATGAGAATTCTCTCCTTCCTGCCTTTTCTCTCAATGTTAACTTTAAGCATTTGCCATGTTACTGTTCCAGTACTTTACTGGTTTTATTCTGTCAACATAAAGAAATAACCACTTCATCAAAGAAGGAACAAAATAGAGAAACCTCTAAAGAGTGCAGTTGCCTATTTTGGGTTAGTTCTCTATATAAATGCAATAGTGCATCTGGGAACTTTGCTGATGTTATGCAGAGTTTCACCCATTACAACAAGAGGAGTTAACAGATTCCAAACAATACAAAACCAGCCTGAACAACTTGGATGTATTAGTGTTATTAAAACACTGCACCCTCATAGTACTTGAGAAATTACAAAGGGATGATACAGTTTTATTGAATTATGATCACCTCTAGGCTTTCAATATATACAGAGGCAGACACAAAGAAATTTTTCAGTCAAACCAATAAACAAAAAAAAAACCCTAACCAACAAACCAAATAATTTTACAAAAAATAGATTACAGAACAAATGAAACAAAAAAGTTAATTTTCAACTTGGTATATGATGGCAATTGATTTTCCATATAGAAGAAGAGACCTAAGTGTCCCTTTGGTGCCATGAAAAAATGATGCATCTAAAAGCTGCTGCTAACTGTTAGCATCATCTTAAAAAGAAGATCCAAGCAGTTCCCATTCCCAGTCACTTAAGGTAAAGGGTCATTGTAAGAAATAAACTTCAACGATAAATATGACAGATAAACTGAACTGAGGAAAAAACATCAGCAAAAGAAGTCCAGAATTCAAACTGTCAAGGTCATTTTTTCTATTTATCCCTAATTGATAGGCTTTTATACCTCAGATGTTCATGTCAACACATATTGTGCAAGTATCCAAGGATATTGATCAAGGGATAAGATGACTGATCAGTGAAATTATCCGGATAAAAGTCAACTGGCAATCACAAAATCTGCATATCTTGTAGTCATTTCAGACTGAAAACATTTTAACCAACAGCTGCAGAAACATTGTTTCAGCTATGGAAAGAGTATCCCAGACTGATCTTGCAGGTTAAAAATTTAACCTGCTGTTACTCTGTCACACCAGAATTCCACAGCTAACAGAAAGAAGTTCACTGAAGGATACATATTTCCTGACCTTGTATGTCTGGCAGGTATTTCTGGTACTGGTCAATCTCGCTGCTAAAAATGGCGAAGGCGAGTCTCTTGAGGAGCATGGCACGCTGCTCCAGCTCCGCATCTCTGTTAGCGAACAGATTGAGGGAGCTGCTCTGGGCCACCGCCACTCGTGCTGGAAGAGAACAGGGAAAGCACAGCCAAGAGCTTATGAATTTCCCTCCTGCTTCATTTCAAGGCACAAATAACTCTTTGCAATAATGGGGTTTGAAAGCAGATGTTAAGATGATGTACGGTTTGCAATTTGAATCTGTAACCAGAAGTTCAAAATAAAAGTTGAAAGAAAAATCTGTAAGTATGCACAACAGTGGCTGGGTTTAGGGGTTTTTGGGAAAGAGTTTAGCCATTTTTTAAAAATAAAATTTGCATGTATTGATGCTCAGAAAATTCAAAAGTTTAGAATATTTTTTTTTTAAGCAGTGTCAGATCTTCAAACCCAAACCAACTAAAAACCAACCCCACCCACTCTGCTTAATCAGCTTTGCCATATAGGCAAAATTCACTGCGTGCCAGGATGGTATCAAATTCTCTCATTTCAGGTTATTTATGGATCTCCAGAAACAAACAGTCAAATAAAACATTAAAAACACCAAATAAATCAAATTGGAAGAAATGTTGAACAAGTGTTTTCTTTAAGATACTTATTTTTCATTTATTTAATGTTAATACTGGAGAGAAGTCACTACTATATCAATACTTACTCATCAAATCTCTGAATGTGGTTTTGTCATGCGTCATCAAATTATCCATAATAGCTCTCCAACTAAAAGAGGAAAATCATACACAAATCAGAAAAGCAAGAAAAAAAGCAAGAATTTTCAGGAACGTTTGCAAATTTTTTTGCTCTTTCAGTTTAGGCTAAAGCTTCGAATCCAAGCTCTCTGCTTCATAAGGTACCATTTACATGGTGTTGTTTGAAATGAAACTGTTTCTTTAACCCCCTTCTCCAAGAAAATAAGGGATGCCATTCAGGGGGACCTTGACAGCTTGAAGAAGTGGGCCCATGTGAACATCATGAAGTATAAGGCCAAGTGCAAGGTCCTGCAGAATGGTCAGAGCAATTCCAAGCACAAATACTGGCTGGACACAAAATGAATACTGAGAGCAGCTTTGAGGAGAAGGGCTTGTGGCTGATGGTGGATGAAAATGAAAAACTGAATTTTATCTGCCAGTGTGTTCACAGCCCAGAAGGGCAACTGCATCCAGGGCTGTACCAGGAGCGTGGCCAAGAGATCAAGGGAGGTGATTCTGCCTCTCTACTCTGCTCTGGTAAGACCCCACCTGGAGTATTGCATCCAGCCCTGGGACCCCCAGCGTAAGAAGGATGTGGACTCCCTTGAAGAGGTCCATGGGAGGACCACAAAGATGATCAGAGGGCTGGAACACCTCTCCTATGAAGACAGGCTGAGAGTTGGGGTTGTTCAGACTGGTAAAGAGAAGGCTTCAGGGAGATCTTCTAGCTGCTTTCCAGTACCTAAAGGGCCTTCAGAAAGCTGAAGAGCAACTTTTTACAAGAGCATGGAATGATAGGATAAGAGGGAATTACTTTTAAAGTAAAGTAATCCCACTTTTAAAGAAAGCTGATTTAGATACTAGGAAAAAGTTATTAATTGTGAGAGTGGTGATGCCCTGACACAGGTTGCCTGGTGAAGCTGTGGATGCCCCATCCCTGGAAGTGTTCAAGGCTAGGTTGGGTGGGGCTCTGAGCAGCCTGGTCTAGTGGAAGATGTCCCTGCCCATACCCATAGCAGATGTATTAGAACTAAACGATCTTTAAGGTCTCTTGCAATGCAAATCATTCTATGTTTCTACAAAATGCTAACCATGTTGTCTCACAGAACATATTTTTTTTTATGATAATTATTTTTAAAAATAGATTTGCACATAGAAATATACCTTTTATAATTTTCATATTTCACATGGTAACCTAAACCACAGAAAATCTCTATTTTTCTCAGTAAAGATCTATTGGGAAATATAGTTAATGGGGCCATATGTTAATGGAATACATAAAATCTGTAAGGGCCATCAATATAAACAAGAATAAAGTCTTACTAGTTAACACAGGAAGCATCCATCTGGAAGAAACTGGAATCCATAAAGAGGTCAAAGGCTTCCTTCTTCCATGCTCTCCTTGTATACTGATAACCACTAAGACTGCTTAATAACTGGACACAGGCTCGGTAGCTGGATGCATTGTGAGCACTAAACAAAGAAAAAGTCAACAAACACCAGTTTTGAATTTCTGCTCTATAGAAAGTTTGATAGACATCTTACCCTAATCATGCCTGTTTCAACTTAAGTGCCACCATCCAAATTTCTACTGGCTGTAGACATCTTCTACATCAATTCAATAAACTAAAGATACCTGTGATTACGGAGGTAGGGCACAACATAGTGCATAATATTTACAAGCAAAGGAATAACTCTCTCTTTTTCATCACTGTAGAAAACCATGTCCAGGAGATGAGCCAAAACCTATAAAACGAGAGGAAGATATGTTATAATGCATTCTTAAATTGCTTTTTACCTACCATTCTTTTTTTTTGTGTGTGTGTAATGTTCTTTACTGAACATTCAAGTTTATGATAAAAGTGATCACATTTCAGGTACCATGCAAAATCCAGAGTATAAAGATTCCATCATTTTTATGGCACATTAAGGTAAAAGCACAGAAGCACAAAGTCCTGGTTAAAGCACTCTAGAGAATAAACTACAAACAAAGAAAAAATTCAAAGACTGACTGCAATTATCAGCAGTAAATAAGATGTACCACAAAGATAAACATACAAAGCTTACAATCAAAAAAGTTAGCTATACTACACATCTTGTCCATCTCAATGGGTTAGTAACAAACTTTTACATGACAAGACCCAGAATCCATTCACATCAGTGTTTCCCATGAAATCGCCTTCTCCAAGCTTCTAGTCCAAAGCTTTTCACAATATAGAAGTTTATTATAAGACACTATTCATTATCTCCAAGGAAACATTTACCTCAGAAAGTAAGGTCAACGCATGGACACTATAAACAGATGGAGTTATATTTGAAGTTTCCATTGCTGGAGACAGCATATCTAAATGAAGATAATAATAATAAAAAAATATCCAAATTTAGTTTTCTCAAGCCATAATTTACTTTATAGCATATTTTAAAAATATGTATTTTGAAGAATCACAAGCTTTGCTAGACACATTAGTGCTAGAACAACACTGAAGAATTTTACATACATTCAAATATAGCAAAGCTGTTCTCTTCATTAATTTTAGCATGAAAATTAATGTTTTGTTTTAAATAAAGATGAAAATGAACCTACCTTCAACATCAGATTCTAAGTTGTTTCCATCAACCATAATCTTGGGGGAAGGCTTAACCTCTAAGTTTCGTCTTAGCCAAGTGGTCTGTTCCAAGGAAGAACCAGCAATTGCCCCAATGGCATCCACTATCTTGTGTGTTACATCCTGGTAGAAAAAAGAAAAAAAAAACCAAGCATTTTAGGAACTTTGTGCAGAATGGTTGTATTCATTGTCCTGACGTGTAGAAAAGCTATATAACCACATATAGAATTGCTTTCAAATAATTTCTATCTTGTCAGTGATTAATAACTTCACAGAAAATGAGAGCTTTTTCAACAAACTGTAAATATAAGGAGAAGATATTAAAGAGTCATTTCATACTACAGAACTGATAATCAAGTATTTCTACTACATTCAAGCATCTAGTTCCAGCCCCACTGCCATGGACATGGACACCTGTCGTGGTTTGACATAGAAGTGAATTTTTTCTAGGAAGTTGGGTCAAACCAATCAGTGGTCAGGTTTAGATATTAGCACTTGGAGTGACCACTGAAAGTATGGATACGCCTCTGAGAACACAGGAAGTTAAAAGCAAGAACTCCCAGGAGAACTCTCTCTTTTAATTCCAGTCGTCAGAGAGTGCAGACTCCTCCCCTGCCCGGCCTCGGGCTGGGTGGGGGAGGGGAAGCCACGCGGCCTTGCCCAGGTAGGCCGAGGGGGCTGAGGGTCTGGAACCGAGCCAGCTCCTGCGGACGGAAGGGTGGAGAGAAGCGGAGATGCCTTTGCCCCCCCCCCCCCAAGAGGGAAAGAGATAGAGAGCCTGGCGGCACCTAGAAATTTGCCGGCAGAGGAGAAAGAGAAAGAGGGGGGAATGCCCAGCGTAGGAGGCGGAACGCTAGACAGAGATATTAGCTGTCCAGGGAGTCTGAACTTTTAACCCTTTCTAAGAAATGAGGGCTTTTTAAAAGTATTACTCTTCCTTAATTTGTAGTAGAAAAGAGATAGTCTAGGAACTGAGATGTTAGAAGAAGAAATATTTAGGTGGGAAGAGATGATGAAGTAGCTTTGGCTAGACTTTTCTTGTTAGCCATGGACTGAACTAAAATCTCTTGCAATAGAAACTGCATTTTAAGAAGATGCAGTGGTGACCTAGGGAGACTTGTTTCAGCTTCGAATAGCGCAGGAATGGCGAGAAACAAAGAAAGCTGAAAAGAGAATGGTGATGCTCTCTGTCTTCGGAAAGAAGATGAGTCCTGTTTTTAGACCCCTCGGCCCCAGGGGAAAATGGGGGGGACTGTAGTCCCAGGATGAGAAACTGAACTGTTGTATCTTTGAGTCTGTAACAAAGCATCCTTAAAGGAGCCTTATGAGCAGTCTGTCCATGCACAGTAGTGAGAGCACTGTGACATGGAATAGAGAGTGTCACACTGGCAGATTTTTTCCGAGCAGTTGCCATGTGTGACAGGGAAACACAGGGGGGCAGCTGTGTTTCCTGGGAGTCTGTGGTACAAGAGAGACTTCTCTCTCCCTTGATAGTTTAAGTATAGATTACCTAAAAAGTAGTAATTTGATCAAGAATCCCGGGTAATATTTCATAGCTGAGTGTTTTTAGAATTAGGAAGAAGAAGAGTAATTTAAAAAGTCTTCATCCTAGATTTAGTTTATGTGTTTTCTGTATTAGTAGTAGTTTAATAAAGTTTTTTTTTCCTTTGTTATTAAGCTTGGACCTGCTCTGCTCTGTTCCTGATAACATCTCACAACATTTATTTAAAAAAAGTACATTTTCATAGGGACGCTGGCATTGCGCCAGTGTCCAACCATGACAACACCTTACACTAAACCAGGTTGTTCAGAACCTCATCCAAGTGGCCTTAAACAATTCTAGTGATGGGGCATCTGCAACTTCTCTGGGTAACCAGTTCCAGTGCCTCACCACCTTCGCAGTAAAGACTTTTTTCCTAATATCTAATTGAAATCTACTCTCACGTGTCCTGTCCTGCCCTTGTCTCATCACTGCATGTTCTTGTAAACAGTCCCTCTCTATGTTTCTTGTGGCTTCCTCCAGGTACTGGAAGCCTTCCCTTTTCCAGGCTGAAGAAACCAAATTCTTTCAGCCTTTTCTCTTAAGAGAGGTGCTCCATTGCTCTAATAACTTGGTGGCCCTCCTCTAGACTTGCTCCAAGAGGTCAGTATCCTTCCTGTGCTGGGATCAAGATGATCTTTAAAACCTTTTCCAACCCAGGCCATTCTATGATTCTATGATTTATTGTTTAATATTTTAAAAAGACACACACAACAAATTTTTTACCTGTAGATCTCTTTGATCTTTCTTATTCTCCAGACTTGGGTTTTTCATGATGAACTCATTAAGAACACTGAAAAAATATAGAAGTTGAACAATGGATTTTCTTCTCATAATACATTATTCAGCAGTTTTCAGAGTTAGGACAAATCTGAAGATAATTATTTTCACAATATTTATTCAGTAAACCTGCAGGGATTGCTACTTACCAATATTCCAAGAAACATCTTGTCAAGTTTCTTAAGTTAATTTTGATCATAAGAATTTACCAAGAACATGTTTTACATGATTATATACAAAAGTATCTTCAAAGACAGTTTACTAGGGAAGATAAACTCAAAATATTGAAAAAAAAAAGTTCCTTGAACCATTATACAGAAAGTCATATTCAAAGTTATATTTCTAACAGTCCACAAACGGTTTCCATGGTGAGAATTCAGCCCACTCTAGTGGGTTTCAAATACCTAAGAAGTAGTAATTGTTGTTATTTTTCAGGAAAAATTAGAAACTTACATCTGTTGCTTAAAGAGCCTGAATCACTGAAATAATCATTAAGGTAAGGTCATGGCTTATATCATACTATAATATAAAATTTAATATATGTAGCCATTCCTCAGAGAAACTAATTTGATAAGACCCACAGAACTCAGGCAACAGCTCTACAAGTCAAAAGTAAGAGACAGATTTAGAAACACTAACACTTCAGAATAATTCCACACACCTACATTTGAGCATATTTGAAAATTGCAAATATCAGGAGCACTTACCCAAGTATGAGAAACTGTCCTGGGGCTGGAAGACCAACCTGTATGGAATCTTTTAACAAAAGCAGCAGTGCTGCCCAGCTGTCTACTAAGCTGGTCACTGGAATCCTAAGGGAGAGAGAGCAGCAATGTCAATGATGAGAACATCATCTCCCTCAGATATTTCTCCAATTTCTTTTTACATCACACCTCTCCTGTCAGATATTTGGAATCAACACCCTTACAGATTCATTTAATACTAGGTTACTACATCAAGTCATGAAGAAACAGATCCAGGTAGAAGAAGAGCATTCTCAAAAGACATGCTTTTCATTGCAAAGCTGGAGTGGCATGAATGAGTTAATGAGCACAATTAAGATCAGCTTTCTTTGGGCAGATTACCTGCAGGATTTTTAGGCGGGGGAAGAAAGGTAATGCAACACTATGGAACTCACAAAATAAACCACCTTTTTTAACAAACCTACAGATCAAACCCATTCTTTCTTCACTATTTATATTACACAGACTATTCATCATCCTATGACAAAAAGATGCAAAATATTCAAATTGATCATCTTTCTGATGAAGAAATGAAATTTAGTTTCTTTTCTTACCTTTGAGTATAAGCATAGAAAAACTGCAACATGCAGACTTCCAGTGAAAGATGTTTCTAGAAAAAGATATGAAACCTGTGTTGTCAGAAAGAAGTGGCATTTTTTCCCCTCACCAGGGTAAAATTTACAATGTTACAATGTCACTGCAATGCCTAAACATATAGCTTAATTATTTAGAATATTAAGTGTCCATTCAGATATCCCTCTGTAAAGTTATACTTCCCTTCATTTATCTCTTAGCTATAGGGAAAATTTTCACATTGTGCTGCTCAGCTTTGTCAGTGAAGTACCCATATCATCAGTGCTCTAAGCTGCTTCAAGAGGACATCATATAAATCAATAGGATCTGTACAGTTTCCATACCTTGTCCTTTGCTATGGCTGGAGGCTGCTTCAGAACTTCTTTCACAGTCTGTATGACAGTCTCTGTTCTCATAACACTGATAGAGCGAACCAGCTCAACCAGCAGAAGCTGCTCTTCACCTGCTGTAGGAATAACCTAAAAGAACCAGATGTATGTCACAGACTATCAACACAGACAATGGCTATGCCAAAACTAAGGCAGCTGTCCTCATGGGATTGAAATTTTACCAACTAACAGGTCATCTAGAGACCTGGTATCACCTACTCTTCCCCTGAAGAATTCAGAAAGATTATTCCATTGTAAAGTGTTACCTCCCTGACAGTACCGTTCCTAATTAGAAATGCAAATATTGTCCATACTTCATTGTATTTTTTTCACTGGAATGTCCAAATTTTCTTCTTCCCAACGCTAAATCACTTTAAAGTATTAGCGCTACTTGAACTGACCACTGTAATATAAACATACCTTTGTCCTTGAAGTATTTTTGTTTTGCCTCCTTTCATTCCATACAAATGCAATAGCAGCCATGAAATGAACACCATGATTCATTGAAATTGGACCCAAAAGTTCCAGAATCTGTTGCCTCAAATTCTGAAATATGAAAGCAGAACACATACCCCTTTAGATAAGCACCTCAGCGTTATGTTCAAAACATTTTCTCTGCAGAAAGCAAAGAAGTGACACATTGTATTGAACTGATACATTTTAGCTTATAAGCATATTCAATACTCATCTATAAAAGCCTGGGTTTTGAGGTGAGTGAGTATATGAGGACAAAGGCATAAAAATTCAATTTAGGTTTAAGGGAAGGGAATTGAAATTATTTTGACAAAAGTATTAATGAACAAGTTATACTATCCCTGATGTTCTGACCTTAGTTGACCCAAGGTTAATAGTGGTAATGGACGCAGCAGCAGCAGCAGCAGTTTTCTCTGAAGAATCTGCAAGGTGCAGGATGCTCCACAGTAAAGTCACAGAAGACATGATCATATGCAAGATAGAGAGAATCCCATTGCGTGCTTCAACCAAATGCTTCTGATCTACATTAACCAAAAGCTAGTGGGAGAGGAGAGGAGTATACAATAACTACGTAAACGGCATATTGAAAATAGAGTAAATTTAGACTTAACGTGGGAATTTCAACCTTAACTCTTTTTCAGAAGTTTTTCATTAATTCTTAAAATATGTACAGCTTTGAGACTTCTAAAATAATAGAGAAACTTTTGACTGAGTTGTCCAATATCAAATGTACTGTGAACATGGGAGGCCTCAAGTCTACAGCAATCAGTTTTGTATCCTCTGCCTATACCTTTGCAAAACAATTATTTCAGAATTTTAAGTCCAGCTAATACACTAGGCAAAATTATTTATTTACATGAACAAAACCCACTTTTCAGTCACTTTTAAATGAATGGAAAGCAAAGGAGTGTAAGAATGGAAAAAAAGCACAAAAACAAGATTACTGAGAAAACAGGGTAAAAGCTTCTTATGGAACCTGGACCAAATTCTTAACAGACACTATGCTCATTACATTAGCTCTAAAAATACTGCTTGACTAAAAAGAAAAATTGTGAATACACAGAAGGAGCAGAAGGATAATGTTTATACATATTGCAAGATGAACACAAGGAAGGCAGCTCTAAAAAGTGGAATTTTAAAGGTCTTGAGGAATTCAACTTTAGTTATTTCAGAATAACAAAAACAAACAACCAAAGGAAGCAAACAAATATATGAGTATTCTCTTACCTGTATCATCCATAGAAACATGTTTTTCTGTTTGTATTGTCAATAAACCCCCATTTATAGCTAAGACAATATATTTGTTATTTTTGTCACCCAGATTTCCATAACTGCTAATATAATCACAGTCCTTAATTTGACATGTATTGCATAGGAAAGTCTCAGACACCCAGATAAGTTTACCTGGTGATACTGTGTAGATGGATCCAGGAGGCAGTAATGAATTATTGTTGTGATCCCTTCTAGTAAAGTGAGAACCATATCTGGGGGAGTGACAGATGCCATCCAGAGAGGCCTAAAAGAAGAGCAATTTTTTAAAAATTAGTTAATCTGATAGTAAAGTAATTCAAAGCAATCAAATTCAGTTAAAAAGATTATACCTCTACATATACATACCTATTATCAGATAATCCAGTTTCATATTTATACTGCTGAATTAAATTATCCAGGTTCCTGCAGAGCTGAAGAGTCACTGAAACAACCACCCTCTGAAGAACCTTTCCCATGTAAGGCAACGTAGAAGTGATAAGGCCAATCCACTGGGGATGCATTTTACAGGCACAGTGCTGGTGCAAAGCTCGTATCACCGCGCACAGAAACATGCCTTGGCAGGTTATTGGCTGGGAATGTAAATACTGCAGAGAAGTCATTGGCTGCTGGGGACCAATGTGCTCCAGGTCCGTTATGACAAAGTCAAACACTGTTTCATTTTCCTCAGGCACAGTCATTACTCTGTGTTCCAGCACAATCAGCCGCTGAAGTACTTTCAAAAGTTGTGACTGCAGAGTACTACCATTGTCAAACTCATCCTCAGAAAAATTTATAAGGCTGTCTTCAGAGAAGCCTTCTTCTACAGCCACAATGTTTTTTCCAGCTATCTTTTCACTGTGCCATTTCTGGGCACTGAAGATAGAAGACAGCAGACAATGCAGGATCACTTTCTGAACCTTGCACTTGGACAACATGTCTGAAATAAAACTAGGAAAGCCCTTGGCAGAGCTTTCTATGACTTTTGCCAACTCAGCAAAGAGAAGTGTCAGAATTTCTATACTCATCATTTGCATGTTGCGGTTTCCTATGAGGTCTTGTGAAGTTACTTTAACATGAGTTGGGTAATGGCTCCGCATGTAGTATAGACACAAGGAGATAAGAATTTCTATGTACATAGAGCTCCGAAAGTTATGGTTAGAATCAACTGGGATGTGACTATAGAAATCCTTGCCCATAACAGATATTCGATGCCTGGCTAGAAGATTTTGGAGCAATGAAAGCTGAGGAGTGTATGCATTGTTGACACTGGTAGTGGAGATAGCACTTACAAAAGCTGAAGGATTTGTTTTCAGAATTGCCTTAATTGCAGAAAAAGCATACAATGTCCTTGAAGAGTCATACAACTGGAGATAAAGCAGCACATGTTGATACAGTGGATGGATATTGAAGTTAGGAGATTTTCGCATTCCTGGGGATCCGACATCACTTTCTATTTCTGAAATTTCTCCTTCTCCACAACTGTACCAATTTTCTAAATCAAGACCATCACTAAAGAAGACATTTGTTTGTTTAAGCTTTTCTGTTTGTGCTTTCTTCTTCTCTTCATCTTTCTTTTTGGCTATTTTTACCTTAGGTTTTGCACCTGGTTGCTTACCAGCCTCTTTAACAATTGTTTCTTTTTCTGACATTTTTTCTGGTTGCTTTCCTTTAAAGCTGAACTGAATACTACTGTGGCTATGTTTTCTAGATTTTGATTCAGCGGAAGAAAGAGTAAGATCAGAGAAGGACTGCTGGCTTTCTGCAATACAAGGTGAAGAGTTATTTCTCGACATTTCGTCTCCTAAGCTCTCAAGTCCAGTCTCAGTTGAGGCTGACAGTAACTGTGAGCTGTCATTACTAAGTAAACTACTCTGGCTACTTTGAATATTTTGATCATCACTTTTTGTAACCTCTACAGAGCTATCCAATGAGCTGAATTTACATGAAGTATCCTCAGAGTGCAGACTGTCTTTAACTGGTTCAACTTCTCCAAGACCACTTACCACTTTGCATATGAGGTCTGTAACTACTTGTTGCACAATTTCATCAGGTGAGTCTTCTTTCAGAGTCTGAGAGCTATCTTGAGCACTCAGGCTTTCTGTTTCCACTTCATAACTGATGTTGTCTCCAGTAGATGACTGAGAACAGCCAGAGTCAGAACTCTGCAGTATTTCAGCCTGATGATCAGGAAGGTCAAAATCAGATACAACCATTGGTATGGTCTCACTGCTGGTACTTAACAAGGAAAGCCTGTCACTCAGGGGATTGACAGTCAGGCTGAAGTTCTCCATTTCATCCACACCAAGTTGTTTCTCATTGCCTTCTTTAGGTATTATAAGTTGTCCTTGGCTTACAGGCATGTGGGAAAATGCTTGAAAAACACAAAAAATGCATATATATATAAGATTTTGTTCTTCAGAACAAAATTAAAATTTAGAATTTAAACTATTATTAAACTATTATTGAGACTTCAAATTATGAAGGCATGGTAGTGTCTTTTCATTCCACAGAAGAAAAAATATGTCAATAAGCATATGACATGTTCACAAAAACAAAGCAAAATTGTTTTTTACCAGTACACCTTAGCAAAACAACGTAATTCTCCATGAAACATTATGTAGTCTTATCTGCTTTTGTTTCCACAAGAGACAGAATTAGTAAATTCTGAACTAAAATTACACAATACATGCAAACACCTTCAAAACTTATTGGTATGTTTTCAGCCAGCCTCACATCATTCATAAAAATATTTAAGTTCTTGGTTAAGCTTCAAGCCATATTCTTATGTTCTACCAAGACTCAGTAAGATGTGAAAAAATGCTCTGCATAAAAATACTTGCATAACATTTTAATGTAAAAAAAAAAATAAAACCTGAAACAGTACTGGGGGCACACAAACTTGAATTAGGAAAATACCACACAAATGCAAATATAAGCCATAGCTATTCCAAGACTTTTTTCCGTTACCCTCCAAAATTTGTACTATGTTTTTAACATTGCATGTAAACAGCAAGCAAAACAAGTAAACAAAAGAAATTAGGGATCTTCCTATCATCTTCTTGTGTACATACCATCAGTGCAGCTGAACTTCTGCATAAACTGCTTTTCATTTTCCTCTTCAGGGTGATTGGGCGATTTAGTCCAGTAACATTCGGCCTGTACTCGCTGAACAGAAACTCGCTGAGTTTTTGGATGGAGAAGCAGTAGGAGCAAAGGTTCCAGAACCCTTGCAATATCATGTCTTTGAAGCACTTGATTTAACCAGGCTTGTCCCACTGACCAAGTGGAACCATCCAAGCTATTGAGGCTGTCCAGCATGATAAACAAAGATCTAGAATGGAAAGAAGAAACAATCTAGTGGATATTGTACACTACTCACAGAGTAATCCCATTTGAATCTGATATATGACAAATGTAATGTTGGTACATACTCCATACAAAGCAGTATTTGGAATCAAAACTTTGAACCTGCTCTTCATATTTCAGTCTAGTCTAAGGAAGAGGTAGTAACCAAATCAGTTGTAACAGTTGCTCTAATAGTAGCAAGATCGAGTATTTGTACAGCTATTAGCATAACAAGCCTTTATTGCCTTTTAAGGGGTATGCCATTAAAAAATATACAATTTTAAAAGCCAATTCACAAGGATATATGGAAAAGAAAACATTGAAAGATCTTGTCTTCAAGAACAGAGAAGAGAAATATACTTGACAATTCAGCAGTTCCCACAATCATCTTCTTCTTTTAACAATTTTAGGCTTGAGAATCCTTTTCAGACTAATGGAAAAAATATATATTGGACTCTGAATTTTACCTACTGTTTTACATTCTCCAGTAGTACACGTTCATAAGCTTTCAGCTGTATGCACAGAATTTATCACCATTTATGCAGTGAGTGACAGCATAAGACAAAGAAAGAACCTTTTTACTCTACTCCTTTCAGCTAAGTATGCAATACAAAATCGAAATAAACACTTTTCCACAACATTTGTGCTAGCTAAGAAAGACAAAAGTAGTTCAGAGTCCAGATCTTCAGTCTTTTCTAAGAAGATACCAATACCAGAACACAAAACAGAAATCCTCTGCTGCTTGCCATAAATGACCTCTTACACAGATTAAACAAAAGAACTTATAGTTTAGCACTTGCTTGCAATTCGGTTTTTAAGTTTTTTTAGTTTTACTGTTACTTTCTACTTAATATAATTCAAATTCTGTTTTAATTTCTCTCTCTTGCTTCTCTTTTTATCAAAACACAGCAAGAACTCAGATATTAAGCTCAATATAGGCCACAGTGATTTTAACTACAGTGATGGTCAATGAATATTGTGACTATTCCTTCCCCACACTCTTCATAGCTTCCAGGAAAAATTTACAGCTAACGTAATCTTCACTGTGAAAACAATTTTGTCTAACACAAATTCTTGTCCACAAATTCATTTCTTGTCCTTCTTTCTTCCTCTCACAGTTACACTGTAGTTCTTCAATTTTTAAACGCCCCATGTTGCTGTATAATATTGTCAAACATTTTCAAGTAAAATTATTTCAACTGAATCAGACTTGCAATCACCAACCTGTCAAAGGTGCGGCCAAAGGAAGAAGATTTGTTAATATGAAGATCTCGTGTGAGATGCCATAGCACTGCAAACTTGGCATGAGCTTCCATTCTTACTTTCTGTGGACCAAACCATAAGTTAGATCTGTCAGAATGTAAAACTTCTGATAAGAAGTGGAAAAAGAAAGTCATACAGCATCCTAAACAATATAAGATATAATGAAATTAACTTCTTTAATTATGTGTTAAAGTACTATTTTTTAGTCTTAAAAGCAGTAATAGCCAACAGTAGGTGCCTGTGAGCAATTTAGTACCATGAAAGTATTACCTCCTATCTTGATCTTGCCTTAGTTTTAAAGTTTAGCCCGTCTCTTTCTAGTCAACTTATTTTCATTCCATTACTGCATAGAAAGAAACAGAATAATTTTCTAGCTAGATATGTAGATTGAGCTCTTCACTAACATGTAAAATTTAACTCTGGAACAAATTGGACAAACAGGACATACTTACTGCCCAAAGGATTCATAATGACTAATACAGTCATAGTAATAATATGTAGAATATCATAGAATATCCTGAGTTGGGAGGGACCCACAAGGATCACTGAAGTCCAGCTCAGGATATTTAATGGAAAAAATGGTGTAAAGTAATAATTGTTCTGTTTCTCTCTTTACTGAGGTTGATCCAGGCAGAGTTATTCCAGCAAGGCTGCAAACAACAGTAAATGTCATTATATGACTTGAACACATGTATAAAAGCAGCTTCACCCAAAAGACAAGGAAGCTAATAAGCATTAGTAGGAGTGAACAAAGCACAGCAATCAGGACAATTACACCAAATAAATAATCAAAATTACTTCAAGTACTATAAGGGTTTAAACTAAATTACTAGATGATAAGCAAAGACAAGAGGACAAAGATTTTCACTTGTTTGTTGTTAGAATATATGGTTATAGAACATGAACAGTAGGTATATTTACCTTTAACCATGTCAGACAAAACTAAAAACTGTTAAAACCACTAACAATCTGGCATACTTCCAGACTTAGTTTCCATCATACAACTTAAGAAGCTTTGCAACAGCTTCTTAACTATGCAATATCTGCCACAATAATGGAAACTCTAGGTAAAAGCTATGAAAATTACGAAAAAGACAAACAGTTTGTGTTTAACAAACTAAAAATAGAACAACCTCTCCACACCAAAAACAAAAACCAAAAGAGACAGCAGCATTCTAGGAAGTAAAGCAAACATCACTTGCATTTAGAAAAATATGCTTCTCATAGGAAAATAATCTACAAGACTGCTGCAAAATGTATACAGTTGCACAAAATAATACACTGACACTTATTGAATAGAGTGAAAATACCAATTCCCTAACAGAGATGACTCCACGTAAGCCCTTGCAATCCATGCTGTGAAGATGTAAGAAATTACTGTTTTCTCCAGAAGGTAGGCAGAAATGAGCAATTTCTACATCCACAGTCACAGCAGTTTACAGGCCAGCCTAAGTGACACTAAAAATCATCACCAATTTCAACAATATGGCAAGCTGTGAACTGCACTGATTGGCAGACTGGCTCCCATTCACTCTTGTTGACCAGGTAACTCTGGTAGAATGGCAAAAAGGTAAGCACTCCTGAAGTAACAAAACCACAAGTTGCTAGAATGTGTAAGCAAGCTATTCATACTGTTGGAGCTGTGAAAATAGCTCATATACCTAAAATTTAAAGCACTAAAAAGGCCTCAAGTTGAATGCCAAATTGACAGCCTCTATGTGAAACAAATTTCTAGGTGAGGAAAAAAAAAATAAGTAAAGTCCCTGTCATGACATGAACTCCTACTAACAACAGCAAAAACTAAGCACATGCTTTAAGTATTGGGAAGCATCACATGACTTTGATAAGAGAGAAAGTCTCCTGCATGTCTGTTGCTGAATGGTCAAAAACCTCCGTTGTCTAGCATGAAACTAGAGACTCATCACAGACCTAAAATAACATTTGAAACAATGTAAGGCAATGTTTCTTTCAATATTGAAGTTATTTATACCCTCCTCTGAGGGACCAAGTCCTTTATCTAAATATATTTCTGTATATACTTTACTCATCTTTAAGTAAATACATGAGCAACTTGCCTTGTCTCTGTGAGTCAGCTGCTGACTAATAACATCTTCACAAATGCTGGAAGATGGGACGAGGTTGTGCAGCTGGTAGAAGAGCTCCACACTCTTCTGATGATGCTGAGGAGTTCCATCACCCAGCTGGTCCCAAAGAGTTAAAGCTATATGCTTTGTAAATGAAAAGAAAAGTTGCAAGAGACACAAGTGAATGACTATCATGTCTTGTTTTGCTCTATGCAACAATAGGAGACATCACATCTGATGACACCCTATGACCAAGAGACAATCTGTAAAATGGTTCCTTTTGTATGAACAGAAGGAACTGTTCAAAACACTGCAATAACTTACACAAAAAAAATTCCTGTTAAGGAGTCAGAACAAAAATAAATTTTCATAGAAATATAAATACATAATACACCCTGCTACTGATTATCTTTTGCAAAAGGTTTCTTACATAAATTACACAAATGCAAAAATTATTTACCATAGTCCTACACTATACACATCTCAGTTTCATACCTTTGCTGATTAATGCTGCTATTCAATCAGGTTTTGTTTATATCTTTAAAATATTCAATTAAACAAGGAATTTCACTCAAGTGGTCCACAAGAGAATTGCAGGAAGAAAACACTGGGTATTTAATTTAGATTCTAACACAGGTTACAAATGTTATCAAAATATTCAGCAAGAAAATTTGCTTTAGCATATCAAGGATGGTAAAGGGGCCAAGACTTATTCTTCACCAGACAGAAAAAGTCAAAAGAAAACAGCAATGAGATACTGCATCTAACCTTGAAGAAGTCTGTCTTTTCAGCCATATATCTCAGATTGCCTTGAGTAAGAGGAGGTCTGATGACAACAGCCACTCTTCCCTGGTTAGGACTAAGAGGCTGAGCAGTTTCCACACTGTTCAGATTTTCTCCAGTGACAAGAGCAACAGATTGAGTCAATCCAACCAAGTCCATCACGAGGGAAATAGTAACACCCTGAACACTGAAATTGCTTGCCTGCTTGCAAGCATTCATTAAAGTCTGTAGCCACAGTGGTGGCTGTACTTGTTCACAGTCTGAAAAAAAAAATCACAGATTATATATTTAATTAACAATCTAAATATTATGGATTTTTCCTCTTGTATTCCATAATTATATGTGTAATTGTCCCTTCATATTCCAATCTGCCCATTTAGGAAAATGTATGCAAGAGGAAGATATTTCCTGATGTATCCTTAAAATAATCCTATTAAGAATGCAATACTGTATCACTTCAAACATTTAGAAATCAAAAATGAATAGAAAAATTTTAACAAGGATGATAAAAATTTTATGGAAATTATTTCAGATGATTTCCATCTTTAGGCAAAACTGGATTTTTAATAGTTAGCACATCCTTTCACTCACTTTTCTTCACAAAATTCTTCACCAACAATCAAATTTTAACACTCTAGATAGCAGTCTGGAATAGTTCTGTAATAAATTTTATAGAGCCTAGGGTAA
The DNA here is from genome assembly GCF_024509145.1 of Vidua macroura. Classification (NCBI taxonomy): domain Eukaryota; kingdom Metazoa; phylum Chordata; class Aves; order Passeriformes; family Viduidae; genus Vidua; species Vidua macroura. The sequence goes on from NC_071573.1 coordinate 81,131,907, forward strand.
TATATTATATATATGCAGACTATTTTTAAGTTGACAAAAATAGATTTGCCTGGCAACATTTTAAAAATAGAAGTCTCTGTGAAAATTGATGGTTTGGTGCAGAGCTATGATCTATTAGACCATACTCTGCTTTCACTGTAGGTGGTTGCTTCCCCTGTTTTACTGTTCTCTCACTTTATCAAGCCATACTCTGGGCTGAAGGGCCTTTCTCCAAAGTTCACAGTCAACTCTCCAAGTGAATATTGCACCCTTTCATTTTAGAGATACCAAAGTAATTTCTCTTAAAACTTCAAAAGGACTCTACTAATCACATTCCTAAAAAGGCAAATACATCTAGAACCAGACACAAGTGAAGAAATGTTATTTAATAGGTACAAATACAGCAGCCTTTTAGAATCAAGAGAAGAATGATGCAATTTCTAATTTATATCCACAGCTCCACTGGAGTCTAAATATACCTAACAATTCCATATTATGTCCTAGAGTGTACAGACACAACCATTGTTTTCAGCTTCACTCAGTTCCCTTTTTAATTTCTTCAATTAAAGATAGCTGAGAAATTTGGCATACAGCAAAATTACAGGACAATTATGTTAAATATCAGATGAACTTGTCTCCCTTAAATAAACAGACTGACCAGTGATGAAGAGCTATTGGGTCACGTCATTAACGCAAGCCTTCAAAAACACATTCCAAATTTAGGAACCCTTCAACAAACACAGCCTCTTCTGCAGTATAAAAGCTTTATATCAATAGATAGGGTAGTGTGAGAATTATGGAAACTACCTTCTTCCATCCTCTGTTCCAGTGCAATTCTCTGCTATGGGAAGTAGGCCCAGAACTATTCCCATCTACCCCAACATTCTATACAACAGATGTTTACCTTTGGAACAAAATCCTTCCTGTTGGTTTTACCCACCTACAATTTACGCTTATTCCTCAAAGTTACACTGTTTAATAGACTGCAAATGATATTTCACAAATAGGAACGTTCAGATGATGAACAAGAAATGCAAATCCAAGACATTTCCTGAAAGTGAAAAGGATTCCTAGAAGCACTGCCCTCATACAAGGTGCATACTACTCAAGCTCTACAGGCTCTCTGCCCTACAATAAGCAAGTGCTATGTGCACCAAAAAGTGATAAGCAAACAGCTGACATTTCAGTCTTTGAGTCTACAACACTCATTTGTAGGCTGCTTGGGAGAAATGAATGAACATCTAGCATTTTCAGGGTCATGCTATAAAAGCACAAATATTCTGAGGTAGATCTTTTATAAAAGGTAGCAGATCTTTGGCGTTGTCATACTAATAAACAGCTAAAACCAAATTGCCTTCAACTGACAAATATTTTATATGTCTGAATGTTACAAAGTCAAATATATGCTCTGCTCCTGCCTATAATGAAGACATAAACAACACATCTTAAAAAACACAAACAGAACCAGTCATGTTAAATTAGCATGCTTGCTTCCAAAACCAAAGAAACTACTCCTCTCCAAGCACTGCTCACCACTTAGCCTTGATTTGAAAATTGTAAATAAGAACAAAAAGCTGCAACTACGAAGTTTCCTAGGGAAAAAAAAACAAAACAAAACAGAGCTGACTGTGACAGTAGCCAAAATTAGTGTTACTATTTCTTGCATGTTCTAAACATATCCATCATGAAAACATTCTAAGTAGTAACTCTTAGACTGCAGATCAGAAGTGGATCCGAAATTGGAACTGTAAATTGAAGGCTTTACAAACTGTAAAAAGCATTGATCGTCCTAAAATGTCACAATTTACAGTAATCCATAACTGTCAGTGTTTTAATCATGTCTGTATCTGAATAGTTTCATCTGTCTGTGAACACATCCATATCTCACCAAAACTCACCACTTTTTATTTTGTTTCTTAATGGAAATATAGAATAATTTTTTGCAAGAACTGTCCCTTTAATAGGAGCAAAGTAGAATTAATTAAATTTCTTAGCTGGTATGATTTTTATTGGACAGTAGCTTACAATGTCCATGTATTGCCAAAGTCATCGAGCACACATCAATCCAAAGTTGATAAAAGGAAGCTAAAACATATTTGATGTGAGCTGTGGCTATTGCAATATGACAAAGAAAACATTGTGAATCCATACAGTAAAGAGGAAGACTCAACAATCTAGATTCTACTCTCAGGCTTCAGTTTGCATAATTTTTATTTTTCACCCCAATATAAATTACTGCTAAATTCCATGCCAGCAATATTCTTAAAAATCTATGACAAAATAATTTACTTTCCAAAAGTAAGCCAGTTGACACAGAAGAAAACTTAGATTTCTGAGAGGAACAGCAAACAGTAACACACACAAAACATGACAGTATTGCTTAAAATTTTTTTGGCAGAAAAATAATAATTATAATTTAAAAAGAAAGAACAAATGAGAGTGCAGCTTACCAACTTCAGGCTTCCCAGGATGTAATTCTGAAGTGCGGTTTCCTTCTGCAATGTAAACGGGAAAGCTCGAACATTCAAGGTAGAGCTGACAAGCAGCAGTAAAGGCAGGAAGGTATTCTTTCGGTGTTTTCTTCTTTGTTTTCTTCACCTTAGCATCATCTTGTGATTCTCTGTCCCATTTTGTACTCTGTCCTTGCGCTCTAGTGGGGTCTACTGGAAGCTCTGCCCCTAAGGGCTGAGACAAGGAATTATTCTGAATGATATACAGGTTGATAAATCTGGTTAAAAACTGTTGGACATATTCCAAACAGCACTGCATTGCAGTCTTTTGGATTGTTTTCCCACTACGAGTTGCTGTCCCTTGTGCCATTATGGAAGGAGGCTGTACAATGGTCTCCTCAGAACCCACGGTTGATGCTGTCTCAGTCTCTGAGGATGTGCTACCAACAATAGGGATGCCAGGTGCACCGTGACCTTCATTCAGTGCTCTGTCAATGTCATCAGTTGTATCTGCCTGGTATTGCACGAACTCAGTGAATCCACTTTCTGATGATCGACTGCTTGGAGGATTTTCACCATCTTCAAACACATCACTAGGATTTTCAAGTGACACTGATGGCACCTGAGCAATATAAAAGTTTAATGACTGTTCAAAATATATTATTTAGGTCTTAGCAAAACAATATTTATTATGTCTTTGTTTGAAAGCAACAATTTTATTCCAGAGTTTTAAATGTATTCATACAAATACATTTTATGCAAAATGATATTTGGTGTTTCTGTAAGCCTGCCAGACTAAGCTAACATTTAAAAAAATTGTTTATCAAGAAAGATATTTAAATATAATTGGTTTTAACATTTTCTTCACATAATAACTATGTCTATTCTATTATGAAAGAATGCTGAAATACATAGACATAGGTATTATTAATTTATACAGCATCATAAACCATCAAATACAAAGTTATAACTACAAAAAGATATAAACTTTTAATTTAAAAACTACTAATCATTTGCAACTACAATGAAAATAAATCATCTCCTCAAAATGAGAGAGGTTGCTGCAACAACAGTTCTTCATGACATATATGTCTTAATTTCTTATAATTCAGAATATAAATAGATGAATAGCTTTTACTCAGAAAGCACCCACAGTGGCTTTTTGCACTGCTCTAGCCCTCTACAGTTGTAGTAACTGGTAGCATAGTGTCTGTTTCCTGGTGAGAATGTGAGGTAGGGAAACAACTGAAATAGAAATGCATCCATCAGTTGCCCTAAATGCAGGTGCCCACTTACTTCCAATCCTGCATTTTACCAGTAAGGGCAGATGTTGCCTGAGACCTAATAGGCCCAGAAGTTGCTTTGACTCTAATCGCTACCTGTGTTAAATACAGAACTTGAGCCTTATGTAATAATATGAAAAACTTTTTCATTAATAAATAAAAACAGTGTCATTATTATTTACAGTGAATAATGTCTTGCTTTACCAGAGATGGAATAAGAATAGAAATTTGAGATATTACTGCAGAAAACAGTGAAACTTAGGTACTAGAAAGCTTGAAGAGACATAAATGATGACCCAATTTTACAAAATACAATCTAAAAGTGATTAGAAGCATGGCAAATCATTTCACTATCTCTTAAGAGAAACCACGGGCACATAAGAGACAGTTGTAATTGGAAGCAGAAGGCCACTGAAGATTCAAAGGGCAACATCATTCAAAAAAAAAAAAAAAACCAAAACCCCAAAATAACAAAATAACAAAACAAGGCAGGTATCAATTAGCTAGAAAGAATAAGGATAGGATCCTGAATAAAGGATGCTGGAGTCCCAGTTGACAATGGGAATGTGAGCCAGCAGTGGACTCCTTTGGTGAAGCAGACCAGCCACATCTAGGACCATATCAGCAAAGGTTCTGTCACCAAATCAAGGGAAGTAATTAATCCACTCTGCTCAGCAGTCTCAGATTCACAACCAGAATATTGTGTCCAATTTTGCACTCATTAGTACAAAAGAAACACTGATGTACTGCATATGCCCAATGGAAAGTCACCATGGGTGCTCCTGACGTAGAAGAAATGCTCAGAGAGTTGGATTTACTCAGTTTAAAAGTATGCTAAAAGTTGTGGAGGGGGTGAAGATAGCTCTATTGCTCTCTTTGAGTTCCCACTAGGCAGTTGAAAAGATGGAGATATGCTGAGAAATCCACAGTGAAAGAACACAAGGCAACCAACACAAGCACCAACAATGGAAATTCTGATTAAATAACAGTGCAAACAAACAGGCTGTACAGAGAAGTCGTGGTAACTTCATCCTTAGAAATATTCAAAATTAAAACAAATGTGATCCTGAGTGACATGACCTAGCTTTAAAGTAAAATCTAACTTTGAAATCAGCCCTGCTTTTAGCAGTGCCCTGCAACTGTCACTTCCAACCTGATTTATTCTATGATGTTCCTTAAGTTTCTTCAGCTGGAAAACAAGGATTTCAGGGCATGTCACTTAACATACCTCACAGAGCCATGGCTGCATAGAACAAAGTGGACCAAGTTAAAAGAGAAATAGCTGCTGGTTGGTTTATTTTATTTCTTTAATAAATTATTCTAAAAACTGAACAGTGACAGTAAAATATGTGATGGGCATTAAACCAATGCACATAAATTGGGTGAGATGTCTAACATTTAACCAAAATGGTGAATTCTTTCCAGTCTAGTTATTTTACTTCATGATACTCCTCAAGTGCTTTACAAACTTTAGTTGATTAGTTGTTTCTTAGACCCTGATTCTGAAGTGATTTATACATGTATAATATTATGTCTGGGTAAAAACCCCTAAGAATCAAGAAATTTTACCACAATTATGAGTTATCTTGATTACCCAGGTTTCACATATGATTGTGATATCTAAACCTAATCAAAGACTTCTAGGGTGTTCAACACAGGCCGTACAAAACCCATTTCTTTTTTCCACATAAGAAGCAATTTTGCAAGATGCAAAACCTAATCAGTTACCTTTTTATTTTCCCATTCTTTGATGGAGCTGCTCTGTCCAGTAGGAAGCTGCAGGATACCATCTGTACCAGCAGAGAGTAATGGAGGCTGAACCTTACTAAGGATCTTTGAGCAGAGTCTGAGAGAATCAGTAAGCTCAGACAAGTGCAAAGTATGAAGATGGCTTGTCAATGCAGAAATCATCCTGAGCAACAGCTGAGGCAAGTGTTCTGTCTGTATTTCAATGTAAGTCTCCTAGTAATAGGAGTAGTAAAGTAATAATAAAAACTTGTTAATTGTCACACCAAACTCCACCCTGAGATTTATTTTCTATAACAGAGCTACCTATCATTTGCTTAACTCTGTTTTAAACATACAGAACATGAAAAAAGGAAAATATCTTCATATCCAAGAATAAGAAATACATGCTTTACTAAAAAATATTCACAAAATTAACTTTAAAGTTGGGTAACAAATAAATAGAAATATATTTAGCTCTTTTTCAAACTACTGCATATTGTTCATTACACAACAAATACATTTAAAAACATCATAAGAAGTCTGAAGAAAGCTACTATTACTTTATTAATCTTAAGATAAAAGTTTAAGAATGAAAGATAAGTTAAGAGCCAAAGGAAGAACAGGCTGATTGCCATACCTGACACAGCACTCTCATACTTCTAGTAGGCTTTGAAATGAGAAAGCAAAGAATTGAGGAAAGACAGCTATAGAAAAAACAGTTCCAACAGTCTTTGCTACATTAAGCAGTGACAACAGAAAAAGAAGATACATCTTATCATGACATTTAAAAGATTCTTAAAAGAAAGCTGCACATTTAAACTAGCATATCAAACTACAAAAGACTATACCTGAAACGAATACACAAAAAAGTAAATGAGGACAGACTAAAATTTTCAGGCATAAGCATCATAAAAATCATTTCAGTTATGTCTAACCAGTCTATCAAGAATCATACAATGAACCAAAAACTTCTCTTAATGTCAATTTATGTCAATATATTTTCAGGAAAAGCAATTAATAAAGCATATATAGTATTTCTGCAGACCATAAATATACAGAATCCCAATGTTAGTAATGAAAAAAGGAATTCTTACCAAAGAAACAATATCCAACAAAAAATCCACTAACAAGCAGAAATTTGTCAGAGGTAACTCAGATTGCTCACTATCACCTCCAGGCCCAGTTTGAAGTCTGGCATGTAAAGTCCTCCTGCAAAATTCAAATGGAGTTTCACAATATTTTCCCTTCCCTTTACATTGACCATATTTCTGTAACTCAATGCAAAGCTGTATATATTGGGTGGTAATCACTATAAACCAATAAGCAATTTCTCATTTTACTGCTAAGTAGCTTATTTGGCTCCATGCCATTCTTTCAGAAAAAGCAGTAACCAGCCTTTTGGTGTAAAACAACCAACATTTGTAAAATAAGGAAATTCAAGCTACAGAAAATTGGGCATGGAAGACAAAAATTTAGATAATACAGAAGCTCATGCAGAAAAAATTCCAAACAAAAACAATTGTCCAGATTTCATTTATTTATGATGCAATTTTGTATCCATTTTGACAGTAACACTACTTACATGTAGTGAAATACTCACCTGCATGTTACCTGGCTGTAGATGACTATCCTTATGTTAGCAATTCAGCCCAACACACAAAAATCAAGTCACAGACATCTAGATCAACCTCTCACACTGAGCAGGACTGCTAAGAACACTAGATAAATTTGTCCACAGTTTTGTCTAGCAGAGTTCTGGAAATCTCACAAGAAAGTTCCACAGCCTTCCTGGCTTCCACTGTTCCACCTCTTCCACTGCTGCACATGTTCTTAGCAAAGCTTTTCTCAAAGTCCAACCTGACCACTTGAGTGAGCACTTGTTGCTGTCCTTTGTTTTCCATCAGCTGTTATAAAAAGTATAGCTGTATGAACTTTGCAAATGCCTTTCAGGAAATCATAAGGTGCTATTCAATTTCCTTCTTTGCCAGGCTAAACCAAACTCACCTTCCTCAACCTTCAATGCAGTGTCCTATAACTGACCAGCTTAGCAGTTTCTCTACCAGAGTCTCTTCAGTTTCTCAACACTTCTCAAGTGGCGTGTCCAAAGCTGGACACAATATTCCACGTCTGTCCTTAGAAACACTAAGTGAAAGGAAAAATAACTTCCTTTCACCTGCTGCCCACAGTCCTTATAATGTAGCCCAAGACACAGTTTTCTTTAGTTGGCACACCGTTGGCTCATAGACTAATTAATGTCCAAGTATCTTAATATTTTATCAAGAAATTCCATAAACAATGGAAGAAAAATTTTCACTAATTGGACATCTCTACATCATCTACCCCTTGCCACAGCAAAAGCCCCTGCTCTTCTGTGGTCCCTTCATCCCCTTCCCTCCTGTTAATATTTTCAACTTTCCCTGATTTATGGTTTGCTATTTTCTCCTGTAGCCCTCCTTGTCATGGACAAGATTCCCATCCTTCTTTTTCCCTAAAAGAGCAGGACTAATGAAGACACATCAGGTGTTTGGCAAATCTGTCAATTTTACCAAAAGCAATTTGTACAATGAGTAATCCTGTACTGGCCAGACAGAACTAGCTTCAGAGATCACTCTGGAGTCTCCCCTTCAGTAGAGGGGTTAATTCTGTCTCTTGATTTAACCCAGACACTGAGTTTGTGATAAGACCCACAATCACATCTGATGAAAACTGGCCAAAAGGTTGAAGTTAGAGGGATGGGAGGAAAAAAATACTTACAGGCTTAATGATCTCATGAGACTGACTTCTTTGAAGAAAAAAGTATACAAAACAAAAATTAACTTCAACTTTACCCATACAGAGATTAAATATTATCACCTACCTACAACACTCTTCAAACCAACGAGCAATGTAATCCCACATATAATAAGGCTCAAAGGAATTGAAAAGAAGATTGGCAGTTTTAATCAATTCTGCTGTTTTCTTGTTTTCTCTCAGTTTGCTGAAAGAAAATAAAAAGAACATTTCATATTTTTATACTTATTTTTCAATTTATATAACTACACATCACTGTGAGTTTACCCACTGTCAAGTAACACTGACAAATGATCCTACTCCCATCCCTACAAGTAGCTGTTGCTCAAGGGCTCAGGATATTGGCAGGCTGCTCATACCAATGTCTTTTCACAGTTGCTAGGTTTCTCCTCTATTCTTTCTTTAATATTTGTCTTTTAACCACATTTTTAATAGATCTGTTTTTACCATAATTGTTCCCACAGTTGTTCCCTCCCCTCTCCAGCTTTGAACATCCCTCTCCTCTCCACCTTTCAAAGTCAAAAATTCAAATGTTCAAACTCTATATCCCACTCCCCAGCCCTCTTGTAGCAGTCCTAATTTTTCTACTACAAGAAAACTCAACAGTCTATTTTTTTTCCAAGAACACAGATGTAAAGAATATCACAATCAATCAAACAAGCATTTTTGACATGGATAAAGAATAAAACATGCACTAAATACTAAAAAAAATAAAAATAATAAAGCCAACCACTTCAAACCTTTGCACTGAACACAAGTTGCAATTAATGTTAATAGATCCTGTATCATGCAAACATGTCACAGTCTCACAGGCTTCACAGTCATGGTTCCAGCAACAAAGATATATTATTTAATACAAACTACATTACACTCATTATTTACCTGCTGAGCTGTGTGTGATCTTTGTTGAAGGATGGTTCTGTCTGAAGCTCCAGCTCTGCTTTGCACTGTGTATATAATGTTCGAAACACTTCAATCAATACATCCTCCAGGATGGCAGGGCCTAGGGAGAAATACCAGCAGTCACACTCTTGCATTACAGCATTGCCAACAGTCCACAGCCAAAAGCTATTGAAATCATTAGCCAGCTTTAGTCATTGAAACCACAAAATTTCTTCTGGTTCAATCTCAAACTACCTGAATGTCAAAAAGTTTGGTTTGTTTGCATTCCAGAAACACTGAGACAACTGTAGTGCCTGGGAGCACAGAAAGCACAAGTCCCATGTTCAATGTGTGTACAATGGCAGCTGGGTACAAACACACCAAGTTCAAAAGCTGTGCAGTCACAGCAATACACATCATGTTCAGGCCAACAGCTCAGCTCAGTAACATGTAAATGGACTTCATGGATTCTTGATCAGAGGTGGCTTTCAGTCAAAACACTTTGCAATACTCACCCCTAAGCTATCTCCTTATGTTAGCAATGTTAGCATATGGACAATATAGCAATGTTATGCTGTTAGCATATGTACAATACACTCAAATATTTAAATGCAAATACAAGATAAAATATTTTGAGCATCATCTTTCCTTTTAATTTGAAGCAGGTTTTTTTTTAGCTCAGGATATAGTCTGCAGGGTACTTTTTGGAAGTATTTTTGAAAGTGTGCAATTGCAGCACAGAAAGCCAACTGCAGCCCAGGCTGCATTGAAAAAGTGTGGCCAGCAGGCCAAGGGAGGTGATTCTCACCTTCTACTCTGCTCTTGTGAAAACCCACCTGGAGTACTGCATCCACCTTTGGGATGCCCAACAGAGAAACATGGACCTGCTGGAGCAAGTCCAGAGGAGGGTCACAAAGACAGCAAGTGGGCTGGAACAGCTCTCCTATGAAGACAGGCTGAGATTATTGGGATTGCTCAGCTTGGAGAAAAGAAGGCTTCAGAGAGACCTCATGGCAGCCTTTCAGTACTTAGATGGGGCTTATGAAAAAAGAGGGAGAGAGACTTTTTATACAGGCAGACGGGAATAGGACAAGGGGGAACAGTTTTAGACTAAAAGAAAAGAGATTTAGATTGGATACTAGAGAAAAATTCTTTACCCAGAGGGTAATAAGGCAATAGAACAGGCTGCCAGTGAAGCCATGGATGCCTCATCCCTGGAAGTGTTCAAGGCCAGGTTGGATGGGGCTTTGAGCAACCTGGTCAAGTGGAAGGTTTCTCTGCCTGTGGCAGGGGAGTTGGAACTAGATGAAGTGTAAGGTCCCTTTCAATACAAAACATTCTATGATTCTATAAAATAGCTCCTCCTTTGGATTTGAGCTAAATCTCAGGTTGGAAGAAAAAAAAAACCCAAATTTTTTTTAAAGGAATTTAAAAAGCAGTCCTGCTTGAGATATCATTTAATTTTTATGTGTTTTCTAGTCTCACTGAGCTGCCTTCAGTAGGAGTATGCTTACAGAGTTAAGCAAAAATCCTTTTAGATTATTCTATCTCATTTTGCTGAAAGAATCCTCAAAGCTTTGCTACTTCATGAAATCTTAACATATACATTGCCTCTGAAAATTTAGAGTGACCCTAGAAATCATAAATTACAAGGAAGATGGCAAATTTCTGACAGATATTTTGTTCCTTGTAGTTCTTCTGTCCTAACCAATTCTTTTCTTTAATTATTGTATTTTTATGGTTTTATTATCCCATCCTCAAATCTGATAATGCATTTAAAAAATATTTTGATTTTTTTCAGACACCTTCAAAAGTGTATTCCAAACACACATTATATAAACACTGTATATAATGTTTGAGGAAGAAAAAAGCAAGATTTACCAAGTCTTAACTGTAAGTACTTTTGTCCTATAGTCCTCAGCACTCATCTGCTAAAGAGGGCATTAAAACATTTTAAACAGGGAAAAGGAAAATTGAAAAGAAACACCAAAAAGAAATCCCAACAAACCACTCACAAAACCAAAAAAATATTTGCTTCTTCTGCATACGTTCTTCTGAAAAAACTGTTTTATTGTTAATGTCTATCATCTCTGTGTGTATATTCAAGAAAGTATAGGTTATTCCCAAAAGCAATAGCTGAGATTTATAATAGTCAAAGTCATTATTTGATGAAAGAAATGAAAAAGATTCAATCTGCATTTTTTCCAACACGCAGTTAGTTCTCTCTATGGCTTTGACTTACTGTTTCCTGTGTAGAAAGTAGAATAAATGGCATTTGGTAAAAGGCAAATCTGATGATTGCATTAAATTAAATGTAAAACATAGATACAGCTTGGAAGATCTAAGAAATCTGGATAACCTGCCAGTATTAAGCATATAACTTATTCAATTTGATAAAAAAGAAAAAAATTTCAAAGCAAAATGACATGAAACAAATCAAGAAGAGTAAATTACAATTACCCAGTTCAGGCTTATCCAGCAAACTGATAAGAATTCGAAAAGGCTTTAAGTCTTGCATTAATGTGCTTTCTTCTCCCTGTCCATTAACTTGCAATATTCCAACCATTGCCTACAAAGAGCAAAAACATATCAGGAAAACAAAAAGAAAGCTAGAAAGCAATAAAAGCTGCACATAAAGGGGAAATTCTCAACAGTGGAGACCATTATCTCATCTCACTGCAGCTCAGTCTCCCATGATTAAGTTCTGTCAACTTTGCCTTTGAGAACATTTCTGTGCAACAGAACTTGGTAACTTGTATTTATTTAAAATCAAAATAGAGTATTATAAGCAGATAACTCAATATTTCTTAAGAGTAAAAGAGAAGACATGAGAATGAACCAATTATTTGAGAAGATAAAGTAGGTAGATATTAAGGACTTAATAAAACAGCATCTATCCTATGATATACACACTTACATGGAAGGAAATTTCCTTGTCTAAATAGCAATGACAACTTTGAAATAAATGGGAAGACTGAGTTTCTATACCAAAGCAAGTTAGGGAATGAGCTGTAGAATTTAAAAAAGCCCCATGAGACAACTACAGATTTTGCTTAGTTTTCTGCCTGGCTGACTTGACTGTCTGAGCTAGTCTGTTTCTTCTACAGTTTCAAAAAAAAAAAAAAAAAAAAGGACAAAAAAGAAAAAAAACAAGAGAGAAGAAAGAGCCATGAAAACCAGTTGGCCTTGCTATCTGCTACAAACCAAGTATTATCAGCAAGTATCTTAAAAGAAAAATCTTCTGTATTTTCATATGTCTTTAGAAGGCCAGAATTTTCAGTACATTGTATCTGTGGATAAGATATGAGTTGACTGGATAAAACAAAACACAAAGAGACTGCTAGAGAATGAGACAGAAAAGAGCAATGCTTTTAAAGTCTTTCAAGAGACAGAAAAAGGTTTTAGAAGCTATATGTTGTTTGTATTATGTATAGGCAAGGCACAGATTCTAATGTTCATACTCTTTTCAGACAGAAAAGCTTTATTGACACTGATTAAGTTCAAAAGATGGACAGATTTAAAAAGACCATAACAATTATGGTCTTTTAACCACGCCTAAATGCTGCTGAAAGCTCACCATGGTGTTTTTATATAAGGTACAGGTGAAACTGTAGCTCATTCAGGCCTCTCCTTTACATTTGTGTAATTTCTGAATCATCTGCTAAGGAAGGCAGAAGGGTGATAAAAGAAGGCTGAGAGAGTGCCAACGAGGCCCTTGCTGCTGGAATAATGGAATTCTGATGTCTCTTCCTCATCAATAGAACAGCAGATCTCACAACTTTCAGATAAAACTGAAGGTGCTAGCTCCATGCTGGGTGTCAGCTTTGAACTGGGATGAGCTGAATATTCTTGTGTCAGCTACTACTGTTAGAATTGCCACTCTCATTACCATACATAGCATCACAGCTCTGACTCAGAAAAATCCTGACCTTACCAATTTGTCTTAAAGATAAAATGTCTTCCCAACTTCAAGATCAGACTCACAGAAGTTTAAAAGACATCTGTATTTCAACTGTGAGAAAAGCAGCACAGTTCTTAGAACCAGTGATCTCAACTCACATAGGAAGGCTTTAAGGGTAAACTAGTTTAACTGCCAATTTTCTCAAGTATTCCTGGCTGCCAACAGAGAGCAGAAGATGCTCCCTTTTCCTATCAGGGGGAAAGATGCTTTTAACACAGACTTTGAGTGCCATCTGATAATTTTTTCCTGATTCCCAAGACACAGAGGAATTTCCAATATCTACAGAAGAGAATTCTCCAATTCAGTTTCATGAAAGAACAGGTTCCAGTGTGCTGGGTTCATAATCAAATAACATCCATGTATGCTTCCTTCATTGTGGAAAAGGAGAGGAAGAAATCTAATATTTGTTCTGTTCATTCTGCTATTCTAGAGGTCTTCATTTTTCCACTGAGCAGGTTTTGGAAGAATAGGACACTAATACCACAAAAAGACATGATTATATTGTCACATTGCATTGGCAAATCAAGATAAAGTTACAGCAACTTTGATCAGGATCTGTTTATAAAAATATATGCTCCAATAAAACTGTATAAATAAAACAGTATAGCTACCTGGACTAACATCTCCTTAGAGAAGGTGTTGAAATAGTAAGTGGCATGCTCCTCAGGATTGCTGTGCCTTGTACTTCTGGGTCCTACAAGGGCACCGTTGTTATCAAAACCTTCAAGCAAACAAAGGACAAAGCAGATAAATATTTGCAGTTTAATAGAATATATTGCCAATTTCTTTAAACTAGAGATCAACACACTAGCACTGATAACTTACCAATATGAAGTCCAAGTCCAAGTCATGTTGGCAAGAAAAAGATGATTTTATAGAGTTTAATAAGAGAAACTAAGTTATATTTTCACACAAGCAATTTGCACACAAATAAAAAAAATAGTTTTATGTAATATTATCAACCAATTACTTCTTGTACTTCTTGAAAGATGTTCACAAATGCTGAAAAACCCATAATCATTTAAAGAAAGCCACAAGTTGTCACATAAAAATATTTCAATATTAATGAGAACACAAAATTCAGTGTTTTAAGTATATAGAGATGATCATCAAAACACAGCGACATGTTAGAAAGAATATCAGTCACACTACAAAAAATATTTTTTTTAGTTCAAAATTACACTAACAAGATGGACCTTTGTATTGTAAGTTTCTTTTCTTTTCCTAGTAAGTTTTTAATTGCACAAAAAATAGGCTTAAGTAAGAAAAAAAATCAATTGGTTAACAATGGTTAAGATAACCTGATTTAAGGAGATGTGTATGATTTCTATTCATAGAGAATGTTAATAGGTCACCTCTAGCTGTAAAATAACAGCAAGGAATAGCAAACACCAGAATTAAATTATGCCATACAGAACAACAGAATTCAGACAGTCTTCCAACATAACTGATCTCCATCTGCAATGTCTTATATTAGGAATAGAATACCATGATAATAGAAAAGCAGCACAACATCCAAAAGAAAAAAAAAATCCTGTATTGTCAAAAAGTTTGTCCAAAAATATAGCAAATAGATGAAGTAGCTGTGCACAACACAGGACATGGAAGTCACTGTAAAAGTATTCTCTGAAGCTGTATGACTTTCAGTGGAGACTATGTTCATGAAATAGCTGTAAAAGAAGGTTCCACAACTAAAAAAATGCAGCATGATATTTTAAATACACAAAATACCTTTTTCAATAATAGCAAAAGACATATCTAATCCATCAAATCTAGATGAAACATGAGTGCAGTGTTTAATCTAGAAACTATTTCTTCCCCAAATTTGTAAATGCAGGTATGAAGCATAAAGTTGCTTTTCTTTGTTTTTCTTTAAAAGATGAATCCTTGCAAGTCAGTGTCACAAAGAATGATTAACCAAAGAAGCCAGGATTTTCTCATATTTAACTTCTAAACCCCTACAGCTCCTACAGCAACACAACCAACCCCCTCATGCAAAACACTGATGCTGATTTCTTCCCTCCTCATAATTTCAGCTCTCTCTCAGGCCCTTTGCTACTCATGTTCTCTCTCCCCAGTCACCCACAGGCTACCTGCCTCTGAAGTCTTAACTAACAGCTGGGAAAGGTTCTGGGTAGCACAAGAAGCACATATGTGCTTGCGGGTGAGCTGGGAAGTCAAACAAAGAAGGTAACAGCACACTGCAAAACATAGCAAGTAGAGAAGCCATTTCACGTCTCTCCATTCAGTCTCCAAATCCTGGGACACACCTAGGAACTTCCATGATTTTAACTTCTTTCACAATGGGTTTAAAGAGTAACTGATCAGATTCATGTGACCACAGGCTTCATTTCCTTAAAATAACAAGGCTGAATAAGAGTAATTATTTTCTAAAATTTTCTAATTTCTAGTCTTCCAACTATTCCCTGAATAGGTAAGAGCCTTCTAATACCTATAATTCTTTGCTACCCTCTTCTAAATTACATGTTGGTTTTGTATAAAAATTTAAATTTGTACTGTATTGATTTTATGTCATTTGGTAGAATTGTATTCCAAATTGCTCAATTTTCACTCCAGAAAAGTGTTGAAAAGTGATTGGTGATCTGTTAATTCAATCAGACAAAGATCTAATGAAGTTTAAAGTGTGCATACACTAACTGTAATATCAATGCTCTTCAGCATTCTTTTCTTTTTATATGTTGTATACTGTTGTGCTCCTACTACCATTTACACTCTATAATGCCTATTCTCTGTTTTCTCCATTCTGTGTTTTAGAGAAAAACTTTCAGAGTGCCTGTTTCCATGAGCCTACTACACCAGGCTCTACCCTTGAATGCGGCCCATAACTACTGCTAGAGGAAAATGTATCAACAATTTATATGACAGGAATGAGTTTCAGGATGACATTCTTCATCTTCTATGTCCACGGAGAGAGAAAGTGCCTTTCTTTCTTATGAAAGAAATTAATTATTTCATTTTTCCAAGATTCTTTCTACACAGTAGTGCAAACTGATAAGGAAGATACAATCCATCCTCCACTTTTAGTGGCCAATGGAATGAAATACAAACCTACCTAGAAGCCATGCATAAAGCCTTCGGTTGAGTGACATATCCCTGCGCAGCACTACGTGAAGGGCTGCTGACAAAATTCTGATCATGTCTGGACATGTTGCCTGAAGAAGTTAGAAACACATTTAAATTTAACTATGAAAAGTAATGCTTTTTCTATGTTAGCAGCTTAATGTTAATTAAAAACCTAGCTAGTTTCATGTTTTGCCATTTCTGAATTCCGCACAGTACAAGAAAACATACTCTTGCTCTCAGGATACCAAAATATGATTATTGTTTGGAACAGATACTATATAATAACATGCATCCTTTAAGAACAGCAAAAATAACAGATTTGACTAACAGCTCCTTTTTGTTACAAGACATTACATTTTACTATGAGGCAAAAGCTTTGGAAGAAAATTCTTAAAATCCAGTTTAAAAAAAATTCAACTACTTTTTCAGTTTCTTACTACTTTAAATGCTGTGTAAGTCTAAATATTGAAAAAATGTTGCATTGATAATTTCAACATTTCAATACCTAAACAGAGACACTCCAAATACTCCTATAGTAAGTGATAAATATGAGTAAAGCACTTCCCCAAGCAAGAACACAGTTCTTTCTTACATAGAAGTGCAGTTTTTTTCCTAATTTATAACAAGATGAGAATCAGTCTTGTATAAGTTTTCCTCCAGGAGTTAAATAATTCATGGATCATTTAAAACCAGGATATAACTAACAATAAATGCAGTCCAAAAAAATTATCTAGAAGCTGTAAGGTCTATCTCCCACTACTGCCAGGGCTAACGACACACGCAAAACCAAAAACCTTTTTCAATTCTCTAGTGTCCTGAATCTGTTGTGCTAAGAGGATTAACTTTTGCTTATTTTGAACACTGGGAATTGGAAACTTGAAAATGAATAGGCAATTTGCTTTCTCATCAAATTGGAGCAAATTCAAAGCTTCTGCATATTTTGAGCTTACATACACAGAAGTAAACTTTAACTTCAAAGTTAGCACATCAAGTTAAAGAGCAGAAGGGCAGAGATCATGACATGAGAATAGCCAAACCTAGCAGAGAAACTCCTATGTGTGACTGTTGTTCAAGCTTGGAGAAAAATTATTAACAAAAACTAACCAAATACTGCTACTGACTTCAGAAGTGAAGAACATTTAGGAATTTGTCAATTCATCTCTCATGTTAATAACCTACCTGGCTCATATGGAAAGGAAAACAAAAAAGGATAAGGTCCAATGTGCTCCTCTGTACTAAAACACTGGTATCTTGCACTGAAGTGCTTACTGCTTCCACCTGAAGAAATGGTAGATCCCCCCCAAAATAGTTATTTATTATTTTAAGTAGATATAAGAAAGCACTCAAAATTATTTATAAATAATGATAAGTACTAAATGAAGTCATTTTAAATTTTGAATAATGAAACAAGATGAAACAAGAAAATAAAAAGTTTCACCACTGAGGAAACATAGAATCAACAGATCCCCTAAACTATACCAACAGCTTTTGCTTTTTTATATTACCAATGAATATCTTAAGTTTGAAAGACAAAATTACTCTCTACATCTTTAAAAAAAAAAAAAGTAACCAGATATTGCAACAAAACTCAATTACTTTTAGCTGAAGCATGTAATGAATGGAAAGTTTTACACAAAACCTAAGCAGTTCTGACACATTAATTCAGCTTTGAAACCCTCCTCTCATGCACCAAAACATCACTTTAACTGGAGCTATAACAAACATGCATTTTCATCTCTTCAAAAGCTAAGTTCAAAGATAGAGAATACATCTAAACCCCCCCTCCAAAATACATTACATAAGTAACTTCAGTGTTGTTATTTACTTATTTAAAGTTCATTGTTCCATTAAAACATTACCATTAATTCAATGTCACTGCCAATTATGTAGAGTTGGTCCTCCATGGAAAGCTTCCTGTTCAGATGGGAGAGGACGTAGGTGATGCCAGGCAAGCGCACTGCAGGGCTGGTGAGGAGGCTCCCCCAGAGAGCACTGTAGAACGCTGACTGATCCACAGCTGAAGCAACTTTCTCCAGCAGTGTGTTTGTCCTGCAGTAAAACCAAGTCAGCTGAATCAGGGCTCATATCACAGCTGCCCCCAGTTTTAATAAGTATTAAAATGAATTGTTAAAGGAAGGTCAAAACTTCCTTTTGAGAGGCCAAGAGAGGCCCAGTTATACACTGAACCTTATAATGCAGCCTGAACAGAGCAATCCAGCTAGCAAGCCTGTGGGCCAATCTGGCTTGCAAAATGCTTTTGGCTTGCCCACAGCTTCTCTTTTTATATTCCTTTTGTACTCCTTATGTTCAAAGAGTCAAATAACTCCTTCATCTGCTACTTAAAGCCAAGTGTTGCTACAGACAGAGGTGCAGACAGACACCAGGAAAGCATAGCTACTGAAGAAAAGAATCAAAGCAGATGGCATTTTGCCCTCCCCCTTGCACCGAGTCCTTCTGGTAATAACAGGGCATAAAAATACCCCAATTCTTTGAGCACAAGCAATCCCTTCCCCTGTCCTCATTTCCTCCAACTCATGTGGCAGCACCTCTACCCTCTCTGGCAGGCCCCAGGAGGCAAGCTGGATAGACCTTGTTCCCTGTTGTAGTGATGCCAACCACACTGTGTGTGTGTCTGCCTATACAGAAATAGAAAAAGACAGTGTTGAATCGCTCCTGACATACAAGTTGTGAAAATTCAAGTTTCTGAAGTTGGAAATATCAAGAATATATAAGCACCAATTCCAAGAATTCCAAGTGATGGAGTGTAACTTCATCCTTTAATATGTTAAGATGCTACCTCAGCAGCCCAGATGCTGCAGTTACGGATGTCAACCAATATCAAGAGTCATAGAATTGTTTAAGTTGGAAAACACCTTCAGGATCATTGAGTCCAACCCAACACTGCAAAATCCACAATTAAACCATGTCCCAAACTGCCACATCTATATGGCTTTTAAATACCTCCAGGCATGGTGACTCCACTACTACCCCAGGCAGTTCTGATGCTTGACAACCTTTTAGGTGAAGCAACTTTTCCAAATATCCAATCTAAACCTCTCCTGGAATGACCTAAAGCCATTTTCTCTTGTTCTATTGCTTGCTACCTGGGAGAAGAGACTGGCATATAACACTAAGTCTGCTTAATGCCAATTCCCTTTCCATAACTACTAGCAGGAACAACTAACAGTTAATTTGTCCTAATTAATGCTAAGAACCTCCTACCATAGCATTCTGTTGCAATTAATATGACAGCATCATATTAAAAAGCAACCACCTTGAAAACAATAAAATCCACGTACAAGTACACTGTGAAAAGTTACAGTAAACCCTTCCCCCTCAGATCAAGCATATCACCTTATTAATATAAGTATCCTTACCTTTCATAATACTCTGATCCCTCCTCTAACCCAGGCAGAATCCCAGTTAACAGTCCTTGCAGTCCTGGTTTCAATGTTTTCCCCAAAGGGAGGTAATAAATCTCATACAAACTCAATAATGTTGGCTTGACAGACATAGCAGCATTGGCAAGGAGTGGAAATAGTCCAGAACTGTGAAAAATAAATTTTACCTTTTTTAAAGAAGCTTCTCATGTGACAATTTTACTTCTCTCTAAAGACTGCTATAGGCACATCCAGTATAGTTATTATCAGATTTTTATCTTAGAATTGTGCATAGGCATAGACCACCTCACAATATGACTGCCTTTGGATGGATAGGTTGGTACCCCAAGGCTTATGAGCTTTATTACTATTATGATAACAAGCACTGAAGGCCTAGAGATTACTGTCTTTCACCAATAAAATAAATATGATAAACTAGAAGCATCTCTGCATAACAAAATGTTAATTTTGCCCACACTGAACCACATCACAATGAAAACTCTATTTAAAAATACATTTTCTTTGCACTTATTAAGAAAAAAAAACAAGACTGGATAAGAACAATTTGAGGAAATTCATAGAAATAATTTTCTGAAAGAAAAATCATGGTGTTTTATTTCAGCAAGTAACCTTGAGGTAACATTTAAGACATTTATACTGTTAAGTGGCATCATATCTACTTCGGAAATTCAGTCTGAAAACAGATTCTAAAACTAACAATAAACCCTATTTGCAATTCTGTTCATAACACAGCCTGTAAAGGACTGAAAACACTGGAAGTATGTTCTGAATTTACTTGAATGTAAGTTCATGGAAGTTATAAGTGTGATCTCCTAAGAAGTTACACAGATACTAAAGTAATATTTGCTACTGCTACTAATATTATGAAGTGTATGAATCAAATGCATGTGAACACAACTCCAATTTTCAAAATAATTGAGGACTCAGGTTAGAAGACCTTGACATATGAAGAAGAAAATTAAAGAACAATAAAAAAGGTAATTTTAAGGAAAGAGTCTTAAAATGTACACCTACAAATTTACTATTAAAACAATATCTATGTAGATAGGATATTATCCATGATAGAGGAAAAAATCCTACAAAACTCATTCCAAAATAACACTTTCGGTAAAAATGGTTTTTTTGCCTTTATCTGTCTAGCAGGAATTGTCCTTTACCATTGTCAATTGGCTTATTTTTTCTACAGAAAATGTCTTTGTGTTCAATAAGCAGCCCACTAACCCACAGTCATTCTTTGTAAGGCTGTTACTCACACTTCAAGATCTGATGTTCAGACACTGGCATTCTGCTTTCATGACAAATACTGGAATCTTTGATAATGCCCTAATGTGAATGTCTGTCTTTGCCCTAGCAGCAGTAACAATAGCTTTTAGTTAGATTACACAAGGTAGCATTTTCCATTACCCTAGAACTTACTGTTAATGAGATCTTGCAGCTACTGAATTACTGTACAAGCAAAAAAATATGAGCTATGAGTTCAGAGTTTCTTTTAAAACATGTGGAAATAGAGTACCAAAACACTCCCCTCCTCAATGTGATTATATATAAACATCCTGACCATGCAAGAAAGAAGAGCTGATGTTAAGGCATGCAATTTCTTTCCAAGCATTAATGAACACCTTTTCTACCCAAATAGAATTCTATTTTATCCCACCATTTCTCAAACCGATGAAATTTTCATCTCTAGGAACAGGTAAAGATTAAGAACCATGTGTGACAGTGTGCACACATCTCTCTATTCATTATATAATAACTTAATATCTTGCCCACCCCACCCAACCAAAAATATACACCTCATAATGGAGGTTTAGAAACCAGTATATGATGACTAAACTTAACTTTTCAAGATTATCCTTCCTTTTCATTATCATTAATTCCAGAGACTGAGAAAAAGTTCGTACTTGCCCCCCATGCTAACAAAACAAAATCTTTCTGTTCTGTTAATTTAATAATAAAGTTTCTTGCAACAAACTATATTCAGATTCTTTTCCAACAACACTTAAAATAATAAAATGTAGTGTTAATAAAATGAGGTGCTAACTTTTCAATTACTATACATATGGTACATACAGGCAGAAAACTTCATTTCAATGAAAAAATAATAAATTCCAGGTTTTATTGCACTAAAATCAATTCCTAACAAAAATTTAGGTGATCTGTTTCTCTTCCATTATACAATATTCAAGAGAAAAATATTAGACAAGCACCAATAACATGAGGGAAAGAAATTGGTTCTTGATTGATTCTTGCTATATTACAAAGAAATACTGTGAATATAAAATGCAGGAAAACAAAAGGATCTCGACTATGCAATTGGAACAGAGTTGTTTAAAATATTGTACCTGTAGAGGAACAGATCTTTGGCCAAGCGCTTGGGTCCAATGATTTTAAAAATGATCTCATATGTTTCAAGTGCCTTCCGATGAACCCCTCCGGGCAGAGCTGGATGCAGGCATTGTGCTAAGCGCTTGCCTATCGTCAGCTTTTTGGGTACTACCTGGTACTTGGCGTTGTTCTGTAGCACCTGGTAAACCAGCACAAAAAAAAAAAAAAAAAAGAAAAGAAAAACAGCACAAAAGAAGTTAAACATCAAATGCACATTTTATAAAGGAGTTCCTGGATATGTTTCATAAGTCACCACACAAACCTAGGTTACAAGAAAAAAACCCAAGGCCATTAAAATCTACTGTGGAGCTTTTTCTTTGCCATGCTTTTCACTTCTACACTTGTTATAGGTAAGATTGCCAAGGCGACTTCACTTGTAATGGGCTTCTTGCCTACAGCTTGTCCATTTGTTATTTACTCATCCATTTGAGGACAAAAATTGCTATTTCCATTTCATAAAATCCATTATCACTAGCTCAAAGAGGACTATTAAACTGTGGGTCATGAGTCTGGGATACCTTTTAGAGAATGCCATAGAGTGAGATCACATACGAACTTTACCACTGTCAAACTACGCAATCACTTCAGGACTGGAAAACAGAGCTGCTTTTACATATTTTGATTCTTTTTTCTCCATATCATAGCCTTCACATTGCACAAACATGAAGCAAGAACTGCTACAATCAAAAAAAAAAAAAAAAAAAGAAAGAAACGAGAGTTTCTTTCATATATATAATATGATGCCACTTCCAACTATATTGTCATTTTCCTGAGTGGGGCTGCCTAGAAACACATACAACTGACTAAAACAAGATTTTTATGAATATCAGGATCTGTATGCATTTGTGAAGTGCTATTAAGGATTACAATGATATTGTCCATTAAAATTAACTGTTTAAATTAATCAGAATGATAGCATTCTCTGGTCCATGAATGATTTGAGCCTCATTTTAGAACTTACTCTTCATAAAACTACTGCTGATATTTATACCAGTTACTATTTTTCACATTTTTCTATAACATTGAATGATACTAGAAGTTAATGTTACTAATAAAAGAGATATTGCCTTTATTTCCACTAGAAATGTAAATAATTTCTCCCTTTAGTTACAATTACAAAGGGTTCAACTCTAGGTCTTAGAAAGGTGCTTGATATGTTTACTCCTTGCACACACCCAACACTTGGCTCAGAGTGCTGAAATATTTGCAAGAGATGGCTGGAACCTCGCTCTTCTGTACTGTTACACCAGTACCTTTTGCAATTCCTGAGTTTTTTTAAGAGCACTTGCCAGGCATACCTTGTTTAGCTTCCCAAGAGCTGATATCAAGTCTGCCCATTCACTGGAATATTCAAAGTTCTTCAGTGCTTTGTCAACAGCTGCTACATAGTTTCTGTACTTGGAATCAGTCAGTAGCTCCAGCTCCTCCGTGTTCATCCTCCCACGGTGTCCTCACTAGAGACCAGCTTGCAATTCATGTACAGACATTACCTATTCAAAAGATAAAAGAAAAAAGCCCTGAAAAGATTGTTAAAATATGTATAAAAAGCATTACATTTTCATCTATGACATTAAAAAAAAAATCTGAAATCGGGTTACAACAAACCAGAAACAAAAGCTAACATATTGCAAACAAATATTAACAAATATTTAACACGTCCAACATCACGTCCTATTTAAAAACCCAAACAAATAATAAAAAAATCACAACATCACAAGCCAAATGAAAATCCCTAGAAAATTAATCCATTGTCTCTGCCAAAAAACACTGTTCTAAACATTTGTTTGACACTAAACACTGTTTTAGAACATTTGTTCTAAACAATGCAACAAAGTGATTTTTCATTTTCTTTTTTACTTCCTTGGGGTCCATCGCCAGAAACCCCCACCTTGGAACAAACCAGCCTTTCTGCAAACAGAAGACACCAATCTTTCTGAATCACTTCCAAGCAGAAGACAAAACTGAAGGACACATACAATAGTTACACACTATTCAGGAAGACTTCTGTGCATCAACACTTCCTTTTACAAGACTTGCTATTCTAATCCAGTGATGCAACCCTACTTTGTTTTTCTATTATTGTCGTCCAGGCACAACAAAAGTACATGTTTACCACTGTTCTGTAATTATAGGCTTTTGCAATTTGCCCAATATATTTTCATCATGTGGTAGTCTACACCAAGTAATTAAGATATTTGAGTTCCAGAAACACCACCCTGTACTTTTATAGGTTATAGACTACTTTTTTTAATAACAGAGGTTCAAGAACCTTTTAAAAGAAATGAGTTTTTAGGCTACTTTCACCCCAAGCAAATACAAATCAACGAGAAATGCTATTGTAGCATGTCTGTTAAAAAGACAGATTTGGCACCCCTTTTAATGGAGGTGTTATTGGGGGAAACTTTTTGGGATCTCTTTTGTACTTGGCTTCAGAAGAGACTTCATACTCAGCAGATGCTGTTCTCTTCTGTCTCAAAGGGAAATGGGAAGAAAATCGTGTGCAGAAGTGCAGGCTGAAGCATGACTGAAAAAACAAGACTGTCTTCCAGGTATGATAAGGAAAGTTGCAAGAACAGAGAAAAACAAAGTAGTGACAGATAAAATTAAAAGAGCTGGATGGAAGGAGCAAATAATTACAAGGCCAAAAAATTACAAGGTTTCTGCACTCTTGATTCTGATGGCAGACTAATAATGACAAATTGTCTCCAAGACAGAACAGAAATGCAAACCATTATTTAAAAAACACATTCTGAGTGTCAAATTGATAGATTTCACAGTATCTCACTGGCATAAAGCACTTAGATACCACTTTTAATTAAAAAACAAAAACCCCTTTCATGTGGTTTCATTTTATAATAATAATTTTTGGATTAAATCCCAAAAAAGATCAGGTTTGATCTGGAAAACCTGTAAAATGCCAACAGATTTCTCAAAGAGACAGCTGCACAACCACCAAAGCCTGATCTCCAAAAGTGAAATAAAGTATTAACACTGAAAAAAGAAGAAAGAACCAACATATAAAAGCAGCACAATTCAAATTTTTCCAGGCACAGTGGATGGAGAAAGAATTTGACACAGTAAACAATTCTTTTTGAGTGAAGAATGCATCAGAATCCCTTTTATCCAGCTAAAGCATAAATGCAACCACTTATGGCTGAGTGGAAGACAGGGCTCTGTCTTCTTCAAGTGTTTGAAAGACCTGAGAGTAATCTGTTAAAGGATTATCAAAGGTTAAACAAACCAGGTAGAGCACAGGGTTAAACACGTAGCTTCTTTTCAGACTTAAAAGCTAATCAGAATAATCCCTTAATTTTGAAAACAAAATACATTAACATCTTTGACTGAATAACAGTGCTTTTAGACATGCCTACCGCACACTGGCTGTGCAAATATCATCATTATGAAGTTTTGTATGGAGAAGAAAAAACATACTCTATTTTCTTACTACTCCACAGTTACGGTCTCACTTTGCTATCTTACAAAAAGTTGGGTTTTTTTCAAAAAGAATTTATGCAAAGAATTTCTTGCATACTTTTTCCCACAAAGAAATCTCAGTTTTAGACAAATCATGAGTAGCCATAATAAGTGAGGCACCCAGAGAGCATACTACATAAATGTTATGTATTATTTTTATAAACCTTGGAGTACTTCTATTCTGTAATCATTAAAATGACAGGAATGCCAATTGTTATGAGTTCTCATACATAAAAATAAACTTGTTTACTCTGGTTTTCTTTTTGCTTAGTCTGAAGATATTCCAAAATGTAGTTTTTAATATTTTCATGTTTCCATAATGCATTCTTATCCATACTTTCCTGTTCTCTTCATCTATAATAAAAATATTTGATTTTACCACTGGTATTTCAATACAATGTAAGGCTTGGTAGTGTCTATTTCTTTATAAGTATCACACCCTTATTCTTCCATGGTTTACTACTTTGAAAAAAATAGATAAATAATAAAATTTGATAAATCAAAAAAAAACATATCAAAAAATAGCATTTTCTGCTGCGCCATCACATAGCCTACAGAATAAAGCATTTATCTTGACATTACACAACCACCTTTTGGTATGAGGGCAAACTTTTCCTGGAATGTTCTTTATTTGTTTCTCTTTTTAAACAAAGATATGAAGAGCACTATCCTTTGGGGGTGTTTTTCCCTTTTTGTATACCAGACGAGATGAGCCAAGCTTCTCAGACTGAAGCCATTCTCATGAGTCTGGCACAGGCAATCACTGACCTGTTAGATGGCCATGACTTTTTAAATGAATGTCAAAAAGTAAATATGCTTTCCATCCCAGCAAAAAGCTTATTATCAATGAGGAAGAAACTACTTAAGATGTACTATACAATTTCAAATAATTTCATATATTTATATTTAAATCATAAGTGATTGCAGAAGTAGGTCCTGACACTTACTACCTTCTACTTCACGTCTAGCAGGGATTAAAATACCAATACCACACGATTCTGGGGATACCTGGATGGCTGTGGAGTCTTTGCACATGACTCTGACAAGGACAGCAGGTGTCTGGGGCTGTGGTTCTTTGGCAGCAGGTTGTGCATAGTGTGTTCCCAGAGCAGCCTTCAGGTCCCTTCACTGATGAGGTGGTTTTGGTTTTCCTCCAACTCACGTTAAAACAATACTGCTTCAGTGGTGTTTCCACAGCATGTGCTCACTCTTCATAACTTTTGTACCTAAGTGCCTTCTGTCTCACCCCAACACAAACTACTCACCTGTTTAAGAGGCTCAAAATGTTTTTCACCGAAGCCAAAGGAAAGTGGAGAGGAACAGCATTTTCACCAAATCAATTCCAAAAATGCAGCTTTTAGCTAGATTCTGATTCAATCACAAGGTTATAAGACTTGATTCATAAGCTCTCCCTTATCTATTTTACCCCAAAACTCCTCTTCAGGTTTGATTTGCTACTATTCCACTCATATTTTTCAAGCATCAGATAATTGCTCTATTTGCATGTTTCACCCAATCTGCAATACTGAAATACTGGTACAGGTCCAGTGGCTGATTGTGGAGCACAAATCTGCATACATCAAATCACTTTCAGAAATCTCAAGATCTGTTCCAAGTACTGTAAGAATCTGAGCTCACAAGCTTGTTCCTTTGAATTCCTCAGGGTTTCTGCTTTGCAATGCAATATTCCAAGGTATTTTTAAAATTGTGTACCATTTCAAAGGTGGCTATGGGATGCACAGATAAAGAACTAGTAGACAATTAAAAAGCAGATGACAAAACATTCTAATTTCACTGCAGTGCTATTGCTTTTTAAGTCGCACATAGTGCCCACATATTAAGCCAGCAACTGCAGAAAAACATTTGTATTTAAATAGACTCAATACAAACACAGATTTGAATACAAAGAAAACAGAAGCCTTGTCATTTGGTAATTTATTATGCTTTGCTTCCCCTCAGAAGCATTTAACAACATGAATAGCAAAATAAGTCTTGCAAATCCCACACCAGACTCTTCAGATAAAATTCATATACAGAAAATACATACATTCTTCTGTAACCACAGATAAAGATTTTCCAATTACAGCTAATTACTCTGTTTCTAGATTGACTTTCCACAGAATCCTCTTATTTGGAATTTTTCAAATAGGAATCTCTAATGTCTTCTGAAGAATAAGAACCATTTGAACTTGTTATTTTGGCCAACTGCCATTCAGTAGAATAACAAAAGAAGAATCTCCCCCATACTACACAAACAAACAAAACAAAAGAACCCCACCTAGCAGTATTATTAACTATAACTAGCCATTATGTCATTAGTACCCTTCAACAGTCTGCAACACTTAGTAAGATTTAATATTGTGATTAATAACTTCTCAGTACATTTTTCTACCTAGTTATTTTCACAAGTGAACACAGCACATTATATTTTTCCACAGGAAAAACAACTCTGCTTTAGGTGTTCAAATTTCTTTCACAACAAAATGTAATTAAATCAAATCTGTATAATAATCTGCACATTACTCATACTGGCAACTTCTAAATCAACACAAGATGTTTTCCTGGGAGTTATTCTCATATCAAAAAAGAACTAAATGCAAGAAAACCTATGGCTTGTACTACAGAGGTTAGCTTAGCAACTGGATGTGCACCTCCTTACTTATAAAGCTACAAAACAAGTTTATTTATTATTACATTAAAAAAATCAAGCTGTCAGTAAAAAGAAAATGAGTACATTTTTCCATCTTTTGCATGTTCTTCACAGAAAAAAGACTGGAATAAACCTAAGTCTATCACTGAGCATAGTCTGATACAAGTACATCAGGTATGTAAAATGTTCTTTCTGCTATTCCTGTCATATGGTCTTCCAAAGAGTGGCTTACACCAGACAGGAGTTCATAAAGAGGAACAAGAAACAAGCTTAAAAATTCATAAGATACATACAACAAGTCTTCTAAGGATTCAGCTGCTCTAGTTACTACTTAAGAAAACAAAATTTTAATTATAAACAAACCGTAAATGAATATACTTTAGAGCACAATTTTTTCTGAAATTAAAAAAATATCAAATCTATGTCTATCTGTTTATCAGAGGGCAGAAGAAAGTAACCAAAGACTTCTCACTCTCATGGACAAATACATATCTCTTCCAATTGCCTCTTAAAAACTGAGTTTAGGGTAACATTTTAACCCCTCTACTCAATTCTATTTTATTACAGCTTCTTAATATATAACAGGCAAACAACAAAACAGTTTGATACAGTGGAATGAAATCTTGATTTTTGACTCCAGACCCACTAACAGAGCACTTCTTATTCCTTTTCTTTCAGCCCTTGAGCACTACTGCCTGCATATTGCTCAGGACTATCTTAGTGTTTCTGGCAAAGTATAACAGACATAATTTTTTCTAGAGTTAAGTACTTCTGCACCTCATGAATGCCAGAATCTTACACTAGGGCCTCTACTTTTAAAATATCATTCTTCATGAGATCAAATCACATATTCAGATTTCACAGATCTGAACTTATGTCACTCAGTAAATGAAAGATGATGATTTGCCTCTTTCTTACAACTCAGGTCAACCATTAACGAAAATAATTTCTTTTTACTAAAATAACATTTCCCCATTTTTCCTTTCTTACAACAAATGATTCCTGAATTATCTATGTAATAAATTACAGCTTAATCAGTGATCATTTTACATCCAAAAACCAACAAAGCTCCAGATAGCCTTGCTTCTTATTCTAAATTATGCTAAACATCTAACATGTCTTACTAAAAAACAGATGGTAATTTAAGTCAGAATTACACAACATAGTGAAAAATGGGAAAATGCTTCCTTGAAATTATTGGTTAGTCTTCAATACTTAGTTTCAAGCACTTTTTTTGTCCCCTGCTTCCCTTTATTGACCACTGTATTTGAACAACCAATATTACATATGCCCACTTAAACTTTATTTCATCTCAGCTCACAGAGTTACCATCCTTCCACACAACCTAAATTTTGGCAGCAATACATCCAAAGAAGTGTAAACAATTTGATTAAAGACATTTTAAAAATAATTATTTCATTCTCACAGCTGACATCTGAACAATAGCAAATATTTAGGAAGTTTTTTTTAAATCATACAATGTTTTGAATTAGAAGGGACCATAAAGAACATCTAGCTCCAACTCCTCTGCCATGGGCAGGGACACCTTCCACTAGAACATGAAATATGATCTGGACTCACCAGTCACATTCACAATACTAAGCCAAATAGAAACATAAAATCCTTACTCTAAAGTTATGTGTAACATTGTATATAGTGTATCAACAACTGCTCCCTGGACCAAAAGAAACTGTTGCCATGGTCAAAAAAAAAAAAAAAAAAAAAAAAAAGGGTGGCTTGCTCCCTGAGCAGGTAGGGCCTTTTTCAGCTATCCACAATCAAACCTGCAACATCATGCAGTGCCAGTTCTCACCTTCGTAAAGAGCTCCTGAGACTGAGTATGAGCAATAAGGCTGTTGGGATTACTCAAAACAGGATATGGAAGGTATTTAACTGCCACAGCCACATCCACGGTAACCACAAGTTCAGTGGGCTGGAAAAAGCACTGTCACAGGGAGAACGAGCGCTCTGGGGCGAGCGCAGCCGCGCTCTCCCCTCGTGGCTCCTGCACCACCTGTGAGCACGGTGAGCTCTGTGCTTTCCCAGTCCCACAGCAGGACTGCCCAGCTCTCACACACACCTGCTGGGCCCTGGGAACACTGCTCTCCCTGTCGAGTAGTGCTTGATAAGTACACGACATCACATAGTTATCTTCTCTTCAACTGCCCGAGCACAGGAAAAGGACAGGCTTCCTAAAATAAATGGCAATTTATTTTCACTTTTGTGTGTTTCACCCTCATGGCTTCAAATGGTCCCTATATCCTCTCTGAAAAGAATTCCTTTTAAGTAGCCAGCTTTTCTTTTCCAAGCATTTATTAAGAGGAGACTTATCTTGAGGTATTCTTTTGCTTTCTTGCATATTCTTTACTCTTGTAAAATTAGTAAGTCAAATTAATATGCAATACATTTAAAATAAATAGACAATGGCAAAAAAAAGCCATAGCAAACATAACAATGAAATCAACTCAAACCAGAATCACTTCATTTACAGCTATATTTTTAATACATTTTGTTTTAAAGGAGAGTTTGCCAACTTGAGGATACTTTTCAGCTTAGTACACAAAAAAAGGACTTACATGAGGTTCACTGTCTTACATTACACTTGCAGTACTCTGTACTGAGAGAGAAGCTTTGCTTCCAAGGTAATGCTGTGCCTTCACATTGAGACTTCTCTTAAAATATTCTGATACACAGTTTAACACAGAATCTACCAAACTGACAACAAGAAAGTGGTAGCCAGGTAATTTCTTCATTGATTCTTTGCTCACAATAGCCTTTCATTAATCCATACCCATTGTTCTAATATGTAGCTTCAGGTAGGTTTAACATTCTGTCTCCAAACAATCCTGATAGGTCTTTTCACAAAGGCAGGTCAGAAGCTCTCATATTCTTATCCTTACCTTACTTGGATAACCTAATACAATGCATTTGAGCAAGACTTTGTCCATCTTCTTTTTTTATTATGCCCTGAGGTCTAAGGTATTAGCAATTCATTAATTTCAAATTTCAACTAATTTCTATAATTTTATTCTGATTTTAATTCTGAAATAGTGTCGTATGTTGTGCATATATCTCTGCATTATCTAGACTGTGGTTACATTGCATCTGGTTTCCAGTTCCAGAGGCAGATTTCAAATGCATTTGTAAAGTAGACTCCTTTCCTGACTATTCTGAAAACGGTGCCTGGACCAAAACTTGTTCACTCTCCCTATCCTCAGAAGTAAGCCAGAAAAGATATAAATAAAGGGTTTAATTCACTACAATTTCTGCAAATGAAAAAACAAGTTAAGCAAAGCACCATTCCCTGACTTCTAATTATTTTTTAATGCTTATACTGAACTACAAGTTTCTGATAAAAATAGGAATGTGTTGACAAGTAAAACTATTTACTGATTCTCCTTGGTGTTTTCATTTCTTGTTTCAGTTCTTGGGAGAAAATGGTTGATCCTGCAGTGTTTCTTCTCCCCAGCCTCTCAGAGGGAAACATATCACTTACTGTTTCTATTTATCATTCAGCTTCTTTTCAGCTACAAGTCAGAGCAACATGGTTATTAATCTGGAAGACAATTTATGTGCATACAGGAAAATTACTTCCATTTTTCTATTTCATGCTTTAGCAGGTATCATTTAGTGCAGCCTCTATCTCCTACTTTTCTCACCCATTCTCAAAACAGTGGTTCTTAACAACATACTTCATATCTCTTCTTGGTTCTCTTCCACACACTGCAGGTTTGACATAATACAGCTCCATCAAAGACAAGAAAAATAAGAAAAGAAAGAAAAGAAAAAAGAATATCAACAAGCATTTTCAGCCAGCCAACCCAGAGCAAGCAGTCATTCCTGGCTAAGCAAGAAGAAACTAAAGGTGGACAGCAGGAACAGTGGCCAAGAGAACTAAACCAGTGATGAACACATGGAAGTGTCCTCCCTCTATTCAAACAGGAAACAATGGCAGGAGATTACAGGCTGAGCCCACTTACACCAACAGAGTACAGTTCATTTTCTTCACAGTGGCTGGTAGGGGGCTGTTTTGGATTTGTGCTAAACATGGTTGATAACATAGAGATGTTTTTGTTATTGCTGGACAGGCTTACACAGAGCCAAGGCCTTTTCTACTTTTTGTACTGCCATGCCAGTGAGCAGGCTGGAGGTGCATGGGATGTTCAGAGGAGACAGAGCTTGGACAGGTGACCCAAGCTGCCCAAAGGAATATTCCAGACAACATGACATCATGCTTAGCATACAAAGAAGGAGGAAGGGGGGGGTTATTTGTGATGATGGTGTTTGTTTTCTTCCAAGCCACCGCTAGGTGTGATGGGGCCCTGCTCTCCTAGAGATGGCTGAACACCTGCCTGCCATGGGAAGCAGTGAATTCATTCCTTGTTTTGTTTTGCCTGTGTGTCTCCTGCTTTCCCTGTTAAACTGTCCTTATCTCAACCCATGAGTTTTCTTCCTATTATCCTTCTCATTCTCTTCCTTGTACCGCAGGCAGGGGAATGGGGCTTGGCTGCTGGCTGGGGTTGAACCACAGCACCACCTTACCCACACAGCTTGCTGTGCCTGCGATGAGCATTTCTAATGGTCTGCATAGCATGCCAATAATTTTACACAGGAAAAACACTGCCTACATTGTGAACAAACCCACCCACTCAAATAAATGCACAGCAATGGAAGATTAAGATACCTTTTCTTTGCAAAATGCTGTTTATATATCTACCGTCACAGGTGCTACCAACAAGCTGGGAAAGCAAGACATTTAGTGAGCTAGAAACGCAGCCTCTCCCCATATCATTTACAGGCTGCTTAGTTTCCAAAAGTGCCAATTCTCATGCCATTGAAAACAAAATCAGAAATTATGCTGCAAATATTCTGCCTGTTTCCAAACTGACATCCCCCCCTCAGAACATTCATACATGCTATTTTGAAAATTACTGTACATTTTGGATAATCACAATATTCAGGCATCACACTATTAGCAAAAGGTCTACTGTATTCCACCTGTTTCTGAAAAGGTACCAACATTAAAAAAACAAAACAAAACAAAACAAAAAAAAACAAAAAACAAAAAAAAAAACAAAAAAACCCCCCCCAAAAAAAAAAAAAAAAAAAAAAAAAAAGAAAAAAAAAAAAAAGCAAGCAAATTTGATAGCCAGGCCTGCTTAAGTATTTAACACAGGCAAAGCCTTGGCAGCAAAATGAAGAGACTAGGATCTTCAACCTTATGATGTGTCTCCTTTTTACCTGCAAGTATCTAGCCTGTTACTCTTTAGATACAGTCTTCCCAACTCTTCACACTCCTACAGCTGGAATTCAGGTATCAGTAACACTCTGCAGTTAACCTGAGAACCATAACACTTTCACTATTAGTGCATACTGAAAGATCTAGGAGTGAAAGGGTTCCTGCAATCAGCAATAAAAACAACGGTTGAGTCACCCAGAATAAGCTCTTTAAAACCTGCACCTTGTATCTAACATATTTTAGGTCACTTAAAGAGATAAATTGTTTAGGCTTCTCTGATTATTGTCACAGGTATGAAAATATTATTTCTGAAAAACATTTAACACCAGAAGCTGTCATATATTTATGCTTTTCAAACTGGCATCAGAAGATTTAAGGCCATCTCTCCATCAACAGATGAAATTCAACCCCGCATCACACAACCCAGTGACAGCCGTATGTCCCACGTATCCTTCCAAATACCACACACAGTAACTCCAGCAACCGGGAATGTCACCTAAAAGAGGCCCACAGTCCCCTGGACGCTCAAGGTCAAAGCAGGACGACCCCAGCAGCCCAACGCCAAGCTCATTCCCAGGCAGGCGGGAAGGGCTCTCGGGGGAAGCTCCACCACGAAGGGCGAAGCCGGGCCGCGCCGGCCGCTGCCGGTGCGGGCGGGGGGAGAGGCTCCGCACCCCAGAACTCACCCGGGCGCGCTCCGCGCTGCGGGGCACAGAGCCCAGCGGGGAGGGGGGCAGGTGCCACAGGTCAATTGATGCAACGTAATTAACAGGCTAAAACCGCTCTCCCTGGGCTCCTCTCCCCTGCCCCTCGCTCACAGCCCAGTACAGGCCAGCAGTCGTGCGCCACGACGGTGCCTGAGGGGAGGGCAGGGCAGAGGAGAGCAGGACAGAGCAGAGGGCCGGCTCGGCTCCGCTCCAGGGGCGGACCCTCCCCAACACCGGCGCGGCGACAGGGGTGGAGGAGGAGAGCAGGAGCAGCAGCAGCCGCCGCCGCCGGGCCGCGCTGCGTGCCCGCACCAGGGTCCCAGGGAAGGAGCGGAGGGAGCGGCGTTACCTGAGCGACACGAGCCGGAAGAGCCCGACCGCCACCGGCACCCCCGCGCCGCCCTGACAGCTCCCGGCGTGCCCCGCGCCGCGCCCGCCCCGCCCGCCGCGCTCAGCCGCGCTGCGCCCCCTGGCGGGACGCGGGCGCGCAGCGGGCGCCGTGTGAGTGCGCGTTTGTTTATCTCACCTGACATCTACAGAGTTTACCAAAGACAGCGCGGGTAAAAATGGAAAGTGGCTGGTTCTTTAGAAAATCATACTGCAACACGTTTCCCAGTGAAGCTGTGCATGCCCCATCCCTGGAAGTGCTCGAGGCCAGATTGGATGGGGTCTGAGCAATCTGTTGTAGTAGAAGGTGTCCCTGCTCACGGCAGCGGGGTTGGAAGGACATGATCTCTTGTTGTAGATGTCGGCGAACGCAATGGGGAGAATTATGACGTCTGACTTACTTCGGAAGGCTGAATGATTTTTTTATTATAATTATGCTGTAATACATTAATATACTATATAAAAGAGGATACTAAAAACTACATGCTACTTTCTCTATCATATCTATCTACTCACAACTCGTGACCCTGTTCTCCAGAGTCCAGACACAGGTGGATCCGATTGGCCATCAGGCCCAAACAATCCACCATGATCCAACCAAGAGCTCACTCTGGGTAAACAATTCTCCAAACACATTCCACAAGAGAAAAACAAGGAGCAGAAATAGAAATTGTTTTCTCTTTCATTTCTCTCTGTGCACCTCAATGAAAAATCCTGAGAGAGAGGGAAATGTGCTTGCAACAATCTCTAAGATCACAGAATCAATTAGGTTGATAAGATCTCTGAGATCATTGAGTCCAACCTACGATCAAATGCTACCATGTTAACCACACCAAGGAACTAAGTGCCATGTCCAGTCTTTCTTTAAACACCTCCAGGAAATGTGACTCCATTGGAATGTGATGCCCGTTCCAATGTCTAACCACCCTTTATGTGAAGAGCTGCCTCTGAATGTCCAGCCTGAACCTCCCCTGGCACAGCTTATGACTATGTCCTCTTGTCCTGTCTCTGGTCGCCTGGCAGAAGAGGCCAACCCCCACCTGGTCCCTTCCAACCCAAACTGGTCTGTGATGCCACGATGCGATATTACCTTTATGTTAGCAGTAGCTGTATTGGGAATTTTCTAAATTTTTTTCTGATTAGTATGCTTGAATCCTTACTACACATAAAAGTGTATGAGTGCCCACATGGATGGTATTCAAAGGACTTTTTTTTACTGCATTGCAAGAGTGATTTTTCAACTGGCCAGTTCCACAGTATAAAGGGTACAGCTCTTAGACTGCAATCTGTTCATTTTAAGTCATCATTACAGTTCTCAAATTTAAGCAAGCTTCATAATAGCAAACAGAGCTTATGGTTATGAATTACTTAAGTAACTGCAAAAAAAAAAAAAAAAGTGTGTTCAGCTTACATGATTAATATTTTAGGCTTTGTCTGAGGACAAGTATTTCTAAAATATTGCCAGGGGAAAATCTCATAATACTTATAAATCTTCTACTTGGTTACTTACGTTGCCAGCCAATATTTAATGAAGTCTAATTTTATTCTCCTGACTTGGAATAACAATAAAGAGTAAATGCAATTCCTTTTCTCATTAAACTATACCAGGAATCGGTACACGAAAAAAAGTTACTTTCTTGAAAGCTGACAGTTTCCACTGGTTTTCTGAGGCATCAAGTATGACTCTATGTGTCATGTATTTTTATTGAAATGGTGCACTTAAATTTATTTTTTTCTTTGAAGATACTTATAAATACCTTATAGATATAAAGATACTTATAAATGCCTTGAGATATAATCGTTAATTAGGTTGGTCATGATTTTGGAGCTATTTAACAGTAGTGAACTTCACAGAGGGGAAGTGACTGTCCATAACTGACCATGTGCTTTCAACATGCTACTTCATTGCAGAGTGGTTGGATTTCCTAAGCATCCCTTGTGCTGAATTTAGTAGTGGCAGTTACAGCTCAGAGCTCCAAAACACTTCTTTCAAATTGTCCCATCAACTTTATGTGCAGTGGCAATCAAAAAAACATTGTATGTCGTTGGGAAGAATATTGAGAACAAGACAGAGGTAGCTGTTTGGCTGCTGTGTAAAAGGCTGATGCAGCCACAGATTGATTATGGCATCAATTCTTGTCTTCACAGCTCAAGAGGGATGTAGAGAAGTTGGGAAAGGCACTGTGGAGAGATGGCACTGCTATATTACAGCAAGAGCTGTATGACTGCGACTGTTCGATGCAGAGAGAGAAGGCAGGGGAGAGGATTGATCAAATTCTACAAAATCATGAAAGGCAACAAAGTTGTTGTTAACCAAACCCCACAGTATGAGAATGAGGAGGCACAGAAAATTCTTTTCTGCAAAGCAGAAAGCTTCTAGAACATATTGGCACCAGGGGCTGGGGACTTGGACACTATCTGTAGGTTGAAGGATACATTATTCATATTGGTGACAAACACATCCACAAGTGGACACTGAAGGAAGTGGGTAGGGATGTACCCACAGGGGAAGTACCTGGAAACAACCACACTATGGAGCTGTTCCTTATTAGTACCTTGTTTTACTGATGTTGGAGTCAAAATACTGGGCTAGGTGCAGCACTGATGTTAGGTGCACTTGCTCGGTAGGAAATTTACCTTCCTTTCTCTGTAATTATTTCACAGCAGAAATGGTGAGAAACCTATAATAGACAATTTTGAATAAGTGAGGCTCACACCCTGTGAACACTTAAGATTATTCACGACTTTGTAGCTTTGGGCAAGCCTTTGTAACATCAAAGGCCCTTTTACTAATACTAGGAGTCAATTCTCCTATAATTACATGGGGTTTATGTTTGACGTATGACCTACTTGTCCACAACAATTTAGTTCACAATACAAATTTGTTTGTGAAGTAATTAGAAATGAAACCCACCATGTGGACTAATTATTTTTCTTCCTTAAAAAAAAAGGAAACAAACAACAACAGCACAACCGAACACCACCACACTCAGAACAGCATGTAGATAGACAGTACAGTCCCATCTTAGAATACGTCAATAAATTCATGCTTTGTAAAAAACAACAGAATAACTCAGTTGAAACTGTCTATTGCCTGCTGTATTTTTTCCCACAAAATCTAACCCTAGTCCATTTTCTTCTTTGAGACTCTCCTACTTCGTTTTGATAACTCCAAGGACTAAGATTACTTCACTATAATAATGTCTTTGATAATATATTGCTATAAAAGTAACCTGTACAAATTTGCCTATTTGTTGGAGGCTTTGCAGATCATGTTTTCCAGTAACTCTCTGCAGCCACAGAGGGTCTTGTGACTTCTTAAAAAGTAAACACTTCTAACATTGCGAGAAGACTCCTTTTTTTCAAAGTGAAAGTTTCTTTCCTTGGTGTCCTTGAATACTGAACATCAACTTCCTACTTACCGTGAGGGTGGCATCCTGGATGAAGTGTGCAGTGGTGACAGTGTTCATAAGGAAAGGGAAAGTCACGCAGGGTGGACTTACAGTCTCTTGATAGAAGATCTCATGAGAGGCAGTAGAGAACCTCACCCCAGAGCAGCAGCAGCCTGAGCTGAGAGCCTGTTTGCTGTGAGTACAATGTGACAGCATTCAAGAGCTGGGTGCACATGGATCGGGAGGAATTCAGGAAGACTTGTAAAGCTGCGAGAAAGGGTGAAAGGGTTTTTTTTACAAGGTGGGGGGTGAGTAGTGGTGCCACGGGACTCAGTCCCCACTGATGAGGAGCCTGCCCCTGTCTCAGCAGAGGCCTCTGCGCAGACTCAACTTTGCAGTCATGATGGGGTGACCCCAGCCGGCTGCTAGCTCAGAGGTAGAACCAGAAGAGCAAAAGCATGAAAAACGGTGGGTTAAGACAATGATGTTTTAGTGGATGAGGGAAAGAGGAACAAAAAATCCCCCAGACATACAGAGAAATCACTCACCATCTCCCACAACAAGATGTTCAGCCAGTATCTGAGCAATGGTCACTTTGGAAAGTCTATGCCCTGAGTTTTTACTGCCCCGAGTGATGTTACATGCCATGGAACATCACTTCGGTCGATTAAAGTCATCTGTACGATTTCCCCCCCTGCCCCAGGCTCTTCCCCACTTCCAGCCTACTTGCTGGGTGGTGCGGAGTGAGACACCGAGGAGGCCTTAACAGTATGCAAACAGCGTTCAGCAATCGCTAAAACAGCAGTTTATTGTCAGCCCTGTTTGGCCACGAATCCGGAGCACGCAGCCCCAGGCACAGCCCACAGCTCCTGTGGGGAGGTGCCCGAGAGAACGGACCCAGGCTCATTCCGGCGGTGGTGTGGCAGGAAAGCAGGAGATGGCAGCCCGATGTTGACACAGAAGAGACTGGGCGTAAAAAAAACCCCGTGAGACCAGCCGGTTGTGCAGACCTGGACCCTGGGGCTCGGGACCCGATGGGACTCGTCCCTGGGCCCCCAGGCCTGACTCTACGGCCAGCAGCGGCCAAGCCGGGGGGCGCGGCAGACCCCGGGACACGCTCCCGCCGCTGCCCCCCAGGGCACCGTCGGGGCCGAGTTGCTGGAGGCTGCGCTTGGATCGCAGCAGCCCCGTGCGGGGCTACGGCCTTGGGGAGGAGTGACTTGAGAGCTGTTCGGCGGAGAAGGATGCGGGGGCGCTGGCTGACAGCCCGTATGAGCGAGCGGTGTGCCCAGGTGGCAAAGAACGCCAGTGGCATCTTGGCCTGTGTGAAAAAATGCGTATTTTACGATTGGCTTTTCGCAAATGTTACAATGAATATTATATGTGTAATGTTAGAAAGTTATGCCGTATTAATTCTCTCAAGTAGTGTGTTGAATGTATTTTTGGGTTATAACACAATGTTAAAATAGAAACTATGCTATGTAAGATACTTTTTAACTAGCTCAAGAAAGAGATGGGATAATCAAGGAATTCTTCGCACAAAGATAAAAATTACAGAAACCCCTAAATTTTCCAGAGGAGAGGAATTTATGACTTTCCTTATCAACAGAAGTGAACTTCTTCAAGCCTACTTAGACTTGAAGGCGCCTGGAAATTAACAGAAACTTTTTGACAAGTACCAGACGAATTTTTTGTTTTAAATAAAATAATGCATAATCATGAAGTGTTTTGTATATGCAACAGGCTATTGCTTTTAAGGTTATTCCTTTGTTCACAAGGCATGCTTGTCGTGGCTTAAGTGCCCGAGAGCATCCGGACGTCTGTAATTCTTTGCTGTTATTGTCTCATTAATTGTCCTAACTCTAATTGTCTAACTTTTATTACTATACTTGTATTATTATTTTTATGACCATTTTATTTTTATTAAACTTTTATACATTTTTAAAACAAGTGATTAGCGTTTTTCACAGCCTGTATCAGGAATAGTGTGGCCAGCAGGACCAGGGCAGCGGTAGTCCCTCTGTACTTCGCAGTGGTGAGGCCGCACCCCCAGTGCGGTGATCAGTTTCTGGGCCCCTCAGTTTCATGGAGCGCATCCAGAGAAGGGAAACAAGGCTCTAGGAAACTTGTCCTACAAGGAACGGCTGAGGGAGCTGGGGTTGTTTAGTCTCGAGGAGGGTCGGGGGGACCTCACTGCTCTCTACAACTGCCTGAAAAGGAGGTTTTGGGGGCCAGTCTCTTCTGCCTTGCCTACTGTGACAGGACTAGCGGGAATGGCCCTAAACTGAGACAGGAGACGTTCAGATTAGACATCAGAAAAATATTTTCCACCGCTAGGGCGGTCAAGGGCTGGAATAGATTTGCCAGGGAGGTGATGGAGCCGCCATCCCTGGAAGCGTTCAAGAGGCGTCCGAAAGCAGCGCTGGGTGATGTGGTTCAGGGCTGACTCTACGGTTCCGCGCAGGCGGCGCCGTGACGGGCGGGCGGGGGCGCCGCGCCTGCGCCGGCGGGAGAGCGGCCGCTTCCGGCGCGGTGCCGGCATGGCGGCGGCGTTCCTGATGGAGATCAGGCGGGCGACGCAGAGCGCGCTGCTGGTTGTCCGGTAGTGCGGGGGCGCTGCCGCCCGCCGCCGCTCGGGCCGTGCGGGGCAGCCGGGGGGCGCGGCGGGTCTGGCTTTCGGCGTCCTTAGCCTTCAACGCGGGGGCCGGGTTGTGTGCGGGCGCCTGCCCCTGGTTGTTCGGCTCGGCACTACTGTGCAAATAAATTTTTCCTGAGAACGGTGGATTGTGTCTCTCGGCTGCTGCTCGTTCACCGCGTGGATCCGGGGGCGCGATTGGGGCTGCGGGGGAGCTTCGGGCCGGGCTGTGTAAAGCAGCAGCGTGCCCGGACAGCTCCTTCCCGAGGCATACCCGTTGCTTTTCCTCCGCAGCGCGGCGGCGGAGCTCCCCGGCGCGCCGCTGGAGGTGTCGGTGTGCGCGGATTCCCTGGAAGTGAGGAGCGGCGGGAGCCGCGATGCGGCGGCGCTGCCGCCAGGGGTCAGCCTGGCGCCGTCCTCGTGCCGCGGGCTCCGGCACCTGCGCGGGGACGGGCTGCAGCTGCGCGTGCGCCTGCGCCGCGCACCGCCCGCCGCCGGTGAGGGCGGGCAGGGACGGGGCCGGGGCCGGGGCCGGCGCTGCGGAACGGGGGAGGGTGACCTGGGAGCTGGCACAAATGAGAGAGGCTGTGAAATGTAAATTCTGTAGAGCGAACACCTTCTGGAATTGTCAGCTTTAGAAACTGAAAGTGCAAAAGTGACGTAATGCAAGGGAAACGCGGTGCGTTTGGGATCTGCTCACGGTTTCCCCCACCCGTGCTTCCCCATAGTACTTCAAAATTATTTTCTTTCTCTTCTATTCCGCGTTTGGCAGCTGAAAATCATAGAATTATTAAATGCTAAGGGGTTTGAACGGACTTTAAAGATCATGTAGTCCCAAGACCCCACTGCCATTGGCAGGGATATGTCCCACTAGACCAGGTCGCTCAAGGAGTTCCCCAGCCAGGCTTTGAACACTGCCAGGGTTGGGGCACCCACAGCCTGTGCCAGTGTCTCGCCACTCTCACAGTAAAGAATTTCTTAATGTCTAACCTAAACTTCCTTTCTTTCAATTTGTATCCATTACTCCCCATCCTATCAGTAATGGAGTAATGTGATTCATCCAGGCAATCAGACTGTGCTTGTCCATCCCTGACCTCTTAATCCTAAAGGATTATGGGTTTGTGTTGGGACTCATTATTCTCACAGCTGGGGTTTCAGAGGTTAACGTCACAAGTAACATCTGCAAAGTTACCTTCTTTACTTCCATGGTGCTAATTCAGGTCTGGGATGTGTTTGCAATAAATAGAAAACATGGTTGTACAGCTGTTGCTTTCTTTCATCCTGGCATCCAAGCTCAATATGTTTAGATTCATTTCATACGATACGACACAGAAAGATATATTAAATAACACAAAATTGCCATTCTGAGCTATTAAAGTAAAAAAGGATGATAAAATATGTAATATACAGTAATGCAGCACCAGAAACACATTGGAATACTCTGTTGGTATGCTGAGATGGCATCTGTACATTAACCTGTAATTATGCATGTACTTTGACAACTCAGACTAAAATTATTTAATGCGTCCTATTCATGAAAATGCTTCAAAAGACCAATGATAAACTTTTAAAAATCAACCTCAGAAAGTCATGCTAGTGAAAAATAAGTATGTGAACCAGGTGGTAATCAACATGTATATTGCATAGTCTTGGTTACCCTTTGATGTTTTATATTATTATGCAAAACAGTTTAAATTCTGGAACATTTTAAAGTACTTTTCTCTTGTGGTTGAATCCTAAATTTCAAATATTGAATGTCAGTGCTGAGAGTAAACTTCAGTTGTTAAGTATGGGAAAGTGGATGATGCAAAGCATATTCATACATAGAGCTAGGCTTACAGTTTTACTTTTTTCCACTTAATGTTATCAGATAATTTGGGGAGACTTTGATAACTTTTTTTTTTTACTTTTGAGAAGCTGTTTGAGCTGCCGTTTGTGAGACCATTTTTGCTTTCCTGGCCTGCAGAGGCCGTTGCTCACTATCTTTTCCTGGAGTGGTTCCACAATGGTTGGTTTCTTACCTGCCTGAAAATGTAAAACTAGTGTCTGACCCTGCTCCCCATCCTGACTATTTGTGTTAAATATTGGTGTGTCCCCTCATATTGCAGATACACTGATTATCAGAAATATCTTTACAAAGGAGTAGTGTTGAATTTTGATTTTTATAATGTCTTCAATTATATCAATATATCAGCTCCCCTTCTGAAGAGGATTTGCACCTTGAAAATAATTCTTCACATACACAGCTCCTACTCAGTAATATGGAGCATGAGGTGGAGATGGCAAATTTTTCCTAGATCTAAATACTTGCTTTTAAAAGAATTAAGGTTGTGTTTAAAATGTCAGCCTTTTTCTTTGCCTGTTAGATTTATCCTTTTTGGTTTCAGGTATTTGGCATGTTTTTTTTTCATACAAGTGACTGAAAATTTTACACAATTTTGAAGATTAATATATTTCCTTTCATCTATAGATGTGGTTTTTACTTTGAGGGAAAGCCTGAAACCCAACAAGAATTACATCTTTTACTGTCAGTCCTGTGGTGACATCGTAGTGAGCGACCGGTGAGTACTGCAGTGTCTTGTATTTATAGCAATAAATGCCATAGTGATTTGTATTCATGTTATTTTGTGTACTGAGAGACAGCTAAAAGGTATTTGTTTTGAAATTGATAGACAAGAACACATTTGAAACACTGCAGATGTCAAAAAGCAAAATTACCTGAAGCAGTTTTTAGCTGTTTATTCATTTACTCCTTGATTTCTTTCTTCCTCTGCATTTCGTGTATCCTTTTCAGTTCTTTTTAGTCTCTTATAAATTTCCTTCAGTCATCATGCTGTAATTATAAAGTGGCTGCTCAGAATGGGGATATTGACCACAGCTTCCTTTTATCTTTTAAGCAAAGCCTGCCTCCACATAGTTCAGGGATGCTAAATTTGGGAAACAGGAATTGTGTCTTAGCTGTGTGACTTGTTCTTATCTCTGTTCCTTAAAAAGTCGGCAGAGTGAATGAGAATTTTAGGTAAAAGGTGCTGCATTGTCTAGTTCTTCTGATGAACAATTTTGACAGCTTCAGCTGAATATATAAGAATTGTTAGAGGTGCACTTACAGCCTTTTATGATCTATGTGGCTCCTAATACTCAAAAC
The DNA here is from genome assembly GCF_024509145.1 of Vidua macroura. NCBI lineage: Eukaryota > Metazoa > Chordata > Aves > Passeriformes > Viduidae > Vidua > Vidua macroura. Next base: position 81,175,479 of record NC_071573.1, read on the forward strand.
AGTAATACAAATATGTCTCATTCTTTAAATTTCTGTTACTCTCTTGTCATAGGTATGGATTTATGGCTAGCTGAATGTAACTGAATGAGGATTTCTTAACTTTCTCTTCTGAAATCTCTCATCAGAAAGTCTAGTAATAGCTCTTACTTTGATATATTTGTAAAGTAGTGGAACTTCTAATTTCTAGTCAATAATATTTGCTTTCAAAACATGTTGCATGTTTATATTTGCATCTCTGAATGGGAATTTTCCTGAATTTCAACACATTGAATTCATATGCATGTAGTTTAAATCTTTTGGTTCTGCATCCTGTAATGTGACACGAGCAGAATTTTTGAGAAAGGACAAAGAATGCATGTCCATGCATTCTTACTTGGCATTTCTCCTTGCAGGAAGCCTCTGAGTCCCTTGAATGTTGCCATTAAAAAAAGCTAAGACACAAGTAGAAAAGTGGAGCTGCCAGTGTATCCAACACATTTTGTTCCAGCATTTCCAAAAGGAAGAGAGTAGCATAGTCAGAACTCCTAGCTACAGAATTCATGTGTTCCTCTCTCCAGGAAGAATGAAGTATGACAGTGACAGCAGAGGTAGAAGGATTGAAGGGAAATTGCAGAACTGTGTGAAAGAGAGCATATTAAAGTCTGAATTACTAGGCAAGGGTCTGTAATAAGAAACACCTGAGATCTAGAAAATCACACCTTTAAAGTAGAAATTGAAATAAATGGGGATTATCGTAGAAGGTTGTGGAGAAGACATAAGATTCCAATATCTAGGAAATTGCTGCAAAGAAGGTGGCAGTAATCTTCAGTTGAAGCAAGAGGAATCTAGGTTAAACGGAAAGGAAAACACCAAACCAAACCTATTCTAAAGCTTATTTTTTTTTGCTGTTAGAGACTGCATAAGAAGTCTTCCTTTTAAAGGTTAGATTAATAAATGTGCTAGGAATGAGTTAAATGTAAGTAATCCTTCCTTGGTGCACAAAAATTTACTCTACATTTTCTGAAATCCTCTGCCTCAGTCTGTTTCCTTTCATAAATCTGATAGCTCTTCAGAGGTTAGGGTTATGCTCTTTCATTCTTTTCCATTGCCCTCACATCACACACATTAGAGAAAATTATTAGATTTTATTTTTCTTCCGTCCTGCAAGAGCTACAAAGATTTAGGGTTACTTTCTTTTTTCTTTCTCTCCTTCCAGTTTGGCTAAGTGTACCTCATATATAAAATAATTCTTTAAGACTTTATTTCTGTCATGAAGAAATTCTTAAAAGCTTGTGGTGTGTGGATGCCAGGTGCCCACCAAAGCCACTCTATTACTCCCCTCATCAGCTGGACAGGAGAGACTAAATGTAACACATAATAATTGGTACTGCACAAGTATTCCATGGAAAAACTCACGGCAAGGGAAATCTAATTACACTTTTCCTACATAAGTAGTGTTAAGCCAGACAGTTAATTGACAAGCTGAGCTGTCCCAAGATTTTTTTAATAGGTAAATAAGGGAAACTGCAGTTAAAGAAATGCAGTTGTTTTTCTTTTTCTCTGATAGAACTGAACAGTTATTATATGTTTAAAAGTCTGAAGTCCATTTTACTTCCGGTTTTCAGTATTTTCAATAGACAGAATAATATTACTGGGTGTTAGTTAAGAATGACATTTGGGGTTACTTTTCTTAATCCAGTCTTATAGGGACCTCTATGGTCAAATACTTACCTTAGCCTGGAAGATCATTTAAGAGTTATATCCTTATGGCAGGGCTCTTATGGACTAGTGCTCAACTTCAAACTTCTTAAAAATAAGTTAATTACCTACGTTTCTGGTTGGAATCTGGGAACAGCAGGAGATTCAGCCTGGCTACATTAGACACTTCCAGGAGAAGGCTACTCCTAAAAGTTCCCGACCTAAGAATTGTTTGTTGCTCTCTGACTGTGAAGGCAGCCTAGGTGGCTATTTTCAAGTAGAAACTCAGTTGTTATTAGGAGCAAGTTTGGAGAGATAGGTCACCCTGTTCTGTAGGTTTCATCATGTTACATAGTAGCCTCAATTTAGTCAGTACCTAGTAAACCTCAAGTTGGTTTTGTTTGTTTTTCTACGAAGGCTCCATTTTTATTAATGTTATATTTTTCCAGTTCTGGTGACCCAGGATATGGCTTCCCACCCATGAGTGGCAAAAGCCTAAAATACAGTGGAAATGGTATATTTTCTGTATAGCTCAGAGTTAGGAGGAGTTTGTTTAGAAAATTCCTACTTGTTGGAATAACTGCTTTTGTTGGAAAAGAAGTGAAAATCTTTTTGTTATTATCTGTGAGAGTAAAGAAAGGTTGATTTAATGAAACAGGACAGCATGAGTCTGCAGCTTAAGGTAATGTCTGTCTTTTTTTTTCCCTTATAAGAACATTGCTGAGCTTTTTGTTACTTTTGTGTAAAAAGCAATACAGGAAGACTTTTCTTTTGCAGTGTGAGTCCAGGCACTGGAAATAATTGTAAAGGCTAATGAAGAATCAGTTAATAGGCCAACATCAGAGCTAAACTGTCACTTTGGCAGAAGTGAGTAGTATCTCAAACACTATATAAGACCACAGAAAATGAAGACAGACATGGGTAGTGCTGAGAGGTGATCTTACTTAGTTTTGGTAAAGCTGCATCAGAGGATCAGTTATTCCAACTTTCATCTGCAGATGGAGCAAGCAGAGTTTAAAATGTATTGTCTATCTAGATAAAAGGATTTTTAAAAAACATTTTTCTTTCTCCCACCAAACAATTCAAAAGGGCCAAGAAGCTACAGGGGGAAGGACTGACATCTTCAGAAAACGTTAGTCTGGGAACTGCAGGAAAGGGAGGATTGGCTTAGCAGCTGTGTTTTTATTTGCAAGGTAGCACCATAAGCAAAGTTGTATTTGCAAGTTTTTAGTAAGGAGTAGAATCAAGAAACTCTGGTGAAGATTTCAGGCAACAGCTGAAGAAATAGGGTGACCATTCAAGGAAACTAGGCAGAGAGCAGAAAATGTAAACCCAATACCACTGATAATTAAAATAAAGTTGTGTTTCCAGAAGCAGTATCCTTGGTCCATACAACTACCCAGGAGAAAGGGATTTGCCTTTTTTGTATATGACTTCTGAAAGCTGGATCTGAGTATCTGAATCGAAATTAAGATTGAATTATCCTTTGTTTATTGTTTTGTTTGTTTGGGTATTTTAATGAAGATGTACTGTGGTATTTTTTTCAGGTTTTACCTTTTTCAAGTCTGGTATCTGAAACAAAGAACATGCTGAATCTTGCTGTGGCATGAGTCTGTTTCTATTGGTTTTATAGCAACATTTGATGCAAGGGAACTGTACAAGAAGTAATAATAAATGCAATTGCAAATGCGCGCTGTCATATTTCTCATGACTGGGTAGAACTGTTTTATTTTTGCCACGTGATTAATTTCAAGAGAGGACTATGTCAAATTCTGCCTTAAAATTATTGAAGATTCACCCTTGGGAAATGCTTCATCACAGATTTGGCAGGAAACTCAGTCATTGCTTTTTCAGAATTCACCCAAAGAAAGTGCTTTTGGCTGGAAAGAGAGTCAAGCACTTAGTTTTGAGAAAATGCCATGCTTCACCCACTATTTGTAGGAAGCCTAAACTCTCTTTAAGTGTCTTAGAAATGAATTATAACATAACTGAAATATTTGTTTCTTCTTCTCTCTAAGAAAATTTCTCAGAGTTCTTCCTCTACCGAGTGAAAACTGGAGTGATTTAGTTGAAGAGTGGTGTTGTCACCCCGATCCCTTTGCTAGAAGAACTTTGCACCCTCAGCATGGTGACTGTTTTGTTGGAGACACTTTTTTTCTGTTGAATTCAAGAAATGAATCACATGTGCCTGAATCTTCTGTGTGCTGCTCAGAGGCTGGGCACCATGTTTCACAGAGTGGCTCCAACTTGGTAAAGTATTTTCTTCAAATAATTCTTAGGTGAAGTTATTTGGACTTTTTCATTGTAAAGTTTTTTTTTTTTTTTTTTTACTATTTTATTTAATTTGTATGTATTACAGAACTGTTTTGAAGGTCATAGGGAGTTCTTGACATTCAGCTATACAGAAGCCAGAAAATATTCCAGGCTATGTTTTACATTTTCTAAAGCTCACACCACAGTCTTGATACTGACCTCAATGTACAAGTAGAACTTAGTACTAGAAACAGAAGCTACTTAATTTTGTAGTTCTAAACCCAGATATTTTCCCCCAGAATTATCATGAGTGAAGGACATCAGAATTCAGTAAGTTAATAACTGTGACAGGTTAGGTGTTCGTTAAAGGGTAGTGGAGCAAAGAATGAGGTGGAAATTGAAATAACAGTTGGTTTTTTCTTACACTGTGATTTGAGGCATAATCATAACTATGATTAAAGAGAAGTGTGATTTTTTTTCTCTCCTTTTTTTTTTTTTTAGTTTTAGAAAGACTTGGAAATATCAGTATATGTGCTTTGTATTTAGATGTGGCTGTCTTAGGTTCTTAAAGCAAAGTAAGGAAATTGAGTTTGTTTGACTGCTCTGTCTAGTGAAAGGAACCTGCCATCCCACATTATAGCTCTTCATGTTGATGTTTCTGAGGTGTTCCAGGATAAGATAAATTCATCAACCAAGTCTGTAGGAAGAAGGTTGTCATTTGGCTTAGAAACATCAAAATTTGTTGTTGCCCATCACCGTTTGTTGGTGCTTATGTTTCAGTGATGGGATAAAATCCATGAAGAAAGACAGTTCAGTGCTTTACTTTTGAACATCTAGCACTTGTATAAAAGTTCAAGCAATGATCTTTTCTTCTGCCAGAAGAACATCCAGGAACTCAGTTCACCAAAACCTACATTTCCATAAAGCTTTTTCTGTTAATCTACTGCTTGTCTGCATTTATACTGACAAAGGTTGGGTCTACACATGCTGTATTTTCTCCCAGTACAAAATATTAAACTGTCTACATTGCTGCCTTGGCAATTCGTGTCTGTAAAAATTGATGGCTTATTCTGTAGAGATTTCCAGCATGAAACATTTAATCTCTTGAGAACTAGACTCCCTGATTTCTACCTGCTGCTTATAATGATATGTATTATTCCCAGTAAGAATCACCAGGAGTCTCACAATTCAGTGGTTGCTGGTGCGATGCTCCAAGCGACCCCTCTGCATGGGGAGTAGTGCTGTCCTGTGGTCCCTATCTGCAAGGCTTGCAGCTTGGTCCCTTTGGTTCCTTGTTCCATTGTTCTTTGAAAAACAGAATGGGCAGAGAGGAAAATAAGGACTGGGATGCTGTAAGGGCATCAGCATGGCAGAAGCAGGTTAATTTGGCTTAACTCTACAGTGGAGTTATTTCTTCTAAGTTTCCTTAAGAAGGACGTGGAGTGGATGATACCAAATTTCCAAGAGGACAGTGCTTTCTGCCAGAAGTTGCCAAAATGAATTCTCACATTTCAGTAGTCTTAAAAGAGATCGTAGAATATCAGGAGTAAATATGGGAAGAGGTAGGGCTCATGGAGTTCATATTACACACTTCTTCATCAAAGAGAATGTTTGTGAATACAGGATTGATTTGGAAGCAGAAACTTAATTAAAAGTATGTGAAACAAAGATTTTATTGAGATGCGGGTCGAACCAGGATAACAGCAGAACTTTTGAATGAGGGAAGAGGCTGTTTTATGTCAGGGGCATACAATAGTAGTTTAGTCTGATGAATTTTCATGTTTGCTTTCTTATATTTGCATTGAATTTGAGAATCTGTTCCTTGTTTGTGTCCAATCCCTTTTTCTACATCTTTCACACTTGCAATGAATTCTCATTTCTGTGTTTGCTTATTTCCAGCATCACTCGGTTGCCAAGCAAATGAGCACAACTGTTAGATCCAGCAGAAGCTAGACTAATAAGGAAAAAAAAACCCTCATACTGAAACAGAAAATTCTTCCATAATATGAGTAATAGAAAGTTACAGGCAAGACAGATTGCTATTGGCATAAATGTTCTCATTTTAGAGAATATTGTTGCAGTCTGCCCCAGTATGAAAGTTTCTTTTTAATTGCATTGCAGTTCTTTGGGAAGTGTTTGCCTATGACCAAAATAGTAGCAGGAATGTACCAGAGATGCTTAAACAATCTTTTCCAGACTCCAGTGGGACCAAGACAGCATCCTCCATTGCAAACATATTTTTCACATCTATTAGTCTTCCAGTGTAACACAGTTCTTAAATGTCACATGGTCTTGCAGCATCTTAATAGTATCTCTTGGGGAAAATATTTTTCCTGACACCATATCTGGGATCCTTAGGAATAGGAACAGAAGCTATTAGGCTTGTGATCCACCTGCATCTGCAGATTGCCAGCAGCTGCAAGTTGTCAAACAGATAAATTGTTTTAATTAGTTGAGCTAAAACTATCCCTTTTTCCATTGAAGCATGATACAACGAGTTAGTGATGTTTTTTAGGCACAGTTCTCAGTCAGCACCTGTAACTATAGTCAGAAAAAAAAAAAATACTCAAGTTGTAGCTTTCAAGGAAGTAGTGTGTATTCTGTACTTGTACTGTACAGTATTTGTACCAGTCTGAAACACTGGCTTACACAAAACCTTGTCTATTTATCCTTGCTTTTCACACTGAGCAAGTAATTTCACTGCATATGTTTGAGAGGAGTAGCAAGGTAGGAATTGGGATAGGGGATAACTGCATAAATATGAATCAGATGATTCTCCTGATCTCTGTAACAAAGAGACTGTACTTCCAACATAGTCAGGTCTTAGGCTGTTAGTTTAATTCTCTGTTTTTGACCATCATTAAGGTTATATATATGTACTGCTTTCAGATCAGAGCTCTAGTGTGCTACACCCAGGTTAATAAACCCACACAGAACCAGTTCTGAAGTTTAGACTTTGGATTAAAGTAAGAATTGTGCTTGCTTGCTTGATGTATTGAATTTAAATATTAACACTGTAATTAATAGGAGTCTAATAGGGTAGATTTCATCTTTTTCAAAGGGCAGTAATAGATGCATTAAGCTAAGGTAAATATTCTGTGATGTTTTAGAGAGTGTAGAGACTCCTTGAATTAGATATTGTTTATCCATATTTTTGTTTCTAATAAACCCTTGATGACATTGCTTCCTCTGAATTTATGAAGACTTTTTGAACTTGTATATACTTTTGATAAGAAAAATGCTTTCCTATAGTGAGTACCAAACTGTATTATGCATAATGTGAGAAATGCTGGCCTGTTTTTTTTTCTGTTCAGCTTTTCCTTAACATTTGTGATTTTAGGTATCTCAGTGATACCCCTCAGTTTTCTGTCTTCCATATGTTCTCCTGTTACATGTATTTTCATGCTACATATGGAAACTGTTTTGCACTTCTGACAGTTATTCTTCGTCAATGCATTTTCTGTATTTGTTTGAATAGAGGGAGAAGGGTTGTTCAAGAACAGAATTCACTGCATCTTTCTGGAATATTGTGCTGTGTTGTGTATTTCTGCTGTTTCCTAGTAACTCAAAATAATCTGCAGACATTTTCTGCTCTCTGCTGAACATTGAACTGGTATTCAACTCCTATAAAACTGTCCACAGTGAACTGTTACTAAAACTTGTTACTGAGTAATGGTAGTCACATTGCAGCATACTATTTTATGTATATATTATGGAGTACTTAATTTCAGGTGCATTATTTTGCCCTTAGCACAATTAAATTTAGCTTATCATTTTATCATCCAGTCACTCAATATTACAAGATTCTCCTGTTAGCCATTACAGATTATGCTGTGTGGATATATTGTCAGATTTTAAAATTAGTATGAAACTTGCAAGCAATTCCAAGTGTAGAAAGCTGAAGTAGTGAAGGCAAATACGTGTGCATGTAAATATAGAGGACAGAAACAAGTAAGAAGTTTCTGCTCTGTTAATTATGTTACAGCTATGCATTCGTTTTTCAGAATATCTGAGTGACATTTAAATGATTTTTTTTTGTCCTACAGAAGTCAAAAGAAAATACCAGAGTAATTTGTAAGCGCTGCAAGGCAATGCTGGGAGAAACAGTTTCATCAGGTATGAGATGTCCAGACAAAACTAGACTTGACTGCATCAGCCATTGAACACTGGAGGTTAAAACACTGAAGGAAATAGTTTATCAATAAGGTGCAGTGATAATTCCTGTGTGTTTGTCTCATTCCCTTCTGGAACAGAAGAGGTTGTTACTTCCAGTGTTAGACCTTGAAAATTACTTTCAGCAGGAATTTTCATTATCCTTGTTTCTGTGGCATATTTGACTAATTCCAAACCTTTGGAAGATTCAATGCATGATTCCAGTTTACTAGGAATCCCAGTAAAAATGGAGACTTGAGAAATTACAGGTTGCTTGTTTTCCTGTCATTTCTACAGAATAAGTGAAAAGTAAATTCAGAACTTAATCAACAGATCAACAGTAACAGATCAGTGGGAATGGGGAAAGGCAAACACTATCGATGTGCAGGGATTTGGTATGGACTCTGCACATGGCTGAAGTTAGATAAGAGGTGCATTGTTCTGACCGTGTTTCTTCAGTAGCACAGGAAATTTTGGTAGAGTTCAGAGAACAAAAGAGATGTATAGTGTAAGTCAAGGCAGAACCATCTCTGTGAAAAGAGACTAGAGAGCAAACTGGACATGCTTTGATACTCTCTCATGGGCAGGTATCAGTGTTTTGAAGATAAAACAGGATTAAGTGTAGCTGTGGAGACCAGGTTCAGCTTTGAGATTTGCCCATGGGCTATTCCTTCTGCCAACTATCCACATATACTCGTATGTGTGTTTTTTATGGAAATCACAGGATCTATCTCTCTGCAAGCAAACATCTCCTGAATTCCCAATACCCTTGTAGCAGTAGCATCAGTTCTATACTCAGGATAATGGCTGAGGAACTAGAGAGACTGTCTTTTCTTCCTGTCTCCAAGAATTTATATAGCATGGAGCAGACTTAATTAAATTTAGAGGTAGACTGTAACTTCCTGACACTGAAGATAATTTAGAAAGTGTAGTATTTACCTGGAGAAGGGGTAGGGTTACTAAGCCTTTGGAGGGTTTAAAACAGATTGTCTTCCTGAAATGTTTGGTTTCATCCAGTTTTAATGGTATGTATGGACAGAGATCAGATAAAACCCTTCCATCCTTAAAACTTGTGGACTAAATGAAGTTATTTACATGCTGAGGCTTAGTAGAATGAATTTATGACTCTTAACCTGTTTTGCTGGCCCTCTGGTTAGGCTGTATTTGCAGCATATACCCAGATCTTCAATATGATCATCTTTGACCTGCCTTCATTGATGGGGATTAAATTATGTCCTCAAACACTTCCATTTAGTGTTAAAAGCTGTCTTAGTGGAGCTTTTGGTGGACAGTTACATTGAAATTCAGAATGTATGCAGTGTTAACGTTGAGTGAGCGTGATTTTCTGAAAGAAGTTCCATTCTGCTCTTTGAGCAAAGAAGAAAATTATTCCCCTGTGTGAGCTGTTATTAAAACTGTCTCTAGTGATTCACTGCAGCATTACTAAGCAGCAGAGGGTACTAAAATACTTATGTAAGCTATGCTGATCTCAGTGCTTTAGGAAAGTTCTTTCAATTCATCTTTCAGCTTTGGCTTGAGCTCTTGCTTGCTTGGTTTTAAGATGATTGTTCCCACCATTAAACAAAGATCAATATGAATGAGAAATTGCTGATCTTGTAATTAGCTTGGAGCAGTTTTCTTCAGGCAATGTAGGTTTTTTGTTATGGTTGCTTCTGTTCCTACAAACCCAAGCAAAATATGATTGTCTGCTGCACCTCTTAATTGATTACTGAACAAATATTTAATTAGTATAGTGATATGGTGACTTACAGTCTAATCTTAATAAGTTTGTTATTCTATTATAGTTGAAAAATGTTTTTGTCATTTTAGGTACCATTAAATATTATGTCACTGAGGTGATTATTCAATCAGCTGAGGGAAGTTTCAGTCCAACACCAAGGTAACAAAATAATCAGATAATTTGCTCCAAGTATATGTTTTAGAAAGGATTCTAGAAATGCTCTAATATTGTAGTTTCTTGAACAATTGCATATAATAACAGAGTGCAATTTTATATAATCATCACAGAATTAAGCATTGTAAAGGCAAAGTAGCCTGAATTCACTCATGTGCTGTTTTGTGGGATGCAGGAGATTGTGTATAATTTGTCACAGTGTCTCAATATTGAGGTGATAAGCGTAAATAAAATACTTTTTTATTTTGAACTACTTAATTTTGCACAATATCTGGTGACTAATTATGGAAACAGAACTCTATTTCATGTAAAGTTAAATAAAGTTTGAAATATTTAATTCAAAGTGAGAACTTTGAATTTTCAAGTTATTCAGTTTGAATTTAAGACTAAGATGAAACAGAACTTGATCTGGTATCATGTACAATGGCTTAATCACAGTTCTTTCTTTTTGGGAGTTATATTTGAAACATATGCATAATTCTGATCTTCGTGTTCACATGTGTAAAATACAATGGGGAGAAGCTTCTATTCAGCATTTGACAGTTAGTGTCAGCCAAAATAAGGGGTGTAAAGCAATTTAGAATCCTGATCTATTAAAAAATTTCCTGTTGCAGAAAATAAAAACTCTGGTTTTGAGTGAGGGGAAGATAAAGAAGCGCCATCTTTCACTAAAATGTGATTGTAGGATGTAGTGGAATTGAAGTATGAGTTACTCGTTGGCCTGTAGTGCACAGATATGAATGATTGTCTGTGTAGTTGTTATGAAAACATATGATAATGTGGTTAATTCTTTAACAGGTCTCAGTTTGTACAGAGCATTGTTGCTCAGTGTCTTTTGGAATTATCCTCTGCTAAAAGCACATTTAGATTCACTATAAAAGGAGATAATGGAAAAACCTATATTCTGGTAAGTTTTTAAGTCTTCATCTTGCTGAAGAAGATTAACCCATGTATCCCAGTTCCTAAAATGTATTTTTTATAGTGTTCATTATTGTATGTTTAAAAAATTAACAAATTCAAGTTCTTGAAGTGGTTCTAAGGTACATCTGTTCAAGTAAGAATATCCCTGAGTTTTTACTCTAATTAGATGTGCATGTAGAAATGTTATTGATGCAGTAATGAAAGTACTGCAGATGCACCATAAGTAGCACAGAAATAACACTATTTTGTATCCAGAAAATATGGAAAGCTTAAGTTTTAATTTTTTAATGTATATTTCACCTTCTTGCTCCAGCACTTCTTTTCTTTAATCACCAGAAGTGAATCAAATTGTATAGCATCTTTCACAAGCATTGTCTCAAGTCAACAGGGACTATTAATGTAGTCAGTACATTGCATTGTGAAGTGAAGTGAAAACAAAAATAAAATTGCCTATTATACTTAATGTTCTAATGCTGTTAAACTTGGTTAAGCTTGATATTTAGATGGTGACAGCTAGATTCCTCAAACTTTCAAGATGGATAAGAGTTACCTTAATACTCTACACTTATAACCAGAGATGTTTCCTTTTTTGTCTGAACTGAATAGGGTATAGAATTTGTATTTTTGCAGTTTATAGAAACTATTCATAGACACAAAGAAATACATGATTAGAGATTGTTGTCCTGGATAAACTTATAAATGCACTTTCTTGGGGCAATGTAATTACATAAACTGTTTTGCATATGCATTGTCCAAGTTCTATGATTTTGGAACATCTAGATGCTGAGGAAAGTGTATATCTGTTGCTTTTAAATCAGTTTTAGTGCCAAGACAACATTTGTACAACCACTGAGAAATATCAGTTCTGTGATGATAAAATGAAGGTTTCATGAGCAGACCCATAATTATATGTAGTCTAATTGAGGAGTCATTAAAAATCATTGTGATTTTCCCTTGTAGCTTATCTGTTCCCAAGTTACGTGAAATCCTGGTGCTTGAGTCTAGTACCTTAGATACAGCAAACTGATTGTTTTTTAACAGAAAAATCACTTTATTTAGTAGATTGCCATTACTCTTAGCTCTGGGCTGCATTTTTGCCAATGTATTTATTAGAGGAGCAGGCTGAATTAGATAGGGGCTAGCTTCTAATTGGCATATTTTCCTTTATATTGGTTAGTTATTAGTTTTTTACAGGTGTTTTTAGTATTTAACATCAGAAAGTCCTTTCTCCTGTCCAGGGTGAGGTTCTGGGTAGTGTACACACACCAACAGTGTTCTGGAGTCATGGGTTAAGTCTTAGGACTCAGAGGCCTTGTGGACAAAAGTATAATGTAAGCTCTGTTTATATTAATGATTGTCAATAGGTCAACAGTAAAATGTGGGTGCTTGAGGCTGTGAGCACACAGCCAAGTTACACAAGTAGTCTCATCACTGATGCATCATGAAACAGCTGTCCCACTTGTTTGATTTGATAATGAGCCAAAGATTCTAGTTCACAGTGTTTGTGCTTACCTATATGAATACACACAGCTTAGACTGTGTATCTGATAATTAAGGTTAAGGTTTCTGACAAATCTTTTTAATTTTTTTAAACCACAAATAATATGTATATTTACTTTCCTCATTTCCTCTGGATGTATCACTTAACATTACCAGTTATGTTATTTGCACGTACTATAATATGAGTTTCCATTAATTAAGTTACACATATTCTGTTGTTTAAGCTATATACTACTTTAGGATGTTAGTTTAAAAAAAAAAAATTAAAGGATGTCAATTAAAAAAAAGTTTCTTTGTTTCAGGGGAAAAAAAGTGGTATATACAGGTATCCTTATTTGTCCTAACTATATCTCTTCCCTCTTCACATTTGTGAATCATTTGCTTCCTCTCTTTGCTCCACTGTTGAAGGTTTCCCTGCCTTGTAGTTGCACGACTTAGAAGCTGAGAATAAGAGGAGGACAGCAAACAGATAGTGAGATAGGAGAACACAAGCAAAACGGTGCCTTATTGGTCAGCATAGCAGCATCTCAATAGATACCTATTTTTTCTGTACTGCAAGAAGTTTTGAAAGCATCAAATAAGTAGTTCTCTGGATAGATAGAGGGAATTCATCTCATGAATGGGATCAACCTCATAAGTCCCAAAAAGATTACATCTGTGAAAATCAAAAAGTGTGCAGTGGTTTGGACTCTTTGAACACTATTTCTGGTCTTTCAGTATTGAAGGAAAGATGCTTTCTAAAGTGGGATTAGACTGTAAAAGTGTTTTGAAAGTAAGGCAGCTTGAATGTAATGAAAATGAATATGTAACAAAATGGGAGAGACATGTCACTCTGATTATTGTCCCTATCTTGAAGGGCATGAGCAGAACTGATTTGCATTTGTTAAGATTGGAGATGGGGTGGATGTTGCAGTGGTCAAGCAGTGAGATAATGAGAACCTTGCTGAGACTTAGCTGCCCAGCTCTCTCAGAAAGCTTTATTCTTTGTGAAATATGTGGAAACAACATCTTTACCTGAGCACTCTGAGTGTGAGAATGAAATAGCTGTAATGAAAGATGTTTGCATTAGTGACCTGTGTGATGATGAAAGTAATGGTAATGTCTGCAATAACTAAGAAAGAACTAGGAAGGAAAAATAAGAGATTTAGTGGGTTTTTACCCATGTTAAATTCAAATTGATGCTGAAAACTCATACTGAGATATAGGGAAACTGTTCACAGAATCTAAATTGTGGTTATTTCAGCTGTTTGGTTCAAGTACCATGAAGTATAACTGGGGTAGATTTGTTGCCACTTTTCTCCAAAGAACATCTTTTTAAGTCTCTTGACAAAATTATGTGAAACCAAAAGAAAACAATGAAAGGAAGATCAACAACCTCCAAATACTTTTTTTTTCTGATTCTGTCATTTCAGAAAAGGTAATCAATGGCATTTTGAATGAATTCTACACTTTATGTCTATATTTTTCTGTAAAGTTTCTTTTCTTACTGGAGTTACTGTGGAAGGAATTTGCTTGTGCCAGCTCTGCTGTATAAAGAAGTAGAAAGAAAGGAAAGATTGCACATTGTGAATAACATAGTTGAAAGCACAGCTCAAAATATGAGACTGTTAGCCAGAAATACACGTATAAAATTCTTAGAGTCAACACACTGAGTCTGGGTGAGCAATTGTACACTCAGTTCAAGATCAAAAAATTATTCATACATGAAGAAAATAATGAAAATACTGAAGAAGTAAATGTAGTTTGGAAGTTGATTTTGCTCATGGCTGGGAATCCTTCCACCCCCAGAGATTCATTTACTTCCTTTATATTGTGTGCTAAATTATTAATACAGATCTGTTGTATTCCTGGTGAGACAAAGACATTTATACAAGTCCTAGGACATGATTTTAAGATGCCACATGTGGCACTTGTGTAGAAAGAAGTGCTTTTCAAATGGACTATGTTGCAAATGAAATGCTTTGGTTGCTTTCTCTGCAGCAGATTGCAGAAGTTTTCTGAAAGGAGCGGACAGCTATTGCTACATTGTTCCCCTGTCTAGTTTGAAGCATAGTCCCCTGTTGAAAAGCATCCCAGGAAGCTCCTTCCGCATGGAATTGTTAGATATTTCAAAAGGAAGAAAGTCTGTTCAGTTTGTGTTGGCGGTGGCCTGTGTTTCTGCACCATTTTCTTCGAACACCTCTTCAGCACTTGGCTTTAAGCACCTTGTGTAATGGTCCTAGCTAATGAGGTATATTTTGCAGTTTAGGCTATAAATGTGTACAGTGAGTTACTAGAGCAAAACTGATGAACAGCCACTTGCAAAGCCAAGTGTGGTTGCTTGTCATCAGTCATGTGCATATGCTAAAGTGATTCTTCTCCTCCTATCCCCTCCCAAGGTATCTTTATCAATATATCTCATTCCTTCTTTATGAAGCTTCCACTGTAATGTTCTGAGCCTTGGGCTCTGATAAATTGTGACTGTCACATTCAATTACAACATATACTATGTGTCCTGTTAATGACTGCTTTCTCCCTGCACAGGGGATATCATGTGTCTGCTACCTAACATCATGTAACTTCTTTTACTAGAAGCTGATTAGATCATGAGAAGCAGAAGATTGCTCTTTAGTGAGCAACACTGTATAGATCCCATTCTGTATGATAAATATTTAATATATAAACATTTCATACTGGTGCCAGATTTGTAAAAATTGATTTCCATTGTTAACCTGGATCACTTCTCTACTACAGGCTGTGAATTAAGGAAAAGCCTGACTTATTTGTATGGTGTTTAGCAGGAAAGCCCTCGATTCAAGTCAGAACACTGATACCAAATCACACAAAGATTAAATAAGATCCATAATGGGATGCAAAAAGTTCAAATTTCTCAAAACTCTCCCCAGTAAACATCTCTCGAATTTGTGAGCAAACAGGGCCAAAGAATGCTAGTCCCATTATGAAATTTGATATTTATTTTCCGAGTGAGGTTCTACTGCAGCTGTTTATAAATTCCAACATGCCTTTTAGACCATGTTAATTGTTGTCTTCTTCCTTGCATGTATTAGGTCCATGGAGTCATAACCACCATGCTTCTTCTAAAAATCCTCAATTTTTGGCACTTCAGTGAGCAGTCTTTCAGTTTCCTGTCTTTAGCCCTCAGTTGCTCAACACCATATGCTTGACTAATGCCTAAAGAATTATGAAATTGGAGAAATAATACATCTGGTACTGAAAGAGATGACTTGGGACTATTTCTTTTGTTCCTACCAAAGGGAATGTGCTACAGTCACAAAAAGGGGCAGCTTCAATACTGATAAATCAGTATTGTATTGCCCTTTTTTCTGCAGCTGTGCAGACTCTGCTAAATATTAAAATATCAACTTATGTCTGTTAATACTTTGTTAGAAACTTTGTAAGAATGTGGCTTTAGTATCAGCTGCTTTAGGGTCACAGTAAAGTAACAAATTGAAGTGTATGTAACGTACAGTAAATGAAATTATTTTTCATTTACAGATCTGGCTTTTAAATTCTGACACATTGCTGGTAGAGTCTTCAGGAAGTTCCTCCTCCCACAGTGATTTTACACTGTTTGGAGATATCCTTACACCTAGCTCTGGACCAGTGGGAACCTGGAATGCTCTCAAAGTCCTTTACCAGCCATGCATTCAATCCAGAAATAAGGAGTAAGTACAACCTTTTTTAAACTCAGATTCTGGTATTCATTTGCTTTGCATTAGTATTTCTTTCATGTTCTTTGGACAGTCTGTTAGTCTCAGATATAAACCACTTTGAATTTTCATATTTCTAAAAATGTTTTTTTAAGCAAAATGCCAGAGGAGTATCATTTGGTTTCTGTTACAGCCAGAGAGATTGGCTGTTAGATTTTTGAATTGTAGTTTTAAAATATAGACCAAAGAGTTTTGTTGTTTCTAAGGCACATGTCGGTTTAGCGTTAGGTATTAGCGTTTAAATTTAATTTGCTTTCAGCCCAGTGATGATGTTATTTCAAAAAGAAGCAGGGCCCTGAGAGAAGGGAAAAGAGGTAAGGACGGTAGTTAAATACAATGTCATAAAAATGTTTTTCTTTGATAGGTCTGAGTGTACTGGAGCCCTCATAAAGGAAACATTTGATTTCAGGAAGCTTTGAGTTTGACATTATGAAAAACATACACTGCCTAACATGTTAGAGCCTTTATGTGTTGGAGAGCTAAGATAAGAGCATGCTGATTAAACAGTGGCTCCAATGTTTACAGGTGATGAAGTATGATTTAAGCATAATTTACTGCTTTCTTTGTGCAGTGATAGAAAAGAAAGCATTGATTTTGTGTAAGTCACACTTAAATGGTGTTTTGTTGTTGTTTTTTCTTTAAACTTTGGAAACTAGGGGAAAGACTTAAATAAGTATGGATGAAGACATTCACTCCAGACTCAGTCAATACACAAATGATATATAGCCCAAGACCTCATAAAACTACAACAGAAATGTTTTCTAACAGAGACAAGCAAATGTGTATATGAATTTAATATTTTTGTTGGAGAAATATACACCTTACTAGCACGTATGATCATTAGAATGTGTTTATTCTGGATGTTGCCAAGTGTATTCTTTTTATATTTCAAGCAGATGCAATATTGAATAGGAGGAATAAACTCTGATGAATGGAGAGAGTGCAAAATTTTAATATTTAGGAAAAAGATCATTCTACATTGTTATTGTTAGTCATGTAAGAGAAAAAATATCTTTATTGATGTAATACCTTCAGAAGATGGCTTTGGAAAACCTTTATGGTCTAAATGTTATTTAGGGATCCAAAATACATTCTGAAGTATTATCATTTAAACTGCTTATTCTGAGAATGGGAGATGTTTTGCAAGAATCTGTCTAAAATGAAAGATATTTCACTTACTCCTCTTAAGTCTTACAGAAGTGTAACTTACAGTTTTGCTTTTCAAGATTCATTTCTTTGTCAATGAGAAAACTTAAATTATCTTAACACACGTTCATCTACTCTGACATGTTATTGAGATAAAAGTCATCTACTTAGTCATTTTCCTAGAATTCACAAATGCTTTTCTTTAATGGAGTTCTCAGCAGCAGTATTTTAGTGTGAGATTATATTCAGTTCTTTCTATTTCCACAGACAGACTTGTTAGAAATCACTTTTTTTCAACTTTTTTTTTTTCCCACTCCACTTCTTTGTATTTATCTTTGGGATTTTGCAGTGAGCATAAGAAACAACTGAGGTTTTAATTCTTCTCTGACAGTAACTGGTATTTTGTCTAGCCAGGGTTCCTGGACAAGTGAAATAAAGGAAGAGAAAGAATGGAAGATTATTTTTAAAATTCAGAGACCAAACTGTTGGTTTAGTATTGTTTTTCCATTTTTATATTTCTAGGAAAGAGCAGTAAAAAGGACATTAACACTTCAATCTGTTTCCACTAACTCATTTATCAGCTGGCCTCAAGTGCCACCAGAATCTGTGCGATCAGACTGAAAGATTTCTATTTCAAACAGGAATGGAAACACAGCATAAGCAAAAATATCAAAACCAGTATGACTTATTTAATATGATGCATTTGCATTTAGAACTCAAATTTTATTTCAAGAATTCTGAACAAAGTGTCTGATTTCTTGATTAGTGCAAGTTTCAAAACTTTCAGATGCCCACATTCTGCTAAAAATTATAACACTTACCTTGCTGTCTTCTGCACGTACACCTGCCTTTGGAATAATGGGAAGGTTTCAGAGCCCAGGGCCTGCTTCCCATGAGAGGGGAATAAGCAAGGACACCTCCAGAGCAGAAAGGCATCAACAGGAGGTCTGCATGTGACCTAGACCCCGGCAGTAGCTGCAAGGGATAAGTGTGCACTCTGGCATCCTGTTTTATGTCAGAGGGCCTCTTCAGTTGCTGTGAGTCCCTGGGTACACTTGGGTTCTGTCCCGTTCTGGCAGGGCCAGAATCTGATCTGTGTGATGGGAGGGAAAGCACCTTTCTTACTTGTGGACACTGCAGAGTCTGTGCTGGGTAGCTGGGCCATAGGTTAAAACAGATTAAGGTTAACTAGAAGTAAAAGTATTGTTTTTAATATCTAAATATAGTAACATAATCACATATTTGTAAAACATGGGTAAAGAAATGAAACAAAATCTGTACGTAGTGTGCGTACACAAGCATAATTGTGAGATGAATGCACGGTTCCATTGTAGTAGTTGAGGTCTTGGGCTTTGTGAAATTCTTCCTTGGCAAATGCTGCTGCTAAAGAGAGTCTGACTGATATTGCCTAATAATTCACATTCAGGCACCCTTTCCTGGGGATGCACTTGAATATTTTTTTTGAGGGGAATGTAGAAGCTTTTGAGTGCGCTCTTCATTTCAAGACTTACAGGGTGTCAGAAGAAATTTATTCTCTCACTCAAAAACTCATTTTATCCCTCCTTTATTCAGAGCTCAGTTTTGCAATTCTTCGTAATTAACTTAATGCTTAATGCTCGGATACAGAAGTGTTTTTTCCCTTAAACTAGGAATTATGTCCTGTGAACAACACTGCTTCAGTGAGCAACAGAACTCTCTTTCCTCCAGTAAATCACTAGCATATCTATCACTGAACCTTACATTCAGTATTGCTCTAAATGTTAACAATGCAAAGGAAACAAGCATTCAAGTAGGATAAATGTCCATGGTTCATTACTGGCTGCTGACTGGTAATTACCCATTTGAAGTTATTGCTCTTTAGGGCTGGCTGATCCTGAAGCCTTTTCTAACAAAGCTGTGGTCTGAGTTAGGCTGAGCATTGCTGTGAAGGTAATTACCTGTTGTGTGGCATCAACAATATGCTGATTTCATGTCAAATTTGTTGATCTGTGTTCACCATCAGCTCCTTTCCAGGTAGTTTGCAGTCTAATAAGCAACCTTCCTCTTTTTTTTTGGTGCAGGTGTCATTTATCAAAATTATCCTGATTTTGTTCAGAATTTTTTTTCCTTCTTGGTCGTGGCCATTTTTGTTCCCAACATATGTCCTGTTGATGGCCTTTCCCTGCTCCATGTTGTCTCTAGAAGGAAGAAGCATCTCTCTTAAGACTTCCAGTCTCTGGGAGAGTGACTGACATATAGGATAGGAACAAACTGTGAGCATGTCATGTAGAGCCTCTCTCCATATACCTTTATTTTGGCAAGGAATTCTTAACAGTTGTGCTCAGAATGTCCTCAATATACAGAGAATGCAGGGTATTCTCTGTATATTGAGGACATTGAATAACTTCTAAGGTGTTGGGAAGTTAAAATAGGGTTATGTGTATCCAGACATGGTATTTATAGTAGTTCTTGTCATTTCTCCTTAGTATTCCTCTATCTTTCTGAGGGTAGCCTTTAAGTGTTGTAGTAATTTGTATCTTACTCCTTCAGCAGTGAAACAGGGCTAGAAACACTTAGATGTGTGTTATGTGTGATAACACAAGCTCTGGCTAAGTCTGTCTGCAGTTAGGCTTTTAGCCCTTGAGGGAGATTTATGAAAATTCTTCTCGCAAATTAGTTGAAACTGCATGAAAAAAAGTATCTTATAAATGTGTTTGAGTTCCATTAGAGAAGGATACCTCATGCATTTTCTGCTCCATTCTTTATGGATCATGTGCATGTGATTATGTTGGTTCCGTCCACTTTTCTCTCAGCAAGGCTACTTGTCTCCACCTACAAATCTGCTGTGCAGACAGAAGAGGTCTTCCTTTCAAGTAACAGGTTCTTGGCAAATAACACCTTATGCAAACAGCCTTAGCTGCTGGGAGTGATAATAGTAAATACTTCTGAAGTGAGAGTGTTGTAAAAATGTATGAAGAAAATTGAAAATGTGGTTACAGGGCAGTTTGACCATAACTTGATCTTAGAAAATATATGTGAAGGTACAGTGGGAGGAAAATTGCACTTTTCCCATTAGAGTAGAGTGCTAGGCAAAGCTTTGTCAAAAGGTTGTCAGTAGTTTTTTGTATCTCATATGCATCTCTGAATGGTTTACAGCTTTTGCAGAAACCTTTTCCTATGTAAAAATTTGCTGCTTATAATTTGGGAGTTGAAAAATTACTTCCAGAAATTGTTCATTTTATTAGCTTTAGAGGGACAAGAATAAGCTGGGAAATTGAGTTTGTGGCTGAAAACCTAGAGGGTTTGGGTCCTACTGCTTTTATTACAGCCCATGTATAGTTAGCTGTTTATGAAGCTGTTATTGATGTATTTCAGAATGTTGTTTATTTCTCCCAAGAATGGCTTTCATTCTGTGTATGACTCTAGAGTAATTTGCTTCTTATAAAAACATCAAACTGTGTCCTATTTCACTGATTTTTGAATGTCTGAGATTTTTGTAGTTTTTCAGTGACTCTTGCCTGTAGAAAACACATGGGACCACATAGATCAATAATTGATTGACTGAGGAGTGACCAGTGTTTCTCTGGTTTGTGCTTCCTGTAAGCTGATTTCTCTGTCTGGAATGATTGAAAGAGTAGATGTGGTTGTAAATAGAACATGAAAGGTCTGGTTTGTTTGAGATTTTTTTTTTCTATTCCCTTCTTGAATTATTTCATGGTATCGAGTTAATAGAACATCCTGTAGGTGGGATGAATTACCTTAGAAGAGATGACTGAACAGTCAGGCAGAAATTTTTAAAAGATAGAGCCGGATGCCAATCAGGGTTTTGGGACAGGAAGGAAAAGAATACTTCTCAGAGTTTGATAGACATGTGGAAGCTATAATGCTCATGAAATTTGAATGCTTAGGCATCAGACTGTTCTTCAGTACTGGTAACATCCTTTCCCACCTCTGGGAAAAAGTGTACTCAACTTTTAAGTATAACTTTCAGGAGAAATAGCCTGACTTTCTTGTTTCTTGAAACTATACCTGCCACATGCAGCAGCCTTTTATGGTAGTTACTTAGGAACTTAGTTCTTGCTCTTAAACACAGACCTGGTGTATCTTTCTGCTCTCGGAAGCTGTTGTATTTTTGGTATCTAATCTTTGCTATTTAAAATGGTCTTAGAAGTACTAAGTGAAGTAGAGAAAACTGATGGAATAAACATTTTGTCTACTAAACAATTTCTCATACTTTTGCTCAAAAATTTTGCTCATTTTATCATTCCAGCTCAGCTTTTTGCTTAGGCTGCTTTTGTGGTTCATCTTTTGAAATTTCACATTGAAGTCAGAGGAGGAAGGATTCTGACTGGTTTTTAAAATGGGATTTGTAATCCCAAATCACTTATCCATTTGTTGATAATCTGACTGATGGCCTGCCTTTCTTCTTGTGTATTGTGAAAGATGCTGTTGTATTAGTACTTGTCTTGCACGGTACTGCTTTTGTTCTCTGCATTAAAAGTGTTAAATGCCATCTACAGAATAATTGGTGATGTGAAAGTATGAAATTGACTGTAAGGGATATTGCTGAACTACTTCTTATGGTCTAATTTTTTAAAAGAAAAGATAGATAAATATTCCTTTAAGATCTCTGATCACAAATATGATGAATCAGGATTTGTGATTCTGTAATGTGGTAAAACAAAAAGTAAATTTCAGGCTTTTACCTTTTTTCCATATTCTTCATATTTATTTATGAAATGCTGCAATTCAGGTAAGCACAATTTTGGCAGTTTTCATGTGTCTTTGACTCATCTTGCTGTAGTTCAGCTCTTTGAGGAATATTAGGATTGGTAATAAGAGAAATGTCAAGTTGGGTGGCAAAAAATTGTAAATTAAAAGCAGTAAGACTATCTGAAACTAATTTAAAATGCGTTGTCAGAAACAACTGCATTGCCAGGTAGTTAATAACACTTATAGGATGATAGGAATGTACAGAATGCCATGCTGGCTCAGAGCACTTTAGCATGTAGTTCTGTATCGTCCCTCCAGCATCCAGAAATGTTCTTCAGAGTAGTGTGTGAGCACTTTCTTGTAGTGCTCAGCTCTGTGGTTATATTAAGGATGTCAGAGGATACAGCCCTGCCTGTTTCCTTTACTGTTCCTTCATCTTTTGATCATCTGCTTGAATAAATTTTGGCCTTCTGGTGCTGTCTGCCTCCACAATTAAGTGACAAGTTCCTGAACTTCACTACTGATGTGTAGTACTTTTTTAACCTCCTGTGAAATTATGTCCTGCTAGATTTTGGGTGGAGATTAGCAAACCACAGTTCAGAATTCCCACCAGATAAATGGACATGAGGATCCTAAACTACAGCATGCAGTATTCTTGCTTATTACAGTTAGGGGCTAGACTTACTTGCTGGAAGGAAATCAATGTCATGTCTACTCAAGTCTTACTATGTATATGTATATCTCTCATTTTGCTTTCCTTGTAACACTGTTTTTTTTAAAGCCAGATAGCCTAAATACAGTAGTGCTGATCCATTGAGGGTAATTTTATAATCATACATCAAACATAGCAGATTTCCACTTGGATGCTTGCAGTTTGTTTCTCATAGACTTATAAAGACTGTTGGGTGTGCTTGGGAACTGTAAGTACTCAACTCCTGTAATGCCTTTAAAATGACAGGATCTATTTGAGCAGGCAGGAATCAAATAATGAGCCAAGAGTGAAAAAGCAAATCTTATAAAAGATCATTGGACAGATGGTTGACATGAACTACTTAAACCTCGAAACTTGATTTATTTATTGGATTTTAGTATCGTGGCCTGTTTTAAATTAATTAGCATTTGTTGTTTCTATTGTAGTTCTCCATGACAGGCTGTGTAAATTAACAGTACTTTACGATTTAAGCTGCCACTTTTACTTGAAATATTTTTAAATTGGTAAGGCTAAAGCAAATTGGGAGTGTATGACTTGACACCAAAGAAGAAAGGCTTATTTATAAAATTGGTCAGGATACTTCTGTCTTTGTGTGTGCAGCAACAATAGGTTATTGCTGCTGGTTGCCTGAGTGCTGTAGCATCAAAACAGAACAAGCAATTCTTATGATGGCTCTTCTGCATACTGGCCTTAAGCTATAAATTAAATTATTTGTATAATTAGTAAACATAATAAGTGATACCTATTACAGAATCACAGAGTGAGTAAGGTTGGAAGGCACCACTGTGGGGCCATCTGGTCCAACCTCCCTGCTCAGGCAGGGTCATCTTAGAGCACATGGCACAGAATTGAACCCAGATGGTTCTTGAATATCTCCAGTGAGGGAAACTCTACAACCTCTCTGAGCAATGTGTTCCAGTACTCAGTCACCTGTGCAGTAAAAAAGTTCTTCCTCATATCTGGGTGGAACTTCCTGTGCATCAGTTTCTACCGTTGCCCTATTGCTCAGCACCACTGAGAAGGGCCTGGCTCCAACCTCTGACACCTCCCTTTAGATCCTGATAGACATTGATTAGGTCCCCTCTCAGTTGTCTCTTCTCCAGACTGAACAGGCCCAGCTCCCTCCATCTTTCCTTATAAGAGAGATGTTCCAGTCACCTCATCAGCTTTATTGTCCTCCACTGGACCTCCTCCAGGAGCTCCATGTCTCTCTTGTGCTGAGAAGCCCAGAACTGGATTCCAGATGTGGCCTCATGAGAGCTGAGTAGAGGGGCAGGATCACCTCCCTTCACCTGTTCGCAGTGCTCTTCCTAATGCACCCCAGGATACCACTGGCCTTCTTGGCCACATGCAGGCTCATGGACAGCTTGTTGTCCACTAGGACTCCCAGGTCCATCTCCCAGCAAGTCAGTCTCCAGCCTGCAGTAGAGCCAAGGGTTACTCTTCCCCAGGTGCAGGACCCTGCACTTGCCTTTGTTGAATTTCTGAAGGTTCCTCTCTGCCCCTCTCCCCACTCTGTCAAGGCCCTTCTGAAGGGCTGCAGAGCCCTCTGGGGTATCAGCCACTCCCCCAGCTTTGTGTCATCAGTGAACTTGCTGAGGAGGCCTCTGCTCCTCTATCAGTGCTGGGATCCCCGACGCGGGAAGAATGATGTGCAGGACTCCAATGATTTCAGAAGGCTAATTAATTACTTTATTAAACTGTATTATGCTGTAACTATATTACACTATATTACACTAACAAGAACTATCACTAACTAACTAACAGCAAACCCGTGACTTTCTCCTGAGAGTTCCGACCATGGATCCAGTTGGTCAATGAATCCAAAACACCATCACCAGAATCCAATCAATCAATCACCTTGGGTAAACAATCTCCAGAACACATTCCACATGTACACAAACACAGGAGCAGCAGCGAATGAGATAAGAATTGTTTTGATTCTCTTTTCTCTGCTTCTCTCACAGCTTCT
Source organism: Vidua macroura (assembly GCF_024509145.1). Classification (NCBI taxonomy): domain Eukaryota; kingdom Metazoa; phylum Chordata; class Aves; order Passeriformes; family Viduidae; genus Vidua; species Vidua macroura. Next base: position 81,200,129 of record NC_071573.1, read on the forward strand.
CTCAGGAGAAATCCTGAGAAAGCTAAGTCTCTCTCTCTTCAGAGGGTATGTGAATACCACATCCCTCCATCCTAGATATGGAGGAATAAGTTAAGCAATACTGGGCCCACTACTGAACCTTGGGGGACATCACTAGTCCAGTCTTCCAACTAGACCCTGTGCCACAGATCAGGACCTTCTGGGATCTGTCCTTCATTCAGTTCTTAATCCACTTCACCATATGTGGGCATGAATGTTTGAGGAAGACGCGGAGGAGATCTGACTGGAAAGCTGGGAAGGGTTGTTCCAGGGAATAAAATTATGTAGAATTTTAGAGCTTCAGCCAAGTAATTTCCAGAAGACTGGACTATTAGATCTACTCAGAAGTGAGATGTTGGATTGACCATGCCTGTTTTCCCAGTGTGTATGGCCATAGGAGTAACAGCCCAATAGCTGTTCTTGCAGGGAGGTGAGTATTTTAGCTTAGTTTTCCACCTCTGCCAAAAGACTTTCAAATGCACCTTCAACATAACTCTTTTGCTCTCTGGAAGCAATTTGGAGTGACATCTGTAAGGCCCCAGAAACGTGCTTGACAAGACTCTTAAAAGGGCTTATGGTTTTTTTATGTACTCTGACTTAGATGCATGGGAAGAATACTGGTAAAATGTTCTGAAGAGGTCAAGACAATAAAAAAAAATTACTGGCAACTTTGGAAAATCAGAGAACTTCAACAAAAGTTTAGGGCAGTATTCAATCAACATAAGAGCATCTTCTCAAAGCATTGACTTGGCAAGCTCCATTCCCATCCATTTTTAAGTTACTCAAAACTAAAAGAAGGAATAGGTAGAAGAAAGAGAAAGACAGGAAGGTACAGGAAAGAACAAGTATAGCTACCACTCCTAGTTCCAGCAGTATTCAGCTGATAGAAATTCCAAGAAGAGGTAGGGTTAAGATGTAGTCACTGCATGTCCTGGCTTAGATACCCTTTGGCTTTCCTGGGCCCCTCCCCTCGGTGGGACTTCTGTCATCTGGTCACTCTGGGGCTAGAATGGGGCTCTGGAGTCAAGTGTGGAGCATTGCCTCCAGGCTGCCAGGGATTGGCAGCCTCTGCAGGGCTGGGACACAGGCCTGGGGGTATGGGAGGTGTGTGGGGCATGGCATCGCCTCATGAAAGGCAAGGCCCAACCTGTCCCTTCCCCATGCACCTGAAATGTTTCAAGCCAGAAATCCTTTTAGTCTCAGAACATCTTTGCATAGAGACCCACACTGGTACCACAGTCTTGATTGGACTGTTATTCAACCATTTGTTAATTATCAACTGTGGTTTTATTTCTTTACCTATGGTGTGTTCTCCTACATCTGAAGTCCATTCTAATTAACTTTATAAACAAAAGTTTTATAGCTGTCTTCTTTTCAGCTGTTGCATCTCCTGTTTGAACAAGATCGTCTACTGAAAGACTTCTCATTGAGCTGGTGTCTGTGACAGTTTTTCCATGCCTATTTCACTTCCTTTTATCAAAAATCTGTTTTAGTCTGTCTGTAACATCAATTCCTTCATCAGCGTTGACTTGGTTTAAACACAGATTTAAGTCTTCCATCTTAATCCCCTTTCTATTCCTTTCTTCTTCTTTTGCTCTTGCTCATGTCCAGAACTCGGCTGCCAGGCTGCATGCCTCCCTTATCCTGTATCTTGTGCTTCTAAGCTGAGACTAGCTTTCCTTTTTTCTTGTGTGGCCTTGTGTGATTGCTCCTGCTGTGCCTCGTGTCTGCAGCCGGACAGCAGGACTCTGGACAGCTCTGCCTAAGAACTGCCAAGGGCTCCATCAGCTCAGCCAGGATTAAATAGGCACTGGTAAATCTCTGCTGTAGCAGAAAGGGGGAAGCTTCAGAAGAGTTGAAAGGGAAAACTTAGGAAATAGCTCTGAGGAGAAGAGGTGTTAAAACAAGGGACAGTTTTGGGAGAGGTGGTGGGGTTATTTATGGAAGAGTATTTCCCTGCACAGAGGAAAACTGACAGACATGTGAGGACACATACTGGCAGAGGACATGGAAAAGGGGCTAGTGGAAATTTGAGTCTTTCCAGATATGCAGTCGGTCTGCTGTGAGTTTCCAAAGTGGGCTGTGGGATGTAGTAAAAGATATAAAAAAAATCTATACTGGTTTAGGATTTTGACTTTACTTGAAGTTTACTTTTAGGAGAGGAAGCTGTGCTCTTGACTGCTGGTTTTATTTATTTAGGATTTAATTGCTTGTAAATTTGACATCTAGACACATCTCATACTTCAGTTTTGTGCTACCTGCATAGAGTGAGCTTCTGTACAATTTTTGCAAGAGGTATAATTTTTTGTGGAGTGGGAAAATGATGATAAAAATAAGCTTGTCTATTAAAATTGTGGTTTCAGTGTGAAAGGGAAAATATGACATATATGAAATTCTAACTTCAGTCATTAGGCTTTTGTTTAGCAATGGTTTAGATAGAATGAACAGAAAGAATAAATCTTGCTGTCAGCAAATTCAGGATCAACCACTTCTATTATTTGTGGTGTTACTTGCTTTGCTGCAGGTAATTGCGTCTTAAAATACTGAATTTCCTTCTCTTCTGAAGTCAGTACATCAGGAAAAAACTTCAAAGCATCTAGCTGAGAGATTTTTGTAAGCAGTGCTTACAACTTTTTTTTTTTTTTTTGTACAGCAGGATAACTTCTCCCTTTGGATTCAGACATAATGTTCTGGAGTGCCTGGTATTTGTGAATATTTCTATATGGAATATCAACAGTGCTGTTGAAGAGATTTAATTTCACCCAAAGGTTTAAAAATCAGAGGCCAGAAAACATTTTCATCTTTATATTGTTCTGAAAATCCATTTCAACTTCAGAAATGGCCCCCTGCTTGGTATAATAGGACTTAAAAAGGGAATTAAAGTTTATGGAGCATGTATAAATCTTCATGTGGCACAGCTGGTAGGAATAACCTCTGTTGAGAACACCCAGGCAAGTGCTTTATACTGTGGCTAGGGAACTTAAGGCTTTATGTACAGAGTAACAGCAGTGCCATCTCATCATACAGACCATTAGTTCATTCAACTTTTATTTAATTTGATTTTTTCTTCTTAAATAATTTTTCTCTGTCGCTTGCCTGACTGGTTTTGCTGACAAAACCAGTGTTACTATTTGTGGCTATTCGACAGCCCTGAATGCAGACCCGTTTCAATACTGTTAGGGCAGGGTATCAGAGACACCATCCCTCTGATACCAGTGACAGTGTTGAGACTGCTGGCTGGTGTGACAGTGGCACTGAGCTCGTATTAGGGCTATGTTTTCTACACAGTGCTTAATTCCCCTGGTTTGTGGTTAGAGCCTTTCCTGGGGACAGTGGTGTGACCTGGGATAGACAGCACATTGCCAATGGGGTTTGCTGCCGCCTCTCTGCCACTCTCCCTGCACGGCCGAGATGGGAAACTCAGGTTGTCTTGCAGAAGCCAACCCTGCTTTTCAGTCATGGTCTTAGGTGAGGTTACTGCACCAACTGTTTGCCTTACTTTTGCAGCACAGACATCTGAGCCACTTGACAGTCAAGTCCTCAGGTGCTGCAGTTTAAAGCATATGATTGAAAGTAAATTGTTGCCAATTTTTGATTGCTTGAAGATGCTGTACATTGAACCATGGATGTTTAGGAAATGAGTGATGAGCAGTTCAGATGTGCAAGTAGGGTCAACTGCTGAGACCAGTAGCTTCATCAGCTATCTGACCCTTCATCCATCAAGTCACTGTGTACCAAGACTGAGTGATGCAAATACCTCCCAGTGTGATCACAGTGCACAGAAATAGCAGGTTACACCAGCTTTACAGTATTTACACATTGGGTCTGCATGTCTTCTTTTTTTCACAGGTAACTACTAATTAAAAAAACCTCTGCTGATTTATCATAATTGCATCTATCAATACATTTCTAATGACTAGATGCATGAATTTGAACAGTCCCTTCCCTAAGGCCACATTAGTCAGTATAAGCTCAGACTGATATGTAGAACAATTTTTTTTTCAAACTCATAAGGATGTGTAAAAAATGTATGATGTTGCTTTAACAAGGCCCACTGAGATTTGGGATTATATATGTAAGCCCTTACTGAAGACAAAACCTTTCCTATGTTTAGCCATGCAGAGCAAAGCTGCTCTTCAGACAGCACTTTAAAAATTAAGATAATTTGATAAACATAGAATTGAAATCATAGAGAAAGGGTATGAGGGATCTTCCCTCTGAATTCCTTTACTGCAAAGCCACAGTAACTATTAACAAATATAAAATGTAAATTGGAGTGGCTGCAGCTCTTGATTTTTAAGGCCATTTCACTAGACTAGGAGCCAGCAGTGGAAATCTTTAGCATTGTTAGAAGAAAACTGCTTACAATACTGAAGAAAAAGCAGAGGATAGAAGATAGACCTCATTCCCTAGCAGGAGAATTCATTCTCCTGTACAATTAATCTGATTTCTTAGTGTCACTCTTCAGCACCCAAATCTCTGTTCTTTCTCTAAGAAGTAATTTTTACTCAGGTATGCTACTGTTGGGGCCTCAGTTTAGCATCCCTCTACTTCCTTCTCCTGGGAAACTCTAGAAGGAAAATTAAGTGGAATGTATTTCATGTGATATTTTATGTTCAACTCCCTCTTGTTTTCTTTGAGTAATTATGAAATTAAACTGTTTCCACAGGCTTGGAAATTAAAAATCGGATTTAACATTAGGCCATTTAATTAAATTATAAAAGTTGAACCTAATGTTTTTAGGAAGGGTATTTTACAGGAGGCCACAGTGCAGTTGGCAGGAAGTTTTAAGTTCCACATTTTCAAAGCACCAGAGTTGCTTTAGACATTTTCACTCCTCCGCTTAAACCTGAGCAATCTGTCTATCCAGAAACTTAAGTGCATTCTTTGTCTCTCTTAAGAAACCATGTGTTCTCCTTTTGTAAGTGTTATAGATTGATAAAAATGTACACTATTCCATTCAGCCTTCCTTTGGGTAAATTGCTGCTATTTTAATTTTCAGTGTTTGCTGTGAAAATATTTAGATTCACTGACAGTTCAGAAAGAGCAGTCTACAGGTAACTGAGCTGCACAGTCCCAGAAAACCTTGAAGGAATGATGAAAGCCTGAATGTGGCTGGGGATGGTATTGCTGTGTTTATAAGCAGTGACACTGAATATTGTATGACAGAATGCAGACACACAGGTGTTCTAGATTAATGATTAAGCTACAGGTGCTGGTCTTTCAGCAGCATTTCCATGTATTTTTACACTGTGTAGATCCAGCAGGAATATGTAATCCCTCCTGTGCCCCAGATAATGATGTTTTGTTTCAATAAGTGATGGGAACATTGTCTTGGAATGTCCTTGTATTCACCTTATTTAATGTAGAATGTTTTAGTCTGGATACAAAGTTCTGCTTTTAAAGATGAAGAGTTAGTAAATCTTTAAATCTGATGAAACACCAAACGATTATTGTCCATCTGTTGAATTGTTTTGTTATTGTGGGGCCTTCTTTTGTTTTTTCTGCAGCATCTCTGAGATTTGAGATTTTGTTAATAATGAGTATTGCAGTTGGGCACACATGACATAGTTGCTGCTGCTCTGTAGATATTTCAATCAGAGTTACCAATTTGGAAATCATCTATTAGGTGTTTTGGGCAAGCAGACCAGATATTTTTGGACTGACTTCAGTAATATCTCAGTGAATGAAGGAGGACTTCAGACAGATGAAACTAAAAAAAAAGTCAATCAGAGATGAAACTAGGAGCTTAAATAACTCAAAATAATTCTTGACATTGCATTTGTGATGCTTAGAATTATTATAAGAGATCAAGAATAGTAAGTATATTTTTAAAAAATCTTTGACATTGTATACTAATTTATTTTGAAATAGATATACTAATAAAATTCCTTGCTGAGGTACTGCAGCTTGGTTCACTGCCCCTGTTTTCATTATGAGAACTTCTGTTCTGAAAGGTAAATTATCTTTACAATCTCCAGCTTTTTTTTATCCCCTTGCTCTTAGAATAATTTGCTCACCTGAGAAGTGATTGAGTGAACTGAAGTGAATTAAATGCCATTTCAAATTACATAGGTCTTCTCTTTCTTAAGCATCTGACCCTCAGTGGATCTGGGCATACTACTCATGAGGTTTTTGGAACTTTTTGTACTGAACTAGTACAAAAATTTAATTATTGTATTTGATCTGCCTTGCCACTATTTAGAATGATGGTTTTCAATTTTTTGATTGCCTCTTTATCAACCTTTCACATTTTACATGGTGAAAAGTAATTCTCAGATACTGGACGTAGCATTTGTACAGAGAGAAGCTTTCTATGAAGGGCCTTTGTATTTTAGTAGGGTACCTGAAACCACATTTTTTATGTTCACTAATATAACACCTCATTTTGATGACTTTTAAATAAAGATTATAGTTTCATGGAGAGATGTAAAGGCACTTTCAGAAGAGTAGTGTTATTGATAACATCTGGGCATTCAAAAATTTAGATATGCCAATATTTTTGGAAAAGACGTTTATGTCTTCCTCCTGAGTCTCCTATTTTATGATTGGAGTTTCCAGCCTTGAGAGGGGAAAGAGTGAGGAAAGAGTCTGTAAAATCATTCCTGTGTGAGAGTTTGGTGGAAGTGGAGCCCAGGAGACAGCAGAGATATTTTGAGTTTTCTCTGGTCCTTCTACATGCCTGGAGGGGCTGAGAGACAGCCAATTGTCTCAGCCTTCAGGTGGGAAGCTCAGCTGCACGCAGTGGATGCTGGCTAATGTGCAGACAGTGAGGAGAAGGTGCTCTACATTTATGACCCATCTCCAGAGTCCCTTGATAAGATTCTGTAAGTTCTTGGGGTTGGTTTATGGAAAAATACATCAAGGCAAATACCTTTTTTTCCTCTGGGAAAATAAAATGTTTGTGGCAGTACTTGGACTTGGTAGTGTTACATTAGCAGCTGTACTGTATAATCTCAGAGGTCTATCCCAGTTTAAATGATTCTGTGGTTTTCTATTTTCTGTCTGTCTTGCCAGTTACCTCCACCTTCCTTCTCCTGCCCTGACTTTTAAGCACATTTGCTTTATTTGCACAAATTTGGAGATAAACCTTCTGGATTATACTTTTCCCACAATATCTGTAATGCAAGTGTTCATCTAGATGAATACCTTGTTAATGATGAAAAACCTATAGGTTGACAACAACAGGTGAAGAAGAGTCTGCTGAGGAAGGCAGCCTGTCCAGCAGACATCACTAGTCCCAGAAGCAGGCTTCCCTAAAATTAAATGAATCTTTTAAGGGTGAGCTGTCTGGAATTACTCTGCATTTACTAGAGTAACTATACTGATGTCAGCAGGTGCCCTGAAGGAGCTTTTGCACAGTACTTTGTTTTTCTACAGCTCTACTGCGCACTTGTACCCTTCAGGAAATAAGCGCTATTCAAAAAGGTGTACACACATTTGCTGGGCAAGTGGCCTTTATATACCCTTAAATATATATCCAAAGTATTGAGAGGTTAGAAAAAAACAACAAAAAAAAAGAGATGCAACCTGAGAATTCAAGTACTTGGTTCATAGATATTGGGAAGAGAGGCTTTTTGGTTTGATGGTGTCGCTGCTCACATTTGATATTCCTTGCAAGTAAGATGGCACCAGTCAGGCTGTTAGCATAGGTCAGTAGCACACTGCTGTGTCCTCTGCATCCATCCCAAGCACAGTAGTCTACAGTTATTATCATACATTAGGGAAATTATGAGCAATCTGTTCTAATTTAGAGCAAGATGTATCCAGGAAGGAATCAAGAGGTGCTTAAGGTGAAGAAAAGTGTTCTAAGAGGCATTCTAATCTATCCCTTCATTCTGAGTTGTATAGCCATATTCAAGAAAACTGCATTGTAGAGTCATAGTACTACTGTTGCTACTGCCATCCTCCACTATGGTGAATTATCAGCAGTGATCTGGCTGCAGGAATCTGATCTTTATTGTTTTCAGAAAAGTTACTTTAATTCTTTCTACCTGGGATGCAGTAAGACATGAAAAAAAAAAATGCACCTTAAAGCCTTAACACAGCCATGAAGGTGAAGAAGCTTATTCTAAAGCATTGGCCATGCAGTTTTTATGAGAGTAATTTGCTTCTCCTTTTAGTAGGACCACATTACTTTGCTGCTGAGAAGTCAGCAATTGCATTGTACTTTGGAGCTGCACCAGCAATTCTGCATAGTGTGGATGTTAAAGAGCAATTACAGCAGACTTTAGGCGATGCTCAGCAAGAACTGAACACCAGTGCTTTTCTTGGTTTTGTAGGAAAATGAAATTAATGTGGATTCTACTCTTGCACCCAGGTAGGCAAAAATTACGTAGAAATTTTTAAAAAGTAGTTTAAAAATATATATATTGTGACAGAATTCACTGTCTGGCATGTTTTCTTCCTGTTATATCTAGATATGTTTGACATCACAAGCCCAGCAGAAGCTTTTTCTCCATGGGCTTGTATCCCTCAGTCAGATGCTCTAAAAAGAGCTTTAGTGTAACTGATGAAAATTTGCAGCAGTTTTCTGCTTTTACAGGTTCAGTTTTTGCAGTAAGCTGTTGATCTTGTAGATGAATGAAGAATGTATCCATAGACAGTTGTTGCTATGGTTTGGCTCTGTGGCTAGATCTGCTACTGCTATGCCTTTATGGACTGTGGTTTTTGTGGTAGAGCATATTCTGGGATATACCCAGCAGGTTTGGGATTTTATATCCAAGGCCAGTTCCCATGAAACCAAAACCACTTCTTCTCTTCATTCTTTGATAAGCCTATTTCTGCTTACCTGGTGCTGAAACTAAATAAAGACTAAATATGTCTTAGTTGTAGTCACAGACCATCTGTACATAGTTTGAGTACTGTTGAGAATTTTAAATTTAGTACATTTGCTAGTGTTTGTGGTCCCATGTATCTAGGTGTCCCGTTGAACATGTCTGCTTTAGACATTGTTGCTTGATTTAGGTTTTCATACATCCATTTTAAATCCTATGAATCTTAAACCTACAGGTTTCAGAATAGATGAACACCTGCTAATCCTTCTGTGATGTTTAAGCTTTATTTCAGTGATTCTTGCAGCTGAAATTGTGTTTTGTCTTCCACAGAGACTGTACAGTTGGTGCTGTTTTGCAATGGAATGAAAATATTTTATGGGTGATAAGAGTTTGCAGCTTAAAATTAATGCTTTTGAAATTGCATAGCAGCCAGATGGAGGAGGGAAGGCAATGTAGAAAAGAAGTTGGTGAACACCCAAGAATATTTAGTCTGGAGAAGTATGTTGAGCATTACTTCGAAATTACATACTCCAAGGCAAAGTTACTCCTGGACAGAATTAAAATGTCAAGATTTATTGCTGTGCAAGAAGTTGCAGTATGTGGAGTTAGCTTTCTGTGCTTCAGAGGCATAATCTGCTTATAAACAACCTTGTCTGTCTTGGAACAGTGTATGAACACAGCTGTTTGGTTTTCTGCTTTTGCCCTTTACCCTTTGAGAAAAAAAGAATTGAATTCTGTGGACTATTTAGAGGCTTTGTTCTGCAAATAGCATTTCCTAATAAATATCCCAAAACCAATGTAGTTACATTTAAGTTAATATAGGGCAGTTGAGTCTACTAAAAATGTTGGTGGTGTGAAGTAATTTGGGCTTTGCTTTACAGTTTGAAATAGGCAGCTTTACTTCTCTTTCTGACTTCCCTTAAATAGCTTACAATGATCAAAGCATATCAAGAAGCTATAAAATAATTTCAAATGCATTAATAGAATTAATGTAGTTGAGATTCATATGTAGTTGTTTAATGCATACAAAATTATTTAATCCACTGGCTTTTAATGTACCTTTTAGCATAAGTTATTCAATCTGTGCTGTGTATTGGAGTTAGAAATGAGAAAACTGCATGTGGAGTATGGATTTTAAATCATAAAGGCATTCATCAGAGCAAATAGTGTAATTTTAATTAAAAGGTACTTTGAAATACTACAAGACCAGTTGATACTTCTTATGTCAGCTCATCTTAAAAATATTATGACACTGGTACTCTGGTGAGGTTAAATCTGAATTTTCATTATAAGGCTTTCTTTTCAAATGGTGACACATTGAAAGTCTCACATTGAAAGTGAAAGGCCCTTTTCAAATGCTGATGCATTGAAAGTTCAAGAAGGACTTACATTTTGCAGGATAGGGTATTTTAAACCTGGTGAATTGTTTTTGCAGTGGATTTCTAGCTAACTTCTTTTTGACTAGACTCCAGATTTACATATTTTTTCCAATCAAAGTATTCATTACTCAGAAAAAAAAGCTAGAAGACTGTTAAAAGTGAGCATGTCCTTATATATGCAACTATTATGGTAATTTATAGAAATATGTGTCATTGTATGTTAATAGGATTGTTGTATATATAACTAATATATATACTACATTAAAGTATATGTACTATATGCTATATATATGATGCACTTTAGTGTAAGGATTATATATCAGTAATTTTATAATGAGAATGCTTTGCAAGCAATAGCATTTAAGACCATGTGAAAATACAGAAACTCACTTAAATGACGTTTTGTGTCTGTAGTGCTACACTGAAAAAGAAAATGTTTAAAACTTCAAGATGGAGCTTCTGTGTTGACCACTGTAGTCCATTGCAAAAAACACAAAGAGGCATGCTCTCTACCTTCTTACTTCCCTGAATATTTTGCACTTCTCTTGCTCATCTCCTTGCAGGAACACCAGTGGGTTAAATTTCTGTTCTTATGGTTTTTTTTTTTTTTGTTTCTTATGAGGGACTTCATACCTATTGATTTGGGATATCATGCAACTAGTAAAAATGCCAGGGAAAATTTGCTCAAAGCCCACACTTGACACTCCCAGCTTCTCAGGATAAATAATGAATAAACATGACCACAGATGTTTGTTTCAGGACAGAAGCAGTGGTTCTACAAAGCAAACCTTTTTCCAAAGGAAACTAGTGCTTTCACTGTAGACTGTGAAATACTGCAGTTCTTAGTCATCCATATTATTTAAATTTTGGTAAGAGTTTAGAAGCTAATGAGCAGGCATTGATTTTTATGTCGTTTTTAGATTGCTGAAAGGATAATTAAAAGTATAAATAACTTAGCCTCCTGGTACATTAAGTATATAGACACATCATCAACTGTAATTAAGAATTGTTTTTAGATTAAATCACTTTTACAAATAGTTATTTAATTTAGCAGGTTTGTCGTTTGGTTCAGTAAAGTTATCTGTCATTTCTCTCAGAGCTGTAGCTTGTGGAAAGGGCAGCTTTAACAACATCAGTGAGCTCTGAGATTCAGGGCTGAGCTTCTGTCAGCTTTTATATTGAATTCATCAGCACAGGCTTGATTCATTAAAGCACTGAAGTTACAGTTAACATCTCCTTCATGAGTTTCACAGCATTTGGAGCTCTAAATGCAGAGCACATTTGCCTAGATTGTAACTAATAAAATCTAGTTAGTACATTGCCTCAGCAGCACTGAGCAGAGAACTAAGGAAGAGCTTTTGCATTTTCCAGTTTTGACCTGTGTAGACTACCCTCAGTTAGTGTATTTTTAGAAGTAGCCTGCTAAATCAGAGGTGATGATGGGGATGTTGTGGAAAGGAAGAAAGAGCTTATCTGTTCCTCTTCAAAAGAATACTTACTTTGTCTGTTGCTGAGACAGTTCAGTTGCATTTAAAAGTAAATCTCATGTACGATAAAGGATTATTATTGATAAATGTCTTCAGGACTGATGGAAGAGGCTTCTTTTGAAATAAATGCAATCTAGTCAGAAGTGTGGTCCAGTTTTTCAAAATCTTGTGAGAATCTTCATCAGTTTTTCTCAGGTTTGAAATACAAAGTTTTCTTTTGCTTCCCTGATGTGCCATGTATATTGCATTTTTCCATGAAGACTTAGGATGTTGTGAGTGGGTTCTAGGACCTGATGGATGACTCTGTTAGTTTACTAGTTCTTATATCAAGAAATTATGAAATAAATGTATTTCATTATTTTGGTGTCTTAAAACTTGCTTTTAAGAACACAGTTTTGAAATGTTATTCTAACTTATATAGACAACTAATTGGGATCAGTTACACAGTGAACAGTGGACAAATACCATTCCCTGATGCGTGGTGATTCAAATGTAAAACATTGTCTAAAACAATGGTGATCAATTATTCTGTTAGAGAAGTAATTGTCTTTAATCTTACCTGAGTAGTTGTTTTCAAGTTTTACTCCTCTCTGCTTTCAGAATTAATTCCTTGAATTTCAGAGAGCATTTGTTTATTTCTGTTTATTTTTTAAAGAAATTAAAATTTTCCTGGATTTCACATTATTATCAACTAAACAGCTTTTAAAAACTTCATTTTTAAAAGCATTTTATGCATGTGACTATGGGAACTTTACTTTCCTAGCTGTATTTCTTTGACTGGTTATGGGAATGTGAGAACCATATAAAAAATTACAAATTTCTCTTTCAAATTAACAGTTCCTTAGAGAAAGCATTGAAAAGGACAAGGGGGAAGATAGTCTCAGTTTGTCATCTTTATTTGCCAGAAATATATTAAAGTTTTATTAGCATTCATCGTATGTGGTTCTGTCCTTTTCAGAATGAAAGTTATGTGAAGGTTCTAATTATATCTTTCAATCTCTTGTGTTTTCATGGGTGAGACTAATAGGTACCTCTTAGATTGAACAGAAGAAGTTCTGAGTTTGAGGTTTCACTCTGATCTGCAGAGGATGTATCTCAAGTTTGATTAACACTGAGGAAACCCCTGACTGTTGTTCTTACTAGGGATCAATTCCATTATCCCCAATTCTTCCTGCCTCAAAATTTAATTCTTTTTTTCCAGTTGTCCTGAACCCACAACATAGAGTGCACTTAAGTAAAAGCACCAGGTCTCTCAGTTTGTTTCACTCATTAGGGAGTATGGTGGGCTCTGAAGATCATGTTTACTTTGCATATAGTAGTTGATTTTGCTAGATAAAAATACCATATTAATAAACTGGTGCTCATATTCTCCCAGGTAAACACCACTCAATTAGCTGGTCTGTATGTTGCTGTGTTCCATTAGCAGCTTTTCTCTGTGGGGCAACTAATGTGCATTTCTTCTCAGTACTCTCCTGAAAATCAGGAAAACATGAAATTTCCCCAAACCTAATTTATTTGAGATATTTTTAAAGAAAATTTGGTTGAAATAAGCTAAAAGGATTAATACAAGTTTGGGAGAAGAGTGGGATAAAGAAAAGAGAGAGAAAATGGAAAGAATAGAAAGGCAAACAAAATGCATAGAATTATTTGTGTTTTCTTGTTGGTGAGATCACTGACAGACAAACTGGATGCTAATGGTGATTTACAGAGATGAAAAAAAATCACTATGGCATGTCCTTTTGTTGACTCAGAGCATGGTTTGAGTTTGTACCATTTTCCCGAGTATGTTTTACTACGTCTTACTCTTTTAAAGCCTGGTTCCTAAAGCTGGGTCACATTTCCCTCAAATACTGGCAATGCCAATAGGAAGTGGTGAGATTTTACTTGTCACAAAATTGGTCCAAAGTAGATGTAGTCTTGCACCCCACGATGACTTACAGAATTTGTTTAGAATTTATGAATTTTGTTTGATACTGAGGATCGTATTTTTTGTGTCAGACTGTGAAGTCCAGAATCTCAAGACTTCTTTGTGGTGTAGAAAAGTTGAGTATTTGCTGAAGGAAGTACAGCATTATTTCTGTTGTCAGTCTCACTTTCCTCAAGCTTGTGTCTTATCTTCCCCTTACTCCTTTCAGGCAACGTAGCAAGCTGTGTTGTGATGTGTGGGAACTGTGCTGGGAGCTGATCAGCTGAGCTGTCCTCTGTGGATGCTCACTCTCCTGAGGAGCATTGTCTGCCCATCTACCTCTTCCAGTAAACAGAAAGTGAACAGTCTCCTCTCCTGTACTGGAAGTGAGACAACGCCCCTTATATAGAAAGACCATGAAACTAAGGTGGAAAACAGTGGATTTTTTGTGGTTTGTTTTGCTTTTGTTTTATGCATAGATGCCTGTCTCCTTCCTCTACAATAAAGATTATGGAAAAGTGCTTCTAAAAGCAGCAGGGATAAAGAAGAACAAAGAGAAATGATCTAGCAAAGCAGTGACTTCCCACAACCATTTGTGTTAAATGTTGTGAAAGGGCAGGTCACAAGGACTAATTCCTAACATGTGTGTTCCTGGAGCAGTAAATGCTGGGATATATATGTTTTGTTTGTAATAAGGGAATGCACTGGAATAATTTCAGGAAATACTAATAACTGAGCAGTTAATAAACAAGGATTCCAATATAATTAGGCTAAATGTCTTTATGCAAACCTTCTTTCCCCCAGATAAACCAACAGCCACAAAAGAAAAATCCCCAGTTCAGTGTTAGGGCTGTAGTAGTTGGACTTTAAATGAGGAGGCATCTCCAAAAAATCCCTGTATCAAAACACAATAATAGAATCAAGGTACTGATGTAAGTTGTGATGTTTTGAATATTGCTTGGAGTTCTGAAAAGTTTCTTTGAAAAAGGGTATTGATCTGTGGAAACACCTTCCCAAGACACAGAACTGGAGCATACCACCTCCACTCTCCAAACTCTCTAGCTGTGTTTGAAGCTGCCTGCACAGTGCTTTGTTTAGACTTGCTGATTTCTGAAAAAGAGAGCCCCTGTTTTGCTAGCTTCACCTAAATTTTCCTGCATCACCAGATTGTAGAAAATGTAGAGAAAAGAATGAGTAAGAAGTATATAAAGGTAAGTTTCTAATTATGTGGGGAAGTGAAATTATCAAGTGATAAGGAAATGTAAAACTCCATTCTGGATTACAGTTAACAAGACTTGGTAACTGATTACTTAGTGCTCATCATCTAGCTTTAAGTGTTCCTCCTGAGAGATTTATAGAATCACAGAATGGTTTGGGTTGGAAGGGACCTTAAGGATCATCTAGTTGCTATCCCCCTGCTTGGGGAGGGACACTTTCTACTAGACCAGGTTGCTCAGAGCCCTATCCAACCTGGAACTCTGAACCAGTCAGGGCTGCCTTTTCTGGGCTTGGCCACTTGTGTAGTCTGTAGTCTTATAAAAGAATCCTGTTTCCATTCAATACAGACATAGCCTTTGTGACTTAACTGGAGGTTTGTACCTTCCAATAATGAAAATATTCCAGAGTCTCTTCTCACCTTCCTGTCCTAGTGGTCAGTTGGGGTTTTTGTAGTAGCTTTAACAACGTTTCCAGATCCATGTGTCACAGTACAAATGTCCAGTGAGATAGTGTATATAATATATAATAAATATATAATTATATATATATAATATAATATAATATAATATAATATAATATAATATAATATAATTAATATAATATAATATAATATAATATAATATAATATAATATAAAGGCTGTTAATATGTTGGAGGTTTTGGCCTCTGCCCTTTGGTATGGTCTCAGACATGTTGGAAATCTTAAGTGATGCACTGCCATTAGAAGAGCCAGGGGGTGCCTTTCTCCTTCTCCTTAACATGTAAGATGTAGATCTTCTTTTGCCAAGATGACTCATTCTGGTGAGGTTTGAGAAAATAAATAATGTATTTGGTAATCTAGATGTGATATGATTCTCTTTGTCTCTATTGTGGGGACAAAAAAAAAAAAGAGAAAACACTTCTTTTAGGGAGATGAAAGCCCCTCTGACATTCTGTGCATTATAGCTCTTGCTTCTACCTATCAAAGCAGAGTTGGATTCCTGTATACGCATAGATAAATTAGGAAAGAGAAAAAAATGCAAATATTAGAAAAGACAAGAGCAAAGAGTTGGAATTCAAATGGCCAATTTCAGACAAATGGAGGTAAGAAAGTGAAAGTACACCCACTCTTTGAAGAAAGATGTGTAAATTATGCTAAGTAGGACATATTCTAGAAGAACTAAGAAGGTGCTGTGTATATAAAGTGTATATGCAAACCTAAGTGTAAGAAGCAAGACTTTGCAGCAAAACTTTGGGTTTGGGAGGTCTGAGAGAATGAGAACCATCCAGGATGACAGAGATACTGTGAAGAGAGTATTTGCTCAGTTTTCACCATGCTGAATGCTGGGGCCCCAAGTGTCTAAAAAAAAATGCAGCTATTTCTAGAAAGTACATTAAAATAAGCTGTTATGTTCACAGGCAGTGGTTCAGTCAGAAAAGCTGGAGGAATTTAAAAGTGAAAGCTGATGCTAAGATTGTTTATTGAAATGTTCAAGTCTTGGACAGGGAATGGTAGCAAGCATTGTCTTCCAAAGGGATGCACTCAGGTCTGCTGAGAATAAATGGCATTCATCTTACCCAGGAGTATCTGATATTACCTACCCAGACCAAGTTATTAAAGTAACTAGATCACTGATCAGTCTGTCAGTTTGTGTATTATGGAAGAAATAAGCCTGAACTATAGGAAGCAGAATGATCTTGTGTTTTGAGTAAATCTTGTTGAACTAATCTTGTTCTTTAGCATGTGATAGTGGGAACAGTTTATAGGAATATGCTTCTGGAATGTTGTTTTTATGAGTAACTCTAGAAATCTTAACTCTTCTAATACATCCAAATAAAAAAATCTGTATAAAGTGAACTGGGATTGATTTTTGCTTGGTATAGACTGTTAGTAAGTTCCCAGTGAGCATAATGAACATCAGTTTTGAAAATCATGCCTCACCTTCTGTCTTTTCAGAATTGAATGGAATCTTTCTTTCTAAAAACAAAATAAGAAATGGAGGCATTATGTACTGCAAAGAATACTCTATGTGTAAAATATAATGGGAAATTACAAGTGACAGATGAAATTTTGTTCAGAAGTAATGAAACTTTGAATTAGAAACATGAATGAATTTTTCTAAAATATGCTAAGTTTTCCTTTCACATTATATATATTTTTGAAAGATATTGGTGGTATGGGTAAGGCACTTTATCTAAATACACCATGTTTTTCTGGTAAAACACACTGATCTTTGACTTCTACAGAGAAAACATGAAGGGAATTTTTTATCAGAGTGTTATGACACATTTTAATACTTAATTAAACTTATGGTTTAGATATATTTTATGAAAATAAAGAAGCTTTTTTTAACTCTCTAGGCTTGCTGATGCATGGGAAGATGATTTAGGAGTTCATCCTTTAAAGTTTCCATCAGAAACATGTTTGGAATTATTGTTGATACTGGGTTTGAGTACCACTTCTCTGCCACCTTCACTTCGATGCATGAACTCTTTTCAGGTAAGGAACAGCTTCTGTTTCAGTAGAAAGATGCTACTTCTGGAAAAGTATGTGGGCCATAAACCTTTTCAGAGGGTTTGTCTTCTGTAGTTGCATGACTCTCCATTATATTAAAATGTAGACCAAGGTGGAAAATGCCATTAGGTTTTTAAACAGTTCATTTCATCACTTTAAAGTGATGAAATTTAAAGAAATTTCATCAAACTTAGGCTACAGTATCTAGAATAATTATAAAAAAATCTTGTGGGCCTAAAAAATAAAATCCTCAGCAAAAAATAAAGATTTCCAGTGGTGAAAATATTTTTCTGTATGTTACTTTGGAAGTTCTCAGCAATCATAGAAATTTTCCAAAGGAAACATTGTTGCGGGCATGTTAAATTGTGATTTTTATTTCTTTTGTAATGTGGTTGAAGAGTATGATTTTTACAAATGCTACAGAGACAACTGAATTCATGATGATATGACATAGCAACTCAGACTTTTTATGATGCTTCTGTGTTCCCCTGTAGTTACATAGTCAGTAGGTTGAGTATTAATGCAAATCTAAAGTAAGCAGCTGTTGAGCAGGAAGTGTACTGAGTCTGTGTTTGTTCTGGCAGCTATGAAAGAATCTTCATCTTAGTGGGGCTGAGTGTCCTTAATAATTTCTAACGAGAAATTGGGTAGCCTCTATTCATCCATATTTCCTGTTTGTACTTAAGGCACATCTAATTAGTGTCCCTGAGTTATGTTTACTGAAAAGTAGTCTTTTTGTAGATTTTGTAGCAAAAAAAAAAAAATGGTTGTAAAACAAAAGCAAGTAACTGACTTTAAGAGAGTTACACTGATGTACAGCTGCTGAAAACTCTGTTTTAGGAAATAGGTACCTGCATTGTTTCTCACTTTACATCTTGTGTGCTTGGAAACAGGAATCTGTACGTGGTGATCACTTGGGTACACCAGCAGCCACTGATCACTTCAATGCTATTTTAATACCCAAGGTCAGAATTGTTATTGGGTTGTACATTCAGAGGCCATAAAATTAAAGAATCTCCTGGATGCCAATAGATTGCAATAATTATAAATTTCAAGGACTGGCCAGCAGTAGTAATCCATGCAGTTGAGTAGTCCATGTTTCCTATTAAGAAGTGAACATTTTGGTTGTCTAATGCAAAAGGATGAATTCCTTTTCTCTTACATTACAGTTATCTGTTGTAAAGTCTTCCCTGCTTTACTCATGACAGGTTAAATAGGAGTCTCTTTCAGTATGCTGAGGCTCTATGTCCTGTATTGTTTCTGTGCATATTCAGAGCTCCTTTTTTTCCTTGGCTGACTCGGGACAATTGTGCTCAATTGCTCCTGGGTGATTTTAGCTTTGTGAGGCTACCTCTGTAAAGAAACCATGGCCCTAGGGGCACATGGTGGAGGTCCTGAAAGCATAGGCTTATGTCAGCCATGGGGTGGGACAACCCCATGCATCCCCTGGACACCCTCTGACCATGGCCTTTCAGCCCCAGATTTCTGTGGAACAGATGAAAGCAAAGAGTACTATGCTAACTCATTTACTGAGCACTGGCCTGCACAGATTGTGGTTTTCCTGCCTGTGTGCCAAAGTTGGCAATGTGACAATGTCCTGTCTTTCACAGCAACACTTTGCAGTTTTTGAAAAGCCCAAATTCAGAAACCTGCTCTGCTAAGATAATGTTCTATTTTGCCAAGTGGGAGGAAAGGAAAATGGCTTTTTTGATAAAATTCTGTGACTCCAACTGTCACTCTCCTTGGCAGACAGTCAATATCACCAAGTGTTTGTCCTAGAGGGCAAACATTGTCCAGTAAAATATTGTTTTATTTATTTTTATCCTTATAAACCTTGTTGGGATCTCAGTGAATCCATGAAGCAGAAACAAAGTTTGCCCAGGCTTTTCCATGATGCTTTATAATGGTCTACCAGCCTTATCGTTTTTGGGGTTTTTTTCTGGCTTGCTTCTTCATGTTCAGCAAATACTAGAATTACAGATCCTAGTTTTCCTGTATTTTTCTTGGAAAAAGTTGGCAAGATATGAAGAGAGCTTGAATAATGATACTAAATTGTGCTGTTGCCTGGGCATAAGATCACGCTGCATCCAAAATAGTGAAGATTGTGAGCCAAAAAGGGAATAATAAAAGAGTGCTAATTGAAAACTGATATTTCATGGATCTTAATGGAGTAAGGGCAAAATGACAAAACTAGTTATGCTTTATTTTATGGTAGACCTTAATTTGGCAGTTGTCTAGAAAAATTTAAAACATTTTAATTCTGCATTACAATGAAACTTTTATTTGAACTGGAAATAATTACAGAGTTCCCTGTTACCTACACAGTGGAACAGTGGCTGTCTTGTTCAACAGGGGCCAGGCTCTTGCAACTGAATGCTGGAGGAATTAGCAGGAAAAAACAGCCCCAGAAAGTGCCAGAGTTTTCTCCTTTCATTTATATGTGTTTCCACTGTTGGACACATGGTGACGTGTTAAATGTACCACTGCTTTCTACTGGTGCTTTTCTTGATGTTTTCATACAGTATTTGGAAATGTATCTAACAGGCAGCTCTAATGTAATGATCTAAAAGTTACAGTTTAATTCCTCATACCCTGTCAGGATGGCTTTTAAAATCCAATTTATTTTAATTAGGTAACCAAAAATTATCTCATTGACACCCATGTTTTTTGAGAATGTATTTAGCCTCTCTCCCAATTATATTACAGTACTGCAGTGTTGACAAGCCAGAATTTTACTTGGTATGCATCTGCATTGGGTGATGCTTAGGCTGTAAAAAGCACACAAAGGAAATCTGCTTAGTTGCTAATAATCTGTAATAAACTCTGTTCTGCCTTGTGCTCTGGAAGTACTCTCTGGGACTAGCAGACTCTGTATCAGTGCTGAAACATAAATTACATTTTATTTTCCATTGGTGTGCTACTGCTTAGTAACATAATATTTGAAATCACTTTTCAATTCTGTTTTGACCCCATAAAGATATTTCAGTGTGATTTATGTTGCTAGAGGAGCCTGGAAGAGAAGAGCAGCAGCAGACTGTGCTGCATAGCTCTGCTGAGTTTAAGGTGCTTACTACAGCCAGTTTATAAGTTTCCTGGGCTGTTGAGCCTAGATACTAAGTTGTCTTTGGCTCATCTCTCTTTTCACCTGAACAACTGCAGTGACATTTTTTGGTGGATGATAGAGAGTTAAGTCTTAGGAAGCTTGAGCCTGTGAACTCTGAAGGACCAAAGAAGATAGACTGTTGCTTGCTGGTTGGTGGCAGCTCCCAGGTTTACTGGAGAACACAGTTTGTCAGCCCTGATTTGTACCTTCCCAGGCTCGTAACCCCTCACCCACACTAAGGATGTCTCAGATCAAGGTAATAGGATTGACTGAGGCACTTGATACTTACCCTGGAGCAATGAGAAAAGCAGTAAGAAGGGAGAGAGGAGTTTGCTACTACAAATGATTAATTTTTTTAGTTTGCTTTTGCTCTGAGCATTGTTTTGCTCCTTTCTCTTCAGCTCCATTACACTGCACAGAAAGCTGTGTTACCTTATTACACACTCAATCTATGTGACTGTCCACCACCTGAGCTGTCAGCCCTTTGCTTTAGGTACAGTTGGGCTTTACTTTGTGTATTATTTTTAATACTTGCAAACACTTGTAGCTAGCACCCACTTGAGTTATCGTGTACTTTATCACAGCACTGCTCAGCTGCTTCTTCTCAGCAGAGTCTCAGAGGCTGTGTTGGTATTTCAGAGCCTACAGCACGGAGCAGTTAACACAGGGAGATGCTTTAAAGTGACAAGTAATCTCTGCTGTGTTTTTCTAACCTTATCTCGTCTTTCTCTGAATTCAAGCACAGGGAACAGAAAATGTCCTGGATATTGAATTCTTATGATGATATATGGGGCTTTTGAGCACATTTTCTCTCACTGCCGTTGTTGTGGGAAACCAGACATTTTATTTGCCCTATCAAGGCACTATTCATAAAGCCACAGACTGTAAACAACAGTTTTCAGAGTTAAACAGATCATGGTTTTATTTTTACTTTTACAGTTGCATGAAATTGAGGGAAGATTGTGATTAAGAACTGCTGAGCTGTTTCAAAATTTTGTGTCAAATAGCTCTTGATAGTTTTTGGAGCTGCATCCAGTGCCCCTGGTAGCTTTCAACACTGTCTGCTTTGGTTAAGAGAAGTGAAGCCTGTTTAAGAAAAAACAAAAACCTGTTTATTCTGCCATTGCAGTAAGAATCCCTAGTGGTGTCTCCAAAGGAAAAACTCATTTGCAGTTATTTTTCTTTCAAAAAAGAAGCAAAACCCAAGGTTTCTTATAGAACAGCCTGTCAATTCTCTGTCATTTAGTCTCTTAATACTGTGCAGGAAACTTGCTAAAGGCAAGTTGGTTTAGAAATATAGAATATCAGTTGCTCAGAAAATAAATACAGTATTCGTTATAGTTTAGTAGCTCTAGTATATGAGTATCAACAGGGTCATGGAAAACAAAATATAAAATTACTGCTGTCTCTCAGGTCTATGCTTGTTCCAAACTAAAGTGTCCCTTGATATTTAGTGGGTTTTTATATTGATACTTTTATGTTTTATGTCACTATGTATATGAAAAGCAATTTCAAAATCATTTATTGCAAGAAGTTAGCTGAAGATAAGAGATGCACTTGTGTCTTTTGACAATCCTTTTTGAAGCTAACAGCTAAGTAAAATTTACAAAAATCTGTTCAGCTTTTCAATTTGTTCTGGGCATTTGGAGCTAGAGGAGATGTACATATTCTTTTAAGCTGGATTCCACTCCTTTGGAGCACTATCAAACAGCAGCAAAGACAGGACAAAAATACAATAAAAGAAAATATTAGGAGTGAAGAAATGGCTTTCAAAATATTGTGTCTTTTATTAAACTACGCCAGAAAGGAAAAGTAAATAAGTGAATTTATGCAGTAAAATGGCTTATTATCCCTTTAAACATTTTTTTAAATCACAGGCTATTACTTGCCTAGTGAAAATCTCTCACAAAATAAATTTGAGGTCTGAATATATATATTCTATAGTATTTCACAGACAAATGATGAGTTCCTAGATACAATAAAATTTTTAAAAAAATATTTCTCTCAAGCTTGCAACTGCCTATGTCTTTGAAACTTCTGCATTAACATTGACAATATTATGAAGCAACCACTGAAAATACATTGTAATCTGTTTAAATGCAGTCATGTTTGTTTTCCTTAGCGGACCAGTTCTATATAATGTAAACTACAGTGAACCAACCCAGCCAGCCTCTTTTGGCTACTGAGTTTTTACCCAAAATAATGCTGTTTTGAATTTTGCAGGTTACTATAAAAGTACCTGCAATGTGCTTTTTGTAGTTTTGACTGACTCAGATAGGTTTCCAGGATGACACAGAATGGATTTTTTTTCTGTTTTATTTGTGATTATTATGTGTAAGTTTTTAAGTTTAATTTCAAAAGATTTATTTTAAACAGGAAAGAAGTACCCAAATCTTATATATGAAAGCAGATGTAATTTTGTAGAATATACATACAAATATTTCAGTGGCTTTTAAATAAAAAAACTTATAATGTATATATTTGGGAGTTTTTTCATGTTTTTCTGCATTTAATAAGAGCCATAATAAATCTATTTAAACACGGCAGAATAATTAGGAAAAATTATAAAACTGTATGAACAAATTAAAATATAAAATTATGAATAAATGCTGCCAAGAGCAAATGATATTAAGAGAGTTAGTATTTCAATGACAAATCTGAATACTTCTTTGCAGAATAATAGAAATTTCTATATTCAATTAAGAAATTAATATTTTGTCTGCTGCTTAAGCTATCTTTTAAAAGTATCTCTGGAGCATTCAGGTATATATGTTGAGACTATCCCTTTCTTTTGTTGTTAACCTCAGTCTCAGAGGGAACAATTTTTTAGTTGAACTATAATTAGTATTTTTACTTTCTTGTTGAAACCGTACCAAAAATGTTTCATACTGATTCTGCATACACTTTATTAAAGCATAATGTCTCCTGGCTGAGAACTGTTCAGTTCTGTATATGCAGGACCTTACTGAACAATGTCAGCATGTCCTTATGTGTCCCTGTATGACTCATGCAGATCTGCAGCACAGGCTCACATTTCTAGGCTATGGTTTTGTGATATCTGTGGCTGCTTTGGACATGCTAATGGGAAGGTATTATGTCCCTTATCTAATATGTGGCATGGCTACATTTCCTCTAATGGGAAGGAGCTGCCCATTTATATTCTCTCCTGAAACAGAATGAAATCAATCATGTGCAAGCCTAAACTGAAGCTATGAATGGGAAAAATGTAAGCTGAGCTTACTTGTGGAAGCTCACTGAAACTTGTGATTGTTTCAGTGCTCAGTGGTGGAAAATCAGACCCTTGACAGCAGAGGTCCTAAACTGAGATTCAAAATGTGTCATCAGTTTCTCGGAAAGGGTAAATGGTTCTTTTCTCCAGTAAAGAGGAAATCAAGAGAGAGTAAACTTCCACTTATAAACAGAAGTAGATTAAATTACAAAAAAAGCCATGAGCTCCAAGTAAGAAGCAGTGAACATGTTGCATGCAGGCAAGTGCCTCCTCTGGAAGTATGATCTCCTGCTGCTTGAGAGAGAAGATCCTCTGGAAGAACAATTCATTTCTGTGCAATTCCCTTTACCTAGAATATGGCAAAAGCCACCTGTTACATAAGCATCTGGTTATACAATTCAAAGCAGTTTTCTTAGAAAAGATGCTCAAATATGTCATCATGGGAGTTTGACCCTGGTTGCTTACCAAAGCTGCTTTATCACTCCTCTCCTTAGCTGGACAGGGGGAGAAACTACAATGAACAGCTTGTGGGTCAAGGAAAGGACAGGAGAAAGTCACTCACCAGCTACTGTCATGGGCAAAACAGATTTGACTTGGGGAAATTAACTGAATTTGCTAGCAACCAAATCAGGATTGGTAGGATAATGAGAAGTAAAACAAAATCTTGAAAATATTTACCCCCAAGTTCTCCCTTTTCAGGTTGAACTGTATTCTCAATTCTTTGACAGCTCCTCCTAGCAGCGCAAAGATAGGGAGAATGGGGGCCATGGTCAGTTCATCACACATTGTCTTTGCTGCTCCTTCCTTCGGAGGTGGAGGATTCTCACACATTTCTCCTGCTCCAGTGTGGGTTCCCTCCCATGGGAGACAGTTCTTCATGAGCTTTTCCAACATGGGCCCTTCCTACAGGCTACAGTTCTTCATTATCTGCTCCAGTGTGGGCTGACAAGCCCTGCCAGCAAACCTGCTCCAGTGTGGGCTTCTCTATCCACAAGTCCATCCAAGACCATGCTCTAGCACAGCCTTCCCACAGGGTTACTGCATCCTTCAAGCATCCACCTGCTCTGGCACAGGTTCCTCCATGGGCTGCAGGGGAACCTCTGCTCCAGTACCTGGAACACCACCTCTCCTCCTTCTTCTCTGACTTTGATGTCTGCAGAGCTGTTCCTCCCACATATGCTCATTTCTGTCTCCCAGATTGTTGAACAGGGTTTTTCCCCCTTCTTTAGGCTGTTATCCCAGAGGCACAACAACCACCACTGATGGGCTCAGCCTTGACCAGCTGTGGGTCCATGCTGGAGCCAGCTGGCATTGGCTGTGTCAGACATGGGGGGAGTTCTGGTAGCTTCTCACAGAAGCCACCCCTGCAGCCTCCTGCTACCAAAACCTTGCTATGCAAAACCAATGCAGTCATTTACCATTTAGATATGAATGTACAGTTAATTGCAGGGATTGTGTTTAGATAGTCTGGTACAGCCTGTGAATAAACTGCTTGAAGGGGGTGAAGACAGAACTAATTTTTCCAGTTTTCATCTATTGTGAACTGTCTGATTTTTCCAAGTAATTCTGCAATCAAAAAGTGCAGTTATGTCCTAATGATCGAGTAGTTGTGTAGGTAATGCACAATTAAGCAGAAACTGAGAGTTTGTCTTTATCAATGGGCACCACACTGTGGAAAAGACAAATACCCGTGTTTTATGTACCTGAATATATACATAAAGAAGTCTTATGGAAGGTCTGATATACTACTAGAACATCCATTCCTATTTATTAATTGAGGCTGTTTGTGGCTGAGAAACAAGCTCTGCTGAAAAGATATATTTAGACCTGTGTGCAACCAGCTACTGCAATACATGTTCAATGTGGTTTGTATAAGGCTGCTTCCTTCCAAAACCTTGGCATCTGAGATAATCTTAGCTCTACCCAGATTGGAATTAATAACTTGATTTATGTGAGGTGCAAGTGTCAATACTGTAGCTAAAAATGCACAGAAATCACATTATCAGCTACAAAGAGCTCTTTTGCTTTAAAAATAATACTGAGTCATTGAATAACAATGATTCTATAATGGAGATTTTCCTTAGAAGTTCATGTGTGTTGTTATGGAAAGCTACAACATTGTTCATTACCATTAAGAGTCTGGATGGAAGCTTTGAAGCTACTTGAGGAGTCCAGAAAGCTCTGCAGAATAAAAGATGTATTTATAAGGATGATTCTTAGTAGGTTTAAAAGTGCTTTAAAAATAGATGGATAAAACTCTCTTAGATTTTAGCTATAGGCCGGAGCAGATATGATGTTGTCACAAATTACAAGATTTGGAGGAATCCTGAGGGAAGTTGTCAATAAATTCTAGCATTTTATTAACAGACAGGTCAGCTTGCCAAGGCACTTAGAGCAGCTCAGGAGTGTTACACGTTGAAGAGTTGGAAACTGTAATAATGTCTTCAAGGAGACAAATGGACAAATAAACAGAAGGCTCTAAACCCAGAGCATAATAATTGAATCGATGACTTGACTATGATAAAGTACATGGTGGACAAAAAGGAAGAGAGCTGTTAAGTTCTCCTCTTTTTATTGTCAGTTGAAAATGAGTCTGGAATAGATGTTTTGGTGAAGAAGTCAGTAATGCCTCCAGTGAGAAACACAGAATTTGCCTTCCCTCAGAAGCAGGAAGTCCATCATTCTGTTGCAATGTCAGTAGAGAGTAGTGTGCTCCAAATCTTTGTGCTTAAATCACAGGTCTGTTCCGGGGGTGGTGGCTGATGACAAATGGTCCTGCTTGAAAGCTTCTGCTTCTTAAAGAAGAAAACTCTGTTTAGGAAAGCTAGAATGGGCAGAAACATGGCATGGGGAAACAGGACAGAGCACTGTCTGTCCAGAGGTAGGGAAAAACCTGAAGGGGAGTGTAAGAAATGAGATAGACCAACTACCCTTTTACTAGTCTGATGATGTTCTCGTTGACATACACCAACATAATTGTGACTGGCCAAAAAAAAGGACAAGATTATTTCCTTCTCTAAGTTGTTTGCTGCTTTGATCTGTAGAAAAGATCAATTGTGTGAATATTTCTTTGTAATAGCTCCACTGCTTTTGATATAAAGGTTTACACCTGGGAGTGTGTGGAGGTATCTCAGCCAATGCATTTTATAGAGCTCCTAAAATAAGATTTGGAATATTCCTGTGGGAAGAAAGAGGAGGGCAAAAGGGTATATAAGCATTAACACAACCTACTGAAATAAGGAGACTGTTTAGCATCCAATAGAAAGCTGTCATGCCTTGAGGTGAAACGTGGCAACCATTTAGCAATATGTAGAAAAACTTGCAGAAATCTGAAGGTGCCGCAGCAGAGTGAGATCACAGGGAGTGTTGGGTGGGCAGAATGTGATTGCTGTTTGGATTTTGTCAGGCATTTTGGTTAAAGTTTCTTCATCTGTCTCCCAGAAGCCTGACAAGTAAAATAGGAAATGATTCTGCCAAAAAAAAAAAAAAAAAAAAAAAAAAAAAAAAAAAAAAAAAAAAAATTATTCTTATATAGCTAATGTAAACTATAACTATAAAAGCATGGTATATAGAGAAAGAGACTATTTTAAAACACCAGTTCCCAGTCTCCATTATTTGTGTGAGCTATGGCATTGTAGATAAATGAAACCAGATCAGGGAGCTATATTTCTTCTGTTGCTTTTAGTGAGCTTGAGTTTTATATGGAAAATAGAAGGAAAAAAAATATTAAGCACCTTGGCATGGAAAAGAATCTTGCCTGAAAATTTGTACAAGTGAAGATGTTATTTTAATCGTACTGAATATTTTGGCTACTAAGTGCACTTCCAGCTTCTTCCAGAATGCATGGCATTTCTAAATATTATCCTGAAAATGACTGAACATTTTACTGCTCAGATATTCTCACTTCCTGTGACTGGTACTGCTGACTTGTTCTGCTTCTTATCAATAACTATATACCTGCATAATTCAGCTTTAAATAAAAGGTTTTCTTGCTGTTGATGCTCCAGTCTTTGACATACTTTCTGTTTTCATATGTCCCACCAAATTAAAAAAAGGCTATTATTGTGTAATGGGGGGTGACTAGCTAACATATTTCTTTCTTAACTCACCAGAGAGCTTGCTGCTGACTTTTTATTTAATGCTTTCATACAAAGTCTGATTTATTCATCATCTGCTAGATTTACAGAAGTGAAATTCTAGGACTTTCTTGTTTCCCAATTTGTTAACCACTTTGAGTTTTACACACTGATGAGTTTCCATGTTACTTTCTCATTTTTATTAGCTAGAAATTTGCTTTGTTTCCATGCCATTTATGAGCAGATAGTTGTGTAATTCTTTCACCTTTTCCCTGTTTAGATACTAACTTCTAATGCTTACAGTTACCTAATTGTATTTTCCTCTTTTCAGGTATGGGTGGGGAACAACAGGGCTTTAAATCCTTCTTTGTAGCAAAGTAGAATCAACTGTACTTCTTAAATTTTACAAAAAAAAAAAAGTCTGCTGAGCAGCTGAACACACAGAAACCTTCATATTGCAGTTAGCCTTCTCTGCTTGCACAGAAAGGAAATGCATTTTCAGCTGTATTTTTGTGGAGCAGTAGCTAATGACTAGTCAAATTAAGCAGAAGTGTCTATTCTGCATGATTGTCCTGAGGATATATTCCATTAAGTGACTGCTTTTCCTATTTTAAGGTAGGATGTATAATGTGACTAAATAATGTCTGTAAAACTTACTGTATTCTGTTCTGTAAGCTTTTACGTGTCTGAGCTATATGGCTCAATGCTAAAAATGATTTAGAAAGACCTACCGAGTCTTATTCTATGTTTTTTAGGCCACTCCTATGTGAGGAGTTTGGGGAGAGACCATTCTCCCATTTGCCTGGTAATTAGATCACCTTCTGAGTGATCATCTTCTAGCATTCAACAAGGTGGTATCTACAACACCAGATTTAGATGAAGCAGAGCTCCGATTCCGCCTGGAAATGATTGTGCTCCAGTAATTTAGTTAAAATGAGCTGTCAGCAGTGAGACAATGTTTTTGTATTTTTTAAGTGTAGTTCAGAAGCTGGAGAAAACCCTGGTGACACTTCATAGCTAATCATTTTATGTAAGCCTTTCCTGCAAAGGCAGAGCATGCATTCCTAATACAAAACAATAAAGAAGTCAAGAGGGACTCTTTTACAGCAATACTGATACTAGTTAAAGTACTAATACTTACTAAAGTGCAGTGTCACTGTTGGATTATACTCCTTTCCCAGCCTGCATTCAGATAATTTACAAAACAGCTGAATGCCTGAATAAATATGACGAATATTCAACATTATCCCAATATGATTCTCTAAACAACCCATAATATTTCTTTACAACAAGGTAATCATCTTGAAGATGCATGTCACAGAAAAAGATTTTCATGTAAATTATTATATTATCTTAAAAAATTTATATTATCTTAATATTACATGACACTCTGTTTATGCAGAAGTGACTTGTCAGTCCAGTTTTCACCATTCCAATAAAAATTGCCAGGACTTTGGATCACATAAAATTCTCATTCAAATGAACAAAAACTGAGTGGTTTTTAAGGTTAGGCAATCATTTGGGGTGTCCAACTAAAGACTTAGGAGTTTTTTTTTCTCATCTTGTAAGCTTCAAAATTATAGTGGTAGTCCTTTAGTGGTGGCAGCTTTGCTTTAATTAGTTTGTGTGATATTACAGAAATTCACCTGAAGCATTTGTGGTGATAGATCAACATTGTAGGCAGGGCCCTGAACCTTTTGAAGTTAATATCAAAACTCTCTTTGCCTTCAGTGGTGCAGAACTGGCCTGCAAATGAATAAACCAGCCAGCTGGATATATTGTAGAGAAATAATTATTGCAAAGTCTGAAAGTTCCTCATTACCACTATTGCATGTGAACTTTGCAAGCAAATGCTTGCAGCTAATCTCCAATAGCTATTTGTTAGACAAGTGAATTAATAGCTGTGGCTGCTGGTTCATGCAGAGGGTTCTCTGTTGATTTTTTTTTTTGTCCTTTATTTGAAGACTTCAATCAGTATAAATGATTTAAAGGCCTCACTCCACTAGATGGGGAAAAGATGCTTATAATGTAGTACTTGCTTACACTCTGCAGTTATGGATATGATATAATATTTTTACACTTGGGTAAGTATAGATTTTGAATAAAAGAATTTAATTAACACTGAATAAATGTTCCTCATAAGGGAAAAATTCTCTATTTCTAGTTCATTAATGCTTCATGCTTCTAGCAGTTAACTAATTTAATTTTACTCCTGGTGATCAAGGTCTGTGCTTTTCTTTCCTTCTGTTTTTCAGTCTTTCTGTCTTTTAAACAGGCTTTGTGTTTTATAGTTGAGAAGAGAAGATCAGCCAGAGATAGAAGATAGGGAAAAGTGCAAAGCATTTTTTCCATTAGTTGGACTTTGTGTAATGCAGAGTGGACATGTATCTATGCCTGTGCATAAAAAAATGTGTAATGTGAAAAAAATTAGATTTTTGGAAAGTTCCCTGAGATTTAAAAATTAAAAACTCTATTTTAAAAGCAAGCTAAGGGACAGTTAATTATTTTAAATAAGTAAAAGTAGGGAGGATCAGTCACATTATAAAAGTAACCCCTGCACATGTAAGCAACTATGCTCATTTAATTTGGCTTTGTAAGGAAATTTAGGGTTTTGGGGATCAAAATCCCTTTTGGGAGTTGTTTTTAGTTGTATATGCAGTACAATAGAATTTTGTACAAAATACTTAAATTCAGGATATAAAGTGAGTGAAATGATGTGGCAGATGTTCAAAGTGGATAAAAAATACCTATTCATGTTGTGTGTCAAGCAACAAGGGGTTTAGTGTGAGAAGTCTAGAAGAATGATTGTTTTAGAAGTTTGAGACAAACAATTTTTCATTTTTATTTTTTCCACTAACTCAGTACAGTTTTATTAAAGGTTTTCATGCAGAAATGTTAAGTGCCTGGATTTGATCTTTGGTAGTTCTTAGTGTTTATCTTATAAAGTTGGTAGAATTTTGGAGATTTCAGATTATTTCTCTCAAACCTTAAGGTCCTGCTGTAATCCTCAGCTTTGGAACATCTCTAATATGTTCTTGATAATCATCTTTCTACATTTCTACTAATTTATGCTATTTTTCATTCACTGAACTTTGGGAAATGCTAAATTTTTTTTTTTTTTTTTTTTTTTTTATAATGCAGGCAATTACAGTTCAATAGTGTATTTTTTCAGTGGCCTTGCCCTAAGGAAGATGTTTTAAACAGTATTTTGGAAGTATTAAAGCAGACCAATATGCTGTAATAATTATACTTCAATAATCCAAAATGATGCCTCTAGGGAGTAATGACTCCAGTGTATACTTTGTTCATATATATTTATCCTTGAGGGTAAAATTGGATTAAAAAATAAGAAAAAGAACTGGAAGAAAGAATCTGGAAAATTGATTCTTCTTGAAGGTCATTAATGTTTTCTAAAAAGAAGTTAAAAATGAACACGAAAATCTGATTGTTAAAGAAATTGTTCTAGCTTTGTTTTGCATGATAAGATTTTTATCAGTACAAGAAAACATCTCATAATAATAAAACCTAATTGTTATTTTCATCTGAAACTGGAAAGTATTCAGTGGTTGGGAAACAGACAAAGAAAAAGAATGGGGAGGAAAAGAAGCTTGAAGAGAATAATATGGACTACATAGAGCCATGAGCTGAAGGACAGATTCACACTGTATTGTAATATAAATAAAAGAGGTTGCAAAGGAGGAGTGAAGAAGAGAAGTCAACCAAAACTGGTTTAATTCAGAAGAAGTATTTTCTGTCCATATTTGACTGAAGTATCTTTCAAGTGAATGAAGGAGATTGATGTATAAAAAGAAACTTAGGCAGCAAAATTAAGAGGGAATGGGAAATTTGCCGTCTAAACCCCCCAAAAAGAGCAGAGTAGATAAAGCCCAGTTTGTAAGTTTTACAAAACATTTGAACCACTTGTGTTCTAGGATGCCTTAGTTACTACTAATCTTTGTTAATTAGTGGTTCACTTAAAAATTGCATGCAACAGAAATACATTTACAGAGTCACAGAGTCATTGAGGTAGGACATGACATCTTGATATCATCTAGTCCAACCCCCTGCTAAAGCACAGTCAACTAGAGCAGATTACCTGGGACCATGCCCAGCTGGGTTTTAAATTCCTAAAAGGATGAAGACTCCACAACCTCCCTGGGCAGCCTCTTGCGGTCAAAAAGTGTTCAGACAGAATTTCATGCTCTTTAATTTGTGCTTAGTGCCTCTTGTCCTGTCAGCAGGCACTACTGGGAAGAGTCTGGCTCTCTCATCTTCACTCCCTCCCATCAGGTATTTTTACACATTGATATGATCCCCTGGACCTTCTCTTGTCCAGGCTGAACAGTCCCAGCTAGCTCTCAGCCTCTCCTCATATGAAAGACACTTAATTAGTCATGCTCATGGTCCCTTCTTAGCCTGTTTTTAGCCTTTTCCTCACTTCATAATGTCCATATCTTTCTTGTACTGGGGAGCCCAGACCTGGACCCACCAGTCCAGATGTGACCTTACCAGTGCTGATTTGGGGTGAAGGATGACCTCCCTCAACTTGCTAGCAACACTTTTCCTGATGCAGGTTTATGTCCACTATGTTCTGTTACCTGGTCCTCCTTCGGTAAGTCTTCTTTTTACAGACTTTTCTACTGGTCTCAGGGATTCTTGCAGGCTGATTATCAGTAAAGACTGAGGCAAAAAGGGCATTGAGTACCTCAGCTTTTCAGTGTCTTTTGTCAGCAGGGCCTCGGGCACCGTGCAGGCTAATGCTGTGCTCCTCACTGCTTGTGTGTCTCTGAGAATCTGGAAGGAGCTGCCTCCTGGCTCACTCAGTTCTCACCCTCTGCTGACAGCAGTTTGCTGTCCATGGTGATGGCTGTTGTTGCAGTCAGCTGTTTAACTGGGGTGAGTAGGGACCTAAAGAAGCCACTCAGTTTCTGAGGTGTAGGGTTGACTTCACCTGTTGGATGTTGCACTAGGTCTCTTCAGTGATGGTTAGGTCAGGAGTGAATATTGGTTGGACAGTAGTTTCTAAATGATTACATTATCCCAGCCCAATGAGACAAGCAGTCCCTGCGCATCCCATGCACGTGTGCAGTTAATGTCTTTGTTTGACACCAGTGTTTTAACATCCATTTCGTTTTTGAAATGGGTCTCATTTCAGCCAGTTATCCAAGGTGCTGTCAAAGCCCATGTGTGAGCTGTGCTTTGCAGTGATAAATGAGTACAACTTGTATCGTAATCTCTTTATTTTTCTGCTTGGATCCCTTTTCAGAATGTGATGGGTGGCCTACTTTTATGGGGATGAAATATTATTTTCCTGTTCTTTTATGACATAATGGGTCTTGTAAACAGTTGCATAGTGTTTTGGAGTAGGTGGCATTATTAGGATGGATATTAGTTATTTTGGGGATGCTGATACATCAACTCTGTATTTGTCTCTTGAATCTTCCTCATCTCTTGCTAATTATAGTTGGTCTTGGGGGGAATGAGCTTCTAGACCAGTGTAACAAACAGTGTTTCTGGAGTGTGCTAAGGTGAGAAGTGGTTTATGCCACCTAATTCCATGTTCACAACCTCCAGGTTATTTCACAGTTCTATGGTGGGCATATCTAATATTGCTACCTACACTCCTGTTTGGGAGCAAGCTTCCAAATCCCTCTGCCCTGAAAACAAGTAAGTTCCTTTCTCTTTTATTTCCAGGCTTATTGAGCAAACTCGTTCTTTCTGCTTTAAGAATTTTTCTGTGTCTTTTTCCTGCTGATTGATATATTTCCTCTGTTCTATCCATTGCATTTTTTTAAAACCAAATATAAGCTCTTCAGCAGATTCTGTGATTACTCTTACAACAGTTATCTAAAACTGAGAAGAGGAAGAGCTTGTGCAGATTTTTTTCTGGTTGACTATTTTGCTTACCTAAAAAAGCGTCCCTCCCATCTTCTTTTCTTTTGTCTTCTCCCCACCTGCCGTCTCCAGAAAATTGGAAACATGAGAGGCCTTGTCTGAGCATTGGATTAAGAGCCAGGAAATCCTTACTTTTTCCATGACTCATTGTGTGTGTCCTTGGGCAATCTGTTACTATTACAGATAAAAGCTGTGCATAGCACTTGGCTGAAAAATTAAAAACATGGTGCATGATCCAAGGAGATTATTTCAAATTTAAATCAAAGCATGGCAAAGGTGGACAGAAAAAAGAGGCTGCAGAAAGTGAGTATGGGGGGAAAACAGATTGTTTATGAGCTCCATAAAATGGTTATGAAGAGACATAGGTAATGCTCACAGGAATTTCTGTCTTGTTAACCCTTTGGTTCTGTCACAGTGCAAGCATATGCTGTGGTAGTAGCATACACATCCCTCAGTTTCAGAGCTGATATGTTCTTATTAGAAATGAAATGTGTAAATAAGAGTGGTGGAAGAGGAGAGGGTGCACTGTTCAACAGATGCACCTGCATTCCACTATTTAAATCCAGTTCTCTGAAGGTTTTCTTGGGAGATTGGTTTGGTGGTTGTATTTAAATGTGTGTAAATGCCTGAGGTTTTCCTGTTTGATTAGTTTTTGATACATTTCACATCTTTAAGGATGTGAACTCTTCCTCACAATTTAGAAGAAGTAACAGAGATCTTTGGGGAGAGCAGAGGTCTGGGGCTTCTAGGCAGGGTCACTTGGAGTTCAGAGAAGACATATGGAGTCATTTACCTGTATCTTCCATGATAAATCAGACATGAAAATAACTTCAGGAAGTAACAGAATATTATATGATATGATGATATGATTGATACGATATGATATGATATGATATGATATGATATGATATGATATGATATGGAAAGCTGCTTTCTGTATTCTGCTTCCTTATTTGACTCCTCTGTATAAAGGTGAATATGGTGAAAAGCTGCCTGTGGAACACAGAGTGTACACAGAGTGTATTTGCAGATGTTTTAATACCATGTCCATTCAGTGTTCATTCACATGACTTTGCCTGTACCTTTATTTTGACTATTTTAATCATCTGTACATTAGCTCCCATTGCTGTGGTATTGAGGGTGGTAGTTTTCTATTCAGCAGCAACCCATCTAATCTAAGGTAGCCTTTCCATCTCCCCCAGCCTCTTGTTCATGTAACCTTGTCTCTTCCTTCTGCCTCTTTGGCATTACCCAGTGACTATGCAGGCGTGTCAACACAGTGGGGAGGAAGCTTGCAAGAGTGTTTGGTTATTGCTTAACCTTCCACCAAAGAAATGCATGCTTCTCTGGTGAAATACAATAGTGAAGTCTGCTGGGATCCTTGTATAATCTTTGAGATTCCATTTGGTGAGGAAAAAAGGCTGTGCTTGGGATGAGTGTTTGGCTTTGAATTATTGAATGTCTCTGTGTGGGCTTTATTCCTGTTTTTAATAGTCATGGTTAATTGAGAAGAACTGTATCAGGGTTCTGAGATTCAGAATCTTCCACTCCTGCTACAGTATGCAAAAGAACATTGTTGCAAAAGGTCAGTCCTGTCCCTGCAGTGGAAGTTGCTGTCCTGATGCCAGTGAGTGGGGTCAGTCTGACCTCTGCTTGAGAGTGTTAACTTGCATTTCCCACTGTTGCTGCTCTTCTGACATACTGGGATAGGAATCTGATTAAGAGACTGGTTCAGAAAGGGTTTTGCTCTGGATTCTATGCTATCAGATGTTTATCCTAGATTCTGTGAGCAGTTTTTACTTCACAGACTCACAGTAATTGGTCTACTTTATAGCTGAGACCTCATGGAATTCTTGTATTTCATGTAATTTAGTCCTGTTATGGTAGATAACATTATGAATCATCAATGGGTCAGTCTCTGTCTTAAGATCCCCCTGGTTCCTTGTACAGCCCTTCATTTTGGAAGGCAAATTAACTTTCAATTGCAATTAATTGATGCATTCATCAAAATTTTCCAAATCTGTCCTGATAGAGAATGAGTGTTTAAAATTGTCTGGTGCAGAGGCAGGAATCCATAAGCTATTTATGAGTCTAGATTTGACTCCCAGAAGCACTTCACAACATGAATAATTGCCTGCCTTGGACAATAGAGATATCCCAATGTGTGTACAGAATCAAAGATCCAGGGCAAAATTCAACTCCTGAATAACCATGTTATTATTGAGGAAATAATTAGAATCAAAAGGACAAGGGAATTTGTCTCTGGTCAAAATTGTTTTTTCAGTTTTGTTTTCAAAGAGAATTCTCTGTCATCACTTGTTTTAAAAATCTTTCTTACTCTCTTGCTAATGTAATAGACTTCTCCCTCATGGGTGACTACTGACAAGAAATTCTTAGAAAGGATGCAATGTTAATGTACTGAAGTCAAAGTTAATTGTATTAAACCTTCTTAAAATGCAAGAATCGTATAATACCAGGAAAATAAACATCTAGCATGCAGAAATTACATTACTGCATTCCTTCTCTCAGTTTTCTACAGGCACACTTTTTCAAAATGAAAGACATAAGGGATGTCAATATAGTCTAGGCAAACATTTTAATTTCTTGTGATGTTCTCAGTCAAACTTTTGACTTCTGAGGTTCAGTCACGCTGAGAGCTCCCAGAGCTGAGGGAGCTGCCCTCAGCATGAGGGCTCATGCTGCCCATGGAGAGTCTTCCCAGTATCTCCATAGTTAAATTTTATTTATTTTGTACATCACGTCCTACTCTCACTAGAATGTGGCAATAAACATAGTAGTAACAAACCTCATACATCTTTCAACACCTACTTCCCCACAGATCTTTGCTTTTAAAAATCTTCACTTTATTTACTTTTACTTTAGTATGAAATTAATAGTAAATCTTGATGGAAAGAGGTTTTACTTGCAGAATTGATGTTTGAGCA
Source organism: Vidua macroura (assembly GCF_024509145.1). Taxonomy (NCBI): domain Eukaryota; kingdom Metazoa; phylum Chordata; class Aves; order Passeriformes; family Viduidae; genus Vidua; species Vidua macroura. The sequence continues at coordinate 81,236,655 of NC_071573.1, forward strand.
CAGACTGCTTTCAAAAAAAACAAACTACTTGAAAGCTTTTATCTTCAATTATCTTACTGCTATGGGAAAAATATTCTAAAAATGGTAAATACTGTATTTTCTTATGAAGCTTCAAGGTCAGTAACGGTTCTTTTTACCAAGAAAACATCTGTTTTCATGAGTTTGAGCCTTAAAATGGATGGTTTCAGCTTTTGTTCTGATTGCAGCTGGCAAAAGAATGTGCTCAATCCCTAGAAATAAAAATCAGTTTGACCTAGTAATGGCTATAGGGATCTTAGAGACCAGAAATCCACACTGTAAAAATACCTGATATAATTTAGGAGCTCAAATCTCACTGAGAGTGGCCTTAAAATCCAACATCCTTTAGAGGCTTTGAAAATGTTTTATTACCCAACCAGTATTAAGCAGTGTTTCCTGAATGCTTGGCCATTTCATAGGCATCATGAGATTGTACAGGAACAGGATGACCTGGGACCAAAGGACAGCCCTGCTCAGACTCTGTCCCCTTGGGAATGAATCACAGTAGGAAAAGACATTTCCCTAAATATCCCTTAGTTATTGTGGTTTTGTTTTCTTCTGTGTGCCTCTCTATTTCACATACAAATGAATGCCTTATATAATTTTTTCCCCCTTCATCTTCTTGGTTTGTGCTTTTATTGCAGCCATATCATCTTCCAAACACCTGTTCCTGTTTTAACTCAGTCTTAATCTCTTGCCAAAAGCTGAACTCTGGTAGGAACGCAGTAGTCCCAATAAAGTGTTAAAAATAAAATAGTAGTTGATACTTAAATACCCATTTATATACACAAACAAATTAATCCTCATACCTCATGCAGGGAGGTATTTATTCTCATTCCAGCTTTAATTGCCAGGAAGCAAAGAGAGAATTTAAGCAGCTAATTTTCCAAACTTGCTTTTTTTTCCATGAAGTTTTCAAAAGATAACCTAATGAAGACATGTGTTCAACCTATATAGTTTCAAAGTGTTACATAACAGTGCCACATTGTCCTGTAATCTCCTCTACTGGCTTTTTTTTTTTTTTTTTTTTGAGTTATGGTAGATTTGACTGTTCATTTTGCATGTAAAAATAAAGACTGTGTGTAAATGTGAGCATATAACCAATCTCTCAATAAAAGATATCATTTATTTCTGTTCTCTAATGCATCCATTTTATGTCATGCTCTCTCTCCCCCCTTCTCACATCTTACTGGTATTTCAAATCATATGTCAGGTAGCATTTGGGTTTGGTATGTTGAGAAAAGGGTGTGCACACAAGAGATGGCCATGTCTGACACTGTGGCAACATTGAGTATGTGACAAGATATCCCAGGAGTTTCAGCATGACATAACAGTGTGCTCTGCTCCTGTAGCATTTGCTAAGGGAGACTCTTAGAAACCCAGTTTACATCTGTATACTGGTTTCTATGACATGACTAACTATAAACATTGCAGGGTATGAAGAGGGTAGACTATTTCTTGGCTTTCAAGGTTTGGCGGATTTTCTTTTTAGATAAAAAATTTAACAGTTTAGAGACAAAAGCAAAATTAAACTGCAATTATACCCTCCAGGCCATCAGCAAGTGAAGAATTAACCAAAGTAGTTGGCTTGTTTCCTTGTGGCCACTTTGTTTGTAAAGCACCTTACCACAGTAGTTTTTAATAAATCTTTTCCTAACAGACTGTTTGAAGGCATAGCATGGGACCTCTGGTGCTGCTCTATAATTTCCCATGTCAGTTTTACCTGTCTATTGGGTTTTCTGAGGCATTTCAGAAAATATAAGTGTAAGAGATGAGAAGGTTATCTTATGATTTGCCTCAAACAGACTCTGAACAGAAGCCTAAATTTGGACAAAAAGAGAAAGACTGATTTTCATTAAATTAAAATTCAAAACTGCATTGACCAACAACAATAATATCTAATTTCTCTTGCATATTGCCAGTGGTGAATCCTGGAGATAACTGTATTGCTTTTACACTGGGAGTTAAGGAGAGGGAACTCAACTTACTTAAGTTGAGGGAAACTCAAGTAATTTCTTTGGTTGATGCCTCCGTGTTAATGCACCCCAATTACATGTCTTTTATTTAGTGCAAATGCTTCCCTACACTTCCATTTATAGCAAGATATACTGCTTTCTCCTCCTTTCTTCTTAGGTTTCCTGTTCAGTTCCTCTTTATCTTTCCACCATGCTTCTTCTAAACCTGAAATAATCTTAGCCTGCTGTTTTACTCCTATAAAGGGCAAGGAAGTTGAGGAGAGAAAAAAGACAAGAAACATAAGCAAGGAAAGGCATCTCCAGCCAGGCCCTGAAGGGGATTCTGACTTCTAGACTTTACCTGCTGCTGCAGCTGGGAAACAAACAACTATTTTTGTAGTAAACTTGCTTTTCCTGGAGAAACTGTGAGCAAGACTTTATCTCCTACTGCAGTATAGCTGTCATAGTGCAGGTTGGAGGTAAATCCTCATGAAAGGTTTGTTGTGTGGGTTTAAAGGAGAAGGATTGATTAGGAGTAGTGGTTAAAAATAGGAGAAAGATTATATGAGTTACTGTGGGGAATGATTCAATAATAGGGAATAATAGAGAAAATGTTAGTTTATGGTGAAGGGATCATTTGAGCTGGAAAATGAAGCTGGTAATAGAAGAATATATTATTAATTTTTCTGGTTTGGATGATGCAGCACTTGAAAGTCACATTTCTGTTTTAGAGTGTGCTACAGTACTTCATGTCTAAAAGGAGAGGAAAGGACACATTTGCCACCTTAGAATGCAGCTGTGTTACTATGTAGTAAAAACCTAAAAGCAGTTCTTCTCTTTCACATATGTTACCACTTCCCTCTCTTTAAGACATAATAGGATTAAAATAGAGTAAGAGGGTATTTTGGTAAGATAGGATAAATTTTGTTGCAGAGAATATCACCTAAGAGCATCTAATTGAAAGCAACAGCCATGCAAATGACCAGAACATCCCACATCTGGGTAAGCCAGCATCTGATGAAAGACATAAGTGCATTCTGTGCTGGGAAACACACCTGACATGCATCATACTTTATCAGCTTAATTTTCAGAGAGAAGATTCACTGCTTAAGTGAGGTTATGTGGTCACTTAGCTCACCCTATTTATTCTCTCTGGAATTAGGTACAATTCACTTGCTTCATGGTCAACAAAACAAATTAATGCATTTCTCTGTTAGACCTTTGTTTTATAAGACAGCAGACTGGTCATGGTGCCTTTTTCAGGGCTTTTTTCATCCTCATCTTCAATGCTGAAATACTATAAAAAATGCAGCTGCTGAATGCCACAGCAGCTCCAGTGTGTCAGTTCTTTCCCTTTCTGGGGAAGATACAGCAGTATATTATTGATTCTGATCAGTTGAAACAGATTCCCAAGAGTGCAGAGAAATCTAGTGGCATGAAAGCTGCATAATCAGAGCACAGGCTTAGAGTGCCATGGCTTTCCGGGAATTGTGCGAGTCCTGCCGTGACTGCAGACTGTGAGTGTGGAATAGCCCCTGGAAAGGGTTGGCAGACCCACTCTCCTCCAATTCAGCCTCATGACACACCTTTCAGCAAGGCTAAGCAGTCATAGGGAAGGTGTTCCCCAGCCAGCTCAGTCCCCGAGCCCGGTGTGCAGTCACGAGAGCGGCCACCCCTGGATCGTCACTGAGTCCCCCCGGGTGGCAGTGGGGAGAAACCAGGCAACGGAATAGAGAGGGGTCACTTGTTTGAGTTCCAAGGAAGCTTTGTTCCCTAAAGGATTCAGGGGCAAGTGATGATAGCTGAGGGCAAAAACTGCTTTTAAGGAGGGGCGGGAATAAGGGAAGGACACAACCTTTTACCAATAGGAAGGCATTAGGGGAGGAGTGCAGGGTAAGGGCTATCCAATAGAAGCCACCAAGGGGAAGGAGCAAGCCCTGCACCCCAATCTTGCTTTGAGGAGGGGATGAAGGCCAGGGAACATTCCAGAAGGGAACAGAGGCGGTACAATGAGATTGACATGTGGATTGACATACACTTGGCAGGAAAATCTTGGGGTAAACAACTCAGGACTGAACCATTAGGGAAGCCAAATGGGGTACATGGAATGAACCATTACAAACTTATAACAAGGAATATTAAAACCTACTACAGAAGAACAAACAGCAAAATAACTGACTACCACAAAGGTTTTAGAAGCTGCATCATATGTTTCAATTTGGGCTGTCAGGCATTAATTTCTTCACGTGTCTAGCTTTAGGATCCAGCTAGCATGCAGTTCATTGACACAGCAGCTTGCAGTGCCTCGTTTGTTTTAGGTCAACCTGTGTTTCACAACTGCCCATGGATATATGTGCTTAAACAAATGTTTTTCTGCTGCAGCTTCAAACCACTTGATGCAGAAACATATGTGCTGCTCTGACTGCATGATTAGTTTTAAGTTTGGAGTGTGGTGACTACTACAGTAAAAGCTAAACTTCATCTGGTGTTGACTAAGAAAATCCCACATTCTGTGGGGTTTTTAGCTCAGTTTGCTTTATATCAGTAATTGCAATGTAACATTAGTACCCAGGTACACCCTCTGTTATGGTTTACATTCTAGGAAGTGTATGTAAGACTAGCAAAGGTAAATAATGCTGCTATTTCTCTGCCTGTCTTAATGACAGGTACCTCAAGAAGTAACATCTGCTGTGGAAATAAAAATAGTACAGGCTAATGAGGAAAGGTTGGCAGAAAACAAAATAAAGCCATGAAGTTTTGGAGCTTCTAGATGTAAAGAAACAAAAAGATTAATAGCCATCTCATTCTGAAAGAAAACAAACCCAAAAAAACTTCCTTTTTTTCACACAAAGAACGACTTTATCTAAAATGTTAAAGAATTGCTTGTCTTCATATCAGCTAAAAACATGCAGGGATTTATTTTCTACTGTTTTTGCAGCTGCCAGTGGCTTTCTCTCTAATGCTTTGTCAAGTTTCATCATGCAACTGTTAACAATAGCAAGTGATAGCTTGCAGTACACATGCACAGCCTGGTACTTTGGAGGAATCTCTTGCTTTTTCTCATTTATCTCTGTCACATTTCAAATCTAGCTTCATTATTATAAGAAATTAATACTTTAGGAAGGATTAGGTTGAAAGAATGCATGCTGATTTATCGATGGGTTTATTTCTTAAATCCTGGAGATACATTATCAGATTGAGAAATCATATTTAAAGAAGGAAACCTTTGCTTTGGTTGAAATTAATTCCACTAGAAATTGAATGAAAGGAATCTAATTCTCTTTCTGCTCGGTTGTTTTGGTTGTATTTCACATTTTCTCCAGCTTGGACAGAAGTGATTTATCCGAATGGTGTTCTAATCAGTTTCTTCCTGCATTGAAGACTGGAAAGCCCACAGATGTACAGTGCCTTTCACATTGTACAGTGGAAGAATTAACCTTTCCCGAACCTTCTCCTAGGAGTTCTGGGGAATTTCACTCTTCAGATGATAGGTCTGCTGAAGCCAGGCTCTTCCCAGCTTTTGTTGCCACCTCTGTTCCTCTGCTTCTGCAGTGGTAGCGTGGCACTGACCAAAATTATGTTTCTTGTAAGACCTTAAAGCTGTTTGAAGCACAATACTCATTGAGATGTAAGATTCCCTGCAGATATATCTGCTAAAGAATGACTTTCACATCCTGTGGAGTGAATGAGGTAAAGAGCCCTTCACAGAATGTCCCCTCCTCCATACCCAAATCTGAGCCCTGTAGGGGTTAGTTGGTCAGACTGCAAAACCACCATTCCACATCCCTTTGTTCTTCAACCTAATTTGCAGGATTTTAGTTTGCTGGCATAACATGGCTCCACAATCTGTACTTCTGTTGGCTTCATTATTGCCTTCATGACATAGTCCTGCAGCACAGTGCTGCTGTGTTTGTCTGAGAGAGTATGCCAGATGTATTTTAGTTTCTGTGGAACTTGAGTATGATAGTGATAGTCTTGAACACTTTTAGATTGACCCTACACATCAGTTTTGTTATTTCATTAAATATTTTAAACTTGGCTTGTACAACTGCATCTGTTCTGTCAATCTGTAGTATTGTTTTACTGACCTTTTCAAGGGACTTGTGTTCCTCTAGAGACATTTTTGCTGAAAAAAAATTGTTTCTATAGTAAAATAAGACATACCAATCTAGTGATATGAAGTTATGGTGCTATGAGCGCAGGCTGATGTTCTCTTGGTTTTCTTAGACCAAAAATGTAACGGAAGGGTAATTAGATAAAACACTCTTTCATGTTCTGGTGCATACTCAAAACCAGACTTCTCACTGCATGGCATTGAAAGCATGTTGGGAAACTTTCCCTGCATGAGAGAACAAGAAATAATTATTATTGATGGGCTATGTGAAGTGGCTGCCATTGATGGGCTGTGCAGGGGATATTAGAGCAGCTAAGTCTGCTTACATGACCTCCGTGCCATAGAAGAAACAGGCAGCGAGTGACCCAAGGTTCAATTATTACCACAAGAGCCTGGAGTACAGGAGAAAAAGAACTAACCATCTGTCCATACAGAGGACACCTTTGCTGCTGGAGTGTAGCCAGTGAGCTTGCAGGCTACCAGGAGGCCCTATGGGGCAAGTATGTAGTATACTGTCAAGGTAGGCTCATCTCAATGATTGATGGGTTCGATCATCTTGGAGGTCTTTTCCAACCATAATCTGGCTCCTCTTATTCTTCTAGTAGTGAACATGCTGCTTTACTCTCCAATTTCCTCTAAAAATGCCTTTGCTCTCCCCAAAAGCCACCCCAGAGATCTAGGGGTAATATGCAACAGCTTGGTAACATTCAAGTCTGGAAAAGACAGCTGCTTTTTTATGGGTCTCTGGATTCAGTGAGAGCAAGTGTAAATATAGCAGTTAATGTTCTCTCACGTCTCTGCTCATCTAATGCCATCTGCTTTGTGTCCATTCATTCACACTGGTGCCAAATGTATTTCTGGAACAGGGTATTTGTGCATCAGCAGACTTGATCCTAGATTGTTAGGTGAGAACAAATATATAAACTGTGTGGTGTGGGTAGGCAGGTGAACTCCTAAGATTTAATGTGGCTATTTATAACCAGCTATTGCCAGTAGTTGCTAATCCACAGGATAATGGTAACAGTTATAAGTTGTCACTGCTTCTGGTGGTGGTGCAGGAATGGAAGGAGCACTGTTTCCCCTCTGGGAAGGACCTTATTCCTTTGCCTGCTCTGTCCCTTTTCAGCACCTATGGCAACACCAAACTTCTTGCAGAGTTTATCAGAAATCAAATATTTATAGAGCTGGGATCTAGACATGGTGGAGATGCTTTAATCCTCCCACTCGCTGATCTGTCATTATATTACAGGAGTGAGAAATGTGTCAGGCAGGGTTATGGCCTTCTCTGTCTGTTTATGCACATTGTCCCTGTAGTGGTATTAGTGCATTATTAAATATGGGGATAAAGGATATGTAGGTTCAGTTATATTCACACAAATATGTTTATATCACTTTCTCTGATTCTTTTTCCACAGTAGAAGTGTATTCTATGTACAGGGCATCTTGACTGCAGTATAATTGCAACCACACAAGCAGTTGTACTAGCTGTAGTTATTAAAGCTTAAGCCATAACACTTAGCACTAGCCATAACATTTGTAGCAATACAAATCTGGATGTATTAGACTGGTTTGAAGCTTTGAGTATATGTTATCTTTCAAATCCAGCTGTACATGTGGAAAAAACCACTATCCTCATCTTTTCACTCTCATTTCCACCGGAGATTTGTCTCTCCCCTGTGATCTGCCAGGAGAATTGTTTGTGCAAGCCTTCCCTTTCTTGTTTCTAGGATAAACCCATCCATTTAGTGCAGACCAGAAGGCAGAGTTTGGTGTATCAGTCTGATTTCACCAGACAGTAGGAGAAACTCTGAAGTGGTCTTTTGTGCGGAGAGAGGAATGGTAACTTGCAGCAGAGAGACACCATGAGCCTGTGAGATTAGTATCATCCAGCACAGCTGGATCTAGGAGCAGAGTTCTGCCCACAGCTGTCCTTGTCTTTTTGGGAAGGTTATTCTCTTCCCCTGTGCACATGGATGGCATGGCATTGCTTGATTACCTGTCAGCCTTGAGTGGAAATAAATACAGCATTTGATGTTGATTGTAGGCTGTAGCCTTGCTGGTGTGTAATCAGCGTTTCCTCTGCAGTCATTTCATCACGCCTGATTTCACACTAGCACATGTGCAGCATTGAAGCATGGGTATCTGTCTATGTACAGACTGTCTGTTGCAGTAGATATGATTTAAGATAGCCATGTAAGTTGTGTTCTTCTAAAACACAATGTAGCATTATGAACTGGGTGTGGGAGTGTTTAAAAATTGGTCTAATGTTCAAAGAAGACAACAGTAAAATGTCTTTTATACATTTAAACTTCAGGTTTGAGCTGGGTGGTGTTTCATTATTTGTTGTGCAGTGCAAAAACCACAGTAGTCATATTTTAGGAAGCATTTAGAGATGTAATTTCTTCTGCTGAAACTGAAGCATACATAACTACTTTCAACCCACTATTTTCCTTTATAATTATGCAGGAGTAAACTGAAGCACAATTCCCTCTCTAAAACTGAAGAGAAATTCTGTATCTTCTACGTAGTTTTGTTTAGCTCTTAGGAGAGACATAGGTATTAAAAACCCTTCATTGTCAGCTTTGAGAGACATACATAGGGATTTTTTTGCACCATTCACTTGGACTCCTTAAAAGAGAACAACGTAAGAACAGTTTCAAAGCTTGTGTTACAACATGGGAATGCAACTTTTGACGTATTATTTCCTGTTTTGTGGAAGTAAGGATCTGGTTCCTGTTATGGTTCTTGCAGCTGATTTAAAGATTGAACTTCTTTTTCCTTGCTTAGCTGATTTGCAGATTGCATTGCTTTAAAATATGTTGTTTACCTGCTACTGTCTTGCTCCTGCTTCTCTTACAGCAGTCATCCAGTCTGCCAGCTCACCTAGTGTTAGCACTTGGTAGAAGAGATTTTTTTTCACCAGCTTCAGCCATCTGAAACCACCTTCTTTTATCTCTAAATTCGTTAGGTCTCCATAGTTTAAAAAATATTTTAAGAAGTTGTAACTGTTTTCTTTCACCTTTTACTCCTCGGTGTTTGGACATATTTCACTTGACCAGGCTGCTCATGGCAAGTGGAATTTGAACTAGATAATCTTTATGGGTCTCTTCCACCCCAAACCATTCTATGATTTTCCTGAGAAAGCCAAGAGAGTACATCTTCCTAAACTGAGCATTATTACCTGGATTTCTAAATTTGTCCTGACTCCGAGAGATTCTAACAGAGCTGATGCTGCTTTGTTGTTTACCAAAAGAGTGATTTTGTAAGATATATCTATTGTTCATATGTCTGTGGTGCTCTGGGGCTTCCTCTGTATTGATATCTCTTAAAATGCTTGAAAATGTGGAGTTTATGTTTGTTCATTATCCAGAGGTCTTGGCAGCTTCTGGCTCTGTGGAAACTAATGGGATAGAGAGCTGATATACACTTGATACTCTGTGACATAGTAAGATTAAATCTTCAGAAATAATTGAGAGGAAAGGAAAAAAAGAAAAAAAAACAATGTCTCCTGTCATAGAAGTATGGATGGTAGAGTACATAAATTGTTCTTAAGGGTGAATTAATACTGGCTATCCTGAGCACTTTAAGAAGGGGACAATGTGCTGAGCTAAGGTCAATAAAAAAAACTGATCAGAGAATTGACTTTTATTCTGAATTTAGTAATAAACCTATGTAAATGAGATAACTGTTTGGCACGTTATTTTTCTTTCAAAATGCTCTCATAGCAGTGAAATACTGATGTCCAGCCTGCTGAAAGCATTGCTACTAAAGCTGGAAGAAGATAGTAGCTGTCTGTTTTGTAGAGAATGTATCCTAATAGATGGAAAAGTGGGGGAGAACCATGTAGTCCCATTTTCCCAACCTATAGTAATTCATTTATTATGTAGAATGTATAATTTACTGCTGTTTAGATATCTAACTGCAGCTGCAGTAACAGTATAATAAAGGAATCTTTTATATGCTTCATATTGAACTTTGGATGGATAAGGTAAAACTTCATAAGTGGTTTCATTTCAGTTGATTTTGTTCTGAAGTACTTTCATGGGTTGCAGGTGTTTTTTAAACAGCTTGATTTGCATTTTTTTTTACTCATATGTCAGCTGTAGGAGTGATCTAATGTGCTCTTTTCCTTCATATTGGTAGTAAATATAAACACAGACAGTAATAATTTATTACTTTTGTTGCTTTTCAGTTTATTAGGCAGTAGGAGAGCCTAGCAGTCTAGGGAAGCATTATGTTCCAAATAACTCTCTCAAAGGAGAAGAACAGTGTATTTCATGCATTATAAAATATAGCAGGCAGTCAAATTAAACAAATATATCCACTCTAATGTTACTTCAAAACTGTGTAGCAAAGGAGTCTGCAATCTCAGGTAGAAAAATCTGCCTAAAATTTTGAGTCTTGTGTACTGAGATGGTTATTTCTTTTCTTGATTTTTCTATTTTTTTCCTTGCAATGCAAGGACAAATCTCCCATATTGTTAGTGTCAATGTGAGTTTTGTCTTTGATTTGCCTGGTGCCAGGGTTTCATTCCTAGCCTGTATAACTTATGACTTTTCCACAGAGCTAAGATTTTACGTTTGCTCATAATTATGTATATGTCTCTACTTTTCTGAGCAACTAAATCATGAGAAAGGTGACAAACATATTGATTTTGCTTTCAATTTTTGTCTTTGAGGGTGGGAATCTTTGGCATAGTGGATAAATTTCCCTACATGATGAGTAGTCTCTGACTTTTACAACACCCCTTGGTTGAGCTGACAGAAATTATTTTGATGTAGCAGCTTACTGCAGGAAAATGCTGATGGAGCTGAAAAAAACACTTCATGGACATGTGTCAGTGTGATGAGATTTTCATGGGAAAAACAGGCCAACTTCCAACCTGGCCAGCCAGCTGATTGCTGGCAAGGTTTGCCTATAGACATTTCTGAAAATGTATGTTCTTTAAATCATAGAATCATAGAATGCTTTGGATGGGCTGGAAGGGACCTTAGAGATCATCTCATTCCAACCTCCCACCACAGGCAGGGACATCTCCCACTAGACCAGGTTGCTCAAAGCCCCATCCAGCCTGGCCTTGAGTACTTCCAGGGAAGGGGCATCCACAGCTTCTCTGGGCATCCTGTTCCAATGCCTCACCATCCTTACAATAAAGAATTTCTTCCTTATGTTTAACATAAGACAAGAAAATTTTTGGTTTTGAATTTTAGTTCCAGTTTGGAAGAAGAAAAGAATGATTTGGAAATGTGGGAGATTTCAGGGATCTCCGTTTTGTTGTCTGTACAAACCCTTCCATGCAGTAACTGCAGTTTTCTACTGGGTTATTTCTGTTAGTCTTGGAGTAGCAAAAGAGTGTTCAGGAAGTGAGTTTGCATGATTTTTTTCTATTCCTAGCCAAGAATTGTTGTCATGTCCCATTTATGCCTTGTATATGTATTATTTAAACATGAATCTTTTTTGTGACTGATTCTGTGAGAGCCATCTTAGATATGTTAAAAATTGCTCTTTTTTTTGCATCCTTTATAGCAAGCATATAACTCTCTTAAGCATACTTTGGGCACAGGATCCAAAAGGAGTGTTCTAACTCTGTTTTATCCTCTATTCTGAGTACTCGGTGATATTTTATGCTTGCATTCAATTCCCTCTGGTTCATCATGCTTCATGAGTTGTTTTGTCACAGCACTGAGTGGTGTTTGGGGTCATCTCTGAAAATTCAAAGTTGTAATTGATGGTAATTTTAGTCTTCACTTCACTGCAAGAGCTTTCAACAGAAAGTTGAAAAAGTGTCTGGCTCAGAAGTTTTTTTCTTGTATGTTTTTCATCGGACAGGAGAAATAGGTTCTATATTTTCAGAAGACAGTCGTGTAACCTGGTAGTCTTTTTTTTTTTTTTTTTCCTTCTTGTGCTTTTGTGACGGCATCTGTACATCTGTTTTTCTGTCTTTGTGATCAGCAAAAAATATGTGAAGCAATTTCCTTGGCAGATAAGAATCTGGATGTGTCATTTCCAGTCAGCTAACTTAACTTTCTGCATTAGTATACTGCAGATCCTGAAGAAGGCTAAACAAAACCAAAACCATACAGGAGAAACTGCTGCATGCACATGACCAAGAACTAATAAATTTGGGACAGCAGAAATCCTATAGATCTCTTGTATTTGATAGATCACCTTCCCTCTAAATAACTGTTAGACAGTTCACTTAGTGCAGTAGAGAGAAGAAGTACATCATTTGCTATCTTCTGATCATATACAAGTATTTGTCTTCTCCCCTCAGGTAAGATTTTGGTTCCTGGTTATTTCAAAATGTAAGGCAGTTTTCTATATGACTTTGGACTTCTCATCATGACTTTGGAATCAGGATTTGACTTAAGAGTGACAGCACTGTTCCAACAAACTAATATTCAGACAAAACTGGGAATGTATCAAAGATTTAATCTAAGCTAGTTTCAAAATACGATCAAATAACCTTTGAAGTTAGATGAGATAAACATTCTTTGTTATCCTGAGGGAAAAAAAAGTTTTAGTTCTGCAATGCAGGCAGTGCTTAAGCAAAAAAAAAGAAAGTTTGGGAATTTTTAGGAGACAGGTAGAGAAGAGGTGGAAAAATAACAAATACAGCCTCTGTTTTCTCATTGCACTAGTGTGTTATTAAGTAAACATATTATTATAATATATAATTTCTGTTGTTACAAAGAAGCATCTTTGTTTTACCTGCAATGTTGAAATTAATCACAGTATTGTTTCTGCTTCCTTTTATAGGTTGCCTTTTTGAAGATGTGAAGAATGAAGATACCTATGTTGAAAACTCTTGTTAGATTTATTTTCTGCAGAAATGTGTACAGATAACTTCCAATGGTGGTACAAGAAGATCCCCTGGCAATACAATAGAAAATGGGGTGGGGTGGATGGGTGTATTCTTCATATCTGAATGTGTTTCAAAACCAAAGACAGAGTTGACTTTTGTATCCAGTGCATTCTTAGATGTCATTCTAAGAGTGGCTTACCTGTCACTCCTGTGACATCCAGCTGGGATGACTATTATGATGTCTTCACTGCCAAAAGGAAATTACATGTGTATCTTGTACTACACTTACCAGTGTTTGACAGCAATGTATATATCCTTAGGAAAGTTCACAACTGGTAGCAAATATTTTAAAATGTCATGGATACTAATGTGAGTTCTTTACCTTTGCTGGTGAAGTTAGAGGTCCAACTTTAAAACATAAAATCTGTTTTTTGTAAAACTTATGTTTATCATATATATTGTTTCTGAATTAAGATTAGCCTCTTTGCTTGAGTGAAGGAAGACAGTTTCTGCATTCCTACATCATATGATGTTTTGGATAATCAAGGTTTTATGGTTATTTGGAATAATGATTATTATTTCAAGGGCATGCCCTTTACTCATTAAATGATCCTAACGTAGGAAGTGATCCTACAAAGTGTTGGATACCTCAGTTTTACACATCCAAAGACAAGGAGCTGAGGCCTCACAGCACCCACTCTGGATATAATTTTTCTGTTATTATTTTAGTTTTCAGTATTGAAGGAAGAACAAAATTATTTTGACTTTTGTATTCAGGGATGAAATTATCTTGCCCCAAGATATTTTGTCTATGCACCAATGTTGAGTCATTTTATAAATAAAATATTTTTCCTGAATTAGTTTACCATTTGTTCTGCCGAATTTCTGTGACAGTTTCAGGTTCCCATGATGCCTTGAGAAGGCTGACCTAGAACAGAGACTAGACAGAGTTAAAGAATAAAGTAGGTATTTATTAAAAGGCCTCAGTGGATACACCTTGGGCAGTGTAAGAGCCCAGCCAGGGCTACACCCAAGATGAACCCAAAATGGTCACAAAAAAATGGACGACCGGTCAGGAGGTCTCACACTTTTATGAGTTTTGGTCCATTTGCATATTGGGGTTAATTGTCCAATTATAGCTTCAGGTTATGAAGTCCCATCCTTTGTGTTTTCTCTCTTCAGTCCACCATTGCTTATGCTCTTGGGCCTGAAACTTGTAAGGGTTGTCCTTGGTCTCAAGCTAGAAAAGGAATTGTTTTGTCTACCTACTCTGTGAAGAGAGCTTACTGACACTTAATATGAAGCTCAGAATTACACACCTAGGCAGCACAGAATCTAAAAATATGAATGCTAAAACCTAAGGCATCATTTCTCCCCTTTAGAGGCTTGACAAGGCCTTTACCTTGTTGAGTCTCTATTTTAAATATCTACTAATAATAGGTACTTAGTAACAGACAAGTAACAATAATAAACAATTAACAATAACAAACATCTAAAAATAATAAATATCCAACAACAGATAAATATCTAAGTATCTAAGTATTACTGAGCAATTTGTGGAAGGAAATAATTCATACTACACCAAAACATTCCATCTTTAAAATAGTTTTCAGCCTCTTTAAATTACCCCTGTCCTTATTCTGCATGTATGGAGCAACCTTCTTCATAACAGCCCCTATGGTGCTGTGGTTTGTGGCTCCAACATCAATATTTTAACTATAGTGGAACTTTCTCTTATTTCTCACTCTGCACCCACTTCCCCCAGTAAAGAGGGGCAAGAAGTTAGCAGGGAGACACAGCAGGGACAGCTGATCTGAATTGGCCAAGGGGGTATCCTGTACCATACAGCATCAAACACAGCAGTGAAAGTGGTGGTAGAGGAAGAAAGGGGAAGAGGGGTGTCTTCCAAGTTTGTGGTTGCTCAGAGAATACCTGAGCATTGGTCTTCTTGTGGGAGGTGATGAGTTACTGCCTTTGTATCAATTGGTTCCATTATTGTTTGATCTTTTTTTTTTTTTTTTCCCTCTTCATTTATTAAACTGTCTTTCAACTCACAGATTTTCTTGCTTTTTTCTTCCTGTTCTCTGCCTCATCATGCTGGTAAAGGAACAAGGGCATGAGTGAGTAGCGAGATGGGTGCTTGCTTACCTGCTGGCCAGGGTTGACCCACCACAATTGCAAGTAAAGTTGTGAAATCCCCAAAACAAAAAGAATGAATCTCTCTGTTCACTCTGCCCTCCCATTTGGGGACATTTTCCTTCTCAATGTTCTCAATGGTCATAGTTGTCTGTCTGTGTCTGTACCAGCAGCAGGGCAATTTGACACATTTAGTGTCATTTTTTCCTTTCTTTGATTCTAGCTCTGGGACGTTTACTGACATTTAACTACTGAAATTACTGGAAAATATCAGACCACATATGATAATATATGATTGTCTCAGATGTCTTTCCATTTGAAAATAGATTAATTAGGCCATGTTCAGAAAATAAATGATCGTGTGCTTTCCCAGGTACCAGGCAATACATTATTCAGAACTCCTGTTTTTGAAGACAACTTTATTGGGTCTTTTTTATCCCCTCCTATTTTTTATGTCACATTTCCTACTGAGCCAGTAGTGGATTTGAGGTTTGACAGGTTCATTTGACACTTTCTTGAAATCTCTCTGCTTCATAAAAGCAAAACTTGGCCTTTGTTATCTTTGCAGTGAACCATGGGCTCTTATAAAAAATGGACTTAGGTTCAGAAAGACTGCTGAGTTCCCCTCACAACTTCTTCCTTGACCCTTACCTACCACTGCTCTTGCCTCCCATTTCTCCCTCTGTTAAATAGAAGGGTGTTTTATTTTTTTGTTTGCTTATTAACATCAGCATTTTGAGAAGCAGTGTAATTGCAAAGTACAACTAGCTACTGTGTTATTTGCTTTGCATCCAGAGTTAGTGGTACATCTTAGTCTAGCTTAAATGCCATGTTGGGATACAAGCGTAACAGAAAGTGTGCAGACAGTAGCCCCATGAAAATGGAAAAGCAAGCACCAAGATAGGGGCTGGCCTAGAAGCTGTGCCCTTACAAAACATTTGGTCCTTCTTATTGCTTTCCCTCTCTCCCCAGCGTTTTTATCTCTTTCAGGCTGCAGAAGCTGTCTTAATTTTTGCTTTCTGTAGTGCCAAGCATGATGTTAGTCCTGAAGTAATAATAATTAGTAGATTATCCCAACCTGCATTAACTGAGATTGCATCCTTTCCTAAGGCGGTTACCAAATACTGTATGGCACCAAGAAGATATTAAAAATGTTAGCTGTAATTCTTATATTTTATTAGATTATAAAGCTGGCTATTGCTGTGGTGCAGAAAACACGCCTGTCTGTCAGACCACTACTGTACTTGCCATTAGCAACAACAACAATATTATTGCTGTCATTAGTGGGTCACAAGGCAATTACATTTGTGTAGGCCTTGTTATTTCTTCTTGAAAAGGGTGACCAATTAACTGGAATAGTGAATTGGCATACCAGATTGAGTGCCAGTGGGGTTCTTTTAATTCCAAAATTAGAGTGTCTTCCTAGCTTTGTTTAAATTTGTTTAAATTTTGTTTAAATTTGTTTGTTTAAATTTGTTTAAATTCCTCCTAGAGTAGGTTAGGATAAACTGAATAATAATAACAAATGGGTTAATCAGAGAGCTCTACTGGTCTTACCCTGTCAGTTGGAGGGCAATTTCTAGTTTGCCTCTGTCTTACTTTCCTGTGTACAGAAACTTTTGTATATAAGGAACAGCTTTAATTAACATTTACAATAGATGGTTCTGCTCTCAAACGTACTGGGTCTAAATGCAAATGCTTTCCAGTAATTTTCTTTTTGCTTTGCTGCCCTCATCTTCGTTCCTCCCGAACATCACTTTGTGGTTTCAATTTTAGACTTTGGGTCCTATCATTCCTCTCCTACCTGACTGCGCTCCATTATAAATGACAGGTAACTTGTTTGAGGTACTGCTTTAGCTCATCAACCTCATTCCTTTTGGTTTACCTCCATGCAGTTTTTTGCTACCATTGAATCACTGTTGTAGAAGCACTGCAAAATCTGCAGATGAACAAATTATAGAGACATTGAACAACTCTTGTCTTTTGAAACAGCTTTAGTTTATTCATTCAGAGCAGGCTGAGTTGCCTTATAGCAGATGCCAGGGAGCATTTGGCAACCTTCACAGAATATCAGGAATTTTGCAGATCCGCATGAAAATGGCTCAGTAGCAACATCTGTGTCTTCTATTACCTGAGTGTGACTGTAAGTGTTGAATAGCATGTCATTTCTCTTGCTGTGGATAGCAATTGCTGGGTCCAGGTCCCACAGTTCTGTGGTTCAGTGTGTTTGGCTGATGTTCTCTTAACATGGCAGTAATGCTATTGTCTCACTGCCACAGGCTTTATTCCCAGCTAGGTGTCTTACACATGGGTTGTGCAGGTCAGATCTGTGTTCTTAGTGATAGATGCTTCTTCTACCTTCTTATATTCAGTGATAATATAAATCTATATCAATTTGTCAGTGTAAATAGTAGAAAGCTGCTTATTTCAAAATATAAAACATCTATAAGTCTATCTTACATGCTTTTGATCATTTCCTCGAGACTGCAGAGCGTTTAATTATTGACGTACTTTTGTGATAACTGGGTTTTCTGCCTGCATGGGCAGGATGGCACAGCTGCAGATGGGCTCCACCGTGCACTTGTAGCAGCAACACCAGCAAGGGGCTTGTGAAACAGACTTTACACCTTCATTATTGACACCGGGTTATTACAACCCCACTGGGCTGGGCATCTTGTCTTTTACTACATGTGTGTCCTCTCTTCTAAATCTCTGGCTGTAAAATAAGACTCACGACTTTCCCATCAGCAACAAGGTCATTTTCTCAGCAGTGCAGCTGGGAAAAAAGTCCCTGTGTGGCCATCAGCTAAGTTGCACAGCTCATCAGATGGCACACCATCATCAACGATAAAGCTGATATAACTGTCCCGACTTTAATGGAGTTGTTGCCAATTTGTATCAGCCAACGATGTTCAGTGTAACAGGAGGGAGATGAAGTCTCTTGTCTTCCCTTGTCAGTCCTATTTCAGAATATAAAATTGAGTTGGCACATAGATAGGAAGAGGGCTGACTATATCTGAGAAAAGCATGAAAACACATCTGGAGAGACATGGAGTCAGTTCCATGACTGAACAATCAAAATGAGAGGGTGCTGCACAGCTCACAAGTGTTGTTCCTGCAAGAATGGCCATTGGCTGTAAAACAAGAAGAGGAAAGAAATAAATTCAGTCAGAGCTCTATCAGCTCTGCATGATGGAGCCTAGGTTAACAGGCTTGTTGAGTATATCCATGATGCAATGGCTCTACTTTCAGCTTCTTTGTCAACCTTGTCAGAAGTTTCTAGTTTCTATCTGTGACTAATGGAAAGCATGACATGCAACAATCCAGTTGTATATTTAGTGTAGCCTGTTTGCTCAGATTACCTGACTTGTCCTTTACTGGGCTTTGATTTATGTGGACATAATATGAAAAGGGCAAGAACAGTCCTTTGTCTGAGCTTTGAAAGAAAACTGAAGTATGGGCAATTTACAACTTGTGCTTTGTTGCTGAAAGGAGGTTTTGTGAGTTTGTTGGAATAAATATTCTCAAACACGTGAAGCAAGATGAAAAAGCACTAAATTAAGAGCGCCTTTTAAATGTATGGCTATTGGGAAGAAGATATGAGTTGTTATTTTAGTTGATTCACAGTAATTATTAAGATCATATTTTGTGGTTGAGATGCACAAAACCAGCTTGACTGTTGCAACCTCTTATCTTGGGAGCACAAAGAGCAGTGTCTGTTCCGATCCAGCAAACACAGCTCTGGCACTCAGGCAGTTCTCTGCAGGTAAACAAGGCGTGAGCGAGCCCCACAGAGGACATCACGCAGCAGAGGGCTCTGAGATGCTGAGAAGGAAAATATATTAACAGCCTGCCTGAAAGAAACATTTATTCTGTCTTTAAAAGTGATCTTTAGATTGCAACAGGCACATGAAGAAACATCCCAGTAAGCTGGGGGTTTTGGAATTGGCATCGTAATTTGCAAATAAAAAGGTATTTCCTAGGCTGTTTTTTTTCATTGATCACATGAATGCAAAAGAACATCTTGGCATAGAGTAACGCTGATTTATTTTGCAAATATTTCTAGTTACCCGTGGATTTATTAGTGAATGCATTACAATCTTTACCTTCTTCTGCTTCTAGGTTTTGACACTTGCTTAGCAAGAGTTACCATTTACACAAAAGTATATTAGGTAGAAACTAATTGCAATTTGTTGTTACAGTAGACTAGTAAGTAAAGAAGACTTCACATGGGCTATTTGTTTTTTAGGGTATCATTTCACATTTTAAGCGGGGGTTTTGTCTCCTAGGCAGATGTTACATTATTAGAATTAATAAGTTTTATTTTTGCCATAGAACATAATTGTAAAGTATTTTTGAAAGACCTGGAATTCAGAACCTGTGAGACTTTTCCAACCCTTAAACCCAATCTCCTCTTATAGATGGCACTCTTCCACATAGTTCTTTCTCATATGGCTACTTTCATATACTGATCCACCCTAAAACTGATCAGTTTGTTTGATTTTGGTTTTTTCTGTCCTGCTATCCTTACTGAAAACCTGACCCATAGTCTCATTCTTCTGATAGGAATCTTCTGATTTCTGAGATGAGTGTATCCCCAGCTGTACTGCACCTGTTTGTTGTTGTGCCAACAGCATTCTTTAATGAAGGCAGTTTCCTTCCTGGGTTCTTAAACCCTATTCTGTACTTAGGGAACAATTCTATCTCCTCAATGTTAATTTTATTAATGGTTTCATTCCCAAAGATAAACTTGGCATTCTACCAAATTCTGTGTCTGTGCCCGCTGGAATTAATCTCTGTTGTGTGGGAGTGAGCAAATTATGCATGAGGTATGCATCTTAGCAAAGAGACTGAACACTTCCTTACTTCTTTTGGGAATACCTCACTTCATGTATTTGTGAGTGCTTCTCTTTTTTCTCAAACATGATTGGAGGCTGGCTGACCCCAGCTCTTCTTCCCTTCCATTTCCAACTGTGGAGACCTAAAGAATGCCATTATTCTCTGGCAGAAGAATCGGATTATTTCATAAGTGCATGATCTCATGCTTTGTGTGTTGATCCTTTCCTTAGTTTTTCTGATCCTCATCTTTATTTATGATGCTTCTGTCACATCAGCAAGTGTTCTTATAACATTTCTAGTGAGCCATGTCACTCTGCTATGGTCACTGGTGAAAATGTTTAATAAGATCAGTTTATAGGCAGGACTACTATTCCCTCAAGCCATTTACTTCTCTTTTGGGTTTCTGCTGAGGATTTGAACCTTGGAAGTTCGTTTCAGACCTCAGCAGGAGTCAGGATCTTGATGCTGTCCTCCTGAGCCCTGTGCCAGGATTGATCTACTAAGCAGAATCAGCCTTTCAGCTGTTATTGACACTCACTGGGCAGTACTTGTTCCTGACCATGCATGAAAGACAAATGGTCTAGTGAATGGAGCCCCCCGTTGTGGTAGAGCAGTGTTGGAGTATTATACACTTGAGCTATTAGGTAAAAATTTCAGATTATCTCATTCCTACTTAGCAATGGGTTGCTGGTCAATTTGGGGTTGTTTTGTTTTATTTTATTTTATTTTGTTCCAGAGGGATTTGTTAATTTTAGGTTTTGGTACAAAAATATTGAGATTCTAATGAGCAAATGCTCCTTAAAAAATGCAGTGTTACATTCCATCATTCTGCTGTGAATACCAAGCACAACCTGATGATAAACTGAGACCAAGTTATGGGAGTGGGAGCAAAACAAGGGTCATATTCTGTTATTGTTAATGGAAAGTGTTGCTGGCCTGAGCTTGGATGCTTGATGTTACAACTTTGATGGCTGTGTCCATAGCATGGCTACAGGCAGGGCTTGGGTGATTCCAGCTTTTCCTGCCTGAGTGTATAAACTTTCAAAGAGATGTTTGACAGACCTTAGGCGGATCTGTGCTTTGCTTTTCCCATATGTAATGTTGTTTACATCACGGGCTAATAATAATGCACTATATCCTGCGTAAGCTTTTTTTAACTGCGAACCCTCCACACTCTGCGTGGTGGGAGTTTGTCAGCACTGCCGTGTCAGAGCAGCTTTGTGCCTTCTGTAACACTGGGAGCACCTCACAAGTGTGACCCACCCTTGCTCTCTGCAGAAAGGAGGTGCAAAGTGCCTGATGTCGTGATCTTGCTGGGGTGAGCATGGCGCGGTCGCTTGCTTGATTCAAACGTACGACCTTCTTGGTGACTCTGTTGGAAGAGGTGAGTGACAGAAGCATGCCCAGGAGCAGAAGGTGCTTGGATTTGCCATGGTCCAGAGTTCCTGTGTGAGGCCCCTCCATAAGTGAAGAAGCCACTGTGAAAAGTTTCTCTTTTGTGGGAAGTGCAATAGCTATCCTGAGCCCAGGTTTTCAGGTGTTTTGAAGAGAGGACTTTGAGATCATGGACTTGATTCAAAGTTCCATGAGACAGCAGCACAGACAGCAGGTGTTAGGTCACTGACAAGCTGTATTAAAGTCTAGTTGGAAGGAACTTTTTAATCTACAAGCTGTGTTTAAAAACATTTAGTATACATCACACAATTTTCACCCTGTCACTTGGTAGTGTTTCTCAAATGCAGGCTACGCTGATCAGCCAAGGGCTGGTTGCCCTGTGCTCAGGATTTTCTGCATTCCTCTGCCTGCCATCCCCAGCTAGAAATGTTTTGTCTTGCTTAAGCCCATTTCAAGTAGCAACCCATGTCAAGTTAGCCTTGTTCAAACAAAAGCCTCCTAGGGCTAGTGGCCTGGCTTTATGAGGGGAAGGACAGATGAATGAGCAGAGTTCCTGAAGATTAGTAATATGGTTTATATATTGTGTTCTTGCCCTAATACATGCACAACAAATGCCATATGTACAGCTGCAGAAGGTAAGGCAAGCTATTACTAGTTATTAATTTTAAAATGATCCTCTAATCAAAGATGATACAGTAATGGACAAAGGGACACATGCACATTAACATTTGATATTTTCTGCCTTGAAGTTTTAGTCACATAATCTCAGCATGGGTGTATTTGTTGATGAATATGAAAATGTTTTTGATTATTTAGAGGAAAGCATTAAGGAATTCTGAGATTGTCACGTGTTTAGACACAGCCTCTGAAACAACTTCAGAGACCAGGCTCGCTATGTCACTAACTGTACCTTGTGCATCTGATTTAATGAAGAACTCAAGATCAAAGGTCACATTAGAGCAGTCTTAATACTGACATAATTCCTTGATAATAAAGCACAATTTTAGCTTCTTTTCCTTATAATGAAATGATGTTGCACACATTGCAAAATGATGGTAATTTTATTTTCCTGTAACTCATAAAGAGAATAATAGGTAAGCAACAATGCACTGGGGCATTTTATTAGGAAATTGAGAGTCATATTCTTTTGTTTTCAGGATAGCTTTTCTCCTTCCCTCTGTGTTTTTGTTTTTCAGAATTGCATTGCTTTGGTACCATCTCACTTCTGCAAAAGGCAATTTTGTTAAATGTATCCCCAAATGCACTGATGAAGTTATAACTGTTTGGCAAGGGCTTGGAGACAAAGATACTGCTGAGAAAAATGAGTCTTGTCAAAAGAAAACTGATTTGTGAGCACAAAATGTGAACAACGTGGTCAATGTTATATTATCCATTTCTCTCCCACTTTCAGGTATATCCACAATTCTGAGGTATTTTTTATATATCAGGAGCATCTATATGGACTCTGTCTATCCTTCTTCACTGTCAAATTATATCAAAATAGAGATTTTTTTCCATCTCTTCCCACTATGCCTTTTGACCAGTGTAACTGGATATCCTGGGGCTTTGTGGCTGGCACTCTGGGGTTTGGACACTTTGTTCCTCTTCGTGCATTTGCACTTGTCTATAGCTCTGTCCTTAATCCATGCCTACAAAATGAGAGAAAAGCACAGTCTAGCCTTGAAAGAGATATTATGAGGAGAAACATGTTAAAATACTGTGAGTTTTAGGCTAAGCAGTCAAGGATTTAGTAGATGAAATATGGATTTGCTACAGACTGTTTCTAAAAGAAGGCGTATCTTGTTCCAGACTAAGAGTTGTGTGGCATTTTGGCACATAAGTGGAAAGCTGTTGCTCCCAGTGTCTGCTAGGAGATCATATTATTTCCTTCTCTTAACTCGTAATGCATTTACCCTGCCTTTGATTTATGTAGCCAAGAACAAGAAGTGAAGCACTTACACAGGGGATAAATTTACACAGGTAAATACTTGTATTGGTTCCTTGTGTGCCAGAGCTGTTAAAAGCTAAATTTTCAGATCTTTAACTCATGGCATAGTGTTTCTAAAGAGGACACCTTAAACCTGTTTGTATGTATTTATTAGTTTCACGACTGCTTTATTTCTGTGCTGTTTAACAGCAGCTGATATCTTCCCGAGTTTTTCAAGATCCCAGGGTGTTTATTCTAGTTGCAGTTGTTCTTTCATTGAGATCAGCAGAGTATCTGGGCTTCTCCAGCAAACAGACTGCAGGTTTATGTTAGCCAATGAGCCAATAGTTCATGCAAGTCTAGGGAATTCTGCTTTTTGTTAAACTGCAGCAGCACAGTTATACTCTCACAGAGTTTTTATTAATGTAATATCCAGTCTTCTTAAAGCATGTGCTGCTTGTTTTGTCCTAATCCATCTATTTGAAAAACAAAAATTAAAAGGTTACACAGTATGTGTGCTGCTTTGATCACAGATTTGGAATTTCCTGCCTCATATAAAGGAACATGGATTAGGTGTAACTCCAGATCTAACTTCAGGTGTAACTCCAGCCATGCAAAAGTGGGGAAAGTCCTGTCTTTGCAAGGTATTCTAGGAGACCCCTTTTCCAAAGTGGAAAATCTGCACTTCAGATACTCAGGTAAATTGTCAGGGATGTCCCTTCTTTTACAGGCAGCTGCTAAGACCTAGGAGGGATGCTGCCTACCCTTGTTGCCACCGACAGAAGCATAAAGAGGTGACTTCTCAAGTATGTGCTATTTTTGTATAATCTGAGTTTCATCATATTAGCTGGGCTGAACATCCTACAGGTCATTAGGAAGGGTATGTAATATAGGAAGGTTTAACAGAGGTGCAGGCAGAGAAATGTCCTGTCCCTCATAATAGATGGTATCGGACAAAATTTCACTTATTTGCTGATGTTGCCTTCCTACTTGGTACTGCACAAGAGAAATAGCACCTGAAGAATAAGGCAGAGTCCAACAGCAAATACTGCATGGAACAGGGTGGAAAGCCAAAAGCTGAGC
The DNA here is from genome assembly GCF_024509145.1 of Vidua macroura. Taxonomy (NCBI): domain Eukaryota; kingdom Metazoa; phylum Chordata; class Aves; order Passeriformes; family Viduidae; genus Vidua; species Vidua macroura. The sequence continues at coordinate 81,260,927 of NC_071573.1, forward strand.
TCTTCCAGCAAGCCCTGATGACTGCCTGCATTCTCACTAAACCCCTGCTCTCCAGGCTTTTTCCTTTCACACTGTTCATGCACCATGCAAATACTCTGATGTCTGTGCAACCTGTGTCTCTTTTGTCAGCAGGAACATAGCCCTCTAACCTCTGAAAGCAGCACCAGCTTCTCTGGGCAATTACTTTGGCCATTTTGTGCTAGAATGGTCCTTTGGTATTGTGCTAAATTTAAAAATAATATGTTTTAAATTACCCCGAAGGAAACTTTAAAAGGTAACAAGCAAGGGGTGAAGGAGATGAAGGGAGAAGAATTAGAGCTAGATCTCAGGAGATGTTCTGCACATAACAGAGCCAGAACAACCTAACACCACTTTCTCTCTGGAACAGAAAAAATCCCTCAGTCTGTCTCTTGTGCAACTAATGCAAAGGCAGTTTAAATACAGCAGAAATAGACTCACTAACAAAGTTGTGAGGGGGTTCTAATTTCCAACATCCTTGTTCAACTGAGGCATCCAAAAGATGCACTGGCAGAAGTCCCTGCAGCCAAATCCCACCCTACAGGCTGTCACTTGTGTAGGTCTGTGCTGAGCACTTTCCTGTCCCATGAAATGCAGGAGGGCTTTTGCTTTGCAAAGTTTTGAGTTGTTGCACTCTACCTGAAATTCCCCTAGTCAAGGGTTCATGTGGTCAGGGCTGAAGCTGAGCTTCCAGGCCAGCACATAGAAGGTGTGGAAGGTATATGCTCCTGGGATGCCTTTCTGGTTCTTTCTGCTGAGAAGGTGGATGAGGAGGTTGATCAACATGGATCCTATTATGCCTTCTTAAAAACAGGAGTTTCAATTAAAGAAGCACATGCTTAGGAAAGGTTAACAGACCCATGTGCTGCTTAAAAACTGAAACAAATGTAAACACTTGCAAAACACTTTATAAATGTTTGCAAAATGCTTTGTAAGTCAGAAAATGAAAAAGAAAATTACATTAAAACTTAATTAAAAATACTAACAATTTCCTTACTAGCGTAAGGAAATTCCAATTGGAAACCTATTGAGTGTCAGAGGGGCAGCACTGAATGCTGTGGGATATCTGAGCTCCCAGCTGACAAATGGTTTCTAATTTAAGGCCAAATCGAGCCACCATTTGTATGAAGCAAAGCGACACAGGGTCCCCAGGCAGGTGCAAAGGAGAGCAGCATTATTGCAAAAACCAGGCCTTTTTAAGCAGTTAGACCTTTATCAGTTACATAGTTTTAAATCATAACAAACATAATTCAACCAACCACCATGCACCACAATGTGCACACATAATGGTTATATAACTTGCTTTTCTACCTCTAATTCAGCTGAGTCACTTTCCCATAGTCCTCTTCTCCTTAGCCAAAGTATCAGGCCTGAGCCAGGATTTTACAAGGGTAACAAGGCCCTTATTTTATAAGGCTTTGCTTATATGGAACACCCATTTATGCCAGCATGTATCCCCAGGAACTCTTTTCACTTCATCAGTGTCCTTGAGTCTTACCCCTATGTAACTGAGACCATAAATGAGCCCTTATGAAGCTTTTTGCTACTGAAAATTCTTTCAGAGCCTCATCATTAAGTTTTTTCCTGAATAATGAAAAGGCAAGACACAGTAGGCAGGAAAGACTGACAGGCATGGATATGCTGTTATAAAACCATGAAATGTCCTAAAACTTGATGATTCTGACTCTGTTACAGATAACAGGGTCTTAAAATTAGTCCTTATTGTTTACGTCCCAGATTTAAGTCCAATAAACATTGGGAATCCAGAAACTTCACAATATTAAGGTACTGAATCAACCTGATGACAGCATGTATCACTCTGTTATTCGTGTGGAAGCTTTTCAAAATTGTCTTTCAGTGGCTTCTTTCCAAGCCTGGGTAGAACAGGTTTTTACAGCCAGACATTTGTGCAGCATAGGAGAAATGTTACATGTGAGTGTGACCTTCAGGCAGTCGCTGTTGTGGGCACATCTCTCGTGGTTGCCATGATAAATGATGTTACGCTGGCTAATTAAATCAATGCACCTCATTAATGCCTTGCAGCTTCTGAATTTCTTGTCGCTCTCTAGTCCCGTGGAACACTTTCCATATCTGCTCTTCTCAAGCTGAGAATTTTGTGCAATTTTTTTTGCACTTCTTTCTCTGCAGAGATACAGCAGTTGCAGTACTCTCCATCTGAAAATAAGTTTGAGAAGTATATTTAGTACATTCAATAAGAGAATAGTTGAAAGGTAACTGGTAGCACCTCCTGTTTCCCCATTAAATTTATTTTCACCATTTCACAAATGAAGACCCTTCTGCATCTTTCGGACTTAAGTTATAAGCTAAACAATAGAAATAACTTTTTTATTATTATTTAATGTGTTGGGAATTGTGTTAATGCAGGGAGAGAGCAGCTGCTGAGAGATGTTACGTGAAAGAATGTAAAGAATCCTACAAGGATTTTCACTCTCTTGCAGCACTGACAAGGATTTGAGTTAGGAATATGGCAGACAATATTGTCCCCATGTCTATTGTGTGTCTGTCTCTATGCTTGCACATAATAGGGAGCCTTTTTCTGATCTCTTCTTAACTTTTGCCATATATTAAATACATAATAAAAAGAGGTTTAAAACTTTCCCCCCAAAACCTCCCTGTTTTTCCAGAAAACTAGTAGCCTAAGTATCTATTGGAATATGTTAATTCTCTTGGTGATTTTTCTTTTTATCCCTTTTTTTCCTTCTCCCAGTAAATCATGGCCATCATACCACCTCAGGATGAAAACAAAAATAATTTGGTGCTTTGTTACTTTAAAAAAAAATTTCCCCTTTCTCTTCAATCTTTATAATAGTTTTTTTTTTCACGGGCAAAAAAAAAGGGAAGATGAGGGAAAGAATTTCTTCAGTTAAGCATTTATCTGGAAGAAATTGGAAGAAGCAAATTTCTACAACAGCTAACTGTTGTAGAAGAAGCAAGAAGAAACAAAAAAGAGCAACTGCCAGTGTTTTAGCCAAGCCTATCAGCAGCCCATGTCTGGACTCCTTGTTATAATTCAAGTGCACATTTTAATAGGAGTAAACCCACATTGGTTTGAATGCACTGAATGTCAGTAATTCCCAAACAGAGGCCTTCCTGGCTGTGGGCAAACACCAGCCTTGACTTGGACTCTGGTGTAACTGCATTTGATCATCACACTCTAATGCCTTTATGAATGGACTTGCCCCCATCCATGCCAGGGTGTAGGAACACAGCCTGGCTCCTCCCTCGGACTCCTGTCTTGTCTTGCTTGATGGTAATGAGACAAAGGAAAGTTTCTGGAATAGAACCTGGGACAAAATCTCTCCCTGCACCTTTAGAGCCACGAACTCCAGACCTGATAGCTGTGCTACAAGAGGGAAGGGTAGGAAATAATCAACCTGACCTGTAGATTAGACAGGAGTGCTGCCAGGGAAAACACTGGGATGACTACACCCACAGCATCTTGCTTAAAGGTTTGCCCAGGAAGCCTTTTCCAGGTCACTGAAATCTGCTTTCCCCTGACCCTGCAGCTCTTATGCAGGACCTGACCTGCCTTTTTTGTACTATCTATAGTAGGTATGTTAGGAAAGGCCCTGGATATAAAAGAAGTCCTCAGGTTGTGTTACATCATCTACCACTAACCTGTCACATCATGATTTGTCCTGCAAGAATCTGGGCTGCATTCTGAAATCCAGCTCATTATCCAGAGGTGATACAACAGCTTTCACCTGTCCTGTTTCTGCAGCTAATAGAGCTGTCAGCTCCATTGTCATTCCTTGTCATCCCATCCAGAAACATAGAGAATGCCTTAAAAGAAACAGGTCATCCCGAGACTGACTCTTGAAATAAAATTGACCCTTATTCAAGTGTACCTACAAAAAACCTTGGACTTTCCCCTTCGATTGCAATTTGCATTTGCCTCTCGTTCCACAGAGAGTTAATGTGGATTCAAAATATGACATTTGCCAGGAAAATATCTGTTACAGGTGCCAAAGGCTGATCTGTTGTCAATGCTTTGAGATATTTTCATGCATGTTTGGAAGAAAGGCTTTCCTCTCTGTCTCCTTCATTTGCCTTAAGCCCAGCATTACCATCTCATTCAAGGGATGATAATGACTGTGTTCACTTGTTGCACTGGATGTTTGTGCCGAGGCTATTTATGAATGTTCTAGCTCATTTTAAATTCAAACTTCAGTGCCTGGAGACACTTTTGTATGAAAAGCAATTGAGTCACCATAGCAGGGAGGGAAAGGTTCAGCAGGTAAAGTGGCACTCAGTCAAGTAGGTGCTTGTTGGCTAGTAAAGTGCAGGGGATGACAGCTGCTCTGACAAAGTGACATTTGCATCTCCAGAGAAGTGAGACTTCTTAATTTAACTGGAGAAGTGTCAAGATCATCTGCTGAGTAAGTTAAGAGGAAGTAAGTTTCAGATGGAAAGACAGAAAGTTTCTAAAGGAAAAAAGAAATCTGCTCAGAGCCCCTGGAAAGAAGATTAGTTACAGATGGTGGTGTGGAGGAAAGGTTTTTCTCTAACAAGTGCAGCCTGTGACACATGGCATGCAGGGAAAGTGTCCCTGACATGTCTGAAGACTACTTGCAGCAAATAAAAAGGAGATGGAGTAAAAAGGACCTTTTATATTTTCTCTTGTAAGTAGGCTGATTATAGCCTTCTTTATTATGCCTTAAAACCCTTGCTGATGCAGTGTCTATTTTGGATGCTGTAAATAAATGTTCCCACTTGGATTTTGCTTTAACTCAGATGGAGTTAAAGTACTTGGTTAAACAAGATGTTCCTTGATGAAGGCTGCCACAGCCCTAATAGGCAACTGGGGAAGTGGTCACCTAGAGGTGAGGAGCTGAAGTCCCCTCTTCCCACAATGAGGGCTCTTAGCAGGACATTGGTGACAGGACACCTGAATCTCGGTGATCTTGTGGGAATTTGTCACCTGTGCACTTGAGTCATGCTGTGTTTTTAGTCCTCTTTGAAAGAGTGAACACCCGTGATAAAAGTGAACTTACCTTTCTCCATTTCTTTCTTTGCTCATGAGCAGCTCCTGGTTTGCTGGGGGTACAAGCAGTTTACCAGCAATTATGTCAGAACATTTGCTAGCATCTTACTCTGACTTCTAAATTGTAAAGCAGCAAAGGGAATTATTGCTGCCATCTGCAAAGCAAGACAACAAAGGCATAGATGTAATAACGCATGCACCTAAGTATTTACCCGGTTTTTTTCACATTCCTCTTTTTGTTTTCCCAAGCAAAAAGCAGCACTCCCTAGCAACCATTTTAAGGCTGAGGGCACACTGAAAGCAAGCTTGACAAATGAAAGTGAAATGCTGCTGCATGTGGGACTGGTGGAGCAGCCCTGTGGAATTACTAAGCCCACATTGTGCATAGCTCCACTGGGCTGCATCCCTGGGGGTGCCAGGGATGGGAAAAATGCAAGCAGCCACCTAATCTGGTGAGCAGGAGGTGCTTTGGAGAGAGGCTCCCGTGTCTTAGCAACTCAGAATTCCTTCCCAGAGTCAAGTGCTGTGCTTTTTTTTTTTTTTTTTTTTTTTTTTTTTTTTTTTTTTTTAAAGAAAGTGGTAGTGAACATTAGGCTTACTTCTTAACAGGAGTGAAGACATGAAAGTCCCAGTTTTAAAAGCTGACCAAGTGGGCAGGCCACTTACTTGGGCTGCAGGAAGCATGGATTCAGATCCTGCTTTTGCCTGAGGAGATCTGACCATCAGTGTGTCAAGAATAGACTCATCACCAGGATGGGATATCTAAGACAAGACTCTGCCTAGTGGTGTCATCTAAAGACTCAGTGCCAGCTGTGTAGTCCTGCCCTCTTCTCCTCGCCAGCTATGATGGCTTTCTGACCACACAGCACACTGCTACAATTCACAAAGCAGGAGACATTCACCTTGGTTTTGTTGCTTTAATTTCTCTCCTGGAAGGGGAGAAAAAAGGAGGACAAAGGTGCTGAAAAGCAGGACTTTGATCCTTGAATATCAATTGGACCGATCCAGTTGCACCATTTATGATCTCACCTGTCAAAGCTGCTCACTCAAGATCTCATGGAACAGTAAAATGTACCCTGAACTTGATAAAGACTCTCTAGCCCATAGCTGAAATGCTCATCTATAAAAGGTGAGACATGAACTCTCTTCTCTTGCCATGTATTTCCCACTGTGTTGTTTTTATCCACTTGAAATCATATTGAGCACATTTCAGTTGCATACCTGTCATATACAGTAAAACTGAGATTCTGCACTCTTAAATAACTGGCCAGGGCTCTCAAGCAGAGAAATGTAAGATTGATTGTGTTTTGATTCACACTGTGCAATCTTCAGTTAGTAGGGCAGCTGAGCACTCCCTTCCAAACTCAATAACATGTATAATTTTGAGGGACTTCAGCAAATGTCCTGGTTGCCCGTGGCGTGGCTTCCCACATCATTCACGAGTACTGAGCTTGATAACAGATAGCTGGAAGTCTTCATATTCTCATCTGTCATTTTGTGCTCCAGTGGCTTCTACTAGCAACAAATGTTATTGAAATGTATCAGCCCTTGGAGGAGATGCATAGGAAAATAATAAGGTGAAGTAGATGTCAAGTGTCTAGCCAAGATAATATTAATACAAATCCCCACTAAATAAAGTGTCAAACTTGTCAGTGTGACCATCAGGCAGGGAAGTTAAAAGGTAAAAAAGCAATCAGTGTAGCTGACTTTTAAGTATATCTTCCAGTTCTTATCAAAAATGGTTATCATCATTCTTGGGGATCTTTACAGCAAAAAATAAAGACGCTATATAAATGTCAGATTTTGTTTCTCCAGACATTTTTTTAGTGCCAGTGAAAACTTCCTGTTGTCCAGATCCATTAGTTTTGGAAGAGGCTGAGCATTAGAGAACCATATTCTACCCTCCCCTACATGCACTATTTAGAAACTTGAGTGATTCACAACATCCACTGTCTGGTGTCCATGGCTGTGGCATATTAGACAGGCAATGACTAAGAAAATTTCTGTGTCCATGACAGGCATCCATAGCAGGATGTTTGAATTCAGCCCTTAGTATTTTTGATGGTTTTGAAATCCTTACAGGGCTTCCAATTTGCTACTTTTTTTTTTTTGGAAAAAGTTTTGAAGTTTTATGTAAAGTAATATATGGTAGAACTATGAAGGACTAATTTGTCTAGTCACTGAGCCTGAAAATATTAATATGCACAAAGGTAATAAATCTTATTGCATTACTTTACTTTGAAAATGGTAGTTGAGCACATTAAAAGCTTAGTCCTCTTGATTTCAGCTACCTGAAATCTTGATTTCAGCTACCTTCTTATACTTACTCAACTCAGTCCTACCAAACTTGCTCAAAATTACATGGTTACACTCAGATTCTCCACAACTGACTGTTCTTCATCAAGGCACAGTCCTCATTTGTTATTCAACCAATGCTTATTTTATTTCCTCATTGTTTGTTCTGTTTCTTTAAAGGTTATGCAGCTGAAATAATAATACTTCACTAGTGCTGGCATTAAAGGGAAATTACCAGATTTTAAATAATCAGTTACTGAAGCAATATAAACTCTGCTTCAGGACACATGTCTTGTATATGAGCAAATAAGTTGCACTCTAGCAGTCAAAGTAAGGATTTTAGGAACTTTTAGGAATTTTGAAGCAACATGTTTTGACTTCTGTTGGAAACAAGACAGATGACAGTGCTCATGCAGCATAGGAAAGCTTGTGTTCCTTAACAAAAGAGAGTTTACCCTCCAAAATAAACATTATCCAAGGTAACTTAGGGACTTCATGTATTTCTGCACTTGATTCCCTACAGCATATACATATTTTATATGCTCTAAATCTTATATATGCCTTAGATATGTGTATATATATGTGTGCTATATGTTATATATGCTATATGTTATATATGATACCTTACCAGATATAAAACTGTGCAAGAGTTAGTCGATTCCGCTCAGATAGTGAAACATCAGGTGATATTATCTGTATACTTAGGTTCAAAGGACTTGTCAGAAATAAAGATAGTCTGGAGCACAATATAGTCAAGTTCAATTTGTTCTTGGTAAGGTGACCCCAAATCATATTAGAGACTGGGTGGCAGCTCCTGAGACAGTCACAATAACAACAGTTTTATCAGCACTCATTCACCATTTTCAAGAACAAAGGTTAATAAACAGGAGATAGAATATTTATTCTAATATAGGTCCCTAGGGCACTAAGTCATCTTTAATGAGAAATGAGGTAATTACCAGTTCTGTCACCTTTTGTCTCTCAAATACACTTGAAACTGTTTAATATGAGGCCCACGTCGTTCAACAGAAAATAAAGACTTAGAAATTATTGTAAAGTGTTTCAGTATTAGTATATTAATGTAAAGACAGTGAAGCTGGAATATCAAAGTATATATTTCAAGGCAATGTGAATGCCTTTCTTAAATCAGAATGGAGTGAGATGTCAGGATAAAAAAATTACATCAATTCTTCTGGTCTGTCATCACCATAATCATCACAGACTCAGCTCCTCAAATTAGAGATATTTTGGGCTTAAAATGGAAAACATAGGGAAAGAATTAGACTGTGACAAATTTTGGAAGGAAGCATTTCTAAATTTGCATCACCTGCCTTATATGCAGAAAGCTTGTGGAGGGTGATATGAGATTTGCTAGGATGAAAATAAGTCACAAAAGAATGTTTGAGAAGAAAGAACAAGGAACAACTACAATTAAAGGAAATACAGACTTCTGGAAGGCTGTAAGAGTAATTTTCACTTGCTTTACTACATTTTCTGGATCAAAGGTTCTTGAAGTGGATTTAAGTGCCTGTCCCTTTTTGCAGTGTCAGAGCGGCGTAAAGGAGACACAGATGTAGATTAGAACCAAGTTCTGCAGAACGGCATTATGGAAAGATAATAGCACAAACAGCCTTCATCCATATGATGTGTGGGGCAGGCAGGATTAAAATGACCCAGGTTACACAAGGCAAAATAAATAGTGGCTCTCAGGTCCCTGTCTCCTCCATCCACCTCTGCGCTGGGGGTGCTGCTTGGAGAGGGCTCGAGCAGCAGACACATGGGGCTGCTGGAACCTGGCTGCTCCCCATGGCAGAGCTGGAGTGGGACTCCAGGCTGGACTCCAGCTTTGGCTTCCCCTCAGGCGAGGTGGGTCAGGGGGATGAAGATGACATAAAATTGGGTGCAGTGGGTGGTATGCCAGATGTTGGTGGCACCAAAATTCACATTTGGAAGGACCTGGACAGGCTGCAGAAATGGGCTGACAGGAACATTGTGAGGTTCAACACAGGGAAGTGCAAAGTCCTGGGTGGAGAGGTAAGGGTGCTGTTGGGATGGCCAAAGGACACAGAGGGCTGAAGAGGAGGGGAGAAACAGGACATGTAACATCCAGCTGAGGAAAGGCACCTGGCTGAAGATTTGGGGAAATGGCATCTAGCAGGCTCCTGCCTTTGGAGGAGCCAAACATGACTGTGAGAAGAAGCAGTGAAAATGTCTTGGGTGGCAACAGCAAAAGAAAGTCCTGGATGGTGGCCCTGCTATAGCCTACCAGGTCACCCCTGTATCTTTTGCAAAGGCATTATGGGGATCAGTGACTTTCTCAGCCCTCATTCCCTGGCCCCTGGGAAGGAGACTTGCAAAGGGAGCAGTGGGGACATAGAGCACTCTATGAAAATTCAGGTTTATATCCACAAAGAATTTGTGGTGTGTGCACTTCCACCCATCTGCCCAACAGCCCCCCTCCCTCCTCCTCCTCCCACTCCAACACTGCTCCCACTTTTCTTCATGTAAACATTTATTCAGCTTTAAAAAGTTACTGGCAGATGGCTGATGAGGTTGTTCCCAGGTTATAGTTGCTAAGCCAGCTCCAGGCTTGGTTCATTACTGAGTAATTATGGCTTTGCATCTTCTTGTTTGCTATTCAATAATTGTCCTCTTCAGTGAAAGTGCCTATTGACCTGAATAAAATGTAATTGTGTCTCCCATCGACTTTCAACTTTTCAAAAGCATTTCTCCATTGAATTGGCTTTCTCCAATAATGCTCATGTTTGTTATGGATTTCCCTGACAACATAACAGTATGGAAATAAGCATTTGTACTAATCCTTTCTGCTTCAGTTCTAATATGCAATAGTAATTTTTACATCTACAGTCACAGTCTTGCATTCCTTTCAGTGTAGAGGTGAAGCTGCTCCTCAGCATCACAAGTGCATCTCAGCTTCTGTGTCTCACAGCTTCTCAGAGCTCCTTGTCCCATAAGGGGAAAGGTGCTGGGGCATCTGCAATAGGTTGGCACCTGCTTTAGGCTCCTCCATAAAGACAGCTTTCAGAAGTGCTAGCACTAGTAAATCCACTTAAACACAGTGGGAAACTGCAGACTATAATCCATCCACTTTCCTTTCTCATTTGAAGGATTGGAAAAACTCCCAAACCGTGAAAATCTTGGGAGTGTATTGTTCCTTCTCTCGTCATGGTGCAGTAGCTTGGGATTAATTGAGGAATTCACTTCTGGGGAAGTGGTACAGCAAAGTCCCAGTTAACTTCTTAAATTAGTGCCTTCTCCATACTGAAAAATCAGCAGGTTTGTTCAAAACTGTGCTGTACAATCCTGCACAACTGACTACTGCTGTCAGTGATCCCTTTTATACCTTAAGAAAACTGCACACAGCACTTCTGAATGTCATTAGATGTGGTAGGTTTATTACACTAAGACACAGGAGAAAATTTTCAAGACTACTCCATGCAAGTTTAGCTGTTTTGTTACAATTAATTAATTAATTGATGTTCTTTCAGGTTCATGAGATTTTAGTGCAGCACAATCATTTACGTGTTGAGAAGTGGAGAACATAAAAATAAAATGAAAATAACTTTTTTCCTCCAAACCTTATGATTATAGTTTTTGTTTAAAAGACGAGAAATAGTTTCTGCTAAGAACAACAAGTTACTAAAAAAGCCAACACATTCAGTCAAAATATTTTTAAAATTTGCAGGATAGTCACTTGATGCAGGGAATTAAATATTTAGTTTCAAATTCCAACATATGCTTGTTCCACTTGGAAGGCCTCTGTAAACAGTTCCAATTACTGCTAATTGATTTAAATCTCAGAACTCAGTAGGAAATCACAGATGTTAACTTCTAAGCAATGCACTAAAACTTCCTGAGTTTCTCACAAAAAGATTTTGGCGTAATTGCAAAATATCTTTTTGAGGTACAGGGATTATATGAATTTGTTCCAGTGAGAGCAGTTACACAGAAAGCATTGATGTTAAGCTTGTAAGACTGTTAAGGAAAATAACTTTATATTTGTTTTGAGACCTTCACCCTGTAGAAAACTGAAAAAACCCTGTAATGCTTTTGTACTGCAAAGAAGAGAGAAACTTTCTTTTTTGGATGCCCATGAAAGATTTCAGAATCCTTTAAAAAGAAAGGTGACCATTTTCTTGAAAAGCTGAAAAAAGATGTGGCAGAAAGACCTGAAAAAAATCTAATCAGCAGAAAATAGGTCTCCTGAACTGGTGTGCAATGCTGAAGCCTAAGTTATAGGTGAGAGAACAGAGGGAAAATGTTCTACATGTATTTGATTAAAAAAGCAAAAAGTTGTCTATGAACTTACACAATGAATGTAAGTACATAAGCAGGATGCAATAACCACTTAAATGTAAATGGAGACAGGCTTCAGCAACCAAATTGCTTCTAGAATTAAAATGACCCTGTTCCCTTCTTTGTCCTCAGATACGACCTACAGATCCTATCTGCTGGCTAATCCTCATTTTCATTTCCCTTCCTGTGGCAGTTATGATGAAGTTCTCTGTAGCAGAAGTGATTTTTCTGAAAGTAAAAGAAAAATTTTAAAAATTATAGTACTAGTCACATAAATTCTTTAATATTGTTAAAAATGCAGTAATATCCCAAGCTGACAGGGATACCATCTTGCAGCAAGAATAAGTGCTGCAGACCAGTTACTGGCAGGTTGCCCAGCAGGTGAATCAGGAGCTTAACTTGTATGGCTTAAAGCTCTGGGACATCTCTGGGCTGCAGATTTCTTTTTTGCTGGGGATTCAAGACCTTAAGGCTTAGTGACTCTGGCACAGCGTGGACTAGAAGCAACAGCTTCCTGAAGATAGTGAGTTGGATAAAGCTACAAATTACAAATCAGGAGAATTGGAGACTTCCATGTGACTGCTCTTTGCCCATGCCTCTGCATCCTGTTTGTAAAACAAAAGCACTGTCTGTCCCCTGTGAAGCTTTCTGTGTCCATTAGAATGTGCTGTATGTCAGGAACGTGGTGCTCTCAGAGACTCTGAGTGCTCCAGGCATGGCTCCCAACTCAGAAGTTGACAGAGGGAGAATCCCTTTCCTAGGGTGTAACAAGAGCACAAGGGAAATTACAGTGGCCCCCCTTCTGCAGCTCAGGTCATGTTTGTGTCCATACAAGTCTGTCTGTCTGGCAGAGGTGTCTGTCCCCATGTGCACTGGCCAGAAATGAGCAGCCTTGTGGGCTGGCAGGATTAGGGGACGCTCTCTCCCTACAACTACCTGCCAGCCATTCCAAGGCACAAAGCTTACTCTGCCTCTCATCCCCCACCCCATTCTCTCAGAAACTCAACAAGACAGTAACAAAGCATCAGTTAACAATCATCTCCTGAGGCATACAGGGTCAGTAGGTTGTGGAGCATATCGTGGGTCATCCAGATCCAAGAACCCACCTCAAGACTGGGCCAGTATCCACCAGTTCCCTCAACCTGGCAGGGGCACAGCCTTTGTAAAGTAGGAACACAGGTAAGGGCTATTAACAATGCTGTCATCCTCTTCCAGCTTGCTCCTCAGCATTTGCTCCTCAGCTTTTTCTCCTCCTTGGCCAGTCTGACAATCTTATGGGCAAGGCCCAGTTTACTCTGCAGCCTGTTCCAAAGGTGTTGCCTGGACTGGAAGAATCCCTCAGCCTCCATCTGTACTGTGCTCCAATACTGACATATGTTTTATATTGTGACTTTCTTAGATTATAATTTTAGTTTTGCAAACTGAAAGGGATCCATTGTATATGGTTGTCTTCTTAGCCATGCTCTTAAAAATACAGATGAGAAAGCAAAGATGGACAATACTTACACTAAGAAAACCAGCCTGAGAATCCAAAGTAACCTATTTGCCTGCGTTGTTACGTGAACATTTCAGAAGGGTTATCCTGCTGTTCTTTTAATGAGATTGTACTGAGGGAAAAAGGAGCAGGATGCAGGCATGGTGAATGTGTCTAGCAAATCTTTAAATGCCTGAGTGGTGATGATAATGCAAGCATGGGTTTATTGCTCTGCATTTTAGAAATACATTTTAAAAACTTCCAATTTTACAAGGCATCAATTTGCATACGGGCACTTCTGCCTCTACTTTCTGTAATTTTATTGCCACTGTAATAGAGATTTGGAAATCGAATGCGCTTCACTATATTTCAAGGCTCTTCCTACGCTACTGGGTGATATCCAATTTATGAAGAAAAGGCAATATTTGCCCTACCCTCTCTGTATCTGATGGAAAAATACAGTAAATTGAGATTAATATATTTCCTTGTGCATGTGGATGGATATAAGGGAGACGCAGGTTTCAGTCTCACAGAGGTTTTTACTCTTGCCTTATGTAAGGTTGAAGCAGATTATTTGGTTTCTTTCATCTTTTCTCCTCCGATCTCATGCTGGGTGCTGATAATGGGATAGTAGGTTTATTTGCTATAGAGTCTTCCTTGAGATTGTTTCAATTGCACCTTAGTCCTTTGAACTTGTCTGTCATTGCTGGCTTCAAATTAAAAAGAGCGTGGGAAGGGAGAAGCTGGCCTCTCTTTCTCCACTGAACTGGCTACTGTCATTATACAGCTTCCTTTCAGACTCCCTGACACTCCTAGCTTCTGGTTTTTTAGACAATTTCTTTCCAGCCAGTAAGTTTTCACTAATTGGAGGCATTATTCCTTGAAGCAACTCAGGTCTAATTATTTCTGTAAGTTATATGTCCATTTTCACTTGAAATTGGCACTTGAGGTCAAATCCTCTCCCTCACCACTTTCCCAGAAGCCTACTGTAGGAGGTATTGATGTGGTCTCTGTGGAAAAACCTTGGCATTCTGGGATTAAATTGATGTATGAGAAGGGAAAGATTTTGCTTTCCATCCCCAACAACCTCCTCTGGGAGCAGCAATATCTGGTGCTGAGCCACAGCCTACAAGAGGACTCTCTTCTCAATTTATTTTTGGTTACTGTACAATACTGGATATAATTTCATTACCCATTTGCCTTAAGTCAAACTCTGATTACCTGACTTGAAATGTTATTGTGTGGTTTCTGAAAGAGTTATTTTTAAAATCATATTTAAACATTGGAAAGAGAGCTGAACAAGCTGCAAAGAGAATATTATGTTGCTAAAAAGTTAAGGAGGGTGCTGATGGAAGATAATGTCTTAGAGAAAACTGGATAGACTAAAAAATAACCCTGCTACATCTGGATACTGGTTTTTTTTTGTGGCATTAGACAGCTATTACAGAACTCTATGCTGTCTTTCCCGCTGGGAAACAAGAGCTAAAAGAAGCAAATTTTTAGCTATTTTTGCCTTTCATTAACAAATGGTCTTACTTGAAAATGCAGTTCTCTAGATCTTGGCAGAAGTGAGATGCCTGGAGGCAGGAGCATAAGTCTCCTCTCGAAGTTCTGTGTGGATGGATATTAAACCCATGGAAGTCTGAGCATACCTGGCCCTGTGCTGTAGGATGAGGGCAACGATGCTGCTCCGTGAGAACCACACAATTCTAGGGCTGTGTAGCAAACTGCAGTCTCCTATTGGCAGACTTGCACACTGTCTCCCAGTCGAGCCCAGTAGTAAAGAAAAAGCAATATCCAGCTTATTTCCAAACTCCTGTAGCTCCTTAGGCCTTGCAACAATATTATTCTCAACTCTGAGAATAATTTTAATCTACCCTTCAGATACCAGTGGCTGAAAGTAATCATGTAAACATTATTATACACCTTTCCTTCCTGCAATTACTTGCAGGGGATACAGTTACTGCGAGCAGGGAGTGGGTGCAGGGGTGTTCATACCCCCTTGGTGTGTGGCTGGCGTGGTCCAGGGTCATGTCCTGGCACTGGTGCTGGGGGGGACCTGGCATGCAAGGAGCACACCCGTGGATCCTGCTCTTCTGCAGATGTTTCTAATATTAGATTTGTGTTATTGATCTCTGCTCTCCCCGGAGCCAGGAAAAAGCCTCCTGCAAGAAGGTAATGAGAAAAGTAAGGCAAAACCTAAAGAATTGACTTATGTTTGCTGTTAAAAGGCACTGCAAAATGCTTGCTGTGCAGCTTGGATCATCTGCAAGGGTGATGAAAATCACACTGGCATGGGTGTTATGCAACAGTTATGTCTTTGTTTTTCCTCTTAAAATGAACAAATTTGGTTTATAGAGAAACATGAGATTCTGAGGCACTGTGCTAACTGAATTTCTCCCCAGATATGTACCCAATAAGTTTAAGGGAAGTTTAAGTTTCTCCCCAATAAGTTTAAGGGAATATATCCCTCGAGCAAACTTGCATCATCCAGTGATGAAAAGGCTTGTCTACACTACCAACCTAAAAGCAGAAGTATATGAAAGGCCACTGAAAGCAAGAATGGTGTTCACCTACAACATTGTAATTAAATATTAAAAGTCATGTTCTAGGCTTGAGTGACTCCAGCGTGTTCCTTTTTTGCCACCAGTCCTGCAAAATGAGCACAGTGCCACATGTAACAGCATGCACAAGCAAGCACACAAGGAGACCACAGTGGAGCCTTGCAAGATGTCAGCCTGAGCTGTGTAGTTCAGTGCTTCCAGCCTCTGGTCACAGTGTGAGGATGCAGAGGACATTAAGACTCACATTTCTGTCCAGGCTATTAAGTCCTTGCTGTTCCTGCTGCAGCAGTACTCATACTGCATAGTGCACATCAGAAATCTTGTTTTTTTCAGTGCTAAAATATTAGGAACTTCTTTAACTTTTGACTAAGCCTTGGTTGGTGTTACTATAACTCTCCTGGAGTCAACAGAAAACACTCTCTCTAAAGAGTTCAGAAGTGAATTAACCTTTCTGGTACTGTGAAGAGACTTCCTTGGACCTTGGCTCATGGCTTGGCATGTCTGGCTCTGAGCTCCTAATACTGGACTCAAAATGATACAGTGGGTTGACACAATATGAAGTCACCCTGTGGGATCAGATTTGTTCCAGAAAAGTTGGATGGGCTAACTCCATACTGAGAAGTTTTACACAAGATCAGGTTTCAGCTGTCCTCTGCAGCCACTGATCCTGATTCCATAAAATTGGAATAAATCCCTTGCTGTTTGTGGAGGTTACTCAACAGAAGTATGACCATCTGCCTGTGTCTGCTCTGGATCTTCTTTGTACTGCTAAGTAACCTGATAGCACATTGATAAGCACTGCTGATCTCAGAGGTATGAGCCTGAAATAAAACAACATCTTGAAATAGTTAAATATTTCCCTTAGCACTACTGTTGTTTCAGATATCCACTTGAAAAAAAGGGTGGGGGAGCATTAAAAAACGAAGGGAAAGAGTCAATGCAGCTTTCTTCTGTGTGGTTATCTTGCATGTTTGTGAGAAAATGATGCCTTGTACCTTCCTCTTGTCTCCTTGATACTTGGATGAATCATTAAGGCTCTGTTAATAAAGGCCATCTAGGTTGTCTGCACAATTTCCTATGAATTTACAAAGGGATAAATTCAATCAAGCATCTGTGGGTTTGCTGACCAACGTCAACTGCAAGCCAAAGGCAGCAACAGTGTTCTGCCCAAAAGCAACCATGGATTTTAATCCATTGTTGAAGGTGCAGTATTTTAGTGTCATTTTATCTGTCCTCTGCCAAAGCTGTCTCTAACAGACACGTGCTGCAGTCCTGCTGTCTATTACCTACCTCTAATTCTTACAGAGCACTGAAATTTAGAATGCTGCATTAGGCTTGATTCATTACCACTCTCCTTAGTTCACTCACAGCAGTCCTATTTGTGTCAACAAAGCTTCATGAGAAGCATTGCCTGTTACCCCGAAGGAGACTGATGGCTCTGTTCCTTGTACATGGCCCTGCTTTTCTAAATAAGATTTTATCTACAGCTATTTCAGCTTTCTTGGTTCCTTTGTGCTGATATAATTTCAAAATTCTAATAGGAATTTTCCAGTAGCTTTTTCTGTTAGGGTTGTTACTGGGACAAAGATAAAGTATTCCTGGATCTTTTTCTAATGAATATTCCAAGTTTGTAATTCATTATGACGTGAATTACCTAATGCTAATGGGAGGAAAAGGAACAGCAGATGACATAATTCTGCAAAGCTGAGCCTAATTTAGCAGAGCAAGCAAGAGAGAGGCTCTGAGAGAAACAGCTTTTCACATACTCAGGCACTCCCATCACCTGAGCCTGCCTCTCTCATCTGTGCCATGACTTTGTGATGCTCCTTCCAGCTGGTGCCAGCGCTGAGCCTCGGGCACTGGCTTGCCTCCAGCCCGTGATGGGGCCAGCTCAGATGCTACATGGTGTCAGACATCCACGTGGCATCCAGTGCTGCCCTGCTCACCAGCCCTGAGGGCCATTACAGCCGTGGGCCAGCACTGGCCACCAGTCCCCCTGGCCATGCTGATATTCTGCCATCCCTCTGTGATTATTCCAGATGTGCTGTTCCATCAGGTGTTAGTCCACAGCCCACTTGAGGCTCATGCCAGTGTCTGTCATCTGTAGGTCACCACAATCAGCCTGTTTGTGTCAGCTCTTGGCCCGTGTGAGAGCTCAATACTCCCATGTCACCTAAAATAGTGGAGAGGAGCTTCCTGCAGTTAAGCTGTGCATCTTTTGGGACCCTGGGCCTAAGTCTGTCTTTTTTGATTAAGTACAGAGCTGATGAAGCACACACACACACACACACACCCACACCCACACACATGTTGCCCTGATTTTTAAAAGTGTTTTCTTTTATAGTTCTTTTGAAAATTTTAAAGTTCTCATAAAACCTCTTTAACTTTCTGATGATGTTTACATATTTCTACTGGAGTTCTCGCACACTGTTCATGTAAATGATTGTTTTGCATTCTTCTTTGTGGGAGGAGAGAACTGATGGACTGTTGGTTTGACCAGTGTGGTTGGAGAGGTGGTAATTCCATCCTCCAATCCATGGTAACCTCTGGAATTCTATAAATACCAGATGTTCAAATAAAACTTTCTCTTTTTTCTCTTCTGAGCTTACCAAGCTTCTGTGTACTCATTTCTCGTCCATTAACAACACACACACACATGTATATATATGTATATGCTATTACTGGCTGTTGTATTTCAACAGAACAGACCAGAAGACTGACCAAAAAACCCCCAAAAACAAAGACAAGTAAACATCTCCTTCTTACTCTCTCTGACTTTTTGCCATTTCATTTAGTTCCTGCTCACATTTCCCTTCTTGCAGTTGCAGGGACCCTTCTGCTTGACTGGATGAGTGCAAGGCTCTCACACATTCTGCACCTGCCCTCCTTGCCAGACCTTGACTCAGTTGTGCAGACAGAGGCCAGGGCATGGGTGGCCACCTGGGTCCTCATGGGCATGTTCCTGGCATTCACTGAAACTCCTTCTAAACTCAGAAACTTGTTAGGGAGTCTGTAAGACTGGTCTGTCTGTTGGCCAAAAAGAGAAAACACACAAAATGTGTTTGTGCAAAAAAATATAAAGGGAGAAACAACTGAGAAAGAGCTTCAGAAACAAATCCCGAGTTCCTCGAGTGTGTTTAAGGAGCAGCTGGCTGCAAATGATAATTATCTTCTTTCTAGGAACAATAAATTAAGGCAGAGAGAGATGAAGGCAAAGACTCAGCTGATAATTTATAAAGGCTTGTAATCACTGTAATTAAAGATATATTAGAAACCTATAACTAAAGTATGAAGCTGATTTGAAATAGCATTCACTTTCTTTCTAATAATGACTGGTATTTGACAAAGTTTAATTAACAATGTTTGTAATAAAGTGTACTGAGTGCATGCTTGGTGCATGAACTTGTCAGATTGGGTAATGACATCCTTTGCAAGAGTATCTGCAGATCTTAGAAGGACACTGGGACTTCTGAGTTGGGAGAATACTGAGCAAATTCATATAACACATTGTGAATATCTGTGGGTGCAGAACTGTCCCCAGCAAAAGCAGATAAGAAAATACAGATTTTAGCTCTCCCTGTATGCCTGCAATGTTAAAGAGTTTCAGAGCAAGGGTGATGGTGTTCACTTTAAGAGGTCACTGACTGTCACAATGCACATTCCCTTCAAAATTATATGACATAGCAAAGCCTTTTTCCCCTTAGTGAAATTGGTAATTAATTGCAGGGCAGAGTATCAAACTAAAACTTACATTTTTTTAGAGCTAAAGGCCTCAAACTGGAGATCTGGGAACCCAGACCCCCTTCCCCCAAGAACAGAAACAGTCCCTGGAAGTGCAGCAGTAACATTTCTTACTCGAGAAAAGTAGTCTTAGATCTTCCAACAAATGGTCCCGTTAGCAGCTGTTCAATGGTTAATTATGTCTCACTGCAGATTTCTCCTGTTGCTGTGTGTGTGTATGAGTGCCTACCTTCCTCCTCTCTTGGGATATACCCAGAGAAGGTCTGTTAAACTATGCCTTAGCTGGAAATACAGGCCAGTTTAGTATTCTGAGAAAGCAAGCTAAGTAAGAATAATGTGGCACACTTCAGGAGACCTCCCAGGAACCAGCAGAAAGAGAACTGAACCAGTATTTCAGCTGTGAAAATGAAGAAGGTTTCTAATCATTAATGCCTAAATTCCACTCAAATGCTTTGCTCAGCTGTTGCATCTAAATGGATTGTTGAAATGTTGGAAAAGGAATAAGAGGAGAGCAGAGCTCAGGTAGGACTTGAGTCTTGTTTCTGAAATTCTGGGCTTGATGGAAATTCTCTTAGGTCTGAGTGATTTAGAACACAAACATCCAAACAAAATCTTTTTGCTGAGGCTTAGCCACGGCTTGTCAGAGTCCAGGACATCCCTCTGGCTGCCCTGGCTGACTCAAGACCCTGGCAGGGGGCTCGGAGACCCTGGCATGAAGTCAAAAACATCTGTGGCTTTGATTTTAGCCTGTGGAAAACTGCCCATTTTATATGAGGAATTACAAGCCACGGGGGTTTGAGTAGTGTGATATTTGAACTAACACAGGGTGGAAAAGTAGAATTTTGGGATTTTTAAGATAAGGGGTTCAGGGGACAAGATGGAGGGATTTGGGCGTGTCCTGACCTTCTTCTTGTTCTTCTTGTCCTCCATGTCTTGCTGTGCAAGTGACACTTTTCCATTGGTTTAAGGTAGGGGCACACTGTCCAACATAGACCTTAGCTATTGGTACAGGAACTGTAAACATGGTGCACGTAGTTTTGAGTATATAATGTGGGAACTGCTCGAGGCTCAGGGGTAGGTGGCCATGGCTGCCTTGCTGAGAGGATCTCGGCAGGTCAGAGAAAGAATGTATAGATAAGAAGAAACAGACAACCTTGAAAAAGCAATTGGACGCATTCCAGACCTCTTCTTTGGCTGCTGGGCTAGGGGAAAAAGGACTTTTACAGTCTTGGGGTCATCAAGACTTCACAGAGACAAAGACCCCGAGAACGGCTAACAGCCAAACTCCCAAGCAGCTGCTCACTTCATTCCCTGCAGTGGCATGGGGACAGAAAATAGGACTAGGGGAAAATTACTTTTAATTTGTTGCCAATTAAATAGATAAGAGTAGGGATAAACAAAATTAAAAACATTAAACCAGCACTTTTCCTTCCCTGTTTTTCTTGCTCAGCTTCATTGCTTCTCTCCTGATCTTTCACCCCCCAAGAAGTGCAGGGGAGCAGGGAATGGGGGTTTGCTCCTCTCTGCTGCTCCTCCCTTTGCCTGGAAATGTCTGTGCCTGGCACAGGATAGCCCATGGCCATCTCTTATGTCTTGCAGCCTCCCAGGGTCTTGATACCTGCACCCAATGTGGTGCCATTGCAGGGAAAGGGCAATTTTGGTGCTTTATTGAATTGAGACCAAGGTCAGAAGTCACTGCTGGTTTTGGTCTCTTTTCTCATGCTGGATGGTCACCCAGAAAATGAATGGAAACCCCTGGAAAATGAAAGGCTCACTGTGCATGGTTAGACAGGAAGTGGTGCACAGCTGATAAGATCAGAAGTGCCTGCAATGTTTTATTTCCTGGGAGAGGAAAACAATTAGTAGTGAAACACATATGAAGATGCCAGTGGATATGAAAGAAATGTGAACATGGATGTAAGCAAGGCAGCAAGGCAAGGGTGAATGTAGTGCAGTGAGCAAGTGGGAATTCCTGGGAGGAATGGGACAGAGAGGAACTTTTGTGATTGCCTTATTTCAACCAGCCCGCACATGCCACCACAATGTGCTGGCGTTTCTCAATAGCATTTTCCCAGATAGTTCCATATTGCAAGTACTAAGTATATTTACCCGAATTACATAATTATGCACCATTATACAAGTCAAGTAACTGCATTAGAATTAACAAAATTCTATATATATGCTCTCATTTTAATATAATTTCTATCAGAATAACCTAAACACCCACTGAAATACAGAAATAGGCACATTTGGGAATATTTTCCTCCATGTATCCATATGTTTCTATATTTAAATTGCAGCTAATTATGTATATGTACGTAATTTCTTTATTGCTGTGAACAAACAGGAAGAGTTCTGTTAATTTTTCAGGGAAAAAAAAAGAAATAAGCTTTCAGACTGAAGTGTTTGTCACATTTTCATACAGATGAATAAAGAAAACATTAGTAAGCATCTGTCAAGATTTATATTTGATGTTTCTCATTTAAACTTGTAATTTAAAGTATGAATAAAATATGAATGGTACAGTATGACCTAATGCCCTCTTCACTCTTTTCACCATTTTAGTGCAAATGTTGAAGGTATTGAGGGCACAGATGACTCTGAAGACACACAGCCCTTCTCCCTCTCTTTCTGGGGAGAAGCTTTAATAAAGTCAGATAATGAAAGAGAACTGTTTTCCTTCCTTTTCCTAAGACTTGCTTGTGAAACAAATCTGTGTTCTTGCTCTTCAGGAGGGGGACAAAGAGCACGTCCAAAGGGATCCATTCCAGTTCTGCAAAATGCAGGTCTTAAGAGCCATGTTGAGTTTGCTGCAGTCACTCCTCTTTACCTCAGTGGGCAGGGTTTTTCTGAAAATTGGAATCAGAATCAAATATGAGATTAGCTGCGGAATCTGAGAACAAGTAGGATAGTAAAGTGAACACAGCACAGGATCCAGGCCATTTCCTCACCTCCATTTTCACCAGAAGATGCCAAAAAGAGGCTTGCCCAGTCTTTTTCCTTATGGAAAGGAAAATTGACTCACTTTTGCAGGTTAAAGATATCAAGAGAAGATACTTGTCAAACCGTTGAACACAACATACACTTTCTGTCCATTTTCTAAACTGTGCTAATCTGTGCTCTAAGAGTTTTTCTATCAGCTTGGTACAGACTTTAATATTGCACCCCAGAGGACTGGCAAATATCAAACACTTATTCATAGAAAAAGAAAACCCAAACAAAAAATCCCTATAGTAATGGCCCTGGCAATTATGGACCAGTAATTCTTTCTTAAGAAATTATAGAAAAACACTTGAAACAATAAGAAATTTCATGGACTGCTCATATGTCAGTCTTTAATATTTTCCTATATAAAATAGGAGAGACAGCCCTTAAAGAAGGAGGACTTTCACAAACCTGGAGATGGAGACACATACCAAGCGGGCTAAATAGAAGAGCAGTGCACAGACTTGCATACCTCTGCCAGCCAAATTCCCTTTAAACACAGAATTAGTGGAATAAGTTTGTGAGGAGTGTAATATAGAGGGGGTGACACTGCCCTGCCATCCTTCCTGTGTGCCAAGCCATACCCATGGGCCAGCATTTTTTCTCCTTTACACATTGCTGCCAGAGAATGATAACAGCAGACAGCACCAGTGCAAATTCATCAGCATTTCAGCATGGGGAGAGATGAAGGCATCTCTGAGGAGTCATTCAAAGAGAATGAACAAGTGCTGAGTCAGCACCTTGATCTGGATACCTTACTCTCTCCTTGATACTAACTGCAGAAACAATCTGAGTTACCTTCAGTAAATGGGTCTGGAGAACTTTTCACAGACCAGAAAAATCTAATAGATGATATCTTGTCTCTTTCAAGAAAATATAGTGGGTTATCTTTGGACTTATCTTTTTGTTTCAAATGCTGTTTGTCCGAAATTTACTCTCACATGTGTGATCAAAGTCATGTAAATAATGACACTTCTAATAGTGGATCAAAGGAAGAACAAAATAACTACTTCACAACCATTTATTATCTGCATCATTAAATCAAGGCTTGAACAGGGGTTTGTTGAAAAAAACCTGTCTTTTTGGGATGTGAAGTTAGAAAGGAATGTAAAAGTACCCCAGACCTAAGTAAAATTCTGTCTCGTGTTTAGGAGAGAGCTAATTAAATCTTGCTCTAAAAATCTTGCTTTTTCCTCAGCCATTGTGATGACTTTGACTAAATGCATTTCAAACTTTTAAAGGTTGTTGGGAAAGAAACCAATTGAAAATGAAAGCTTAGGTTGTGTTTGCTGATGTCCACAACATGTCCACAATGAATTGTTCTGTTTGCCACCATCAACTCTGTACTTATGATCTAAACTCCTACTTATGTGTATCTACTATTGCAATATGTGTGATAGAGGAAACTAGATTCAATTGAACCATCTTTATTATAGAACATACAAATCCCCTCAAAAAAACCCAAAAATTAAAACAAAAAAAACTAAACAAAAAAAAAAAAAACAAACCACAAAAAAAAAAACAAAAAAACAAAAAAACAAAACCAAACCAAACACAAAAACAAAACCAAAAATATACCCCTAGCAAAAAAGAAAAAAAGACACCATCTAGCAAATCTGATGAACTGCCCACATGAAAAATTATTCTACTTGAAGAATTGCATTATAACAGCCAAATTTCAATTATCAGCATTTGTTCACTTCCTGTTTGGAGGAGTGGTCCATGTTGGTGCCTGCAATCAAACCCTTGCCATGCTTTAATCCATTAGTGTATGTGAGCCCTCACAGCTAAAGGATGCTTGCTTTACTTTCTGTGCCATCAAGACATGACTCAAAAGGGAGAGTGAATTGCCTAATCTGCATAGAGAGTATCAAGATGTCTGGATGCAGCAGGTTGGGAGAAAAAAACCCAACCACACCAACTTTTGCTTT
Source organism: Vidua macroura (assembly GCF_024509145.1). Classification (NCBI taxonomy): domain Eukaryota; kingdom Metazoa; phylum Chordata; class Aves; order Passeriformes; family Viduidae; genus Vidua; species Vidua macroura. The sequence continues at coordinate 81,285,257 of NC_071573.1, forward strand.
GATCCAAAATCCGAAGAAGGCATTGGTTTTATTGGCTCTGGAGCAGTGACTCAGACCTTGTTTCAGAAGGATTTCAAACGTGCCTTCCTGCATGCCTTGTTGAATTCATGAGCCAGAGCAGCTTTCTGAGTCCATGCTTAAATGAATATGGCAGGCAAGAAAGTGGGAGTGCTAAATAAAAACAGCCTTGCCTTTGGTGCCTCACAGCTGCCATGCAGAACCACTCTCCAGGAAACCTGTGCAAAGGCAGTCCTGCTTCACACAGGTTGTGGGTGGTTACCAGGGCACTAAAGAGATGCTGATTCACAAGGATCCTTCCAGGCTGTCATGCAATGGTGATGGTAGCCAAGAGCTCATTTCAGGGTTTTCATCTTGAAGAAAACTCCCCTTTTAGTACAAATGTAATAGAATATACATCTATTATATCAGGTCTGTTTCTCACATCTGTGTTGGGTTATGATTTCTGTCATTTAGCATGATTATACTCGTTATGTGTACAGAGATAAGCAGTGTTTGTTTTCTCATGTATCTAAAACATCAGGATGATGGTTATGTACTGCATCCTAAGTATCAAGTTACTCAAACCTCAAGTTCTTACAGAAACATATCACTTTCTTGGTCTAATAAATACTTAATATTTTTACAAGCTTGAAAAATCACATTGCAGAATGTTAAATTTACCAGCATGGGTAGATGATATTTAAAGCAGAAACATTTATAAAAGCAGAACACATGGGAACCAGGAAGTAGCAGCTATTTCACTTGGTGTAGTTTCCTTATTTTGCAACACTTTCTAGTCCAGTCCCCTTCCTGAGCAATCCCAAGGTCATCACTTCACAGCTTTGAGCAGCAGGTCATTCAACCTGCTTACAGCTATGAGAGGTGTAAAGTGATTTTTTTAAAGTTTACTTTGAATTTCTGTTTCTTTAACTTCCAGTTGTGTTCTCCTTATTCAGTATTCTGCACTAAAGCTAAAGAAGAAGCTTCTGTTATCTCATCTTATTGTTTTAGTCACTTCTATTAAAACTCGACTTACGAACATAGTTTTCTAACATCTTTTCATAACTTATATTTTTTAGTCTTAGGATTCCTGCTGTCCATTTTGACTTTTTTCCTTTTATAAAACACATGTAAGAAAGGAAAGGAAAGGAAGCCATTGGTTTGATCAAAAGTAATGCCCAGCATACTATCCATTCATATTTTTCTTTCTATTAACTAAACAGAAATGTCTTAGGTGAGGAAATTTCTTTAGAACGTGTAGTTTAAACTATTTTTTTTTTTTTTTTTATCAAGTACCACTTGTGTTATAGTTGTCTCTTTTTAGGAAAGTCAGTAGCAACCCTATTTTTAGGGTATTATGTGCTATTATAAGATTCCTTGGAGCCCTTTTATAAGAAAGTCTAACAGCATTGCTTGTGTGAGGCTTTTGAGATTTTCAGCTGAAGACAAGTGCTTGGGGTAGATAATGCTATTTCCTCTCCACTCCTGCCCATGAAAATGCATTTATACTTAGCTGAGACACAGGCTGTTAAATTGCTGTTTTTTTCTTTCAGTGGTGCTCTGCTGGAAAGACTTGGCATCACATCAAATTGATAACAGACAGTCGTTCAGCACCAGAGTGCCACCGCTGCCTCCAGCATCACCAGGAGGGGGGAAGCCAAGAGAGGGGCAGGCAAAAGCAAAGGTAGTAGCTTTGATTTCTGCCCATCTGACCTGGGACCTCTCCTCCCCAACCCTGCAAGGCCCTCCCTCCTTGTCTGGCTGTGAAGGAGAGAGAAGCCAGCCTGATTTGCTGTGAGAAGCTTCCTAGAGCCTCTCTCACCCACGGTGAGGTTACCCGGAGGCCAGCTGCTGCCTTACAAAGGAAAAAACCACGGGCTCCTGTGGTGGTGACAGATAAAAAGCCTTTGCTGAAACGAAGTAATTTGGATTGCCAAATGGCCAGCTGTGTGCCTCCCAGCCAGCTCCATGGGGCACTTGATGTCCCTTTTCCTCTTCTTCTTATGTAGTGCCTGTGCTGGCTGTGCCCACTGCCCACTTCTCACCTGGGGCAGGTAAAACTCTGCTTGCCTCTTCCAGCAAGGCTGAGTGAGGATAACGTGAATCCACTGTCCCACTCCTGGACATTGGAAAAGGGTCCTCTAGCTTCAAGGATGTTATTTTCACTAAAGGAGCTCCAGTTTCCCTCTGTGGAAAGTTTGCTTTTTTTCATCCCACTCCAACTTTTTGTCTCTTCTTCACCTACTTTTAGTTGTAGGGTGCTTAGGTCTCAACCCCTAATATCACTCAACCTTCAGTCTTCAAACCCTTCACTTTTTCCTGCCCAAGGGCTGTAGGAGGACCTGCCTTAAAATGAACCATTTTGTGCTGCATAGCCATGAAAAACAGCCAGCTTTTTAGTCGCAAGGAGGGGCATGTCATATGAATATTGTCAAGGAAATCAGCAAATATCTTCACTTTTTTTTTTTTCTCTTTCTCATGAGCACTGAGTTAAAGTGAGTGTGAGTAGTATTTGAATTTATGTTCTGCAGCAATAGATGGGTTTTAAGGGCTTGGTTGTTTGAAATATATTTATTCTTAAATACATGCTTGATCTCATCTGCTTTTAAAATGCTGCCAGGAAGGCTTCATGACAGTGCCCTCTGGAGACAGAGGGGAGAGGGAAGGAGGCTGTTGGCAATGTCTGTGGTATTTGGGTGGGCTCACTGTGCTAGGAGGAGTAATATGGGGCTGGCAGGCTGCAGCTCTTCACCCTGTGCTGAGACAGTGCAAACCTGCCATGTGTAGAGCAGCCCCCATGGTCCAGCTAACAGCCTTCATTCATCTTTCTTGCACTCAACATTTCTAAGTGTTTATGGAGCTGATGTACAGCATAAACCTCATGTCTGGGTTAGACTTTGGCTCCCATCGAGCTACTTTGGCCAGTGTCAGTTTGGCCTCAGGGTGGTGTTGAGCAGGGCATAAATCACACCCTAAGACACTGAGACACAAGTTTCTTCATTTGTCTTGTGTCTGGAGATAAGAAGTCTAAAACCAGAGTTTTTCCAGCCACAGGTTTGTTTCTTTTCCAGCTCTTTCAGAGGAGATGAATATTGGGAGGATGGGCATAAAGCACTATCAAAGGGGAAAATCCTAAAAGCTCATGTCTCTCACTAGACCTCACTCCCCATAACCTTTTCCTGTGCCATGGTTGTCTCCCTGGGAAGGAGATCTCACCATACAATCAGTGTTGTTGATGAAAATATGATTCTGATTGACCAGGATGACCTTTTATTTCAGTTGGGTGCTCAGAATTGCGGTGGTTTGGGCAGAAAAGGAACTATCTGAAATAAACAAACTGAAATAATTTTCTCACTGTACAAAAAAAAAATATCTTGATTTCTGAACTTTATTTACATTTATTCTTCAAACAGATGTTTTTATACAGCTTAGGCTATCTCCTTTTCTTCACCTTTTTTGCATTCAGACAGCAGCATTTCCTTTAATAATATTTTCCTAAAACCTTTAGCTTTTCAAAGGAAGGTCTATACAAACTTCATCAAGCCTTTTGCCAAGAAAAAATGCATATGAAAACCTTTAGCTTTGCAAAGGAAGGTCTATACAAACTGCTTCATCAAGCCTTTTGCCAAGAAAAATGCTTAAGAAGTCCCTTGTAATAAGCTCAATTCCCTTTCTTTTAACACATCAGTGGGTCTAGAGCATGAATTCTCCAGGGACCAGTGCTCTATAAATATCTTTGATGGATAAATTACAAACTGCCACACACTAGAGCAGGTTTTACTTGTGTTGTGCAGTGAAGGGCAAGGGAACTAACCAAAATAAGCACAGCGTTGCTGGTGGAATGGAATTTATCATGAGGACTTGGTTTGCCAAGTGTTGTCACAGCTATTTTCTTTACCTAAGCACAGAAATAGAAATACAGTAATTACTGTTGGTAAATGCCATTTCACACTGCTGACTGCTGCACTTTGCAAGGACTCTCGTTACTATACAATCATCGCCAGTTTTGACAAATTATATCTGATTAATGAAAACAATATTTCTAAATCAAACATACCTCCTGAGAAGTCACCTTCTTGGTAGGGAAGAAGTATGAAGGAATTTCATTAGGGTTTTTCAGAACTGTGGAGGTCCCAGGTGTGCTGCCTGTGGTATCAGTAGTTATCAATTATCCCAAAAAGGGGCACTGATTGAAACGAGCAGAATGGTTTAAAACAGATGCAGGAAAGGCTGCTGTGAAAACAGGTGGTGAGCTTCTGGAGCTTGACACCACTGGACATGAATGAGGACAAGTCAGCAGGTTGAAGAAGGGATTAAACACATCTGTGCCCAACAAGCAGATAAACTGAAACTGGCAGGAATATGCAGTTAATCTAGTAAAAGTAAAGTATGAGAAACTGTTGAGGCTCCTGTGCTCCCATAAATAAACTCTTTCACTGTCATCACTGAGATCAGTATTGGGTAAGACTCTGTTGTCTAACCCAGCAACACATTATTGTCCTTAAAAACTGGAAAACACAAAACTGTTGCTTCTGCCATAGATGCCAGCAGAGAAAGCTTTGGTGTGTTCCTCTGGAGTGGAGGGTGGAGGGAATGGGACACCCAGCCCAGCATTAGGGCTGACCTTTTTAAAAAGTCTGAAAGTGCACAAGGTAGAAAAGATCCCTTCCAAAAATGTAGGGGATTACTCTGAAATTCAGCTGCTTACCTGTATGCACTATTGTTAAATGTATGTTTATACAGCATAGAGTTATTTTCTTAAAATTTTGTTGTTGCTGTTTTCATTTTGCCTATATCTTCATATGTTTAGGGAATATGGCTGGCAAAGAAACCCAGTGAGGCAGCTTGAACTTAGGTGTCCAAATTTGCCTGGAATACCTTTCAGCTGCCTTCATCTGTATCAGGATCTGTTTCTTTCTCTTCTCTTTCTTAGAAGTCTTTGGGGATCCAACAATGGCCAGAAGACACAAATATAATTGCAAGAAATCTTTTGTTTCCATCTCCCTTCCCTCTGCTTAGACCTGTTCTCAGTGGGAGGTTTAATCTAGTTAACACTTTTTGCTGAGAAAAGCACATTTTATGTTTTGCTTTAATTTTAAAGTAAGTTTACATCCTCTTCTTACTGAATTGAAAGCACAGTCTCTGTTCCTTCCATGTCATTCATCACAGCCCTAACAGGGAGAGACTGAAGACAGGTTCCACTGGGAGACATCTGTGCAAACATTACTGCTGCCTTTCTATCCATCAGGTTTTAATCTGGACCACTGCATTTTTCATTTTTCCTTCGTTCCTGTGCTTCTCAGAGCCTGTGCAGCAAGCTCTGGTTTCTTTATGCTCATTATAAACTGCCCAGAAGCCGCTGTCATTGACTGAGACCCCACTGTGTGAGAGGAAGGAGACAGCTGCCATCTCCAAAGCTGTTTTGGGGGTGGACTTGAAAGCATTTGTGCCTTCAAAACCCCGAGAATAAAACCAATGTGTCATATACAGCTGTCCGAGTCATAAAAAGCATTTCAGGGTAAGTTAGGGCTCGTCCCATGGAGTGGTTACTGAGGTGAAAATGCAGCAGTCTCTTGTTATAGAAAAAGGGGTTAAGTCCAACTATCTGACTTAAGGTCCATTTATAAAGTATTTTCAGTATTTTATTTATTCACCTATCTAACAATTTAATACTAATAATAGAGCTTAGAGGCAGAAGTCAAGAGTAGGGCTTACTGTGTTAGTTTCTCTGTCAAAGCCTAATAATCTGCAGAGACAGAACTTTCCTCAAAAAATACTCAGTTTTCTTGTGGCAGTGCCCAAGCATTGAATTTTATGGAATTCAAATTGAAAGCTCTATTTGTAAGTTCTTGAATTACCAGAAATGTTGATGCCCAGAATTTACATTAACTTCACGAACTTCAACATCTTTCTGGAAACAAAACAAGAATGCTACTTAGATTTCTAACTTGTCATCTGAACTCATGCACCAAATTCTCAGAAACTCCCAAAATGATGCCTTCAGCACACAGAGCTGAGAACTTTTTCTCTCCTCTTGCTGACAGTGGTTTTACAATTCTGATTTATTCCGAGCTTTATTCTCTGTACTTTTTAGTCTTTAATAGAGTCTCATATTGTAATCACAGCTGAAATCTGCAGATTATGCTGTGACAATAAATTATTCAGATGGGCTACTTAGACTTCATTTTACCAAAATGGTTCCATCTCTATCAATGATTGACAGTTATTTCTGAGCATTATTTAGCCTTTCACATCACAAATCAGGACCCCTGCTTATTGCCAGCTCCAGCTTCTAGTGCCAGATTCCCATCTGGCATTGTAACGGGGAGTATTTGAGTAGGACATGCTGCCTTTTTTTAGTATCAAATCCATAAGGCTCACAATGAAAAAACAGCTTCTTTTATCTACTGAGCTCCAGCTTATGTATTCTGTAAATCATTTTAACTTCTCAAATGTCAAGATGACTTTAATAGCCCTAATTGAATGGAAAAAGGAGCTGAAACTCAGATGTTGAGTTGGAACTCTCAAAGAGGTAAAAAGCATCTTTTTCAATCGCCCCTCTATTAAGAAAAGGAAGTCAAGCACTGTGTTGTGTAGACATTTCCATCATGTTCCTCCCTGAACAGTAATTAGTTCTGCTCCTGCTGTGCCACCCAGCTGGGCCTCTGGGGGATGACAGGGCTCTCTAACAAGGTGTAAGGATCCACACCGGCACCTGTGATGCCCTATCAAGCCCTTTTGGTGGATGCAGGCTCTCGTGACCTCTCAAATCTCTGATGCCTAGTGTCCTCCTGCGTGACTCCCTCCTCTTGCCTCCTGTGCAAGGAGTTGTCTGCTCTGCTGGCCAGGTGTGTGGCCAGGGCTTTTCTGTGGTCTGACTGTGATGTCCCTCCAATGAGACCTTCACGTGTCCTTGTCTGGTGGCTTGTTACCAGCACGTGTCTCGTGCACAGCCAGCTGCTGGGCCAAGGCAGTGGGTCCTGGAGAGACCAGACTGTACGGGCAGGAATCTTGCATCTCCAGTCTCAGCTTAGTGTGCTAAGCCCCAGATCCCTCAGCCTTTGCTGTTATCACATATATGTAACAACAAGCAAAGAAAGCAGGCAATCTCAAGAGGTATTAGAGGATCAGAAATTTCAAAGCTAATTTAAAAGTGATTGCCTAGCAAACAAACAGACAAATCTCTCAGATGATTCCTCTGTGCCCTGTTTTTATTAAATGAGATTTTATTTTTCATGATTGAGAGAAGCCAATTAATCTTATCAATGGCATTTTATGGTCAGTTGTCACAAAATTATCTCCCAAAATACCTTCTTCTCTCTTGATGATGAAGCTTTTTACAAGGCTTTTCTCCCTTTGAGGGATTTTTTTTTTGCACTTATTTTCCTTAGGAAATACATGAATGCGTACAGATCATCTTCTGCTGTCAGAAATTCATCTGTCATGTTTCAAGCATAAATGAAACATGACATGAGCCTTTTAAAATGCACTGTATTATCCTATCTCCTCTTTTTCTTTGGAATTGCCTCTAAAATTCAGTGTCACAAATTCTTCTCTGAGAAATCAAAGCAAGTAAATTCAGTGTTACTGTCAAGATTTTTCTCTGCTCCTAATATCTAAATGAGATACCAGGAGAAAAAGTATTGAAACCAGCTGATTTTTCAGACAAGGTTTATGTGAGTTATCAGAAAATTGTAGTTTCCCTGTCTTCATTTCTCATTCTTTCTCCTACTCACACCAAAGAAAACATCTTTGTTTTAGAGCTAGCACCTTTCTCTCTATGTGTCTGTCTTGCTGGAGGATTTCTCATTGTTTCACACAGGTGGGTAGGGAGATCTGGATTTCTACCTTAGCTAAACTACTTAGTGCATCATTGTTGTCCTGTGGCAGAGACAGTCCCTGTTACATCCATTTCATGACTTCTTTGGAACTCAATAGTTTGTGTGATGAGTGACATGCTCTCTGTCAACAAATGACTGATTGAATGCATGTACAGGGTTAAATTTGAATATGAAGTGCATGGTATCAATCTGATTACACACATTTAATATGTCATGTATGTAGAAGTACTAGTAAGAGCCAGAAGCTGTGAATATTTGATATTAATATCAAATGGCCTTGAACATCATGAATTTCTGTGTATTTAGCAGTGGAAACAGCAATTGACAGAAAGATGGAATACTAAGTATTGAGGCATTTAAATATATTTATATACAAAGCACAGTTCACTCCTAAATAAGTGGGATAGAAGTAGATTTGAAAGAAAGTTGGAATGATAAGCAAGGAGGAGGAGTGGAAGGACAGCTTCTATACACAAAGGTGGCTTCCCAGCTATTGCTGACTGCTGCATTCATGAAGCATAAATGCATACATGGGTGTGGATATATATGTGTGAGTATGTAGTGCTACTACTGCCTATTCTTGGGCACTGAAAGGACACGAGTTAGCTCACTTGAAGGAATGCTGACTTGTTCTATACAAATCAAAAGTCTAAAGTAGTGCAATTTATTAAAATGAACTATACTGCCAGCTCCACCATTGCAAGCTCTGCCATAACTTCATTGTCTGGTTCTTGCCAAGTGAGAAAAGCATAGTTGTTTTGTCATATTGTATTCCATTCATTCTGCAACCTGACATAAACAAGCTCACATTCAGCATTATCCCAAGCAAACCACAGATTTGCCCTTTGTTTGACCATCTGTTATGTTTGCAGTTCCTAGAGAACAAATTCTAATTATAGGATGTAAGTCTTTGTGGATGTAGCCTTAGATGGCTGGAATAAGAGGCCTTACTCTATTAAAAGAGGTTTTCAGCTTTCAGATTTAAAGCTGTATCAGGTCTCTGACCTAAAACAGTGTCATTATCAGAGTCACTGAAAGACTAATTGCTGTGCCCCAGGACTTTGATAAGTGCTACGTTTTACCCGATTCTGAAGAGGGATATTGAGGGTGCTGAACAGAAAAAGGGCAACCAAGGATCTGATTCTTGCTCACATTAGGCCCCATCAGTCTGTGGAGGAGCATATGGATAAAAAGAGCAGGAAATTATATTAGAAGTTTCCAGAGAAATAAGATGTGTCATGATAGACCCATTTTTTTGCACAAGCACAAGTTAAAATCACATATCATAATGCCTCTTTCGGAGTTAAGGAAAAACAAGTTAACTGGCATGCTTTTCCTTACTATTTGACAGTGTAGCCTTATTGCCATCTAGAATTTTTACTAATTCACTGTGAAAATTTCAGTGGCCTTGTTCTGCTGATCAGAACAGCATTTAATTTCTGCTGGCATTTAATTTCCTGAGCTACCTGCAGTCTGCTTCTGGTTCTTGTGACTCCTGTGAGTAGGGTCCTTAGAGTACAAACAAGTCCTTTCTAATGAAAGCTGCCCAGGGAGGACTGCCAGATGTTCCACATCTGGGAACATCTCCAGAACCTGCACACGCACAGCCAGCCAGCACTGCCCTGCCTTCTGCCTCCAGCTCCCATCTGGCCCAGAAAATGATTTGGGATCTATTTGCCAATAAATATTCTTTGGTGAGTGAGCTGAGTCAGCTGTGCAGGTGACTGCAAAGACCTCTTGTACCCTCTCTTTCTTGTTGGCAATATCAATGAGCCACCTTGCTCCCTCCTCATTTATTCCCTGGCAATAGGAAACGAGGAGAAGGACTCCCTTAGTCATTCCTAACCTGGGGAGACCATTGTAGAAATGAGCTGGAGTGTGGGACTGTCCTTGCTAAGTGGTTCCCTGGGGAAAGGTTAGTACTAATAGGTATGTTTCCACATTTTTTAAAACATCAATCAGGTTTAAGCATTTTCTGGCCACCAGGAGATGTGATGATGAATCTCTGCTGCCGTGGTCAAGGCAGGCAATAGAAGTGTCAGCCACACACCAAACCCACTGCTCCTTATGTGACAGAAAAGAAATTATACCAGAGGAAAGATGATGCCTTGAGAAAAGTAGACTTCTTATTTCAACAAATATTTGAAAATTTTTAGAATATGAAGGGACCAGTGTTTTATTTGCTTTTTGATGGCACATTGCCTAAAAGTTGTGATTCCCTATTCTTTATTTGCTGGTGACTTCAAGTGATACCAACTTCCCATGCTGCCATCCCCAAAAGTCTGGTCCTGGTGGTGACACTTGCTGTCTGCCTTGGCCGAGTGGAGCCCACCTTGCTTTGAGGCTCACCTTGATTTTTCACAGCATTAAAAGGAAGAGTGATGCCACTGATACATGAGGAATAAATTCCTCTGGAGGCTGATGATGGTAGTATGGAATTCTGGTTCAGTCTGGAGGGAAAGCAGCAAGAAAAGTTGTTTCAGTGAGTGCTGCTAAACTGGGTTTGAGCTGCAAAGCACCTTTGGGGGCTGGAGCTTTCCTAGCGTCTCACCACGGAGGAGATGGGTCATAGGGAGTCCAGGGGATTTGTTTTTTAGAGTCCATCTTGACAGCTGTCCCTTACACTTGTGGCACTTTTCTGACCTGTAGGAGAGTCATCTTTGGCCACTGCTGGAGCTGCACACTAGTCAGTAAAGGGCTGTCAGGTTGTATGATGCTTATGAGGTTGTTTCTATGTCTATATTATTATATTGTCATTCCTGCAAGCTAAAAATGATTCTCTCTTGAGTTAAATGGCATCTGCTGATGGCTCTTGCAGAATGCCAAATATCTGAGAAGAAGGAGGTGATTTTTTCCTGTTGACTTATACCTTCTTTAACAGGTATACCTATCTTGTTTAGCAGATATACGGGATTGAAGAATAGAAAAGAGGTTACAAATCACAGCAATAGCTACGTACTCTCAAATTTCAGTTTTACACACATCTGTCTGGCATCTTGTGTGCTGAAATGCCTCACTGGCACACATATATTTAGAAAATTGGTACTATGTTGCTAAAGCTTTCTAGTGCCACTCAGATTTCAGAGCAGATTCCATCCCTCAAATAGATAAGAAGGGGAAAACCAGGGAAACTACTAAAAGATTTGAAAGCTGCTCAAGACCTTGGTGGAGAAAGACAAGAAAGAATATAAAACTGTTCTATGCATTTATTATTGACCTTAAATTTTTATAAGGCTAGTTATTCTGTTCTGATTTTTTTTCTGATATCAAGGGGTAGTATTAAAATGTCACTCTTACAACACAAGAAAGCAATTTTTGAAAAAAGCCCCTCACATAAAATAATCTAAATATCTCTGAAAAGCAAGAAAAGGTGATTTAATTAAAGATTTTAAAACTGATTTGCCATGATTTGTATTATCATGCAAATACATCTTCAGTGGGTTGCTGTTGCAGTTGGAAATTTCTGCTCCAGCCTTGTTCATTTTTTTGTTAAGAAAAACAAAGCCTCATTTTTTTGGTGATCCTTTATACTCTTTTTTTTTTTTTTTTTTCTTGTGTAGTTTATTCTAACACAAAATAAATGGAAAATGTCACACCTTTCCAACAGAATACTTTGTCATAACAGAACTCGTCTGAGAATTACTTTGTAAAAAATGGGGACAGTAGTGAATTGATGATTTGGCAACACGCCTGGTCTCACAAAAGATATATTTTAGGTTAGAATCAGGTTTTCCAGAATATTTTATCATCCAATTCCATCTTGTCCCATCAGAAACTTCCTCACAAACAGTAACCTGAAATAATGTCAGCATACATTGTGTTATGACTTTTTAGATTTTTCCCACCTGTCATTACACAATCACAGGAGAAGCTGTCTGAACAGGTGTGAAAACAAAATGTCTGTGCTGTTGAGGAGCATTCTACTCCTTGAAACACATCTTGTCTCCTCTGTTGCATGCTCCCCAGGTGCATCTAATAACACTAATAACATCATATGTCACAAAGCTGCACTCTGACTAAATATGGCCACTGACTGGTGATCTCAAGTGCCCTCAGCACTGGTCACAGTGGATTAATAAATTCACCGTGCAGCATTGAAAAAGACATGTGCAATAAATTACATTTTTTCTGGCACTGGAGCATCCACACAGATATGTTCAGGTTAGTCCTTAATGAAAACTAGACTCCTTTGTCTCTTAGTTTGAAGCAAAGAACAAACAGTAAGGAGATGGACCAAGAGCAGTGGCAGAAGCACCATAAAATGCTGGTGAGTACATGGGAAAAAAGTTCCTTCTTGGAGGCATCTGTGTTGTGGATCTGTGTCTCCATTATCCAGGCCTGGGGCTTTCTGATTTCTAACCTGTGTAAGGGCATTGTATCACGTTTGTTGGAAATGAAAGATGAAGAACAACTTTTTTTTTCACCAACAAATATTAAGGTTCTGCCTCATTATACCTAGTGTTTCCAAATAATAGATGATGCAGAGAGGATTGGAACACGGTGTTTTGTTTGTCCTGGTGTTAATGAGCATTTGAAATGTTGATGTGTAGGCAAATCTATTTCTGTTTTAATATTTTGCATATATATTACTATATAATGCCTTGTGGGGGGAATAGGAATTTAACATCTAAATATATTAATATTCAACAAATAGTGGTGTGTACAAAATAGAAGAAGAAATTATTTTTTTCCCCTTAAAACATAGCAGCCAATGTTAATTTGGCTTCATGCAAGCTATTACAATGGCTGTACTAATTTGTCTCTCTAATTTAGGGCTGATATTAGTGTTTTTTCTTCAGGAAATACACAGCTCTTTGCTTGTTTTCATTTAGGTCACCTCATCATAGTCTGAAATGATGTACAGTGGCAGGAAGGGGTTTGGTATCCCTTTCAGTTTGCCAGTGGAAGATTTCACAAGTGCCTTGAGCCGAATCAGCGCAAATCCCAAATGGAAATAAGATGCTTCTTTTTAACATGTTGTAGGCAACCAGAGGTACATGGTATCCTCAGCTGTCTGGATTGCCATGGCCTGAAGTCTCTGATCAAGCCTCTGTGTCCCTCTAGAAGACTCGTGCTGGCCTCACGTCATGACATTGACATTGGTGACCCAGCAGTAACTGGATTACATTCCACATTCTGATTATGAAGACCAGAATAAATAATCCTGGAGGTTCCTTCTGCTCTTAAAATACATAAATCAATTAATTTACTGGTTTCCTTAATATGATTTAAATAAATTATGGAGACATTTCTGTATGAAAAGAGTGGGAGGGAAGGAGAGAGGTTTATGGTCAAGTGAGAGTCACTAATTTATAAACTGGGGCTATGCTGGTTCCTTTTGCCCTTGATTGATAGTGGTGTGAATATGACATCATTTTTGTTGGACTTTGTCATCCACTGAAGTTACTGAAAGAGTTTCACTGAGCCTGGAGGGCACTCCTGTCCTGGTGAGCAGTCATAGAAGGCTTTCATGAGTACAACAGTATTCAGTAGAAATTTTGCTGGCATGAGTTTAGACTGTGTGATTCTGTGTACCCAGTTACAAATAAGTAATGCAAGATGCTGCCACCATATGCCATAGATATATAAAGGGTGCCAAAAAGAAAGGCTTTCATCTAGCTCTGTGAATTTGGCAAAGAGCAATGAATACATGAATAGATCTCCAGATAAATTATATGGATGAGTGTGTTTCACAGGTTACAAAATACTTTTAAAGCATACAAGGTATGTTCTTAGCTTGTAAGTATTTAAAACACAATAAACATCAAGCTTATCCTGGTTCCATTTGCTTTGCTTCATTCTCATTTTCTCTTGTATTGAAGTAACAACTGATCATGCAGTCTGCTTATCTTCCTCATTAACGAGATTTCAGTTTAACTCGTTATGCTCCCACCATTGTATTTTTTTCCTGTAATACTTCTTGATTCATGTAATCCCTTCCTAAAAAGATGAAATGCTGGGATTTGTAATTGGAATAACCTTTACTTATGAGATTGTAATGGTTTCTTTCCTCTAAATTGATTTAAATCAACACAATTAAATTAATTTCTTTCTTGTGCCTCTGTCAGTTGTACTAAACTAATATTCTAATATTGCAGTAGGGTCTATAATGTTGTTTATATAATGTTATTTCCTGTCCTGGCACAGGGGTTACTGGACTTGCACCCTGTGCAAGATGTACCTCCCTTCTAGTACAAATGCCAGTGTGCTTCAGCTACTTATCCTCATGCCCTAGATTTGTACTTGGGCTTTTTTCCTGTTCTGCTACATGCAAATATAGGAGTAGTCTCACTTCAATACTTGTAGACACCTACAGTTTTCATTTGGAGTATTTTGGTAAACTGGCAACTGCTTTGATATTTACTTTAGCAGGTGGTTGGAATACAAGATTGTTCATTTAGAAGTAGACTTTTTAAAAATCTAACAATTTAAGTGGAGTGTGAAGTCAAGCAAATCTTGAGATATATGAAATACAAGAGCTCCAATATAGAGCTTTGGTGACTGTATACAGACACTTTTTTTTTTCTCCAATGAATGGATGCTTTTGTGACTCTTTTGTTCCCTTTGGAACTCCTTTTTACAAAACCCCTAATTAAAATTAACAATTCAAGGATGACTTCAGAATATTTATATTTTTTTCTGCTTATGCCTTCTACTGGAATATATTAGTTCTTGTTCCTCTAGAGCAATGGAAGATTATTGAAAGAGGAAAGCAACTTTTCAAATAACATTAGATTAGTTTTTATTGTTTAAGTTGTTTCCAGGTGATACTTTTCACCAGATCTTTTAAAATCAATATTATTTTAACTTCTCTCCATCTCAGCCTACACAACTTCCATCTGCATGCACATTTTTTTACTGAGAGCAATAAAATTAATTAGATTCAGAGGGACTTTTTTTTTCTTACTCTATTTTTGACTTCTTACCTTTTCAAGATTTCTTCCAATTTCAAAAATTCTCACAGGAAGAAGGAGAAAAATAAAAAATGTGATTAATTGCTATTTTAACACCCTTGAAACTGATACTCAAGCCTGAGAAAGTTTTCAGAAGATCAGAGAAACTGGGGGAAAAAAGAATGAAATTAGAAAATGACAGGCATTTGGTGACAGAGAGAGAAAAGGGAAAGAATAAAGAGAAAACACATCACCCCCAACTTCATCTTGGATTTTCAACATCTAATATTGAATGAAAATAAAACTGTGGAGGTAATAAATTGGAAATATTTGTTTAGTTTTAAATACTATTAATGAAAACATTTTATGAATATCAAAATGAAGTTAAGGCACTTAAATTACCCCTGATTTAGGAGTTTGCTTAGAGTTCACACGTTACTTGCAGACATGATTATGGCAAGATCCTTCCTGCCCTTTGCAGAATTCACAGAATCACAGAATCACTGGGTTGGAAGAGACCTTCAAGATCATTGAGTCCAACCCCTGTCCCAACACCTCAACTAAACCATGGCATTGAGTGCCACATCCAGTCTTTTTTTAAACAAATCCAGGGATGGGGACTCCACCACCTCCCTGGGCAGACCATTCCAGTACTTTATCACCCTTTCTATAAAAAACTTCTTCCTAATATCCAGCCAATATTTCCCTTGGTGCAGCTTAAGTCTGTGTCCTCTCATTCTGTCGGTGCCTGGAGAAAGAGCCCAACCCCACCTGAGCACAGCCACCTTTCAGGGAGTTGGAGAGAGTGATAAGGTCACCCCTGAGCCTCCTTTTCTCCAGGCTAAACACCCCCAGCTCCCAGAAAACCTAAGCAGCTGAAGCACTTGTTCTCTAGGGAGGACTGAACCTGTGTCTTCATCCAGATGCCCCCTGTCTTATTTGGAGAGAGGCAGTTATAGCATCACACATCTGGAAATGCAGTAGTTGAGGGGCAGGTTTGGAGTAGCAGATGTGTGTGATCATAACTTAGCCTCTGGTTAGGGCAGGCACACAGCCATAGCTAAAATGTATATGCATTTACATTAGACCACAATTACAAGCCAGGAAATAGTTCTGGGGCCTCAGACAATACACATGTGACTTTAAGATGAGTATTTTCCTTTTTTTTTTTTTTTTTTTTTTTTTTCATTTAAATTTACCACCACAGCTGT
The DNA here is from genome assembly GCF_024509145.1 of Vidua macroura. Lineage (NCBI taxonomy): Eukaryota > Metazoa > Chordata > Aves > Passeriformes > Viduidae > Vidua > Vidua macroura. The sequence goes on from NC_071573.1 coordinate 81,301,202, forward strand.
GGCAATTGAGTCTGCCTGCCCAGAGTGGATTGAGAAACAAGATTGAAACAATATTCTGGCAAAGGACTCACTCCAAAGTCTAATAGATCTGCACTTGGCTGCCTGCAGAGAAAAAGTGAGCAGTAGCCACGTGGCAAAGTACTTCTGGCTGTCCAAGAAGAGCCACAAAAGAGGAGAGCAAGAGTTTCTGCAAGCTGGAAGTCACCCAGCACAGTGCAATTTGGCTCCTCATTCCCTGGAAAGACTTCTCATGGAAAAAACACCTTTAAGATTCCAAACAAAGCCATTGAATAGGTAGAAAAAACACATAGAGAACTTCAGGGACTAGAAGTGAGATGCAGGAATTCAGTTAAATGGTGAAATGCCCTTGAGTATACAATGGATTTTGTCCCACTCCAAGTCTTTAAACTCAGACTACACCTTATGGAGACAAGTACTTTGTGTGTGGCAGACGTCAGCCAAGAGCTCCAGATTGAATTCACTGTGTCAGGTGATCACAAAATGGCACACTTGAGCACTGGATTTGATGCTTTGGTTAACAATTAGTAAAATTGCAGTTTATAAGAACTTAATTTTATTGCTCAGGCTTTGAGTTCTTTCCCAAATACTCACTATATATAATTGGCTAGATGATATTCAGGGCAACAGCTCATTCTTAGACCTGTGTATAGATAAATTGCTCCCTTCATGGTTTCTTCACAGTGGTCTGATATGGAGAAGAACAGAGACATAGAGCTGCTGATGATATTTTGAGAGAGATTTGATATGAAGGAGTTGCTATAAGCCTCATGAGATCTTCCATATCCTGTGTGTATTATCAAAACAACTCCCTGGAAGATGTAAAATTTGGAATGCAACAAGGAGTACTAGCAGACCATTAAGACAGGGTGGAGATTGGCACAAAGAAACTTATAAGCTATTTGTTTTGTGATGGACACTGTGGGGGGGTGACAAAATCTGCCATCAATGGAAACATTTGGAACACTGGGAATAAACCTTATTGGTTTAATGCACTTTTTCCTATACTTGCTAAAGAGAAAAAAAAAAAAAATCCAGGTCCTTGGATCAGTCTTGATGTTTATTTGAATAAACTTCTAGCAGAGTGCAAAGCATTTCTGAGAAATGAGAAAAAGACAGAATGGCAATTCTGAAAACAAAATTGCAAGAAAAGGTAATATAAAAGTAATGTACAATTTGGTAATAGTGTGCTAAGTAAATTATTAGATTGCAGAGTTGGGAAGAAACTAGATGTATTCTCGTGCCTGTTCAGTTAAAAAGAAACATAAAGGTTCTGTAAAGAGTGTTAATGTGTTGCATATATTATCTTCTACCTGAAATGGGAATGCTAACGAGTTGCAAAGAAAGTTATTGTGACACTAATTTATTTAAAAGAACTCTTTGAAACTTGTGCTGTTGGCTGATTTGGAGTTTGATTTAGGATGAACAACCAGGACAATTGCCTCCAAAGAGGAGCTTTGCAAGGTTAAAATGGGGAATAGAGGAAGAGAACATGTGCCTGGCCAAAGTCTGATGACATGTGTATGCAAACTCATGGCATTCCTTCTGTTCTAGGGCAAAAAACTCTGTGGTTTGTGGTGTGGTTTTTGTTTGTTTATTTTTTTTATTTTTGTTTTTGTTTTTTTTTTTTTGTTTGTGTTTTTGTTTTTGTATTGCTGATTTTGTTTTCTTGTTTTTAATTCTAAAATAACATTTCTTAAAAATAAGGAATATTTAATGAATAGCAAAACTTCCATCAAGAAAGACAGACCATGGAAAACCTGGTACATATCAAAGAGAGAATCAACATGTAAAACTGAGCTGAGGCTATTAATATAAAATTAATTATATGGTGTTAGTTCACTTAATAAAACCTTTAGTTCAGAGGTGTCCAGACAAGCTGACCCAGGAGACCCAGTGGGAGGGCAGTGGAGGAATTGTCACCAAGATTTAAAAAAAAAAAAAAGTTAAAATAAAGGCCTAGATGCTCTGCTGAAGCAGAACATGGTGTCTGAATCCTTAGAGCTCTTGTAAACAACCATATGCCATGTTGGCAGCAGCTGGGGTAGGTAAAATGCCTCCACTGTCAGTCTTCACCTTGAGGGTTTTTTCTTTGTTCAGGTAGGTACCAAAGTTAGGTGAGTCGGGCTGTTGAGAAATTTTCATTTGCCTAATTTCTGATCTTCCAGACGTGGCTCACAGCTCATAAATTGATGGTATTTCAGCCCTGCAGTCATCCTTGTGCCTGTGACAGATACACCAAATGGGAGCTCTTGCCAGCAATCCCATGCCAGAACCCTGACCAAGCACACTTTTCCAGCTTGCTGTACTCCATGTTCACACATAAGGGTCTACCTTGTATTGCCTTGCCTCTTACATTCATATTCTTTCTAAATAAAAGAGAATTTTTCTCATTCATTGGAATAAAAATGCAGTTTGTTTATATAAATGTTTGCTAAATCCTGCTCTGCATTCCTTTAAGCCATAATATTAGACATTGTAATTGTTCTTTTTGTAACCACCCTGACAAGCTGAAGAGATTTATGACATTAGGTAGCCTAGGCAGAAGGCTCAAATAAATTAATCTTCACTGATGAAAACAAAAATCCTTGAGACTACTTCATGGATTTTAGGTTTAGTTGAATTGTTTTTATATATCAATTTCTCTTTTTACTTTGAAATTTACTTAGAGTAGTATTCTAAACACAAAAGATTTGAAACAGGATTTGTTCTCTGGCCATTTCCTGCATATTACAAGCCCTCTATGACTCAGAATCCTTGGACCGAGATAAGGAGGTCACTTCTTATACCTTGGTGGACCTCAGTGGAAGATTTTAATGTATTAATTCATGTCAGGTCCAGATTTCCCTGCCTGGCAGATGATTTGGTGGCCTGTGCTGGCAGGAAGGTGTCAGCTGAGGGATGAGGTGGGTGGGGACCCTGCTCTGAGAGAAGGGCACAGGGGGGTGGTGAGACCTGATGGGGAAGGGCTGGGTGGCCACCTCCACATCTGCCAGCTGAATAGTGCCAAGGCACAACGTGCCACTCAGATCACCTGTGTCTATTCAGTTTAGAGGTACCATTACTTTATCACAACACAGAAAATTTCTTGACCAGCTTGACATTTCTTCCTTACAAGCCCAGGCTCCCTTCCCTCTCACAGCCGGATTCTCTTGGAAATCTGCTGTTCACAAAAAGCAGCTGAGGCTTTGAAAGCACAACCTGATAGAAACCTAGGGAAAGGCCACTGTATATTTTGGTGATATGGTAGCTTTACACTTTCTAACAGGTATTTACCAATGTCTGCAATATTATTAGTAACTTTCTAAATCTTCTGCAGCTGATGAAAAGAAAAATGGAATGAAAACCTAGAAAGAGATGCTGCACACCAAAGTAACTTCAGTGCCCCTGAAAAACATATATTGAAAAGAGAACTGAGCTCTGCTTACTTCTGATGTAATCATCCATGCTGAGGTACTAAGTCACACTGATGGGTACAAGTAAAATGGAAGATAACAAAATGAGAATTCAAATATATAAACAGGTTTCTTTTGATGGCAACCTAATAAAGGAGGTAATTCTCTAAACATATTGTTCCCATTTTGTTTCTAATTACAGTGAACTACAAGGTTAGTTCTGCTCTTTAAGTGCACTTTAATTACTCTCTCAATGTTGACTTTCTGCATTATGATTCCTGTAGCACGCCATAGGAAATAGACGTTTAATTAACCAGATGTCACTCAATAAATCTTAACTTCTACTCTGAATTAGAAAAGCCAATGTTAATGGGCATAAAAGCACAAGGATTTTAGAAATAATTTACTTTTTATGTTCCTTTAGCTCTTTGTTATACTAAGGAAAATGTCTGTAATGAAGGAAAATTAAACTGATGCTTGTAAGCATTTAATTTTATGAAAAATAGGTCCACAAAGTAAAAATATGATTCTAACGATGATTGTAAGTGTTGACATTTCATAACATGTAGGAAAGGCAACTGATAAGGATGACGTTAACAGCAGGGTATGACTGCAGCCAGACATGTTGCCTCACTATCATATTTCACCTCATCTTGTCTCTACTTATTCATGAATTTATACAGCTACATGCAAAACCCACATTATACTCATACATTATTATACTCTTTACTGTGAGTGTGGTGAGGCACTGGAACAGGTTGCCCAGAGAAGCTGTGGGTGCCCCATCCGTGGAGGTGGTCAAGGCTGGATGGGGCTCTGAGGAACCTGGTCTAGTGATAGGTCTTTAAGGTCCCTTCCAGCCCAAACCATTCTATGAGTCTATGAATATTTTTGGCTTTTGGGGACTGGTTTTTATGTGTAGCTCTATAAGCTCACAGTCCCTGGTGATGCCATCGTGGTAGTCCAGAAATATTAGCTGTAATAGCAATACACAGGACATGTAGCAAGACAGAGTGACACAGATTCCCACTGTGTCAGCTGAGACCATTTCCTAGCTTTGGAGGAGGAGGGCAGGATTTTCCCTTAGACTCTGCTGATTGTCCCAACAGACCTGTATAGACCTAGTTTGTTTCACTCAGCATCCATCATGATAATGGTGCACCCATTAATCCTCCATTTGGAGGTTTTTAAGTATTTCTGGCAGCCTTAAGCCCAAAAGAACATAGCCTGGTTTTCAGGTTAGTGACAGCCTGACACATTCAGGTGTTTTAATAGCTGGGTGATCTCTTCGGATGTATTTCTCTGCTGTTTCTAGAAAAGTAAATGGGGCTCTCCACAGTAACTTGCAGCAGTACAATCCCTTTGCCTGACCTCCTCTTCTTAGGGTAGGTGTCTTATCAGAGACCTCAACCCTAGTCCTATTTCTCAAGTAATCTTGGTTTATATTATTGGAACCTCTCTACTACAGCTGCTTCATTTCTTTTCTCCATTCCCCCTATGTCAACAGAACTTCAGCCTTCCTTTACAATGTCACTGAACATGGCCAGAGTGCCATAAAAGAATACAACGGGCCACGTTCTCCTATTAATAATTGCAGTGCAAAGCTCCTATTAAAATTAATGGGCACTCCATGTGCATTGAAGTGTAAAAATAACCCCCCTATTCTCATATGCTATTCTGGTCTCTTCATTCTTTCTAACCTATGTTTCCACTTCCATTACACCTAATGAATGCTGTGGGAATGCAGTTCCTTCTCCCTGAGGTTAGTGGCATCAAAGCTGTCCCTCAGGCTCAGATTCATAGTGTGGCTGCCCAGGGTCTCTTCTTCAAAGTGGAACCAGGCACATGCTCTGCAGCTCTTGTGAGACCACGTTTTAGCATTTTCCAAGAGTGTTAATGTATGATAACAATACTGAATGTTTTTAGAAACCAAGCCAAATGCAAAGGTAGTAACATCAGGAAATATGCTAGTCCTGAAAAGTATCTGGGAAGTATTAATTGCTTTTCCAGTTTTGGTATTTGTCTCTTTTGTAATGTCCAGCCTACTTTTTGGCAGAACAAGGACAGCTTATAAAAGTTGGCCTCTCAGCTGAAAGGCACCTACCTGCTAATCTGATAAACCAACTGCTAGTTCTCTACTTGCACCTCCAGAGCAAGTTTTTCCATAAGTCCTCTATGCCCTGCTTGGAAATAGCAGCAGTCAGTACATTTTACAAATGGCATGATTGCATCCAACTAACATAAACAATGAAAATTAGGAAAAGAAAATGAATTATGTATGGGAATCCTCAAAGCTAGTAAGTTTGATAAAGCTTCCAGTAAAAAAATATTGCATAAATATATCTTTCAAAATTTGATGAAAATATTTCAAATGGGCATCCACAGCCTTAACACAGCCCATTTAAAAGACAAAACCCCATAGTTCAAAAGATCTTTAAAGAAAGATTTTGCTTTATTGAAGAGAACACATTACCAAAACTATGCCTCTGTGTTTGTTAGCATCGAAAAACATGAAAATTCTTGTGTAATCTCCCCTGCTCTGAGTTATCCAAAGGCACCAGTGCCAGGATTGAGGGCTCAGAGAGGGCTGCTCCCAGGAGAGCTGGCAAACCCATGCTGCAGCACTGGGAAGCTGTGGCTGCTGGTGCAAGGAGAGTTAATGCAGCGTGACGCTGGCTTTGCTCTTATGCTGGCTGCTGGTGAAATGTCACAGGACTGAAAAGAGGGAAAGGAATCCCAGGAGCACTGTCAGAGCTTTTTTTCTGGCCTCATGTGGGAAGATGCTGGTCCTATGGCTGAAACCACAGCAGAGCTGTGGGCATGCACAGCGGGGAGCCTGGCATGACTACCTGTGTGTTCCTGGCCACTTGTCTGTGCAGGGGAGGCAATGGGCTGGCACGGGGCAAAGCACCAACAGGAGGCAGGATGAGTGTCTGAACTCCTGACTCTCTTCATGACAGCACAACCTGGTAGTGGGCAGGAGTCTTCCTGGTGGGACTTTCAGACAATCCTGAACACCTTATTGCAGCTCCTTGCGTGCCTAGACCTAGTCTGGGTGCCCAAACATGTCCTCTGCTGGGTGGGCATTGCCTCTGTAGCTTACATGAAACTTCTTCATTTTTGTTATATAAAAACATTATTCCCAACTGATTAAAACTCCCTGTTAAACTCCAGATCTATTATCTTGTTTCTAACTTCCACCTGTGTCTTAGCTCTCCTAAAGGAAATCAGTCTTTGAAATACTTACCCCCGCAGCCCCCTGGAGTTACAAGGCTAGTCCAGATCTGAGAGAGCTTTGGGGGAAATATTTCAGGGTTAAGGCAAAAGATTCCAAAAGAGGCTCTAACCCCTGATGTGGTCCAAGATGTTTATTCTTGGAGGTTTCCAGGGCAGGAAGAGGGAAAGAGAGTGAACAGGGCATTATCTAGACTCCTGTTCAGGAAGAGATAATTGGCTCCCAGCCATTTGGGTCCAGAAAGGAAGGAAGGGTTAGACTAACATGGTTACAGCTACAGGGGTCTCTGGGGGGGAGAAAACCATTTCCCAGAGCGATGCAACAAGTCTTCAGTTGCTTAATTGAGCTCTGAGTTTAGGAAGGCATTACCATTCAGAAAACCTCCAGTGAGTTCTCATTTGTGTTAAATTGACCAGGTGACTCACCACCACCTTTTTAAGATAAAAATTCCCACAACTACAGTAATAGCTTCAACCTATAAAAATGAATAGTATCAGGCAAAATAGCCATTCAGTGGTGAAATGGCATTTCTCAAAAGGCAATTTTTGGGACCATACAGTACCCTCTTTGTATGCATGCCTATCTTATGACTATGCCTTTACTTGCCTCTTGAAAGCTGGACTTTTCGTAAGGGTTCCCACGTGGCTGATTATGCTGTTGTATAATTTAATAATATACTTCACATGTGCCATTTCAGAATATGTGAGGTGCCTTTTAATTACTCTATAATGATTTACTCTCCTTACTGAAGTCTAGTTAGCCTATCTGCAAAAGAAGATTCTTAAAGCAGCTGAGCTTTTGTAGCATTCTATTTATCCAGTAAATTTCCCGTCTCCCAAGGGACCTCTACTTTTCAGGAGTACTTTGTCAGGTGCCAGAGGAAAGGAAAGGAGATGGCCGCCCATAAGGAACAAACAAAAGCCTTGATCTTGAACAAACTGAAAAAATGAGATTTTGGCTTGTGTTTCTTTGGAAAGAAGCAATCATCCAGGCCACGGGCAGGATTCTCGGTAAGATTTGCTTCTTTGTAAACATTCAGTTTGGATCACTGGCTAGATGGAGACCTGTAGTTATCTAACTTGTTAAAAGCCACTCTGCTTATGTCATAAAATGTATATTGTACATTTCAGTAAAAGTTAAGTAAATAAGAATGAATGAATTCAAAGAAGAAAGCCATCTTTACTGAGCTTGGAAACTGCTAAAGTTGTGACTGGTAAACAGGAATGTGAAGCCAGAAATTAATAAATGAAGTGCTGTGTCAGGATTGTGTAGCAAGGGTTTGGTAACAAGGGGGACACAGGGGTGGCTCCTGGGAGAAGCTGCCAGAGGCTTTCCCCATATCTGACAGACACAATGCCAGCTGGTCCAGAGACTGGTCAAGGCAGAGCCCAGCAGGGACAGTGGTGGCGCCTCTGCGATGACATATTCAAGAAGTGTAGGGGGAGGAAACTGCCCAAAAGCCTGCAGCTGGAGAGAGGAATGAGGATATTTGAGAGGAACAGCCCTGCAGACTCCAAGGGCAGTGAAGAAGGAGGGGAGGACATGCTCCAGGTGCCAGAGCTGAGATTCCCCTGCAGCCTGAAGTGCAGACCAGGGTGAGGCAGCTGTGTCCCTGCAGCCCATGGACAACCATACTGCAGAAGAGATCCACCTGCAGCCCCTGGAGGAACCCACACCACAACAGGTGAGTGCCTGAAGGGGCCTGTGACCCTGTGCTGGAGCAGGCTCCTGGCAGGACCTGCAGCCCCATGGAGAGAGGAGCCCACATGGCAGGGCTTGTGACCCTGTGGGAGACCTCCCTCTTGAAAGCCTGTTTAAGATGTTTAATATCTGAGCGAGATCTACGTGTCAGATGGGGATGAAAGCTTCAAGACACTTGAAGCTTGACACTTGAATACTTGACACTTGACACTTTGACCAGCTTGGTATCTTGCAACACTGCAGTGAACCTTACAGCTAGGGAAGGCACTAAAACAAAGCCTTCGTACGTCATCTGGAGCTGACATGAGCTTGACTGGACTCAAGAAGGATGACAGGTTCAGACCTGGGCTTGTGTCTTCCTCTGATAAGAAAAACTGTCCAACATGGAGATTAATTAAATGAATTTTCTCTTTATTGTTGATTTTTCTGTGTGGTTTTTTTTTTTGTTTTGTTTGTTTGCATTTTTTGTTTTGTTTTATTTATTTTTGTCTTGCTGTGTCTTCAAAGAAACAGAGCCTCTCAAAAATGACACAAACAACAGAAGTTTCTGTGCATCTCAGCTGTTTCCCTTTATCCCCAAAGGAACCTTCTGTCCATCTTTGATAACATCTAAAATGACAGTTTGGGACTTAAAGTCTTCTCTCGTTTGGTTAGAGCTTTTTTTTAAAACAAAAAGCCACCTCAGCATATGGCAGATTTCATGGATGAGGATGTGATTTTATGTGAAATACATATGATAGATTGATTACTCCCTTGTACTTATTCATCAGTCAGTTCTTTTCCAGTGGCCTCTCCTAATCATATCACTGAGACTGAGTTTGAAGAGCACTCCCTTGCTCCAATAGGCAACAAACAAGAAGATTTGCCCATATCTTTATAATATCTTATATAATATCTATATATCCTATATAATATCTTATATATAATATCTTTAAAACTGAACACAAAAATAACATTATCTTGGGCTGTGCTTTTTTTTTTTTTAGAAAAGAGGATAGTGCTGTTGCATATTTGAAATAGTTTCCTGAGTTGTCTGGGCAGGTGCAGGGGATGGGGAATTTGCCAACACATTCAGAACTATTCACCTCTTTCACCAAGGCTGTCAGCAGCAGTGACATTGAACCTTTCTGTGTTCCTGAATGACCACAGCAGTTGTGTTCACATTCAAGTAATTATCAGTTGCCCTTTCAATCATGCTGAGTAGGAAGCTGCAGCTGTAATCAGTGGCAAATTTTTAATTAAGAAGTTAAGTACTTCTTATCAACAGCTGCTTGAGAAATAAGCCAAGATTATTTAATGGGTCCCTTGGATGTCTGAAATATTACACTTATGTTCTCTGTCTTATAGTGAATTCTGCCATCACATCTATGCACCCATCTACAACCCCACATCTCTGTAAAATATATAAGGTCTTTTTATATATATGGACATTAAAAGTAGGATCTATAAGTGTTTGATTTATATGAATTATCCCATAGATAAAGTACTTACTGAGCTTCTATTCATTAGTATGAAACCTAAGGAGCAGTTTGGCTTAAAAGAGATTTATGATGATGAAGACCTATGGGGAGAATAAATAAAGGAATTGGGTAGGATTTTATACTAGAAATATGCCATTTGTCACTGAGGAAATAATTTAGTTTAACTTTCTTGACAATAATTATATTTATTCTAGCTTAAAAAATCAGAAAAGTATTTTGATACAGATCATTCTTAGATTATATTTTTCTCTTACATACAACATACAGTGTGACATTGCATGGTCCAATGATCATTCCCAAAAGGAAGTTTAGATGAACACTCCTGGGTCAGAGGTGACAACATAGATATAGGGTGCACTATGTCAGGGGACATTAAGAATTGGAAAATGGCACATTGCATTTGGTACAAAAATATGTCTTTAATTTTTCCAAATCTATTTTGTAGATTATTTTTGTTATTAGTCTTTGAATTTTTTTCTAAATGTATATCAACATTTTTATTTGCTTGAAAAACAACTGGCAAACACTTTACTATACCCAGAATCTATGTTTCAATTTCTAATGGAAGTCTGAGACCTTAAAGTTACTGCATGGCTCACGTAGCTCTCTTCAAGGAAATCTGATGAACAATTACAGTATACATTGTCCTTTTAACACGGAGGTATTTAATAGCTCAGAGTCAGGGCAATGTCCCCTTTGCTCATCCAAGCACTGCCTTCTCCTTTAGTTGAAGACATGCATTTGTTTCCAATGGAAAGCAAGCAGACACTCCTGGAATGCCCTGTCTTGTCAGTGGAGTGAAAACAAAGGCCCGATTGGACATCATCTTGTCTCTGAAGTTTATTCATGACATTCAGAAGGGAAAAACGTGTCTGTGGCCTGCTGTGGCTGTTGGTGACATTCTTGAGATACAACATTCAAAGGGATAGTGGTCACTGGGTGGGCTAAAGTCCCCCTGCTCTGGTATCATTACATGTGATGGAAGATTTTTGCACCCAGGGGTTGAAGTGGGACTAGAAAATGGTCTAAGCATTTCTAAGTATTGATATATGGGAGATAAAATCCTGGTATGCCATTCTTCCAGCCTGTACTTCAGTGTCCAGAAATGCTCATTGCCATCTTTACAGAGTTAATATAGGGTACTTAATGCACTAATTGTGGCCACCCTTTCTGTATGAAAATGGTAACTAGACAGTAACAAGATGAGCAGAACTGATTAAAAAGGAACAACTGTTATCCTTTCAGATGGCCTTGAATTGGTAAGATCCCCTTGAGTCCTGTGTTCACCAGGAACCCTGTCCAGATGATCTGACCTTTCAGACAGTCTTGTGCTTCTTCAGTCTTCTCAGTTTCCTCCTCTTCTCCCTCTGAAAGTCTCCAGTCTTCTCACATTCATGCAGTTAGGAATGTAAAACACCCTGTTGCCTCTCTGAAAACACCATACTCCTTCCTAGTGATGGTATGGCACTAACTTCACTCCAAACTCCAAGACAGCTTGCTAGTAGATAATATCCATTATTTTTATATCTGTGCCTAGGGGGCATTCTTTGTCTTGAGCAGGACATTTTTTTGATGATCTGGGTAGGAGTTATTCTAACTGTGAACAAGTTTAGAAGAGTGCCATTCTCTCAATTCAGTAAACCAGAGCAGCCTGTAGGCAATCACCTACTCTAGAGAAATGTTTTTTTGCATCTCCTCTTCATGCACAAACATCACATTGTTTGACATATTAATAATTGCAGAACCTGGAAAATACTATAGGGCCAATAGTGTTCAACAGGTCATGCTTGTCTGTGTTCATCAGAATCACAATTAAGGATGAGCAGCTGTTTCCAACTGAAATAAAAACACAGTGAAAACCTTGCCCTCTTCTCATTTGAAGCCTGTCTAGAGTTTTAGAAAGAGTCAGTCAACTTTTTCTCATCCATTTTACTGTTTTGTTTTTCTGCATGCCTTCATAACAGGCAGGAAATACAAGTAAAAGCATTAAAACACTCTTCAGGTGATGTAAGGGAAGTATTTGTAGGCTGGACATAAAAATATGAAAAAAAAAAATGGGAAAAGGCAGCTTGTTCCCTAAATAAATAAACTGGGTTTTAGACTGATGGACAGCAGAAACCTATCTGCTATTCAGTGGAAACCACCTCCGGTTTTGGATCCTTTTATATAGTTTTCATAGAATCTTTTAAAAAGTTTTTGCCTCTGTTGCTTTTTTCCAGGCTTTACTGTGCTTGCAAATACAGTTCAAGCACAGGGTTTCAGACCTGGACAGATTGTGTGCAGAGGCCCAGCCCACCCCAAGCTGTGTACCAGTGTGCACAGCCCCAGCTGTCCCACACCAGTCCCTCCCTGCTTTACCTCACTACTATTTCAGCTTTCTGTATGGTTTATAATTTTTTATCTTCCTTGCTTTACAATCCATTTTTTTCCTAGGATAGATTTAATTTGCTTAATATTTATGCTCTTTCTGATCCTCATTATATTATCATTTCAGAGCTGCATGGTTTTGCCAGACCTCTCCATCTCAGCACTGCCTATACATGGAATGCATTTTCTGGAGTAGGAAATTAAACTGACTTCTGATTTGTTTTAAACTCCTGAATTTTCTTTCTCAAAGCCAGCTCTCTTCCTACTGGATTTGAAATGTGATTATTATCCCCAAGTGTCTCCTGGGATTTTCTTTGGTTTTGCTCCATAAAGAGGATCAAAAGCTAGATTTTTAAAGGACTAATGCTGTCTTGAAATATTGTCAAAATGTACAGTATTTTTTCTGTATCTCATCACACAGCTAGTGACATTTTATCATGCAAATTGTTATCCCTTGTTACAGTTTTTTAATCTCTTTGAAACCATTTGTTCATCTTCTAGCCAATCCTGATGTAATAATTTTGTAGACTTCATACCACTTTCTCACATGCTTTGCAAAATCAAAATAACCCATCAACCTTATTCCTATTTCCCATTTATTTTCATCATTTCCTCAAGCACAACAGTCAGATTTCTGGTGTGATTTACTCCTTATGAACTCACTCAAATTTTTTATCGCAGATGACATTATGTTCAAAATAACTACCTGTGTATTAAACTTGCAATGCAGATCTTGATCATAACTTTTGAATTTCTATGGCTTTTAACCTAGTGAATAAATAAAAAGTTTTCAGATTGGAAAAATCAGCACTTTGCATGCATGTATGCACCAGATACTATTATTCTGGCAACAATATTTTGAGCCTGAAAAAATGATGATGAATTGCTTGTTTTCCACGGTTTATAATTTTGGAGGTTTTACACAATGCTTTTCAAAAGCTGCAGGAGACAAAAAAAAAAAAAAAAAAAGACAGTGAAGACAAGCCATGTACTGGGTCAGAGGATCTAAGAAGGCAGGGACTCATAAGAAATGGATAACTAGTACAGGATATTCCAACCTGGGGAGGGAGATGAAAGGGAATTAGAGACTTTGGGTCTTCATCTGGAGCCTGCCTTCCCTTACCCTTGAAAAAAAGCAGACACCTTTGACAAGGGAAAGATGGGAGATTAAGCTTGAAGTGGACAGTTTTTAATGGCATATCCTACAGAGTTCTTTTATTTCCTCATCCCTTTTTCTCCTATTAGTAATTAGTAATTGTTTCTAATATTTCATTTAAATGTCTACCATTTTTCCCATGACAGAATATACTCTTTATTTTGCATCTTTAATTATAATTTTCAAATAAAATGCTGCGTGTTTAACGTGAGAAGCACATTTCTCAAATGTCCATTGACTAGTCAGTGCCAACTGGGGAACTCCTGGAGCAGTCTTTGATGTAGGATGCAGTTGTTGTCTGGAGCAGAGCACATTTTTGAGCACTCTTTGTCAAAGGCAGGGTTCTAGAACCCAGTTAGAGGTCTTTAACTAGAATTGCTTTGGCAAAAAGGGTAATGGGTGAGAAATTTCACATAACAGGACTCAACTCAAGGCTGTTCAGGGGGTTTGTACAAGTGAGTAAAAAATTTGGAGCTTTTAATTAGAATTGTGCAATTATACAGATCTGAAAAACAAATCCCTATGAGCCAGGTATTTACTTGATCTGCAGTAAGGAAGAGAGGGCAAACATTTACATTGGTTCAGTGTGGTCTCAGCACAACAGAAACCATGAATTTTGTTTTCCAGGTCACTTTCTAAATATACACACTCCCCCTCTTATTCTCATGTGCATTCCCTGGAGGCTGTCTGCAAGCTACCCCCTCTAACACTTTATCCCTCTAGACTCCTAACCCAGATCCCATATTCTGCTTCCTCTGCTGCAGTGATTCTATGCCTCTCATGCCCCACCTCAGCCTCCTAGATGCAGCTGGGGGCTTGCTTTTATAAAGCTTCTGCAGATCTTCTGAGTTGCTGGTCATGCAGAGACAAATGTGGCTTGGTTCACAAAATCATATAGAAGAATTCCTCAGTTTGAAGTCAATTGTATTTATCAGTACTTCTGGCATGACAGGCACACCACCTTTAGATTTTCATATAATTTACATTTACCCAATCTTTTTCTTACCTATGGAGCTAAGCATTTCTGACCCCTTTTTGACCCTCAGCATCAACCTGACTTTGGTTTTAGTCTAGGCTTGAAGCACATCTGGGAATATTCTTAGTTTCTGCATTGCTCCTGTTCAAGTGGTTGGGACAAAGAGAGAAATCTTGTGCTCTTTCTTATTATAAACTATGTTTTGCAAATTAAAGCTGCAGTAGAGGATCTTCAGTATGAGATCCTGTTTTGCTCCAGTTTCTTGAGTTTGGCTTCACACCTATCCCCTGATTTTGGGATGAAGGGCAAAATGTTGTGACTGTTGTGATAAAGCTGATACATGTGCTAGCATTAGAGTGCTTGGCTTGGGTGGGGATATCAACCAGGTGGCCGTGGTGTGAGAGGCAGCTGTGGGCACCCTGTCTCCCTCCTCACCAGGGTCCAGTGCAAACACTGTGCTGAGCCTGGGCAGCTGCAATGCTGTGGGTAGCCAGCACAGCTCTCTGCACCCACTTATGTTACAGGTGTGGACTGGACTTGCTCTGAGAGCATTGGAACCGGGTGGTAGGACATCTATTTCAGCAAGGGAGGGAGAGAGTTTGTGTGCAGGTTGAGGATAGGCTCTGAATTAAATGTGCTAGACCAGGGTAAAGCAGATAGTGTTATCAATAAATATTGCAAGGGCTGTAAGGAGCCAAAAGGCTCTGCAAAGTCAGAAGTCCAAGACTTTGAGTGGGAAAGCGTCAGTAAAAAGTGACTCTGGCATAAAAAAAAAAAAAGTACAAATAGCCTCCCTATTTAGCATCACCAGAAAAAATTCTGTACAAAACCTGTGGCTCCATGATTTCTGTGACTGAAAAGGTAAATGTTAAAACCGCTGCCTTGTCCAAACAAAACAATATCTCTCATTAAAACTTGCCCACCTATTTCACTCAGTGCTTGTCACTTAAATAAAATTTAAAATACAGCACAAATCACATCTTTGGATTCTTTTTTTTAACCTGTTCTTCTAAAATTCTAGAAGCATTTCCTACAATATTTCCATTTTGCATGGACATCTTTAAACTTTTTTGTGCTTATATGCCGGGCTATACAACCGGATTTTGGGAGAGCAGTTCACAGCTGTGGTTTGGAGTTGGAGATTTCTTTTCTTCAGTTGACTTTGTAGGATCACAGAACCTGGACCTGAGAGAGTCAGCTTATCTCCATGTGCATCAGTGGATGCACATGAATCACTACAGCAAGGTCTGTGAGGGCTGCAAGCAACAACGGGGAGAGGCTGATGGCAGAGGGGACCTGCTCAGGCATCCTGTTTTACAGCTCCTCTCTCTGCTGTAACAGGCTCCCTACAAAAACGTGATGCTCTTGTCAGCACAGGAATGAGTGCTTGGTTAGGGGAGGCAAGTACTGGAGGAGCTGCAGCCAGTGCATATGTTTCTTTGTATTTTAAGAGCAGGGTAAAGGGCAGTGTTTGTGAAGCTCACCATCCCTGGTATCCGCTTGACACTCCAAACTGCTGGGTTGGGAATCAGAATAAACGATGACAATTGCATAAGCAGAACAAGGGAAACTATTAGTGTACAAACCAAAAGTTCTTCTTCTGAATGTTCAGACATTTTTAGTTTCACTGTCCCAGAAATGTCAGTGAATTAAAGGAATGACTTCAGCTGTAGCTCAGCTCCATTGTCATTTACATGTCAGGTTCTCACACTTTGCTAACTGAAGGCGATGGAGGTGGGAGTGAAACAGATTCTTGGAAAAAGCTTTCAGAAAATGGGTGTCTAAAAAGTTAGGACCCCCCCCCCCCCCCCACTCTGTGTAAGCTGCTGAATGTTCGAAACCTGGAAAAATCCGGTAATTCATTCACATCCCATTGTAGGCATGAGGGACCTTTCAAAAAGAAATAATCTTGTTCTCCGACACCAATTCATCCAGTATCACTTTTAGGTACACTACAGTTGGTGGTGCCCAGTTCTGCTGATTCTTCAAAAGCAAAGGCAGAGATTGCTCAGTAGCTCAGTGGCTGAATTTTTATCCAAAGACTAGAATACTTTGCCTTGGCTCAAGAACTAGTGAGAACCAACACTACCTTTTTTTGCCAGCTGTCTGGTCTATCTGCACTAAGGTAGCACCAGTAATCTTAGAAGAGGGAACAACATTTAGGAAAGCTGGAAAATTGAGTTACTTCTGTCTGAGGCATTGTTACTTCAAGTCAGATCAAAGACATGTTGAGAGGAGTCGATAAATAGATCCTGCAAAGCTGAAGCCAGCATTTAATTACTTCTGAGCTTTGTTCCAGGCTCTTTCAGCTCAACACTTTTTGTGAGAGTTATATTAATTTTAAAATAAAATTACAAATATGGGACTTGAAAAGTGAGCAGGAACTTATGCTCATTTCTGAGTTGATTGCCTCACCAAGGGTTGTTTCTGCAAGCACAAAAGTTGCATTGCTCCTGATTTACTTGGCTGAAGTGAAAAGCTTTTCTGCAATTTTAATGGCTTGCAAAACTTGAGATTAAGATTTAATGGATGGTTAACAAAACACATTTTTGGCCTTGTAGCATGATTTCATGCTATGATGACTACATTGACTGGTGAGTTACAAACCTGCTCCAATTATCCTCTACCAATAGGTTTCTAATTTATGCAAGTATGGTTGAAATATTGAAAATCTCCTCCTTTATCAAAGAGATGCAGGACCTGTAATTATTCTTCCTGTTTTTTTCCCTTCCTTTTACACCCCCCATCCCCTGCATTTCCAGAAAGGGATTTTGTGCTGAGTCTCTCTGCAACCTACAAACCTCCCTCCAGTTCCTGAGCATTGCACTCACCCTCTGCGCGGGTGATTTATTGGAGTGCTGAGTCCACAGAATTGCTCACGCAGAGCACTAACGCAATCATTCATTTTTTATTTAAAATGCTTTACAGGCTGTTTGTGGCAGGTTGACAACCAGGCACTGCTGCTTACAAGAGCTCAGGGATCAGCTTGATCCAGCCCCCACTGTGACTGGCAAACCATAATGGCATTGGTGGAGGGAGCCCCTTTGCTTCCCAGGGGTCAGGTGTGGATTTGGGCTTATGGATGAGAGGAGTGAGCAGCTCAGACTGCCATACCCTGGAGTAAAGGAGAGAGGTAGCTTTGCACTGACAGAGAGAGATGCTTAATTTCTCTGCGGCCCTGAATAGCAAAACTGCTCCAGGCAGCCCTGAGCCGTGGGACTGAACTGCTCTGTGCAGCTTTGAACATTGACACCATGACAAGTTTCCAGAAAACAGCTGTAAAATCGTTTTGTCATGGTGCATTCTCATCAGGGGATGAAGGAATAGGTTTGTGAAGTGGTGAATTGGATGCTTCATGGACTCCATTTGTCCTGTAAACTCTTAGGCTGCTGAGGTGGGGAAATACTATTTGTAGGGCAGTAGCATGACCTGAGCCTCAAAGTGTGCTGCCCTGAGAGACAGTAAGACTGAGTCCTTGTCCTTGCCACATTACTAAAGGAGTGACACCATTTGTGATGGAGAAAGAAGCACTGAAGCTTCAAACAGAAATGTACAGTGCTTTGTGTTTTGTGATAAGGGGAAAAAACTGGGGGAGAATCGCAGCACAGAGGACTTCAAAACATCCTAAATCCTAATGAGGTTAGAAAGGAGGCAAGGAACAGAGAACAGCACTGTGCCATTGGCATAAGCCCATGATTCACATATGTCTTTAGTGTTCTGTGCTGTTCTGATCCCTTTGGCTCAGGAGAGGTGCAGTGGGGACTGGAAGGGGTTGAGAGGAAGGTGATCTACACAGTTTCAGTGTGAAGAGCAGGTGAGTGAGCCAGAACTTCTCAACCTGGGACACAGCTGAAGGGTAATTATGATAGAGGACTGTAAAAATGCAAGAGATTGGTGGGGGATGGATGGATAGGGGTGGAATGGTTGTTTTCTGTCCCTGTAAGGAATGAGAAGGTATCAAATGAAGCTCGTAGGAGATAGGAACAAGATGTTCCAATGAGCTGGTTTTCTGTTAATCAAGCAATAGAAGAAATATTAGGAATTTATTTACTTGAAATGAGACCGGATCACAGAACACATATATCAGATACAATTGGTCTGGAACTCCTGGAGTTTCAACCAGTTGGAGGCTGGGCGTGGCTGATTTAATATCTCACATGTTTCTTTTTTCCAGTACTCATATTCCAGACATTTGCTTCTACCCACTTCTTAGACAGAAGACACTGAACTTGGTGGGCTTTTTCTGACTAAATAAAGCTGTTCCTATAGTCCATGTTAATGAGAGAATCTTAATACTCATCAGAGATCTGATCCACAGTCATAGAAATTAAATTGCAGGGACTGTCACTGTGTATTCAGCTGAAGCTTGTGTGTCCCCATTGGGATGGGCTGAAGCAGCACTGGTTGCTGGATATACATGCAGGATTACTGAGTGGAAGCATCATTTCTATGCTGTGTGTCACATATACTTCACTGTATGTGACAATGACTGTTATTTGCTACCAGTCCTGTTTCTAACTTGACATTTTGAGTTCAGTAAGAGATGATGAAGAAAAAAAGGCCTTTGGCTATTGTTACTTTTTAATGTTAAGAATGTGCAGCTGTTGCATGGGATATGTTTTGTCAAGTTTATAACTGTTAATAGAAAGCTAAAATAAACAGCGTCTGTGGGTCCAATATTTTTGAGCCAGTGCTCAAACTAATTCACCTTTGCAAACAAGAGATATAAGAACAACAGGAATCTTGAACTTTGTTTTTCCATTCTGCTTCATGCAAAAGATCAGCATTTTTTGGCTTCTAGTGTATATTCTGGCTTTGCACTGTAGTGCTATAGTGCATGCAAACAGAACTGTCAACTTTACAATTAAATGAATATGGATTGAGGAATGTTTGGTGCCATTACTCAATAGGACCATTTTGCTGGGTGTTCAGGATTGTAAAAAACTTCCAGTGAATCAACACTTCATCATTCTGTTATCCATCTTTGTCACTCTACATCCTGGCAGAGGTAGCATTAGCTCTGCATTTAAATTACTGCGCACAGATATGAGTTGTGTAAAAAAAAAAAGGAAGGGTAAAAATCCTGCTGTTCTACTTACCAACCAAATAGAACTGATTTAGGGCTATGTATTCCTAATCTCTCGTTTTGACAGCCAGTGGTTTCATATTTTCATTTGTAAAACTTCAGTGGGAGTTACTTGATTTGTAAAGAAAAAAAATCACAACTCCAGTAAAAGTTTTTTAAAAGACCTTCATTTGGACTAGCCTAATGATTTTCTGTTCAAGAAAATCACCACTGTCCTGAGTGTCTCAGATTCAAGCTGAGGTATTTTTTTCTTTTAAGGTATATTAGTTTTTAGCTGCCTGTCAGTTTAGACTTGAAAACTACTGATGTTTGAAAAGAAACAAGTTTTGAAAGAGTTGTGAGCATATGAATAAATGGCACTGAAACTTAAATCTCCTGTATGCGTGATGTTGTGGTCCTCTGCATTTGGGTTTACTGCAATCACTTTTACTTACTCATTGGCACTAAGGAGTAATGGCAATGATCTCACACCTCCTGGTTGTACAAAACCTGACATTCTAGTCATCACTCTCCTGTGGCCATTTTGGTCACTACAGCAAGTCTGAGTGACAGATCTCAGCTGCAGCACTGGTTGCAATGTCTTGAGGATGATCAAAAAACGGAGAGCAGGTTTGCAGCTGTAGTTCCTTAAATGCTTGTGTCATGAAAGGCAGAATTATTTCCAAGTCTTAAAGATCAGTGGGAACACTAATATTCCTTGGACTGTTTTCTTTGCCCCCTGCCATCAAATCTGTGTGTTTTTCTCACAGTCCCACCCACCAATGAGCTCCTGTTCACTCTGTTTCTGAGGCAGAGCATGTACGTCAATCCAGTGTTTTCCAGCCTGCCTACAAAATGTGTACATTCTGTTCCTACTGATTTACAAAGCCCTTCTGATGATGGCAGGCCAGGACAAGAAGCCCTGCGCACAGCCCTCACTTCATGGTGCAAGGCAGAGACTGACAAACCCATTCCCTGACAGGTATCTGAGTTGCAAATACATCCGTGGGAAAAAGGGAAGCAAATAATGGGATTGAGGCAAAAGTACTCCATAGGAGATGTGTTTCTGGAAATGTTTCATAGGAATCAAGTGCTTGGGTTACCTACTACTGGTGTAGAGAGAGAGTTCTTGCTCAACAAAAAGACTGGAAAAAAGGAAAATGCTGCCAAAAAGCCTGAGATATCTTGCAGAGGAATTTCAACGCATACCCTGCAAAGAACTCTCTCATAATGGGAGACATGCATGAAGTCTTAAGCCTTAGAGGAAAGTCTCTCCCCTTTGCAAACCTGCCATTGTAGCAGTACTGATGCAATCATGGTTCTGTTCAGCCTGGTGTCAGAAAGCAGCCACACAGCAGTTTGCTTAATTGAAATTCTCACCAAGGAGACAGAGAGGAAGAAAGAACATGTCTTTACTAGTGTTTTCCTTTCCTCTGCAAAGGAAAGTTCAGTGTTGCAGAATGTAGTTATCAGAAAAAAAAACATTTCCTTGCACCTCCCTTCTCATATTCTGTTATCATACAGTGTTACAGGATGGCAGAAATGGCCCTAGGATAACTCCTTGTTTTTCCTTTCTTTTGGTGTGTGCCTGCTCTTTGTTCTACTCAAATTGACTAATCATGCAAATAATCTTGTGGCCTTTTGAAAACGGAAACAAAGTAAAGATTAAAAAGGTTAAAATCTGCATCCACACAAATATCACCTGCACCTCAGGGAATGGAGCTGCTCGAGCGTCACAGCAGTAACTCAAACCAAATTAGGAAATTGTGGCTGCTGTTTCCTACATCAAATGAGGCTCTGCTCCTCCCATGGGCTTCCCTGAACACTCTCTAGGATATCTTCATCTTGAAGAATCAGTTCCATAGTGATGATCGGGACAGAGTGTGAAAGAAGTAAATGTTCTTTACCTTCTCTTATCTTTGCTCTATCTGCCCAAGGATGCTACAGGGCTTAGGGGGCTGATCATGAGTCTCCTGGTTTTGAGCCACAGATGGAGTTATCCATGGCTGACCAACGTGCAAATAAACCACTGCACTCAGTGAGAATGGTTGTCTCCAGACTGCATAACTGTAGCAGTGCCTTAGTTATGCTGCTTAAGATTCTGGTTCCATCATAAAACCAGGTTTTCATGTGCTAGTAGCTTTGGAAAATTTTCATCCAGGCTGAAACTCCCCACACTGTATCTGTGGACTTTAAGCTGAGTACTTTCAGCAAATTGTGTCATTTTTTACTAATAATAAGCCAGGGGAATAAAGGAAAAGTACTATTATTAGTAAGAGTTACTGAAGTTGGTGGATTCACTTGGCATGCTTCATTTAAAGTTAACTAATTCACTAAGCTCATTTATGAAAGCAAGTGGCTGAATCACCACAGACTCTAGTGCACAAAAATGTGTCTGCAGGAACAGCCTCTATGCAGTTGTGGCCATCTCCTGTGGTAAGAGAGCAGATGCTGTGCAAGCTGAGCAGCCAGTCAGGATACAGCTTCTTCAGCTGCCCCTGGAAATCTGTGCTCAGTCATCTCTGCCCAGACAAAGGCAAATGGGAGGCTCCATAGGAATTTCTGACCATCTGGAAAGAAGGCTCATTTTGAGCACGGGTTTGCACAGGAGCGTTGGAAGCTCGAGCAGCTTTGATTCTGCAAGCAAAGAACATCAAAGGTGGTGCCAAGGTTGATCCAAGATGAGTGCTGGCCCTGGGAGGAGTCCACAAGGTCACAATCAATTAAAAAATATGTTTGAAAGGTTAAAAATCAGAGTGCACCAGGCATCCTGCACACTAAAACAAGCAGGGAAAATGCTGGGGTGGGTAAAGCTGCAGTCACTGAAAACTGTGTGCTTAATAGAAGGAATCAGTGTTACCCAGTTAAGGAACTGAATATTTGACTGCAGACTTGCCTTCCTTCTAGACCTTTTATCTGGAATGTTAATGGTTATTGTTATTATGTTTAATCATTATTATCTAAAGTCCATATAGTGTCCACTACCTCCTAACTTCTTGGAAAGTGTGCCTCCAACATACTTAAGTAGAATAATCTTTATTTTCCCTGGGGTGTTTCTTCTTTCCCAGAAGAAGGGAAAGAGCATATCATACGGGTGTTCCTGGAAAATGTTTGCCTCTTTTTTCCTTTTAAAGAACTGTCCATCCTCTTGATCAGATTTTCTGCATTTGAGTCAAAAAAGAGCAGAGCTATCATGACATTTCTTGGCTCCTATTTAATTATTACATTCCCTATAGACCGCTCCTACAGGGCTGCTGCTTTGTCTCTCCATAGCCTTTTTGGCCTTTGCAGAGGACTCTTGCCAAATCCTGCCAGTAAAAGGATGCACTTCATAACATAAAGAAGAATATTAGTCTCCACTTTGCCAGTTCTGCTGTGAGCCAGGCCTGAGGAACACCCTGGTGCCTGTCAAGCAGATGTGCCACCAGCAAATTTCAGTTATTCCCTTTAAGCACAACAGAGAAGCCCTCCTAGTGCAGCAGGACTCATATTGCTCTCTCCCATAGACTGCTCCTTCCCTGTCACCAATAAACTGCCCTAGCATATCACCATGGACCAGGGAATGCTGCTGCTTTCACTTGTATCCCACAGTAACAGTTTTCTCTCCCCTTCTGGTGCTGGATCACGTCTACGGGAAAAGAAGAGGCGACGCGCATTTTCACTGTGTGTATCCTGCTTTCCCAACAGCACTTCAGGTTGCCACTATTTTTTTCTCATCAGAAGTGACAGGGTGCAATAATGTCTGTAACTCTTCACCCCAGGATTTCTCCCTGCTTGTGTCAGAAGCTGTTATTCAATCACAGGAAGCACCCATTGCTGTCCCAGCAAGGCTTAAAAACTCCAATCAGCATCATGGGGCTGGAGAAGCCCAGACAGAGCAGAGAGAAGTTTTTACATGCATTACTGTCTAATATCATCAGAATATGATGCTATCTAATCATATCTAATCATCTAATATCTCAGAATACTGTCTAATATCATCACTAGAGTCAGTGGGAAGAGGGAGGAGATCAATGGGAGAGAATAACACCATGAAACACTGTGTGGTGGGCAGCCAGGTGGGGGCAGGCAGCACAAGGTGGAGGAGCCATTTGTGGCTATGCAAGAACAGCAGTAAGATCAAGAGGCTGCTCAGGCCCTGGAATAAAGACAAGATGAGGCTGGAAACTCCAAGTGTTTTGTGAAGAGTGGTAAAAATAAAAAGCAGCTTGGAAGAGATCCAGGCCAAAGCTGGAAATAATAATTGCAGACTAGGGTAACGACTGAGGGTTCAGTGAATTTCATGATCCAGGGAAGAAATGCAGAAAAATGTGAAATATGGGTTCCAAGATCATTTTTTTTGCAAAGAGTCCTTTTTTTGGGAAGGGAGGCAGAACCCAGACTATGTGAGAACAGGACTCAAATGAAAAAATTAAATCATCAGGGAAGATATAAAGGAAACAGTAAAGAGGTCAGATGAAAAATAAAGCATGTGATTTCAGCAAGGAGAAGGGGAGGGTGGGCTGTTTGCAGGTGCTTGTGGTAAAGGTGCCATTATGTGTTCTTTAAAATGTTTTAACAAAACTGTGCATGTAGGTTTAAGTAGTACAAGGATGTGCCCAGCTTCAATTTAAATGGGGCACTGTGCAGTAGGGTAACAGTGCAGTGTGAGATGGGAGCATGCAAACTGGGTAACAGGGGGAAAATGGATGAGGAACCAGTGGAAGAGGGCTCTGAATGAGAATACTGGCAGAAGAGAAAAGGGAAATCTTGTAGCTCAAAAAGATGTGTAGAATATATCTGTAACTATAAGGAAAGGGAGAAGAGACAGCAGAAAGGCTAAGGGCTGGGGAAATCACTGTGGAAAGGAGGGCATGAAAACCTGCAGAGGGAAAGGCTGAGCAATGGAAAATTTGATAGCAGTCTGTGAGAAGACAAGGGAAGATGAGGACACGTAGAGCAGCAGCCAGATTTAAGACAAAGTTATAATGGAAGTCATGGTGAAGACAGGTATCTACATGGCCTAAAATGCCCTGCTCGCATTGCAGACTTTCTGATGTGTATCTGGTCTCTCCTGCAAAAACAGAAAACCAAGCAATAATTTGTAGCTGGATGACAAATAGAAAAAAGCTTACACTTCGTAAAAGTAAAAACATCCTTCTCGTCCTTTTCCCATCAGTCAAGTATTTCAGCGGCTGCTTTTTGAAAAAGTTACAGCTAGAGTTACGTGCAAGAGATTAACTGTGGTCCTTCTTTTTCTTTGCTCTTCAGCTGTGCTTGTGGCTGTCAGACAAATCTAAACTCCAAAGCTGGCCTCCTCTGTGGGAGGGTGTGTTCCCTTTCATGGATTGCATACATTAAATAAAACCTTTCATGCCATGAGAGGCAGGGGCACAGGCAAGTGGTGAATGATGGGTTTCTGTGGGGAGCAGTGAGGATCTCCTGGCCCTCTGTCATGCCAGCCTCAGGCATGGCATTGTGTCTCCCTCTGGGAGGAATTTCAACTTCTTCAGTTCAGGCAGCAGCTATGCAAAAGATAGCAAATGGGATTGTATGGCATGAGGTAACAGTGTTCCCCTGCTGCAGTGCCCATTGTTAGACTCCCTGTGTCCCCACAACTGCAGTATTCCCAGACTCGTTCTAGAAACCATTTCAGAGGGGCAAATTCTAGTGACTGATTCAACGTGGATTGTCCCCTCCTGGTGTGGATCACTGATAGCCATGGCCCAGCCAGAAGCTCAGACCAAGCTGTGCTGCAGTAACTGCTACTTGCCTGCATCAGGGTTTGGGTGTCTCTGGGGACAGGTCACGGCTCTGACTTCAGTGGGAGTTAGTAGGGACTGCAAGCTAATGATGTTTAATGTCTGTCCCTGAGCAAAAAATTTACAAGTCTCATTGAGACTAGGTACAATTCAATCCAGGGGATTGAGCAGGTTCCAGTGGCATTAAATCCATGCCTACATCTTCATTCTTTTAATAACCTCGAGGTGCAGGGGGAGGCAGTGGGTACCCATGCTCATCCTATTTGCAATGCTTGGGAGATAGAGCCCTCAAATCTCAAGAAATGTTTGCTAAGCATGTCAGTTGTACATTGGGAATAAAATAATATAAGCCTGTTCACAGCTGTGTCAGCTGCTATTTCTTTTTCTAGATAAGAGCCACCCTGTGCTCCCTCTTTCTTTCTGTCTCTTGCTGGCTATCAGATGTCCTGGGATTCTCTCCTGCTCATCCTGCATTCTCTCCCCTGTGGAGTAAAAAAGCATGGAGTCTAAAGGCTTTAACAGAATTTTATGGCTGTCTTCAGATCATGGCTAGTTTGCAAGCTGCTGTTTATTTTTAACTATAAAATGATAGCTTTTTTCTTACATTTAACGAAATTGTTACTTAAGGGTACAGCAGCAGTTATGGAATTTATATTTTTATTTTATAATTTTTGTTAATGTAGATAATATTCATTTGTACAGTCAATATTTATTTTTAAATGTCTCAAATGCCATGCAAAGTGGTCAGGTGAAAAAAGCAGTATTTTGCAGAAAGGATTCAGCCCTTGATTTAATCAAGATGGCTGAGATATTACTGAAACTGAGGTTTTGAAACAGATGAGATTGAGAACTAAGTGGTTAAAAAACAAGATAATTATATTTTATTCAAGTTCTTAGCAGTATGTTTATTAATGTCACTGTAACTTGAAAAATGTTACAGAATTTGCACACTTTTATTATAGTTTTATTATAGTTTTTAATATATGCTTTATTTTTCATATGAGAGTATCTCCTATTTTCTCCAATTTTAATACTGCCATCCTTAATAAGTCTTTTTTCAGTATTTGCTTTAAAGAAAAAAGAAAACAATAGCAAAAAAAAAGCCTGTCATAACCCATACTTTCCTTCAAATAATTTGTTTTCCCACCCTACCTGTGTTGCTCTTCCCTGTGATTTCCCTGGCCTGTGGCTGTGTCTGGCCCAGCAGAGCCCACTCCGATGGATGGGTGCACAAACCCTGAGAACCTGTGGAGGGCCACCAACCCTATGGTGGTGGCTGCCTGCAGCACAGCCAGGTGAACTTAAGATGCAAAAGTTTCCAGGGCTTGTGTTGATGCTGCCTGGCATGTAACAGGGATTGACACGTACACCTTCCCTGAGAGCTCTCCTGCTCTGGAATCAACTGGTTTTGGCCTCATCATGGGTAGAAGATGACAGACCACAGCATCCTGTAAAGAGAGCTGCATTTGGGATGGGAAGGCTCTGCTTGCTCCTCCCTGCCTGTCACTGCCTGCATGGAATCTCTTCAGTATTTGCACCTCCGCTTGCCATCTCGCCTCTGTCCTGCACGTTTGGGCTGTGGCACAGCCAGCACTGGGATAGAGTTGGTGTCACTGCCAGCTCCAGGAGCAGTGTCAGGACTGCTGAGCCCATCCCCAGGGCCTCGTGCCCACACCATGGACCTTACTTATGAGTCTGAGCAAGCAACAAATCGTGCGTCTGTCTGCAAGCATCCACGTCAGGCATTGCGGTTTGCTCCCTTTTGATGTCTGTTTATTTCCTTGTTCTCTTTCCCTGGCCTTGTTTCCTCCCTCAGTCCCTCTCCAAAAGTCTAAATCTGCACACTCCACTCCATGATGTTCAAAGTCTTTTTTAGCTCTGCTAAATGCCTGACTGCCTTCTCTAAGTATCTCAGAAGAAGCCCTCAGGTGATGAGATCTAGTGTTGTGGTGAAACATCATGATCCCTGAGAAGTGATGTGTGAAAACACTGGGATCTCAGAGCAGGTCTGTCAGCAGGCAGTGTTTTCACATCCCTGCTGAGCAATCATCTCTCCACACCCCAGAGTTCTGGTGGGTGGGAAGACCAGATGAATGATGTGATCAGGTTTGGACTTTTAGGGATGTAGAACTGAATTTGAAATTCAGGATCTTAATTTAAAATTAAAATTAAATCTTAATCCATTCAGTAAGACTTAATGCATGAAAATGTCTGAGTAATTAGAATTATCTTGGGGCCACAATATAGAGAACAACTTACAGCTGAAGGAGTAGAAAGACTTTAGGCTAATGCTGGATTTGTTAAAGTTAAAAAAATGGAACAAGTAGAAACTCAGCTGACTGCAAAATAAGAAATCATTATGGCCTCACATGGGCAAAGGTCCTAAAGCCAGCTTGTTCACCAGCAGCAAATGATTATATGAATTTAACTTACATAGAGTAAGATAATCTTGTCTGAATGCTATCTGGTTACCTTATTGAGGTTAATATTATTTTTATTAATGGAAATTTTTCTCTCAGATATATTCAGGAAATACTGAACCTACCACATACAAATGCCTTGAGTTCTTCTTTGAAGAAGATTCTCTGCATTTAGATAAGCTGGGTCAGATTTCTTTCCTAACAGCCTACCCAACTTATAAGTTTTGATAAAAAAAAAAAAAAAGGAGAAGCAACCAAAGTACCACATGGATTTGTCCCTTCTCTGTAGCCTGCAGCAGTGCCATTTCTACACTGCAAAAAGTTGACTCACTGAAACCTTTCCTGTGGCACACATGAATGGAGGAAACTTTCTCCTGCCCACCTCAAAGTAATGAGGTGTAGGATTCCTGAGCAACAGAAGAGATTTCAGTCGGTGCCATCTCCTGAATGGCTGGAGGTTAGCAGCTGCTCAAAACGTTGAAATGACAAAACTACAGTATGAAGGAATGATTTTGAAGATTGACCGTCACATACTGTCTGCTCTTCAGCAAACTGACAAGATCTACATAGGAAAACTATGAGAAAAGTAAAGAAGACATATTTTTATGTAACTCAAACTTCTCATTTTCACAGCCATGGAGCAACCCAGAAGTGGGCTGCACAAGGATGCTCTTGTTGGCTCATTACCATAGACCACGGAGCTGCAAGTGCATCTATAGCCTCGGAAACAGAAGCTTTGATCTCAGTGTTACTGCAGAAACCAGAGAGGTGAGAGGTGCAAAGCTGCTTTCTGCCTCCTCTCTCCTTGTGTGCCCTGGTTCTGGCATGATGAGAATTGTGTGTGGACATTGGTGCAAACCTGAACGGCACAAGTTGGAGAGACTCTGACAGTCATGCTAATAGAATAACAAGGCATGGCAGTGTTTCTCTTTTGCATGGAGCCAGGGCACAGCCCATTCTAGTTATCCCTTCTACATAAGGTTTCCTGGCCAGGAGGAAGCCCTTGGGTAAGGCACCAAACAGGCCAAAAGCCCTCTCTGTAAAAATGATGAAATGCAATTTGAATTCTAGAAACTTAGCCCGGAGTAACTTTTCATTAAACAGCCACAATGACTGTAATTATGGTTAGATAAAATTAATAAATAATATAAATGCTCTCTAGGATGTACAAAATTATTAATGGCTAAAGCATAAACTGGAACTAAAGTCAGATGCTTTATTTGAGGATATAGTAGAAGGCTAATAAATCCTGCAGGCAGATTAGTTGGAAAAAGCCAATAAAAATTATTTAACTAACCAGCTAGCCCACTTGCTATTTGGTTTGACAGATTCAATTTATTTTCTCCTTTTAAACTCATTTTTTCTCTCTTTATTGCAACAGTTTCTTGGGTTTTGGAAACAACTGAGATAGAGTGTAAAGCTGTGCTTGTATTTCTCACAGGGTCTATTAGAGGCTGGGGAGAGTGAGCCCAGACTTTAAGGCTAGATATGATATATTGAGCAGCTGAACAGTTGAAGTGTGATCTAGAGGGAGAGAAGTTGAAGTGACACAGGGCACAAGTCCAGATCCATGTTCTCAAAACATAATTTTTCAATGTTCTTACATTTGTCTTTCCATTCACACAATGAGAATATGGAGAGGGAGAGATTAAATAAATGTTTGTGAGTATAATCTGAGAGTACCAAACACTAAATTATTTTAATCCTGTAAGAAGATATGGCATAGGTGACAGGAGAGACTATTTACAGACTGTTGACCAGTTTCAGCACTGTCACAGAATGATCACTCCTCATGGTTAAGGAAAAGCTATTTTCTGAATGTGAAATGCCATTTAAATGGGAATGAGTTACTTTCACAGCCACCAAGGTCCCCACTGCTTCACAAATAACCAACGCATCTCCTTTTTGAGAAATTCACCTCCTTCTCAGCTGACATTTCCCTTCTACCTTCTCACCTTGTGAGGGAACGAATTTGCTGGCAAAGCCCAAAGTTAATCCTTAGTGCTCTTAGTTTGTGGTACAGAAGGAGTTAGGCTTGCAGGTCCTAGAAAAGCCATGTATGCTTGTAAATCCAAGAAGCCTTGGAAGGCAGTTTGGAGCTGAGAAACACTGCCACTGGCCCTGAGGTCAGCAGCTGCAGCATTAGGCTGGGGTTTGGCTGGTCTGCCAACCTCAGAAAATGGCACTCAACATCCACTCCTGGAGTGGGAAAATGCCCAAGTCCTTCAGAATTGCAAATCTTCTCATAAATCAAGCCATCAGCATCAGAATGCCAAGTGGGAAATAAATGTTCCTGACAGAGTGAGTGAGGCAGACTACTAAAATCATGATGATCCCTCTAAAATTAGTAACCAAAGATCTCTCTTTATCACTTTTAAATGGCTTTAGGAAGCTGCATGGTCACGCATTTTGATAAAAAATTAAGGTGAGAAAAAATTACAGTTTACTCCGTCTAAATTGACTGTTCATTAAGATGTCTGGCAAATGTAATTTCTGTGAGGCATGAAAGAACATGCATCAGATTTCTCTTTTCGCTGGCCAAGGAGCAGCCTGCATACCAAGGTGATCTTTGATGCACTTCAGAGGGGTTGATGGGGTAGGTGAAGAGATTGTCCTGAAATACCACCACTGCTCTGTGTGGATGAGGCTGAGATGAGTGACTCTGCAAAATATGCCCCCACAAAAGGTAAGAGAGGCTTCAGGGGGCTTTATAATTGCTTTGGTGTGGTCACTTTAATCTTTCTATGTGTGATTTGTGTAAGGAAGAAAGCGATAAAGATAATACGGTATGGAAAAAGTGGGAACAGGGCATAGTTACCTCAAGTTCTTCCACATGTAAAATCAAAGATTATGATTATCACATTGCAAAAAAGGTGAAATTGAGATTAATGAGTACATGGTGAGTTATTAATATGAAAGAAGAGTTTGAAATAATAGCAGATATGTTTCTAGAAGAGACCGTATGGATGAAAAGGACAAAGTCATACCATGCTGCATACATCCTACCATAGTAGAAGGAGGGAGTAATTCTTTTGATTCATAGAACAAATTAAATGTATTATTTGTCCATTAAAAATAAACAAAGGCAACATCTGGGGATGATATCTTCATGTTTACCGATAACATTCAAGCAGGCTGGTGACTGAAAGGACAGACCTTGCTCATTGCAGTGATATCTCTGGAGTCCATTAATGGAGGTATGATGGGGAATGTAGCACACACAGGGATATTAAACAAATCTCTGTGGTTACAGAGGACACAAAACTGTATCCACTTAGCACCAGGGTGGCCTCAATCACTGGTCTCTAATGGCATTTGCACCTCAGGTAATATCAGCAAAACATTTCTCCAAGCACAGGTCTGCCTGCTGCACCTCAGCCAGTGGTGGCCATTCCTGTTTCATATGAGTATCAGATGTCTCCTCCATTTAATGTTAAAATTGCAAGTGGATGAACCTCGGGTTTCTTAAAGGTGACTGCATGTTGACAGCTTAGGCAGTACTGTGTCAATGCTCATAGGTGTTTCATGCTCACACTTACACCTCTCTGCCACAATCCTGGTGTCCTGCTTTTATCACCTCTTACCATACAGTCCAGGAGTTCTCCAGACAGCTATGTGACTTCTGCTGGTGGTTGCTTAGCATGCAATAACCCAATGACTTGATGAACAATCAGTTAAAAAGGCAGCACAGAAACCCAGTTCTGTGCAGGATATATGACAGCTGAGAATTACACTACAGCAGTGAAATCCACTGCTGTTGGCTCCATGTGCACTCTAAATTGTGGGGCAGTCCTGTCTTAGCAGGAGATTAAGCTCTTTGCAACTATACTGCCTTGGGAGAGGGGAAATTCCTATGGCATTTGACATTATACTGTACTCTGCCTTTAAGAATAAGTGTGTTTAAAATGTACACCACATATAAATGCAAATATTTTAATGCCTCTCCCTCCTAGTCCTGCACATAGGTGCTAAAACAGAACTAGATCAGATCAGGATATGATGGCCAATTCCTCACCCCCAAAAGTCCCTGGAAAATTTAGCTCCCTGCATTTACGTGGAAGGAGATCCTGGCTGCTATCATATGCAGCTCGGGGGTACAATAGACACAATATGGTTTTGTTTCTTTTAGAAATGTCTTTACAAGTAAATCCATAGTAGGTCTATGCAATGTGTCAAGTACTACTGTGTAAAACCATGGATCAAATTTTTAGTAGCTGCCTGGGTAATGGTGAGCTTTTGGAACAGAAGAAATACCCCTGGTGTGCAGCCACTTGTGGTCTGTAATTTAATTGTGGCCTTCTTGCTCTAGCCTAAAGCACAGATATTAAAGAATAAAGAACATGAACTCCTGTTTGTTTTACTACCGCCACTGACATAGTGAAGACCTTGAGACTGTTAATGATGTAAAATTAGATATTAGAGAAATTAGATGGAACCAATTAAATATAGTGTAGGTGAGATGAAGCTCAAGGATTTTGGATCCAAGCCACTGGCCAGCTGGACTCTTCCCCGCCACGCGTCATCTCTGACGACTGCGGCAGTGTAATACTGGGTATCCACGTAAATGGGGTTAAAAAGGGCCAAGCTCTGTGTCAAGTGAACCTATGCAGATGAGCAAGGATGAAGTCCAGCTTGTTGAAGAGAACAGATTAGAAAGAGATTCTAGAGCGGCAGATTTTGGAAAGCCTATGCTGGAAGGAAGCATCTAGGGTACCAGCTGTGGCTAGGTCACAAAGGGGCCAGAGAGACAGATCCCAGGAGGAAAAATCCATGCCAAGAAGCCCTAGTATGTATTGCTGCACTGAGAAACAGTGAAATATTTAGTGAAGGAAGAAACTCAAACATGAAGCTGAAACAGCTGTGCACAGCAATCTGGTAACAGAGCGGGGAGGAAGGGTAATCCAGTGTTTTGGAAGAGGTGGCCTTGGTCTGTTGTTGTTGCAGCAGCTTTGTGACCATTTGGGCTTTCATACCATCAGAAGAGGTTCTGAACAAATTGCAGCTTATAAAAACATCCCTGCTAATTGTACAGCCTTTCTCTAATGACAGCTACGTTTGATCTACTAATTAACCTGACTTTATCTAACATGACACTGCTATTATGGAATCATAGAACTGTTAGGGGTGGAAAACTCCTCCATGTTTATCGACTCCAACTGTCAACCCAGCACCGCTACCATGTCCTCAAGTACCCATATCCACACATTTTTTGAATACTTCCAGGTACAGTGACTCTACCACTACCCTGGGCAGTCTGTTCCAATGCTTTACAACCCTTTCTATGAAAAGTTTTCCTCATATCCAGTCTAAACCTCCTGTGGTGAAATTTGAGACCACTTCCTGAGGTTCTATCACCTGGGAGACAGTACCGCGTGCTATTGATTCTGTAAGAAATTCTTGTAATACCTTGTCTCAGAGAAATACAGGTGGAAAATATCTCTATGGTTACTGTTACTACATTTTTAATCCTAGCAGAGTTTTCACTCTGTCTTGTGTCAGCTACTCTGAGCTGTCACCATGGACTGGCTTAGACACCCTGAGAGTTCTGTGAGTAGGGACACTCTCTGTGAATGTATTTTGGCTGAGAGCACTGCTCTGGCAGAGCTGTGCCATTTCTGTCACCCAGGCAAGGCAGTGGAGGGGTCCTCTGGCTGTGCATGGCATTGTATCCTAGCTGCTCTGTGGGCTTTTCTATGGTATCCCATGAAGGATGAAAATGTTCCCAGCGCAAATCTTCCCACTCAAGCTCTGAATGGTCTCCCAGGTTATGTGCTCCCTAATTGTTGGCTCGAGTGGTCAGTGTCAGCCAGAGCATGGACAAAGAAATTCACACCATCCTGACTGGATAGTGGTCAGCATCCTCCATTGTGCTTGTGTGACTTGGGAAACAACTTCAGCTAAGGTCAGAGGCTCAATAGCTTTTGCCCTTGCATTTTGCCTCCATCCTTGAGGACAGAGAAAAGGACTAGAGAGAATGAGATGGCAGAAAGGAAAATTAGGCAAAATAAATTTTGTTTTGACTCTGTTGACTGACTTTGCTGCACTTTGCCAGAGGAAAAATGCATTTTGCTACACATTTTGGATTTGGGATTGGAGAATATTTTCAATGTTTCTCTTTAATAAGAGGAAAAGAGGAAGTTCATTTCTCCACATGTTTTCAATCTGCTAATTTCATACCCTGAAAAATCATAAAATGAGAGAGGTGACCGGTGGGCCTGTGACAACAGTGACCTGAAGATTTATAGGCTTAAGTCAGGCAAAATCAACTTGGGCTTTGGTGAGGGCTTCTGCATGAAGTGATTGAAACAGTTTCTTCAGAATTATCTCCCTGTTAAATGTAGAATAATTTGTAAAAACGAAAAAGAATCTGACTGAATATTGGTCTGTCAAAAGAAAAAAACCTCCTGCATCATTCATTGAAGATCTATTTATATGCAGTTGCTTTTCTGACAATGAGAGAACCAGATGGAGATATGAAATATCTCAAATAGAGCTGCTTTCAAAGTTACAGATGATCTGTGGACCAGCTGCTTTGATAATATTTTCTTTGGACATCATACTTATGCTGCTTTGAACAAATTAATATTTGTCCCATATCTAACCCTTATTCCTCGGTAAAAAAAAAAAAAAAAAAAAGGAAAAAAAATTCAGTCAGCAAATGGTAATAGAAGTAGTTACAGGGTTACTGTTGTCACTTAGCTCTTCAGCAGGTCAAGTTGGAAGAATTTGTTTCCCTAATGTTGTATTTAAACCTATGAAAAACTCTCAAGAATAGCAATTTAGGATACAGTCACTTGAATAATGAGATTTAAAAGGTCAGTATTCCTAAGAGCTGAAATCAGCAAATGCTATAGAAACCTTAATGCTTCATCATCCAACACATTGAAAAAATTTGATAATATTAATGGAGGCTTCATTGCTTACTACGTTTCATTAGTCAAAACACTAATTTTTCTTGTGTCCTGAAGAATAATTACTTCAGCACTGTTTCCATTTCTCATGATAACAGTAGAGAGCCCAATAACCTAGCTAGCTGCTGCTGCTGAGCTATCCCAGAGCCAGTGGGCTATAATAGCCCAGGTGGAGCTCATTGAAGGGAATTGCTAATTGAGCTGCCAGGTAACTGCTAATTGAACTTCAGTTTTGCTGCCTCAGCTTTTTGCTTGTAGGAGTGTGAATGTAAAAGTTTCATTTTCAACCTAGATTGCCCAGGTAATGAATAGCATGTGAATGAATAGAAGTGATATTAAAATACCTCATTATTTCATTTGCATGCATGGTGAGTATCTCCTTCCCTAAACATATTCAAAGCCATTTGGACAGAATCATGAGTAGCATGCTCTAGGGGATCCTGCTTGAGCAGGGAGGTTGGACTAGATGACCTCCAGTGATCCCTTCTAACCTTAACCATTCTGTGATTCTTGGAAAGGGGATTTCTTTCAGCTTCCAGGTGATTTTTTTGGGTTTTTTCTTTTTTTTTGCAGGTTTTTTTTGGTGTGTAGTATATTTTTGTCTTAAAGATGCTGGTAGACTTTTCATACTTTTTGAACAATCATCACTTTTAGAGCATAAGTATAAAATATTTGGCTACTTTTCACTTCCCAGTGCCATTGTCCATATACCTATTTTAAGCCAGGACAATAGGGAGCAGGTTTTAGGATGAATTTGGAGCAAGATGAATATGTGTCTTAGGCATCACAGTGCATCACCTTACTTTGCTACTGGTCCTCATAGCAAAAGATGAGCAGTTACTTAAAACTGCAGTTCAGGGAATTCAAGAGGGATGAGAACAAACCCCCAAATTTAGCTGATTTCCTGTTTTTGGAAAATGAGCACAGGAATCATGTTGCTTTGAAGAGTCTGTCCACATAAAAGGTAATTTAACTGGGTTTTGGAGAAGTTAACAGTAGAGTGAGTAAACATGAGAACATTTTGTATGTGAGATCTCAGTGTATAATTCATGATGAGTTTTGATGCTGAATAGTTCTCAAGTACAGTGGGAAAACATGTACCTATGATAGAAATGTCATGCTGAGAAATAAGGAGCTATTCTGGTCAGCAGTATGATTTGAAAACACTTCCTCCACTCTGGGTGGGAGGTTTTTGTGAGAGAAGAAATAAATCCTAATCAACACTTTGCTAAAATAAATGGTATCAGTCTCTAAAACAAAGATATTATGGAAAGATGGAGTTAAACCATGGAAATTCTTTCACCAGTCTTAAGAATTCTTTGATTTAATCCTTCTTTTGTTTTCCTTTTTTTTTTTTTTTTTAATTTTTCTCCTTATGCAGAAACCTTATGCAATCTTCAGGTTGCAAGGGACTGATTACTCTGAGAAAGGAATATTTTCCTTGGGTCTGGGACTACATTGTGGTCATCAAGATCATTAGTTTGTACTAATTAGTTTGCCAGTGGATGCAACTGACATCCTTTCTCTGTCTTCTCTCTCCAAATCCCTGAAACAAGTCCTCTTCTCCACTTCTCCACTGTTGTTTTGTTCCTGGGGAATTGTTCTGTGCTGAGATTAATTCTGGCAAGTGATAAAATCTCCTCCTCATCCTGAACCCAAACTGCTGCCCAGGGTGGCCAAGGGATCCTCACCCCTGAAAGCCAGACTCTCTTGAAAAAAACCCATATATATTTTTGTAGAAGTAAGTGGCACAGAACTATCCTAAAATCAATCCCTTGTGACATGTGTTTGAAAAATACTTCTCTATGTATCCTAAAAAGTTTTCTGTGTGCTATGCCACATAAAATGCAGACATGCCATTAAAAACACTGTACTGCAAATTAGAATATTTTTCACATTACATTTTGTATCTTTAAGTCATCTGGGAAATGTCTATGTTTTCTAAAACAAACAACACTGTCTCTGCAAAATAACAGGGTCTAGATTTCTTTTTTTCCTTTCAGAATTACCGTGGCCACTTCTTTTTTGGGTTTTTTTTTTATTAACCTCAGTGGGAAATTGGTCTGAAGATATATTTTCTTCCTTCACAAAAGCAGCAGTAACAAGGGAGAAAGCAGAGCTCATTCTCATAACTGAAAGCCTGGCTGTTTCACTTCCAGTAATATTTCTTTTGCAGAAAACCTCATGCATAAAAATATCTTTTCCCAAGGTTAGCATTCCGACAGTAATTTGAGCAGATAGGTGCTGCTCGCAATTAGTGCCGCATTCCGTACTGACTGCTGTGCCAGTGGAATCTTGTGACACCAACTCCATCAGTTATGGATCTCTCTCCATGTATAGACAATCGAGGGGATGTATAATGTTGAGAGAAAAGTGCCTCCTGAGGACTTTGGAATGTTACTGTTGAACTACAGGTATCAAGCGATGAAATAGCTGAAATCCTCACAGGACATCACCCTGACGCATTAGGCAAACAGGAAAGTAGGCTGCTTGTGATGCAGGCAGACAAGAAAGAAAGGGGGGAGGAAGAAAAAGCATGCATTTGGAAATTTCCAGCTTCAACCTTCTCTTAGCTGTGTCTATGTTTTAAATATACCCCCAGTCATGCTAGCTAGGAAAATGTTCACAGCTGAGTGTACTGCAGTAACAAACGGTTGATCATTTCAGGATCTTAAGAGGAATAGTTGATACTGAAAGAAATATTTGAATATTGTAATTAAAGGCACTTCCTTTTCTCTTTTGCCATTCATGAGTATTCAGCCTTTCCTCTGAGGGACCAGTTCAGTAAAAGGTGTGGATAACTTGTGCACTGCATTGTAGAAGCTTCCAATAGAAAGGACTTGAGGTTTCTTTCATCATTTTCTCATCAGACACACACAATGAATTCAATCTGCAGTTTTGCATTAAACAAAGCTGGAACAAGGTGCTTTCTTTCCCTTATATTCACGGTCTTTCAAAGGACAGTGTCAGAATGGAAAGGGCACTGCCAGAAACCCTGTGATTTCTACCTGGCTGTACCTCTTACTCAGATATGACCCCCTGGGTGCTTTCATGAAGGGCAGGCTCCATTCCCTCTCCTCTGCTCCTCCTGCCTGCAGCGCTGTCTGGGCTTCCCACCACTGGCAACTGAAGTACCCACAAGGGTGGGACAAACTAGGTCCAAAAGTGCTACTGATAGCACAACTTCAGGGAAGTTGAAGCAAGTACTGTAACCACTGCACATGTTCATAACCCTTTTGGCACAAAGGTGTTTTATCATTCCATCTCAGTGGAAATAGGAGAGAATTGCCTGAGCCACCACAAAGTTATCAGCAGGGAGCCAGCATTTTCCCATGACAACTGCTTGTCTCCTCTGTTTCTATTAGGGAGGTATTTCTGGTGATACTCAGCCTGAAAATCTGCTTTAATAAAATGGAAACTGTGAGGTGAAGTGAGGAGGGGAGAATGGAGGCAAGGAACCTTTCCACATTTCCTTGCAATGGTGGGAGGAGAGACTTGAGCTTGTGGTGACTAAGTGGCTGATTCAGGAGAAAAGTTTTGCATGCAAGAGATAAACTCTGTTTTGTGTCCAGTCTCTTTTATGTGCTTGCATATATTTACAAGGATTTTTTTTATGCTTGCACGCAGCTGCCTTTGTACAGTTGTGTTAAAGCACATGCCACTGAGCCCAGGAGCTGTGCTTTACATCCCCTTATCTGTGGTTCAGCCTAAAGCTGTCATACTGTGTCATGTTCTATTTTCCTGTAAGCACATCCACCTCTTCCCTTTTCAGAAACTCTGCCTAATTTTAGTGAGAAAATTGCCCCTGTCAGTGGCAGGGGCACACTTGCTGCACAGCCTTCCTGGATTACTCAGTCTGTAACAACTTAATTAGCTCAGCCAGGTAGAAGATCACCTTTACTGAGATGCTTTGAGTAAGCTGGGCAAGTACAGCAGGAGAGGTGCTTGCCTTGAAGTTAGAAATAACTTTAGGCTTTATGAGAGAGCATAGTGGGCACTGCATTGGGGAGAAATTTATGTGAATACATCTGATCAGCAGGATGGTAGTAGATCAGCATATGGTCCCACTGAGAAGGGGGCCTCTCTGTTTTTCAGTAAATAAATAATGAGAAATACATCCTCTCCAAAGAGTTCCAAAGAGGATATCTGAATACTGCAGATCAGCTTTAATGGCAATAAAGAATGGGAGGGTTTTACATAAGGCCAGTGGGAGCTCCAGGGAGTGCTCACTGCTTTTCTGACTCTCTGACCATCACTATTTATCTTCTATGCCAGTAAGTAGGACACAGAGAATGGCAGTGATGAGGCTTTCAGTGCAATGACTGGCGTTGCTCTCCAAGTTGCAGGTGGGTTTTACTGGGGTCAACTTCTGGGCAATGCTGACTGTAAAGATTAACACAAGAAACAAAGAACTGTGAACTAGTTTTGTGCATAAGTATTTCATACAAGCATATGGCCATGGACATGTGTATGTATGCATAGTGTTCAAAAACCAGGTGAAAAACCCTCTTTGGAGAATGTAGGCATGCCATCATGAAACACTTTGTTCTACTACATCAAGGAAAGAGCCAGCAGATCTAACTGTTATCTGCAAAAAGCCTCTACAGCTAACACTGGATAACCATTTTGGACCACTTTGCAAGTGATTGCTCAACTGATCACTCATAATCACTTGAATTTTTTCTCTTTGAGAAAAAGTTCCAAAAGGCTGTGAATGCTGAAAACACTGGAGGATTGGCAACTTAATTAGGAGCAATTATTTTTTTAATAGTATGATTTTTACTACAGTAGAAAATTTGTTTCTTGTTTGATTTCTTGAAAAATGAGGATTTAAAAACTTTTTTCAAATACAAAAGGAGTAGTGCATTTTTGCCACCATCTGTTGAACACATGTTTTGGGAATCAGACATTTCTTTTTCCATCCACAAATACCTGAAGGTTTTTACCACATTTAATTCATTATTTACATTTTAAAAAGTAGAAGGAAAGATGAATCTACTGGGACCTACTGCTATCTTTCAAAAGCAGAAGTTAAGACCACAAAAGTTGCCAATCTGTGAAACCTCAGTTTCATACATACTATATTTGGTACAAAATAAAGGAGGAATGAGGATATTTACTGCAGAAACCCAAGAACTGAGTGAAGTGTGAAAACATTGAGTCCATCACATGAAATTTCCAGGAGTACAACTTAAGCTTGGGTGACTGGAGCTTTCCAGGGTTTTGCACCTGCAGACCATGCAGATATACCCACATATCTCACTAAAGGACTGAAAAAGTTTTGAGATGGGAAATCCCTCTTCATAGAAAGAATATTGTGCTCAAAACAGATTCTTACATACTGTGCAGAAATATGTGGAAACTATATTGCATAAGAAAATAGCAATATTTTCAGGGTCCAGAAGGTCATCCAAGAATGGAGGAGGAGAAAGGGCTCTACTGAAGAGAGAAATTAAATGAAAGTAGTGTTGGGCTTGAGTTTGTGAATCTCTTTGAACAAGAAGGAATGAACAAAGAGAAGTTTCATGGAAGGGTAGAGCAGCAAGGGACATATGAGAGTCCCTTTAACATGGAATGGTATCAGAAAAAGTGTGTCCAGCAGGACTCAGGGAGTGATCATTCTCCTGCACTCAGCACTGGTGAGGCCACACTATGAATCTTGTGTCCATTTCTGGGTCCCTCACTACAAGAAGGACTTTGAGGGGCTGGAGCGAGTCCAGAGAAGGGTGGCAAAGCTGGTGAAGGGTCTGGAGCACAAGTCTCATGAGGAATGGGTGATGGGAGCTAGGGTTGTTTAGCCTGGAGAAAAGGAGACCCAGGGGAGACCTTACTGCTCTCTACAACTTCCTGAAAGGAGGTTGTAGCCAGGTGGGGGTCAGTCATTTTTACCCAGTAACATAATGGCACTGCATTTAATGGTGCTGGCTGCCCACATGCCAAGTAAGATTATAGCTACCTGTTCTGCAAGAGGACAGGATTAACTATCCTGAAAGTGCCTCAAGAGCCAGAGAAAGAGCCTGTAGAGCTGGAAAGACTAACACTAATAAAAAGGAATATTAACAGTGAGAGAAAAGTAGGTGACTTTTTGCCTACTCCAAAAACCACATAGTGCTCAGGTGAAAATTGTTCTTCGCAGTTAAATAGCTTTTAGCTTTTGTTTTACATGTCCTTTGTGTCTATTTTTGCTACAGAGAA
Organism: Vidua macroura; assembly: GCF_024509145.1. Taxonomy (NCBI): domain Eukaryota; kingdom Metazoa; phylum Chordata; class Aves; order Passeriformes; family Viduidae; genus Vidua; species Vidua macroura. The sequence continues at coordinate 81,341,863 of NC_071573.1, forward strand.
CACTGCTCAAACAATACAGCAAATGAAGGGCATGCCTTTGGATCCTCTGGGAATGACTGAGGTTCCTGAACATGCGTGTCTAGCATTACTAGAGATGCCCTTGCTTTTCTGTCTGACTTCCAGTGGCTGATCCAGAAGGGCAATTGCTTTCCCAGAGGTCCAGTGTCAGACCTGACAGCCCTGTGAGGAGGGCTCAGGTAGCCTAATGAAATGTCATTGGAGGGGCATGTTTAGGCACACTAGTCACTCCTTACCAGGATCTCTGTTTCAGAGTCATTACTGGAATACTTCACTCAGTGTTAGCAGGAATTATGACACCTTCTTTCTGTTCTGCAGAATGAACAACTCTCAGCACCAGGCAGCAACCACTGTCTGCTCATGCCTGTGCATGACTGCCAGTGGATGTCAGAGAAGGGTACCCACCCTCCAGGTCTGCATGATGAGGGGATGTTTTTGTTATGCTGTGTGTTTCCTTTTCCATGCAATACTTTTACCCAAGTTTTATTAAATTACTTGACCTATATGGATTTGTGTAAGACTCTGAACTTCACAGCCTCCCCCAAAAATCCTGAAGCCAGTGAAACCCTCCCCAGTTCCACAGTCCCCCAGAGAGGACATACAGAGCACTGCAGAAAGGTGGTCACGAGGAATACCTCTGAGCTTTTTCTGCTTCCCACAAGAAAGCCCAGCAGATGCCAATGGTTCTGGACTGGAATTTTAAATCATGTTGCTTTCACCATTTTTTAAAGTGTTGGCAGAGAAGAAGCCACACAAGCAAGAGTGAGGACCCCCAGCTCCCAGCACAGCCAGCACTGGAAGGCAGAGGTGGGTGGAAGGCATCAGTGTCGTGCTGGCTGCAGCACCTGCAAGGAGCAACCAGAGGCATTAAGGGGCCTGTTTCCTTTTTAGAAAAATTATTAATGACCATGAGATGAAAAAGTGATTCAATACCAATAACTTGCTGTGCAGCAGCTGTTGTTTGGAGATGGACTCAACTAAAAAGAGCAACACAAACCATACAGTGCATTTACCTTGCTTGATCCAATCCCTGAGCCAAAAAGCAGTGCTTTGGTCTTTCTTTTGCTCTTGCTGTTTCCAACTGTTATTCTAGATTGTTTCCATCAATGACACAGTCCTTTCAATTGAGAACTATTATTTTCACTAAACCAATCCAGAAAATGGGACTGAAACCCCAGAGCAACAGCACATATAACTTCAGAGGTGAAATTATTTAAGCCAGCTGGAAATACTACTCATAAGCCTCTTGTTATATAAGGGTGATCGGAAAATGTAAATTGCATTGGTGGTCCCGCATTCCTGAAATTTCTGCCTGATTTTCCTTTTCAGTGTCTGGCTAAGAAATTCACTCTGGATTGTAAGACACAGGAAGTCTCACTGTATCAGGGAAATACCTGTAAAAAGGTAAAAATAGGGTTGGAGGCAGGACCTGGACTCTGCTGCAAGTCCACAGTATTCCAGAGGAACCTTTCCTGGAAAAATGAAAAAGAATTTTCATTTTCAAATTGTGATTTCTGAACACTGGTTTGAAGATATTTTCTGTACTTCAAATCAGAAAATGTCTCCAAATTAAAACAATAGGGGATAGTCTGTAAAACTTTTTTACTGGAGTTCATGGTTGGTGGCTAAACAATAGCTGTGGTCACCACTTGCCTGCAGACTAAGAACTGGTGCTGGGACAATTTCTGAACTTTATGAATATGAGCTGAGTGGTTTTCATTTTCTGATTTGCTGACACTTCCAGAAAAAATCTTTAAATTCACACTGCTTATTTCTTCTTCTTATGGTTACAGCTTGACATATTCAATTCTCCCATTTAAGAGTTATATTATTGAAGTGTCTTACATAACTCCTGTTGTCACTGTAGAGGGAAGTTTTTTTTTTTTAGGGATATTGGTTTTGATTTGTTCCTTCTGTTTGGTTATGAAACTCCAAATAGCCTTAATGCATGAAAACTCAGAAATGGAACAAAGGAAGAGAGGAGGTAGCTGTATCCTAGGCCAAATTTTTCTTCTTCCAGTGGTAGCTAAGAGTCCCTGTGGAATTTGATGGCTCTACATGAGTTTATTAATTTTGCATGTCTGTGACTTCCTTGTTAAAAAAAAGTTTTCAAAGTTTTTCTTTATAAAAGTTATTGTTTTAAAAGTTCCATATGCTAGCAAGGGTCTGCATTTTCTCGAGAACAGCTTTTAATTCTTTTAATTAGCCACCTGGCATAATTCAGTAAACTTTTTTTCTTTTCTTTTCAAGACAAAAGAACAACTGTAAGGAAAAAAAACAGTTTTAAACATACGAAAAAGAAGAAAATCCTTTCTCTAACCTCCTCCACACAATATTCATATTTTACATTATGGAATAATCATGGGAGAGAGCTGGAAGATCTCCTTGAATAGTCCTCCCACCATATGGGAGCTGGTGGAAGCAAATCTACAGAGGAGTTTTTCATGTTTTTTCTTCTTGGTTTCACAGATACTTTTAAAGCACTCACAGCTACTGTGTAATAAACTTTACTTTTTTTGTGGCTTTAAGAGTAAAAAAGTTAAGTGCTAAAAGTATCACCCTGTCCTTAACACCTGACTTCTTGCAGCCAGGTTCCCAGTTTATGCTCCAAGCTCGGGAGCACGTCCCAATTCCTGCTGAGCTTGATCCTCCTCTCTGCCATTTCTGGGTGATCTCATTACAGGTGTAATTGTACTCTGAACCTTTTTCCTTCCTGCCTCCTCCACTGCAGATGTCAGCCACCTTCACTATGTGCAAGGTCTTGCTTATTGACAAATCACTGTCCAATACCACTGCAAACACCTTTTATGATGGATTTCAAGATCTCACCACATTCCCATGTAAGCACGAGTCGTTCAGACCCTACTTTGCTCTTTGGTCTAATAGCAATTTGAAAGCAGAAATAGAAGTAGGCTTCATTTCTACTGCTGCCTCTGCTCCCCTCCTGCCCTTTTGGATCCCTGAATCACCCCTGTAAAACTTGAAAGTAGGTCTGCAGTCCCATGTGGCAGGAAAAGTTGACACTGCTGCTGCTGCTCGCAGTAACCAGAAAAACAAAACAAGTGGGTCTCCAGCCTCTGTGGACTTTTAGCTCACCTGTCTGAGGGCATCACAAAATGGGTTCATGGCCAGGAGAGGCACTGCCCTCACTCAGGCCCTCCTGTTTGTCTGTTGCAACAGGGAGCTTTCTGTACCAGCCTGGGTTTTTCTGAAATGCATAGAAAGCTCCTGATGGCCCTGGATTTGATGCAAAGGTTTTGAGTAATTCCTATTTCTGTGTGCTGGGACCATCAAAGTGAGTGATGGCAGGAATGAACAGCCCAGGGAATAAGGCACAGTAGCTACTGAGGACCCATTTGAGGGCTTTGCTGCAGCAGAGATTAAAACACAGTGGTAAGGGAAAGCTGTGTGTAAACCTTGCCTGCTCACAATCTCTTTGACTGCTTCCCTTTTGTTTGGAGGGTGAAGTAGATTTAAGAAGCTTGTGTTGATCTGGCTGAAATTCAACATAGAAAACACCTAAGTGATGCATCTTGTATCTCTGAGTCTCCTCTCCTCTCCTCTCCTCTCCTCTCCTCTCCTCTCCTCTCCTCTCCTCTCCTCTCCTCTCCTCTCCTCTCCTCTCCTCTCCTCTCCTCTCCTCTCCTCTCCTCTCCTCTCCTCTCCTCTCCTCTCCTCTCCTCTCCTCTCCTCTCCTCTCCTCTCCTCTCCTCTCCTCTCCTCTCCTCTCCTCTCCTCTCCTCTCCTCTCCTCTCCTCTCCTCTCCAGATTTCAGTTCCCTGGATTTTTTTTCCATTTGCAAAATCATGTCAGTTGTTGATTAGTCTTTCACTTGTCTGGGGGTTGTAGGCAGAAGATCATCAAAATATCAGTGCTAGAAATGGGAGAGCAGATTTGCAGACTCGATACCCATGGAAGTGGGCAGAGGGATGCCAGTGGGAATTTGGTGGTTTAAGGCATGGAGGAGCTTGTGAGGCTTGCTGAGGGCTGGGGCTCCAGCCAGTTGTGTCTGTTCAGTCTGTAAGGGGGGGCTGAAACCCAAGCCAGAGTGGAGACTGTGAGAGCAAGGGGTGACTCCAGACTTGCACACAAACACACATTTAGGGCTGAGCCTAAATGAGCGGATGGATCGTGTACGCCGAGCAGAAGCTCCTGTGACAGCAACGGTGTAATTTGTGTCACACGGGATAGATGCTGTGCTTTTCTCATTGCTGTGTGCCAGTGGTGTGTCAAGAGGCATGAAGAGAAAAAGCAGCTTTCAAGTACCTCAGCAGCTGATTCTTTTTATTGATTCAAGCCTTTATATCACGTATAAAAAAGTAAAAAAGCACTATCAGAGAGACAGATGGTGACAAGTCAGCTTTAGATGGACATGAATTATTTAATAAAAAAGATCTGAAAATGCTGCCATGATTTTTGCAGCTTACCTGTCTCTTTGCTATTGGTACCTAAGGCACTTTCTCAGAAATTGTTCAAAGGACACATTCCATATCCTTGGATGCTGTGATGGAGAAGAGTGATTTCTTCTCAGCAGAAAAAGAAAGTCTTTCAAGGTGAGGAACTCTTAAGTTATCACTCAGTACCACTTGATAATCTGCAGTGACTATATGTAAGGAAAAATGTGCTCATAGAAGAGGAAAAGAAAGTTGTAGATTTTCCTGGATATTAATCAATGGTGAAAGGTTAAGGAGGACATTAGAAAGGGAGGAAGAAATTAGGACCTCAGGGTTAGACCCATATGGAAATGTCACCCCTCCTGGAGACTGAACTAGATTCAATAGAGTGAATATATGGTCTAAATATTTAGACAAAGTTTGAGGAAATTTATGGAGATATATTTATAGATTGAATGATTGTGCTCTGTTTCACCAACTTCAATTCCACTGCAAAGCATTTTTTTAATGACTAATAAAGAAAAACAGAATTTGGCTTTCAATTCATGTAAAAACAGCTCTTGCATTAGATTATACAGTTGAGAAGTTAAACATTAAAATTCTTTTACAATACACACCACCTATGAGCATAAACACATTTATTGTATTTACAACCTGGCTTGTTAACAGACGCTGCAATAGTCTACACCCTGTTGACACAATTTTTCAGTCAGTGGGGTTTCTTGTGATAATGAGCAAAAATGCAAAGTGAAACAAAAAAAATAAAGCAGAGGCCAAAAGTCACAGAAAGAACAAGGAGAAACTACATTTTTCTACAGACCTCAGGGGCTGACCATAGTGTGGCTTTACGAGCATAAAGGATACAAAGATCTTCACTATCTGCCAGGAGTTTGTTGATATGCTGCAAAAGATCTACTCTTGCTCGTTTGTAGAGCAGAACCAGCAAGGTCAGTTCTACAGGGATAAGAGACACTGGAGGACACATCTTGTTTCACTCTTAGATGTTTTTTAATAACAAAACAAACAAACAAAAAAAACCCAAAAGCAAAATAGAAAGAACTAATCCTTCCAGCTGAGGAACAATGTCATTCTGAAATGATAAAAAAGCTGGCACAGATTTTTTATTTTTATAACCTCTGATTTTAATTGTAACTTTAATCCTGTATGATTTTAGCCTGGCAGTTCAGTCCGTAGGATGAGAACAGAAATTATTGTACTAATTGTGGAGCCTCTAATAATTCTCATAAAACTTTTTTCTTCTGGAAAATTCCAAGTATTCTACATAATGATTCATAACCCCTCCCTTCCTGATACAAAGCAGCTCTGTGCGTGATCAAGCTGAGGTTCTGCAGGAAGAAAAGATAAAGATTTTTTTCTTCAAAAGACATTTTAAAGGAGATGTTTACCTAATGCTTGTGTATGATAACTCCATTTTGTTTGAGACATTGCCAAAGATTATTCTCTGTCTGATTTTTGTCTAGAAAAAGCCTTCAGAAAAGTTCTCTTTCAACAGTTCTCACCGTTAAAAACTTAATCTCCCTATCAACCTGAGGAGATTCTAATATTGGAAAATCATTTTTCCCTCCTAAACCTTTCTGCTCACAATCTCTTTGACTGCTTCCCTTTTGTTTGGAGGGTGAAGTAGATTTAAGAAGCTTTTGTTGATCTGGCAAAGTTTTGCAGTGTTAACTAACTTGTTGGCATAAGAATTTTTTTAACTGAAAGTTTAAAGATGTGACTTTATTTTTAAGTTTAAAGCCTATAAATATCAAGTTCTTAATTTAAAAAGACAAGATGTTGACGTTTTCTGTCTCATTATATCAGTGTCAGTATCTCAGCAAAATAAATTTGAAATGTATTTGAGAAATTTCTTCTTGGTTTTCCTTTCTGTGCACTTGTATGATATGTATTCAGTCCTGAATAATTACCTAGGACCTGAAAGTAGAAGATGTGCTTATGCATATTTGCACAACACTGTTTTAGTTCCAAATACATTTTTAGAGGCAGAGAAACAAATTGTTAAATATGCTGTATAGTATACTACCTACATTTCTTTCATGAAATACTCATATTTTCAGTTGATATTGGTTGATTTTTTTTATCAATGGGAAAGAATTTGGTGGTGGTGATGCTGGGCGTCCTGGTACCCAAATTCTTTCAGCCTTCATCACATAAGATTAACTTACAACCAAGAAAGAAACTTGATGATAGAATCAGAGTTGGGAAAACTCCTTAAAAATAAGGCAATTCAGGAAGAATTCTGGCTGAGTGACTGCTCTTGTGAAACCACAACTCATGTGTTGCTCTGGGCTGGCCATGACTGCCTGCCAGGCTGACACCAAGCAGGTTTTGCTGAGCCACGGCAGCTTTTCAGACCATCCCAGCACAGGAGAACTGAGGATGCAAAGCCACTGCACACTGAGAGACACAGGAGCACAGGAAGGAAGAAGCCCAGCTGTTTTCTTCCTTTGGGCTCAGCTGGGCAAGGAAGGTTGTTTTGTGGTCTGGGATGACTTTAAGAGGTGGATGATGCTGCTGGCTCCCTGGATGGGAGTTCCTGCTACCTGCTCCATTCACCCAACTGAATGCCTTACTGCAGAAATAAATATTTGTTTCGCTTTTCTCTGTCCCCTCCTTCAGTGAGCACTTCTGCTTCCATGACCATGAAAAACATGTTACCAGTCAAATTTGTTTTTCAATAAACCAGAGACAAGTATGTCCTAAAATTAATCCTGCTTTCCCAATGGAGACTGTAAGATTTTTTCTTTTCTGATTTTGTGGTTTCCTCATCGACATCATTATATGGATGTTAAAGTCAGGGATCTTCAGAGAGATTAGTGTAAGGGGATAGAACATAAATCCAGACAGAACAAAAGAAATTTCCACTGCCATGACAACATAAAAGGTAGTGGCTGTTTCTTGTGTGAGACTGGAAGAAGCTACCTCATGGCATTTAACAATTCCCTAAGAATGTCAATGTGCCATAACCCACAACCCTAGGAAACAGAAGGACAGGATATCACTGCTACATTTCATTATCATAAATGTCTCAGCTGATTCAAAAGAAACCCCTCTTTGTCACAAAATCTTGTGTCATCACTAGGGATTACAGTGAAACTCCTTACACATACCCACTTCTGGATTACAGTACATGGTAACATGTAGGGAAAAGTTCCAAATAAGGTACTGTATGAATAGCACAGTTAAACAGGGGTCATGCTTCACTGAAAAAAAAGTGGAGCTGGAAAATATATAAATATTATATATATATGAATATAATATACATATATATATATATATGTTATATATATCAGTGCTGCATTACATGTCCACCAGGTTTCTGCAGCAAAGTCCATGGAACAGATCTTGCTGTTCAACAGGGAACAAAATGTAATGAAAATCATGCTGGTTTTCATCTTTACAGTAGAGATTGCCAGCAAGATGATTTCCAGATAAATATGTCCTCTTCCAGTCTCACGAAGTTTAAACAAATGAAATGAAGTACCCTAAAAAGAAGTACCCTTCTTTTTTTATTTTTATTTTTTAAATGGGAGCTGCCTGAGTGTTTGTGTACATGCAGACTTATTCCAGTCCATGAAAGACTGTGAACTATTTTCCATATGAAGAGCTCCACCAGGTTCAGGATTCTGCACGTAAAGTCAAGTATGAACTCATGTGCACACAAGAAATGGTGAAAATTATTTATCTAGAGCACCATAAAACAGGCAAAGCATTAGTTATCAATTTTAATATGTAAATAGGGTCAGACTCTGTTGTAACTCAGAGAAAGACTCTTGCCAGATAATTTTCTATCAAACAGAATTGTTGGAAAGTAGTCAATGACTTTAACATTTACAAAAAAAAGTATATTATAGACCAAGGTCTTACTTTAGTTTTATTTGTCTGTTTTGTTTTCTTTTCTCCATAAGCTGCTTTTCCATGAAATTTGCAAATCTACCAGGACAGTTATTGTTTCCAATGTATAGTCTTGTATGTGTGTGTGTATGTGTAGGATAAGAAAATAATTTTTTACCATTAGAAAAGTCTCTGGATTAGTTACAGTAGGATGTGGGTGACTACTAAGAGCTCAAAAATGTGCAGTGCAGATGTCTGATTGAGGGGAAAAGGGTAAATCCAAGGAAAAGCTGCTGTAGAGGACAGGACAGACACAAAATTTTGTTTTGAAGAGAACTGTTTGTGATCTCTGATTCAGGTGCTTTTCACTATTTGTATGCAAATAATAGAAACTAGCAAATGACTCAGGATAAACCTGGTCAAGGGCTAAGATCATTATCACTATAATCAGAAATGGATGTTCCCACTTACTAAAACAGGGGAAGACTGGAACCATTGCAGCTGTTGTACATATTCTCAGCAGTGCAACTAAATGAGCAGCCATTTACTCTGGGCAAATCCTTGCTCAAAAGTACAGGAGAAAGTTAATCTATTCTCTTGTTTTCTGTGGTGGTCTCTATGCAGTGTATGGCTGTTTTGTTGTGTGCTGATCTCCCGCTTGTCTGTCAAATACATCCAGCTCTCCTGGGGGCACAGGTGAAGGTGGAGGAATGAAAGACAAGACAGATGTGTAGTAAGGATGATTGACACTGTGTAATGATTGCCAAAACATGTACACAGAAAGGACTTTTTGCAGACCATACTGGGAAAGAACAATAAAGGAGGAGCAGCTTGCACAATATGCTCTTCAACAGATATTTATATCCAAGAATCTTGAAAATTAGAGGAGATAATGCAATGATATTATTTCATCCACAGAAGAAACTATACAGAACTGTACCAGTATGGCTGTATTTTGATGGTTTGAGAGACTTCCTATGCACTCCAAGGCAGAGAGGTGGGTCCAGGGCAAGAACAGGATGGCTGACCCTGACCACGGGACCAGATCCCATGGGACTATCCCTGCTGCAAGATCACATCCAAGACCAGGCTATGACACTGCATTCCCATTAAACCTCTGAGCTGGTGACCTCCAGCTGTGAGCATCAATGCCACAAATTTGTACAAAGCAGCAGCCTTGGCAAGCCCCAAAGCCACATGATAGCTTTCATGGAGTAAAATGGACCATGTAAAGCCCTTACACTGTGCCAGACAGACAGCTTGGCACAGAGCTGGCCGCACAGTGACCAGCTGATTGGCAGCCAGTTGCTCTCCTTCAAAGCATAAAGTTTGCTTAAACGTGTTTGGATTGAGGATTTAGAAAATGTGAGAGGGAGCAGGAAGGAGAAGTACTCCAGGAAAACAGCCAAGTTTATAACTGAAAGAAAGGCAGAGATGATTGAATATCATTCTTGGGAGAATCGTAGGCTGGTGTGCCTCAGTTCTTGAGGAGGCACTTGAGCAAATCCCCCCTTGATAATGAGGCTCAAAGGTTGGAAGGTCCTGTTTTTTTACAGACTCTACTGTAACAGACACCTCTCTTGGAAAAAAATTGTTAACAATTACTCCCTGTAAAGGATGTGCTTTCATCCACACATCAGACATATTGCAAGTTGCAACTCATTAAAAAGATTCTCTCTGGGCTTCAGTCCAAAATTAGTGCCAGCTTTCTCCAAGCATTTGAGCAAACACAACTGCTACCATCAGTGCTGCCTTCCTTTGGAAAAATCCTTTGATGCTCAGTGGCTGTGGAAGTCAGCTAGCTGCTGCACTAACACCGTGTCTGCAGTTTCCTCCTGCTGCTTACCAGGTACCACCAGGCTGAACAAAGCTGCACGGCTGTGCTGAGCTCCCAGAGCATGAGTTCTTCTAAGCCAGCTCACCTCTGAGGCATTGTGGGGCTCCAGAGGTGAGTTATCCAACTGGGCTGTGGGTGTGATACAGGCTGGCTGTGGAAGTGCCAGAACAGAAGCAGAAAATGTTTTAGCTCAGTCACAAGCATGTCTCACAGAAACACAGTGTCATTTCACTTTTTCACTATGCAGGTGCCCAGGATTTTGATGAAATTCAGTGGGAGAACAAGGCTGCTCATACTGGGATGGAGAGAGGCCAGCCTGCTCAGAGCAGAGAGCCAAAGGCAGTAAGTAGGAAATGTGTAGGGAGGAGGCATGTCTGAGCTCACGCTCTTTTGGGGGTGTAACTCCCTCACAGCAGGCTGCAGTGCTGTAGTAAGCCCTATAAAAATATAGCCTTCCAAATGGATTTGGATGCTGACACCAATGACAAGGAATGGAGCTAGAGAGGGGCTTCTCATCTCTCTGCCAGAGACAAGAAGTCTGAAGTAATTCTGGTATGAACTCCAGCAGTGCTCGGGGAAACAGGTAAACATCCATAAAAACAAACATTGCATTTGCGGATGTCAGATGCCTACAGGATTAGATGGCTGCTGAGCAGGGAGCTGAAGCCAGGTACCTGCAGAAACAGGCATCAGGTAAATGAAGGTGTTGTGTGTTGGCTCTAACATGAGGAACACAAGATTTCTCTTGTGTTGTAAGGATTGCAGGGGAGTGCAGTTTGGCTGGTCTCCTTGGGGCAGCTGCTTGTGCTGTGGGACACAGCCCAGGCAGGCCTCTGCCCCATCCTCAGTGTGTTTCACATGCAGCACTTGCTCTACGCAGCAGTTTCAGGCCCAGCTCCTTGGAAGTCCACTGTGCCACCACACAACCTGGGCATGGGCTTGAGAATCACTTGCTCCCCTACCAACTTGCTGTGAGGAGAAGGATAAAGGGGATTTTAATTCTAAGCTGGTTTTCTCCTAGGCAAAACAGGAGTTTTAAGAGGGCACTTCAGTTCACTAGACAAAAGAGAGACTTAGTGTTTCATATCTGGAAAAGATCTAACAAATGTTTACTTTGTGCCTCACCAGGGCTGGAATCCTCACTTTTTGATACTACTTGGCACTTTCAGTGTGCTAGTTAAGGACAAAGAACTGTGCAAATATCAATTAACCTTCAAAGAATAGGAGAGAATCCTTTTTCAGAGGGGAAAACCCAGAGGGCAGAGATCTTAAACGAGGTCATGTGCACAGCATCGCTGTTGTTTCAATATCCTCTGCTTTGAGGGAAGATCCTCAGGAGGAGGGGAATAGCCTGAGGAATAGGGACCTAGTGAGGACTGCTGAAATGACTGATGGGAGAAGAAGGGGTCAAGCCTTTTGCTGAGCCAAGCAAAGAAGAAATGCCTGAAGGATATTGGAGAACGGGGTGGGCTGCAGAATATATTCAAGGATGGAAATAGCAGGTGTGCCGATGAGATGAAAACACAACAAGCTGCTTCCAAAGAAGCCCTGACAAATAGGGATTAAAATAATTGAAAGGATCCTGAACTATAGCACTAAGTACAAAGTGTTAGGTTTCACCTCTATTAGTCAAATAATGTTCCAGCAGGGGCTCTTCAAATGTCAGCACTTGCCAATATGTACTGCTGAGTGACTAGCTCAGCTGAGGGTCTGGCCTTGAGAACCAAAGGGTTCCTTTGTGATCAAAAAAGGAAATATGATGACAAACGTGCTGGCAAATATAAGTAGGAAATAATTTTAAATGGTAGCAAATGCATATCATATTCACTTTCAAACCAGATACAGCAGAACCTAGTTTTAATTTCACTGGCAATCGTGTGGAACTATCATGCAGAGACTTGCAGTACATTGCACAGTAATACTGAACCCACAGACTTCTAAAAGAGACATGAACATGCATCTTAAAATAATGGTAGAATGTATTCCACCAAATAAACTCTTGGGGTTTTTTTTCTTTTTTTTTTTTTTTTTTTTTTCAGGAGAAATACTCTCTCCTGAGATGTTGCTTACCTTTGCACATCTGGTAAGAGATTTGAAAAGAATTTAGTGCAGGTGCCAGTTGAAAAAGTCACCTGCAGTTCTGGGATTACTTCTGAATTCCTACTTTTCTTTTAAAGCAAAAGAACAATGCAACTTGACAGTATTACCAAGCTGCCCAGAAGGGCAGTTTTAAAAGATTCAGTACCTAAATAAGATTTTCAAATAGTTTTTACTGCTTTTCTTACTCAACAGCCCTGCAAATTAGTGTTCAGGTAGGAGGCTTACTGAACAACATTTTTGCTGGATAACAGCAATATCAAAAGTATCCAGCTATGGGTTAATCCTGGTTTTATGGATCTGCCATTTATCTTTAAATAATTTTGCCATTCTACAGCAATTTGCTTGTTTCTTTCTAATGTCTCAGAATAGCCAACAATTATGCATGCAGAGATCAAGATGACTATACTCATGGAATAAGGGTGGCAGCCTTTCTTTGAAGATGGAGGAAAGGTGGCTGCTTACAAAGAGTATTCATGAGAAGCAAAATGAGTTTCCTGTCAAGGACAGTTGTGGAGTTGCCAGCACGACTTGGGCCTTCTGGCTCTGAGACTAGCTCAAAATTAACAAAACAGAATTTTCTTGGGGAGTAATATTGCAAAACACAATGCTTTCAAATAAGTGGTGTATTTCTGCCATATTTTGTTATCTTTCCAAAGAGCCTTTTTTAAATACACCAGAAACTTGGGACTTAGCAGACTATTTTTCTTATGTTGTGTATTATATTAATGTATCACCCCAATGTATTAATATTGTGGTTTATCACTATACGAGATTCAGTAGTCAGTTTTGACTCTTCTGGAGCATGATTTCTTTGGCCTACTGTATCTTACTTTCAAGTTCATTACAGCAACCTCCCTCCTGAAATTAGGGTTCTTTGGTAAATCTTTCTATAAATGGAAATGTAAATTTCTATGTCTGTGCTCAGTAAGGTATCGCTAACTCCGTAAAAAAATCTATATATCATAATACCATTTGGGAAAACTAAGCCTATTACTAGAAAATTGAGCTCTTTTCAATTTTCAGTTTGAAAAGTAGGCCATTAAAATGACAGGTGAATGCTGCAGAGCACAGATTCTAAGTGACTCCTACCTCTAGATACATGGGATAACGTAAAAACTGGAATTAAATCCTTCATAAAGAAATGGCTAAAAAGATGAGAAGGCTTTTCCAAAATGCTGTTGGTGAGGAATTTCTCAGACTGAGGGAATTTTAAATTCCCCTTTGGTAGCTATAAATAACTTAGTCAAGAGGAAAATCAGGAATAAACACTATTTTGTTGTACCCTGCTCTTGTCCACTGAAGTCACCGAAGCGCTACAGAGAACATAATTTGCACATTATGTGTTTGTTACTTGACACTTGCCTGTATTTCTTGCATGACAGTAAGTGAAATGATTGAGCTGTACACCCACAAAACTTTGTTTGTTTTCCACTGATGGCAATCTGGGGTGATTACAATGATACCTGTTGGGGGATCCTAATTCTACAATAACATCAGAACTAAGTTTGCCAACCCACCACTTACTTCTTAACCATAGTCTTAAACTGCTCAGTGCACTGGAAAATGTTATGAGGCAACTGCTGGGTTACTGTAAGTTTGGCACACAGCATTTGCCAAAAAGCAGGGCTGTAAAAGAGGCTTTAAAGGACCTTACAAGAACAGGTATCCCCCAGTCAAACAGCATTGGTCATACCCATTGTAAGCTCTGGAGTCTTTCCAGAATCCTAAAGACAACCACGTTGATTCCGGACTGTAGAACTCCCTCCAGCTCCCAGTGCACATGGATATCTACAGCACAAGTGACAACATCTGATGGCTCAAGTATGGAGACTGAGCACACTGCTAAAGTGCTTGCACTTTGCGACAATCTTTGAATTTTCAGGCTGCATTTCTTTGGGATCAGATTGTCCTTGATCTCTCACCTAGACAGCCCTCCTGCCTCTTTGATGTTTACAACCAGGTATTTATATGCAGCAGATGCCTGTTCTCTCAGCCTTCATTCTTCTAGTGTGAGCAAGGCAAGCAGTTTTAGGTCTTCTCCTATGAAGTCTTTCCACAATTCCTTACCCTGCTATGTGCCTTTTACAGATTGAGATTCTCTTTCTGGCATAGAAATTACCAGCACTGTTTGCTACATCCCCTGTCAGTCATTGTTTCTTCTTTTCAGGTGGATTAATATTTCATGTTTGCTTGATGCATCAATATATCTGTTCCACATTGCACATGTGTTGTGAGGCTGACTGTACCAAACTGGGAGCTTTCAGCCATCCTTTGCTCAACTGTAATGTCCTCTCACCTTTTGTATACTTTGGTTTAATGTGAAGCAATGTTGATTACTCCACCTAATTCCATGACTCCTGGGGGGTCACTGGGGAATCACAAGGAGCAAGAAGGGAGATAAGAGCAGAGGACGTCACATGCTCCCAGCAAAAGTAAGCCATGATGGGGATCAGCTATTACAGTAGGTAATCCTCTTTAAGCAGGGGTAGAAGGGTACATGCACTCAGAGCCTCAGGAGTCCTGTTTCATCTGGTACCTCAGCTGAAACATCTAAAGCAGTGGTCCCTTCTAAACTACAAGGCTGTAAGCTCTGCTAACTGCACTCTGGATGTCTATCCTGTCCCCCAGTTGCAGTGGAGCAGGAAGGTGTGATAGAGGGAGGGGAGAGCAGCTGGGTGCAGTGTCAGCTTCAATTGCCCCAGCCAGAATCAGCACTGAATTTCTGATTGAGCCTTTAATGTGCCTGCTGTCATCATCACTGATAAGTGAAGAAGTTAGTCCTTCAGCTCAAGTGATAGAAGTGTCCTTTATGGGACTGAGAGTTCAGTATCCAATCCTGGACACAAGCCCTGCCAGAGGGAACATTAGCCTTGGCTGCAGAAAGCAAGAAGCTCAGTTGCCTTTGAAAATTCAATATAACCCTCTCTTGGTGTTATACAGACAGCAGTGTGTGAGTGAGTGATGTGTGTGAGTTATTGATTTATTCTTCAACTTCTGTCCTTTGTTTTATTCACATAACTTTATATCACAGGTTTTATGACTGATAGAAAAATATGACTCTATTTCCATGCGCAGGAAATTTTTCTTGTGCCAATTTCCCTAAAGGAGATGAGTGATTAGTGACAATCCCTGTGTCCTCACCATCATCTCTGATCACCTGTATCACCCAGAACTTGTTTTTGCCCTTCAATCAGAGAATCAGAGCAGTCTCAACAGAAGTGCAGATGCTGAGTAACAAATAAACATTACTGTTGTTCATGGGTAAAGAAGAGTATTGGTATGAAGACCAGCCATACTCGAAGTACCTATTCAGACAGACATCAGCTTTTATAGTGGTTGTAAGAAAGAATGCTGGTCAAACTGGACAACAGCTGCTTCAAATATCAACAAATATCATATTAGGTCAGTTCAGTTACTCACATGAGTTTCTATCACATTTGGTATGAAACATTGAGAATATATTCTCTAGCTGCTACTTCCAATCTCCTGTTTGCTGACTGGTTCCTCTTCTGCATGATGGTTTGCTACAGGATATCACTGAAATATACTGACACATTTCTTAAACATATTGTATTCTCATAAGAAAACAAAATAGGAAAAAAAATGTTTCTACTTATATCCTACTTCTTCTGTCAGTCACTAAAATTGATTGACTCTCTTCTGTTTCTTTCTTTTCATTCATGATTGTGTTTTTGTTCAAGTAATTGATTTATCATGTATCTAATGATTCTTTCCTGGTTTTCAGCTTGAAAAATATCCATGCCCTGGCTCATTGCTGTAGAATTTGTCATCAGAATAACACCATAAATCATTTTGAGCCTAAGATCAGACTGGGAAGGTGGAGAAAGGTCCGGATGATTTAAAGACATGTGCAGAAGAGATCTGAAAAACTTTCTGGTTTAGAGAAATATTTTAATTACACCATAATAATAAAGCTTTATTGGAATTAGGGTTTCTCTGGAATACGGATGCTGCAAACTATGGTGTAGTTAGAACAACAGTTTGCATGGGTTTGTGTGTGGAGAATTTTGGAGGTATCTTTTGATGAATTTGAGTACTGTATTGCCAAGAAAATCTTATATCAGTGTTAGCTTTGGTGTTCATGTAAAAGCACAATGGCTACAAGTGTTGTTAAGTGAAGTATTCAACCAAAGATCTCCTGGAAAGATTACTTTGGTGATGTGGAATTAAAACCATGGCTTATCTCAGCACAGAGAGAGGGGAGGAGAGTCACAGCTTCCTAGAGCCACAAGGAACTATCATAAGAAACAACTTGGACATGGGTTGGACCAGATAAGGTCAGGTGAACATCTGGTCTCCTTCATATCTGTACTAGCATAAGATGTCCTTGGTGATAAAGGTATCACTGTAATCAAAATATTATCCAGCCTTGGAATGTGCTACTTAGTAGGTCCTCAACATGCTAGAAAATGCAATTTACTTGTTTTGGACTGTTATCTGTGTTCTCAGATAAAAATTGAGAATTTCTTCAAATACATTTAAAAATCAATTTTACTGACACTATCATAAGAAGAAAAAACATTGTCTTTTTAAATTAAGAACTTAAATACAATGTTCTTTAAAAAAATATCGTGCCATTTAACTTCAAAGTCGCCGTTAAAGATGCTCAAGTTTCCAAGTTAGTTAATGCTGTCAAATTTTGCTAGATCAACACAGGCTTTTCAAATCTGAGCTTAAAAAAAAACAACCTGAGGGAAGAATGTTGTTGATGGAGTGAAATCTAGAAATGTATGCTGACACACAGCGAGGAACTGGTGATAACTGCTGTGTGCAGTCTTCATGCCTGCAATATGCCCACAATTCACTTAATAGGAGAGAAAATGGCCAGCTGGTCCTGTTGAACTGAAGGCAGCAAGCTGTGCTCCCTTGCCATTAAACTCAGGAAAAACAATCTTCTTGAAAATGTAACTTTTCAAAATGGCTTGAACTATTTCACAGATATTTCCATAAATGATTCGCTTTTCTAACTCTGACTGCGACTTTTTGAAATCAAAAAATGTACCTGTTCTCAGAATTTATTTTGCAAAGAAGAAAATGTGACTAATCTAATCTACTGTAAGGTGAAAATAAGACCGAAGTTTAATAAATATAATATCAAGCTTTTCTTAGAGGATAAGCTATACATTCTTACTTCATATCTGTTGAGTAGAGCTCCATCATCTTACTAACCAAGTTCTCATACTTGGCTACACTAATGTCATTTACCACTACCTTCAAATAGGGATGGTACATAAAGACAAAGCCATAATTAAGATTTCTATATCTAAATATGTGGAACAGTTAGGTAGAAAAAGTGGTGTAAAATTATTTTTTGATTTTTCATGACTCCAAATTGTTTCTATCTCATCTTTCTACTTAATTTGATTTACCAAACATAAAATCACAGTTCTCATTTGGGAAAATATTATACAAACAACACCAAAAAGTCTCATCAATCCTCACAGTTTAGATGTACTTCCTATAATGCTTATTCTCTAAAACAGAAAAGAAACACAGGTATTGTGAACAGCATGTGGATTAAAACAAGCTGCCCTTTCAGAGGCATTTGTCCTTTATACCACTCTTATTTTCTTCCAGCAGTGAATCTGTACAAAGGTTTCTTGTACAGGGAATAAATTAATGGATCTATTTAAAAAGGACAAATATTGTATTGCAAGCCATACTCCTGCTATCACGGCCAAACAGATGCTAGAGAAGTAGCATTTAAACATTGTTTTTGCAGAAACAAAAGGTTTATCACTGGAGTGGTATAACGTTAGCAGGAGAGCTGACCTACTTACACACCATAACACCTCAAGGAGCCTCTGGGGAGATTGGAGACCCTGGAGCAGGGCATGTTTTACAAGCCAAGTCATGAAACTATGACCAAGAGCACAAGTTTTTTTGTAGCAGCTGTTTATGTTTAACAGAAAAATATTGGGCAAATTTGCTCCCATCTTAGTAGAGATAGTTCAGGTTTACTTGTCTAATTCTCTACTGATTGCTCTAGGCTTCCACTACATTCATTGAAGAGCAACCCACGCATACAATCTCTCTGACCTACTTTAACTAACTACCTCCAGATGAGATGAATTTCTCCCTAGACGTGCTTGCTTCTCGCAGCTGCCTATAATGGGAAGCAGTGAAAATAGCTGAGAGTTTGGAAACTAACTTTTTGAGACCTGAGTGAGATAGGTCCCACCTGTGGCCTAAGAAGAGTTCCTCCATGACTCACAAATGCCTGAGCTAAGTTTTGTGAAAAAAGGAGTGTGTTCTCATGAGCTTCTTACAACTTGGTAATGAAATTACCATTAGCTGAGTTCATATGGGTTATGTCCATAGTGCAAGAGACTCTTCCTGGTGAGTGAATAGATAAAATATCCAGCTTTTCCACTTAGATATTCTCATTGTTACTTCATGGTGAGACTTTGAGATAGCTGAAGTGGAAAAGCATTGCATCTGCTCACCCTGGTGACAAAGTGATTGGAAAGATGCACCCAGCACAGGGAAAGTAAAATAGCTGAACCAATTTTACTGGAAAAGGTGTATGTATGTCTGTTATGCAAATATATCAAAAGGGAGACCTTATTGAGGCCTTTCGATATTTAAAGAGTCCAGTAAGAACAATAGGGACAGATTTTTTAGCAGGGCCTATTGTGACATGACAGGGGGTTATGGTTTTATATTAAAAGAGAGTAGATTCAGACTAGATGTAAGGAAGAATTTTTTCACAACCTAGGTGGCAAAACACTGGAACAGATGACCCAGAGAGGTGGTGGATGCCCCATCCCTGGAAATATTCAAGGATGGATGGGGGAGTCTGAGAAACCTGATCTAGTTGAATATATCCCTGTAGGGGAGTTGGACCAGATGACCTGTAAAAGTCAGAGGGTTTGGATTAGATGACTGTAAAGATCCCTTCCAACATAAACTATTCTATGATTCTACAGTTGTCTCTAGGGCATTGAGACCCAACTGCTATTTAAAGTAGTTAACTCTAGAATTTACGACCAGTAAACGTCACTTTGCACTAGTGTAAGGAGGCTATGATAAACTAGTTGTATGTAATTGAAATGATACAAAAATACAGACAAATTTACTATCAGGTAGAGTTGCTTTAGCTCAGGTGACTCTGCTGCTGGTGAGCAGCAAGGTATGACAACGCAGAGGTACCCAGTTAGCAGCACATTATCTCAGGGCAGTAGCACAGCAGCGTTTGTCACTTGAACAATATTGATGGCATATGCAAAAGAAGCTGGTTTGAATCACTTTGCAGATGAAATAGGTAAAAATCAAGGAATAAAATAGTTTTAGCTAATTTTTGTATTTAAAAAAATTAAAGGACTAATCCTCCCAGACTTGTGGGTGAGCTCCAGTCAGCTTTAAGCCATATCAAAACTTTCATCAACAAATTCCTTACAGGCTTTTAACTTAATTTGAGACATGTCTGCTATGGCTTGCCATGACACCATAAGGGAAAAAATAGTTCCTGGGTACCATTTCCCATGTGTTTCCAAAGTATCTTCTTCTTGGGGTTGGTTCCCTTCAACAGGTCAGCATGCTGATGAATCCATGTTTAATAGCATTTCTGCTGGTTCTATTGGTATTTTTCATAATTTTCCTTCTTAAAAAAAAAAAGGTATTTAAACTCTTAATGTCTTCATAGCAAATTGTCTTATTGAAAGGATGCATTAAATTCAATTTAGCTAAGGAAGAGAAGAGGGTTTAAGGAGAGACAGATGCCCAGCATGGTTCAGAGATGCCTTGTTTATCTGTGTCTCTAAATCTGCATTAAACCTTCACCTGGAAAATGCTGAACAGAAAATGGGTACAACCCCGTATCTTATGAAGATGATCTTGTTCCTGGCTTGGTGCTCTGGATCCAAAACTTGTCTTTCCAGCAGGCTCTGGCTGAGGTACATATGTGGCAAATCCAGTCAGTTTCTAACATACACATGGGATTCTAGTACACTGACTTATCCTGCCCAATGCACTTACTTCCACTTCAGGGTAACAGGTGCCATATCCCATCTCCAGAGATATTGTTGTTCTGTTTTACACTGTTTGGAGATCAGCTCTTCAGAGGTTCTAACTGTTTTACACACTTTGCCTATAAGACACCTGTTATTTCTGCAGCACTCTATTTATGAGAGCTCTTGATATATCTTAGTTGCTCTCATGCCCAAACCTCTCCTGTAAGGTGACACGTGACCATGTGACTTTGCATTCACACTTTTTCCTGAATTTTCATTCTGGATTAGATTCTATTCACCTGGTGAAACAATGAATCCCCAGAGAATATCCAGTAAGTTGTATGATTTTTATAGCTCGACGTACTATATAGCAGACATAAAGCATACATAAAAGCATGTGCTGTTTTTTACAGTAAAGCATCAAGCCCAACTATCCAGTGAAGAAACCAGAGCTGTTAGCACAGTTTTTGAGTGGTAAGCACACCTACCATTTGCCAAATATTTGTTCTACAGCAGTACACAACTGCTCAGCCAAGACCGAGGCCTCCAGTATGGTGCTTCACTGGTGTACAAGCAAACTCTAATCCTTGCCCAGCCCCTGAGTTGGTGGAGAGGTGGGAAGAGAAGGGAGACCATGTGAGATGCACATACTTTGCTTTTTAGAGACAGTGTGAGCACATCAGCTCTGACTGGAAAGCAGAGGGTCTTTGTTGCCAGCAGTGCTGGGGGAGCAGTGCCGTGGCTCCTAGCTGAGCTGCATCCTCACAGGTCAGAGCCAAGGAAGAGCAACATGTGTTGGGGCCAAGGCACTGGGAAGATATCCAAGGAGGCATTGCAGAGGCACTGAATACATGGCACTGCTGTTCACACTTTGGCAGACCAGGAAGAAGGAAAAAAAAATAAAGCACCAGGTAGGATGTTTTAGTTTCAAATTTGTCACAATACCATGGAATCCTGATGTTCTAATTCCCTTGGTGTTGGCATTACTTTGTAGGCAAGCAGTTATGAATTCAGCCAGAATAAAGGCAAAGAAGAAGTGGTACACAGGTATGCACACTGAGGAAATTTGATGTCATGATTTTGCTGGAGAAATTTTGGGCTTTTCTGCATGTTTTTGTTTGTTTTTTGCTGCTTGCATAAGCCTACACTATTTCTGTAATTAAGTTTACAGGCTCATACTTTTGACAGACAGAATTATTTCCGTTACATATTCTGAGTTTTAGTCTATTAGTCAGACATAATATATCCTAATATGCAAGATTAATAACCCCAAAACAAACACACACGTATAAATAATCCGCTCTCTCCATGTGTGCATACATTTTCCTCTTTTGTAAAGTTAGTTTTAGTTAAAAGATTCATAAAGCTGTTTATTTTGTGATTGAAAAAGGATATTCTGGTGAGAATAGTAGAAAGCTAAAATAATGCTTCTCTGCAGAGCTTTTTACTCCTCCCAGTGCAGACACCACTGAAAGCAGCTAGCAGAGGTGAGATTTGCTGCTGAAAACAGGCTCTGAGCAGCACAACCTGAGAACATTGCCCATAGCTGATAACAGACTGTCAGCATTTGGACATGTTAGATATTGCAAAATATACTTCAAGCCACACTGCAGAGAGCCTTCTTGTCAGCTTATTTATAATTTTGGGGACTTTTTCTTCTTTTTACTGGTAAACAGAACTTTCCCATCACTCTTCTTATCCTAGCTCTGTTTAAATGCTGAGACTTAGGTGTGGTGGGTTCAGTGCAGCCTCTGCAGGACAATCATTATGTGAAACGGCGTGTAAGGTTTTCTTGTCTTTCTTTTTTGCAACACCTGTGTGTTGCAGCCATATGAAGGACAGAAGGAAAAGAAAGACAAGGTCTTCAGGCTTTCCCAATTCTCAGGGCTCTGCTGAATGAATGTGCCTGGGGGAGCAGTCCTTGCTCCTTGTGCCAGCTGTCACAATGTGCACACCATTATGCAGTGCTGTCCCGGTGCAGCAGTATTCAGCTTCTCTGTGGTACTCAGCTCCAAAACTATTTGACTGATCTTATTCCAGTGAATTGCAGGGGATTCTTATTGGCTTGCTGTCCAGTTGCTCCCAAATACTTGCTTAATCTAGCAAGGACAAGGGATGTTAAAAATGGACTTGGATTATGCCTGTGGAGACTCCTTATTTGAGAGTCATTTGTCTCTTCATAATTTAAAGAACTAATCTTCCAGGGTTTCACTGTGTATTTCTTTCAACCTCTCTTCCCTTTCCTGTCATTTAAATCTAGTTCAGCATCTTCTGGTTGATAAAAGTTGTTTATCTCCAGCTGAGATGCTGGACTTGTTTTATTTTAGACTGATTTCCCTTTTGACTGTACACCCCTTCAGATGAAGAACACAATAGTTCATGTAAAATTTTATTCCAAATTCAACCTGTTCATTTTCTGCTTTTTTTTTTTTTTTTTTTTTTTTTGCTTTCTACATGCTCCTGAACTTAGCTGTTTCTACTTTAGAGTGAAACCCAAAGTACTTCACAATAAAATGTTTAGTCAGCAGATTTAGAGAACCTTGGAGAAGAGAGGAGGAAAAACACGTTGCTGTTTCTACCACCCACCTGGTTCTGGCTGAGCTCAATATTAAAACGCTGCTTAAAACAGAAGGAATAAATTAGCACAGGAAACTTATGGAGGCCTCACGTTAGTCAGGAAGTCCTAGGCTAGCTTCTGCTTTGGCTGGAAGCTAATCTTATGGGGGAAGATCTCCATGTTTACAATCCTGCTTGAAAAAGTTTATCTCAGAGGTTTTTCTGGGGACAGAGCAGGGAAGTGTTCCAAAATATGGAGCTGCCAAATCCTAGCACGTTTCCACTGTTAAGTACAAAATTGTAACAAATTCAAACTAAACAGGAAAACATTTATGACCTTAGAGAAGGCAGAGGCTTCTCATTCTGCTCCATTTTGGGATTTGCTGTTAGGGGCTTAATTTTGAGGACAGTGCACTGTCTCTAGCTTTTTTCTCTTCGGTGTGCATGAATCATCCAACCTCAGAACATCCTGTATCTGGCTGCCTGTCTCATAGCACTGGGAAGCAAAATGCTGTCACTCTCTTGCCCAATCTATCTCCAAAAGAGAATGAAAAGTAAAGAGCGGTAAAAGGTTTAGCAGGCAGACACTGAGCATGGAAACACTAGTGATCTTCAGCTCTCATCAAAATGAAATCTTCCTCTCCTGTAAAAGGACAGCAAACCTAATAACTTGGACCCATAGTCAAATCAACAGTGAATGGTGTTATACAGTGCTTCAGGCCACACTTATTTAGGGATTTCCATGTGAATCTAGGTACTTAACCTCAGGCATCAAGGCAAAGCTCAGATCACAAGCAAGCATCAACTCATTTTTTTTATTAAGGTAGCAGCCTTATGATAAAGGCTATGCTTGGTTCTACATTTATAAATGAAACCTCAATAAAACAGTAACTCTGATGCTACTCAACAGTTCAATACAGCAGGCTAAAAATATTCCCAAATCAATCTAGGATAGAAAGGTTTATGAAGATACTGAACTTTCTACTTTTTTTTTTCCAAAGGTTTATGTGCTGTTCTCATTCAGAAACCCAGTGTGTATCAGAAAGCAAGATATTTATTAAAATAACCAGATATGGGGGCAAGTGAAAAATAGAAAAAAGACAATTTATGTATGATGGGTTGTACTGCAGCTGTATAGCATAACATTTTTAAACAAAAAAAATGCAATATTGTATTTTGGATTTGAAAATATATCATATATGATGAAGTTCTGAATATTTACTGGTTTCATCAATGAATTAAATAGGAAAAGAAAATCAAGGAAAACTGCTGCTAATGAAAAAGTTAGCAGTGCCAGCACTGCAAACCAGGATTTGAATATCAAATAAAGAACTTGGCTGAGCCTTTAAATTGGAATTGCAGAAATGGGAGAAAATTTAATAGGAACTTACAGCAATAACTACCATTATAAACCTGAGATTTGCCATTAGAGAGGAAAGAAGAAACATACATGTGATGGTGAATCATACTCAATGAGATGCTCTAAAGAAGAAAGGAAAAACAAGGCTAAAACCTACTGGCTTCAATATTTTTGCTGCAGATTAGCAAGTATGAAGCCTGTTACAACCTCATTGGAAAACTGAGTGCAACCTTGGGCACACAGTTAAAAACAAAACAAGCCCACAAATAAAACCCCAAACAAATCAACAAAAAGGTGGATTCCAGCTGCCATACGTGCAGAGGAAGGTCACTCAGAGGGGCAGAGGCTTTCTGTCATGCTGGGGAGATTGGAAAGAGCTTGGATTGCTCCCTCTGGCAAAGCAAAGTTTGCATGAGGCTGGAAAGGCTGATTTGATTCTGTCTGGAGTGGTGAGTTAGTGCTGTACAGAAGAGCTAAGAAAATGGTTCCTTGCCATGAAATCAAAGGGTACAGCTCTCTGTGAATAAATGTTAAATGCAAGATTGAAGAAAGTTTCCATTCTTCAGACAGAGCTTAAAAAGTCTTAGAAATTGGGCAACCATCCACAAAATTCTTAATATGGAACAAGATAGATTTATGAAGTGGTTTATGTGGCATGATTGCTGGAGATAGCAGGGGTCTGGGTCTGATGACTCAAAGGTGCAGTGTACTAAATGTTCCACCTATATGCTGGGCTCAAGGGGGTCAATTTATATCATTATTTGCTACAAAAGTACAGATTTCAAGCTATGCAGCAGATTGCCTAGCTGTCTCACCATTTTTTTTTTCTCTCAGGTGACTTAGACCAAATGGTGTGGGATTACAAGAGAATAGACTAAGGCTTTACAGTGGATGAGGTCCTTCAAGCATTCCTCAAAGTCACCTTGCACCTCAGAAGCAGGTTTGAATACCTAGATTTATTTTGAACCTACATCACCTCAAGTATCTCAAATTCTCTCCTCTGTTTTTAAACTCTATTTTGAGTTCCGAAAGCACATTTTACTGATCTGCCTTTATTAGTCTCCTGCTACTGATAGATTTCAAGAATTTGGGGCCCTTCATCATCTCTTTTTACCTCCACTAAAGTCAGTGGTTTCCTCTGTACATTTTGCATCAATAAAACTAGATAACTGAAAGTGCCTAAACTGAGTGTGTCTATGAATATGGAAAGGAGCAGGGGCAAGAAATTCACAGCAGGGAAATATGCACTTTCCACAAGATTTCCCCATTTTGATGGGCTGGCAAATGCCACTTAGCATTTTGCTCCTTTTCTCACAGCAAGGTGAAGATTTTTTTGCTCATTATCAGTGGACAAATTCATAACATTATCTTCCACTTTCTAGGCCACCCAGTGACTACATATTCTCATTCTTTTAACTGTATCCCAAAAAAATAGGATGCCAAGATGTAGTGGGAGAAATGAAGTAGGACTTCTGTGTGTGAGGGAAAAGTGGTGACAGTGAGGAGTATATCTTGATAAAACCTTGACTTCATGCTGAAATATTTCCCAGTGTATGTATAAAAGGTGTTTCTTGATGCTGAGCCTTCAGAAGCAGAGCCATCTAGGAATTAAAGGGATTGTCTCCAGTGGCTCAGCTGGCCAATGGAGGTGCCTCTTTTGCCTGCCATTTCTACACTGGAGTTGCAGCGAAGACCTATCTGAGCCAGGATTAGGTGAAGAGCCCCCAAAACAGCAGGAATCCATCCAGGGCAACAATGTGCTTATGCAGATGGAGCCCACACTGAGCTCCTTGCTATGGCAGCTAAGCTGCCATCAATCAGAGCACAGCTGGAGCAGTGACTGTTATAGACATTGTCTTTGTTTGGAAAGCGTGATAAAGTTGGGCCCACAGCTGGTGCTGAGAGGCTGTTTTTTGAGAGCTGTGATGCAGTGTGGAGCCTCTATCCCCTCTGAATTCCAAAATGATGGAAGGGCAATATCCTTGTGTTGTTTGGTATGGCTTGCTCCTGAGTGTGATGCCATATAACAATAAATCTAATTCTGCATCTTCTTGTTGATAAAAGTTGTTTATCTCCAGCTGAGATGCCGGACTTGATTTATATTAGACTGATTTTTTTTGTATGAAGGTCAGCCTCATTACATCTTTATAAGGATTCTGGAAAATAGATCTAATTGGGATTGTACTGTAGCCCAAAGTTTTCTGTATTTTCCAACAAAGGTCAGTAGTAAGTAAACAGAACTGCACTCATATAGAACTAGATAAGATATTACAATAAATCCTAACCCCTCCTCTGTGGAGGTGGGTTTGCTTTCCTACAGACTTCTACTGGTTGAATGCAGTACTAAACCATTGGCCCTGAGACCAAATGGCCCGGGGAAATATACTTTGAAGCTCTCCTATCTTGCTGTCAAGAATGCTCCCATTAAGCCTGTCTTTTGGGAATAGTCCATGGCCCATGGGAACACCAGGCCTGTACAGGGAGTGCTTATGGACCCAGAACAACTGATGGTTTCTCAGGGAGGATGACTGAGAGCCCAGGTCTATGTTCTAGTATTGCTAATTGCTGATATTGACATAACCTGTGCATCCTGCACTACTGCAGAGTCTTCTGTGGTCACCATACTACCCTCTCTCTACTCTACTAAGAAGTCCTCCCTAGCTAGTATCTACCCTGAATAAAGTTAGCAAGAAGAACTTGTAAAAGCCTTTATAATGATGCAAGATTTCCATTTCCTTCTGTCCTCACTCTGCAAACTGAACTACCACAGCTTTTTTTTTTTTCTTTTTTTCCTCTGCAGATTTTCTCTTTCAGACCTCTTGCTGCTCTTATTGCTCATATTTTCTTGCATTTTCTCTGTCTTATGTTCAAGAATCCAGGCTAGGATGCTTGAGGAAACCTTTCACTGGCACTCTGTGTGACAGAAGAAATGTCTTTGTCTTGTAGCACACCCCAAAATGAGTATTATCTTTCTTCTGCAGAGCTAGATTGCTGCATCCATACCAGTTTTGTGACTCCTATACACCCAGCTCTTTCACCAACACACAGCTGTCTAGCTGATTGTTATCCCCATTGATTTCTTCTGTAATAGCTTGCAAGGAATAAACCCTTCACAATCCATTTGAAGCAAAGGCAGGCTAAATTAATCTTGTTGATTCTGGACAGCTACATCACCAGTTCATTTCAAAATTTGTCCTGGTCTTCCACAATTTTTGTCACCTCTATAACTTCTCATTAACCACTTAGCCCTATATAAATGAAAATTTTGAGTAGAATGAGCAGAGGAGAGACTTATAAGGTAACTCACTTGAAATACCTTCCCATTCTGCTTCTCTTGGGGTATTTTAACAACCATTTGTGGACTGCTTTTTTGATATTTTTAGCTGGGCTTGATGTCCTTAGGTAACCATGGGACTGGTGTGTGAGACAGTGCTGAGATCCTCCACTGGGCTCAGATATATTTTCAAGACTAAGTTTCTCCTTCCTTTCTCACTAGGCATGTATCCAATCTTGGCAGGGAAATACTTTTCCTACACAAGAGTCCAAAAGAGTTGACCTGGGCATGCAGTACTGGTTCAAAAAGCTTATAGGAGCTCTTGGGGAGTTTCAGTGAATGCATGTTGAGCTGATCTGCCATAGTGTACAGCTTCTTATTGCAGAAAATAGCTGGGTTGTGTTTCTCTCTGTGTTGTAATGTTGCAGTGGGAGCTGTGACCCTCTGGAGATCAATCATTTCTGAATTACAGATCTTGCTTGCCCAATATAGGTAACGTTTTTAAACAGGGGTAATATCTTATATGAAATTGGCTGATGTAACTCCTATTTCATATAAATGATTATCATAACAGTAAAATGAAAGGAAGAAAATGAATAATTTTGTTGTTATTATGGTAATGAATGCGTTAGAAATGCATACAAAAGCATCTCAGCGACTTAAGCCATTGCTCATATAAACTGTTGGTTATCAGGTTTTTGTGATGGCTTTTTTGTTTTGTCCACTGCTCTTGAACAGCTGTAGCCTCCATTTATTGAAAGGACAGAACCTCAGGCCTGTGAACAGCTCTGCATTCAGCCCTTGCAGAACAGAAAAGACAGGGTGCTTGTGACTATTGGGTGCTCATTCCAGGCAGAAACCTCTTACCTGAGCAATGACTCACAGTGGAGTATACTTCCAGATTTGCCATTTGTCCTCCAGCTGTCTGACTGTATTTGGGAAGCCCACAAAGGCAAAACCAAGAAAGAGGCTGATTTGTAGCTTGGTGCTAGCTGGGTTGCATGTCAGTTAAGACATGGAGCATGATATGGTTTTTTAATGGTCTGGTACATAATTCCTAATGAAAATCAGAGCCAAGGATCTGAGACAGTGGACATGGAAGCATTAGTCCATCATGTAGCAAAAGGTTGTGCTGCATTATCTTAACTAAACAAATTCCATTTGCTTGTTGCTTGTGGGATCTGCCTAGAACACTAATTTTTAAATGTATGAGTACTCCTGGGATCTGTTTACTGCACAATTTAGACCAAGAGGGAATATTTTTATTCAGCTACTCCTCAGCATGTAAATCCCCTTGACTGAAATATCTATCAACGTGGCAGAAGTGTAAGGGCTTGATTCTGAAAAGCACTGGTGGCTAAGTTGACCTTCTTCAAACAAGATTTCAATCCATTTTTCATTGATAAGACCAAATGACAGTAAATGTTTCTTTCTTTCTATTTCTATTCTTTTGCCAGTATGCAGAGCTCACTATGCAGCATATGCTATTTTTATTCATGAAATTGGTACAAACTTAACATAACTACTTATAACTGGAGTTTGTAAAATTAATTTCCATGCCATCACATAGAAGGTGATATATTATTCCTCTTTTTAATTAAACCAGAAATACAGATTTAAGAGCTGCTACAAAGCAGGCTTAAAAAAAAGCAAAAACAAAAAAACAAAAGAAGGCAAATTAGAAATAAAACTTGAATTTTAACTCATTTGTTGTTTAAGTCCCACACCTACAATATCTGAGATGCAATTATGAGATATTATGATGTAAGTTAATGATCTTTTATGGTTCAGCCACTATGCCATAACAAAAATTACACTTTACAGTGTCTTTACAATTAATTTTTTTCCCTATGGCTGTTTTCTTTTTTTCAAGGGGAAGATCTGTCTCTCTTGTTGGAGATTCTGGCTTGTTTAGCGTTCTTCATGTGACTACACATGAAAATATAAAACGCTTTTCAATTTGGAGCTGTGTGCAAGTAGGAATCTTCTAATAGGGGCAATCTTCCATTCCTATCCAGGCAAGGTCTCTTCATCCTGATGAGAATTTTGTGTATGTTGTCTCTTTTACAGACACATATCAAAAATTTGGATGTGCAGATGCTCACACCAGTGGCCTTGAACTTGTGCCTGTCTTGCAACCCAAACACGAGAAATTTATATATTTGGAAGAATATTGTTTGCAATCACTGGATATTTAGCCAGAAGAGGATGCTTATTGAGGTCTTTGCTAATCAAATACAATTTCTATTACCTTGTTCCTCATTCTTGGAAATTAAACTGGGTTCCTCAATAAGTTGGGAAAGCAGATGATTGACATTTAAATACCACCATGTGCACTCCCTTGAAAGCTCATGTACAGCTACTCACTGTGCTGTGCATAGTGGTATGACATTCCTCATGCTGGTTTTTATGGTCCTGCATTGTGCTGGGGTAGACTGAACATTTTTCTGTTCGTGGAATTTCCCAGCTTTTCAGAAATGTGCCCATTAATGGTGTGACTTAAGCAGAAGTCTTCCACTCCTCTCTTTCTTCCATGAGCCATGAACCTCTAGCCTTACATGACTGGGGCTTTACAGCTTGGGAAAAAAAATAAAAACAAAAACAAAAACAAAAAACCAGCCAGGAGGTCATGCTGAAGCATGCAGTGGCATGGAAAAACCTGGAAACTGTTTATAGTTTCTTCCAGTACAAGAATGAGGGGCACTAGGTAGAGCCAGAAAATTGCAGGTTGAAATGAATTAGAAAGGAGCCACATACACAGTGCAGAAGGACATGGAAATCCCCATCAACGTGTGTTGGAGGTGCTAAAAGGTTGCATGTGTCTATAAAGCATGGGAAACACTTGTGTTAGAAAATTCCAACGAGATTCCTAGATGCAAATATTTAACTTGAGAATTTCTGGGTCAGGAAAGTTCCTAAATCACAAGTTACTTGGTCTAGGAAGGTATTCTGGGGAGTCATTGCTATGGACTTACCTGTTGTAACACTCTTCTCTTGGCATTCACTTATGTCTGACATCAAAGACAGATAGTGGGAGAAATAGCTGCACAGAGGATGCTGAGGCTGGTCCATCTGCACACTGACTGATTAGGAGCATCTGAAGCTGATGGAATATGTTGATTTTAAAGGTACAAAATGAGTCTTGGGAAAAAATGAAAAAGGAAAAAAAAAAAAAACAGAAGAGAGAAAGGAAAGGAACAGGAAAAAGAAATCTTCTCAGTACCCATCCAGGAAGAAGATTGGTAAGGTCTCAGTTGATCATCCCCTACTGGGACTGTCTCCAGTGCAGCCAGTATCAGGACTGAAGATGACAAGAAGCAGGACTTGTGCTATGCTGTTTCCCTGGAACTGCATGTCTTTCATCAGAACCTGCCCAAGATCCCTACTGGTGGCTGCTGTGAGTGATGTTATTAGTGCTGACTGGAGTGTGTTTATCAGATCTAAATGTTGCACATTAGTCAGCTGTTAAGCTTCTGCACATTTTCTGTTGCCTCTGCACAGCCTCAGCATTACTAGAGCTAAGGCTCAAAGGCACTTTGGGCACTGGGCAGCAACAGGGGATGGAGCAGGAGTGGAGATGACCTAGAGGAGAGCTGCCAGGAGAGCTGCTAGCAGGCAAGGAGATGTCACTTTGAAATCACCTAGTGTTCAAGTTTTTCAGATAGCAAATTATATCTCAAGGAGAGAGAGGAAAAAACCCCATGCTTTTAAAAATAATTTAAAAATACTAAACAAAAGAGAACTGCACCATCAAATCCAGTATGTAGCACAGAATTCATTTAAGCTACAGCACAATGTTTATTAAATATTTTTAAATATTTATATTTATATATTTATTTAAATATTTATATTTATATAATCATATATTTTGAGGATTAGTTTGCCAGTCATAATGAAAGAAATTAAATGTCCCCATTCTTCTTTTATAGAAAGACAACTGCTTTTGGAGCAACTCAGAATGGAAAATACCAAAACAAGCCAAAAAACAACTAGCCAACCATGTCACTTTGACACTGTGTACACTGTCAGCTCTTAGATCTTATCAAGTGTTAATAATTTCATGTTGAAAAGGCTGACAGACTTTCTACTACACAAGCGCTACCAGGTGTTTAAAAATACTTCAAAATACAACCTCATTCAAGCCTGATGAATTTGTAGCTTTTTCAAATATCAGCAAGGATGAAATTGCACCTTCCCACATCTCATGTGCACCTTTACTCTCAATGAGGGTTCTTCTCAGCAGAGTACATTTACTTACCTGTGCTGAAGTCAGTGAGATAATTCATGTGCTGAATCAGTGAGATAATTCATGTAAGTGCCCCTGGTATAAGCAGGTGCCTGCCTGTGTTTACCACCTGTGTTTGGCTGAGCCCAGAGTGGATGTGAATGGAGTTACATCCACCTGGTATCCAGTCACAAGTGGTGCTCCCCAGGGCTCAGAGCTGGGCCAAGCCCAGTTTAATATCTTTACCCATGATCTGGACGAGGTGATCAAGGGCATCCTCAGTCAGTTTGCAGTTGAAACCAAGGTGGGCACGAGTATTGATCTGCTCTAGGGCAGGGTGTCTCTACAAAAGGATCTGGACAGGCTGGATTGATGGGCCCAATTACAAGAGGTTGAACAAAGCCAAGTGCTGGGTCCTGCCCTTAGGTCACAACAACTCCCTGGACTACTGCAGGCTGGGGGAGGGGTGCCTGGAAAGCTGCCCAGAGGAAAAGGACCTGGAGGTGGTGGCTGATCACGGCTGAATATGAGCAGTGTGTGCCCAGGTGGCCAAGAAGGCCAGTGGCCCCTGGCCTGCATCAGCAATAGTGACCCCAGGACCAGGGCAGTGATTTGTCCCGCTCTACTGGGCACTGCTGAGGCCACACCTGGAGTGCTGTATCCAGATCTGGGCCCCTCACTACAAGAAAGACACTGAGGGGCTGGAGTGAGTCCAGAGGTGGGCAAGGAAGCTGGTGAGGGCTCTGGAGCACAAGTCCTGTGAGGAGCGGTTGCAGTAGCTGGGGGTTGCTTAGCCTGGAGAAAAGGAGACTCAGTGAAGGCCTCAATGCTCTCAAAAAATGCTTAAAAGGAGGATGAGGCCAGGTGAGGACTGGTGTCTTATGCCAGGTAACAAGTGATAGGACAAGAGGAAATTACTTAAATTGTGCCAGGGCAGGTTTAGATTAGACATTAAGGAAAATTTCTCCTCTGAAAGGGTGATCAGGCATTGCAAGAGACTGGCCAGGGAAATGGTGTCATCATCTCTGGAGCTATTCAACAGATGTGTAGCTGTGACCCTTAAGGACATGGTTTAGTGGTGGACTTGTCAGTTTTGGGGTAACAGTTGGACCTGATGATCTTGAAAGTCTTTTCTAGTCTAAATGATTCTCTGATTCTATAATTCTTTGGTAAAAAGAACTAATGGCTGTAAGCTCAAGCTTTTTAAATACAAATGAAAAATGAAGAACATTCATTGTTTGTAATCAATGAGAAACAAATTACCAGTGTTGGTAGCAGATTTCTAATTTTTACATAACTTCAAATTATGCCTGGATGGAAGATACACTTTAACAGAACACAAGCTATTTGGCTTCATATACTCAATCACTCTTTATTTGCTGTTTTTAATAGGAGTATTAAATCTTTCCATTCACTGAGGTTCCAGAATGATACACTATCTACAGACCTTATTCCCATTTCTTTTTCAATAAAATACTAAATGTAATTTTATTGTTTGGATTGGTTTTTGTTTGTTTTGGTTTTGTTTTGTTGGTTTTTTTAACAGTAACTATGGGAGAAAATATTGAGAAACTACAATATAATAAATAAATAAAAATAACATATTAAATACATTTTCAAACATGGCTCTACTTCCCCTCAAGAGGCTTGAATCTAATATTGACTCCAATCTCAGCATTTTAAGTCCTTCAAGTCCTTCAGCAAAATTCATGCAAATAGATCCAGTATTGAGTTTTGCATTCTGCCTCTATTGCAGTGAAACGCTCAAGAATGTCATATTAAAACAGCAAATATAAAAGTAATTTCCATTATTATTCCAAGCAAACAAATTGCAAACAATTTCATTGGAACCAATGAAACTAACACAAACGCCACCACAGAGATTTGTTTTCTCCATTGCCTCACTTCCTCCCAGCAGTAACCCAGCACCTTCCATACCCCTTGCCACGATAAGCCACCAGCTGTCCCTTTGCATCACTGCCCAACTTCCCCTGCATTGTCTCCATTTTGCCTCTTCCTTTGGGCTTGAATGGCCCATCATCCCATGCCCACGATATCCCTAAGCCTTGGGTGTGTTCCTCTTTCTCTATGGCTGGGCCACAGCCATGGGGCTGTATGTGGGTCACAGTAGCCCACGTGCCGACCCATGAGCCAGGCAGTGTAGCATCCCATGAACCTCGGTCAGTTCCCAAGTCCTCAGCCCTGGCAATGGCAGTAACTACTCACCATAGAACCAGTCCTCCTGGGGGAAAAGCAGTCTCCCATTGGGACTTCTGTGCTGCAACTTCCCCTGGTTTCTCCTTTCCCTGTCCCCTCACTGGATTGGTGTCCCTGGTGGCCACCCCCCTTTCCCTGGACACCAAACCCCTTTGCCCAGCCCTTAGCTCTGCACCCCACCCCTTCCCCTTCTTAAGCTGCCTTCTGCACGTGGTTGTTCTCTTTTACCTCGCTGGGTTCCCTTCAGCCACGTGTGATATCCTTCACTGGAATAAAACCCTGCAAAAAGAGCCTTTCTTGCCTCTATCTCTGAGCCAGCTGCGGTGAGTGTTGAGTGAGGGTCTGACTGCGTTGCCTGAAGGTTATCTCAATTTGCTTTTCCACAGGAGAAGCTTGGTGGGGGACAGATTTTAGGCAGCATCAACCACTACTCCAACACCTGCATTTTTAAGGTAGTGCATGTGAGGAATTCATTCTGACCAGGTTAGGCTCCCTCTGCAACCTTTCTCTCAACCCAGGACATTATTTAGATCTCTTTCATCTGCCTGGACACAGACTTTCATGAAATTTGCAGGAAATTATTTGTTGTTGACATCTTGCCTTTCTGTCAGATGGGCTTGCAGTCATCATGTGATAGATGGATGGACAGAGAGCAAGATCCTGTAAGCTGCATTCCCCTGGGAAACCAGACTGAAAACTCATAAGGTGTCTTACAGAGCACATTGGATTAACTTTTCTGGCCTACAAATGTGTTTAAACCATAATTTTTTTGATCAGAGACATGCAAATTAGTGAGAAGCAAAACAAAGTGAACTGCAGATGAGGATGACACATTGAATGTTAGTATTTCCAGGAAAAAAATATATTTCTTTCCACAGACAAGTACTTTTTTTTTTTGAGTAACAGATTACCATTAGAATTTTCTAGAAATATTCAAATGGATTTCAGAACTTCATTTTTCTACCATTTATAAACTGGAAATTATTAAGAAGTTCTCCTTCAAAAGTCTGAAAAGTCTAAGCTAAGTGTAGAGTTACATGAAATCTATTTTTTCTTTACATGCATATTTCCTGCATATCCATGTCTGTGCTATTGACATCAGCGGGTCCTAAGGTAACACCATGGAACAGTTTATAAGACCAAGTGTTAAATATGCAGTACTGCTAACTTCTACTTTAAAAAAAAAATAGAGGCAACAGGAATCTCTGATTCCCTTTATAAACTCATTTAAATCAACTCTAAATTAATTGCTACAATTGCGCACAGTTAATAATTGCTTCCATATTATTCAATGTATTAAGAATGCAAACAATGACAAAGAAGTCAAAGAAAGGTCTGAGGTTACATGAAGAGCAACTTTTCATGGTGGACATCCTTTCTGGTAGGCCAGGGTTTGCAGATTTCCATGTAAAATGATTGCTAAAGGTATTAAAGTAAACACAATGAACATCACTCTGAAGTCCAGTTCTAAAACACTCTTAATTAAGTGCCCTACTCCCTGAGGCTTTTGGAGGAAGGTATTATAAAGTAGATCCTAGAAAATCCATATTTAAACATAATTTGGATTTGAACAGATAAGAAATAATTATCACTGTGTATAAATATACCAGCTTTCCAGTTTCCTACACAGGATAATGGGCATACAAAACTACATGGAGCCAATTAATTTCTTTTTGGTATTTCATATTCACTTCCACATTTTTACATGGTTGTATTTTTTAAAGAACTATTGACATGGAAATTAAAATTTATTCCCCCTTTTTATTTGACTTTTTTTCACAGGCAATATTTTAAACTAGAATTGGTTTCTCTCTGCTCATTAACCACTTCTTTTCTCTGCCTGACTCAATGTCAGGTAGGAGGACAAAAGCGTTGCATACTACTGATGATAGGTAGTATGTCTGAAGAAGCTGGCATGTTGGATGATGTTTTCCTGAGAAAATGACATCCTCTGAGGACAAAATCAGATTTTTTTTTTTAAACTGGAGAGATGTCTTCTATCTTACACACACTGAGGAGTTCTAGCTTTTTCAGTGCTTATCTGATCCTCTTTATTTAAAGCATTTAAGGAAAAAAAGTTAATTTAATTGCAGCAGCTTCTGGTGACTGAGTTTGGGGCTAAAATAAGGCATAAAGAGCAGATATAGCTGAAATTTGAGATATTCTACTCTCAAGTGAATAGAAACTCATTAGTCCTCTCTCATTTCCACATAGATGCAAAACACAAATGTTGGAAGAATAACCTGGCAAGAATCTTCTACAAAGTCAGACTGAATTTAAAGGGTGTAAATGGACATGCTTATGGCTCTTCTGAGAAGAATAATGAGAGTTTAAAGAATCTTGAAATAACTGTAGAAGAATTAGTGAAAATAGAATGATGGTTTTGT
This sequence comes from Vidua macroura, assembly GCF_024509145.1. Taxonomy (NCBI): domain Eukaryota; kingdom Metazoa; phylum Chordata; class Aves; order Passeriformes; family Viduidae; genus Vidua; species Vidua macroura. The sequence continues at coordinate 81,378,059 of NC_071573.1, forward strand.
TCATCTGGGATACAGCAGATGTGTGACAATAGCCTGCATGAACACAAGCAGCTCTAACAGGAGCTTAAAGCCATTCCTTATGAATGAAGCAAGGAAACTCTCAGTCCTAGAAGTTCTTGGCTCACATCTCAGCAGCATCTTCAAGTGACTGGGATGGTTTTGTCTCTTTGTCACCCTGTTTGGGAAGAGGCATTTCCAACAGTGAGACACATCTGGAGAGCTGGGTCCTGTTCTGGGCTCCCCAGCACAATGCATGGACATACTGGAGATAGGCCAAAGAAGGGCCATGAAGACAGTGAAGGGCCTGAAGCATCTGACACACAAAGAGAAGCTAAGAGAGCTGAGCTTGTTCATCTTGGAGAAGAAAAGGCTCAAGGGGATCTTAACACTGTGCATAAATACCTCATGGGAGGCCTAAAGAATGATGGTTTTTTTCAGTGGTGCCCAGGGACAGGACAGACAAGGAGCACAAAATGAAATATGGGAAATTCTATTTAAGTGTAAGAAGAAAGGGTTTTTTTACTGTGAGGATGGTAAGACACTGAAACGGTTTGTCTAGATGGATTGTGGAGTCTCTGTCCTTGGAGGTACCCAAAACCTGACTGCATGTGGCCCTGTGCAAGCCTGTTCTAGGTGACCCTGCTTGAGCAGAGGGGCTGGATGACCCTCTGATTCCTCCTCTGGAGGTTTCTGGACAGACTGGTAACAATGAACATTGTTTTGCCTCCTGGCATATTTTTAATATTCCATAATAAATGATGTGAAATATAGTTTTAGAAATATCCTGTTTGTTTTTAACATAATTTCCCTATATTTTTTTTACCACAGATTTTTATGTGGAACTTTCAAGTCAACACCAATTACTCATGTTTCAGGAAGGGAAGATGCATTAGGCCTAATGCAACACCTTTAATGTAAAAAGTGCCAATGAGTAGGAGCTGACAGCTCACCCTTGGGAAAATATGGAAATTGGGCTTAGAGCTGCAGTTTAAACTTGGAGTTTGCTAGTTAAATTCCCAGTAGGTCAGTTATTCAGTGTATGCATTCACCTAACCAGAGATAAGATATCCTAAAAATGACATCTTATTACAGAATGGGAAACATGGGATGAGCTATTAGCTTTCCTTCCTCTTCCTCTTCTTAGCTTAGCTAGCCTATTTTTAACTCCTGTATCTATCAAGGAAAGAAAAGAAAGAAACAACCATTAGACATATGCTTTCCATTATCATGGCTGTGACGTTACAAGCACATGCATAGACTGGATCATCTCATTATATTCTGATGGCAGGCTGTGCTTCCTGCTTCCTGCTTCTTCCCAATGCACACATGACCTTTTCCAGCTACTCACCAGAAATGAATACAAACTGGTATGAACCCAATACCAAATCATTTTAAAAGGATTATCAAGCCTGCATAGTTCAGTGTGTCCTGCTCTATGGGAGAGGCAAATAAAACTTCCTTTCATGGAAGAAGGCTACTTTTTAGTGGCAACTCTGGGAGCACTCTCCATCATTCCCTTCCACTGCAAACTTGATACTTGTTCACAGAGAAATTCATGTCTTTCCCCTTCTGAGTTCTACCTTCCAGACACTAAAACTCAAACTTGTGGGAATTTTTTCTTTACTTCCATATTATGTCAGTTACATCACCAACCTCTATCTACTGCTTAAACACTTGTTTTTAAAGAACTGTGCTTATGAAAAAGAAAATGAAAGCAAGAGTTGAATGAATAATGAAATTAACTAAATTGCAAATATTTTATTTAAACTTTTGAGGAAAATTCATCTGTAAGATGTGAAAATAATGAAAAATGAATAATGTATAGAAAAATATCATTAAATGCATTGAATGAAGTATTTGAGGAATATTATTCAATAATCTTTTGGGAAACTAAATGTCCTATATGTCTTGCTTCTAACTTGACATGTGCTGGTTTTCCACATACCAATCAAATCTTTAGATAGCACTGGAGATTGTTATTGCAGAATAACTCAAAGAACAAAAAGATAAGCTGGTAACAGCTATTACAGGGGGTGATTTTAGGGGAAAAAAAAAGGCCCATTCTCCTTGAAGGAGATTATTTCTTTTGACTTTTGCAGACTGACAGAGCATTATACTGAGTGGTCACTCCTACCACTGTTCCCAGGATACTTGTGAAATGACCTCAGTCTCAAAACCTGGAAAATACTGATTCTTTTCATTTCAGTACATGGGCTATTGGCAGACTGAGGACATATTTTCTGGAATGAGAAAGAGCAGGAATACTTCTTGAAGTGCACTTGCAGGTTCTGTATCTTGAAGTATTATCTCCCTATATCTCAGCTTTTTACCTGTAAAACATGCTCAACAGCCCTTCCTTTCTGCAGTCCTTTTCTCTTGTCTATTCAAACTGCAACAATTCAAAGTCAAGGATCATCTCTTTTTGATATATTTGTGCATCACCTAGTGCAATGGAACGCCAGCAACCAGGAGTTCCACAAGCAGAGCAGGCAAAGAGGGAATGACATGCCAGTTTGGGCAGCAGTTGTGGAGGAGCATGCAGGAAGGGTGCTGAAGCCCTGCTGGTTCAGCCAGGGGGTGATGGCATCCACCCAGCAGAAGCCATGGCTTGTCTAAGATCCACACCCACTACGACTGACACAGCTGCCCAGACAGAGCTCTGGGGTGAACTTGCTGCTTCTCAAGTATCAGCTGCTGGGTGTGCCCTGCTCTTAGCCACTCTTATGGCACTTAGGGATATGATTTAGTGCTGACTTGGAAGTGCTAGGTTAACAGTTGGACTTGATGATCCTAAGGCCTTTTCCAAACTAAAGTTTCAATGATGCTATGAAACCACTTGGTCCCTCAATATTCTCTTTGCTTTCTCATGCTTCTTTTCAAATTCAGCATCCTGACTTAAAGTCTGAAAGCACCTTTCTGACATCAGAGTGCTCTCCAGGGCGTCAGCACATAGGATCTACAATTAAAGCAAAAGAAACCAAAGGGGTGAGCAGTAATAATTTAATTTGTGCCTTAGGATAGAAATATATATACCTCACTATTTCTAGTGTCTGTTTCTACATTTCCTTCTCTGTCACTCTTTTTTTTTTTTTAACTTTTCTTGCTTTAAATAAATATTTTCTTGATGTACCCTTGGAGACCCTGAAGGAGATGAAGACAGTTGTACTCACTACTGTCAGCTACAATCCAATCTTCATTTCAAACCTACTTTTGAAGAAAGAGTCCCATTTTTTTTGAGACTATCCAAAATCTTCAAGGGTGATATTGTACACCATCAAGTAATAAAAATAGTGCCAAACTTCTTAATGGTTTGAGTTTTTTTTTAATTGATGCTGAAGCTTTTATGACACTGTCTTGCTGTTGCAGTGTGGTGTGATGTGTGCTGCTCCACAGGCAGGTTGCTGTAGCTGATTTTCTCTAATGTTTTTATTTGGCACTGACAGCATCCCTCATTACTTTCTTTATTGGTACATTTAAATACCCTTGTAGCACCATTAAGTTTGAAATGGCTTTATTCTTTGTTCAGCAATATTTGTGTTGAATGTATTTTCTCAGCCCACCCCACAAGATTCCTTACAGCAGATGTTATGGTGCAGTTGAAGGAACGTGAACCAAATTGTAGGTAATGGTCCAAGCTTATTTGTTTTGTGTAAGCTGTGGTTTCTATAGCTACTGTACATCTGCTTCATGCCATTTGCTAATCACTTTCTGTAGTTGTCTCAGTCTAGATATTTAAAGCACGCTGTACTGATTCTGCTCAGCACAGCAATCTGACAATGGCTCGACGTGTGAACCAAGCTACAAAATTGGAAATGTTTGAAAACAGCTGTTAAGTCTACATATTCATTCTCTGTCTACTACTGGCACAATGGCCACCTAACCAAAAATTGAAACAGACAGTGTTCCAGTCTCAGCAAGACTTGAAAGCACAACTGACATTGGGCACAATTAGTCATGGGTTTAAACTGGTGGATAAATTTGGCTCCAGAATAGAGGCAAAGACAGCAAATCCCTCTGTATTCTGCACTTTCACCAAAAATAGAAAACATTCCTGGGTGATAGATATCACTCTGTTAAGGCTGATGAAATTACCTGAGAGCTGCACCAAAGATAAATGTAACCTACTGTTTTTGACTGAAGTCTTTCCTTCTGACATAGAAGCAGAGTAGCAGCATCTTGGCCTTTCAAACTTTGCTTTCGTTGAAGGATTTCCTCTTCTGTCCTGAAAACTCTGTTTCTGTTATTGAAAAAAATACAATTTGGTTAAAACACTGTGATTGAAGAGTGACAGTAAGGGAGATTTTTTCTTTTGCAAATTTTACATTATTTGAGTATGTTTTTTTCCTGACACCCTCTATCAGATATACTAACTGTTTTTTGTGGATTTATTTGTTAGTGTGAGTTAGCTTTTCTCATTGTACAAGAGATGCAAAGAAATGCATTGGTCCATTCTGCCTCTATAGTCTACTTTCCATAACAAGCTGGGCTTATGTGATCTGTTTTTCAGGTCTTGCTTTACAAGTGCTCATTTGTCAGCTATATTTGACCAAAAGGGTAGAGATCTCAAAGGTGTAACAGGCCTGTAAACTAACTCTCCCTGGCTCCATTTCCCCCTGTGAAACACCCAGATTAGTTCCTTGGGTGTTGAAAAGGCTGAAATGTTCAGCTGCATTGTTAGACAGCAGAGAGTCCACCTGGGAGACAGCCTCTGGGAACAGAACCTCTGAAGTGTGGTAGGTACACTGAAGTGCTGCAATACATGGATACACTACTTTATAGAACTAGATAGAACTGACTGCTGCTTTAGCTTTCCTGGTAAAAACTTAGGATTTGTACTAATTTTCAGCATTTTTTTCACTGAATTTTAATGTATTGTTGGTCTCGATAGTGAAAAAGTTACACTCAAATCAGTTACAGTGCTCAAAAATTTATCAATATTTAATTAATAAGCTCACTTATTTAAAATATAAGAAGGTATCCAGCACACTAATTGCCTTCAGCAACACTCATGTGGTAATGGGCCGGGTTTTATTAGTTCACAATACTGGACATTCTGTCATAATCTGACTTTATGGACTTTCTACAAAAAATTGATGAGAATAAATGTTCCATTTCTCTCTTTTCAATTTTTCTTGAATATTAAATACTACCTATGTTTTCTTTCAGATTCTGTATTTTAGAAAAGGATGAAATGAATGCTTATTGTATATGAGAAGTTGTGGCTCTAAGATATATGTAAATTATATCTATTGGAAAAAGAAAAATCTTTACTCTGGGAAGAGTGTGAAAATTGGCAAGAAGAAAAACATATTGAGATCTTACTTCCAGGGCAGAAGGGATTTTCTGGGTCAAAGTAGGAACATTTTAATAATTAAATGGATTAGTTGAAGATAAGTATGATCTAAGCAATAGAAGCATTCAGCCTTGTTTTACTCACACAGTGCATCACTGTGGGTCACAGTTATCTCCATACACACTGCTGCAGCGAAGTACATACCTAGTTTTTCCCAGTTTGCTCAAAAAAAGTTTAATTTTCCATTGAGAAGAAGTTTCCATGGCTCTGTTCCAGCAGTTCATGACACTGACATGGCAATAAAATGGTTTTTGTGCTTCTGGCAGGAATTTCTTGCCCTCCAGGAAGCAGGGAGCTGGTGGCTGCAAAGGGGAGATAAAGCCATGCTGCGGCAGAGGTGGCTGGGAGATGGCTCCGCAGGGCACAGCGCGGCAGCACCAACTGGGAAGGAGATGACAGTCTCCTCCTCCTCCTGGCTGGGGTGTTGGGCATGGAGAGCTTGGGCACCGGGTCAGGAATGATGCTGCTGCTGCTGCTGCCAAGCTGTTTGCTCTCCTCAGGAGCATGGGCAACTTGAAGGAGTCATTGGCCAAGCATGGGCAGTAATGGGGCTCCTCTCCAGGCACAGCCCAACCCAATTATTGTCCTGCTCGCTGTTCCAGGAGAAGGAATGCTAAATGAGACTAATGTACACTTGTCAGCCAGTGCGTGGTTCCATATGGCAGATCAGAGAAAGAGGTGGGTACTGCCAATAAAGAGTATTTGCTACACGAGGCAGCAACATTGACCTGGAAATGTGGATCAGCTTTAATATTCAGTCTTTCATTTTTCTCCTCCTTTAGCATCATTGCTTCTAATCATAATATATTACCAGTTAGCCCAATATGACAAGGTGTTAACTTAGGGAAAAAACAATATTAGTGAGTTGGGTTTTTTTATGTCCTTGGATGCACAGAAAATCAGGGACCTCATAGCTATTACAAGAATAAAATGCATCCTGATGCTATAGCAGCACGATCTGATTTTATGGCACTCTCTAAACCAGAAATCCAGTGGAGTGTTTTTATATAAGCAAATATGATTCAAGAATCTGAAGGCAAAGTTTTTTTTCTTTCTTGTACATAACTAAAGGATTTAAAGTAATTCCTGAGAGGTGTCTGCTTACTGAATTCCTAACCTCACTGAAAGATTCAACCAGTCTGACATTCTTTTTTTACTTCTGGTTTTTACAAAATTTTACAGAGTATATAATTAGTTTTATAGACAAATGATACAGACTGTATCTGTTATATGATATATATTAAAAAAAAAAAGGTATATTGCATTTATATAAAATTCTTATTCCAGTGCTGAGCTAACCCTTATACTTTCCCTGCAGGCAGAGAGTCAATGATCCAAAGCATGAACAGACTTAAATGCATTTACTTCAAGCAAAGGGTTATGACCTGGTTTAACTATGTCCTGGTGACTAGTTTGACTGGCAAGCATGTCAGAGTTTGCAGGGTTGGTGCCTTAATCCTCCATGCCTTTCAGTGATATCTGACACTATATTCACTCTGTCAGGGCTAATAAATGCCCCAGTGGGTGATTATCTTTAAATACTATAGCCATTGAAAGTGAATTATTGATGGACATTGCCTCATGTCTTTGAAAGTAGCTTTTACTTCCATTACATTAAAAAATAAACAAAATAACAGATGGATACCATCTTTTTTGGTCAAATAAAAAAGGTAATTGAATATTGCATATATTTAAATGTGAATACTAGTCTGCATCAGAACATTATTTTTTCTTAGTTTTTATTCTTGTATTTGATTTTGCAATTAAATCAATGCATTTTTTTCCTAAAAGAGGGAAAGAAAGACCATACACTTTTTGCTTTTGTGAATCATTTGATCAATTAAACTTAAGAAGATGTTGCATAGCTTGATGTTAAAATATTGTCTTTCTGGTGCAAAGTGGGAAATTTCTTTAAGAGGGTGATTTTTCTTCCTCTTGTGTGTTTGGAAGAGTGTAACCTGGGACTAAAGCAGCCACAAACACAGAGGAACATTGGAGAATGGAAAAAAATCTCTTTCTTACTGGTTGTGAGAAAGAAGAAAATGGCTTGAAGCAGTCAAAATTTCTACGTTTATCTAATTTAGGAATACAGAGAAGGATTCAAAACCCCTTGCCCTAGAAGCAGAACTAAATAATTGCCTCCTTGCTTGACTGCAAGAGGAAAGTGAAGAGCTTCACAGTTATTTTTGAAAACAGCTTACCTACTGAGCACCAAACCTGCTTGATAAGAAAACAGGGAAGGAGAGCCCCTCCACTTTTTGGAGCTCACATGCCTGACTCAGAAAAATGCCTGTGGACAAAAATGTAGCTTCATACCACCTTCACACCTTCCTTCCTGGCATGTGGCTGCAGGCACAGTACTCAGCCCCAGCCCAGGTTAACTCCCACCTCTTCTGCAGCAGGCAGAGGCTGGAACATGGCTGAGGTGCTGAGCTCTGTATGGAAATGTTGAACATCCAGGTTCAGATGGGGTTTGCACACAATTACTGGGAAAGCCTAGGCAGAGTACCCATCTCTCTATCAGCCATGGCACCAGGCCAGCTCATGTCTGTGCTTTCATGGCCTGAGGGGCTTTGTGTCCCTTCCCAAGCCTCTCTGAACCTCTTGAGCAGTTTATATTCTCTACTGCACACTGGAACCAGAGTCAGTATGTGCTGGGACATGGTATGGATGTCTGCTGCTCTGGGACAGTGCACTTTGTGATTTTGTACCAGAAGTACTGCTCCTTAGCACAGTGTAGAGAATTGAGAATTATGCTTCTGTATTCTGAGTTCCTACTCAGGAGGAATTGTCCTACAAGGAACAGCAGGAGTACCATTAGATAGAGAAATTTCCCCTTCCTCCCCTGCCAGAAGCAGAGCAAACCTGTGCTGCTTTTATCCATTGAAGAACTCAAGCCTTGCCTTTCTGGCTTCTATGCTTCCCTGAGACCATTGATCATTTTTAGAGTATGTCATGTGTACATCATTTGTGAAGCACTGAAACAAATTCTGGCATTCAGATTGGGAAGGTGCTGTAACTGGGGTTTCTGCTCCCAAAACCTGCCCTCCTCAGTCACTCTTGAGGGACCTCTCTGCTTCAAAGTGGGCTGAAGTTGGAGAGGCATGTGAGGAATGCTGAGCTGTCAAATCACTTAGCTCCTCAGTTCATTCCTGGATGCCTGCAGAACACTACATATAAACTAGGATTTTGGGGTTTGCATTTTTCTTTTAATTTTGAGCTAATTTCTGAATCAAAGTTAGTTCTCTTGAAAAGAAAACCCATGAACAGACAATTTAATTCTACAGTCTAATTCAGGCCAGAGCATTTGTGTGTAAACCACACCAAGCCTGGCTCCATGAATGCACGATAGTCTTGTTACCTCATCTCAGCAAGCACTGGGAATCTGCTGATGTGGAAATCATCATAGTGTGGGGACCAAAGAACAATGAGACAGGACAGAAGCATGGAAAATTTATTTCCAGAGATGTACAACTATATCTATCGATAAAGAGATACAGAGAATTCTCTGTGTGTATATATATATATAGCCACAGGCATAAGCAGTTTGTTTTTATGAGGGGGCTGTACATCAAGCACTATTTTCCATTTACATGATGAAGAGATGCATGTTTGCAGTAAGGCTGTATTAAAAAATCTGGGTACTGCGGTGCTGCTCCAAAACAGGGGGCTGAGAAATGGGCAGCAGCTGCTTCCTCCTCAGCTCTTCTCCTGCTACTGCATTATATACAGAGAGCAATTGCTGGTCACTCCATCTGTCTGCTTCCCTGATCAATAAACTGATGGTCAGGACTTGAACCTACCACTTATGCTTGGACCGGTGATCACAGGACTTGGTGTTGCCATATTTCAGGTGCTTTCCATTGAAAAGCAGCTGTTAGGACTCGGTGCTAGAGGGGCACCCAGGGAAGACTTGGTGAAATGGCTGGGCAGAGCAGCATTGTCACTCTGTTCTAGCAGCAGCCAGACCCAAACATTCAGGACACCACCCACCCTATACCCTGGTCTGGCCTGAGAACAAGCACTGCTCTCTTGGACAAAAATCTTTAGCAGTGGGCATGTAGCCACAGAGAGAAATAGTTCAGATGCTCAGATCTGGCCTCTGAAGGTGTCCAGCCCTGTTGATATGGAAGTATAGAATAGCCAGAGCATAACAAAGACAACACAAGTAATTTGAAAAAATATTAGGTCTCACCTCCCTTCTCTGTCTGCATAGAGAGGCAGGCAAAATAATTTTGAAAAGATTGATATAAATAGAGTAGAAATTGCATTTTCATTTTTTGACTGACAATGGGAAATTTCTAGGCAGTAGTGCCGGATTTTCAGAATAGCTGTTTATTACTAAAATAATTAGTCAGGTAACTAACTAAACAGCTCTTCACCATTCCTTCCTGTGATACATTTCTTCTAGTATTTAGAATAATAGTTATTAAAAGCCAGTTATTTTCTAGAGATATAATCAAGGTTTGCTGCCTTTGGTCGCCTCTTTCCCTCCACTTACTTGCTGTAAGAGATTAGTAATGCACATCTCCAACAATGTGTGCAGTTCCTCATAAGGGTACTGTAATTTGGCATGTCTTTTCTGATCTCTCTGCTCTGTTTCTTCAGATGTCAGAAGCAACACCTTATCCCTCTGCACAATCACAAGTCAAGTAAAAATCACTACCTTCCTACCTTCTGGAGACTGATCTGGTTTCTATTATTCCACATCTCTTCAATTTTTTTGTTGCATATCAGTACAAGCCCCAGTTCTCCTATTCCTATCTTTGAAACACAAATAAAATGCTGAAATATTCATCAGGACCACAGTAATGATTTTAGGCATTTCTCAATACCTGCAGAAAGAGGCAGTAGATTCTGTTTATCCTTAACATGGCAGCCAGCCCCCCATCTCTCAAGGTAGCAATTTCTTGATAGAGATTTCTCAGTTACAGCTGCTCAAAGGAGAGAAAAAGGAAGTGAATAACCAGGATCAAAGGTGGAAGTCATTGCTTCCCTTTGGATAACAGCCTACCCATCAGCAGCTCTGGGCAAAGCAGTGGCTCCTGGCTCTTGCTGTCTTCCTGCAGGTGCTCTGGCAAGGCCCCCCAGGAGCTTGCCTGGCTGGGCTGATGGGTCACACCCTGGCCATCTGCAGCAGCATCAGTGGGCTGCTTGTTCCAAATGTCACTCTTTGGCTAAAAAATTACACAGGGTGGTATTTGCTACTCTTTGTCCATCTCTGAGCATGGCTATAGAGGATTCAGCCTATCTGAGTGCAGGAAAATACTTGGAATTGAGTCAATTGTTCTAAGGCTACTGAATCAGAGGAGCTATGTCTATCTCAGTTCAAACAATGAAATTCTGAGCATCACTCTCCTGGTGTCCTAGGAAATAGTCTTCCGGTCACTTCCTCAGCTGTTGCTTATAATTTATGAGAGTATATGCTCTTTTGATTAATAATGCAGGAATTACATTTATTACAGAGCACTAGGCTCCCATAGGAGTTCAGAAGCTCTCTCTCAAATTCCCAGAGCAACCCAATGAACTGTCTCAGGTCCACTCTCCTTTAACATCTCCACCCTAAAACTTAATACATTAATGATTTAAAGATTATAGAAAATTATTGCATATGCAATAATATCTTCAAATTTAGAAGGATCAAGTTTTTAAATCCGTATTATTGAATTCCCAGCAATGGCATTTTTCTTTTACTATGACTTTTCCAGACTTGTATTAGTTGTATTGTAACTTTTACCCTACGGCTGCTTTACCTTTGCTTTGATATTTTATTTAGTAAGTCTTTGAATCGATACACTGTTCATAAAACCAAAGGAACAGAGTAACTATATTGTCCTCAGACTAAGTGAGGAGAGAGTGAACAATTACCAGGTAGCAAGTAATTTCTCATTATGAATCTGAGTTCGTGATTCCTCTCACACCAGTATCAAACAAAACTAGCTTTGTTACTCTTATGGGTGCTTTTAAGGAATATAGTATTTTATCTTATATAAAATGGATTAATATCAAAATACGTTCAAAATAACCAGTGGAAGGGGACTCATCACCTAACAGAAAAGCAGTAAGCAAGGCCCAGGGCTGCCCTAAGGTGCTCTCAAATTCCTCTACTGCCATGACACTTTTTATTGAAAATGACTGACTTCAGAGACTCTGGAGAAGAGACGTAAGGTCTCCAAAGTCCATTACTTCAGTTAGAAGCATGGGCAGGATAGAAATACGTTTGTATGCATCTCTGCTAGGTTTATTTAGTTTGAGATGGAGCAGAAGCATTACCTAAAATACGGCTTTCCTGTACCATGTCTTGCTCAGTCACCAGCAAATCTTTCCACAAAAATTTCTGTCACTGGAGGGAAATGAGCAATGTGCTCAGGAAGGGAGGTTTATCTTTTACTTTGAAGACTACTGCATTGGCCTAAATTTTTTTTTCATTTTTTCTTAGAAAACACAATGTATGTGTTTTATGCTGCAGCAGCAGACTCACCTCACTCCGGTGATGAGTATAGAAGAGTTAGAGGACATAAATGGGAAAATACATGCTAAAGGGCTAATACATGCTAAAGGACTAATTGGCTCTGTCTGGTCCCAAAAGAGTGAGACTAATATTGTACAGGAAATCTCCTGCTGTTGCACCAGCAACAGTCCATCCTCACTGCGTCACTGGCAGCAGGGCTCCTCTGGACTGGGATCAAGGATTCCCACTGTTGTGCTGTCTGGACCAACCCTGTGCTCAGTTCTACAAACTTGTGGAGGAACTTAAAGGTGGATTTTTGGGTATAAAAGGACATAGAAGTACGGGGTGGATGGGGAACTGTGGGCCTCCAGCCAACATCATAGGGAGAGCAGAGTTAAATCTTCCTAAATCTTTGTTGAGTTTTCTCAACAAAACTAACTTAAATTTTTCCAACTTAAATTCTTTTCTAACTTCAATTCCCTGCAGCACCTAGTACCATAGTTAATATTCATGCATATAAGAAATACCCTCTATGCTATTTTTTAAGCTGAAGCAGTTCACTGTGCAGTGTACCAGCCAATGCTGCTGCCTTGTTAGAAATGTGTAGGGACACAGTGACAGGTCACACTAAATAAAGCTCTGTGGGTTTCTGTACTATGCTCTTACTGTCCATCACCATCTGCATCAGGAAACACATAAACTCACTATTTTTGTCCACATTCAAACTGGTCATAAATTTTTATAGCCTAGTTTACTGAACTTTCCCATACAAATGCTGCAAGCAGAATAATGAAGCACACCAGCTCATGTTTCAAATGCAACTCACTTCAGCTAGCAATTTATCATGGGATCTTTTGCAGACCTCTTTTTGCAGGCCTCTTTTTGGTCTGCTCACAAGGCACACACCCTTGCTAAAGACTCCCATGTGTTCTGGTTCAGAGGGATGAGATTTGGCGGGCATTGCCCTGAAACGAGTGAATGCGCTCATTAAAAATGATTTCTGGTTAGAAATGGAGACAAGTGGCACTTAGAACATCTCCTTGTTGTGACCCTTCTTCTCCCTGAGGAGGTAGGATGTGCAAACATGGCTCAGAGTAATGATAACTTATTAGAAAGAATGAGCACATGCTGGAGGCAGGGAAAGGACTTTTTTCGATTTTGCTCTATTCAATGTATGTTTCTACATACTTGACTTGCCTAAGTGAAATTGCCTGATGAGAGTCAAAAATTTGCATTTCTGAGTATACAAGAGGAATGGCCTTCAGCTAATCAAATAAATAAAATGCAGCATCTCTGTGGGTGGATTAAAATGCAATTAAAATGGTATTTCTCTTTCAAAACTGTTCATTTTAAATACATGTCCTCAGATGGTAAAATTCAGCATAAACTTGGACAGGTTTTAAAATTCTTTCCTCAGGAGGCTGGATTATGACATGGAATTAAATGTAAATAATTTGGTTTTCTATTAGGCTATTTTTTTACTTTTACACCATGTTACTAGATTTTATTAACTTTTCCTAACAAAGTTAAATAAGGTAGATATCCTGTCACATGTCACAGACCATCACCAAGTGAGGAAAATAATGCACTGTATATGTTATTAGACTGTTCAAGTACAGAATTTACTGGCAAGTAAATGAAGTTCATGTTTTCCTCACCACTAAGGTATAACAGATATTCTAAATGCTTGTTAGAATATGTGAGTAGGCTCTACACTTAAACCATGAGGCTTTGTCTGTCTGGTAGTTGCAGTACTCAGTTTAAAACTCAGAGATGGCTGTATATCATGAAGTTTGAAAAACATTTTTAACATAGCATCTTAACATAGCATTACCTGTTTTAAATGGGAATTACTGTTTCTGTCTATGTTTTTGCTTTGAAATATTTTAGTATGTGGAAACGACCAAGGAAGTTGCTAAAAAAAAGCCCTAAAGCATGATAATTACTGCTAACTTTCTCTGCTTGTCCCTTTCCTCATAGTGTATTTCTTCCAGCAAAACACTGCAACAAAATGGAAAAGTTGAACCTTCCCCTCTGGAAGCCTTTTAAAAGGGAGTCTATAAATGTTTTATATTGCATCTCAGGGTATTATGCTACTTCCCCAGGAGGCCAAGTGTTCAATAGGCAACCATCAAAGTGCTGTAGGTTAGTTACCTGCTTCCTCATTTACCTGCATGATCATGACATCCCTTACACTAACCACCAGTAATGAGTAGCAAGCAGAGTAATATCTTTGGCTGTATGAACACCTCTCTTGGAGACAATTATACTTGCAAATTAAGCAATCTTTCTGTCACTGGTATTTTTCTACATCTCGTCGCTGCTGATCAGCATGAAGAGCCTTAACAGAGAGCTCCCATTTCCATCTTAAGGGGTCTTTTTACATGGTTATTTTACTTTTTAAAAGAAAAAATTCCATAAACATGTGAACCTCCTCTTCTCCTTGAAGGTCCATAATTGACCCTCTCTCTTTACAGCCACAAAAATCCTAGTGGTTTTTCATCAAAATGGCCAAGGACATTAGGCATTGGTCAGGTATTAAAAGAAAAATATTTTTTTTTAATTACTAATTTTTTGGTTAATTTTAATGTTTTACCTCTGGCTATACTGAGAGTGACACCATAGCTCTTCCTTGAGCAAAAAGAGAATTCTGAGTGAGCCTACAGAGTTTACGTACCTATTTGCCCACCATGCAACTAGAGGCATGTGTAGCAAAGAAGTCAACTCATGTGTCTGCCTAAAAATTCCATCTGGAAAACCCAGGACTCAGTTTGGGTTGCCATGTCTCCATGAGATCCCAATAGGCAGCTTTCCACCTCATGGGAGACCTAATTGTGCAGCACAACCTCCAGACCCTGTTCCCTCTCACTTCTGCCACATTAGGCTCTATGCTGATATTTTTATTGTCAAAAAACCTACAAACAATTACACTGTAGAGGGCTAGCAAAGATTTTGGCCATGATATTTGCAACCCATGACAGTCCGTAAGGAGCAGAATGGCCTTAAATGCATCATGGATACAGCTGTGATCATGGTAAGGAGAACCTTCACTGCTCAGAAAGCCACAGGTAAAAAGTAATTTGATACTACTGTTCAAATTTTAATAGTATTTGTTAAACTTCAGAATTAACATCTACAGCTATTAATGAGGACAGTTTCCATCTCTTAGAATTACCACCAGAAACTCCTCTGTCTGAATCTGAAAGTGACCTTTGTAACTGTAGAGGTGAGGTATTAATGAAAGCTAATTCATTAACTAATTAATGGAAGCTAATTATGCCAGGGCTTAAAAGGAGTTGTGGAACTACATATTGTGTTTGTATTACTGCATTAAACATTGAGCTGTGACTAGTGTAAACAAGCTTAGATCACCAGACTATAGGCAGCTCTTGTTGATGAAAAGTGAAACGTGATAAATTTCTCCATCCCAGTATAATTTCTTTACTAAGGTTAGATTTAATGAACAAACTTTGTCTAAAATAAAACATATAGATGATTAATAACAGTCTCATATTATATAAATAAAAATATAGCTTTTACAGTTTCATTTAATAATTACTTTGCAAATACTACCAGTGAAAAACTCAATGAGAATGCATTATAATGGACTGTATTTTACAGCATGAAGTACTGTTTTACTGCTTCGTAAAAACATCTTTTCTTGGATAATAAACAATGTAGAACTGGTGTGATCATTTTAATGAAGAAGGCCAACTTTAGCATTACTGCATAACTACACTGAAAATTGTGCTGATTGCCAAAGCTCAACTGGAGTTGAAGCTGACCAGAACTGTAGGGGGAAATAAAAGAGATTTTTCAAATATATTAATGGCAGCAGGCAGTGTAAAAATAACATCAGCTCATCACAGAGTAAGGATGGTCACCCCACAAGCCCAGACACAGATGTTTAATGCATTCTTTGCCTCTGTCCTCAACCTGGATGATGGACCCAGAGGATCTCAGTGCCCTGAGCTGGAGGTTCACGACTGCGAGAATGATCAGCTAACAGCTGACCCTGAAACTGTGTGGGATCTGCTGCCCCAGCTAGATCCTTGCCAATCTATAGGATTCATCCAAGAATCTTCGAAGAGCTGGCTGATGCCATCCTAAAGGCTCTCTCAATGATTTCTGAGCAGTCTTGGAAATCTGGAGAGGTCCCAGCTGACAGGAAGCTATGGAGTGTATGATCTAGCAGCTCACTGGGGCTAGTGGACTGCACCAAACACTTCCCTCTCTGCATGACAAAGAAGTTCTTACCTGAACGTACTTTTCAGAAGGGACAATTCTTGTCTTTCCAAGCCATGGAGGGCACATAGAGCCATACTGTGACTGAATACCATCACAACACAATCACTATCTACCTCATGGTTTTAACTGGCAGATCTGCACATGGACCAGGCAAAGTTATTTGTCTTCAGACATTTAGGAAGCTGATGTCTCCATGACCTTAGAAACCTGTGAGCATTCTCCAACCTTTCCTCTTTTCACCCCTGCTCAACAAGATCCTGTGCCACAGACCTCATGCTTGAGTGTTCAGCCACTTCCTTCAAAAGACAGCAAAAAGATGTGACTACAGGAGCAAATCTGGGGGAAAAGTCCAGTCACAGAAAGGAATTGCCCAAGGGAACAGCTTGGCAAGCAGGGGCTTGTCGTTGCTTGAATTAGTTTGCCTGTTTCCTGAGCCAGTAGGTAAAATAACTGCAAACTGCATTACATCTTCTCTAAGTCACAATGTCCTAGAACTATTTCAGTCTTTCCTAAAGGGTTGTATGTATAATTACATATATCTGGCATATAAATGTGAAATATATATGGAAAGTAAATTTGTGTCATAATTTGATGAGCAAATCATATTAACTTTGGTGATGGAATTTTTAAGGATATTAATCAACAGTACAAGATAAGTCTTGGGATTTACCAGGGCCTTTAGGTGATATAAAAGTCTAAAAATTTGGCATAAATCTCACATCATAAGAGAAGTGTACTAGTCTCACTTTACTAATAAAGTAATAACTATTTGGTTTAGCAGCTCTTTGTATTAAACATATTTTCTAGACATGAGTTAGAAAAATTATGAGACAAATCACAATCTGCTCTCAGAACAAATATAAGTCAATCACCTGTCTCTCCAAGCCCTTCTCTTCAGTCATGAATTAAAAAGCATCATTGATGCAACATGATCAGAAGCAGAATGTAGCAGAGCTATTTCAAGGAACCAGAGGCACAGTGTCCAAAGAAAGTACATCTACTTGTTTTCCTTTGGAGCGGAGTCAAAATTTACAAGACACAAAACACTTGGGACAACTATCCTCTACCTCCTGCTGCAGTGTGTTAAGGCTCTTTTCCTTGTAAAAACAATGCATTACTTTGTGAATGAGTTGCTCAGAAATTCAGGACATGCTTATTTTGCTGGCCAGGAATATAAATAGTTCGTTCAGAGAAATCACCTGCTTGAGGTACTGGATACACATTACTGAGTTCTCAGCTACTTTCAGATACTACACATGCAGCTCCCACTGAAGCTGATTAATTACATCTCCATACACAGACTCAGACCTTGGGAAGTTCAGCTTTTTTGGGAAGGGTAATGTAAGGTGGCCAGCTGGAAAAAAAAAGAGGAATGGAGCAGCTGAGCACCTGCCTTCCTGAAATGCCTGCTTACAAGGGCTGCTGTGTGCTCAAAAGAGCTCAGTTTCAGCAGAGGAAAAATATTTGTTACAGCTAACAGACATCTTTGCATAAAATTAGCACATTTGGAAGCATGTGAAAGAAAATAAATGAAAGAGAAGCAGTGCAATGTTTATGTTACTTTGATACAAACACTTCAAAGCAAACTAGCCACAGTCCTTACGACTGACTGGGCCAGAGCATCCCTCAGAGGTTTCTGCAAATTCTCTTGCACAGACCTTTTTATCAATTTATTCATAAAAGAAAGCTCATGATAGGGTTCACAGCTGTCCTCCTAGACAGGGAATTTGCTATGAGCACAGGTGCTGTGCTGAGGGACTGGGCACACCTGGCTGTCCCTAGAAAAGATGGCACGGACTGGCTGGGCTTTGACAATGAGCCCTGGGCAGGCACTGATGATATTCACAGCAGCATGGATTCCAGCAGAAAACCTGCTCCTGGTAAAATCTAAATCATCTGAGATTATTTCATCCTCTTTCATGGCAGGTTTTCACAACCTAATTCTTGTTCACTAAATAGGACGTCCCTTTTCAATTATTTTTGTGTAAGAGATCTGTCCTGTGTTAATTTTTCAATATTCTTTTAAAAAATTGTTATGGCAAAAAAGAAAGTATCTTTCTGCTGTTGTTGCTGTAGCCTTGAAAGAGGCAGTCTCTCTGGCAGAAAAAAATCTCTTGCAAAGAGTTCTGTATTGTCACAGCTAGAATTCTCATACACAAAGCAATGTACCAACTCGGGAATCTCTGCATTACATTGGAGGCTTTCCCCCAGTTTAGAATGCAGTGTTTATCTGTTTTAAGAATTTTTAGACCTGTCTCAAATTTCCTCAGACAAAAATATCTTTCCTGGCAAAGCCCTCTTATCATGTTAAGTACTTTTTCCCCAAAGGTAGTATTTAGTCCATGGTAAATATTGAATGAGGAGGCTTTGGCATTTGGGGGATTTGTTACACTATTTCAAAAGAACTGGTGATGTTAAAGCAGTGAGTGTTATTGGAGAACTAAGAAAGGAAGTTATCTGCACAGCATTACCATTTGTAGCATTTGGATTCTCCTGACAGAAAGTAGTGACCCAGTGTACCCATGCAACATGGAAATACAGAACAGAGCTACTCCCTCCTCCAAAAAGTTCACTGAAAAAATGTCCCCAGGTGGCCAAGAAGGCCAATGGCATCCTGGCCTGTATCAGCAACAGTGTGGCCAGCAGGAGCAGGGCAGTGATTGTCCCCCTGTACTCAGCACTGCTGAGGCCACACCTTGAGTGCTGTGTCCAGTTCTGAGCTCCTTTACTACAAGAAGGACACTGAGGTGCTGAAGTTCAGAGAAGCACAACAGAGCTGGAGAAGGGCCTGGAGTGCATATCCTATGCGGAGTGGCTGAGGGAGCTGGGTGTGTCTAGCCTGGAGAACAGAAGGTTCATGGGTGACCTTATCATTCTGTTTAACCCTCTGAAAGGAGGGTGTAGTCAGGTGGAGGTCAGCCTCTTCTCCCAGGCAAACAGCAACAGGACAAGAAGAAATGGCCTCAAGCCACAACACTAGGGCAGATTCAGGTTGGACATGAGGAAGAATTTCTTCACTGCAAGTGTTGTCAAGAATTGGAATGCACTGCCCAGGGAAGTTGTAGAGTCACCATCCCTGGAAGTATTCAGGATATAACTGGACATGCGACTCAGTGCTATGGTTTAGTTGGCATGGTGGTGTTTGGTCAAAAGCTGGACTCAATGACCTTGGAGGTCTTTTCCAACCTTAGTGATTCTATGATTCTCGGATGGCATGTTTCTAAAAATATTTTTCCTAATGTAGGCAGAACACTTACCTATCCCTCCTTTAAAATACTTTATTGTTGAGTCATAAATTTGACCTCCACAAACTCCTCATTTTTGCATTATCACAAGTTCTGCTTTGTATTATGCACTAGTAAAAATAAAGTTTCAAAGTCAGGGTAAGTACCCTGTCTTTTCCTTCCCTTTTTCAAAGGCAGCCCTCTCTGTTATTAGTTTGTGCTAATGGGAAACTGGCAACTGATGGGCCAAAGAGAGCTGCCTGAGTACCTAGCACAAATTACACCTTAGAACATTTTTCCTGTCACTGCTAGAACTCTGCCTCCACAAGCAAATCTAAATTATCTCTGCCAAGAACAATTTATCCCCAGAGCTTGAATCTCCTTTTCTCCGTGTTGGAGTGCCCCAGGTCACACTGTGGATCACACATTTTTGTGATTTTGGAATAAGGATGGAGGTCTAGTCCTCCTCTGTAATCAGCTTGGTTTATGTCTCTTTGCCAGTACAAAACAGCCACCAAGCCAGAATAACTGGCCACAGAAGGATCACTGGCAGTGTAGAGAGACCAGATGCAAGAAGACCAAAGGGCTGTTGCGTGATGCCCCACACAACCTCCTTCACTGCAGTGGGTCTGGAGACCTGTGAGGTGTTGCTATAATGGGAAAGCCTCTCTCCTCTAGAGCCCAGAAAATGGGCAATCCAGGACAAAAGCAACACGTTGATCTTATGCCACCTTTCGCAGAAGTGCCCTCACTCCCCTACTGCATTTGAAGATGGAGGCCCTTTCATGTTAGAGAAGCAGGATGTGACACCTGCACAATGTACCTGCCATACTGACACTCTCTCACAATGCACAAACACCCACTCTCCCGCTGACAAATTGTATCATCTCTTGGTAATTATCCTGTTGGTGTTTTGACAAGGAAATTCAAGAATATCCCAGTCCCTTGCTCTTTTTCTCTGAAGGCATACCGTCAGAGAGATGCAGATTTTAAGGAGAAAAAAAGTGTCAAAATATTGGCAGCATCCTCATGCTGAAGGAGCAATAAAAACAAAGTGAAGTCAAGGGAGTATTTTGTGCTAAACTATTCACCCAGGATAGGCTTCTGTCTGACTGTTTTACAAGTTACAGAATTCTAAGCTACTCAGAAGACTTAATAGATGCTAAAAATTGCCATGCTAGCCTGAACCATCATTCCTGTTATCAAAAGTGTTTATTGCAAAGCTTACTGCAATAATTAGTTCTAAACTAGTAGATTCTATTTCTTTTATCTAAAAAAGTGAACAAAATATAAATAGCTTTCAATTAGCATTATTTGCAAAGGCCTGCACATGAGATAAAACTGAAATATTGTTTTCTAGCAAAAATAGCATGGCCTGTATATAAGAAACATGTGTTTTTGTAAATATCAAATTTACAAGAATTCTAAAATGTACTATGTAAACGTGCATGCATATATATATAAATGCACGTACATAAAAATATTGAAAATGCAAAAAATGTATTTTATTATTTGTGTCATTATGAGGTGAAGATATGAAGAGCAAAATGGTATGGGCATGTTTCCCCTCATCCTTTAAAGCTAGTAAGAGCAATTCACAAGCTGACCAAGATGATTGTGCATTACCAATTTATCTTGCATTCTTCACTCAACTGCAAAGCTCAGATCAGCGCATACTAAATTTTGGCTGATGTAGACAAGACATTAAAACCAACTGTGAGCTGCAAATATTGTTTATCAGAAAGGTAAGAGGATGACATTCATGTTCTTTTAGCTGGATGGTTGGACACTGCTCAGTCAGAACAACACAGGCTACAGGAGAGGAGAGAGAGAGGAGAAAAAAAGAAAAAGAGGGGAGAGAGAAAGGGAAGGGGAGAGAGGAGAGTTCACAGGGTGCCCACATTTGAGAGCTTTGCAGGATCCTTAGGGAGGGAGCTTATTTATTATGACATACTTTAAAAACTTGGGTAATTGGTAGGATCTTTACTCATTTTTTTCACTGTTTCTAAGTAATCATTTTCCTGCGGGTTCCATAATGGTACTGATTTTATGCACAGCTGACCTTCTATTTCCTGATGCAAAATGTAATTTTTAAGAGTATTTATCACATTCCTTTAGAAAGATGAACTTCTAGGACTAAATTAAAGAGGAGAAGAATGTCCCTAACATTTTCTTCTAAAGCAGACAAAAGGCTTATTGCATGGGAGGCAAAACTTTCTCCAAGCAGCAGGCTTTGCAAAGGAACTTACTCACACTTGCAAAGGAGCTTTGCAAAGGGAATTAGGGAATATCATAAAGCAAATCCACCTTTACGTGCAAGATGCTTTACTTTGCTTATGCCTTCTCTCAGAAACATAAGGCAAGACAGTGCATACAGTATCCCTCAGCCAGTGTACACACTTCCCTTGGGAGGGAAGGAGAGAACAACAAGCACTTCATGCATTACTGGAAGGCACAGAGTGCTGTGTAAAAACTACGGGAAAAAATGTATAGCACATTCTGGCATTGGTACTTTCTGGTGACCTAGATTAAATGTTAATGCATGAATTAGCTCTGGCTCCAACAACACAAAACCCTGAATAAACCTAAATAACCTTAAACTTATGAAAGAAACCATACTATCTTCTACTACTGTATCACTATTGCTGCCAGTAAGTATAAAAAGGACAGTCATTACAGGAGATTTTTGGCTCTACCACCTTCCTTTCTTAAACAGTTTGTTCTGTCAAAGGTTTTCCCTTTTCTACTTCTTCCTTTCACATGGCAGAATAATGGAAAATAAAATTGGGAGGCATCTCAGTAGCACTGATGTACTATCCATTGATCTCCTTGTACTGAATATACCCTCTGCAAATTTATGTGTTTTCACTGTTGAATGTATAACAATAAATAAATATGTGAGGCAAATATATTTCTGTGACTATACTTCTTGAATTCTCATCAACAATAAGATCACTACTATAATTATTTTGAGAGATGAGATTTTTGCCTATTAATTTGATTTACATCAACCAGTTCTTGTTTACTTCAATTTTCCTTCTAAACCACAGGGCAGACATGCAGGTTGTGAATTAGTATATAACTTGTATACAAAAAACCCTAGAATTGGATATGGTGCTTCACACCTGTATAAGACCCCTTTTGGATATACTATATTCCACATCAACTGCTAAATGCTAAGCATAGTTTGTATAGCTCTCTACAGTGACTAATACTCAGCTTTGAGTCCTTTCCTGCCAGTTAAAATGATTCTAGCTGGTGAAAGCACTAGTACCATCCACTCTAAGCTGGTGCACCACTGCATCATCTCTGTGTGTTTGAAATAGGTCACTTCAATTCAAGTTACTCAGTGTCATTTATCAAATCCTATCTGCTATCTCCGTGATTTTGATCAGAAAAATTGCTAAAACTACAAAATCTAGAGAGCTTTATTAAGAACAACAGTAACCCCTACTGGATTGTGATTGTCTCCCTGGAAACCTAGGAGAAAAAAACCACCTTTGTGAAAAAGGCATAGTCCGCATAACTGTGATGAAGAACGAGTTATTTCTCTGCTTGCAATAAATTTCCGTGTCATCATCTCCTGGATTAAATTGGAAATCCTGCTGAATTTACACTCGAGCTTGCTGAAAGACATCTGTTCCTCGCAAACTCAAATTCAGAGCATTTTTTTTTTTTGTATTTACAGATAAGTTATGAAACCAGGCATATGCCAGCTAGTTTTTTCTATGTTAAATATTCCAAGTACTAGATTATATTTCTTTATATGCTTGAAAATAAAGGGACTTCACATATGATTAATAATCTAAACAAACTGCCACAATCTGCTGAATGCATGACCTAAACTCATCTGGGTCCTGTTCGAGCACATCAGAGTGTGTGTGGAGCTGTAGGGAGGAGAAATCGGAGCAGAGGTACCACAAGCTATTGTAACAGAAACCTCACGGGCTCGTTAAACAGCGTCTACATCACTATCACAAATTCAGCATTCCAGCCCTTTCTGCACATATAGCATTTCTGACAAATGAAGAATATGTTAGCAGAGCTATTTTCAGTGACATTTTACTATCCTGTCAGAAAAGTTCAAGTACTCTCTCTGCAAGTTTTTTTTCAAGACTATCGTCTCAAAATAAGATCTCCTTGTTCATTACTGGAAATCGGAATCAGAGAGTTCCTCTGGGCTACCACAGAACTTTTTAGTATGTTGAGAAGCTAAACATAAAGGGACAAACAGCAAAAGGGAAAACCTAACTGAAAGACTGGCAACAAATATAACCTTAATAATAATCTGTCTGGTGATAATTATTGAGTATTTGATTTTATGCATGACTTGTTTCTAGGAATTCTACCTTTGCTTACCAATGTGAAGTAATCAAGTTTGGTCACAAAGGTGAAGGATAAAAGTAATCTGGATTAGGGATATTTAAATATGCTAGAGAAGAGGAAAGATATTCTGGTAGGTGGTGTTACAGAGATCTCAATTTGAGAAATTACAGAGAGAACAAAGACTGGGGAATTTCAGGAGTTCTTACAAGTATTTATATTTTCTCTCAAGTGTATACCAGACATACACCTTTTCACATTGAAAATTGTTTTTTTATGCATTTTGTTCAATTTACCTTAAAAAGAAAACAAGTGTAATTTTCCAAATGGTATTCAAGAATGTTTGAAAATGAAGCCCCTTTAAGCTACTTTGAGAGCAGTACTCCAGACTTTGGAAAATCTTGACCACTCAGCACCAGTTTTTGTTAACTTGCTGCTAAAGGTCACAGTAGGTGTGCAGGAACATGAATCATGTCTTATGTGCTTCTCAAAGGTATAGCCACTCCCTTTAGGCATTTAGGTCTCCTTTCCAATCTGTGAAAAAAAAAAACAAACCCTAAGCTAGCCAACAGAATGTTGGACAGGAGAGATGGTGTGCCTTGGATTCTACTCCTCTTCTGTCCCCTCTAGCTTTGCATTATATAAATGTATTTATACATGTATGTGTGTGTATGCAAAATGCTTCTGTGTACATATAAAATAAAAATTCTTGTCTTCTGATGTTTAAGAGTTCTTAGTCCCCTCCAGGCTAACTAAGCACCCACCTCTGCAAAGATGGAACTAGAAAATCAGTTGGGTAAAACCCCTGACTGAAATATATTTAAATGTGTAACTATCTGTAGGATTCAGTTATTCCTTGTTCATGAGCTGTTAATGAGAATTAATGAAGACACCTACCTGAAGAATAAAACTGTTAATGCAATAGCTTCTTCTTTTTCTTTTTCCATCTTCAGAAGGAGCTTGAATTACTCAAATGCTCTAATGTGGTGTCAGTTCATGATTGCTTACAGCATTCTGGCAATAAATGTTATTTTTTCTTATTTTGCTATTTCACTACCATTACTTGATGAAATATACAGTAAATTATGTTGAAATGTCTATTGGACTTTTGATAATGTCCATTTGACAAAGGAGTCAAATGTATATATGTAGTATACATTTATTGTATACATGCCCATGACATCACACAAAGCTACCCTGGGCTATGGCACAGAAGGGAATTTCTACTGGAACAAATGGAATACCTGAAGCAGACTGTGGCCAGATACGAAAACAGTTCAGTTCTGTGACAAAACTTAGGACAGATCAATCTACCATGTGTAAAGCCAAACATCCTTCTGTGTTAGCTGTTCTAAGAACGAGTAAAAAACAATGACAGCAAACAATTTAGACACAAAACTAAGATATCAGCTATGTTCCTGGGACAACCCCAAAAAATTGTTCCTACCTAACAAAATTGTGGACATCTGTATTAGCTATCTATGAGAAGATAAACTGCTGTTCTTCCCTTTGATTTCCATGAGGTTACAATATAAAAAAAATCCATTAAAAGAAATTGCAGGAATAAAAGTTTGTCAACTGAATGCTTTTTTTGTACCCCTCTGGTTTTCATCTGTTTTCTCTGTTTCAGCAGCATTTTTCCTTAATAGTTCCATCAGTAATAACAGTGCCTTTATATTTCACTATGCAAATATGTATTTGAAGACTTTAAAACACAGTCTGATCTGGTAATGAAAAAGATAAAAATACATTACTCTTAAATTTAGAATTGGCACCTAGCTTGAAAATTAATACCACATATATTATAACCAAAAAAATCTATCAAATTAGGTCTGAAATAACAAGAACAATTGAAACACAATCTCTTATATTTACTGGCCAAGTTTCTTTCTAAGTAAATAAATCAGATCAACTATATAGACCTTGCTTTTTCACTATTCTATCATGCAAATTCATAGCTCAACCATCAATTTGGGCTAAAAGGAATAGAACTACATGTTCAGTAAAGACCCCAATATCTGTAAGGATTTATAGCAATAAAATAAACAGAATGAACATATAACATTTTATAAGCAATCTGGTAAATATTTTATTGGGGTTTTCCTCAAGAATATTTTTGATTAGGAAACCAAACTTCAGTCAGAAAAAGTTACAGCTGTTTCTTGCACATCTAAAATTTCTGTAACAGTGAAACATTCTAGAACACAAGACTTCTAGCGTTTTCATCACCGTATGTACTGAAATATTGCTAATTTATTCAGATGCTTTCATGCATAATTACTAGAAACACAAATCTGTTATTCTGTTAGTCTATCATCAGATAGGAAAAGCTATCTAGTGAATACTTTGAAACATGTAAGCAATTGCAAATATTAAATCATTAACTATACCACAGATATGCTGTCTAAAGTACTGGTTTAATTTCCTTAATAGTTTGCTTTTTCTATTTAGGCTAACATTGGGAATGCGAAGACTGATTTCAAGCTTTGCCTACGCAACAGATGACTTCTGGCACAGCAAGGTTTTCCAAGGATGTGACAACACATAAATTGTAACACAGTTGAGAAAGTGAAAGTCCTTTTTAAGGACATACTTACACTGCAAACCTGTATTCTTCCTTCTGAAGGCTTGGTAGGGTTTTTTTTCAACGTGGGAGAGAAGTGCTGTTAGGTTTATTATGTTGGTATAAAGCATCACTTTTCTGCTACTGCTGTATTGACTTGGGAAGCTAACAGAGTACACTTCTGTATCACCAAAGAACCCTCAGCTCCCACGTGGTTTATCTCTTTTCTGAGTGAAGTATCTGATAAATGCTGCACTCTCCAAATGTTCTGCTTTCTATCTCCCCTGTTTTTTTTTATTGGGCTTTTATTGTTTGATTTCAAGCCAAGGTCTTTTCCCCTTGTAAGCAGCATATTTGCAAAAAAAAAAAAGGGATTATTAAGTTATGAGCCTGATCTGGTCATTATTAAATCAGCAGGTACCGAATTAAATTCAATTTTCTATTATATTCCACAAAAAACCTCACAGTGGAAACACCTGCACTGCCAATATTGTAAGATGGGACACCACTTGTTAACAAAATGTTTCTATTTATAGCAGGAGGAAGAAATTAGAGCTGTGCCTATAAAAATGACCAGAACATAACGGACAGATTCAATCAGGAATTGTCCCTGCCATAGCATTGTGACTTCCAGTGCTGACCCATTATGAAGAGGGGTTTCTTTTACAAGCCTCTCTTTCCTTTGCAAGTTTCTCCCTTCCACTTTCTCTCATAGAATATAAATGTCATTTGGAAGCTTGAAACCAAAACATTTTTCTTACCAAATGCTATTTTCCTTCATCATATGTTAAGAATGAATGGTTCTTCTTGAACATTCAGCTGCTAAAGAGAAAGAAAAAGTGTGTATCAAATTTTCATTCTGTCCACTTTGACAAAGGCTCTTTTCCACATTAAGGCTTAAAGAGAAATAAAGATGCTAAACCTCAAAATATTGGTGCAGTCAGACTGATTTCTCTACCTGTGCAGATTCATGATACTCTTTTTAATGGATTTCTTGAGAAAATGAGGCAAAAAAGAAATTATGCAGATGCAGAAAGATTGGAGTATACCACAGGGAAAATGCTAGAAGAATAATGAGAGTTGGGAACCTAGTGCAGTCATATTTTGAATAATTTGCCATGCCTGTTTTCAGTGACATCTCAGTCAACAACAGAATGTGGGTCTGAACAGACTGCTCTGCTTGCTGCCATGTCACTGGGGACTGTCACCAGTGCTTAAAAAGTAAATTACCCTGAATGAAAAGATTTAAAGCAGTTGTTGCAAAACTTCAAACCACTTTCTGGATGTCAGAATTACTGGTAATATTATGCCTTGGCAAAATAAAAATTATCTAATAAAAATTATCTAATTTAAAACTACCTTGGTTAAAGGAGGATTTGGGGAATTTTTTTACCTGGCAACATCACTTATCCAAAGTGTTTTAATAAAATACATTAAAACTATGTCAATTCCTTGTGCTATTTTTCTAAGAAAATTATAAGATTGTTACAACTAAAACTACTTTTAACAAATCAGCTAATCCTTGGAAAAACGACCCTTTCTGCTTAGCTGTGCAGCCTTTCATGAAGATTTACCCACTGCTTTAGTCTGGATGTTTTTCAGTGACAACTATGTCACGCAGAACTTAGAGGATTTATGTATACACAACATATTTTAGAGGCATTTAGAACTACATGTGTTTTATTGAAGAATGAATGAATAAGCTGCTTTGGAAATAGTCAATTGGAAGTAGTCAATTGGAATCTCAGGTGTCAAAGCAGAGTAGGATTATAAAATGTGCTTCAGAAGAAGATTGAAATGAATTTTTTTAAAGTGTTTCGTTTTTTAACCACGTTCTGAAGTAGTGTGGGAGCTACTTTTATGTGTCTTCTGAGTACCACTGTTAATTATTTTGTAAAAGAAAAGAAAAACAAATTCCAAGCACTGTTTATGGAAGGGAATTTAAGATCAAATAATGCATTGTACAAAACACCAAAGCATTCACTGTTGGTCAAACACTGTAGGGGAACATCATCCAACACAACACTGACACATGCTAAACGTTACATCCTAATAAATACACAAAGTAAGAAAATGACAAAAATTATTTTAAAGGAGCTGTCACCAGATCTCTAATAATTTTCTATGACATTGACTAAGATACAAAAATAAGAGTAATAATAATCTTTAGAATAATATGTGTAGTAACAGTAACAACAGTTACACTTGCCCACTATACGAATACTCACTCATTGGTGAGAGACTGGAATTAAAGTCGTTGCCTGTCCTTACACAGCTCTACAAATGCACGGCCGTTACATTAACACATCACGGATAATTGCTTTTACTGTAGTTACTTTAAAGAATCTGTTAACAAAACTCAGGAAATTGCCCAAGAAATGGCTTGGTTTGCACGTATTTTATCTATTATATTACAGGAGCATCCTAAGCAAGGATGATGCTCTACTCCTCTTGGCACTGTACAGGTAAGTGTAAATTGATACTCTCCAGAATAACGGATACAACAAAGCACACTGCGTAGCTACTGTAAATTCTAGCTTCTTACATAACCTATCTGATGTATACCAAGTATGAAGGGTTTGCATAGTGGCAACAGTAATAGTTCTTCACACGGGGGTTTTCACACTATACTTAAAATATGGGCAGCTAATATTCAGATGGGCAGCCTGCTTTATAAGAATCCACAAATTTAATTCATATGCCGTTAACCAGATATTGCTCATACATTTAAATTACAGCAGGAGAAATATGCTATCACTTATTTCACATTAATTGCAAAATATATTGATTTACAAAAGAATAGTTGTACTGAATATCCATTCTTTTTTTACTTTTAAGGGTAAATGCACATAAGTACATAAAAAAAAAATCACTGCTGTTAAACAAATCCAATTTAAAGCAGTAGAAAATTAATCAAAAGCAAGTTGTGCTACTTGCTTTGTCTGAAGTCTCAAGATGAAAAACACTTTTGAATAATACTGATGCCCAAAATAGATTATATTTCTTCTGATACTTTAAACACTATTTTATATTTGAGCTCTTACCAAATGTATACATCTATGAGAAAACTGTCACTTCTGAAAGCAAAAGGAATTAGCCAGCATTTCGTAAAATTTGAGAGATGCTCAAGAGCTTCAAGTAACAGTGACCATGGAAAAAGCTCCACAGATAAACTGATATATATCAAGTCACATCACACTTTTACAGCTGGTGTATTTTTTTAAATTGAGAAACCATAAATATATTAGAAAAAGTGCACTAGTTATTGGCGGCCACAGCTATATGTGGTCAGAGTTGCATCTTAAATTAGGCATTCTGAAGGGTTCTTTTGCATGCTTTATCTATTTACAAGAAAATGCATTCCCAAGCAAGTAGCAAGCAATATATCATACTGAAGTGCACCTGTTAAATGCATTAAGGTAAATGTAAAGTTCCATCAAGTTACTGGATGTAGATCACTACAGAACTTCACAGGTACCAAGACCTTAAAAAGGAAACAGCAATCTAATAAATGCTGTAGTGATGCACAAGCCTAGAGCTTCCTGACCGCACGATTGAGCTGCATTTAATTTAGTTCAGGACACATAAGTATTGTTTTTTATAATAAGCCATTCCATTCAAGTAAAATTTTCTTTAACTTACATACTCCACAATTTAATTTGGTTGTTTTTTTTTTTTAATTTGGTAGAGAAGACCTTATGAAAATTCTATTAGCTTGTACCTTCCCAGGAAAATGGACCCTAGCATCTGTCTTGACATTATGCAGGTGCTTTCAGAGAGCAGTCCGAGGGGTTTGTGCCAAGTGAAACTGCTCCTGCCGCTTAATCTCAGTGTAATTAAGCTCAGTGTAATTCTCCTAGCATGTATCACAAAATTGTCAAACATTTATGGCTCTAAGCTACACATTCATATAAACTTTTATTCCTATTTCTACTGTGGGGCTATTACTTCAGAGACTATAGAGCTATTCACATTCTTAGATGTCCATACTTTTCTCATTGAACAGCAAACACGACAGTTCTTGTAAGACTGTTTATTGAATTTAACAGTTCAGACTGAGTTTAGATGGAGTTTAGATGCAGTTTGTATAAAAAATTCTGTCAAGTCATGTAAACTGCAATCAAAAATAACTACAAAATAGCAAGAGACTTACTGAGGTCATAAATTTCCTAACATGTAAAACTATACTGTATTTGTGCATGCTTGCTATTCGATTTCCTTCTGAAGAGCTGTTAAAAGGAGTTTGTTTGGTTTTTAAAATCTCAAGATAGTCTATGAAATGTAATCATCACACCTCAATTCAGATATACAAGATCAAAACTGGCACAGAGGAACATAACTTTTTTTTTCCCAAAAAGTTGAGGCAGCTTTTGTTGAATGGCATCTGCATCAGTAAACGTTTATAAACTCTGGTGGCTTTGGATCATCAGGGAAAATCCTTTTTTTCTTTTGACATCTTGAAAAAAAATTTCCCGCAAGTGCAGACAGGTAAGGAGGAAAAAAAGTAGCAGCTTGTTTCCTACACACAGCTGAACGCCATGCTCAGCAGTCCAGTGTCTCAAAACAAAAATTAACTTGACATCACAGGGAGGCATATCCCCCTCAAGTTATAAGCATGTCTGAGACTTTTCAGGGGAGATGGAAGCAAGCACAAGGGTAAAGCATAAGTCTACTTTTCATGCATAGGTATACGTTGCACTGCTCTGCATCCGGGGCATTTTGTCAGACATCCGAGTTGGAGCTGAGGTTTGTTAACCTGGGGTCTGCATTGATCTCATATCTGTAGTGGTAGCCCTCCATGTGATCCCTACAGGCATCTCTGATGTTGTGCATCCACTTTTTAATTCCTTTTCGGTTCAAGTACAAAACTAGGAGGAATATGGCCCCAATGAGAGCCAAGACTATCCCCAGGAAGACGTATGAAGTCTGTAGCTGGGAAGGCAGGTCTATGGGCGCAGAGCAGTTCAGGTCCGAGCCGTTGATCTTCAGCAGGGCTTTGCCCAGCATCTTGTCAGGGGAGGCACAGGTCAGGGCGTCTTTGCCCTCCACCTGGTCGCTCTCTTTAAGCCAGGCCACCAGGTCCTCGATGGCACAGTCACAGACCCAGGTGTTGCGGCGCAGGACGATGTGCCGGAGCGCGGGCAGGCTGCGGAACTGGGCCAGGGTGCTGTTCCACAGCACACCCAGGGAGTTGTCGCTGAGGTTGAGGCTCTGCAGCTGGCCCAGTCCCTGAAAAGAGACATTTCGCAGGCCCACCAGGGAGTTGTTGCTGAGGTCCAGCTGCCGCAGGGCCGGCAGGGCAGTGAACATGCCGGCGGGCAGCAGCAGCAGCCCGTTGTCGGCCAGCTCCAGGCGGCTGAGGTTGCGCAGGGCCCCGGACTGCAGCAGGGCGGCCAGGCTGAGCAGGACGCTGTGGTTGCGCAGGGCCCCGCGGAGGGCCAGCTCCTCCAGCGGGCTGCCGCCCTCCCCGAAGGCCTGCGGGCTGAAGGAGCCCAGCGCGTTGCCGCTGAGGTCCAGCTGCCGCAGGGCGGGCAGGGCGAGGGAGCCGGCCTCCACGGTCCGCAGGTGGTTGCCACTGAGGTTGAGGGAAGCGAGGTCGGGCAGGCGCTGGGCGGGGAAGGCGCCGGCCGGCAGGTCGGTCAGGGGGTTGCCGGTGATGAAGAGGCTGCGCACGTAGGGCGGCAGGTCGGGGGGCACCGCCGTCAGGTTCCTGTTCACGCACTTCACCGTCCTGGCCGGCTCCGAGCACTCGCAGAGGGCCGGGCAGCCGCCGGGCTGCGCCGAGCCGCAGCCCAGCAGGACGGAGAGCAGCAGCCCCAGGCGGAGCGCGCCGCGCCCCGGCATCGCGCCCGGCCCGGCCCCGCGCGCAACTTTTCCCTCCGGGCGCCTCCGGCTCCGGGCGGCGCGGCGAGGCGGGGGCCGGCTCTGGGCAGCCCTTTCTTCGGGGGCAGGCGTTTCCCCTCGGGGGCTGGCTCCGCTCCGCTTCCCGCAGCGAGACCTGCGGCAGGGGAGGAAAGGGAGACGGCAGCGGCGGGGCGGCGCGGATCCTCTTGCCCGCGCCCACCCGCCCTCCCTCGACCCGCGTCTCGTCCCCCGCCCCCGATACGCGGCTCTCCCGGGTGGCCTCGGCCACGCGGAGAAACAAGTTTTCGCCCACTTCCAGTTCACGCCGCCGCCTTCCCACCCGGCCGTCGACTCCACCGGCGTAGCACGGAGAGGAAGAGGAGGGTCTGACTCGCCGCCGCCCACCGTGTCCCACGGCTTCCCACCTGCCCTGCCTGCCCCGGGGCTCTTCCCCTCCGCTACAAACTCCCGCCCCCAAACCCACCGCGGAGCGGCGCCGAGCCCGGTCCCGGACCCCGTCCCTCACCTCCTGCCCCTCGTACAGAACAAACTCCGCCGCAGCTCTCCGCCGACTGCCCCCAGCCCTGCCGCCAACTCCGCGCCCACCCTCGCCGCGCCTGGCCCTGCCTCCGCTGGCAGGAGAAACCAAGCGCCGCCCGGCCAGGGGGAGCCGCCGCCCGCGCCCCGCCCGGCTCCCGCCCGCCGCCCCCGCGCTCCAGCTCAGCCGCCGCTGCCAGGAGCTCGCCCGGGAGCTCGCGGGAGGCTCTGCTCGGCGTCCCGTCCCCCTCGTCCCCCGGCCCAGGTGGTGCTGCCGGAGACTCACCTTGCCGCCGAGCGGGACTGCGCCATGTGGAGCCGCGCCATGCGGGGCTTCGGCTCGGCTCGCCGGGCGCGGAGCGGGTCCCGCCCGCCTCTCCAAGGGAGAGCCCCGCGCTCCGCTCCCCGCCTCGCAGCGCCGAACTTGTGCCTGCCCCGCCGCGGCTGCTGGGCGCCGTTCCCCGCGGTTTCCACGATGGGCGCGCTCAGGGCAGCGGCAGGATGGGGAATCCCGGCGGGTTTCGAGCGCGGGGGTGCCGTGCCGGCTGCTGGCGGCCACTGCCCCCGCCCGCCTACCCAGGATCGTGTTTCGGGAGAGGAGGGAACTACAGCAGCCACAAAATACCGAGTGAGCTCCAAAGCTAGAGAAAAAAACAAAAAAAACCAAAAACCTACTCCGAAACCAAAATAACGCCAAAACTACACTTAAACCCACCGGGAACTTTAGTGGTCCTAAAATATATAATAGTGATTTTTAAGAAAACTAATGGACCTGCAAATCGACAGTTCAAGATTGAGATTTAAACTTTATTATGGTGAAGAAAAGCCTGTAAGTACCTGTCTGCGTGTAAAATGTTTACCAGCTTCAGTCGCTGTGGCTGTCCCAGAACCGTCCTGGCAGGGCTGAACAACCCGGGTGTAACAAAGTCTGGTTTGCAACCGAGTAACTCCCTTACCTTACCCTACAGAGGGGGTATTTGAGAAAGTCGTGAATGCTGTGAGGTGCCGTGTGGGCTGTTATTTGGCCACTGGTCCCTAGAAAGTGATTTAGATCATTAAATAACACCTAATTAACACAAAAGATCCACCAGTGTGTACAAAATAACAGTTTCAGCAATGTAAAACAGAGAGTTTTGGGGCGACTCCTTTGGGCTTTCCTTATCCTTCTGTTGACTGCCTACACAAGATTTCCTTCTTCCCGTATGCCAGAGTTACACTCCTTCTGCTTTCCTGATAAACTGTGTTCCTTTTTTTGGTAGAGTCAGCAGGAATCTCAGAGCTGCCAAAAGCCGTAGTGGAAATGAAGAGATGAATCCAGTATGAAGTCTTGATAAAATCAGCCCCAGAATCTGGAGAACAGTGAATTAAAACACCAGTTTCTGTAGGATTGTTCTCCTCTCTCTAGCATAACAGTGGGTGTTATGGTGCAGCAAAGTCTGGGGCTGGGGTGACAGGCAAGAGCTGTCCAGCTAATAGAGCAACACACTTTTGACATGAAGATTATGGAGAAAAAATATGCAGTGGCTGAAGTAATAGTGATACAAATGAGATCTTGGACTTTGGGAAGTTATTTCTTTGATGTTGGGTGAGAAAAACAGTGGCACTATGCTGCTGGAATTTTAATTGGTTGAGAGGTTGTTGACATGCTTCTTAGTATAGTGCTCAGGAAAAATAGATAGGTAAAGATATCCTGCAATTTGTTCTCCTAATCTATGAAAATTCTTTGAAAAAGTTAAACACCCCTGCCCCCGAATTGTCCAACTAGACAACAGCAAAATTGAGTGACCAATAAAGTTTCCAAAAGGAGATGGCCTTTAAAAATAGGTAATTGAATATATTATCAAAAATAAATCATACAAAAAATACCAAATCAGCATAACCATAACCACCTTTTATAAAATGTTTAGATACAATGTCATTTTGAATTAAATAATACAATTAAGAGCAATTACACTGATCTGCTCATTGTCCTGACCACAGTTTTCCTAGCAGTTCGGGCTCTTCCTGACTGTCTAGATGGGACTGTGCCTCTTGTCCTTCACAGCAGGTTAGCTCTTTGGGCATGGGACATGGTTTCTTTCCATCTCTGTGAAGTGCTCGCTGACAGGTGCTTGAATGTGCTGCAGTAAAGCAACTAATAGATGACAAGTATTTTCCTATTCTTTCCTATTATTCCAGTAGTAAATTCTACCCGCTAAACCTGCTTAAGCTTGCAAGAGGAAGAAAAACACTTGTAATCTGACTTATTTTCTTCTTGTTTAAATAAAACAACTTTTCTTAGAGGCATGCTCTGAAAAAAATATGGTACTTTCTGGTGAATTCATCTATACTAAGTGGATTTCCTGGATGTGTTTGTAATACATACTAGGAAAATGAAAAACCCAACTTGATGTGTTTTCAGGTCAGTTTTGGCTATTATGATTGACTGATTTGTGAATTTGCATTGCACAGCCCATAGAATCTCATCTCATAGTTTTTTGCATAAAGGTTATGCAAAACGTCTGCCTGAGTTAAAGCACAGGATTAAAAAAATATATTGTTGTGGTTAAAGATGCAATGTGGAAGTTAATTTACCATTAGGAAGCTGTTCCTGTGGCTGATATTTCCAGGGGTTGACTGAGAAGCTCATGTTAAATGGTTGAGGGTTGAGACAATGCTTCAGTCTGCTGCTCCAGGCTGAGGCTGGATGACATGCTGGTCATTGGAATAATGAAGGAAACATCTGACCATCCTTCTCCAGAAGGTTAAGGCTTGCTTCATGTGACAGTGATGAGATCTGCTTGCTTTTGAAAATCAGTACTCCAGTAATTCACCTTCCACAAAGTGAAAACCTACCTAAGGGGCTGCAGAGAGTCATGGGGACAATCTCTGATAACTGCATTATTTCACCATTTTGGTGTTGCTATTCCCCTTTAAAGGCTCTCAGCTTAGAAAGGAATAAAGTATCATTTGTAGATGCTTCTGTCACTCCACCGTCCTTAGGAAAATCTGAAAGATCATTTTAGATACTGAAATTTAAGACTGTTAATTAACCTCATTGAGATGGATCCCATTCTAAATAATCTTCTCAATGCCCCCTTGGACAGATACTAAACAATGCTGGATACCCTTTTTGAGTGGCCTGACTGCAGCTGATGTCCAAGGAGTTGGAATAACTTTGGCTCCATGCACTAGTGGTCTTTTTTTTTTTTTTTTTTTTTTTTAATTTTATTTATCAACAGGGAGATTTTTGTTTCGTCTGTGAAATGTTTCTACATTGCCTCAACATTGCATGAAGGTATTCAGCACTTCATAGGAAGTGACCTTGGAAGGGTATTTATAATGTGCTAAAGATAATAAACCAAGTGAACAATTGCACATAGACCAGAATTCTTTTCTTCTACCAAAAATATCTCCCTACAAAGTGGAAGAACAAGCTGCAAATTCTGTCTGCTTCCTCACATAGAGAGATCCAGCAGGTCCTCCAAAGGACCCCTGTTTCCCCTGAGGCTTGGCTTCCTTTGAACAAACACCATCAGAATCCTTAAGAGTGTGTCATAAAACTACTTAGGCAACCAAATGTTGCCTCAAATTCTTGTTTGAATTTTATTCAGCATTCACATGTTCACAGCCATAAGCATTCAGGCTCCAGTTTTCTTTTTAGGTGCACTTAAATTCATGTGATAGTTTTTGATTGAAGCTGTACAGAAGACAATCTTCAAGGAATCTATATTTGCATTTTCTTGTATGCTTTCCATTTTTTATATTGAAAAAATGAAAGTTAATTTAATACAGAGAATGCTGATTTTTAATACTGTGAAAACATATTAAAGTTTGTCAGAACTAACAGAAAAAATGATTTTAGCCAAAATTAACCTTTTTTGGGGGGCTCTTTAAATATGTTAATTGGGTGTTTTAATTTCTGGAGACCTGCATGCTTAGCTGGGAATAGAAGGGACCACAGGAGACAAAGTGTCCCCATCTGAATGTAAGCAATGCTGAAAACTGCTGAAACTGAAGATGGACTCTTTAGCTGGTCTCCAGGTTTCCCAGTAGTGTTTTATTGTTAAAACCTTTTACTCAATTGAGAAAGCAGCAAAACCAGCTACCAGACCTGGAGTCAGAAAAAAACACTGGGGAAGAGGACTTGCTGTATTCCAGATGTGCACTGTGTGCTTATCCCTCTGCCCGTACTCCAGTTTGACATGTTCTGACATGTAGAGTATCTGCAACGTGAGCCAAGTTGAATAACTGCTTACAAGTTCATCACAATAGAACTGAGAATTTGGCATGCTTAAACAGGTCAGGCTAAATTTTCAATTGTACTTTTATTCTTTCTTTGCTGAGGAACAATATATGACTTACTTTTAAGCTATCTTTGATGGACTCCTATATGGATTTTGAAATGGTAATTTCTTTTTCATTATTCTAATTTTAAGCATGCAAGTTTAGTTCTTAGACCTAGGCTGTTTTCCAAATAAATTCTACTTAGAGTAAATCACTACAGCGAATAAAACTCTTCCTTCCACAAAATAAGCCTTCTGATTTTAGTCCTTCTTGAATGACATGCCTTCTGATTACTCCTTATTACTCTGATTCACAATGCAGGGTGGATGATATGAGTCGGCTTCAGCTGGAAATCTTGTGTATTTGTGTTCTCTTGGGATGTCTATAGAGATGTCTGAAGGCAAACCTGGGAAATTGGCTGAGCAGATTATTTGTTGGATTAGCATTGCTCTGGGCCATGGTTACTGGCCTTGCTACACACAGTCACTCCCAGCTGATGCTGTACTCAAAATCCTGTTTTTTTACCAACTGGCAACGTTGTCTTCATTACAGTGTGTAAGGAGGGCACCATGTTGTGTTGAGATGCTGGGTTCCAGTTCACATCTGTTCATGCTTTCTAGAGGACTCCTAGAGGAGTTGGAGCAGTCCCTGAGCTGTAGTGGAGAAAGGAAGGGAGAGCTGAAATACACTGCTTTCTTCTTTGTCTCCGAAAAGCAGAAACCCAGATCTGCAGGGAATTTGGGCCAATGTGTTCCTCACACTTCTCTCGACAGTCCCACTCATTCCTCACTCTGCAGGCAGTGCTGTGCCAAAGTTTTGCAGCCACTCGTGGTGCCAAGGGTGTTTCCCAGTTTGCCCCTGCTTTCCTGGCAAGTAAGGGTGGCTGACTCCAGCACTCAGGATTGTGGGAGCTCTAACCACAGAGGACACAGCAAGTTGGCAGTATTTCCATGGAAAGCCTTTTTCATGAAAACATTTTCATCTGTTGAAAATGGAAGTCTTTGTAGGGAAGAGTTGAATTTTATGAATTCCCCATTAAAAAAAAAACCAAAAACAAACAAACAAACAAACAAACAAAAAAAACCCAACAAAAAAAACCCAAAAAAAAACCCAAAAAAAACAAAACAAAAAAAAAAACACAACCAAAAAAAGGCATATAAAATGCTCAGGAGATTTGAGAACATATGGGGTTTGATTCTCCCCTGTCTTACACAGTGTCATTGTTTATGATCTGACAAAGCAGACTTAAAATGCAACCTCTCTGACTGGGTAGGATTCTCCTTCACAAGGAGAGAACACAATATTAAAAAGTTTGGTGAATCAGTCCCCTGCTTCTTTTCCTTTGTGATTGTTGATTATTTGTTACCTGCATTTGACCACTGTGACACATGTAGGTTTATAGAATCCTCTTCCACTGAACTCTTCCTCTTTTGCTTTGCCTTCCCATCCTTCTCCAGCTTTAGCTCAAGACTTTGTATTTTTGTGGGGAGAGGAGGGGAGGGGAGAGGAGGGGAGGGGAGGGGAGGGGAGGGGAGGGGAGGGGAGGGGAGGGAAGGGAAGGGAAGGGAAGGGAAGGGAAGGGAAGGGAAGGGAAGGGAAGGAAAGGAAAGGAAAGGAAAGGAAAGGAAAGGAAAGGAAAGGAAAGGAAAGGAAAGGAAGGAAGGAAGGAAGGAAGGAAGGAAGGAAGGAAGGAAGGAAGGAAGGAAGGAAGGAAGGAAGGAAGGAAGGAAGGAAGGAAGGAAGGAAGGAAGGAAGGAAGGAAGGAAGGAAGGAAGGAAGGAAGGCAGGAAGGCAGGAAGGCAGGCAGGAAGGCAGGCAGGAAGGCAGGAAGGCAGGAAGGCAGGAAGGCAGGAAGGCAGGCAGGAAGGCAGGAAGGCAGGAAGGCAGGAAGGCAGGAAGGAAGGCAGGAAGGCAGGAAGGCAGGAAGGCAGGAAGGCAGGAAGGAAGGCAGGAAGGAAGGCAGGAAGGAAGGCAGGAAGGAAGGCAGGAAGGAAGGCAGGAAGGAAGGAAGGAAGGAAGGAAGGAAGGAAGGAAGGAAGGAAGGAAGGAAGGAAGGAAGGAAGGAAGGAAGGAAGGAAGGAAGGAAGGAAGGAAGGAAGGAAGGAAGGAAGGAAGGAAGGAAGGAAGGAAGGAAGGAAGGAAGGAAGGAAGGAAGGAAGGAAGGAAGGAAGGAAGGAAGGAAGGAAGGAAGGAAGGAAGGAAGGAAGGAAGGAAGGAAGGAAGGAAGGAAGGAAGGAAGGAAGGAAGGAAGGAAGGAAGGAAGGAAGGAAGGAAGGAAGGAAGGAAGGAAGGAAGGAAGGAAGGAAGGAAGGAAGGAAGGAAAGAAAGAAAGAAAGAAAGAAAGAAAGAAAGAAAGAAAGAAAGAAAGAAAGAAAGAAAGAAAGAAAGAAAGAAAGAAAGAAAGAAAGAAAGAAAGAAAGAAAGAAAGAAAGAAAGAAAGAAAGAAAGAAAGAAAGAAAGAAAGAAAGAAAGAAAGAAAGAAAGATTTGGAGGCTAGATGTATGCTGACCTATATGGAAAGACTAAAATAAATTTTAAAAGTTTAGGCAAAGACTTGCCCAAGGAAAAAAGTTACAGAAGATACCTCTGTTTCAAAACAGGTTAAAAGTGAGTGAAGAGGGGAGCTAGTTATAGTATTTCAAGGTGAGTAAGGGTGATTGGATTACATTCAGGAAACAAAAATGCAAGCTTAGTATAAAAAGTAAACTTGCCTACACTATAGAATTCTGCCCTTAGTACACTGTATTAGTGGTAGTTTACTGTACCTTGTTAAAGAAAGTACTTCAGAATTCATAGTAAGTTCCCTGTGCTACAGTCAGCTGAATGAGTTGGTGAAGACATGACTCTAATACATGCTTATATTTCTGTCATGCCTGAAAAGAGTCTCAAATTTCACAACGGCTGGTGGGTGTGTGTGAATCTATCTGTACGAAAGACAACTCTTATTTTTTCCTGACTTCTTGTAACTTTGGGAATCTCATTCCATTAGTTCATGGCTGTGAACATGATTTCTTGCTATTACTTCAGTCCAAGAACCTCTCACTAGAGTCCAATCTTTATATACCTTGGAAGTTCTGTGTCTATCAGTCAGTCCACTATGGTGACAGAAGAAAAGGTAAAAGGGAACTAATGTGGTAATTAAGTGTTTTTAAGGAATGCATTCTTAAATTTTTCCTTCTCTGTTTTTGTGATGTCATAGCCAAGAATCACAAGATCCTCTGCAGTTATACGTAGAACATATAATTGTAGTCAGTTCTGGCACTCTTTGTCCAATAAAATTAAAGTCCGGATCAAAAGACCTCAGCTTTCTTTGGCCAAATTTGCATGCTTAAAAATATGCTAGCTTTAATGATTTAGTGTAATAATGAAGCATGATGCATGTCATCACCAACTAGCCATGGAAAGTTAATGTCACTGGGCTGAACTATTTTAGTCTCTTTTATGGGTAATACAATGTATTTTACATTACAAAGTCTGTTATCATTATCAGCTCAATGTTGTGTAACGTTTGAGGTCTACCCCATTAGGTTTCTTATTTCTGAATGTAAACTGGGAAGAATTTCAGTTCCAGAAAAAAAGCCAAACTCTTGCTATGGCATTGGAGCAAAAGTCTGCCTAGTCCAGTATACTGTTTCTTATTGTGGCCAACACACATTGCTGAAGAAAGACAAACATGACCTTTTCAATATTTTTTCTCAAACTCCATTCATTTGTGGCTGAGGGACTTTTGAATCAGAGCTTAAAAATCTTCAGTACTATGAACATAAGTACTGTTAGCCAATTCTTTTCACTTGGAAGATTTTTACTATGGAAAGATTCTCTGTTGAAATGTTATTATTTTTCAACCCGAAGTTCAAAAACAAAACCATGCATCCTTAATATTTTAAAGTTTGTTTTTTTTTTTTTAAGTAAAGTAGTTACAAGTTTACACCATCTCTTTTCATTTTCTAGCTCTGAAAGATTTCCATCATGGGATGTCAGAAGAATGGGAAAAAATAGAAGTGAAGCAGTGGTCTTAATTAGTCTGTTTACATTCTGTGGCAAAACAGAGAGAGAGAGATGACAATAAAGGGGACAAAATGAGAAAATATCTAAATTTGTACATATTGAACATAAGGAGAAACAGAAAACATTTGACTTTTCAGATCTATTTCTGATCTATCTTTCCATACAATACTATTAACAAGTGACAAGAAAAAGTATTTGAACATTTTTTCTGGGAGAGATTCTATTTTTAACCAATTGTAGTAATGACTTTCTCTAGCCATCTGAATATGTCTATTAAAATATTAATTGAGAAATTCAAGATTTCCTGCCTTTAAAATTCAGTAGCTAATATAATGTTAAACACATGAATTTTAAATTTCCGTGTATTTGTAATACACTTCAGAACATTGCATATGCTTGATATGATTGAATAAACTGTTGGAAATGCACTGGCACAATATACATCCTGCAAACGCCTTCAGAAAAATTTGTTGGATGGTTTCTTTGTTTCATTAGGGTCTCCCTGTGTCATATTCAGGGCAAAAATGCCCTATAGGGCATAAAATGGCTTTCTGAATGGCTTTCCCTTCTCTGGGTGCAGCCAGCCTCTAGACAAAATGGGGCACAGACATAGAACATTTTGAAAGGAGTACTAGTTTGAGAGTGAACCATATATACCTGCAATTTATTGCATGAATATTGATGGCAGCAGAAACGAACAGACTGCTCTGACTCACATTTGGGACCGAACAGTCACAGCCTACAGCCAGACTAAGACTCTCAGTCTCCATATTCTTTTTTTCTACTA
Organism: Vidua macroura; assembly: GCF_024509145.1. Lineage (NCBI taxonomy): Eukaryota > Metazoa > Chordata > Aves > Passeriformes > Viduidae > Vidua > Vidua macroura. Next base: position 81,419,663 of record NC_071573.1, read on the forward strand.
TTCATACCCACAAAAGAGCAAGGTAAAAGAAGTAATTGGAAAAACCGGCTTCCTGTTGTGTATAACCTCAAGGCATTATGGACACACAGATACAGAGGTTCCCCTAAGTGGAAGAAATGTATCACTGGAAACACAGAAGAGTGGGGAAAAGATGGCAGTGTCACAGCCTGCAATGGAGCCGATGCAGGATAACATATCAAAGGTGTTCTTGCTGAGCATTTCCTGCTTGAAGAGATTTATGACATGAAATTAGATCCAGGATGGCAAGAGTTGTTTCTTTTATGACGAGGTTAAAACATTCTGAAGTTTGGGATGCTAATACCAAGTATATAAACATGACACTTGAAAATTAATGTGCTGCTGGGGAAAATGGCTGGGAAGCAGTTGTTAAGATAGTTAAATTATCTTTGGGTCACATTGAAAAAAAAATGCACTGAAGTTTTCAGTGCTGTATATGGTTTACTGTTTCTCATATAGATGTTGCTGATGGTAGTTGTTTACCATAACTGACAATTGATCACACTGGGCATGGAGGTCATGGCTGCATTTAAGCTGGACTAAATTATACTAAGCTATGAGTGCTTTCTTGAATGGAAATCAGCTTCAGTATTTAATAGTAATTTTAATGTGAAAAAGAAAGTTTTTAATATTTGCAAAACTGCAGGGGCATGACTTATTACATTTATATATTCCTATTCAGATGAATGGGAGCTGCCGAACACCTTGGCATTTTTGAAGCTGTAAGTAAAACTTTTTTTTCTTTTTTTTTTTTTTTTTTAATTTACCAATCTACAGTGACAGAAAGTAGTTTTTTCCCCTTTTTTAGTACTTTCAGTATTTTATTTATTCCTTTCAATCAACATATTCTTTCTGACATGCTTAGACAAACTGCTGCAATCCAGGAAACAGAGCCAGGCAAGGTGGTAGGAGAACCAAAAAAGGACAGGATAAATTCATTTGTTCTTTACTGTGTTTTTGAATGAAAGTGAAAAAGTATTAGGAAGATCATAGTTTATTGCTTACTTATAGTAATGGTAGATTTTCTACATGCCATGAATGCTAAATCTCTAGTCAGTTGGCATTTTGTCCATCATTTAGTATCAGTATGAAAAATGCCTTCACTTTGCCAATCTTATGTTGCCAAGTCACAGTTCAGAGCTGCATGAGAACAAAGGCAAAGTCAATTGCTGGAAAAGTATGAGAGAAAAAAAGACTGGCCTCAGATAAGATTTCATTTAATGCTGCTAGAACATCTACTGCTGGCTAGATCTGTTTCAAAATCCTGTATTATTATCACTCTTCCTTCAGGGAACAGTATTTTAGCATACCTTGAATCCAGTGGAGCCACCCAATGGAAAACTAACTGTATAATGATGGAACATTGCTTATTTATATATCTGCCCTGGATGGCGTGTGGTTATATTTCAAAAGTGTTGGCCAGTGTAGAAAATGAGCCTGTGTAAGTAGAGAGGGAAAAAACATTTGAAAAGCTATCACAAAATACTAGGACCAGCATTTTAACCAAGTGTGCATGAGACAAATGATGTTGTAAAGTTTTGAAAGCCACAGGTAATGTGACACTCTGCAGATGTTTTTAATGGGTGTAGAAGCTCTGTAGAAATGTTTTTGTCTGATTACAAAATTACTTATGTTGCAGGCTCAGAATTAAATTCAGATAGGATAAGTAATTCCCAGGTTTTATTGTTGTCATTTACACTGGCAATATTACCTGTTATGGCCAGAACAATCATTTTGTTATCTCAAATATTTTCAGGTTTTTCAAAAGAATTTTAACTCATTTCTTCCTCAGTTTAAGTCCTTTGTTTGTTTTCCTCAGGTTAATTGATAGTAGGCTAATGATTAATCCATCAGCATGTGAATTCAGATTCTGTCTGACGATTAATTGTTTCATTCAGAAAAAAACAACACTTCAGCAAATCCTAACCTTGTTGTGGTTCCAGGCATTTCATTCATTGTAAGTAACTAAATTCTCAAGTCAGGGCACTTTGTAGGGCTTCTAACTATTTCCTTACTACAGAGACATTCTTGTCCTCAATATTCACAGTAGGTATTTCTACAAGGTAAATATATACTGTTTGCAGACTCCTGGTAAGTAGAACAGCACTACTCAAAAAATAAAGGTTCTAGATATAATATCAAAATATCTCCCTTGGGAATAGGGAAAAAATACAATTAGCAATTTTTGTTATTAATTTTTTCTACTCAGTCTATAAGGAAAAAATTATATTTATGCTTATTAAATCTCAAGTCTTGCCTTGACAAATATAATCTTAAAGAAGGTTTATTAATTGCTCAGGCAATGCCTTTAACAGTGAAACATGAATGGGGAGAATGTATCCCATAATTACTTTTCCATGGTAGCTTCTTCTTGAAAGAAAACTAAAAGTGCTGTAATTATTTAATCTAAAAATAAAGTTAATTTGTAAAAAGCAATACTGAGTGTGTAAAAAGGTCAAATGTTGAGCTTCAAAATAAAAGAGAGCTAAATTTGTCAAGGTGTGTGCTAATTGTATGTGAGAGAAGTCTTTAGTTGGATGGGGAAGAGAACTAGTTTTTCATTCAATTAATTAAAAAAATAACCTTATGTCAAAACTTGGACTAGATTTGAACAAATCATATTTTTTTCATTTAGATTATATTTGCTATATTTGACTTTTTAAAGCTGAGATGTCAAGAGAATTTTGATAGGAGTATTTTTAGTTTGTTAAGGCTACAATTGACATTCTGTATCTCAGTGGTTATCTTGTTTACCTGCAATAATAAAACATTTCTTGTTCTGGAACTCTAACCTCTCTTATATTTATACACTAAGGCTCATTTATATTTTTGACTAATACAAAACCACTTTCTCATGGATCTATGCTGCCTCTGTAAATGAGCATGGGCCCATGTATATAACTCCAGCCTGTGGGGAAGAGGGGAGATTTGTAGGAGAAAGCCTTTGCATGTGGCTTTCTTAGGCTGTAACCTCAGCCATTACACAGAATCTTTTTTTTTTTTTTTACTAACCATTTCCTCTCTGGCAGTGACATTTGCCCTGCTGAGACTGGTCATGTTGTGTAATATGGAAATGTTTTTTTGTGTCGATAAGTTATATTGGACTGTTGCACATGCTGTCAGACAGCATTGGCAATCAAGGAGCCATTCAGACTCTGTAAATTTTAAACTAATCAGAACTTTTCATTATATTCAAAATTCAAAATTCATCACTTATGTTGGCTTCTTTTGTTTTCTATACTGGTTGCTCCTTATCCGCCTGCTGTAGCTATTTTCATTTCTTTTGCATATGAGATTGCTTTGACTGTGTTAATACGATGAGACCTGCTATTTTTATAGGAACAGAGTATATTTTTTTCTTTTTTCTTTTTCCATAATATTATATAAAGCACCTGACAGCTTAAGAATCCCAGAGATGTATTACATGGAACTGAAGTAAAAGTCTGCCTTTGTTGAAACGGGCAGAAATTATTTTAGGTGCAATGCTAAGTGCATTATAGAATATATTATTTTGTTTATGAGATAGTCTTTGTAAAATCATAATAATGTGAAAATAGGTAAAAACATTATTTTTCAACAGATTAGATGACTTGTTTTCTGTTTCTTTTTGAAAAGTTAACATCTTTGAGCATTTTCCATTTTTGATGAGGCAGTTTTTATCATGTTCATTTTTGCTAAAGTAACATTTCTTCAACCTCAGATACAGTTCCTATTACAGTGATGATAAGCTTAATTATAGAACGGGAATAACTCTGCTGGGTCAGAACAAATTTAAAATTACAAAAGCTGCTTGACTAAGTTTCAATGCTGATTCTACAAACAGCTCCATATGTTACATTTCTGTTCCTAGCCGAGTCCCAGGAAGAGAGCTGCACTCCAAACTGGGCACTGTCTATACAGAGACAGAAAGAAAATCAGCCCTGTACTAGCATTTGTATAAACTGAAATATTTCTACTTGCCCGTTATTCAGTGTAAGAGTAATAAAAATACAGATCCTTGGAATAAGGCAGTGCTTATTTCTCAACACCTTGAGATAATTTTAATTTATGAAAGCAGGTAATGAATAAAAAAGAATTACAGGTACTGTTTTTTTAAAGAAACCATCCTGCATTTTTCCTCTGGAAGGCACTGATTCCATTCAAGCAGAGTTAGTGCTGAGTTCTTTTAACCCATTCATCTTCCTTACTAGTTCCTCACTCCATTTCTGGACTTTTCTGGGATCCTGGTTAAAGTTACTCACTAGATTGCATCTCAGATCATACACCATCTTAATAATGATGATATTCTTTTTGGTACTTTGGTATCCAAATTGTATCTACAACTTCCATGGCTCTCTGATACTCTCCTTCTGGACAAAGTAGCCCTACAGCTGTTGAAAAGCTTCTCTGATAATGAGTAGAGCATCCCAGAGATGTCCAAGGCTTTTCTTTAACTCACCATAAAGAGTGGCCTCCAGACAGTGTAGCAGATCTATTTAGTGTTAATGTTTCACAGTAATCATCAGATTTATGAACTCAGCTGAATCAGGTTTTTTTTAGTATCATCATTTCTTACAGGACAGCTTCAAAACTTACATTTTGAACAAGCTGACTGTTACAAACTTCTGTAGGCTTCCCCACCCCCCCTTTTTTTTCATTTTTATCTAAGTCCTTCAGAAGGAGAATTGGGATTTATGTGTTTATCTTGCTTTAGAGAATTTAAATGTTGCTATCATTTGGCAAGGGGGCTAGATCTAATGGGAGACAAAAAATATTCTGAGGTAAAATGGCTTGTGAAAGGGGTCATGTCTGTAGTGCTTTGAGTCAGCCCCATTTGCTTAGCAGCATGTAGGAAGTCTGACTAGCACTGGTATATATGATTATTTTATAAGCTGCATATAGGTAAGTCTGAACTATGCACAAACACTATAAATGTCTACTACTGCATGTACAGCACTACAGATATGGTAAAAAAGGACCAATTAGATACATTACAGAGTCACAAACCTGAACTTTTTCCAGCAGCTGTAGTTTTATGGGGAGGCTGTCATGTGCCCCAGGAGACAAAGGAATGCCTTCCTCTCCTTGTGCAAGGGGCACAATGGGCAGCTGTTGATAGCCTGGTTTCCTCATTGAGAGGCATTAACATTTTCAGCACTCCTCTCACAGTATGAGATGCACTGGTAGCATTCTCTCTTGCACTCAGAGAAGAAATTACCTCCCCACCAGCTTTTCAGGTGCATGAAGCAAATGCCTAGCATTTCAGCTATATTGTTGTAGGCACTGCTGTACCTGCTGTGCCAGGTAAGTGTGCAATAGAATGAATTACTGCTGTTTGCTAGAGTGACTGAGCACTCTGTTGAAGGTAACAGGATGACATTTGTTCATATGCTTTCAGGAAAAAACTCCTTAAAACATTCTAATGGACTTTCTTTCATTACATAGCTAGCTACATTTTAGGATCTGAGAAAAGCAATTTGAGATGAAGTGCATGAGGTCACACTGGATTTTTTTCTGCTTTCTTGACTGATAGGACAATAATAGTTTTGTTTATCTTTTGTCCTAGCAGCTGGTAATTCCTATTGTCCTTTCATCTCTAGATTGTTTTTCCTTCTGCAGGACAGATTGGAAGCACAGACCTAATCTTCTGCTACTTTATATCCTATGCAGCCACTTACAGGTGTGTGTATAGTTCACCTTACCAAAATGACAATGCTTTACAGAGACATAAATTAGAGGATACAAACAGTGAAAGCAATTTAAAGAGCAAGGCAGGAGATAATCAAGTCCCAAGGAGACAGAGAAACTATGTTTAAGTCTTATGCCATCTGGACACAACTTTTTGTGAGTGCTTATGAGTTTAAAATATCTGTAGGTGCTGAGGCATCTGAAGGTTCAGCGACATATGCCATTTTTATGCGATGAGCAGCTGAGTCCCTGATCAGAGATTTACTAGTTGTTAAAGGGAGATACTCCTTTAAAGACTGCAGCAGACAAATTAAGCTTCTTAGTTTTCAAAAGCTGCTTTTATAGAAGAAATTGTCTGTATTTTCTTCCCCTTCAGCTTGTCCTTTGCATAAAGCTATGCTGGCTTTGGTGTTTGGCTATGTGCAAGACATGGCAAATGCTGCTGTGCAAGGGTAGTGCCTGTACTGGTAATACAGAGCTCTTTGTTGGGCAGAGCTGAGAAAAATCTGGCTGTAATCTTTCAGGCTGAAAAAGACTGAATACAAAGCTTTAAGTCATATAAAAGCAGGCTGCAGAAAGAAAAGGACCCTGAGGAGGGCTTGTAACAGCAATGTCCTTACAGAGTAACCAGTGAATCATCACACTGACTACATGATATCATTAAATCCCTCCTATTTAGTCCTGTTTACTGCAGAAATTGTGTTTTGTGTCTCATCCCTTTCACAGATGTGCAATACCAGTCACTTAAAAATTTCTTAATGGGTCTCTTACCTCAGAATACCACCTCTGAGTATCTTTTCTCCAGCCTTGTTTTTCTGTGCTTTGGTGAAAGGATAGCATAATGCCATGTAGTATAAAACATGCCTGCATTGGTAAGAAGATCATAAAGATTTTGTTGTGCTGCCATATAGCTGGGACAAGACACACAACAGAGACATTGCTGCAAACTCTTTACTAAGGCAACGAAAAGACAGACAAAAATAATTTTTCACAGGTTGGTTCTTTAAGGATATTCTTGAATTATAGGGAAAAACAGGCTCCTTCATTGCTTCTTTGCCTTTTCTTTTTGCTTGGGAGCTGAACCAAGTCTACTTAATGAGCTTTGGCATGAAAAATGATCTTTGTTTCTTTCTTTCTATTATTTTCTATAAAAATAGAGCTGAGAGAGCAAGGAAGACTACCTGAAATACAAATGGGTATGTTCAGAGAGAAATGAGCAGTTTCCTCAAGATAAAGCAAATGTCAGGGCACAGTGGGGCTGGGGACTGGAGTGGCAGGGTCTCTCCTGTGGCTCACAAGGTCTCCTAGCCAGGGATCCCATCACCACAGCCAGGCAGCAGGGCAAGCCCTTGGGGTTTTCTTAACCAAGTAATTGGTGAGTAAACTGATACCCAGCAGCTATAGCTGAGAGTTGCTTCCAGTCCTTCTTCCTTTTAAAATCCATTTTAATCTGTGATTTTTTTTTTTAAACATAGTCTTTTCGTGTACTATTTAGCAGGACAAGATGTCTGTACTCTTGCCAGTCCCTATTCCATTTACACTCTCATTATGTGAAGTAATGAGAGCTAATTAGTAATCTAGTATTATCTAGTAATACCAGAGCTAGTATGGTGAGCCAACCTGGAGCTTCACAGGGATTTTGAAGTATTTCCCCACACACCTTGGAAATGTTACATACCTCTGCTAAAACATCCATTTGCAGTCTGGGCACTATTATGCTATTATTCCAGTGGATTGCTGATAAGAAAGATGTTATAATTGTGCTGTGAGCTGTGTAACAGATGGTGGTGTATTCCACATTTTCTTTCTTTTTGCATAGCTGGCCCACAAGTTTCCTGCCTCTCCATCCTGTCCTCTGTCATACACATTTATTGCCATGTCTCTGCTGCTCTGTCGGGCTCAAGCAGGTTTGTGAGGCTCTTCTGAAAACAAGATCTGGTCTATTTTGGATTAAAAAGAGGAATACTTTTGAAATCCACATCACTTCAGTGTAGATCTTGTGATGTGGGACTACATTATCATCACTGATCTGAGATGATACTTACTGGTTTAGTAAAAACTTAATTCAATCCTCTACATAATCTGCCCTGAAAAGTTTATTCTGTTAAAAAAAAAAAAATTAAAAACAGCAAGCAGCAAGCTGATAAGGCTGTTTTACAAGAAGTAGCAGCCACATGTGCTGCAAGCAGTTTACTGCTGACCAAACTCTTAAGCAGAAACAGCTAGGGAAGATGTATGCATGGTAAAAATTACTTTTAAAAATGAAGAATGAATGAATGAATGTTTTTGCATTTTTAACATAATTTTGAATTTCAAATACTGCAGGTTTTAATTCATTTTTCAAAGTACTGAACATTCACTGAATTGCCACTTCTAGATTCTAAGCACAAGTCTTTTATTTCACTTCCAAATGATGTCAATTTAAAACACTTCCATGTTTGATCAAAAGAGAATCAGAATTACTGCAGAGTGTCACTCTTTCCCAGTTGATGCTTCAGGTCAGTCTCCCTTTTCTGCTAGCCCATCCAAGCCTAGAAATGGTCCTGCTGCCTGCAAGTACCTTGGGCAGGAGTTGAATAATATTTAATACAAGGATAGCTTTTCAGGTAACTACAAAACCAAATAAATGTGGGACCATGTGAACACATTCTGGGTCAGGAGAACTGCACATGATTAAGGAATAACTTCTGTTTCCAAGATGTGGCAATAGGATTGCAAGTTTGCTTTAGTCCCAATCAAACAGCTGCATGGAGTCCTCCTACTCCATATTGTACCTTCAGAGTAATGAGAAACCTTGTATTTTGTTCATTATTGGATAAAGAAGGTGAAAGAATGGTCCAGCTTATCAGTGCCTTTTTTTTTTTTTTTCTCCTGGTTGTTGGTTATTAGCTGTCTTTTGCATGAGAAAGAATAGAAGTTTTTCAGCTCAATGAAGAAAGCATATATATTCCCAGATAAGAGGACTGGCAAAACTAGGGAAGAACTAACAATTTTTCTTGGCCAAATGAAATAGAAATTTCACATGCCAACTTCTCTCCCAAGTTTTGATTCTGTAATGTTTGAGTAGGCTTGCAAGTAGCTAACAGAATTTCATTCTGTCTCTAAATAGTACCATAACTATTTAAACAGCTAAATATAACATGAATCATTTACTGGCAGTAGTCTGAAAATATGTTTCCCTGGTTCTACTTCAGGAGAGTATACCATTTTCACTAGAAATTTTAGTTTCTTAGACTGTATTTCCCCTTCACGTTTTAAGAATAAAGCTATCCAAAATACTGCTTAGAAATATATCTTGCCATTCTTGTCATTTATTTTTGGATAAGCGGCATCAAAGACCAAACGTGTCTCGACAGTGACATCTAGTGGCACAATACGTGCGATGCCCTTGAGAGAGCTGCAACCTCTTCACACTGATTCATGTTTGGTCCACAGATTTGTACCTCGGGAGCTCTCCCTGCGGGCGGCTTGAAGGCTTCTTCCAGCCAGAATAGATGACGAATATATCCAGGAGTTTGCAGTCCTGGAGGTGATGTTGTTCTGGGCGAAGAGGTCCATGCCTTTACTTGCTAGGAAAGATTTGCCCTTTGCACATCTGAAAAGATTTCCTGTGTAAAGAAAGTTTTAAGGGAGATTGGTATCTTCTGAGAAAGTATTTAAGCAAGTCTGACACAGCAAGTCAAACTACAAGAGCAGAAGGTCTATGAATTTGTGCTGGGGAACTGCAGAAGAATGTACCATCAGAGCTAACAGAACTATTTAACCTGGGTACATTAAAAGAAAAGGAAGGAAAAAAAATCACTTTTTTCTTCCTGTTTCTAAATAGGTTCACTTTATTTATGTTTGTGCTACTGTACTTATGGTGTGTCCACCACTTTGCAAAACCCCAGCCTACTGTCATGAAGATGTGGCTCATCACCTTGAGTCACTCTCTGGGACATGAGATGTACCTTCCCAGTCAGAAGAAGAGAGAGGCATATCCTACAGCCAGCCATGATTATCTACAGTGATGTCATCTATATGTAATCCTCGACTGCCCAGCACTGAAGAGTTTAGAATGAATGTAAGAATAGGAGCTGGCTTGATTCTTGAGAACAAACTTTTACAAAAATGACATACAGGTATGAGTGCAGTGAGATACACTACAATTGTATTTGGACTCCCATTTTTGGAGGTCTTAGTCCCGGGGCATGGAGCCAGGTAGTTGAATTTACTGTTCATTTGGGAAGGAAAGCAGGAGAGAATTGAATGTTTTTTTTGTAGTGTTGTTGTTCAATCCATGCTGTCTCAGAGACATTAATGATCTTTTGGGCTACAGTACTACTAAAACACCCCTTTGTACCTGCAGGGTTGTACTGGATGTTCACACTGCATAATCAATGCTAGAAGAAGAGACAGAAAGCTATTTCCTACCTGGGAATAAACAAAATTAAAAACGAATCAGAAACAATTACATCAAACTTGGTATTACTATATTAAAACTTAGAAATCAGCATGGTGTATGAAATCCATCAAATCTTGTGTATCCTCTTTGTGAAACTAGAGCAAATAATAAGAGTTTATGATTTTCATTTATGCTCATTACAATGGCAGAAACGCTTAACTTCTGCTATTAGGATTCTTAGCAGAAACTCAATTATATCAAAGTTACTAGACAATGTTGAAAACTATTAATAAAAAATTCCTTAAAGGTGTTAATTGGAAAAAAATTCTATATGTTTTCTGATATATTCTGTCTGAAATGCAATGTATTTATGTATAATCTATTTACAGTGGGCCTAAATGATAGCTGGGTAGGTTGGAGTTATCTGTGAGAAGAAAAATGAACATTTGCAGTTTCCCTGCATTTTGGCACATGTTGGACCTCTTGGAGTGAGTCCAGAGGAGGGCCATGAAGACAATCAGAGGCCTGGGGCACCTCTCCTCTGTTCACAACCTGAGAGAGTTTGTACTGTTCAGCCTGGAGAAGAGAAAGCTCCAAGAAGACCTCATAGTAGCCTTGCAGTACCTAAAGAGGCCGATGAGAGAGATGGAAAGTGATTATCAGGGAGTGATAGGACAAAGTCTAATGGATTCAAACTAAAAGAGAGTAGGTTTAGATTAAGTATTAGGAAGAAAGGTTTCACTGTGAGGGTGGTGAGGCACTGGAACAGGTCACTCAGAAAAGCTGTGAATGCCTCATCCCTGGAAGTGTTTGGTCAAGGCCAGCCTGGATAAGGGTTGACCTGATCTAGGGGAAGGTGCATATGGCAGGGGGCTGCAATGAGATGATGTTTAAGGTTTACAACCCAAACTAGCCCATGATTCTGTATGTTTTAAAACTGTGGAAATAGAAGGCTCTAATCACCCCTTTTACAGTTTTACTTGTATCTTCATTTGCACTTTCATCACACGCTAAAACAAAACTGAATCTCAAATTTTAGGTATTGAAATATTTACTGTTTCTTATACAGCCTTTCAATCCATTTTAGAGAGTCCTATTTGCATCCCATCTTCTATTTCCCTCCAGTACCTAAAGGGAGCCTGCAAGAAAGAAGGAGAGAGACTATTTACAAGGGCACGTAGTGACAGGACAAGGGGGAATGGCTTCAACCTGAGAGTAGATAGATTTCTTGCTATTAGACAATAGGAAGAAATAATTTATGGGAGTGTGAAGAGGCCCTGGAACAGGTTGCCCAGAGAAGCTGTGGATGTCCCATCCTGGAAGTGTTCAAGGCCAGGTTGGATGGGGCTCTGAGCAATCTGGTCTAGTGGAAGGTGTCCCTGCTCATGACAGGAGATTGGAACAAGATGACCTTTATGGTTCCTTCCAACCCAGGCCACTCTGATTCTGTTTTGCTGGGGAGTCGGTGGTCACAAACAGCTTCATACAAGGGACAATTTAAAACAGAGAAGTTAAGTTCCTGTTTTCAGCAGTCCCAGTAGAGGTTTATTTAGATTGTACATGGAGACAGACCATGGTGAGAGTGAGGAAGGATGAATATTCTTCCCAGTGCCTGATGCAATATTTAGCAAGCCACTGACACAGATGAAACTAGGTCAAGAGAAATGCCTCGAGTTCCGAGCCTGCACTCCACAAGCTAAACTTGCAAAGAAAACTGCGGTGCCACAGTTTTTGTTGCAGAATTGCCTGCTAACTGAACAACACTGAGGTGTCATCTGAGTGTCGCAAGACTTTTTCGACTGTAGATGGCACTGCAAGGTAAGTGCAAAGGTGTGTCTCTAGTAGCTGAGGAGATTTTATTCTATTGAAATTGGTTTTTTAATCTATCAAACACTCTGATATCAAGAGAGCATTTTATGACTAAAGACCTAAAAATAAGTAAGGTAAGGCCAGAGGAGACCTGTCTGGAGGTGATGGAAGGAGTGCCATGCTCTCTTTGCCAACATACTATTTAATGCAGTGCTACTGGGAACCAACACCTTCCACAAGAGCGGCGAGTTGCTACAGGGATGGACACGAGTGGTGCAAGGCAATTCCAGTCTCCCTCTGCCACCCAAACTGAGCTCAGCAAGATCCTACTGCCAGCATGGCCACTATGCCTCGGGCTCAATGCAAGAGAGGGGGTCAGATGCCTTTTTCACAGATAGCACCAACATAGCTGCATCTGGGCATGAAATGGACAGAAAAAAATCAGCTGTATCATAAACAGGATGTTTACCTAGTCTTTACGAAAAGTTAAAAAAAAAAAAATCTTTTCACCTGTCATCGGAATAAGGCAAGAAAGGCAGTTTCTCTCTGTTCCCACAGGTTCAGAAGAGAGAAACAGATCTTCTTTTTCTCTTAGCCACCATGATCTTTCCTCTCCCCGCTCTGTGAGACTGCCAAAGACCAGCAGTGTTATTTGCCATGGTTGTAGACTCTGAGATTTGCACTGGAAAGTCACTCTGATGCTCAAGAGAATGTCCTTGATTCTCTTGTCTTTTCGTCCATCTCTCCTCTCCACGGAAGGTTGATGCTCTGAAATAATCTACAGCCTTGCTCCTTCTATTCAGGAAGATAAGGCTGATGCAGGAATGACAGGCCACAAATTGCATTTTTTTCTGCACTTGTACAATAAACTTCCCTCAGAATAAAAAAAGCCCAACAACCACTTTGTTTAAAATCATGCTCTTCTGAAAAATATTTCACATCACAACAGATAACACTACAATAATTTTACATGTACTGCAGTCTCCATTGTTATTGAAGATTACATTCTAATAAATGTCCCTTTACCAGGTCCCACAAAAGTTCTTTTAGTACCTGTGGAATGCAAATATAATTTTTGTTTCATGTATGGTAGGCCCATTATCACAGGACTTTACAAAATGTTCTTTAAAAATATGGGAATTCTGAACAAATGGGGGACAGTGCATTGTTACCACACACACCTCATATCACTGATAACAAACTGTCCTTTTTGTGTCTCTGGACTACTACAATAACAGAAAATCTACCTTGGGCATCAGAGAGGCTCCCAAGGTCTAACTAGACAAGCTGGAAATCTTGCAAGCTAATGAGGAGATGTTGGAGTTTCTGACATGGCACAGCTGCATGGAAGTGTTCCAGCCATGCAAGATGAAGAACCTGCTTTTCTGGAGCCATGGTTTGCTGAGAGAAAGCTCCTGGATACTCATCACATCTCTATTTCCTACTTCACAGGGGAACTCTCAAGCAGATGGATCAGTTTGGGAAGCCCATATCCATCACCATTGTCATTTCCATGCTGTTTGATCCTTGGACTTCTCCACACTTAGACTGTTATACACTAGGAATTTAATGGCCCTGTCTGAGTAAGAGGATAAGCTTTGTTAAAGCAAGATGCACGTAGTTTTAGTAAATTTAGAGACACTTCTTCTTGCAAGCTTTCCCTTTTAAGAGGTGTTACATTGAATTTTGCTTTATTAGTTCTGTAATACAAATTTTCTAGCATATTATACTCTTTTTTTTTCCAAGTTCATTAAAGAGAAGGATCATAAGAAAAGCTTTTAGTAGCAGAAGTTAAGCCTGATTAATATTTTCTTCAGCAGAGTATTACTGCTGCCAATAACAGTTATTACTCAAGGTTACAGAGGACACTGGTAATAATTAGGCCAGCTAAGGCACATAAATAGATATGTGAAGGCAGAAATCTGTCACTTGACATTTAGTATAGCCAAAAAGGAAAAAAAAGATTTTTTTTTTATTTTTGGTATATAGATTGAACTTTTTGATTACTGACTTAAAAAGAAAAAAAAAATCACTCTTTTTCCCCCCCAACATTCAGGATCAATTTCAGACAGAATAAAGCACAAAGTTCTTATTTTCCTTTCTGTCACTTACATCTCCTCCTCTAATTCCTCCAGTAGCCTAAGTCTGGTGCAGACTACAATGGATGGATGGATAAGATTAACAGGTCACTAGAAAGCTGCCTAATGGGGTAATGTCCTCCCTATAGCCTAGATTTATCTTCCCTAACCTTAAATAAGTACATATATTTAGAGCACAGCCAATTTGTAATTCTTCAACAGTCAATGAACTGAGAAGCATATTAAGACAAAAATACACTCTTTAGGCTAAGTTGAGTTGCTCAAAATTGATGTTCCTCCCCAAATTCTGAAGATGGCTAAGTATACTGGTTTTCCTTTTTACCTGTTGCTCTTCCTTCCTTTTTATGGATTAAAGTCTAGAGCTTCTATAAAAAGTAACAACAGCAGTTAGAGACATATTTTTTCCTATAATTACTTGTTTGTTTCTGATAATTCAGATCTTTTCATCACAGACTGAAAAAAGCCAGATGAGCAGTTCTTTATTGACAGACACATGCTATGTGTGTCAGGACCTGACAAACCTGGCTGTTGGACTACCCAATTAAAAATACTCTTCAGTGACTTGTTGCTGGCTTTTCATCTCCACATCTGTATTTTTTTTTCCAAAAGACTTAAAATAGCATATTTTTATGCAACAGTGTTGCAATTTTCCACAGTAGAAAAACCCAAACCAAAATAAGAAATTTAAACAGAGGCTCAAGTTACCATGTTTGAGTTATTTTTGTTTTACAATATTAATTTAGCACCTCAACATAGCTCTGCAAATCAAGCTGTAGCATCCTGGTTCTGCCAATGGTGTTCACTAGTTCGCTGCTGCTTTTGCAGAGGCAGTACAAGATAGCAGGAATTTTTATTACTAACCTGTAAGCTGGGGTAAATTAAAAAAAACCTAAACAATAAAAAACAGGCAAAGCAGTTAATATCTTATTTTTCCATGGATATATTAACAGTCCTGCAAAGATAAAACTCTTGCATAGAAAATGATTGCCAAAAGCCTTTGGTTCTTCTGTCAAGGTTTTGTCTGACTGGGACTCCTATCAGGTCCTATTCATGACTGTTATTTTCCCACTTTTCTGTGTCGCTTGCTGCACCTTTCTATTCTTTACAGTAGTATTTATTATGAAAGACCTGAGGGGCAGTCCAGCTTCCAGAAATTATCTTTTTCACATAGAATCTTCGACATTATTTTACTTTAAGCCTCTTCATCTTTCCATCATGCTCTTTGCTGCTCCAAAGTCAGTCCAGGATGTTCACTTGAATTTGTTATGATGCAACAAAGCATTGCTTACAACTGATTTCAGTTGTATTTGGACCTCCTCATCTCCCCAGATGGTCATCTCTGTCCTTAGGCCAGCTGGCAGCAGACTTGGAGCATGGCCACCTCCGACCTTTATTTGTGACTGAAACACTAAGAAACTATCACTGGGAAAATAATGCATGAACAAATTTCACATAGCTTGCAGTTTTAGTTACAATGGTGAACGGCTGCTGGCAAACTAAACGTTTATACAGAGAAAATCGGAGAGCAGATTGTATAGTTCACATTAACTGAGTCAGATGGCACGGGTAAAAGAGATTCACCTAAATACAATTCATACTGAATCTTTCCCAAATTGAACTGCTGCTGAAGAACATGCTGAAGAACAAGCATAACTTTCTTCTCAACTGTTTTGTGGTTTTAAAGACAGCTATGTTGTTTTAAGGTCATAATGCTCACACTGCATGGGATAATACTGTGTGGCTTTTAAAAAACACATAGGAACTCTGGCCATTACGCTAATATCAATACATCATTAGTATATTTGTTAGGAAAAATACATCAATTTCTTTTTTTTTTTTCTTTTTAAAGGTGATGTGTGTTTGTTTTACTCTGTATTTTACATTGCTGAGTGTGAAAAATGCCAATCACTTGGTTTTTAAAATTTTTAAAGTTTAATAATAATAAAATGGTTATAAAAATAGTAATACAATTAGAGTAATAAAAATTTAGAGTTAGGACAATTACAAGACAATAAAAAGCAAAGAACTACAGACGTCGGGATGCTCTCGGGCACTTAAGCCACGACAAACATGCTTTGTGAACAAAGGAATAACCTTAAAAGCAATAGCCTGTTGCATATACAAAACACCTCATGATTATGCATATATTTTGTTTAAAACAAGAACTTCGTCTGGTACTTGTCAAAAAGTTTCTGTTGATTTCCAGGCGCCTTCGAGTCTAAGTCAGGCTTGAAGAACTTAGTTTCTGTTGATAAGGAAAGCCATAAATTCCTCTCCTCTGGAAAATTGAGGGGTTTCTGTAATTGTTATCCTTGTGTGAAGAATTCCTTGATTATCCCATCTCTTTCTTGAGCTAGTTAAAAAGTATCTTACATAGTATAGTTCCTATTTTAACATTGTGTTATAACCTAAAAATACATTCAACACACTACTTGAGAGAATTAATACAGCATAACTTTCCAACATTACACATATAATATTCATTGTAACATTTGCGAAAAGCCAATCATAAAATATGTATTTTTCACACTGAGGTAACAACCCAACTCAAGCTTGTCTTGAGTTCAGCTTCCTGCCCTTAAACAGTACACCCTAATCCTGTCCCAGATTAATTCGTAATCTGTGCCACCTATTGCATCACCCAAGACATCCACCAAAAAGAGCTGAGCCCTCATGGAGCGCCTCGCAGGAGTCACAAGAGCCGGTGTGCAAATCCTTGTGCACACACCAGGTTTGCTTACGAGACTGCCAAAAGCCTCACAAAAAATCAAACTGCATCCCATACGTTAGACCACTGGCTTTGTCAGAGAGAGAAACTGCTGTGGCTTAACACGGTCGGAATGGGCACAGCCTTCTCCACGCTTTCTCTCCATTACTTTGAGGGGACCTACAGGCTGGGCATTTAACTCTTTGCTTTGGAGCCCTCAGGAGGGAGGCGCGACCTTACCAGAAACCCATCCCCCTACTTCCCAGCACGACACGGTGCTTCTCCGGCCAAGACTGCCAGCAGGAGGCCCCTCAGCTCCTTCCCCTTCGCTTGCCCGCCCCAAGCAGCGATACCCACAGCCCCGCCGGCCACACTGCTCTGACCCCTGCGGCACCACGGCCCGCCCGCCCCGCGCCCGCCCCCTCGGCCCCTGACCCCGCCTGTCAGTCAATCCGGGCTCGGCCGCGCGGGGCGGGGCCGCGGCGCCAGCCGCAGCCAATCGGCGCGCGAGGTGCGGCGGCGCCGCGGCCAATCGGCGTTTTGCTTCTTCCTGGGTGCGGCGGCCGCTGTCGGTGCGCCCCGCTGAGAGCCGCGGGCCCCGCCTGTCGCCGTCGCTGTCGCCGGCGGAGCTGTCGCGGTAGCGGCTGCACTTTTAGCCTGGCCCTGCCCCGGAATCACTGAGGATGAACCCCCGCGCTGCCCGGCGCGCGTCCCGCCCTGCCCGCCCGAGTCCATTCATCTAGCGACTGGTGAGGGGCGGGCGTCCGGCGGGGGAGCCGCTCGGGGGACGGGTGCTGTCGGAGGGGTCGGGACGGCGGCGGTGGGCGGCTGAAGGAATGGGGAGAGCTCCGGGTAAGGCAGCCAGGGAGGCTAAAGGGCAGCCGGCCACGTAGGATAGGAGGAGAGCGGCTTCGTGGCTCGGCCGCCTGTGTCAGTAGGTCTCTTGTGTCTCTCTTCGCTCCGCGGCTACGCGGACGCGTGTAGTGGGAGTGAGGATGGCCCCTTGCCCCTCCGCCTGCCCCTGCTCCTTGAAGACCTTCCCCCTCCCTGACACCGATAGGAGTCTCTCGCCAGGTTTCCTTGGCTGTCGATTCAGGGAAAGCCTGGCGTGTTTCTCTCCTCCTTGGTGATACTTGTCTGTTTTTGGTAGCCGCTGACAGTGCTGCTGGGTTAGACCAGCACCGTAAGCACCGGAGAGCCGCGGTCTCGTAGTTATCTTAGAAGGATACTTCCACGCAGTCTTCCTAGGCGAAGTACAACTTTTTTTTTTTTTTTTTTTTTGTTATGTGGTCAGTGTAGTCTGTCTTTGTGGAAAATGGTCACAGTTTGTGGTTTACAAAAAACAGTAATCGCCTACCAACATCTGGTGTGGGTAGTCTATACAAAAACATCACTTTTGAAAAGTCCTTGATGGATTTATCGGACATAATTTGAAGTGGGATGAAATTCTAGTGCACACTTGTGGTTTGTTGTGTTTAACTTCCCTTCAGCATTATCTGTTTCAATAAAGCCTATAGCAAGGTCGTGATGGATGTGGAAGTGACTGTAGCTGCACTCACTGTACTTTTGCCGGTAGCACTTTGTTTTAATTTTTTCAAACAGTATTAAGTTATTAAACATAAGCAGTCCTGAGTATTTCTAGATAAGCACAGCACAGTGTTTCACAGTTTACTGTTTATGTACAGTGATTCCCAACTAATAGATGTGCTCTGACGCTTGTGGCTGAATTTAGCCACCAGTGGTACTTTGGTCTTTTTTTGACAGATGTGTCAGCCTTTAATTGGCAGTGCTGCTTAGCTCAGCTAGGAGCAACTGAATTAGGGTTGTTGGGTTGCTGAATGTCTCATTCTGATAAGGATTATGCTGTTGTTGTTGAAGGAGGAAGTTACAGAAAGTCTGGAGAGAGCCTCTAAAGGTCACTTGTGCTGGGCTGTACCATGGAGGCCCCATCCCAATAAATGAAGCAGCTTGGATCTGCCGTGGCCCAAGGGACATAGTGGGCATGGTGGAATGTGGTGTCTTTCAAAGCAAGTTGGTTTTCCTTTGTAGCTTTACTTCTGGACAGGTCACATTTATTTATAACTTGAGCAGTTTGCTTGTTGTCTAGCCTGTTTTGAGAGCCTCACGTGTGTTCAATTTGTCATTTGAAAATCCTTCCTGACATATAATCTGAATCTTTTATGGAATTTGTCCACTGTCAGGAGTAAAAGGGACTGGAGTTTTGATGTTTCTTCTTTGTGTAACAGATGCCTTATTCAAAGGCTCTGGGTGGTCTGCTGAAGCCACAGCTGAAGGAGAAAAGAGATCCAATTTGCTTGTACTCAGGGGTTGTTCCATAAACATTCTGAATCCTAGGGGCTCTTTCCAAGTTTTTCTCTACTTGCTGCTCTTAAAACTTGCTATCTGAACTAGAAGCAGGACTCTGATATTTTGTGCATTGAGGAGAGCAGAACCCTTGTTTTTTGTGTCTCAATGCTCCTATTATATAGTCAAGAAGAAGCAGCTTTTTTAAAGGTCTCTCTGAGGGAATTTCAGGCTGCTAAACCACTCTTAGCTACAAAATACGTTTTGTGTTCAAGGGGTTGGAAAGTGTAGATTTTTGCCCATTCTTCAACAAACATACAAGGAATTTCTGATCACTGTCTGTGACTATGTGACTGTGAACACTATTCTGCAACTATCTGTGGATATGTAATTTGAGCAGAAACTAATAGTCTAACTGTTCTTTAAAGGCTAGGACAATGTGCTATCTGTACCTGAAAGGTGTTTTTTTGTTTATCTCTGAATTCATCTGTGTTTCCTTGAGGATATCTTGCTTAATGCCAGTGCTAAGGCTATTGTATTACTACCTAGCCTCAATTTTCTGGTCACTTTTGTCAGATTCTAACCTGTTACTTTAATATGTATTAGTGAAAGTTGCCTTTAGGTAAGAATATAGTCAAGAGAAAGTCCTGGAAAAGTGGTAACATGATAGCAAATTCCCATGGCTTTATTTCTGTAAGCTGTTTTTTATTAGCTTACTATTCAAGTAGTCTGTGTAGTGAAGTTTGCTTTAGGTACAAATATTTTAAGGACTTCTGTGCTGTTATGGTTACAGGTCTTTTGTGGTGTTATGAAACAAATGCAAATGGACCAACGTGGAAGAAATGTCAGCATGCTTGTTTAAAAAACAACCCCCTTCCATTCCACACTGGAAATATTTAAGATACTGCAATACCCTTATAAGGATAGACTTAACCTTCCTGAAATGTGTGGTGTTGCCAATCTCACTTCACTTAGCAACTTATTATCAAAAGGAAAAGAAAATTAATTTAGTACCTTCAGAAAAACCGTATTAGTTTTATTTTTTTGTTTTTATTTTAAAGGAAGGATGTTAGGCTTGACAAGGAAAGCTCTATGCTTCTTTTGTATGAAAAATAGAAACCATTGCTTAGTTCTGTTTTGGGAGAGCCAAATTAGGGGGGCTAGGTAATTTTTCACCATGTGCATTTTAGATATCACTGGTATTTAGTAAAATCAGTAACACTGAAAAAATAAATTCATAAACTCTGACAAAAAAGTAGTGAATGGAATGAAGTTATGCCAATTTTAAGGTCTTGAGAAATATGTTTTTAGTAAAGCAGCCCAAGGATGGGTTTCAGGGCCATGTGACTAATTTGACAGTTGAGTTACTTTAATGCAGTGCACATTGAGGATGCAAACCCAGCAATCTGTCTTTGAGTGGCACTGAATATTGAGTAGCTGAATCTCTTCTGTGTTCTCTTTCACTTCCATGTAAGACCATTGTCTGTATTAAATGAAAAAAGGCACAACAGCAGCTACAAGCTACTGTCTTGGTACCAGTATCCACATCCATGTTAACCAAGTTTTTGTAGCTCTAATAGCTGAGTGTAGGCGTTCGTCAGGAAGAATCAGAAGGTCCACAGATGGCAGTTCCAGTATCAAATCAGACTGGATGCTGGAAACATACATTGACACTGCCACCCATGAGGTGAGGCTTGGTTGTTGTTTCCTTGTGCCTCTGAGCCAAGAGCACACAACCTCTGTGGAAATATTTTTTGGAAAAAGAGGAAATTGGGAATGCATTGATAATGAATATGATACACAGAGAGAGGTTTCTGGAACTTCACAGTGGGAGGCTTCCGCCAACTCTGTTCGCTTTTCCCAAATGTTGAGGTTTCATGTCTGCTGTTTGCAGGAAATGAAATCTATCACCATCATCCTTAGTCACTAAGGTATTTGTAGAATCTTTGTTCACACTCAGGAGAGGTGTGACAGCTTTGACTTCTGTAGTGACTTCCTGAGAGAAACAGATTTTTGAGAGTACCGCAGTAGGTACAAAGCTGCTTTTTCAGCTGGGGGAGTTCTGCCTCCATAGGGTCAGATGACGCATCTGCCACAATCCTTCGTGGAGGGTGTCTGACAGCTCTGCTGCAGTGGTGCTTTGCCTTCTCTGAGGGGGAGAGCTGAGTAAGACAGCCCTACCTACCCACTTGCAGGAGGCAAAATACCACAAACACTTTCTTGCTACTAAAAAATTGCTTCCAAATTGGTTCCAATCTTTTAAATTTTCCTGGGCTGTGAGCATGTATAATAAATAGCTCACATCTCTGAGCTCATTTCAATGCTTGCTGCCGAAATAAAATATCTTTGGGATACTCTGAACACTGCTCTAATTCCTTCATTTTTTGTGATTTTTTTTCTATAATGTTAATTAGGAATCAGTTTTTAAAAATAATTTTAATTCCAAATAATGCCTACTGTATCATAAAAGTGTTAAAATATTATAGCCTTATTTAGCTTTTTATGTCTTTTAATAATTACAACATTAAGAAGACACTGGTATTATAACATGAATGTGATTCATGCTGAGAAGCCTACAGAAATATCTGCAAATATATGTGGAGACACATAACCAAAATGGCATCATGTTCTAGATCATCTTAATTCAAAATTTAAAAAATGCCGGTGTTTCCTGTCTTGTGCTTGTTTTAGGTGCTCACTTTTCAGCTGGGACTCCGTATACTAAAAGTAAGCATTTAATAGTGGAAATGCTTTCACACTGACCTGAACTTCAATTCACAATTTGAAACTTTTAAGGTTTCTCTTAAGGACTTCCTTGTGTAACAATCAGATCTGATGATCACCCTTTTTCAGATTTTGTTATAATGTGACAGTGTTTGTTGCCAGTGTGACAGCCTTAAGTGAAAACTTGATCTACGACCTTCTGTCTTGAGCTCAGGGTGTATGTATCAATATACTAATACAGTATTTAGTTTTGTAATGTTTACAGTAAAGAAAGGCTGGGTTGGAATGACTTATAAAGAAATAATTCAGCAGAGTCAGGTTTCACATAGCTGAAGTAAATGTCACTGTGATGGAGTTAGTGTGTGATAGGCAGCCTTATATTTCTGTTTACTAGCAGACTTTTTATTCTTTTAATATTTGCTTTGTTATTCACATTATTTTGGTGTTTGATAGGCTGGAGCTCAGGTGCCTTCAACAAGTTTTTGTCTGGCCTCTTTGTTCTTTTCTTGTAATGGCACAAGTCTCAGGATTTGCTTTCTTCTGGATCATTTTCTTATGCAATTCAGTGCCTTAGATAGGTGTGGATTTGCACAAAGGATGGTATGACACAGGGGACAGCAGGACTGCTTTCTTGGGTGGTGGTGCCATTTCATACCAGTTTAACAGATTAGTTAACCTTATGTCTCCCCTGTGTGATTTTTCTTAATGCTCTTTTTACCTTTACCTTTATTTTCCTGGGTAACAACAATAGTAATGTTTAAACAATGAGCTAAATTTCAAATGTGCTTTACAAGGCATGCATAAAATTTTTACTTCTTCCACAACATAATTCTATTGCATAGTATAGTATTGGTGAAATGTGATAAATTTTTTCCTGTACATCTTGAAATGTTTGGGGTTTTTTCTAGATTTTTTTTTTGAGGGTGTTTTGTTTTTAATTATTAGTTTTAGAAGGGTGTTTGATGGCAGTCTGAATATGCTAATAGTTACCTATCACACTTTGATTCATTGAAGCAACAAGTCAGGTTGTATTCTTGAAATCAGAGCTTTTTTCCAAACCTGTTACAGTGATTTACTTCTCTTTATAGTCTGAGGCTTGGGAAGGTCAGAGGACAAAAGTCCACACGTATCATAAATATATATATATGTTCTGTTACTGCAGAAGTTTGTATGTTGTTTGGAAAATGCCCTGTAGGGTGAACTGAAGCTTGCTGTGACAAATCTAAGCTGAACAGTTGTGATCAATTCTAGTCTTGTAAAGATTTCCTGGTGCTACTGCTTGTCAGGGATGAGGGACTAAATTGTAGTGAATAAAAATGATTTTTTTTTTCTTTTTCATTTGCCTGCTCTTTGAACTTGTTTTGAAGGTATACACTGAACGACTTCTGGTCCATAGATTTGCATTCTGAGTATTGTAACCCTTCTGAATGAGGTGGAAAAGAAATTGTTGGAGGCTTTGTTATGAGATATTTAAATGAATACTCTGGACTAGGTTTTTTTTCTTGAAAGTTTAGATTCTATTGCTAATGTTTGCTCTAAGCTGATTGCTTGCAGCTTTATGGAAATCTTGATTCTTAAAATAGGAGGAGGACTGGGATTTCTCTTTTCCAAACAAAACCGTATTTTTCTGATATGTCTTTGCAAATAAAGATATTAAGAAAATATGGTTATACATTCAGCAGCTGAAAAGCAATGAAAGCTAAGCTCAACCTTTTTGATGAGGTTGGGGTCAAGGAGTAGGATGTGAACATTTATAATGACTGCTAAGCTGAGTAGGATGGGGGAGTTTTGTGTTTTGTTGGTTTTTTTTGGTGTGTGTCCCTGTCTTATCCCCCCCGTTCCCCACTTTGAGGGTTTGTTAACATTTTTAGTTTTATTTTTTTGGCTTTCAGGATGGCATTGCTCATCTTCTCTTGGAATATTTTAATTGTGGGTAGAATAACTTTGAATAACATTTTGCACAGCAAACAAAAACATGAACTGAATACTGTTTCACTCAATTTGAAACTTATATCTGGAAGACTGAAGTGTGATTTTTTTGGGGGTCTTAATAGCTCATACTTAATTAGTGATGTATGTAGTGATGTATGTATGTAGTTCACCTTTTCTGTTTTCTGGGTTTATGTGTGATTTTTATACTGCAGTGTGCACTTCTTGTGACACTTCTGACTATAAATGCAGACATTTCATAGACTAAGTGAGTGCTTCTGTCAGTTTTCTTTACTTTTGAGAAAAGGGATGCCAGAGAAAGATGTATATGCCAAAGATAAGTACACGCAGCTAAGCAGAAGTGCTGTATGCCCCAAACTGTGACTATATTTTAATGAAGAAGAATTATTATTTTTGCTTCCTTTTTCTTCTTCTTCTTCTTTCTCCCTTATCCCTTCCAACGTAGACCTTCATTTCTTCTTGCCTGTTTCAGGAACTTTAGACCTTAGCCCTGCATGAGTGCCAGAATTCATGTCTCTTGTACAAGCTGCTTTTATTTGCCTTGATGCCATCCTCTGACCCACCTTTGTGAGCAACTCTGGGAGTGGTGGAGAGGAGCCTTCCTATTGATTCTGCAGATTAGAATTTCTAGGGACATGGGTTGGCATTCAGGCCAGGGGAGAGAAAATGGGATATAATCCTTCTATTGCAGTGGGTGTGAAGAGTGGTGGTCTCTCCTTCCTTGTCCCGTGTTACTAACAGTGCTTCTGTTAGCCATAGTGTACTCAACAGCTGAGGGGATTTTTTGGTGGATGGCTTCCCCCCCACCCAGTTTTTAGTTCAGTTCTTGCTTTCTGATTACAAATAATGATACAATTAGACACTAAACAGTCAGGATCCTGAGGACCCTGAGGGTGGGAAAGCAAACTTTTTTGGATCTAGTTTACTTTGTGGCCTAAACAATTTATGTCAAAGAAAGGTAGGAGGTGCCTTTGGAGGCTGGGGTGGGGAAGGGAGTAATGCTTTTTTAATCTGATTGAATGTCTGAGTATAAGCTCAGATGGATGGGGCAGGTCAGTCAGCCCTTGTCACATTGTCGTGTCCTGTACTTGCTAGTTTGATATGCAGTTAAATCAGTACACTTGCAGGGGAAAAGTATTTTTGTTTACTAATCTGTTCTGGTTTGCTCTCTTTCAGGTCTCCCTTGCAATTATGGAGTTTTAGAGGAATAAGGTAGTGTGGAGGGGGAATCCCCCTCTGCACGCTAGAGGTAGTTCACTTTTGGAATTGTCTATGGACAAGATTATTTGTTATATAAGATGGTGAAATAAGACTTCTAAAAATATATATTTATAAATATTTATTTGGATCAAGTGCCAAACATAACAGTACAAAGATTTCTAATGGCAGCTCAATAAACTTGAATTTACATCCTTGGAATTACAATTTTTCTAAGGCACTGTGTTGTGTACTGAATTGGAGTGCCTTGATACACTTAAGGGTTGTTCCCCTTAAGGAGAAGAGCAGCTTTAGAACTGAAGATGAATTCTTACATGCCAGAGTGCACTTCAAAGTGTCGATCTCTACAGCATGCTTTGGATGTTATTTCTGTAGTTACCAGAGGAAGTGAAGGCCAGATCAAGGCCTTTCTCTCTTCTTACTGCTACAATGCTGCAACTATCAAAGATGCCTTTGGTAGGAACGTTATACATCTTGCTTCGTCTTGTGGCAAAAAAGGTGTGCTGGACTGGTTGGCTGAGACCAAAGGAGTGGATCTCTTGGCAAAAGACAAAGAGTCTGGATGGACAGCTTTGCACAGAAGTATATTTTATGGATACATCGATTGTGTTTTGTCATTACTGAAGGTGAGTGATTTGCAACTGTCATTTTCCTTGGCATCTACAATTTTTAGAGTTGTATTGCTTATGTAAAAGTGTGTTTTTAAACTTGACTGGAAGCCTTTTGAGGCTTGTCTTAATACTGTGTTCAGATTGCAGTGCATTGATTTACTTGAAGGTTGTCTCTGTTCATACAGATGTCTGCCTTTGCCCATGCAGAAATCAGCACTGAGAAAGGATCCCTGATTAATTGTGAACTTCCTTGAAGACTTGTTTGTGTAGATGATATCAGGCTCAGGATCTTAAAAATAGAGTGGTCAGACTAAAGATACTCTGAAAATAGGCCTGCAGTAATTATATCAATTGATGTTAGAGAACTTAAAATAAGGGAAAATTAAATAGGGTTATAATTAGAAATAAATCTTATATTTAAGATGCAAACAATTCAAGGTATGGAGTATTCTATTAAGTGAATCTCCATTTCATTAGTATTTTAAACCAGGGCTTTTGCTCAGTCCTCCTTATCCCTTTCTTACAACTGCTGTTTCTTCCCATCCAATTAGCAAGTTGTATGTATTTTTAATTGATCTTCCTTTTGTTCCTCCTTTCGCAAGTTCAGCAAAGGGAAGAGATGTTTGTTTGAGATATTCAGAGTCTCTTTAACCATGTGAGAAAATGAAATATTTGTCGTTCAGGGTTATTTAAAAACAAACCTTTTAAGGCAGAGAATTTTCCATTTTGAATGCAGTCTTTTAAAACTACAGTGACTAGCCATTTGTAGACGTAACTCTCTGCTTTCTAGAAGGCTTTAAACAGAAAGATGGTGGATCTGGTAGGCTCTGATATTTATTTCATGTCCTGTCCCCTTACAGAGTGGAGAATTTTTCATTAAACTTGAAAAAAGTTTTATAAGCATTGTACATATGATTCCATTCTCTAGAAAACTGGAAACTCTGTACATGATATATGAAAAAGGATTCAGTCTTCTAGTGCATATGTGTCTAGCTGTATCTTTGGTATTTGCTTACAGAAGGCCTGTACAGGTTTTCCCCAATGTCTTTTACTTTTCTGTCAGTTACATAAGTGAATGAGATTTTTTTGCTAGCCAGCTCTGCTGATATTCTTCTAAGAAGCGGAACAAAACAGCTCATGGAGGGTGCTGTCTCTTCCAGTTCTTTAACTGGAATCTGTCTGCTGTACTGTGTTATAAAAAGGGTATGTTCTTAACGTATTATAGCAACAACAGAAGCTGATTATAGAATAGAATTATGAAATAGCTGAGATAGAAGGAGATATCTGAAGGTTGCCTAGTCTAGCCCCCATGCTCAGGCAAGGTCAGCTAGGGCAGGTTGCCTAGGACTGTGTCCAGTTGGATTTTGAGCAGAGTATCAGACATTTCTGTTCAAGTGTTTTACTATCAGTTCAGTAAAAATGTGTTTTAGATTTAAACAGGATTTCTTATATGTTAGTTTGTGCCCATTGCCACTTTTTCTGTCACTGGATATCACTGTGATCCCTACCCCTTACCTCCAATTAGGTATTTATTATGTATGATAAGGCATGCTGTCCCCTTCCCCCATCCCAAACCTTCTCTAGGCGAAGCATCCCAACTCTTTCAGCTTCTCTTTGAATGTCAGATGCCCCAGTCATTATTTTCATGGTCTTTTGCTGAGTTTGCTCCTGTATGTCCTTATCTGTCTGGGAGTCCAGACCTGAACCCAGCACTCCAGCTGTGGCTTGCCAGTGCTGAGTAATGCTTGCTGGCAACACTCCCACCTGCAGCCCTGGATGCTTTCACCATTCTTAACTCTGAGCTTGCTGGCTTGTGGTCATCTGGTGGTCTACAAGAAGCCCTAAGTTCTTTTCTACTAAGGTGCTTTCTAGTCACTCAGCTTCCAGCTGTACCAGTTCACCAGATTGTTCCTCCCCAGAGCCAGGATTTGCATTTCCCTTCGTTGAACTTTATGTGGCTCCGCTCAGCCTGTTGCTCCAGCCTGTCAAAGTCCCTTTGAATGTCAGCACAACCCTCTGACTTATCAGCCACTCCCCCTGGTCTCCTGTCATCACCCTTGCTGAGGGAGCAGCACTCTAGCCTATCATCCAGGTTGTTAGTCAAAATGTTAACCAGTACTAGCTCCAGAATCAGCCCCTGGGTTCCTAAACTAGTGTGGATGATGGACTTCTGCTGTGGGCTGGAGGCAGTCTTGGCTTATTCTCAGACTGTATCTAACTACAAGATTTGCCACTCAGCAACTGGAGTTTGTTTTCACAAATTCGGAATATGTGAATATCCCCGCAGCCTCTGTCTGCTTGTGAATATTTTAAATAGCTTCCAAAAATGAAAATATCCAGCTATCCATTAAATCATAAAAATAGGTCAGTTTTTTCTGTCATATGGTGAATTAATCCCAGCCCTGTTGCACTAGGGTTGTCTTTATAATTTGGAGAATGTATGCTGTTTTTCTTCTGGGGAATGTTTTTCCAAATAAAGATGTATTTCATGTGTTTGCCTCTTAAGTGTGAGGTTTTCTCAGGTTTCCTTTGTATTAGCCATGACCTCAGGTACACAGGTACAGCCGTGTTGGCCATTAGGTTCTGTTTGAAGACATCTGGAGTTCTTCCCTTTTGGGAAGTGACTGATGACACTTGACTTCCTTCCTAAAATCAATGCTGCTGTATCAGCACTTTTTTGTATTGAGAAGATGGTATTTACAGAGATTGTCTGTATCTCTCTAAGTTCTGAAAGAATGACCTGTACATGCTTTGTGCCTCTGAACCTTCCCTAGTGCTCTCTTTCCTGGCTGTTTGTGTCCTCCTTGCCTTTTCTCTGGAACTGTGAAACTCCGTTCCTTGTTTGTTTTCAAAGTAATAGGTTTTTTTTTTTTTTTTTTTTTTTTTTTGTCACTTGTCTGGATTGTCAAAACTAATTCTGTGGAGTGCCAGTTTAATAAAATGCATCCTTTGAAGCTGGTAAATTCATTTTCGGTAAATACTTGCCATTTCTAGATGTCAATGCTTATCTTCACATCTGTTTCCTTTGTGTTTTACTAGTTACAGTTTATTACACAGTCAGTGTTGAGACAATAAAATCCATGTTAATATCAACAAGATGTATATATGGCAGAACAGATTTGCAATGTTTTTGGTTTATTTTAGATTTGCTTACAGTTTACTTGAATCTGAAGATTTTCTTTTATCAGTCTTAAACATCAGTTAAAGATGTATTTTGCTCCTAAAAGATTTACCTGGTTTACATCAAGCTGTGCAGTTAAAATTAACTTCAATTCTTCTCCTCTCCTCTTTCAGCATGGTGTTAGTCTGTATATTCAGGATAAAGAAGGCTTATCAGCCCTGGATCTTGTGATGAAAGATAGGCCGATCCATGTGGTGTTCAAGAAAACTGGTAAGAAATAAAATAGTCTAATTTGAATTTTGCAATGAGATCTGCTTCAACTATCTATTAATGTATATACCAGTGTATACAATATTTTTTGTTTCTAATTGGGACTTCATAAATTGTGAGATGCCTGATGCTAATGTTGATCATCTGTACAATATTATTGGAATATTTTGTCATGGTATCTTACTTCTTGTAATATTAAATGTTTTAAAGTACAGTTTTAGGTAAAAAAAATTCCTCTTAAATTTTTAGATAGAAATAGCAGTTACTGTTTTTTGATATCAATGTGCACAATACTGATAAATTTACAAGCTTCAGAGAGGATCTTTTTCATTACAGATCCCACAGAAGTCTACACCTGGGGAAGCAATATAAATTTTACTTTGGGTCATGGTGGTCAGCAGGGTAGACATCATCCTGAATTGGTGGACCTTTTTCCTCGGAATGGCGTGTACATTAAACAGGTATTCTTAATGTATTACATAGGCACATTTCTTGGGGAGGGGTGTGTAAGGGGGAAAAGTAACCAAGGAGTTAACAAGTATTGAAGATTTCCATGGACAAAAGAGTTCTTGGTGCCTTCCCCTCTCTGCCCACCTCCTTACCTCCCTGCAACCCCAATCACCATTACTTAAATTGTAGTTCTCTGTTTTGATGGGGAGAACAGGGGGTTTATATGATTTGCTTTGGATATATGGTTTATATATCATTAAATACATTCAGAAGCGTGATACTTCTGTAACTGTTTTGAGCTGCTGACTTCCAGTGTGATTCCAGTACTGAACTGAAGTGGAATAATAAATGTGCTTGGTATATGTTGAATTAAAATTCATCTTGTGTTCAAAGCAGCATATACTGTTAAGCACATGTCTCTAATAACTTCTTGTGACTTCACTTTGAGAATATTTGAAAGTTTGAAGTACAACTTGAGCAAACATTCAGTGCAGACAATCTGTGCTGCAGTCTTAATGTGTTTTCTTTGGCATTTCTGAGGCAGCATCGTGGACCTTAAAACTCAGTCTTCTGAGTTTCTGTTCTTCTGAGTTGCCTATGGGGCCATGCTTGTTCTTATTTTAATAAACTGAGACTGTTGATCTCTTCAAGTAGCTTAAGGCAGTACATAGTATGTTTAAAGCAAGTATTTTGTGTCCTATGATTTAATACCGCTATCTTACTGGTATTTTCATGAATACATCTTTAAAGCAGAACTTCTTCACAAAGTACTTATGGCAGGTGTTTTCAGATTATCCAGAAAACTTAATCTGTCCTATGTTGCCTCCTCCCTATCCATTTTTTTTTCTCTTTTTTCAGGTGGTACTCTGCAAATTCCACTCTGTGTTCCTTTCCCACAAAGGCCAAGTGTATACATGTGGACATGGACAGGGAGGGCGCTTGGGTCATGGTGATGAACAAACATGCTTGGTATGCTGTCTTGTGTTACTTCTTGTAGTCTAGTATGATGTTTTTTATTTCTAGCAGCAAGTCTAAAAAGTGAATTATAGTTTCTGTTAGAGTACTTTCAAAATGAGTTTGCCATTCATTTTAAACCAAACTCCTTGTTTCCCACCAATAACAGAAAAACTTCTCCAGTGCTAATAGTGAGGTGGCAGAGAATAGAGGAATGTGCATTTAATTATAGTTTAACTTCAGATAGCTAGATGCTGTTGTCAAACTTGTGTTATGGCTGAGTTGATTTAAAGGCCAGCTGATGCTAGATAAGTGGAAGCAAATTTTTTTGGCAGAGAAACAGCAGTACAGTACTGGGAAGCTGTAGTGGCAGGAAGAGGGATGGTAGCGTTGCTTTTTACTAGACTTGCGCAACTTAAGTGAAAAGTCACTGGTTGTTTTCATTTGACTGGTACATTGTTGCAATGCACAAAACTAAAATTTGAGAAGACTAAGATATGATGACAATACAGTTCTTAGACTTAAGCATCTTATACTACCTCGCAGTGTACATTTATCTTGCAGCACAGTAATTTTTAAAAATTTCTAATATTGAGTATCTGGTAGAACTTGATATTCTGTTGCTGAATGCTATAGTGGAGACTGGAGCTCAAATTTTCTTGTTTTTTTTAAAGAAAGTAATTCTGTTAAATTAGGATTTTTTTTTTTTTCAAATTGCTTTTTGAAATTATGATGTTATGTAGTTGAATAAAGGAGAAGTCATCTTAGAGTGCATGAAGACTCAAAGATACAGAGCTGCTTTCTTACTCTGTGAAATTTTGTTAGAATTATCCTGTGTCAGAGCGAGATAGCTTTAGTGCTTGTGGTATTTAAAGTACCACGTGATAGTTAATATTTGTTCAGCTGTCCTGAAGATGTAGTTTCCAATCTAATTTCAGAACAGGTGGTTTAAAATTCATCTCCTGTGATAGAAAAGGACACTTCTCTGATAGCATTTCAAATTACAGTAATTAATGTTACTGCACTGCGCGCGGTTGTTATGTTAATGAGTGTGTTGCATGTTCAAATGCATTTTATCTTTATTTCAATATTTGGTCATGACTTTTTATTGGTGTAACTTTAGTTTTATAGATGGCCACTGGTTAATAACAAAACAATATGCTTTTATATCAACTTTTTTTTTTTCCTGATTCAGGTTCCAAGACTTGTGGAAGGCTTAACTGGTCATCAGTGCTCCCAGATAGCTGCAGCTAAGGATCATACTGTTGTTCTAACAGAAGATGGATATGTTTACACATTTGGTTTGAATACTTTCCATCAATTGGGTATTCTTCCTCCTCCTTCTAATTGCAGTGTTCCAAGACAGGTAAAAATAGCATCAGTCAAAGCTTAATTGTTTGGTGTTGCTGTTTTGGTTTTTCTTAATAGAAAGTAAAATGTGAAGATTATAAAAATAACCCGTAAACTTTTTAGAACAGCAAAGTTTAATGTGAATTCAGATAAATCTTGATTCTGTGTATCAGATGTCTCAGATCTTAACTGTGTTCTGATAAATGTCTTAGTTTGTAACTTGAACATCACCAAAATTCGTAGTGTGAAGTATGATACAAGGTACGACTGCCAAAACCCTTTTCTTCTCTCTTCCCCAAATTGTTCTGTAGCTGAAGTATTAATAGGTATATATCACTTGAGAATCATGCTCTTAACTCCTTTTGGATCACTGGATGATGGCTTTCAGGGTTTGAGCATTACATCCTTGGCTGGAAGCACTGGAGTCAGTGATTTGGGAAGAGTAGTGACAGGGAAGAGGGGGTATGGGCATCAGCAGCTTAACTATATTTCTATGCCTAATCTCTATTTGTTTTTTTGTTTTGTTTTTTTTTTTTTTTTTGTTGGGTTTTTTTTTTGTGGTTTTTTTTTTTTTTTTGTTTTTTTTTTTTTTTTTTTTTTTGTAAATAAAGAAGCTTTAACTTCATTTGAAGTAGAACAACATGGCACTATCAGTGTTGTGAAAGTAAAAAAGAATGATTGGCCAAAATGCAACAGGATAGTGTTTTGGGGTACCATGTGCTCTTCAGTAGTGTAATGACAGCTCTATATCCACAGTACTTGCTTTGATTTTATCATCTTAATCTGGAAAAGTTAAGTTAAATGTGAAGTGTGGAATTAGTAGTGTAATGTTCTGCAGTGTGTTTAGGCCATTAGGACTTGCAAGTTTAAACTTCTAGCTGACATTTTGCAGCACCTGAGTCTTCTGTGGCTGTGCTATACATGTCCTGTTCAGTCTTGTTCAACAGCTTACATGTGAAGACAGCCTAAGGAGACTGGATTCCAGTTCTGATTAGATATTACAAAATGTTTAATTATTTTTGTCATTAGTGCAATAGTGCCCCAGTTGACAAACTTCTGAAATAACATGATCTATTAGAGTGTATGTGGATTGATATCAGTGCTTCCCTCGTAATGACTTTAGGAGTTTAATGTTGTCAGAAGTTTGTACATGTGAAATTCACCTGTTGCTACTTAATATTAAGATGTACTTTGGATTTGTGCTTAGGTTCAGGCAAAAAACCTGAAAGGTAGAATGGTGATTGGAGTGGCTGCAGGCAGATTCCATACTGTGCTATGGACTAAGGAAGCAGTGTATACCATGGGGCTGAATGGCGGCCAACTAGGTAAGGTAGAAACATTCTGAAAGTAAAACATAGGCATTGAAAGATGTTGTTCATGCTTAACCTGTCATCTGCTTCTGAGAACAGAAGCCTGGGTGAAGCTTTTTTCTCTCTCTTCTGTTTTTTTTTTTTTTTAACTAATCTGCTGGCATCATCCCTTCACACTTCTTTTGAAGAATATTTTTCATTCCTACCAGTTATTTTCACATTTTGAGATAATAGGAGCTTGTCAGATTTAGCTCTCATTTGAACTCTTTACAACTTTTACTTTCCGTGTATCTTATGTGGTCCTGCTGCTGGGGACTTTGAGGAAACAGAATGTTACTGTGTTGGAAATTACTCCAAGGCAAGCTTGTCCTTCCAGCAATCTGGCTGGCACTGCCTTTAATAAATTATAAACTAGCCTTCAGC
Source organism: Vidua macroura (assembly GCF_024509145.1). NCBI lineage: Eukaryota > Metazoa > Chordata > Aves > Passeriformes > Viduidae > Vidua > Vidua macroura. Next base: position 81,453,032 of record NC_071573.1, read on the forward strand.
TCTCCTGCCTATGTCCTTCTTTCATCAAACACTGTAAACATGCTACTGATAACTTTTTCCATACTAACTTTTTAAAGTGAAATAGCCTATATCTAGATTTTTTTCAGCAATACCATTGCCAGAATCTTCAGTTAGCTCTGTCTTATTCTGAAGTCAAGAAAGAACCTTTTAAAAATATATTACCATCTAGTGAACTTGATTTGTTTTATGAATGGGACTTTTAAATTGCTTTTATTTTTATTGCTATATTGGTTTGGATTTGCATTTTTGCAGTTTTGGGTCTATGTGCAAACAAAACTGTTAGCTATCTCTGGTACTTATAGTTAATCTGCATCAGCTCTGACCTCAGGTTCCAGCTCTTTTTGTTTTTCTATGTTAAGGTGTCAAAGGTATGTGAAAAAACTTGTCTTTGTCAGAGAAATACTTTACTAATTAGTATCTTCTTGTTTGATTTTGCCTTTTTTTAATATGCACCCATCATGTAAGCTTTTTTTGTGGTTGGTTGTGTTGTTTGGATTATTCTGGCTAGTATGTGGTCCAGTGCAGTAGCATAGAAAGACAGTAATTGAATCTTAAGTGATATTATCTGTGTCAGTTGGGCACCATGGTAGACCTGTGGTGGTAAACCTTGCCCCCATAGGATGTTTGAGCATAGCCCTACATTATCCTGTGGCAGGGTTGCTTCCAGCTGTAGGAGCAGCTCTGGTGTTTGTTTCTCAGTATCTGTACCCTGTGGTGCTCTGTGGTGCAGGCATAAATGCCCTGCACACAAACCAGGATTATGCCATGTATGAGATTCCTGATGTTAGGTTTCTTGTTGCAACAGAGCAGCAATGGCGTGTTTTTATTTTTTTTAATGTTTTTAGAGATCTTTCATTACAGCTCCAACCTTTTCTGTATCATGTAACTGCTGCCTTCGTGCTTACCTGCAGTTACAGTAATTTTTTAGAAGCTTATTTTTTTTATTCTAGTGTCTGAAATAATCTGTAGTTTATGCTAGTGTTGTGGTATTTCTACTGTCTTAAATTTTCATATGATTAAATAAATATTCTTTTTTTGGAATCAAAGCAGTAGCACCATGTTAAATAACTTCCCTGTCAAATATGCCTTACTTCATTTTTATGTATCAGGTCTTGGTTTTCAGGTGTTTGTAGTGAGCTAACAAGTAGGTCTGGTCAGTCTCATCTAAATATTTTGTAGACAAATTATCCAACTACCTAAAAAATCTTTTGGAATTTAAAGGTTCTTCAAAGTAGTGTTATAAAGTATCCTTTAAGTGCACAGTGTGTGGAATGGCAAATAATTTTTTTGGGTGTGTTGTATTTTCCAGGTTATCTGCTGGATCCTAATGGAGAAAAATGTGTAACTGCACCTCGCCAAGTCTCTGCTCTACACCATAAAGACATCTCTGTGTCCCTGGTCTCTGCAAGTGATGGTGCTACAGTATGTGTTTCTGAAAGAGGAGATATTTATTTACTTGCAGACTATCAGTGCAAAAAGATAGCTTCCAAGTATGTGTTACTTTTCTAATTTGTCATGAAGAACAATAGGGGAAGATTTCACTGTAGTTGTATACTTGCAAGCTATTTTAAAGATTTTTTGTATAAAGTACAGAAAATTCAGTGGTGCCCTGTGTTTTCTTCATTTGTAGTTCTTTCATATAAGCTAGAGCTATCATTTTTGTTTGTTTCTTCATTTGGTTTTTGGGGCTTTTTTTACAAGAGGCTAAGGTGCCACTTGCTGTTTGCCAAAGATATTTAAAAAATCATGTTAGAAGGAAATATTTTGTGCCATAGGTTTAAAAACATTGAAACAGGTATTTTTTCTTCCTCTGTTACCTTGAATTTGTCTAAGTGCATCTCGGTAGAGACATTAAAGATCTGCTGTTCTGCTTATTTATGTTGTTATGATTTTGAATCAGTAATTAGAGGTCTAATTAATTCCTAATTAATGTGTGGATAAAGTATATTATAAAGAGTACTTTAGGTTGCAAGGAGGATGTTGTAAAATCATCTGGTCTGTGTGCTAAAACCAGGATGTAAAACCTGTTGAAGAAGCTGGATTTTTGACTCATGAATTTAAGGAAATATTTAATCCTGTTCTCTTTTACTTGCAATGGCAGATTCAAATAGATTTTTTTAGATTTGATTTTGCCCACATAACTCCACCCTAGTTTTTCAGCTTCTCTTCAAATTCTAACAGTATTTATAGCTTAATGATTGCCTTATACTTAATTTCTACATGGCTGTAAGTGAAGGTGTTGACACTTGTAGAATCTTAATGCTGTGTCCTGTGCTCTTATGCTAAGCAACTGAGAAAAGATAATGAGTATGATTTTGATCAGCTAAAAACCAAGACCTAGCAAACCCCTGAGAAATGACCTGCTGGGATAGGATAGATGTTTTAATACAGACAGCTGAATAAATTTTTGTTAATGGTGAAATCAAAGCTACATCATCTACTGATTTTTCACTCACGGAATTTTTTAAATAACTTAGATATACAATGTGATATACTTAAAAACAAACAAAAGTTATAGTCTGCTGTAATATTAGCAACTATGTTAATAGTACCAGTAGGATGAAACTAAACATAAGTAATTTTTCAGTGTCACTGCCTCAACTACATTTTTTACTGCTTGTGTAAATGAAAAAGGTCATTGTCATAGAACTAACATTAAGTACACAATAGGGAGATACTAATTTAAGTTGTTGTGTTCTTTCAGACAGCTGAACCTTAAAAAAGTTCTTGTCAGTGGGGGATATTTGGAATATAAAGTAGATACCCAGCATCTTAAAGAAAATGGGGGTCAAAAGACTTGCATTCTGGCACTGGATGAAGCTGGAAGGGTAAGTTGTCATAATTATAATTATATAGCAGGCTGCATAGTGATTAATCAAACTTTAAACGTAAGATAGGACAAAATCATGCATAGAAAATAACGAATTTCACAGAATCATAGAATATGCTGAGTTGGAAGGGACCCACAAGGATCACCAGGTCTAGCTCCTGGCCCTAAACAGGACCATCCCCAAGAGTCACACCAGGTGCCCAAGAGCATTGTCCAAGTGCTTCTTGAACTCTGTCATGGTTGGTGCTGTAACCACTTCCCTGGGGAGGCTGTCCCAGTGCCCAACCACCCTCTGGGTGAAGAATGTTTTTGCAGTAAATGTACCCTGACATAACTTCAGGCCATTCCCTCAGGTCCTGTCACTGTCACCACAGAGAAGAGATCAGTGCCTGCCCTTTCTTGTCCCCTCACGAGGAAGCTGTAACTGCAGTGAGGTCTCCCCTCAGTCTCCTCCAGGCTGAACAGACCCAGTGCCCTCAGCTGCTCCTCACACAGCTTCCCCTCAAGGCCCTTCACCATCCCTGTTGCCCTCCTTTGGTCACTCCCTAACAGTTCAATGTCTCTCTTACATTGTGGTGCCCAAAGCTGCCCCCAGCACTCGAGGTGAGGCTGCCTCAGTGCAGAGCAGAGCAGGACAATGCCCTCCCTTGCCCAGCTGGTGATGCTGGGCCTGATGCCTCCCAGGACAGGGTTGGCTCTCCTGGCTCCAGGGCACTGCTGACTCATGTTCAACTTGCCAATGACCAGGACTCCCAGGTGCTGCTTTCCAGCACCTCATTCCCCAGTCTGTCCATACATCCAGAGTTGCCCTTCTCCAGGTGCAGAATCTGGCACTTTCCTTCATTGAACTTCATGTGGTTGGTGGTTGCCCAGCCTTTCATTTGTCAAGATCTCTGCAGGGCCTCCCTGCCCTGGAGGGAGTCAGCAGCTCCTCCCAATTTTGTATCATCTGTGAACTGCTCAGTATCTCTTCCAGTCCTGCCTCCAAGTCATTTATGGAGATGTTGAAGAGCACAGGGCTGAGGATGGAGCCCTGGGGAACACCCCCAGTAAGTGACAGGTCACCAGTTTGATGTCACCCCATTCCCTGTCACCCTTTATGTCCAACTCGTGGGCCAGTTGCTCACCCATCCCATGGTGTGTTTATCCAGCTGTGTGCTGGACACTTTGTCCAGAAGGATCCTGTGACAAGCAGTATCAAAAGCTGTGCTGAAATCCAAAAAGATTACGTCAACTGGCTTCCCTTGGTCAGCTAGGTGGGTTTCCTTGTCATCAAAGGAAATCAGGTTTGATAAGCAGGACTTTCCCCTCATGAAGCCTGTGTCCAATGACTGCGTTGTCTTTCAGGTGTTTTTCAACACCTCCCAGAATAATCCTCTCCACAACTTTACCAGGCACTGAAGTGACACTGACAGGACTGTATAGTGTGGGGTTCTCTTTTCTTGCCCTTCTTGAAAACTGGGACAATGTTAACCAGTAGCTGGGACCTCTCTGGATTTCCAAGACTGCTCAAAAATCATGAAGGGAGGCTTTGGGATCACATCAGCCAGCCCTTTAAGGATTCTCAGATAAATCCCACTAGACCCCATAGCTTTGTAGGAATCCAGCTGGAGCAGCAGATCCTGCACTATTTCAGGGTTGACAGGAGTGAATCATTCTCACAGTCATGGTCCTTCAGCTCCTGGCACTGAGACCCCATTGTTGAAGACAGAGGCAAAGAATGTGTTAAACACCTGTGCCTTTTCTTTGTCCCTGTTTGTGAGGTGACCATCCTCACCCTGTAATGAGCTGATGTTAACTCTTACACTGCCTATTGCCATTAATATATTTGAAAAAGCTCTTTTTATTGTTCCCCAGTCAGCTTGTTTCTATAGAACTGCTGGTGATTTTTTTATATTAGGGCCATGGGAGGATTGCAAAAGTAATGCACAGTAATTTATTTTTAAATCTGTGGACTTTTAATGGTTTTTCAGTGAAGGTGTAAACTTTGTTTTTGCATACGCATTAGTGGTTATGTAGTGTATGTGGTTTAGGTTCTTTTTGTTGGTGTTTTTTTTCTTTTTCTTCCCGTCTCTTCATCCCACTTATGCCAGGCACCTTTACACCTTTCAAAGTAGTCTCTGGACTTAAAGTTTTCGAGTCTTTGCTGAAACACAACTGTTTTATGGTCAAAATGTTGCACCTAAACCTGGTGCATCATTTAGTATATAAGTGTAGACACTCTTGTCTTAGAATTGGAATGTCATCGTGAATTTATTTTTTTCTTCCCTTACTCTTTTTTAAGTGCTGGTTTACAGGACCCTACTAAATCCCTTTTTTCGATATGCTCACTGAGAGATCTCAACCTTCACTGCCATCTAGTGGTGTTTACAAAGAAGCATTTCCTTTGAAATGCCTTAAAGAATGTTGAAAAAGGTGCTTGTATATCAAAATAAGGAGCAATTTCCTTTTCTTTCCTCGCATTTGGCTGAATTATGTTTTGAGATGATCTTATCTTTTCATTAGGTTATTAGTTGTCTCAGAGATGATAAACTTTCAATTCAGTATTTGATCATGTGAGGTGTAACCTCTAGCATCTGTGGTATTGGTAGTGCCCCTTCAACATCTCTGGGACACTGCTTTAGCAGTAAGCAATTACTTGATCTTCCTGCATCAGAGGAAAAATGTCCGTGTGCATTTCATATCTTTCCATGTTACACTGACAAGTACTGGGATCTTCAGTGCTTTCAGGCATTATAAATTATTGAATAAGGAGAGGGATGGGATGTTAATACTTGGGGTTACTGAATCAGTGCTTCCTGGTTTGGCTAGATTGCACTTTTTTGAAGTGAGTACTGTTTAGCCTAGAAAATAAAAGTCACAAGGGAAATCTTGTAGAGACATACTTGAAGAGAAGATGTGAAGAAGATAGAGCCAGGCTATTTTCAGTGGTGCCCAGAGCCAGTGCCAGAGGCAGTGGGCACAAACTGAAATAGAGCAGGCTCTATTTGAATATTGGGAAGCACTGAAGGTGGTCCAGCACTGCCACAAGTTGCCAGTTAAGGTTGTGAAATCACTATCCTTGCTAATAGTCAAAAGCTGTCTGGACATGTTCCTGGGCAGCTGGCTCTGGGTACTCCTACTTGAGCAGAGGGTTGGACTAGACAACCTCCAGAGATCCTTTTCAATTTAAACCATTCTGTGATTCTTAAGGCTCAAGGCAGGGGAAATGAAATAGGTTACTTAAGTTCTTCTGTCCCTTCCTTATGTGGATGCTAACAGACCTGTGCAGGTCCTTCAGTGGGAGAAAATGAAGGCCTGACTTTAGCACTGCTAATGCCACATTTGGGCTTTACCTTGCTTGGGGCTGTCTTTCAGACATGTACAGTGTACCTTGTTGGGGTCTTGCTGTGCATGCAGTGCTTCATATTCCTGAGGGTTTTGAAGTTTGTGTTTGGTCATGATCTCCATTCCAAACCTAGACTGGTACAGAGAAATTTGAGATTTTTGTCAAACAATTAACAGGAAGTGGTTTAAATTTCCAGTGTGCTAGCTTTGAATTTTGTCTGATTTATAAGCAAACCAGTTGGACAAATCTGTAAATTGAGAACTAGATAAAACTTGTTTCTTGACCTGACACCTTCTACTCTCATTTTTAAGATGTCAGCAAAACCTGTCCTATACATGACTGCTGTGACGATATTTCAGTATTTGGAGAAGCTTTTCAGATGCTCTTCATGAGCAAACGGATCTTGATATCTTGATAGATTTTCCCTGTTTTACTTGTGGATTCTCTCTAATAGATGCTCATAGCACTTTATCCTAAAATTTTGAAGAATGTCTTTCTCCTTTTATATGCAATTTTGAGATGGCATGTTCTTGTGTTTAAAAAAGTAGTGTGTAATGCATAACTGCTTTTAAATTATATGAAGATTTTCCCTTTCTTTAAAAATTTGATATTATAGGTGTTTTGTTGGAAGTCATCTAACAACTCTATGAAGCAGTGTCGTTGGGTGTATGGCCGGCAAGTCTTCATGTCTGATGTTGCCTTGAATGGGAATGAAATAATGTTTGTCACACGTGATGGTGAAGCCTTTTCAGGGAAGTGGCTGGAAGAAGGGAAAAAAAACTCAGAAAAGAAAGGTTAGCTGTGATTTCTTAGTGGTTTTTAAGTACTTTTAAATCAGTAAAAAAGTATAATTGAATCTTTACAATCTCTAACAGTATTATGTGGCAAGTTTGTTCTTTCCTCTGTGATTGACAGTTTTTAGCATTGACTGCTACTGTACTCTTTCCTCAGTAATAGTGAGATTGACTTTGCAGCCTTCAGGTTTTTAGGTGGAGATTTCTGGGAAGAAAAGTACTTCTGAAGAGCAATAGTGGCATAATGGTCTAGTGTAATAATCTTGTCACGTATTAGATGGTGAGTCTGAAGAGAATTGATACTGAGCAAGAGAAGGAGCATGTACTTGCTTGCACTGTTAAGTCTGTGAATCCTGTTTCCCAGTCCCTTATCTGGGCACAATTCAAGGTCCAAAGCAACTTCCACCTTATTAACTTGGCTCATGTTACTGGAAGTAGGTCCTGATGGTTTGTTTTTCTGCAAGGAACATACCTGTCTCGTACAGGACAAGATTTTCAGTGAAACTGTCAGCTCTCCTCCTGTATATTCTGTAAATAAGCAAGGCTGAAATCTTCAGCATAGCTTAGCCTTATTCAGTTACTCCATCAATGGACATACAGAAGTCATAGTCTTGCCTTTTTGTTGTATTAGTTGTATTTTAATTAGCAGGATCTTTCTGTGATGTGTATTCACTTTTTTTTTTAACAGAACCTGTATCAAGCCTTCAGCATCCTTCATGTGATGTGTCTTGTGAACATGACACAACCAGTGTGTATGAAAGAATTCGACTTCAGAAGCTGACTTTTGTCCACCGAGCTGTCAGTATTGCCACTGATCCTAGTGGCTGCAATTTTGCTGTATTACAGTCAGATCCTAAAACCAGGTATATTTAAGATAACAACAGCTGTAACTTTTTTTTGTGTGTGACTGAGACTGAATAATTTTCCTAACTGTTTTTTGGCTCATACAGAAGTTACAGTAAATGCAGTTATCCATACTGCTAGAGAATGGTACTTTGTTAGTAATTATGTTGAAGTTATCTAAAGGCCTCAGCTTATGTATTTGCATAATAATAGACATCTGAAGTGTTTAAGACAAGCATTTGCCATGTATTTCATAACACACTCTGAGTTCTAAATACTGTAGAAATTCACCCCTTCAGTAATTACTAATAATTAGCTTTTAAATAAAAGTGACAAGTGAATTTTTCTTTGTTTGGAAAGAAATGTATGAAGTAAAATAAGTAAATAGAATACTGGACCATGTTTCTTATGCTCTCATAATAGGTTCCAACATTTGTGATAAATAGCTGAACATTAGCTTTTTTCCCTTATTGCTTTAGTTTGTAATATGAAATACAGCAAGCATTTCTGTGTTTTCATATTGGAAAAATGAGACATGGAAAAATAAGATAGTTCTGATAATAGTGGTACAAAATAACGGTAAAATAGTATATACTGTAAATATACTGAAGCTAGAGACTTATTTATATAGTTTATTTGTGTAAATACTATACTATTACTTAATTCTGTAAAGAACAGGACAAGAAATGTTGAGCAGTGCGGCAATGTAAGAAAAAAACCAAGGAGACCAAAGGAAAACATAATTTTTCTCTTCATTAAACATTTCTCTTCATTAAAATGTGATGAAGGTTTTAAATAGTGTTTGATTATGTATTTAATTTTGTTCTAGTCTCTATGAAATTCCAAGTGTGTCACTATCAAGTTTTGGAGTGGATTTTGGCAAACTGTTAGATGAAACCGATGAAATGGACAGCATCCATGATGTGACTTTTCAGATTGGTACGAGAATGTACCCCGTGCACAAATACATCTTGGCAGTACGCTCCGACTTCTTCAAGAAGCTCTTTGTTTCCAGTGACAGCCAGCTAGACACTCCAGACATCTACCGTAAAGATGAAGATGCTGTTGGATGTGATCTCTATGTAATTGAGAAGGTCCATCCAGATCTGTTTGCATACCTTCTGCAGTTCATTTACACTGATACTTGTGATCTTTTGACTCACGGTTACAAGCCAAAAATCTCATGTAAAGAAAAATCAGATGAATATCAAGATACTTTAATTTCTAATCTCAGCAAAATGAGCTTTGATGAAAATGTCAATGGAAAGTCTGCATTTGAGATTTATAGAAATAATCAAGTGCAAGTTATAAATGAAAAACAGAAGAGCAAATCTAAAAAAGGCAAAGCTGGTGATGAATCTAATCTCATTAAAATGTTGCAAAGTGCAGCAAAGAAGTTTGGGCTCAGCAATTTAAGTGGAAGGTAGGTGAAAGAAAATGCATTTATATTTTGACAAACTCTCCATGGAGTTTTTTTTATGTAGCTGATCTAAGTTTAGTTGTTATAACAATAGTGGGAATTAAAACACTGATCTTAGAATAGAAATTAGGGGGAGATGATGAGGGAATGCTACTTATGAACTGACTGGGTTTATTTCCAGTACATATTTAATTTAAATTCAAATTTAAATTCTTGTTCAAATGATGTAATTTTTATGTTACATACTGAAACAAATGGAATTGAGATCAATTGTCTCTGTAGAACTGCATTAATCAGTTTGGAGGTTTTTTTCCTGCATTTGTCCTTCAAAAGAGGGATATGAGCTTTTTCAGGGCAGTTTTCTTATTGTACTTCTTGCATGCACAGCCAAGATGTGAGGCTGCTGCTAAAACTGAGTTCCTAAGTAACATTTCTGTGGTAAAGTACTTTGCCTTTAAAGGTGTATTACTCTGTAATCCACCAGCAGGACTCGTGTGTCTTTACCATCCCATTCACAAGCCTCTCTGAATAATTAGGATGCTAAAAAAACCTGTGCTGAAATTCCCATCTAAGATGAAATACATATCTAAGATGAGGAAAGAATGTCAGTTGCATTTTACATCTGCCTTGAAAACTTTTCGAGTAACAGCTGGCTTCTATTTTTGTATGACGATTTGTTTTCATATTCACAATATGAGCCCACTGAAGTACTGTTACTTTGTAAAACTGTTCTTAATGGTTTGAACTGTATACTAATTGTATTGCTTATTTTTAACAATAATTTGCAGGTTGGATGGAGTCAGGTTAGAAAATGGAAAAATTAACGTTGTCAACAAGAAGAATGGGAACAAACCAAAGTTAAATCAGAAGAAATGGTAATTTTTTAAAATCAAGTTTCCCCTACCCCACTACCTTCCTCTTATGTCATCTCTTTACATGTTAAGTAAGGACTAAGGTTGACACAGCTGCATTTTAATTTCTGGTATGCAATTGTCTCTATCATAGTAACTCAGGTTTGGAAGTTCTCTGTAGATATTTATAGACTTGATCTGTAAATTAGTAAGTGGGAATAGATTATGTGTGGTATATCTTTGTTTCTTTTTACTGTACCTTAGTGTGTTCTGTGGATTAGCTGTGTCATAGAATGCTAATGCCAGGAGAAAAGGTATGGGTAATCCAGTCAAAAGCAATTTGACTTCTGTAAATCTGCTTTCTGTAGCAGTAAGACTGCATGGATTGGAAATAAGCAAATGCATAGTATGTTTTCTAATTTGCTTTTAGCAAAGTACTGTTTGTTTTTTAATTCCATTTATGTGATCGAGTTACTTATACCCGAAGTCCTGAATAGTCTGTCTATATAGGAGAAGCAACATTGCATGAAAGTAGCTGGTTTCACAGAATTTGGGTTCATTCCTAAAATGCATAATCAAGGCTTATGGTACCTCCTGATATAGAAGAAATAGGTAACTTAACATAGACCATTTGAGATTGACTAAAATTAGCCATAATCAATTTGTTTAATCATAGCTTTTTTGCAACAGTAATTGAGTTTTGAAGGAAGTATTTCAGATGGAATTTTTGAAGCTTAACTTTGGACAAAGAAATTCTGGAAAGTATTGTGCCCATTCTTTTGGGTTTATGTTCTGTGGTATTATTAAAGTTCAGGTGTGTGTTATTTCAAAGGATAAATCCTAACTTACTAAAGTTAGCATTTAATTGTAGCGTTTACAACTTGTAGCTCTTCTAAATAGTCACAGTTCTGATGCTATTAAATATCTTCTAGTTCATACCTGTGCGATGTGACCCTGAAATCTTTAGATGGAAAGGAGTTCCCGTGTCATAAGTGTGTACTTTGTGCAAGACTTGGTATGTGTGTGTATTTTTATATATATTTATGTAACATAAGTTATATTGTCTTTTTTAACTGTCATTTTATTGCATCTTGAACTGAAATGCCTTTCTTTACAGATTATTTTCACAGCATGTTAAGCAGCTCATGGATTGAGGTAAGTTTGCCAAAACCATGTGTGATGGTACGTTTTATTTTGCATCAAATAAGTGACCGCTTTTCAGTTTTTCCTATAATAACATATCCTAAATACTAGGGAAAAGGAAGGGTTGGATTCTTTGACTCTGTTTGCAAGAAAAAAACCCCACAAGCCACCTTTTTGGTTACTCTGTGTTTGTACTATTGAGATTATGTATTAAATGAGAATAATAAATACTGTATATCAAAGGAAATTGCTGCTTTTGTTTTAGGGGTTTAGTTTGAACTAGTTCATGGCTTTATAAAAAAAGACTGACTGGACTGTTCTTATGGGATACTGCTTTGGCTGAATTTTCATTTTCTTTCTGTAAAAAATCATACAATTTACATAGTATGGAGTTTGGAATAACTTGTCACATGTACTGAGTGCAAGAGAGAGCAGGATTGAGGGTCAGTGTGTAGAATTCCAGCTGACTTTTGCTGTTAAATTAAATAGAAGATATCAGGGACTATTCTACTTAGTCACCAACTGCTGTTTCAAAAGGTGTAGATCTTTAACTTGTCTTTGTTCCTATTTGCCAGTGGTGTGTCAATGCCCTGTTTGTTCCTGGACATTGTAATTTGACAAAATACCTCTGTTTAACTACCTGAGCACTATTGGTAATGTTTATAGAAAGAGAGGAATGGTCTAAGTGGAGAAGCATTTTTCTGAGACTGAAATCTAAAGCAGTGTGCAGGAGTTCCTCAAATTTCTTAGCTTTTCAGTAATACATTAAGAACATTAAGTACTTAAGTGAAGTACTGGCAGTTCTGTTGTGAAACAGAACTTCACCCATCCTCCAGCTTACTGTGCTGCCTTTTCCTAAGTCATCCCTGAAAAAACATATTTGAAACACTGTGAGACCAATGAATGATTTAAGGAGGGTTTTTTTTAAGTGTTGAGTGTCCATTTGTATCATGGTTTTGTATATCAATATGTAGTTTCCTATTATTTTGTTAGTAAACCTAAATCAACCTAAATTAATAAGTAAATATTTTGTGAAGCAAAATATGTAGATGTTAAATAAAAGTCGTAATGTCTGTAAGATGTTTTTAACCTTAGAAAGAAAATATGTCAGTAGCAGTAGCATGTTCTAAAGCAAAGTAAATATTTTAGTATGAAACTTTACGTGGGTGCCACCTGAAGTAAACCAAAGTTGTTAAGCAGTGATGAACACAATAGTGACAATTGCATGGTTTAGTGGCAAATGTTTGCTCTTGTGAAAGCTTTACCTTAATAGTTAGGATGGTTCTTCAAATGGAGGAATTGATGAGTGCCTTGTTTTCAGAGGCATTAACAGTAGTGACTACTTCTGTATTATTGTTATTTGGGAACTTGTGATTTCATTAGCTCTTTTGAATTTGAAAGGAAAGCAGTTCAGTACTTGCATAGAGGGTTCCTGTAGTTCTACTTCTAGGCAATTGTTGGTAAAGAAATATAATTAAGGAGGATTGTTAGAGTAGATGATCAAAGTGATCAAACATGAAGCTGTTTCATGGGTATTTATTCAGAAGTTTGAACAGATTTTAACTGCTTTGCTACAATCAATTCTTGATTGAGAAACTTGGATAGATTTTTGTACAAATGCTTAAGTAAATGTTTAACATGGAAAATGTGATCTTCAATCTGAGTTATTTTCTTAATATAAGTACTGTCTTAATTTTGTATTTTATTCCAAGTAGTCAGCCTTGCCTAATCTTTCTGTTTCTTCTTTTTTTTTCTTTAAATACTTCTGCCTTTTAGGCTACCTGTTCAGCTCTGGAAATGCCCATCCATTCTGACATACTACAGATAATTGTGGATTACTTGTATACAGATGAAGCTCTTGCCATAAAAGGTGCCATTAATATATTTTCAACTGTAGCTTTTGGAATTTTTGTATTTTTAAAATAGAAATTCAGATCTTAATGTGCTTGTGTTGGAGTTACATTTTAAAAAAAATCAAAAACTTTGACTCTTTCTTTAGAGTTTGAGGGGATAGCAATATCCCAGGCCTTATTTTACCTTTTCTTTAGTTTGTCAAACTACAGTTTTCCTTTTCCCTTCTGTTGCTTCAAAAAGTGGACTGTTGGTGCTCTTCTAAGCTATTGCTTGTGCTGTGAAAATCCCATCAAAATTTGTGAAGCCATTATATTTGTGCTTTGGTAAAATCTCATTGAAGCTGTTTGTTTTATAGTTGCTTTTGATTTGCCTTCAGTGTTTACATGATGCTTTGTTTTCCAGATTCTCAAAATGTGGAATTCATATGTAACGTACTTGTGGTAGCAGACCAGCTTCTTATATCCAGACTCAAAGAAATCTGTGAAGTAGCCATTGCAGAAAAATGTGAGTCCTGCCACATGTACTGTAAAGGGTTAGAGAACAAAAAATGGTATTTTTAGATCTTCCTTTCAGGTGATTACATATTGATGTTCATTGCAGGTCTGCTAATAATTGCTGCTTTAGTCCGAGCAATATTCCACATTAGCGTGATCTTCCATCCTTTTGCATCATCTTTATCTCATGCTCTTTAATAAAAAAAAGTAAAAAACAAAACAAACAAAAAAACCCTAACCCCAATGGAATCTTCATTTCATTGAATTGAAATTTCTTTTCTTTAAAATATTATAAAATGAATTCTGTTTCAATTTATATCCTTGTATTTAGTGTTCCCTCTCTCCTCTTTCACTCTCTTAATTTTTTCTTTCTCTGTACTAAATTGGAACATTTGGAAGTTTAACAAGTGTTTATGCTGTTTATGGAACTTGATATTTTTATCTTTACTTTTTGTTTTGGATTGCTGGGTTTTAATATTTTGAAACCGATCTGTTTGTAGGTAGGGCTTTTTAGTTCTGTGAAGCAGCTACTGCATACAAGCTGCTACAAAGTTACATGGAGCTTCCTATAGTTTATGGCCATTTGAGTGTTAACATTTTTTCTAGGAATGGGGTAGTATATGATAAATTTCAATAACTGGATCATGCTGCTCAATAAGTCTTAAAATGGCTGCTTGATACTACAGCCAATTATCTAATTTAGTTTGTTGTGTTTTGTTTCTGCAGTGACCTTAAAGAATGCTGCTGAGCTGTTGGAATTCTCAGCAATGTATAGTGCTGAACAGCTAAAATTGTCCTGCTTGCAGTTTATAGGACTCAATATGGCAGCTTTGCTTGAAGCAAGGTAAGCAGGAATGCAAATGTGTTCATGTATTAGTTGTAAAATTTAAATATCCCAAAAAGGTAAAAGGATTGGAATAACTAATATGGACAGTTTAATGTTAAAATGCAGCTGAATGCTTCTAGTTTAAAGGTAGGCTCATTTTTGTCAGGGAGAGAGAAGCCAGTTAAATATCTGTACATACTGTACCAGTTCTGTAGTACAAAACCATATGTTACAGTCTGGCATGAAGAACCTCTCTGGAATTCAGTGGGCTTTAACATTAGGTCTAGTCTTTTTCAGGGTTTTAAAAACGTTTTTGAAGATGCATAAAACTGCTGGGGGGCTTTTCCCTCCATTTGGAGGTTGTTTTTTGGGGGGATGGGGATTATTGTAGGGATTTTTTGTTTGTTTTAGGATTGTTTGTTTGGGTGGGGTTTTTTTTAAACATGGTTGTTAACAATACATATTTGATTTAAGTAAGTGTATTAAATAGCTGCTTCATTTTCCAAAGAGGATGGGCCTGCTTTTGGACAGGCCATCAAGTTGCTTCCTAAGTACATATCATCTCTTGCTCTTCTCAGAGCAAACCTTGTCAGCACTGATTGAAGTTCTTTTCTAGCAAAACCTTAAGAAAAACACCAAAAAATGCAGCCAAAAAAAAATCTTTATTGTGAGTTCTCTCTGTCCTTTTTGTTGGACTTCTTTTTATTACAGAAGTTCTTAGAGATCTGAAACAGTTCAGAATGCCAGCATTTCATTGCCACGTCACACAGTGGCTTCACTTGCATCCCAGATACAGAAGTTCATTCATATTAGCAATTTCTCTCTTCACCTCTCTATAAACATTCTAACCTTTGATTTTGGAGAGAAGAGAAAAAAATCTAGTAATGTTCCTTAAAGATTATTTGGAATTCAGACTTGTTTCCTCTTAAGCCTACATGCAATATTCTTACTACAATTAAGAATCTATCTAAATTTTAGTGAAAATCTGAAAGTGTTAGTATTGGGTAGAAAGACTTTTAATTTGAGAAACCTGAGACAGAGCTAAGTCCTGACAGCTTTTTGCAATGAGAACTGCTCACATGGACAAGACAGTTCTGTTGAGTCAAGTTTGTTGCTGTAGTATTGTTTCTTGGCATAAATGTCTATGTTGTGTGTTGTGTTTGAGTTTTTTTGAGAATTTACATAGATTTGGAGTATTTAGATACATATCAGGAAGACAGTATGCAGAAATAGGTAAAACAATGACCAGTTCTTGTTAGCTTAACTATTTTGGCTGTGATCTTAGGTAAAGGTAGGTGGGAAGGTTGTGTGTTTAATCCTGCCCTACAACAAAGGTATTGATTAGTTTTTATTTTGTGTTCAGTGTCTTCCTTTAGACTCTGAACAGCATGAATAGGTGATAATACCTGTAGGTTAGATTCATCCAAAATGTTCATTTGAATTTTTCATTAATGTGATTTTTCATAAGCTGCTAAGATTAATTTGGTATTTAAGGATAAAGATAATTTTTTTTTAGGACTCTGGATGTCTTAAGTGATGAAGTTGTGAAGGATCTTTCTGTTTATTACAGGAAAATGGTAAGTTGTACAACTTGAGTGTAAGCTGATTAGGTGTAAAATGAGAAAAGATAAAGTTGTCTACTTCTATTATCACTCTCAAGCAGTTCATATTTCATTATTCACTAGCTACTGATGCAACAGTGTTGTGTCTTTTAAATTAATTAGTTATACACATTAAACTTATTAATGTTCTGTAATTAACAATTGTTGCATGGCACAGCGTAAGCAAAACCTGTGGTAAAGAGCATCCCTTAGAAGAAAGGAGAAGAAAGCAGAAAAGTTCAGGGTTAAGATCTATACGATGTTAACAATAACATTGAACAATTGAACTGTAATGCAATGGTGAAAGCCAAGACACATTATAATCCAGTATTCTCTTACTGTAAAAGAGAAATATTTGCAAAATCTTTAAGCTTATTTTTTGCCATAAGTTAACAATAGATGAAACATAGGCATTTTGACTCGGTCACTTAAAATAGTTCTCCAATTTTGCTTAAAGATATAACTTAAGTTTATAAGCTTGTTAAGTAATTAATCACCTGATCTCTGAAAGTGTTTTAAATGACATACTGTTTTGTCCCTCTTACATAAATTTGCTAGCATACAACTTCAGTGAAACCTAATGTAATGACTTTTACAACTGCAGATTCCAGCTATGGTCAGAAGAGTAATTACTCCATATCCAGATGGACCTGACATAAGTTCTTTTGAGCCTGAAGATGGAGAGAACTTTGTATTTTTAAGGGAAGAAATGAATACAGAACAAAATTCTCAGTAAGTATTTGTTTTTCATCAATATTTTTAACAAGATCAACTGTGTGTGGCATTAATCCCCATTTGCATTGGTGCCTGACTGCATTTAAGTTCAGAATTGAAAGATTAAGAAATGAGATTTCAAAGACCATTCTCAGTTTCCTTAAGTCTTTGAAAATGTTGCAAAACTGCAGCAGAGCACTTTCAATTTAAAAGTGGCATGTGAGTAAAAGTTGCAAAATGAGCATTCACAGTGATGTTTGGGACTTGTGCATGTGATAAGAGTATCTGTATATGTGTGAGACCAACTGTGCAGTTCATTGTACAGTTCATTGTACTTCACTGAATTAGGACAGGTCAAAAGAGAAAAAATGGACTAGTGAATGTAGTATAGATATGTTTGAAAAATTGTGATAATCTATTTTTTTTGATATTAACAGAATTGCCAAGTGAAATACAGAGCTTTGTAGTATGATAGGATGGCTTGGTGACAGGCTTCCAAACAGTGGGATAAAATGTCAGCCTGCAGAAGAAACCTCACTTGCAGTACTGTGTACTGTTCTGAGCACTTGTGTCAGGAAAAGTTGCACTGAATAAACTAGTGTAGGTAAGGGCTAGTAGATCAAGGAAACTGAGATGCTGTTTTGTATTCAACTACAAGCCTTTCAGTGTTTTTCTAGGCTGGGTGGTAGCTTCTAGGGAATTGGGTAGTCCAAGGATTAAAAAATAGACACCCCAAGTAGTGTAAAGTAGTGCTGCAGGAGTGATTAAGTATTTATGTAGTTACTTAACAAAAAGCTGCTTAAAGAAGCTTTGAAATATTGCACTGTAGCTGCATTTCATGCATTTCTGAGTATCTAGTAGTTTTGTTAAAATGAAAGATGCCTTTTATTTGATTTCACTCTTTCTAACAGCATATACAGGAACACATGAAATTTGGGTAACATCACCCTGTATCTGCCTTATTGTAAAATTAGTGTTATCATAATGGCAATGTTTATGTTAGGGAAAAATGAGACCAACTGTGCCATTTATTGAGCTTCAGTAATTTAGGAGAAAGCAAGAGAGAGAAAAGTGGAGAGTTGTCTGTAATTTGCTCTATGTCAGTTGCTGTAATTTGTAGCAGGTTTAATCTGACCTAGGTGGCAGTGCCAGCCTGTGCAGCAGCTGTGTCTTCCACTGTCTCAGCAGAAGTCTGTGTGCAGTAGAATTGTCCAGAGGCTAGATCTAGATTGGAAAGAATTTTTTTTCTTCCTGGATTCTTCTTTTCCCCCAAAATCATTTATGAAGTGGTTGTGCCAGTGTATAAGCAGAGCAGGAGCAGGCAGCTAGTGCCAGCTGCTGAGATCAGGTACTACTGCTTGAAGTATAACTGCTGCTGACTGAAAAATGTGACATTGATGTGGATAGTTTTGAAGCTCAATTTCTTTGGCTTTAATGCATTCTGTGGGTTTTTTTTTGTTTTTGTTTTTTTCCTGTTAGGGAAGCCCTTTTCAAAAAAGCAAAAACTAAGGCAAAAAAGAAGCCAAGGAAACGGTCTGACAGCTCTGGAGGATATAATCTGTCAGATATTATTCAGAGTCCGGCCTCTACAGGTCAGTGGGAAAGAGATTCCTTTCAGGTATAAAAACAGAACATAAAGTGTAACATGCAATGCAGTTTCTGTATTTCAGGAAGGAAATCATAGTATTTCTTTTCTTGTGAACACTATAGTTGAATTTAAATAGTGAATTCTTAAGGGTGTTTTTGAAAGAGTGCTTGTCATCGTACCCAAAGTTCAGATAAAAGCATGTATTTTATCAAATAAATATAACGCACATTTTCTTATGTGGTTTTAGTAAGTGGAACATTTTTGTTAATGCATTGTGGGCTTTTTTTTTTCTGAAACAAAGAATAAATTATCCACTTTTTACTGAGAAGATGGTAGAATAATTTAAAGGAAAAGTGTTGTTATTTGTATATTGTGAGAGAGAGGAAGAAAACTGGGAGTAATGTCATTCTGAAAAAATATTATGGATAGCAAAAAATTTGCTTAGACTTACCACTGGCTAGTATTTTGCACTAGGTAAACTTCTGGTTGCTTTATATTCATCATATGGTGTGAATAATTTTTGTGTTTGTTAAGCATTGTTTAGTCTGGCTCTCATGATTTAATAGTTCTATCTTTTCTTATTTCTAGGCTCAGTAAAACTGGATAAAGCTAACTCAGTAGACTCACTTCCAGAACTCTTAACATCTGACTCTGAAGGTAGTTACGCAGGAGTGGGTAGTCCCAGAGACTTGCAGTCCCCTGACTTCACAAAAGGATTTCATCCAGAGAGGACTGAGGTTGGATTTCTCTTAGCAAGTTTTTTGTTTGTGTTTATCTAGTCCATCAAAAGCAGAGTTGGTATTTTAGAGTCTTTCTGTGAACCTGTTGTACTTACAATTGAATAGACAACTTTAAAGAGTTGTTGTTTATTTGATTAAGAAAATAAAATTTAGTGTTTGAAATGTTCAATCAACAATTTTCTGCCTGATCTTTAGGTGAAGGACAAAGTATGCAGTCAGGGTGTGAAACCCTCTCACCCTAACAAGGAGATGAAGTCATACAGGGGAGCATCAGCATTGATGCAGTCTGTTCCACAGTCCATTCCCAGTGCCAGACACAACTCTGCAAGCTCTCCCAATTGGGTAGCAACCAGTTTCAGGTGCAGTAATACTTACAGTCACTGTTTTACACTTGGTAGTGAAAGCAAGTAATGTTCTATTCAGACTAAAAAGCTATCTGCTCTTCAAAATGATTGTACATTAGTTGACATGTAAACTCAACATCCTGGTAATTTAATAAAAGGACAACATTTTGTAATTATTCATTGAGAAAAGCAATTCTATATATATTATTCTTATTTTTTTAATTGCTTCTACTCTGTACTTTTCTAACACCTACTTTGTTAATACTGTGTAAAATACTGGAGAGTTTTTTGTAGAATCATGCCATGCTTGAAGCTTTTAGGAGCTCCGCTGTACTTTGAGATTTTTTAGGCCTTTAGACTTAAATGGGCTGTAAAAATCAGCACCACAAGTTTAACTGGTACAATAATAAAAAATTGAGTATTGTTTTTTATCTGTAAGGAGAGATGGAGGAAGTGCTGCTTATGTTTTTTTCCAAAGCCTGTCCTTGAATCGAGTTGTAATTACTTTACAGATGCCTTTAAGTACACATTTTAATTTATAGTTTTTTGTAAAGCTTGGGAATGTACAGATTTAATTAATGCTTATTTCAATGGAAGTTTAAAATTAAGTCATGTATGAAAAAGAGACTGATACCTCAAGTTTGAGAATGTTACTGATGTTTGTGTAGCGCTCTGACTGCAAAAACTGTTTTGTTTATCATGTGAAATAATTTTAATCCTCCACTTAAAAGAGACATCTAATTCAACCTTCAGAGCTGCAAGGAGTGCCTTTCTATAACTTAGCATGAGCATTTGACTATCAAGTATCCTTATTTAGCTATTTAATTTTTTGAAGTAATCATAGCTTTAGGTATCTAATTTTTTTAGGGTTCTAGTTTTTTTAAAGTAATCATAGTCCACATCTTTTTGTTTCTTATTATAATGAGTCTTGAAAGTATTTTTATAGTGTGCTCTTAAATATGTATATATTTATAAAAGTTTTGTCAGAAACATTTTATTTGAGGTTTGCCATAATTGAGGAAACAGACATAAATTATACAACCAGTTACCAATTCTATGTATGATTTAGAGGATTTCAGTGAAGGCTGGAACTGTGGATTGTAAGTAAAAATCAGTGCCTTGTAAGGTAACTTTTTATTTTTCATATAGCCCTGCCAGCCCTCCTGCTATGGATCTGAGAACCATCATGGAAATTGAAGAAAGTATGCAGAAATGTGGAACCATGCCAAAGGCAAATTCAAGGTTGGTAAAAAACCAAAATCTATAAAAAAGTGTGATAGGCCTAGGTTGTTACAAATTTACTTAGTGGTTTAGGCCATTCAGTTTAAAAAAAGCAGGATAAAAGTTGTCCTATTTGGTTTTGAACAGCTTTGTTTACTTCATTATGTTGTTTTTCTTTGAGCATACAAAATGCATCCCTTTATTTTACTCTAGTCTTACTTTGTCAACTACTGCAAAAGAGCAAGTGAGCTAGTGTCTTAAATAAGTGGCCTGTCCTGCTGAGCCTTTCTGTTTCAGACCAAAAAGAATGAATTCTTGTCCCTAGGATGCTGGAAATTACTTGTACATGAGTACTGGATTTGAGAAGTTCATTTCTTGTCTTGCATTCTCTGACCTCTCCCAGAACTCATGTCTTGATGTTGACAATTCTTCAGACAGAAGCAAGTGTGGTTCCTTCTTGTAGAAGCATCCCAAAAGACGCAAGGAGATAAATGTGCTTTTTTACAAGGCAGTATATTAAAGTTAGTGTTAAGTGGCAACATATGGAAGAGAACAGGAGATGACTCTCATGACCTTTGAGGTGTGGCTTTCCTATAAAGGAGAGTTAGGACAGTACTCATGGAAGCTGATAAAGGCTTGCTTGATAGATAGATTCAGAAACTGCAAGCAAAACAGCCAAGACTGAAGAATCCAAATAGCTTAGAAAAGAAAATTATTACAGGTAGAAGAAATGTCTCTATGCTGTTGTATACATTCTTTTAATGTATGAATATTTTTGGTTTAAGGGAGCTAAACTTGACAATCTCTAAAAAATCACAAGATTAGAAAATAGACTGGTGGTAAAATGGAAAATCATCTGGTGGTAGTCCTCTTTTGGTGACTTGATTCCTACTCTGAGTGTTTTCATTTATGGACATCTAAGTGAAGAATATTTCTGTGTTGTGTTCTTTCTGTCACTCTTGATATTAATTGATCCTTTTTTTGTTTCCCAGCCATTTAAGCCCTTGCCCCCCGCCCTTGCCTGTTGGCAGTCTAAGCAAAGTATTTTTGTTTAGGAAAGAAGTTATTTCTCAGTTTAATTTGCAGGATTAAAGGTGAGTAATCTCAAAGGAGATGGATCTTGCAACTTCTTTGTTTTCAATGTCCATTCACAGCAGAATGATGTCTCATGGAATCAAGCTTTCTCAGAAGCAAAGGAAAATGATTGCCCTGGCAGCAAAAGATAATGGAGCAGTAGCTAGCAGCCTGGAGCCTACCACTGCAGTAACTGCACCACCTCCACCCACAAAAGTTGCAAAACTAGGGAATGCGTGGTATGTTATAAATCAAATATCAATTCTTTTTTTTTTTTTTTGGAGCGTTTTCACATTGAATAAGCAGACTGAGCTATTTGTATCTACATTTGGAAGTAATCTAGAAATTCAGAGGGGGTAGGGAAATGCAGTGGTTGCAGTTTAACAGTTCTTTGAAATTTTGCTCTGAGTCAAAAGACTGCATCCCATCTGTTGCTTTTCTGTGTAAGATGTTGTATTTGCAGATGGTGTCCAAGTAAATCATAGAAGAAGAAGATTGAGAACTAGCTCTGAAACTTAGCTAGGAAGAGGTTATTGAAAACCATTATGAATGGTGTTTTTTCTCTGTCAAAACCAAAGGAAAATGTTAGCCATTCCTGGGGGAAGGTCTGGAATGACTTTGGACTAGAGCAAAATTGACCCAAATTAGGGATAACAAAGTTATCTAGGTGTCTTGGAGCTGGAGGGAGCTTTGGATGCTTCTAAAAGTTTTTATGGTGGAAGGATGTTCCACATAGGGGTTTAAAATGACTTTGAATGCTGATCACATACAATTTAAGGGTTTGAGTTAATATCATAGTATCGAATGCAAAAATGGTTTATCATCTGTTCAGTGGATTAGGTTTATAACAAATGTAATAAGGTGCTAGCCCAAGTCATGCTTTGTTCTTCACTTATACTGTTGGTATTGGATAAAAACATAAACAAAACATGTAGAAGTTTCAAATTATGTATATTTAATGGGTTTGATTATCATAGGATTAATACTTATTTGCATGCTCTAAGCATGAAATAAATGTTGATTTCAAGTTCATTTAAGTAAATGTGGCCATTTCTCCAGTTTTCCCTATTCAAGAAGGTCTAGACTTTTATTGCAGATTACATTTGTACTGTTTCCCTAGAAGGACTGTCAGTCTCCTCTCTCTGTAGCTTACTTGGTTGTACCTCAGTGGGAGCAAAGGTTTCAGCATATCCATCGCAGTCACTCTTAAGCTTTCTGTCTTCCCATTGATTTTCATCCGTGTACACCTGATACTAAAATTTAGGGTCTCCTTTACTCCCCCAATTCCTTAAATTTGTTATGATATAATATTGGGCAAAGCCCACGATTTTATTTTTAAGAGGAAAGACAATGAGTTAGTTTGCACTTAAGGATTCAGACTCTTCCTGATCTCTGGACAATAATTGAGACCTTGACAAAAGGAGAAACAAGGTTTGCAAGATTCATCTTCTGAAGTCTAGTGAATGGATGAATTTGTGTCCTTAAAACTGGTCCTCTCAAATGCTTTGAAGAATATGCTACCTGCTTTATGCAGGTGATTTTGCAGGTCAAGCAGCAGGTTAATTATTTGCCTTAGCTAGTGGACGTGTCACAGGGCTGAGGTGTTAACAGCTCTGAGGCTTAAAATTTACTAGGAGAAATTGATGGTTGAATCACATGTTGATGAGCACAGCAAATACGGAGTCATTCTATCCTTTATTATATTAAAAAAAGTAATACTCTATCTACTATTTGTAATCTCACTACTAATGTTGTAATTATCCATGAGGACAATGCCATATAAAAATTCTAAAAAATAAAGACAAAATTGTTTATAGAAATAAAATGAAGGTGAAGGAGAATCTCTATCCTTTTATCAGGTGCAGTGACAAAGTATGAAGGAAATCCTGAGGCACCTGATATCTTCTTTGACTCAGTCTTTAATAATGAGTCATTCTCCAGGTCCCCAGCCCCATGGGCTCGAATGAATCCCCCATAATCTAAAGGGAAATGGTCAGTGATGTGCTACACCTCTTAGACACACACAGGTACATGGGGCTGGATGAGATCAACCCAAGGGTACTGAGGGACCTGGTGAAGGTGACCACTGAGCCACTTTAAATCATTTACCAGCAGGCCATGTCAAATAGAGAAGGCCCTGGTGTCTGGAGGTGAGCCTATATGAGACCCAATTAAAGAAAGATTAGAAGGAGAACGTGGGGAACTTTGGGCCTGTCAGCCTGACCTCAGCTCCAGGGAGGGTCATGGGGCAGATCATCCTTAGTGCCTTAACATGGCATGTGCAGGACAACCAGGTGGTCAGGTCTAGCCAGCATAGGTTTAAGAAAGGCAGGTTCTGCCTAAATAGTTTGACTTATTCATACTATTCATCTACTCTCTGACAGATAATTCTTTATCCTATTGAGTGTTATTTAAACTGCAAACTGCCTATGAATTCTTTCTTGCTTTTAAAAAGCAAATAAAGACTTGATTTTTGAATATCCCTCGATAAATGTCTCCAAAAAGTATCTTGTGCTCTTAAGGTTCTGATTAAACAGTTTTTGGAAAGAGCTGGGCCTACTGTGTTACACAAACCATCTTAGGTGGAAAGGCTAGGGTATATTTCAGGAGGATGGAATCCAATCTAACACTCATGTGGTCACCGTGCGTGATTCCACACGTTCCTCCTGCGTTCCTCTGGCTGCCGATCTGGAAAATACCAGTAGCTCAAAAGTTCAAGCACAGAACCAGTGGGAGTTATATGAAATTTTAAAATTAGGCCTCTCTGCTGGAAGAAAACATTTATTGAATAAACTTCAAGCTCCTTTAGGCAGGCAATCAATTAGTTGATTGCCCCTGCTAGTTGTTCGAAGTATTTTTGTGTGTAAGGTAGAATGGTTGTGTTACTCAACTACTCTAATATTATATTTGCAGACTTAGTCTGTAAATTCACAGTGGACTGTTAATGACTGCATTTGGCAGTCGATTGAGCTTTCCACACTTGCAATATAGTCAAAGCCATAGAACTTGTGTTCCAGTGAAATCAGATACTCAACTTGGATGCTGAATGCGGTGAAGCACACTTGCCAGAAGGGTGTGGGACCTTCTGGCTTTTTTTGGTTGACTGAAAGTCTGTCATACACTATACCCTACCTTTTCCACTAAGAGAAACCTTCAGATTCACAGTTTTTTGGGAAACTGAACCTTTGTTTCTTCCTTTGAAGAAAACTGAAAATTAGAAGGGAAAAATAAAATAGTGCTCTAGTAATACTTTGAAAAAATGTCTAAAGTTAACTGCATGTTGACTTTATTAGTTCTCTAAACCCACTTTGATCAAGGAAATAGGAGTGTTGCTTACTTGTTTTGGGCCGTTTTTAAGCTCAGGACAGTCTATGGCTTTTCAAGACCAGAGGCATGAAGAAATTGGAAGTCTCTCTTGAGAATTAACAATTGCGTATCCTGATTTCTAGGTTGTTGGGTTGACAGTATTCCAGCTTATAGTAACATCAGCAGCTGTTTTGGAACTCCATGGTTTGATGGTTTGCAGTTACATCTTAGAGAACCATAGTCATACTCCACTTCTTTTTTTAAAGTATAAATTAGTTTTTCTAATTTTGCGAATTAGATAAAAATGTCAATGTATCAGACAGGACAAGCTTAAATTTAGAGTTGTTACATGTTAGGAAAATTTTGTACCACTTTTCAAACAAATCATTTTAAGCCACAAATAATTGTTTTGGATAGGTTCACAAACTGAGAGTGACACAGTTGATTTTTTTGGGAGATGTTTGTGGATCGTTTTTTTTTTTTTTTTTTTTTGGTTTTTTTTTTTTTTTTTTTTTTTTTGTTTTTTTTTTGTTTTGTTTTGTTTTGTTTTGTTTTTTTTTTTTTGGCTCTCTGTTCCAAGTGGATCTGACTGCAGTGCTGAATTTTCATGGAAATGGGTAAATCAAATCAAAGTAGGCTACTTAAAATGTTACTAGCAGAAGCAGCTTCTGTGACAGCAGATCATATGGACCATATGCATACTCAGTATAATAGGTTTAGGGGAGCTCTGGTCAAACACTTGCCTGAACTTGCCTGTGCCAGCTGGTGGTAGGAGTAGAGGATGTGCCAAATGACTCCGAGTCCCTGTATCTGGAGGTTCCCATTCTGCTTTCTGTGTCTTCTATGCTGCTTATCCAATATTTAAAGAAAAGATCCAAACTTAAGCTAGGTGGTCTAACATCAGACATCATGCATAGATTTCAGATGCTTTTGTTGTAACATTTCAGATACAATGTTGTGCTTTTAAAATTCATTCATCTTTGTTACCTTAAATTGTGTCCCACCTACATGTAGCTTTAAAGTCTTTGATTTGGGATGCTGCTCTTCTTATGGCAGTTGCACAAGCAATTGGCATTGTATAAAAAGCTTGTTTTACTTCTGTAGTGTTTATGAAGAATTAATTCCAAAGCCTTGATAGGTAAGAGAAGAACTCATGGTAACTACCTTGAATTCTGTAAATAAAAAGGTTTTGGGTTTGGAAAGTGTTCATGATACCTAAGATGCTAAATTGCTATATTTTCTTACTGGTTTATTTTTCAAAGATAATATGCAGGCTCTAATTCAGTAACTTGTGCTTGGATAAGTAAAAGAAAATGAAGGATATCAGTTTTATTGAACTTCACTGTGGATTAAGGGATTTATAGATTCTCAAGCAGGTATGAGTAACTCATTCAGTATCTTGGGAAGAAAAAATCAGGTATATTTGACTTTCATGGTGGTAAACTGCTTGTGTTAGACCAACAGTACCTGGAGCATTGTGATTTATGAAAATATTTTTCAAGGACTAGCACTGTTAGAAAAGGTACAGCTTAAGATAAGCCATCCATGAAGAAAAAAATACTTTTTAAGAGGATGAGGTGCAGGAAGTAGGTGGTGGAGTGGGGTTTGATTTTTTCTTTTTTTTTTTAATTTTAATGAAATTTCAAAACTACTGGCTTCCTCTGTTCTCATAGATATTTATTTCCTGTTCTTTATCTATATGATCAAAAATTATTTACTTTAACACATGGGGTCTAGCAGGATAATGGTGGTATACAAAACCCAAGTAACAATGTATTTTTAGTAATAAATGTATTTTTATATATGTCTTTTTAGTAGAAAGGCCTCTTTGCTATCTGAATCATAGAATAACATGGGATCTTGGAAAGTGCAAGTGTCAAGTGCATTGGTTTTGTTTCATTTTTGTTTCGAAAAAGGTCGTCTTCATTACATTCTGCTTTGCCAAAGTCATTCCGTGATCTTGTGATGGAAGAAGAAAAATGTATGAGTGTGAATAATTCACCTGGTACTGGTATTAAAAGATGTGGATATAAAGGATCTGAGGATTCATCGGTCCAAAACACCATAAGGTAAGAATGCATTTTTTTCTAATTGGTCAACCATTGTACAAGAAGCACAATGACCTGTTAAATTCTGCTGAAATAAGAATAAAATTGTCATTTAAAAAAAGCATTCTTCTGACAATTCTGTTATAATAAGTTTTTTTATGAATGAAATACTCTTAAGAATAGAAAGCGTAAAGATTTAAGCAATTTAATGCAACAGCTAATACTTTGTTTCAGTTTCAAAGTGTATGTATCCATATAGATGGATACATGTTTATATATAAATATATAAATATATACATGTATATAGAAACTTCAGGCTCCAAACAAAACATATCTGAATTTGTTTGCATATGTATCTATGTATAAAATGATAAATCAGTATTTTCTAACCTTTGCAGAAATTAGATATTCATGAGCATTCAGATATACCATTCATGAAATATTTTGCTAAAAGCATTTCTGTGTAACCACTGAGTGGATAAAATTAGTTTATTCAAACACAGTTCTGGCATTTCCTAATCTGAGTTTTCTTGTAAGATGGCTTAATTGTTTAAGTGCAGTTTATCATGGACTAAGCAGGCTTACAGAAACATTGATGCACTGGTTATAATACTCTGTGTATTATAATTCCTGTGGGGTTACAGTTCTAAGGACAAAAATAAGGCACATGTGAATTATATCTCTAGTTATTAGACAATGTTGCTCTTTGGTCAAAATGTTTTAGCCATGTATCCTCTTGGTACCTCCAATAGAATCCCTGTTCTGGGTTAAAATAACTGTTTAAGCTGAGGAAAGAATCTCAGCCTTATTGTTGAAGGTCTGTTTGACTGAACTGCCCACCCACCTGCATCTCTTCCCCCTGTCATCAGTAACTTTGAATTGTAGATGTTTCATATATTTACAAAACAGAGAGCCTGAAAATCTTACAGACTCTACCACCTACTATGTGACCAGTGCAGACCAGCTGACCCACAGTGGCAGGGCACCCTAGTGTGACAGCACAACTGGCTGACTGGTGGCTTCCCTGGCAAAGGCACAGCCCCAGTGTTACAGAGGGAGGTGAGCAAGGCAGGCTCTGGGGCAGAAACCAGGATGAGCCACAGTCAGTGGGCACAGACAGGTGCATTGGGATCAGGCAAGGCTGACGTCAAACCTGCAAATCAAGTCAGGGTCAGGAACAGCAAAGCTGGGCTTGGCCATAGCTGCAGCATAGCCCAATGAAGGCCTGAGGGACTGAGCTTAAATGAAGCTCTTGAGTAAAGAGGGGGAGCTTCTGTAATCCTTCACACAACACAACTTTAGAGCAATCTGACTCAATTTTACGCAGCTGTGCTGAGGGAGAAGTTTGCAGAGCTGTTGGTGCACAAGGAGCTTTGTCATTATCTGGCTGTTTTTCTTATGAACTCCTGTTCCACTGTCCTCCAACAACTGACTCCTCTGTGAGGAAAAGAAAGTTCTGCTGAGCCCTGCTTTTGGTTGTTCAGCTTGTATAAAAACTGGTGTTTCCCTAGGACAGAAGTAGTACATGTTTTACTGCTATATATAGAATAAAATGAGGGTAGAAATGTAGGAACATTGTGTGTGGGATAGTGTCTGAGGAGAGAGGTAGGAGTCATTTGTGTGATGGGGAGGCATTCCTCAGGAACAGTGTGATAAAGCTAAAGTTACTGTGGTGAGTGGAGGTGTGGGGACATGAAACACAAATCTGCAGAACTGGCATTGTTCATTTTGTTGCTAGGACAATAATAAAACTTTTCATCATATGGGAGATGCCTGGGGCTGGTAATAAGAAAATTTGCACTGGATGCTATTATTAACTTTGCCACAACAGCTCTGTAATCTTCATAAAGTAATTTCTTTTCCTTTTGCATTGCCTTGTCTCGTCTGTGCAGTCTGGCCAGTCTGCACGCTCTCAAAGTGGACTGTTTGAGCTGAATCCAGGTCTAATATAGTAAATGTCTGAAGATGATACATTAAGCTAGTGGAAGCCTCGTAGATGACTAAATTGACTATCATCACTTTGGAAAGAAGGCCCCTCCAAATATCTGTTTTTGAATTGTGTCTGAAGATGCTTATTTTTTTCTAGTAGGTATAGAGAGCCTAGGTGACTAGTTCCTCCAATCTGAAACTTAGAAGGGGAGTTTCTAGTTTGAGGTAATTTTATTTTTTGACTGTGCAGTTTTGTCACAGTAGGCTCTAATTTTTACCTGTGGCATTTAAGGCCTATTTCTATAAAGATTAATTATTTACACCCTTACCCCTTCCTTTTTAAGGGAAGGAAATTGCACAAGAGTAGAGTATAAGCAATCCTCATCTATTGATGTCAGACTTGGTGATGGGACACTGAAGATACTTGCATGACTTAATGTTCCTGCTTTGTCTTTCTCCGTTGAATAAACTGTGCACTAATTAAACTGACAGTTTTCTTACCTCTCTGGATGAGGGTATTTTGGATGGTAAGATAAGCATTCTTCTATGTACTGTCACTTTCCAATTTTTGCAGTACAGGTTTTTTTTTTTTTAGGCAAACCATGTTATAAATTGTGGTGATTTGAACTGCATTTAATTGAGAGGCAGATCATTCCAAGAGCTGGGGCATGTGGATGTGGATGCGTTGTTTCCAGGGGCACCTCAGCCTTGGGAGTTGTGCTGTGCATGTGTCCAAGCTGAAAACATAGGCCTGACATGACTTCACTTAGTTGTGGCAGCCTGAGTTGTCTTCACTGTGTTACTCCAGGGAGCAGTGAAGCATCTTAGTGGAAACAAGTATTTGCGGCTTGGTGTGGGAATGGCCTAGTTCTGTCATGGCTAATAATGAGCTAATATGTAGCTCATGACTCAAATGATACAGTAAAACCCAGGAGGGTTCTGCAGGAGACCAGGCTTTGTGTTCTTTTTCTGAGAGCAGTTATTAGATCAGGGAGACACCAAACCTGACCTGGCATCTCATGAGCAAATACTCAAGAAACACTAGGGAGCTGAGGGCTGGGACATTTTGGTGGCTGTACAAGAGTCATGGCAAGTTCAGCCAACTGAGTTAATCAGGTTGGTTCAGTACAGATGATACTTGGCTGGTTTATTTCCATGCAGAACCATTTATGTGTCTGCATCAGTCTTAATTTCTAAGACTTCCAGGTTTCCAAGTTCTATATTTTTGTGGCTCTTTTTCCATTTTTTTGTATATGCTAGCTTCACATTTCCTGTGTATTCCATTTCTCCTAGTCATTTTGATGCCAGCTGAGGAATTAATTTAGAATGCTGAAATATCTGCAGTTGATTTAATATCTGGACTGAGTGTCTTTCTGAGTGTCTGTCTGAGTGTATTTCTTGTCTTGTTAGCAAGAAATACAGATGTATGTATGTACAAACAGCTTAAAAATACCTGGACTTCTTCCTACATTTTAAAGCCCCATTAGCTTTAAATGAGGGAGATGATATAGATATTTACTTGCTTTTTAATTGATCACTAGAGTATGCTGTGATGCTGGAACTATTAATTCCAGTTTTGGGAAATTCCTGTTGAGGTGATTTTTTTGGTTGTTATTTGGGTTTTTTGGCTTGTTTGTTTGTATAGAAGTCATCAGGTGTAAGTGTAACAATCCAGTTGGGTTCATTTGTAGCAGTGCTGTGAGTTCTTCGGATTTGGAATGGAAAGAAGGGTGTAGCTGTCAAATCAGGTACTGTCAAATGTGCTGGAAGGTGAGTATTATTAAAGCAGATGGAAAAAGAGATAAAATTGAGAGATAATGTCAGTATAAAAGCACAGAAGGCTGCCTTCATCTCCTCTTCATTTTCTTTGGCTCTTTTCTGCTTTTCAATGTTATTAAGTGCAGTAAAAGCTGGAAGCTAATTTATCATAGAATGGTTTGGAAGGGACCTTAGAGATCATCTCGTTGCAACCTTCCTGCTAGGAGTAGGGACACCTCCAGCTAGACCAGGTTGCTCACAGCTCCATCCAGCCTGGCCTTGAACACTTGCAGGGATGAAGCATCCACAGCTTCCCAGTGCCTCACAACCTTCAGGGTGAAGAAGTTCCTCCTAATATCTAAACTAGACCTGCACTCTTTCAGTTTGAAGCCTTTTCCTGACTTTACATGTGCTTGTAGAAGGTCCCTCTCCATCTTTCTTGCAGGGTCCCTTCATGTGTTGGAAGGCAATAATTAAGTCACTCTGAAGCCTTCTCTTTTCCAGGCTGAACAAATCAATTCTCTCAGCTTTTCCCTGGATGGAGAGGTGCTCCATACCTCTAAACATCTTGGTGGCCTCCTCTGGACTTGCAGCAAGGTCCATGTACTTTTTTGTGCTGAGGACCTGAGAGCTGGATGCAGCTGAAAAATAGTGCCCTGCTTTGAAATCACAAAATAATTTTGGTTCTGTAGTTTAGCCTCCTGCTCAAAGTAAGTGAAACTAGATCATGTTACTCAGGACCTGGCCTGGTTGAGTTGTGACTGCTTCCAAGTATGAAGATACCCCAGACTTTTTGGGCAACATGTTTCAGTGGATAATCATCTCTGTATGGTATTTTTATTTTTCCTTTTATCTATGTGGGATTTACTATCTGCCTCTTGTGTGTGTTGCCTCTAATTTATCATTGTGCACCTCTAAGAAGATTCTTGCTTCATCTTTCCTCTGTCCTGCAGTTAAGTAGTTGAAGACAGCACTGATATCTCCCCTTTGCTGCCTCCCTTTAGGATTAACAAAACACATTCTTCCAAATCCTGGACCTGTTCCAACCTGACAGCATCCTTCTTGTATTGTGGAGCCCAAAATTGAGGATGATACTCTGTATGTAGACAAAGAACTACAACATGAAGGGGAGGAATCACTTCCTCTGCCTTCCTCTGCACAGTATTTCTAGCACAGCCCAGCACGCAGTTGGCTGTCCCTGCTGCAGAGGCACTGGGTGGTAACATCCTCTTCCACTTGTCAGCCAGGACTCTGCAGGTTCTGCTTTCCCTCTGCTGCTTTCTAGCCAGTCAGTCCTGGCCAATACTGCCTTGTGGGGCTGTTCTCTTCCAAACACAGGACTTTGCACTTGCCTTTGAAATTCATTGGTTCTCAGTTGTCCATTTTTCCAGCCTCTTGAGGGCTTCTGAAAGGCAGCCTGGCATGCAGAATATGCACCATCCTCAACCTCCCCACAGCCAGCTGTGGCCTGCTGAGGGTCTATTCTGTTCTACCAAAGATGCTTAACAGGGTTGGTTCCAGTATCAGTCCCTGAGGACCCCCACTATTACTTGATTTCCAGCTGGGCTTTGTACAGCTAATCCATTTCCAGACCATTTTCCATCCATCTCATAGTCCATTTGCTTGGTCCATATTTTTCAGACTGAGTACAAGGATGCATGACCTGGCAATGTGCATTGTTTGTTTTGTGGGAAAAAGTAGGTTTTGTGACAAAAAGCTCAACATGATTAATTTAAATCTCTTTTTGATGGTGGATATTATATTTCAGACTTTTTTACTTAGTGGTAGAAATCATGTTTTTTGTTATCCTTGGAATTGTGTTCTGGGGAAAATATTTCAGAGAACTTGGTCGTGGCTGGAATTCTCTTAACTTTCTATAGATTCTTTTCCTGTTTTATCCAAGAGCTTGTGGTCACTTACAAAGGATTACCAAAGCATTAAACAAAATTGAGAGTGATTTATTGAAACAGCAACACCCTTAGAGTTGTTTGCAGTGCCATAGAATAATTTTAAAAATGTTTGCCAGCATGTCACAGTATGCTATAACACTTTTTTAAGGTTCTGGAAATTGCAAAGCTGTCCTGTCAAAGATAGGTATTAAATAATGAGAATAGGGCCCTCTCTTCTTACTGGCATAGGACGTTTCTGACAAATATACTTGTTTCTTAATGAATACAGTGTAACCAACATGAACTTCTTTTTGTTGAGAGGTTAACATTTTGCAACTGAATAAAATAAAATATCTTCCTGTCAGGAACTATAGAAATAATTCAAGATTTTTTTTTTTCTATTCTGTTAATTTTAGTTTTATGCTGTTCTTTTGAATGTGAGAGGTAGTTACAGGAAATGTACTGAAAGTCCCTAATTTCTGGGTTTACACTCAAAGAATTTACTCTAGTGAGATTGTAGCATTGGCTCTTCTGTATGAAACACTTAATTTGAATGCAGGACAGTTCAGTTTTTTATCTTGAATCTTTATCTTTTTAACTTGAATTTTTTGTTCTTTCATATTAATTGCAAACTTTTATAGGTAGTGCTGTTAGTGCATTACCCAGTTGACTAATTTGCATTAAAAAAAGCAAAAGAGCCTTTTTTTTAATAATCAGAAATTAAACTCTTTTTTTTCGAATCCTAAAATGTTAGGAAATGCCAGAATTAATGCCCAAGATTAAATTCCATTAGGGTCTGGTAGTTAGAAATGAGAATCAGTGTCTTTTTCAGTCTTCATATCACACTTGAAAACAAATTCCACATTATATCCTAATACCTTTCCTCCGTAAAAATTCTACACATTTGTTGTAATTTCCTACTGCAATTTTTTATTTCACAAAATGATGTAGGAAAATGCTCTGCCTACATTTTTACTGATCTTTACTCTCCTTTCCTATCTCTCTCCAGGTACAACACTAGAAGTAACCCAGGTCTGGAAGACCATGTCCCGGATTCTCCACAGCTGGAGAATCATAAGTAAGTGTGGTAGTGGCCTAGGTTCTGGAACCTTTTTACTGTGTATTGTGCTGACCTTGATGTTGCCTCATAATGTTGTTTGGTTTTTCTTTTTTTTGCAGTCCTTGGTCAGCAGCATCACCAGCCAGCTCTCCTGTGATAGCACCTGTCATGTTCTCAGCTATTGTAGAGGAAGAGCTCCAGCAAGAAGCTGCTCTTATTAGGAGCAGAGAAAAACCTCTGGCATTGATCCAGGTAAAGTGCTAAGTTACTGCTGCTCTAAAGTAACATGAGGAGTTTCCAATGGCTCTTTCAGAGATCAGTTATTAGTATTAATTATGTATTAGTACATGTCATTTACATAATTATATTTAAGAATAAT
Organism: Vidua macroura; assembly: GCF_024509145.1. Taxonomy (NCBI): domain Eukaryota; kingdom Metazoa; phylum Chordata; class Aves; order Passeriformes; family Viduidae; genus Vidua; species Vidua macroura. The sequence goes on from NC_071573.1 coordinate 81,487,087, forward strand.
GTCACACTGCTGTTTGATAAGGTAGGCCTCTATTAAATTCAAAATGGCTGAGTCCGTAATAAATGTATTTGCAGCATCAGAGAGTGGTTGAGTTTGGAATGAACCTCTGGAAATTGTCTAATCCAAACCCCTGCTCAGAGCAGGTTTCTCAAAGCCAGGCAGCATTTGATTATCTGCAAGGATGAACACTAATGGGCTCTCCAGAAAACCTGTTCCAGAAACCACCCTCACACCAAAAAAGATTTTTAAATACAATTTTCTGTTTTTCAATCTGCACCCACTGCCTCTTCTCCTGTCTTTGGGTACCACTTAGAAGAGCATGGGTAAGTTGTCTTTATTATCTCCTAGCAGGTATTTATACCTTTTGATAAGAGCACCCTAAGTCTTCTTTTATCCATGTTAAAAAAGGGCAGTGTGCTCAGCCTCTCCTCAGTGTCAGATGCACTGGGCTCTTAATCATTTTTATGTCGTGTCATATGACTGGTCATTATATCCATGTTTCTCTGTACTCAGAGGTCAAGAAGCACTTGAAGTGTGTCTTACCAGTGCTGGGTAGAGGGAAAGTGTCATCTGTCTTGTTTTTCTGGTAGTGCTGTCCCTCACAGAGCACAGGAGGTTATCACTCTTCTTTGCAGTGTGGATGCACTGCTGGCTAAAAGGCTAAATTGTGTCAGAACTCATCCCCGCGTGGGCCACCAGTTGTTGGCATTGGTGCTTGGCACCAATCAAGGGTGGATGGGAGCTGACTGTCACTGTTAGTTTGTTAGCTCACTGTGAGACTTTCATACCTTCTCTCTGTGAGTTCTCACAGGCAGCTCCTCGTAATGCTGACTCCTTTTCTTTCTTCCACATGGCTGGCTGACTTCTTCCTGTCCCTATCACGACTGCCTGACCCTTTCTGTCCCTAGCAGCACATACCAACCCTTACTGTCCCTAGCACAGCAACCACCTGACCCTTAATCCTCACAGCAGCACAGCCAGCTGACTCCAACTCCCCTCTCAACCAGCTAACCCACTCTTTTATAACACCCATCCTTTTTGGACACAGCTGTCACCTATTAAAGGCAAGGCTGTTCCTACTCTTTGGTAATTAGTACAGCTGCAACTCCTCAGGGGTGAGATTGCCTTCAGCACTATCCCTATTCCCTCACAATCCATCCTCCCACAAAATTGTCCACCAGGTCCTTTTATGCTAGGCTGCTTTCCAACTTGTCAGCTCCCAGTGTGTACTGGTGTCTGGGGTTTTTCTTCCCAGGAGATGGACTTTGTGTTTCCCTTTCTTGAACTTCATGAGATTCCTTGTAGCCTATTTTTTCAGCATTGTCTTGAGTCTCTCTGAGTGACAGTACAACCATCTGGTATATCAGCCACTCCTTTGCATTCTCTACTGCTTGCAGTCTTGCTGAGGGTGCACTGTGTCTCTTCCTGTGGGTAATTGATGAAGATGTTAAACAGTATTGGCCTTAGTCTCAGTGTTGTTGTGGTGGATTTTGTGCCACTGGTCACAGCACTTTGAGATCACCAGTTCTGCCAGTTTTCAGTCTGTCTCACATTGCATTTATGAGGTGTGTTCTTAAGTTTGTCCACTTAAACTCTTAGTTAATATTTGAGCTGTACCATTTTCCCAGGAATCACCTAGTGGTCACTCAGATCCTCTTGCCCTCCTTGAAGGTAGGAATGACACTTGATTCCTAGTCCTCAGGAATCAACCCTTTTTGCAATAATTTTTCAAAGGTTTTTCTGAGAGCGGTCTTGCAGTCATTTTGGCCAGCTCTGATCTCCAGGGCCTGGCATTGCTGGAGACATGATCTTTACACTTAACACCAAGATGAAGGTCCCCAGCCTCTTCCATGTCTTTTTCATTCAGTAGTGGATCTATGTTGTCTTTTTTTTGCTGCAGTAGAAGCCTGTTTTGCTGCCCTTCATGTTCCTTGCCAGATTTCACCACAGGTAGGCTTTGACTTTCTTAATTCTTGTCCTGTGTTGTCACACAGTGTCTCTGTTTTCCTTCTGTGTCACTTTTTTTCTGCTCCCATGTCTTGTATGCTTCCTTTTTGTTTGGATTTTGTCAGGAGCTCTTCTTTTCAGCTGTGCAGTCCTCCTGCCATTCTTACTTGGCTAGGATGCTCATTGGCATGGTAGGTTCTTGAGCTTGGTGGAGATGATCTTTAAAATCAGCCATCAGTCCTGGACATTTCTTCATTCTGGGGCCAAATTCCATGAATTTTTCCAAGCAGATGCCTTCGTAGTCTTTACTTCTGAAGTCCCAAGTTGTTTGCTATTTCTCTTGTTCCCAGCTTTCAGGATCCTGAACTCCAATATCTCATTGTCATTGCAGCCAAGGCTGCCCTTAACCTTCACATCCCTGGCCAGTTGTTTTTTTTTTTTTTTTGGGAGTATGAGATCCATCAGAATGTCTCCCTTGATCACCTCCTTCATCATCTGTGTTAAGAATTCTTCACCAGTGGGGAGGCATCTTAGAGGGTTTGTGTCCAGCTCTTTTGTCTTTCCAGCAGATACCAAGGTGCCTCAGAGTTTCCTGTGAGGAGCAGGGCCTGAAAACATGACATTTCTTCAAGTTGTCTGAAGAATGTATAATCTACTACTCCTTCCTGATTAGTAGGTCTGATGCATTCAGATCAGCATAGCTAGTTCATAGCCATGCCTGTGGTGTAAATGTAGACCTGACACTGACATACATGCTATTTTTTTCCTTCCAGATTGAGGAGTGTGCTATTCAAGACTTGTTAGTGCACTATGAAGCTTTTGACAACCCTGAAGAATTTGTGACTGTTGAAAGGGCTCCACAGGGACCTATAGCAGCACCTATGTGGAACAAGCACTAATTTGTACTCTTCACAGTCCTCCCTTCCACAGTTCTCACAGCTATATGTGCACTTCTGAAATTGTAATTCTTCTTACAAGTAAAACAGGACTGGAAGAATAAGAATAATGTAATTTTTAACATCAGCATTAAAACACTGCCCATAATCACTAGTTATTTGTTAGAGAGAATGGAATAATATGTTCACTGTGTCCTTTACCCACAGTATCTATTGTATGTATGTTTTGACAGCATTTCTTTAATGACACCAATAATAAGTAATGTTATATGAGGCTGTAGATTGGGAATGTATTTGCTAATCTTAAGTTGTAAGGGGTTTTTGTTAAATTAACAGGTGAAAAGCGAGTGTTTATTTTGTGATTTAATGTGGAATTGAATGTGCAAAATTAAACACCTTTAAAGTTTGGGGGTGTGTCCTTCAGACCTTTCTTGCAAATTGGGAATATTGAGAAAAAATTTGTGCTTGAACTTCATGTAAAAGTACAGTTTGACAGTGCAGTTTGTCTTAAGTTCCGTGTGCAAGTCCTGGTTCTCTGGTTGCTGTGGCCAGCACGTTTCCCTGCTGTGCCCCAGGCTGTGCCTCTGTGCCCGGCCATCGCCTGCGCTCGGCTCAGCTGTGCTTGTTTGTCACTGCTCTGAGTGAGCCCGGCTTGGAGCAGCCAGCTGTGTCTTGAAGTAAAGCACACAGCTCAAGAGAACATGGTGCCACTTAATTAGCCCATCCATAGTCTTACTCTGGTAAATATGGTATGGTTTTAGAACCACTGTGTTTGGGGACAAGTCACGTGAAGTGCTGAGGAAATAAAAGATCAGTGTATACGTTGAAGCTGTAGGGGCGAGTGCTTGACTGGGAAATTTGCAAATACCTGAGCTGCAAAAATTATCATAGATGGTTTTCAATATTGTGTTCCAAACTGTGCCTGGTTGAAACAAATTTATAGATATAAAAAAAAAAAAAAAAAGAAAAAATGGTAGTCTTATCTGCAATATTTTGTCTAGTTTGTCTCGTTTGTATAGGTGTGTTTGAACTTGTACTTCCTCAGTAATGTCAGTACTCTTGAACTCTGGAAAACTGGAATGGAGATATCTGCAGAAAATGAATGTAAAAAATTGATCACTGTGTGATAAAGGAATCTTGAAAAAAGTGATGTAGATATGTCTTAATGATTTCAGGTCAAGCTACACCAAAAAAATCCCCCACAAAAATTGTAAAAAAACCACAATAAACCATAAAATCTTGATTTATACAAAGTTAGTGTACTTTTATGTGCTGTCTATATATAATCAATTATTTAGGTAACTAGAGTGATGAGTATTTCTTTTGTGTCTGAAACAAGAACTGCAGACTTTTTGAATCTACACAGGCAGGAAAGATGTAGTTTTTAATTCTGTTTCAAATTCTACTGGTAATTCATTCAGTAAACTGCTGGTAATACTTGCATTAAGGATTTTTCTTGATGCACTAAAGGGCCTTAGGGCCTGCTGAAACTATCCTCTGGTGTAAAAGAAAAAGAAAGCTTATGTAATGTGAGAAATAGCTATAGAAGCAGTAGCCCTTTCCAGGTGGCATCTAATTTATTATCAAATATAAAATTACTGTAAATTTGCTAATTTGCTTTTTTTTTTTTTTTTTTTAATATGCCATTGAAAATCTCATGCTCATTGATGTTTCCACCACGCCAAAGAGCTTGACTGCTTTCAAGTTGTGATTTTATTGTCACAGTTTGTTTGGGCATCATCATCATTAAAAAATATGCAATATTTTTTAAACAAAAGCAAAGAATGATCAGTGTACCACTCTTCTGGAGTTGAGAACACTAAATGCTGTGGTAGAACTGCTTTATTAAGGCTAAAATGTGTCAAAGAAAACTAATTTTCTAGCTCAGATGCCCAACTTTGTGGCCTTTTTTTGTTACAACAAACATGAATTCAGCTCTAATCATATTTTGTCATTTCTGGGCTTGTTAGCTCCTTTAACTTCCACCAAAACAGGATTGAATTCCCAGGTTCTAGTGAACGTAATGCAGCACATCAGAGTTTGCAGTAAAAACCAATATTTCAAATATAGATTTAGAAGTTGAAGACGTATTGCAGCTATTTAGTGTAAGAAATACAACTTAAACAAAAGGATTTTAGTGAAGTATTTGTTTTATCTCAAAGACAAATGAACCATCCTCCGATACAGTTTCCTTGATTAAGCATTTTGTCTTTTCTCCTTCATCATTCATTATCCCCAACTACAGTAACTTCTTAAAAAAAATAGAGGGATAAGTAAAGCTTGTGAATTTTCCTCCTTCAAATGGAGGAAAAAAAATCAATTTAAAATTTTAATAATACTGCACTACCTTCAGGACTTGCTGTTACTGTGTCAAGGCATTTGAGGAATGCATAACTTTTCTGCACTGTACATTGAAATGAAAATGTAAAGTGGGAGACTTCACTCAATTGTAGAATCTTTGCTACTTTTGTTCCTCAAAAGTTGTTTTTAGTGACTAATCTGACAGTATTGTTGAATGGAATTTCCATATAAGGACTGATTGTGCAACCTTTCACAGAACAGCATTGACAAAAAAATGACTAAATTTCCTAATTTAGCTTCTGTTATAAGACTTGATGATACCTTCCTACTGTATGTTTTTTAACTGAATTCCCCATCCCCCACCCTGTGCTTAGCATCATTTGTAAGTGGCAATAGAATATTTTAACTGTGTGTTTTAAAATGAACACTTTTGAACTTCAAATGTTCAAAGTTTTCATCCCCATGCCTTACCCTCTATTTTTTTTAAATAATATAAAAAGATACTCTGAGCTCTTTCGACAGTGTTCAAGTATTTGATTGGGTTCATTGATTATTCTGCAATTGAAATGATGTTCTGCAGCCCCTTGGCAACCTGAACTCTCCTCCTTACCCAGAGAATTGCTAACTCTGAAGTAAAGACAAGTCAGAACAGAACACTCGTTTGTTAGACCATGTTCTAAATATAAAGGTAAAATATTTACACTGGAATAAAGTAACTTAAGCCCTTAATCCTTGACTTGCAAGATGTCACCAGAGACACTTTGTAGTAACTGGAACTGTCAGTTAAGATATCAAATGCTCTCGGAATGTATTCCATCTATTTTTACTCCAAGAAAAGTTTGGAAAAGTCCAGTAAAGTGCCTGCTACTTAAACTGAAGGTAAAGGATTTCTCTCTATTGCCGGATGTGCTGGAAAGTGGTCAAGTGAGATGTTGAGGCATACAAAATGAATCTTTCCTGTCAAGGCTCTCACTGTGGCAGACCTGAGAAATGTCAAGAGGGAAGGGACTACTTTTGTAGTGTTTCAGGTGTCTAACCTTGAGAAAAAAAAACATTAATTGTAGAAGGCCAACAAATTCACACACACACAATGTATGTTTGAAATGAAAGGGTTTGAGCAATGATACAGCAGAGAAGTTCTTGTGAGTTTAGGGAGTCCCTCTAATGGTTTGTGTGAGATTTTTCTTGTATGAGCGAGTGGTATCACAAACTCTACCTAGAAAGTTTTTGCTTTCCAGTAAAATTCTTCCTGAACTACTGTGTATCATGGCACCAAAACAAGCCATTTTTAAGGCAGCTCTCATACCTTCATGGACTCTTATTACACTAGTCTTTCAGCACTAGGAGCTCTTGCAGGCTTTGCCTGGAGGAAAGGGACTTGGATGTGAAGAATGTGCTGGAGATGAAGATACTCCTCAGGTGAGGTGTCTGTTGTTCTAGCAACAATTCAGCTTTCTGTTCTCTTTTCTGTTTTTTTTTTTTTCCCTCTTTTTCTATTCTTCGGTTTTTCTCTTTCTGTTGTTCTGTTTTTCTGGTTTTTTTTTTCCCTGTTTCTCTATTTTTCTTTATTTCTATTCCTCTTTCATTCTCTATCTTGATTTCTCGTTTTTTTTATCTTGTTTCTATTTCTCACATAGAATGCTATTTCTTTAGCATGACCTGTCTTATCCCCTTATTTTGTGGCATGTGAATAACATGAGAAAAGAGGAAACTTTTGCAGTGGCTTTAGATAAGACTGGCAGGAATTAATAGTAATAGTTGAAAGTCTGCTCTTTAGATCAGCCTTGAGGAATGCACTCTAGTTTATCAAGGTGTTGCTTAAAGCATGTTTTATTTCCTGTGATCTAAATGACTGAAATGCTTACAGTGTTCTGTTTCTGTACAATATATAGATTTCAGCTCAGGCCTGAAACATGAAATTGGGCCTTGGTGGGTGATGTGTGACTGAGCCATGGTCACAGACAGTGAAGACTTGGGCAGTCCAGTGAGGGGAGCGTGACCATCCTGGAGTGGCTTCTGAGGACTGTGCCTGGGCTGGGTCTCTGCAGCTCCATTCAGAGCATGTGAAGGTGCCTGAATTTGCATGTCTTAACCTTTGCAAAGAGGGAGGAAAATTCCTTGGTTCATGTTTTCACGGAAAAACCATGAGCTTGTCAAAAGCATTGGCTTTGTGCCAAGTGCATTTTCTTTGCATTTTCTTTCTCATCTTGGAGAATGCTTTTTGCTGGAAATACCCAGTCAAAATCAGGCCCCTCAACAGGATTCATAATCTCATGGAGTGGGAGAACAATGTTCTCATTCAACTGCAGTTTTCTTGGGAGGAAACTGATGCAGGGAGATAAGAAAGTTTGAATCAAGTGATGGTTTGGAACAGAACATCACACTCCTTGATCTTGATTTAAATGAATTTGTAGATCTACAGAGTTGTTTTAAAACACATATTTTAATGTTTGGGGTCAATTCTTCCAAATCTTGCATAAGCTTTTCAGATAATGAAGGAAATATAATTGTTAAAAGCCTGGGTATGCTTGGGGGATTTTTTCTTGTTTCATTTGCATAAAGGATGTATGAAAAACAGATAAGGAAGCAAACAATCAAAGGCAAGTTGACCTTACAGCTGACTTAAACAGATCCACTGCATTTGCTCTCAAGTAATAATGTACAGCTGAGGGAAAGCTGAGAGTCAGTTCTCTCCCTAATAATAATAATGTAATAATTTTAATGAATAATTCTCAAATAAGAACATGAGCAGGGAAGATGGATACAAAAGTTTTTATATCAGTCTCAGTACTGTAAGATTTATTTTTTTTTTTTTTCTCTTTTCTCCCTTCTATATTATTTTAAAGTTTGTTTCAGGAAGATAGGGAGAGTCCACCTGAGGCTGGATTCTCAACTAACTTTTCACAGTAGTAAACTGTTTCCAGATTTGTCTCCTCAGACTGCATGCCATTAAAGTAGAAGAGGGATCTTTCTTCACGTAGTCATTTCACCATCCTGCAATTCTGTAGGAATATGTCACGTATGTTTACCAGGGAGTGGACCCCAACTACAAGGAAATAGCTGCCTATGCTGTAGGTGACGTGGCTGGGAGGGTGCCAGGTGCCTTTTGCTTTAAGCACAGCCACTGTGCCTGCTGCGTGAGCACGGCTGCAGCCCCTGGACAGCAGGTGAAGAGGTCAGGAGAGCTGTGCAGGGAATACAAGCTGCTTGCTCCTGCCTCCTGCTCAACTCTCTGCAGTCTTCATGATTCATCAGCTGACTGCCTTCAGTGTGACTGGGCTTCTAGGCCAATTTTTTATCTACTGTTATAAATTTGTTCTGAAGAGGACCCCACCATTTCTGCAGGTGTCATAGATGGCAACACAGCACTTGGTGATGAGAGCTGTGCTCGTGCCATTTGGTGACACAACGCTGGGAACAACTGATATGTTAGCTAAAAGAAGAAGGTATAAAGGATGTATTAAAATTATTTTCTGTTTTCCTTATACGCACATACTGATATTTTTGTTCACCTGGCTTTCTCTATACTGCCTTTATTGCAATAGGAGGGAAAAATGCGCAGAATCTAAGTTTTTTTCCCACTATGTGTATTTTAAGATGTTTACAAGACACACTGCCCATGTTCATGCATACTGCAAAGATGGAATTGGGCTGTGAGTGCAGCAGGGTTTCCAAGATCACATCTTTGTGTTACACAAATAGGTGATAGCACATGGGCTGAAGGAGAATGTGTGTGCATGCACGTGTGCATAGCTGTATTTGCTTATGGTTGTAGAATTGAATTATATTGCACCATTCAACAAATACAGGTAACGTGTTATCTCTTCCCTCCATCTCTGTGTACTCAGTGGTAGTGAACCTTTTCATCTGAACTTTATCTATGTGCTTTGCAAATGTTAACGATTACGTCTCACTGTATTTGTGAGGCACACTAACTGTGGACTGTTATCCAACTTCCAGGTGGTGGTTGTCAACATGCAAGTAGGAAGCTGGTTAGTCTAAGGCTAAGCAGTACATTTATGGTCATGTCCTGAAGGAGAATCTGGAAGTTTCTCCTTCTTTTCCTGTCCCATGGGGAGCCTGTAGCTCTTCTGGAATCAGCTATATAGGCTAAATGCTGAAATGCTGAACGCCTTTCAACCAAGACTTGTTCCTCTCTTTCTCTCACCCTCTCTATGAAACAAGTGCATCTGCTGCCAGAACAGGCTTGCACCACAAGAAGAGGTGGAAATTCCACTCCCAGGCACTCTCTCTTCACACTCATGGCATAAAAAAATGAGGCCTTGGCTGGAATTTGGCTGAAAACCCATTGTAAGTTGTAAGCTGCAATTTTTTTGGGGCTACCTTTTATTCATTCTTGTCTTTTAGTTTCCAATGTCTTCTTTCCTTGAAAAAATAAACCTAAGTTTTACTGAGTCCTTTTCTCCCTGCTCCTTTGCAGCTTCAGAACGAGCAGCGACAACTGAAGGTCTGGTATTGATAAATCTTCGGTGGACAAGGAAATGGAAAGGATTATGTGCTGCTGTGCACTGCAAGCTTACTCTGTGAAGTGCTATTGGATGTATTAGAAACAGTTGCAGCAGGAGTTATAAGGTTTTCACCATGAAGTGGCAATGACCACATGTGTGTGTGATGTTTTGGTTTTTTAATGCACTGGAGTTTATAATATTCCTAATATTACTGTTTCTATATGAAAGTCTTGCCTGCATAGCAGTCATTAAGCTGTGTTGTACAGAGCCCAAAATGACCACCTTAATTTCAGTAATGTTCAAGTTCATGTAGTTTGAAGCTGAATTTAATTTCTCCTGGGTTGTGCTTTCAAACCTCATGTAACTTGGAGCACAAACAAGTCTGTGATGATAAAAAATTTACTTCATTAAGGGGTTGTCGTGGTTTGACACAGAAGTGAAGTTTCTCAGGAAGCTGGGGTCAAACCAATCAGTGGTCAGGTTTGGATATTGACACTTACAGTGAACACTGAAGGCATTGGACACACCTCTGAGAACACAGGGGGTTAAAAGCAAAAAACTCCCAAAAAACTTCTTTCTTTGCTTTTGATCATATGACAACAAAATATTTTCCCCTCTACAGCATAATCATGATAATGAATTTTTTTTCTGTAGCAGTTTGTGTAGTACTGTGTTGTTCATGAGGGCTGTCAGCCCATTTCTTCAGCCTGTGGAGGTCCCTCTGGATGGCAGCACAACCTCTGGTGTATCAGTCACTCTCCCCAGTTTGGTGTCATGTGTGCTGACAATGCACTCTGCCCCATCATCTGGGAACCTCAAGGTGAACCTCTCATTTGGCTTTTGTTTCCAAGTGTGTTGGATACTTCTGTGACCTTTGTGGGAATTATAATTTGTTTTTTTAATTTCATTTTTATTGCAGGCTGGATAATAAAAAATGCTTTTGTTTGTATCAAAACAAGAATTGAGGGCTCCAACCTCTTTTTCTTGTCCTGTTTTACAGAGGTCAGCATAAGGCTTTCTGTCACAAAGTGTTGGAAATCACAGCAGCCACATCTGTAGCATGGAGTTCCCTTTTGGCAAACGAGTTATCTCACCAAGGGAAAATTGAATGTCCATGCCTTTGTACTGTCTAGGAATATTTAGGGGACAAGCTTTCCCTTTTGATTATCCAAGGGCCTCATTCAAACAGTGGGATCTTTGAAGTGGAATGGCCCTAAATTTTGGGACAAACACCATTTGATGCTGAGATTAACTCAGTGGGATAGAGCATGGTGCTATTAGCACCAAGGTTGTGGGTTTGTATCAGCCATTGAAGAGTTGGATTTGAGGATCCTTGTGGGTCACTTCCAACTCAGGATATTCTGTGACCCAGGAGAATAGGTAAGTAGAATATAACCAATACCATTAGTCTGAGTACCACTGTCTCCTTTTCAATTGCTCAGGAGTGTTTCCATTTCTCTCCATTTAGGGTGTGAACCCTCTTGCCTTTTCCTTCCCATTGATTTGGAGGAGACATTACTGATGGGTGAAAGAGATCTTTACTGGCTGTATCCATCTCAGGCCCTACCTGTCTCCATGTTTCTGTGTTACTGAGATGTTAGGTGAAAAAAGCTGTCAGAGTTCACTTACTGATGGTGTCTTTGTTTACTTGTTTCAGTTGTTTCATTAGTGGGAAAGGAGATTTCTCTGTTTACCACCTTCCCCCACATCTGCATTTTTGTCTTTCTTTACTTAAAGGAGCTGTTGATAGGGAGTGTCAGCATGGTCAGAATTATCCTTAAACAATAGTTTAAAGCAGATTACCATATCATTAACTGTCTAAAACTATAATATATATTTATTGCTATTACTGTGAATCTATTATTGCAGCAAGATCTTGATCAGAAACTTTAGTGCAGGGACAGAAATATGAAAGTCCAGCAAGCTCTTAAAGCTTGGTTAAATAAGAAAGGAAATGAATCTATGAACTATTGCAGGCAACCTCCTTTGGATAAGACTTCTTACTGGTACTATGGTAAGATGGGTAGATTGGAGATAAGGAACTCTGAAAAGAGAGTTTTTGCATCAACTATTTTCAGGCAAGGAAAGCACAGGAGCCTTATCTCCCCATGTAGCCAATGTGGTTGCATTGAAAGGAGCAATGTAGTGGACTGAAAATCAAAGCTTTGCCTTATCACATTTGAACTCATTGCTGCTTTTTTATTTTTGTCTTAGCCTAACTGGGTCTTCCTGAAGGGACTGTAAATCTGTTTGCTTTAGCTTTGCATCTCTGGGTACAAAACTAAAAAATATTTTGAAAAATAAAATGTTTTTGTAAAATAGTTCTCTGTAGCCCTTTCTGCTTTACACTACTGCTTCACAAGGTTTTTGCGTGAAAGAATCATGACCTGCTCCAACTGTAGGCATGTGGTTGTGTGGAAATAACAAACTTACACATTCTGCTCTTTAATATGGACCTGCAAACAATTGTGGACTGCTTATCATGACCAGATATCAACTAAACTATGATGTATAGTTCAGGATTTCTTTGGGTTACATGATTGGGGGTTTTTTATTGTTTCATGGCCTGTTTGTTGGAGGTTTTGGGTTTTTTGTCATATCCATTGCTCCATCCACCACCCCCCCTACCCCAAGTGAAGTTAAAGATGAGAAATGAGAAGTACAGAGACATTTACTATGTTCAGGGATTGTGGACTGGCATATGAAAGTTCTCTTCCTGCTTCAGTCAAAGAAAGAATTAGGTTAAGTCAAGCAGGAGTAGACTGCTGTGCATTATTATTTGGACACATATTTTCAGCAAGGATGATGGGATCAGGTAAAAACTGTTGCAAATGTCACTTTCTGTTTAATTTTTATCAATTCTGGCATTTGGGAAGAAACAAGAACAGTTCCATATTTTCATTCTTGAAATATTGCTAATACCTCATAGCAGCTGGAGGAGTTGCAGTGGGTAGAGCAGGGAAGTACAAACACATGTCAATTTGAAGGATTTATCATAGAATAAAAGTTAATGATCTTTTATTTATTAAGAACATCAATCAATGTCCGTTCTGGAAGAAGGAAGATTTTATGAATAGGAATGTAATATTTCTTTAATTAACTTATTAGAAGTGTTCAGAGTTGGATATTTCTAATGCTGCCTTGGACTCTGAAGCAATATACTGACATCCAACAGACTCAAGAACTGGCTTTTTTAGTCTTGCTTTCTTTTTTAATAACATCTCTTTTGGATTCTACTGCTGACAGCATAATGATGAATTATTTCACTTACTGGATGCTGAATCCCTTTTAACCTTGCTGAGCAATTCATGGGGAGAGAAACTAAGTCTTAAGTTTTGTGAAGTCCAACTGTGAGGAAGAACTGGAAAATGTCATAGAGTCCTACATCCTGTTGAGCTGTACACATAGAGTATTTCCCTTCTGGCTTCCCAGACTTTATCAGACACCAGTTTGCCAGCCACGTTTTCCCAAAAGTATCTGTGCCTTGAATATCTCCAGAAAGTATGGCTGCTTCTTCATGTGCTCTCGTGTGGTGGTGCAGCTGTGGCTCAGTGTATTGAGCCTGAGCCTTTGCAACACTCCTGGCCTCCTTCTATCAGTTTAACATATTTTGGATCAGGCTGAAAGGGAGGAAAAAACCCCAAACCAGGTTGTATTTACTTTAATGTTTTATGCATTAAACTAACTGAAACATGGTCTTGCAGTAGTAACATTACCAAGGGTGTTTTAAGGTTTTATGATGGTATTTCATGGCAAGTACTAACTATATAGTACCAGAAAGCTTCCTTTAAAAGAAAAAAAAAAAATAAAGCAAGGATTATTTTCTCATTAAGCCATCTAATGCTCTTGACACATGCCATGGAGGTTACAGTAACTTCTAGTCAGTGCTATAGAGGTACAGGCATGTAAGCAGTGAAGAGGGGGATGGAGATCTGACTGAAATCAGGAACCAATTTCCTTCTCATGCACCTTCACATATTCACTTCTATGGTAGGAAATGCTTCCTAATGAGCTCAGTACATTTCAGGCAAAATTACCTTTATTCCCTGTGGCTAAAAGAGTTTCAAGCAAATAAATTGTCACAGAGACTCTTTTGATTCCCTCCTATTTTGTGTGAGATAGGAGTGAGACACAAGAGTGCAGTGTCCTGGTCCTGCTTCTTCTTTCACACGTGTTGTTCTCACCAAATAAAAAGTCCTGAAAGTTGTTTTCAGTTTCTTTATGTCAGATTATAGTACCCTGTTCAGGGAGACTGCATCACTTTCCCCTCTGTCGTATTTGTTTGAGATGTAAATTTAAAAATCAAAACACCTGTTAGGGCAGATTAGCTGACTTGTTTATACATGTGTTATGGTTTAATCCTGGCCACCAACTCAGCCCCACACAGCTTCTTGCTCATAAAATATTTCTGTTTTCTTTTTTCTTCTTCTGTTTTCTTTTCTCTGCTTTCTTGTTTCCTTTTTTATTTTTCCCTTTTTCCTTTTTTTTTTTTTTTTTAACCTGTAAAAATTTCTCTGGAACTAGTAACTCTAAAATCTAAACTCTGCTGCTAGTGCTATGAGCTGTCATTATCTCTTTGGCTCTTGACTTCTGCAAGTATCATGACCACTTAACCCAGTGTCGTGGGCTGAATTTGGCAATTCTGACTTTTCAGAAATAGCTTTCCCACTGACAGTGGCTCAGACTTTTGACAACCCTTTTGTTTTTGATGATCTACTCATCAAAAGTGATGCTTTCAACCTGGCTCGGCTTTTCTCTGTGCTTCTTGTCTATATGGGCACAGAGAGGAATTCCTCTCTGGCAGGGCCAGTCTAGCAGAATAACAAATATGCCCACTTGGAAACCTCTGCTTTATTTCCCTGTGTCTTTCTAATGTCTGCCTTAAAATTTTCCATTAGTTGAGATGGTGATGTTTTCTGTTTGATTGTGAGGTTCTTGTTCAGCTGATGTGTTTTCACATAGCAAGGCCATTGTCTCAGCAATTAGCTGTCTACCTCTCAGTCACTTTAGTGAAGTACCTGTTTGGATTGTGACATTTTTCATTAAAAATGAAACAGAATGAAAAAATACACCTCAAAACTCCTACAACCCAGAAATTTACTAAGTGGAAAAGGGGAAAAAAAAAGAACAAACCCAAAAGACCCTCCTCTACTCATTGGCTACTATCCTCTAATATCCTTTGCTACTTGTTTTTACCTACACTTAAAAGTTCTGTCTGGCTTTTTTCAAGAAGACATTTATTTCAAGATGCTCTTTCCAAGTATTTCTTGACCATCTCTTGATAAAGAAACTTATGTGCAATCCAGCAGTTTGCTGCCTTTTCCTGGAGTGGTATTTCTGCTCTGCCTGGCTGATCTCATGCTGTATGCTGATTGCCTCCTCATTCATGTTTTATTTTTCAGGATGTGGTAGCTGGCTTCCAGCTCCCATCAACACTCAAGCTGCAGTGTGCTGAGGCAGTATCCTGTAGAAGCTTACTCCATTTGTTGTCTCAGGTGGCAAATGTAATCGGAGGTTTTTGAGAAAATATTAGGTAGTTTTATATCCTAGATTATTGCTGTGATAATGTAGTAGCATTTTAACCTCTTTGGAGTCAGTGATAGACAATGTGTCACTTATATACTGTATATGACTCGTAAATAACCTGGTTTCATTCAATATTATTTTTTTGCTATGTCTTAGTTTTAGTGTATGTCTCAGGTTTAGTTACCATATACATTTTTTTATTCAGAAGCTGTGGCTTGTTTTCCTTATGTGAAATTTTATTATTTTCCCCTTTTCATGAGTCTAAGTGTTGTTTACAATAAAGTACCCAGACTCATCCTACTATAGGTTTAATTTGCACTATTTAGTGCAGACTTTAGCATGGGAAAAAAAAAAAAAAAGTGATGATTTTCTCTTTGGTTTCTGTTTTCCTGTTCATTCACTGCTGTCTTTTTTTGTTTGGTGGGGTTTTTTTTTTGAGGGGTATGACTAACCCCTTTTTACTTATGTACTTTTTACTTATTGTGTTTCATTAATGTCATCTGTGAGAAATCTCAAAGTTATCAGCAGTTGAATTTGTTCCTGAAACCCCTGACATGATGATTCCATGCATAAGATTTTTCCGTTGTTTTCTACAAGACATCACTGCTTTCCTAACTTTATCTTTTCTGTATCTTGTACATTTGCTATTGACTGTGTGCTGGTTTATTTTCTGTGTCACTTGCCTGCCCCTTTCTCTTCAATGTTCTTGTTTGTGTACAAGCTTGTTTCTCAGGTCTGTGCAAATCTCTACTGTTTGCTAGAGTTTGCATCTTTCTGTGCTTTCATTTCAGCTGTTGCTTTTTCCTTTTCTGTTACTAGTGCCATCTGTTCATCTCTGGAAACTGGGTAGTTACAAAAGCCTGTAACTTTTTTTTTTTGTAGCTTGACAAAATATTATTGTGGGGTTCCTTCAACATATTGATAACCCTGTTCAAAATGTCTTTCACACATGCCATTTTTCTACAGCTTTAAACTGCTTTTGGAACATTCCCAGGATTCCTCTCCCTCACCCCCTACAATATTCTTTTTCATTTAAATGCCCTGGCATTGTGTTGCACCAGTTTTTAATTGCTGCTCCTTGATCTACTGTGCTTAGCTTCCTGCTCCCTATCTTCTTCTCTCTTCTTATTGCAATTGCATGGTACCTCTCCTTACCTAGGGAAAAACTACTTATTATACATCTTCCCTTTTAAGTTCACCTGCTTGTAAACAAGAATCTGATCTACTAACAGATTCTCATTGGTTGTATTTTACTTATGCATTTCTTTGCAATACTCGTAACATCTGATTTCATGTCTGTTTCTGCAGTCTGAATCTATATCCAACTTTGCTTCACCAGGGAGCCACAATCACACTCCATTTTTTTCTAGCCTTCTTATTATTTCCAGATGCAAACAATTGCCTTTTTTAGCCCATATTAAGCCAATGCAGTTTAGAAGTGGGATTGAAGTTTACAATCTTTTCTGTGCTTCCACAGGGGCCTGTAAAACTGTGGTCAGACACATCTCCGGTTACAGTTTTCTGTTCCCACAGTGTGTTGCTAATTGTTAGCCAGCACATTTGGACAGTAAAAGCCTTTTTATACACACCTGGGATTTCCCCTTATCTGATACCCTTCAATGTACTATCTCATATGTGAGTTTTCAACAGTTAGTGCTAGTGTTTTAAGAACCTTAATTAAATATCTGTGAAATCAGATTCAGAGAAGTCAACAAGACTTGAGTAAGATAAGGTGGTAAATCAATAGAGGGACTCTGCCAGACCAGGAAAATAAAAGTGTTTCAGTTACTTCCTTTCTTACTTTCAGCAGAAAATCTCCAGTACCAAGCATGTCTCCTTTATTCTGTCTTGTGTAAGCTGACACATAATTTAGGAGAACGGGGATGCAGGTTTTTGTGAGAAGCATGTGTAGAGCTTGCTGGGGGAAGCCCAGCAGTACATTTCTGTCTCAGGAACATATTTAATCTGGCTGCGTGCCATGGGCAGAGATGGACAGTGCAAGGGAAAGTCTCTGCTGAGTTGTCTCTCCTTGTGGGCTTTACTACGAGACCAGTGGCTCCTCCAATATCTAACTTCATATTCTTACCTTCCTTTTCTGTTCTGAGCAAGGGAAACCACTTTGTATTAAAATTGAAGACTGACAATAACCCTGTGAATTAAGAATTTCGAAACAAGCAAGTTTTGAGATTGCAACATTAACTTAATCAAATCCTGATGTAAGTGCAAGTCCTTGACATTTAATGCACAGAGTCTACTATTCAAAAGGCAACTGACAGATCCCTAGGTCCAGTAAAACACTCTGAACAGTTTTACACTAGTGGGTTGAGTTTGAATCTTGGTTATCTCTGAATCTTAGCTTCAGCTTCCAATCATTTGCTTTGTGTGTGGGGCCTCAATGTATTTATAATCCCAGAGGATGGAACTAAGTAACTTTGTGAACTAAATGTGCTAGATTCCTAGAATGATTTTCATCTTTTAGTTATTTAATAGCTCCTGACTGAACATTTCTGGATTTTTTTTATTCTTTACTTCTTGAAGTCTTCTTTGAAATGTGAATATTTGTGTGCTGTGATTTGCTACAGGACTCCACAGATGTTGCAGTATAACCAAATGCTGAGAGATATAGTTTCCCTGCTTTTCTCATCTGATTTGTTGACATGTACAAAAATCCAAGTAACCCTTCAACCTCATACTCGGTGTTTATGTTCATGTCATCATCCCAACTTTCTCATCATCGCTGTTTCCTCTGTTAATCTCTCATTCTCAATGTGGCTTTCATTTTTGCCTCTATATGTATGATTTTACATCAATGTGTAGAGTTCTGTATTAGCTGCACACACAGAGGCTGCCTGTTGCAGCCAGAGGTCACAGTGGCCTTTTGGAGCACCTCCTGCTTGGTCTCTGCAGTAAAGAGATGCCTCTAAAAGTGGGCTGGACTTGCTTTTCTGTGCAGGTTTCTGGATGAGGTGAACACATTTCCTCCAAAAAGTTATTTCACATGTAGAAGATACCACCACTGAAGAAGGTCTGGAAAAAATAAAGTTGTTTAGCCTCAAAGGAATAGTAGTGGATTTTACAAAGAAATAGAAATTACCACACAGCTGGACCATTAAGCTGAGGACTCAGTTTAAACACTTGAAAAATCCTTCATCATAACAAGTATAATGAAGCTTTGCCATGACTTCCCTAGGCAGTCTTAATCACTGATGTCTTTAAGAATAGGCTGTATGAGGGCAGGTGTAACTAATCCCAACTCAGGGTAAGGTGATCTGGGTTCCCACCCAAGCCATTTCTTCCATTTCTTGTGCAGATAGTCTCCTGCAGAGTAGTTCACCTGAAATCATGATCAGTACTCTCCTAAAAAGGGAGCACTTTCTGCCACTGCTGACATCTATATGAAACTGAGACCTTTATATAGAGACAGTTATATGAAAAGTTCTGCATTAAAGGCTGTAATTACTGCAGTGAACTTTTAGTATTTTTAGTGATGAGCTGTGATTAGTTTGATGTTCATGAATCATGCAGGTAAGCATTCAGACTTGCCACTTATTAAGAACACTAGCAATTTTTTCAGGAGAAATTATTTTAGAGTAATTAATAACAACCCCAGAGAGCTACCAAATCTCCAGAAATGAATGCTTGGAGGGAAAACAATTACAGAACTAATAGACATCAAAACATAAATCTCATGTGCCATGGCTGGATAGCAAGACTTGACTATCAATTTTTCCTGCTTGGAAATCAATTTTCTTTAAACACAGTCAGAAATTATTTTAATAATTTCAGTTTATTTCTGGAAGTGGCTTTTAATATGCATCTATGTACTTAAAGGGCCATGCAAAGTAGTTAGAGTTTGGCATTGTCTCAACAAAAATAATGTACTAATTCTACTATGCCTGTGTGAATTTGCATAAAACATCCTTTTAAAAAAAATCCATTATGTTCCTAAAAAAGGATAAGTGTGATTTGGAAAGTTCAGTAACTGAAGCAAGAGCCAGATGCTTTTTTCTTTGTAGTCAGGAGAAGTAGAGCACATAAGTGCCTGGTTTTTATTGGAGAAGTACAATAGCTCTATGGAAGTGCAAGTGTGCATGAATAAGTAAATCAGGTTGACACAAGTGCCTGATTTAATCTGCTCCATTTTC
Organism: Vidua macroura; assembly: GCF_024509145.1. Taxonomy (NCBI): domain Eukaryota; kingdom Metazoa; phylum Chordata; class Aves; order Passeriformes; family Viduidae; genus Vidua; species Vidua macroura. Next base: position 81,506,371 of record NC_071573.1, read on the forward strand.
ACTGTTTGTAGTAACTACATAGTCTCTTTAGACCTGATCCTCTTCATGTAGTGTCCCCAGCCCCCTTAGTTGCTCAAAATTAATTTTCAGACAGCTTCTTAGCACTTCCTTTTGTGTCAAGTCATCTACAGAAGCAGAAATGAAGCCATTCCATGAGAAATGTTCTGCAGTGCTGAACCTCATAATTAGGTATAGTAGCTGTGGGTTTCAGTTTAAATTCTTTTCACCTGAGTAAAACAGAGGTCATGAGACTGTTTTGGTAAACAATCACAAGATCACTTAGAGTTTATACATAATAGCTGACTTTCTAATGACATTTTGTTGGAAAAAAAAAAAAAACAGTAGAAGAGAAATTTTTGTGAAACAGTGATCAAGACCAAATCAAACTGTACTACAATATTTTTAGTTTAAGTGCATTTCTTGTGGTGATGGTTTCCCAAGGTTTTTTCTACTCACTAGTAGTTATAGTGAACTCAGTCAAAGTAACTGTGGCCTGGCTGATTTTATTTTGTTCCCCTGCCCCCCTCTTTTGAGTGTCACTAAAAAGGTTCAAAAATGAAGTCTAAGTGAAGGAAATAAACTGACATTTCTTGAGAAAAGCAAGAGCATTGTTGAGCAGGGCTCTCAGAGGAATGCACTGTTTCAGTTTGACACTGCTTGGGCTAGACCCCACTGTGAGACAGAGAGATAGTGTGCAGCACATTAATTTAGTGCATAGGCTCAGATTTTACCATATGTACCATTAGTATCAGCCCAGAGTAATGCAATCCACTGGTGCTTGATCTCAGGTTGGGTGAGGGGACACTCACTTTGCAATAAAAGAGGATGTTTTGAAGTATGATAGGGCAGTGCAATGTTGTGTTTCTTTATGGATAAGGCATGCACAAAACAAATCAGTTTTGAATAAAAAGCAAAATATACTGTAAAAACATCCTCTTTACCTTGAGGAAGCTTCCTTTCTGCCTTCAGACCTCTTGTCCCTTCACTCCATTTACCTCCACTACAGCTAAACTTGCAACTTCCCTTTAAGAACATCTCCTGTGTCTGCACTTTGTAGATTTATTGTTTCACCCTTATTGTGAAAGTTGTACCCACTGACAACTCTGGAAAGATTTATTTAGATTCTAAGTTAAGTGATGAAGATATTTGTAAAGAATGGTTACAAGATATGGTTTTCCCTGGTGTCCAGTCACAGCTTTTGCACCTCCTGTTCTTGAGAGGAGATTTAGTGGACCTCTGAATCAGGAGCCTCTACCAGTGAGACTTACTTGTGAATTTGGAGGTAAAGAAGATTCTGAGGCTGATGCCAGAGCAGGGGTCTCTGAAGGGTTTGAATCTCTCTGTGCCAGCACCACTGACACATATCAGTAGAGCTGAAAAATCAGGATTTTCTTTTAATTTCCCTTTCTCTTGGACTTTTTCAAACCAGCAAGTGGATCACACTTGCTTCTTGGCCTCACAGTTCACAGCTCCACAGGACTTTTTCTCTGCTAATCATGACTACACAGATTGTTTCCTGAAGCCACACCACTTGATGACACAGGGCAGGAATATGAAAAACAAGAAGGCTAGACATCCCAGAAATGCCAAAGGTGAAAATCCCTGCATAACATGACTGCTTTTTTTATGGCAATTTAGCTAGTGGAAATGAGGAGAAGAGCCAAAAAGCCTTTCACAAGTTAGGTTTTCACAGACCACGAACAAACAGTGAGTTCTTGGTCTGGAAACTGCAATAGAAACTGGCTCAGACAAATCAGCCCAGAGCAAGACCCAGTGGCTGTACTTTCCCTCATTTTCCCTCCCCATTTCACACACACACCTCAAAAGCCACCACCTCACTTAACACCTGACCACTGGTAAAAGGTGCAGCCTTAATTTAATTCATGGCCATACCCCCTAAATCATCAAAAGAAAGCTCTCAGACAGTCAAGTGGTTAAGATGTGGGTGGCTGCAGAAGCCTTGTGCAGGGGTGAAGCTCTGTGTACTGGCATTAGGAACTGTTGGAAAGAAAGCAGGCGTGGTTTTGATCCTTGCAGGTGAACCCATCCTAAATACACTTTGAACCTATTTTTGCTCTAGCCTGACCATGAATGTTTCCTCTGGAATCAAAATTTCTGACTGTTGCTCCCAGTCTGAGTTCTTGCTGTATTTCTTCATTTTCATTCCTCCTATATTTTGTCCCTGTCACCTTTCTCTTTTCTCTTACAATTTCTTGTAATCCCACCATTACAGTAAATATTTCTTCCTTGTTGTCCTTCCAGAAATGTGTTTTAGAGACAAAATACAATGCAATTTTTAAAGGTCCCTCCTTTCTGCTTTCCTGCTTGCTGTGTCACATATCTGACACCTCCAGTCTCCCAGCAGGTATGTTTAAGATCTTCATGTTTAATAAAACCAAAGAGTTTTTACCAGGTCTGAGGCAGTCATGTGAAACAGTGAGGCTTACAGCAGCTTTGTGGTGTGTACAGGGACTGATGGTGGTTGCTCTGGAAAACAATCTCCTTCTCTGCTGAGCACCTAAGGGTATTATTTCACAAAATGTACACCTACTTAAGAAATGTCAGCCTGTAGGGGAGCAGGTGGAAGCTAAAGCATGTTATGACTCTTTCCCTGCTCAGCTACTCTCTGGCTGGTGTATGGCTGGGCTTTGCAGCCACTCAGCTTACCATAAAGAGCATGTGGAGCAGCTTGAGTGTCTGGGGGAGGAATGCTCTTTCTTTGCTTTTACTGCCAAAGGGAGTGACAATATCTTCTGATTATGTTTATGCCAGTTAGTCCCCAGCTGTGAACTCAAGGTGGGCAGCAACCTCTCTGTGCCTGCTGATGACTCTGTTTCTCAGAAGTGTGTAGTGGGTGGGAAGGTTTCCAGAAAATAAAGGATTTGTCATTGGTACATCTCAGGTAACCTAGGATATACCTAGTGCCCTCATCAGTAGCTGTGAGCAGGAGTAACCAAGTTCAGGTCTGAAGAGACAGTCAAATTTCTGGAATGTTTCATGTCATATTGACTTAAACAAAGCTGTAATTCTGCATAAGAAAATAACAGAATAAGAAAATATCCCACAGATAAGGGGCAGGTCTGAAGGCAGGGTTGATTCCCCTGGGCTGCTGAGATGAGATGTACAGTTCCCAGTCTAGCTATCCAACTAACATAAAAAAGGCAATATCCTATCAGTCAATTTTGTTGGTGTTTATTAAAATGTGCAGTTGGTAAAAAATCCATAAACTGGGTCGTGCCCACCTAAGGCAGTTGTCTTCACAATTTTTTTTCTTTTAAATTTCTTAACCGGAGTTTATTGTCAGCGTTTTGTCAAATGGCTGATGGAAGTCTAATGTTCAAGTAACTATGCAGCAAAACTTTATTTCTTCACTACAAAACTCTATGCAAATGAGTGCTGAGAGAGCACTGCCTGCTTTGGAGTCAGAATAATCTTGCTGAAGCTCATGCAGCAGAAAACCAGCAAGCAAAATCATTGTAGGAAATCTATTGCTTGAAGAGTTAAGCCACAAGAAGAACTTCACATTGTGTGGGGAAGACTGGGTTAATATGGTAAGCATGCTTTGAGGACATTTCTTCCTTAAGGATATTAGCCTTACTTAAACATGAAAGGTAAAAACACTTCAGAATATGTATTTGCAACCATTATCTCAGTTAATTACCCATTCAAGTTGAAACATTTAAGGATAATCTCCATTTTGTAATTAGAGTTATTAATCTGTTCTTCAATTTTCCCTGCACAACTCATGGCTCCTAGATCACTTTGAACTCTTCCTAAGGCACAGGCAATTTAAAGATCTCTTCTATTTCCTTATGAGATTTGGTGCTATGTGGGGAAGTGTCTGTGTGTACACAAAGTTGGTGCTTTGCAGTTGGGTGAATGCATGCAATGATTACAGATCAACACTACTGTTAATAACACTAATGGAATCTGCACTGAAGGAAAAAAAATATTTCCATATAAACAAAAACTAGTAGAGCCTGGGGAAAGGTGGGCAACTGGCAGATGTATACCTAACATTTTCTGATCTCCTTTCCATACTGATTAAAGTGCTCAATACTTTTAGTGTCATGTGGAACTGGAGATATCTCTGCATTCCTCTTCCTCCATCAAAGATGCTTTTTTCATTTTGCATCTTCCACCAAAGGTGTCTTAAACTTGGTTGTTTGATTCCTTTTTCATAAGCCTGGATTCCTGCAATGTCTCATATCCAGTTGCCACCAAGAAACAGTTACTTTTATTGCATTGAAAATAACTACTCACTGTCAGTGTTATTAAGTAAAACACACTATAAGATGAGTATCACTCAGTAATGACCTTGCTGTCGTTTTGATGTTTTGCCATTCTCTGCAGAAGTTCTGGCTTTATCCTGTATTATTCCCCGTATCAGTTTGTATCAGGATGCAACGTGACAAGATGTCAGAGCTTTGCTCCCTACCAGCCAGCTCCACCACTGAATGCTAATAACAGCACTGGGAAGTGACTTGTGGAAGAAGGGCTTGTGTTCTGCCTGCATTGCTGCAGGCATCTTTAAAGTTACCGTTTTTATGCTATTGCTGAGGAAGTGATGAATTTCAGATGCAAAGGATATTTTACAGAGCACTGCTACTGAAGTGTGCTATGAGGTATTTGTGACTCTTTTGATTGCCTTAGGACTATGTCTAATATCATAAGTCACTAATTCAAGTGCAGAATGTTCTAATGGCATATTAACATTAATGAGAAAATGCTAGGAAATCTGAAGACAGCCTGAGCACACCAGTAATTCTCCTACTTGAAATTTTGATGAAGTAATGGCTAACTGAGCATTGAAAGGTTAGCACCATTGAGACAGTAAAATTCTCTTTCAAGGAGTAAATGCTTTGATTTATTGGACTCTTTCTGTAATTTGGATATATTTTCTTTCAGTAAGTAGATCCTATTTATTCACTCTTACTGTTTTAAATCTGTCCTTATTTTTATCTACCTCTGTATTCTTCTAGCATGTTGAGCAAGTCTGTGCAGTAAAATAGAGAACAACCCCCAAGCTCATTGTTTGAAAATTATTTAAACACAATTACTGGAGTTGTTACAGGCTGTTTGTCAAAGAAGATATTCAAACTCTCACCTGGGACGTCAAATCTGGAAGACTCATGCTGGTTTTATTCTTCAATTAGATCACGTTGCCATTCAATGCAACTGTGGTATGCAGCATCTCAGTTTTTACAGCTCAGTTGTGTTCACTAATTAGAACATTTCTTCTCATTTATGTGAATTTTTTCTGATCATGATGTTGTCAAGATTATTTCAATATCATATATTTTAAATTTAGACCTAGGTCTATATTTTAAATAACCTCTTTAGTAAAAGGGAAGTTCTTTAATTTTTTTTTTTTTTCAAATAAGGGATAGGCTTTCTTCTACCACCTGGTTCTTCCCAAGACCTAAAACCTTTCCATCTGAAGACACACCAGCAGTGAGAGGCCATGGCACAGGAAGACATCCAATTAAAGGTGAAGAGGGGCTCCATTTTGGAGTTTGGATGGCTCTGAAATGGATGTTTTCTAGAGTTGTAGAACATCATAGCAAATTAAACTCATCAGGCAAAACAAACACATTAAAAATGTATCCTTTGTAGAGTGTCAGTTGATCGGTTTGAAAAACAACTGAATTTCTGAAATTTTTAAAGCACTTGTGTGGGTCTTGGTCCATATTTTGAATGCTTCCCATGTGGCCTGGTGTTCCCTGTGGATTGGGTTCCCATTTCAGAAGATCATGTTTAAGGAAGCCTGCAAGGGCTAATTAGGTGTTACAATAACTGCTAGGTGGGGTGCATGTGGGTAACTGCTGAAGGAATACAGAAGGGCTACTCAACCTATAGCAAGCAGCTTTGTTTGGGTGGATTAGCAACTCTTTTTCTTGGTTTTAAATCCTTGTGCTTCTGGACTCCTTGACTCTGAAAGGAATAGGAGTAGGTCAGGTGTTCTTATAGGGCAGGACACTCCTTTGGGCAGTGCAAAAGCAGCCTAATCTTTCTTACCTGAACTGAATGAGCCCTCAAAGGTAGAGTGTAAGTTAACAGCTCATCTTAGAGTTCCAGAGTTACTATAAGGTAAACAATAACTGTTTTTCTTTTTGTTTATTTATTGTTTTGTTTTAGTTTCTAAACTGCAAAAGGTTCCACGGCAAAGGAAGAGCAGCTGAGCTGCTTATCAAAGCAGTCTGGGCTATGACAAAACTTTGAGCCTATCAAGTGCAGCTGGGATGGTGTCTGGGCCAGGCTGCTGCTGTACAGTACATGTGCATGGGTAGGGGACTCTGCATCACCATTTCAGCCCACATTCAGCACAAAACCCTCTGAAAACTTGAACACACAGTGCTCTGTGTTGATACTTGAAAAACTTTACCTGTTGTGTCAAAAATGCTTCGTGGTAACGAAAAACCCCATCAGGACTCACTGCAAGTTGCCAGCAGAAAGCAAGAATTTGTTTGCCACCATGACTGCTGGCTGAACAGACTTAGCGAAACTGTGAGTCAAGTAGAGACCATGACTTTTGAAGAATTAGATTTTCTCTGGAATTTTCAAAAGTTAGTAATTTCAGAAATGTTTGTGGGTATTTATTTAAGTAGACTCACCTGTTGCATCCGTCTGCATCTGGGTGCATACTTTTAAAACACAATTTAGAGGGTAGAAATCCAGGTCAGAGTTGTCATCTGCATAAAACACTTCATTTGGCCTGTGGAAAAAACCACACAGCATTTTTGTTTAGTCATCAGCTTTTATTGTGGTGCAGAAACTCTGTTTGCTCTGCCTTCCCAGGTCTGCTGGTGACAGTGGGCTTTGGTGCCCGAGAGTCTGGGACATCAGGCAGTGACCTTGGTGTGAAACACTTCTTATTGAGATGTGTTTGTTTGTTTATTATGTTGGGGTTCTTTTCTGAAGAAGAGTAATAATTGTCTATTAAATATCCAGCAACCATACCTGGCTTTTTTTTTTTTTTTTTTTTTGACTTTTAAACAAGAAAAGTAATATTTGTGCAGGGGAAAAAAACAGTCATCCCCAGTCCTCCATGTTATTCCTTATTACTGTCAGACTGCCTATAATTTTGGTTGTTTAGGATTTTAAACTTTAAAAAATGAGTTATGTAAAACTTTGTCTTTTTTTGAAGATACATGAGAAGAAATAAACATACTTAGTATTTTATTGCTTGCTGGAATCAAATATCTGCAATCATAATATGGGAACATGCTCTATAAAGAGCCCATTTGAACAGAAATAAATTTCTATTTAAAAACAGTGCCACCATTCATTTGTAAGAAAAGTTTTAGTCTCATTAGAAAAGATTTTTGTCTAACCAGAATGCTGAATTCCTCTAAGGTAAACATAGTTTATGATGACATAACAGAAAAATTTTGCCTGTAGAAATTCATGGCATTGCAAGTATACACAAAGGAATATTTTACTAAAGTACTTTCCTTCTCATGGAGGAATGAAAAAACCATTACAATTTTGTCACTTAAGAAAGAAATAGATCATCCCACTCAGACCCTGTAGTACAAAAACTGGTAAAAATTTATAGTGCAGACCTGAAATTATAAAGTTGGAAAAAATCTCCACAGTATAGAGGCAGACAGATTAGAAATAAAAATTCTCTTTTGCCTGTATAAGCTACAAAAACCCCTCTTTGTATAGCTTTAAAAACATATGGGAAAGAAAAATGGCTTCCTAATTTTGTTTTTTTTTATGGCATATCTAAGTTAGTTTGATCTGTAGCTAATTCTTTTCAAAGCATTGACAAAGATGTGGGTGTTTTTGTTGAAAGACATTTGTAACATCACTATTTGATGGGGATTAGTGAATCAGAAAAAGCTTTTCAGCATGGTCTGTTCAGTATCAACCTGAGATCATTAAAGAATCTTCCTGTACATGCACCACCCCAGTTCCCCATAAACCAAAGCATAATGAGGTGAAATGTTTGTCTCTACATATTTATTTACCGCTCTTGGATGGTTCAGAAAAAGGCCCCAAAGATGTTTTTCCTGGTCTGAGAGGGTAGCTTTATTGTCCTCTATTGGAAAGTTCATGTTGGTCCAGGAAGTAGGATTTGGACTTCATTTTGTTAGAAAAACATGTTTTACTGCATTCTGAGTAATTTCCGTTGGCGACGATTATGCTTTTGAAAGAGGGGTAAATAATGTTGTGTGGAGCTTCAGCACCTCTCATGGGAAACCTATCTCTTTTCATTAACTTATGAAAACATAAAACCAGGAAATGTGGCTATTGTTTATGTGTGAATTGTTGAGCTGTTGAGGGTACAGATGTCAGCTGTAGCTCTTTACATCTCTCAGCTTATCTCCATTGATTTATACTGATCCATCACCACGCTTTGGCCACTGAAGCACTGAGAAGGAGTTTGAGGTATCAAACAAAACTACTCTGTATCAAAACAGCTATCAGCAGATTAAAGAGAGAGTAAATCCAGAGAGGAGAAATGGGTTGAGCAATGCAGACTATGAGAGGCTCTGTTGTGCTCTCTCTGAGACCTCTGGCTCCCACAGAAGAGCAATGGGAGCAGGGAGGACAACTCAGCCTGTACTGGGATGGTGCTTCCACATGAGTTACAGATGCATTGCTTTTACATGTTTGGCACTGTTATCACTTTTTGTACTTCTCACCTTATGTTTACAATTGCACACATATCCTCGCGCTATGTAAGGTGGTTTGTGCTACTCTGAGGATTCCTATTCCTCTATGGAAGGAAACAAATTAGAGAGGAAATGTTTGCTGAAATGTTTAACAATGGCAGGAATGAGTGTGAGATGCTCCATCCCTGGAAGTGGTCAGGGCCAGGTTGGATGGGGCTTCGAGCGACTTGGTCTAGCAGAAGGTGTCCCTGCCCACAGCAGAGGGTTTGGAAGTAGATTATCTTTAAGATCCCTTCCAACCCAATCTGTTCTATGATTCTATGCTTGCATGTGGGCCTTGACACTATACATGTCCTGCACACCATGGAAAATATTTTTTTTTTTATTGGAAAGCAGGAATTGGCAGAAAATTACAAGCACCCAAACCCAGGGCTATAAGTTTTAGACTGGTTAGCTGCTGTGAGTCATTAGTAGCTGCTGCTGATTTTTTGTTCCTGGACTATTACATTCTTTTCAAGACAATGATTGAGACTGACAATGGAATAAATTTTTCTTCCTTATTAGAAAATGTTTAAGTTTAGAAGATTATGAGGCTACTTGGAAAGTTGCATCTGTGTGATGCTTTTGGCATCACCATTTTTTGCTTGTGGTGGATGATGACGGTTGCTCCAGTGGAAAAATGTCACGTGATACTTGTCTGTGTCTTCTGCACTGTAGGGATCTTGTCTTTTTTTTGCTTGACCACAGATGAACAGATATATGGTTGGAGCTATCTGCTGAGTTTTGTATGCATGTATGCATACTTTGAAATAAATCAAGTGAACAAGGAACAATAGCTCTCTGAAGCCGTGTTTTCCTTGGCTATGCAGTCAGTGCCTGGAATGCAGTTTAAGCCAAGTATCTGCAGGGATGTCCCTGAATGCAAAATATGGGCTACCCAGACACCCTTGTTGCTGCGTCTGTTCACAAGGCTGTGGACAAGCCATCTGAATCCTTTTGGCACATTGATGTCTAGTGGGCTTGCAGAACTGTGTTTATTAACAAATGTACCACTAGATGGTTTTTGAGACTGTTGAGTCTTAAGATACAAAAGTGCCTTGCCCAGCAGATATTGGAGCCTCACTCACTATGTTCTGAAATTGAACCTGTGACACCAAAAAAATTGTTATACAGGGAAAAAATAAGAAAAGAACCCTACATGCTGAAGGGTCTCTCTTGGACTTGATGGACCTGACGTGCTCTCTAGCAATTCCTGCCATGCTAGGTGAAACTTTTCTCAAAAGTTCTTCTCTCTCCTGTCTGTTAAAATGGATGTGGTACTTAAGGTGTTTGTCAGTTTTCAGCAGGCAGACAGGGCAGGGAGACAGGTGGCATCATTGCAAACATTCTGGGAGATCTCCCCTCTTACAGGGTACTGGCCTAGCTAGGTAACAGTGAGCATCTGAGTCACTGTAGCTATTCAAATGCATTCTAGAATCTCATGGCAAACATAAGGTAGCACCATGTATCTAATGAAAGAGTTTTTTAGTATAGATTGCACAACTTTCTTCAGAATGCCAGAAAATCCCTGAGTGTGCAGTGATGCAAATTACGTGTCTCAGATCTGTTATTTTATTGGGGGCAAAAATAGGAAAAGAAGGTGAGTAAGGAAACAAAAGCATGTGCTCAGTACTACTGGCATAGACCAGAAAGCAGCACTGAGGAGAGCATCCCAATTCTGCAGGAATTGCTGGGTGTAATTCTTGTTGCCACAGATGGCATCTTTACAGCACTGACTTCAGTGGGACCTTTGGTGATTACAACACATCAAGATTTCACTGTTTGTTCTTGCTCTGGCCCACACCCACTTGAAAGTTAAATATATAAACACTCAGATAAAGCCACTAATTTCAACAGTTCTATCCATGTGTGTAACCTTAGATGTGTGCTGAGCTGGGATTGCCTCTCCCATGGCACCCACTGTGCTGCTCTGTTTGCTACTGAACTACAGAAAATAACCTGTTCACAGGTTTCTGGAATGTCAGTGCAGTTGTTTAGATGAGTGTTCAGATGAAATAATTTCATCTAAAGCCAAAACCAGATATTACTGAGGATAAAATGGATGATCCCAGAATCCACTCTTTGGGGCTGAACTTTATTGGGATAGATTCTGAAGACTGTCTTATCTTCATGAAAGAGTTGTTTGAATTTAGGTTGTTTGAGAAAGTTTATTTAGTATCCTATCCACTAATGTATCCTATCCACTGTGTTGATACTGCAAATAGAATGAAGGACTTCTCTGGCAGATTTTGTAGTATAAACTGGTTTTTGAACTCAAGGAAACAAGTCATGCTGGTCAGATGGAGCTGACCTGAGACATGAATGAAATTTATTCAATTGATACTGAATTTAATTCCTTGCTCTACTCTCTGGTTTCCTATGGGAATTTGAGGTATGCTTTAAACCTGACTATTTCACCTGTACCCAAGATGGGGATTGCAGTGCTGTGGTTCCTCTGGAACTAGAAACAAATTCCATTTACCCTCAGCATTGTTGGTGCTTATGCCTATTTTTTCAGAATGGGGATTTCTTCTCTCAGGGATCTTGTAATGGAACATAGATTACCAGTAGTAAGTAGCACAGATACAACAAAACCAATTGCCATACAACTTTGAAGACGGTTAAATTTGTGCATTTTGTGCATTTAGCTCAGATGGGTGAAACCACTGTGTGATAAGAAGAGCTCTGATTTATTGAGAAGGCCTGATGGATAGTCTTTACCTTTGCCTTTTCTTTCCAGATAACTCTTTCAGGGGAAAAATTGTCCAGAGTTTGTCTGTCAGCTGTTTTGCTTTTCTCCTCTTACTCTTGTGAGCTCTTGCAATCCCATTTGTCTGTCCATGCTCGATTCAGGCCATGATGGATGAATTGTTTGAGCATGATGGTGGAGTTGAGAAAAGTCAAGACTCAGACCAAAGTCCAGGGGAGTTTTTGTTTACAATCCTTTTGGGCATATTTCTTATTATTTTTAATGAACTACATAAAATCCAAATTACACTAGGAAATATGAAGAAGAGGAAGAAATAAGGAGGGAAATGATTTGAGTGTGGGCAGCTTAAAGGAGTTAAGATGGTGTTCATCTTAAGACGAAAGTTTCATTTTTTTCTAGCTTGCTTATGAGACTTTTTTGTGATGTTGTTATCATATGCATTCAGTATTTTTTAAAAAAAAGGGAGCTGTGAGCTCAACAGAATTTCCCCATGGTCATTGCCACTAGCTCTTATTTGTTTGGTTTCAGAAAGGGAGTCAAGCATTGTTTAATCAAAGGACAAAAATCCAAATTTATCTTTAATCCTTCATATTGTTCATATTGTCTCACTCTGTGCATGCTGCCAATAGGAAGGGAGGCTATGTTAGCTGCAGAGTAAAGAGATGTTGTATTTGTTGGCAAAGCAAATTCCTAATTATTTTCTTTGTTCTGTTTTGGTATTCTGTTTCTGAGGTAAGCTCCAGAGAGATTTCTTGGAATTTTATAGACTCTTGGCCTAGAGTAAACGGATGTCTTGAGATTTCCAGCTCACCACTTGGATGAGAGCATACAGGTCTGCATGTCAACAGAAAGACCTGTCTCTTATCTGTTGTGCTGCAGAAGATTTATTGCCTTGGAAAAATGAGATGCTTTCTAGCCAGTTCTCCTGGAATAGTGGCATTCTTAAGCTTTCTTGTTGGCACCAGCCAAGCAAATGCCAGGAAACTCATAGTATTCTTTGAGGCACAGAGCTTTTGCTCTGAATTTCCTGTAGAAATTCTTTAAAGTAACACCCTCCCTCTGATTTTACTGCTCTGAAAATTTAACTTTGTGTAGCAGGCTGGGTATCTTCAAATAAATGATTAAAGAAAATCTTTTGCTGTTTCTAAGGTGAAGTTTATTAGTTTGGTTTTTAATTTTTTTTTAGGTAGTTTTGCTATTAAATTAGGACTCCACTATAACTATGAATGGTATAAAAAGTGCATAATTTTCAAACAGCATTTTTCAGCCCTTCTCTTTACTTTGAATTATGCTTCTCCTACAACTCTAAGACCAATGTCCAGCTTGTTAAAATATATGAATTTTGATAAACCGTATATTTAGTTTTTCCATACACTGTACTTTAAAAAGCTTGGAATAAATAAAGCCAAGGATGTGGTCCCAAGATATACAATAAACTGCAATTTTTTTTCTGTATAACCATATAAATGCCTTTTTCTCCCAGTCTCACAGTCATGTGAGCTTTTCAGAACATTATTTTGAGCTTTTCAGAACATTCTATTTACTGCAAATGATCAAGAGATGTGTATTGTGAAATGTTGGAATGATGGGGATTTTTTTAATGTATATTTTTCTTTAAGGACTAAATATCCTTTCTGAAGAGGCTTTTAAGCACTTGATCTTTCCCACAGTTATTCTTTGCTTTTGCTCCTGGAATGCTGACAGAAAAAGGACCATGAACTACAAAATGCATTTTCACTTCCTGAATTTCATTGTTTAGTGGACTTAGAGTGGAACACTTGCTATGTGTTCCAGCTCTGAAAGCTTTTTATGTCTGTGTCTAATTCTAAGCATATATATGCCCTCATATTGCTGTGTTGCAATGTTCTTAGGCAGCGTGTTAGCTTTTCAAAACATATGAAGAATATCTAGCATGTTTAACAATAAAAAATGCAAACAGAGAACATTCAGGATTCTTCCCCAAAAACTGTGAAGCTTTCAGTGGGCACCATCAAAGGTTTGGGGAGTGATGAGAGATGAGGATGTGTCAGCAGATTCCCCCTCTTCCACTGAAGCTGCATTTCTTCTGGGACTTTCAGGCTCATTCTCCCCTAAGCTGTGCCACAGCTATATCTGCGTCACCCCTGTCCCCATCTGGACTTGGATTTCCTTGGCTAACCAGGATATCTGGTCAGGATATAAGTCTGTAGCCCCATAGCTACAGAACAACCTGTGGCAGCAGTGTCTTGGCTGAGCCCACTGCAGCCCCATCCTGGCCCTGCAGTTTGTAGTGGATCTGCTCTTGGCCCTCCTGGTGGAAATGTGACTGGGACCTACTGCTCCTTTCTTGAGTCATTGTGCCACCTAGATAGGAGCTCTTCAACACGTGATTAATTCTGCTATAAGAGGTTGCAACTGCTCATAGCAATTTTTCCTTTTGAAATTGAGGGGTTATTTAACATCTGACATTTGTTCAGTGTGTAACTGAGATTCTGTTACAAAATGCCAAAGCGTGCATGTGTCCTCTGGGGCTCATGCCCAAATCCTTGGTGGTAAGGTGTGTGGGTTACTGACTTGTTGCTACATCACTGAGTCACCTTAGGAGCCCTCCAAAACAAGGAGCCCAGAAATTGACAGGTTAATATTGTTTTTTTCTTTAGTTCCCCTACAGAGATCAAAATGGGAAATACTGTGGTACCCTCAGAAGACTGATTTGATTTTTGACTTTAGTTATTGGTAAGGCTGGATTTTGCAGAGTAGATTACTACTCCCTCTCCCCGAGAGAGATATAATGAAATTCCATTGGTTGTAACATGTGATTTATCCTCCAGGCATAATTAGGACCAGAGATGATCTGAGTTTCAATAGTAAAAATCTCTCTTTTCTGAAGGCATCAACTGTGAGCTACCCTGCAGTCACCCAGCAGAGAAAAGCCTCTTAGGATGCAGAAAGGGAAGAAACAGACAGAAAGAGGAGAAGGAAAAAAGAGAGACCTTCTCAGTAGTATTTCAGTCCAAATTTCTCTCCCCTCCACCATATCAGGCTGTTGTTAATTAATGATTTGTTGGGAAATACTGCATTCCCATAGGCCCTGTGTCAGCATCATCTTTGTCCCTTGTCATTTTCTAGTAGCTGCTTTCGAGGTTTCTCCAGTTGTTGCTTGCCTTTCAATTTTATAGATGAGAGAGCTGCAACCTGAAACAGTAGATATTTTCCTCTTCACATCTCTTGCTCTCCTGTGTGGAACTCTGTTCCTCCTAATGTACGTCATAATAGGAAGGAGCCCTCCTGCAGGTATTGAAGGCCCTGCCAATGACATTTGTCATCCCCAGGGAAGTGCTGCCCAGCCCTGTGCATCCTAACAGATTTTGGGGAGAAAATATATTCAAGCAAAAGGTCAAGAAGGAGCAGCTGCAGCAGGCTGATAGCCAGCTGTGATAAGAGATCAAACTCAGCTGAACAAATGCCAACATCTAAACAATGTGGAAGCAGCAGTTCATGGTAAGTCATGTAAAGTAGCAGGGAACTCCTTCTGTCCTGAAAGTTCACTTGATCTTGACACTAGTCTTTAATTCTTTTCCCAAAATTGTCAAGTTTCAGGTCTGTCATTTTCTGTAACAAACATATGCTCTTCAGAGCTGATTCCAAGGAACAGAAAGGTAAAATTACTGTGTCAAGAGGGGACTTGAGAATCACATGAAAGAAAAATCAAACCAACAACCAAGGAACCTCCAAGCTGATGATCCCAGTGAAAAAGCAGCTCTAAGTTGTGCCAAAGTTTACTGTAGAGTTGTAAATTTGAAATGTACCTTGAAATCTCCTTGCTTCTTCTGCTTGGAACATGGCCACTATATTTGCTTTGGAAACTTTCCTTTCCTTTAAAACTGTTTTCAAAAAGTGACCATATAGAATCACAGCTTTTATAAAGTGCTATGGAAACGGAAACTTCAGTGCTGTTTTGCCTTCACAATGCTTGCCTTTTCTTGTTACTCCCACAGAAATACTCAAAGCTAAAAATTCAAAACAGAGCTTATTGTTATAAGATAATGTATATAATTTCTACTATCTGTGCTTTTTCCTCAAATATCTCAAACAGCTGGCTAAAGACTGGCTAGCAAGCTTAGAGTTGTGGATGTAACTGCACTGTTTCTGGCTGCACAGCTTCTGAGAGGCAGGAGCCCAGTCTTAATCTGTGTCCCCAAGGAGTCTTTTGGCCATGTGCACATTTTTTATGTGATTCTTCTTTACTGGGTATGTAAGAATTGACTATTATTTTATTCAGTGAAATTTGCTTGGTTTTAATAATCTCATTTCACATTAAAACAGCTTCAGAATGAATGAACTGGTGCCTCAAGCCAGAGCTGAGGTGAAACTGGAAACCTCCTGAAGAGCAGACAGCAGTACAGTTTAACACCTAATGGTGACAAGTAAGGAGTATTTGGTTTCACAAGGTTTTTTCCCCCCATTTTTTCCTACTTATGTGTATATGAGCAGGTAAGGGGAGTCCTGCAGTAGAGGTTGGGGCATTGTCCTTTGATCATTTGACTACCAGCATGCTGTCAGGCATGATTTTGGTCACTAGTAACCAACATGTGTCTCAGTAGTGCTCTGACATGATCCAGGCATGTTATGGCCCAGAATTATTCCTGATAAACAATTTGGACAGGAATACTCTTGTGGGAGAAAAGAGAGGCAGATGGGGTATGGGAGGGGGATGCAAAGTGTGGTGTAAAATCTGAGTCAGAAAATCTAACTTCGTTGTAGCCTTTGATTACCAGGTTTATGTAAAAACATTTTGTTGGCTTTAGTAAGGGACAGGTCTGACTCTTAGCTGCATCTTCACTTAAAGCGACTTCATCAATCAACTCTGTTATTTGCAACCACTTTACTTTCTTTTCATCATTTTCACAGCTCTAGTTTCTTTCCATGACCTCCTTTCCTTGAATTGCTGTGCAGTGTTTGCCTCCATCTCCTTGGCTGTAACTGCATCACTAGACAGCAATCAGCTGGTTTACAAAACTTGTAGAGACCTGCAGTGAGGGCTGGTCCCCTTCTCAGCAGCCATGGCAAACTGTTAGCATCAGCAACAGCTTGTTAGTCAAGACTTACCAAAAAGGAAACTGGGCTGTTTCTGTAAACCAGGGTAGTCACAGAGACCAAGAAGTTTCACCATCTCTCTCTTAGGGCATGATGGTCAACTTCTGTTGACATCAATGGAAAGATTCTTCTTTTTGAAAGAACCACTGAACTGGACCATTACTCAGAAGGAAAAGTCACAGTTATTAAGTCACCCACGCCTTTTCTTATGTTTTCCTTGGAAATCAGAACTCTCAGACCTTCTGAGAGCAATCGTGTCTTAGGCTGATGGACAGACAGTGTCTGGTTGTTTGGTACACCCTTGGTCTGCTACTCTTGTTGCTTAATTCTAGACTGTGTTGGTGCATTCATGACAGAGTGCTAGCAAAGAAGTTGCACAGTTTTCATATGGCAGGTCCAGTATGCAGTGTTGTTTGCACTTGGGACACATGCAGATGTAATTTGGAGATAGTTACAAAATTACTAATTCTTTTCCAAAGACAAAGTTTCTTCTGAGGTGGCAACTGTGATCTGCTACCCACCTCCATCTCTAGCAACTAGTTTTCAAGTGCTAATCTGTTTTGCTGGATGCCATCCAGGCGTGACAGTTGTGGTGAGAACTGAGTCAGAATCTCTGGTGGCTCCAAATTGTCATCAGATGTGTCAGAGCTATACCACAATATCCCTCACTTCTCAGAATAAGCTTATGATGATCTCTTTAAGGGTCACGTCCCTGTTTGAATTGCAGCAGTCCACTCCACGTTTTGTAACTTTAGATCTCAAGCTAGATTTCCATTATTTTCCCACAAGTCAGCAGGAGGAAAGAATGTGATACTGAGAATTATACTGTTGAAATGTTTTGTGTCTTAGTTGTGTGAATTTCCATCAACTTAACTGAGATGTGGGAGAGGTGATTGGTAAAAGCTGTTAAAATGCAAAGATAAGATGAGCTGTAACCCCCTGTGAGTCACTGAGCAGCAGGGTCAGCAGCAGAGCTCTGTTTTTCCAGCCAGTTTAATTAAACAACATAAACCATCTCAGTTCCCTTACTTCATCCCAAAGCTTTTGCTATAAAATCGGACAGCCAAGGCTTCCCAGAAACAGATATTTCCTATTTACTAGTGCTCTGTTAGGAAAAAGACCATAACAGATTTATACTGAAGACAGAAATGTTATGGTGCAATTTGAAAAGCCTGACTGTGCCTTACCCTTTTCTACTCAGCTAGAATGTGCTGGCCTCCTCTAAGGGCTGTGGGGTCCTGCTGAGGAGCCACTTGTTACTCTCCATGCCCAAATGATCCCCACTTGGAGTCTGTGACCTCCAAAGGATTTTGAAAGGTAAAAAGGGATGAGAACTTCTGGAGTCTACAGCTCCCTTTGGAAAAGAGTCACTTCTCCACTGGGGGGAAAAGGGTCTTCTGAGTTATTGTTGAACAGCAGTTGCATAGGAAGAGATTTGCTTGCACAGCTCTTTTCACTGGGCTGTGCTCTTCCTCAGCTTGCAGTGTATTTGGTGGGTTTCAGCTCCTTGGATGAAGTGGAATAACAAATGGAGTTTGCAGTCTGTCACAAAAAGGTTCTTCCTAAACAGCTTCTTTCTTGTCTTAGGGAAAAATAATTAAAAAAAAAAAAAAAAAAAAAAAAAAAAAGAAGAAAAGAAAAGAAAAAAACAATTTCTTTTTCTCAACTTCAGTTGAATTGGCACCTACCCTTTGGGCATTCAATGTATTGGGGTTTCCAGTGGTTGCCTTCATATTTTTATTAATTTCACAGCTCCCTCCTTTCTTTTAAGTTTTAAGCAACCAGGTTCTCCTCCTAAGGACGTGACTGCAGGGGGTTTTGAACTTGAAAAAGCAAAGATCTATGATGAATCACTACAGTCTTTCGAAAATGAGACATCAGTGGGAGCTTTTGATTTTGGCAAGTTTTTAAAATTAGATATTTTTTCATCAGTAACCCAGATGCTATCCTTAATCTAACTGCTTTGGGATGTTCAGTGAGCCAGTCTCTCCTGTCTGAGAACCAGGACTGAGCATTTTTTATAGTGAATTCTCTCCCAAGGGCCTATGTCATGGGACAATTTTGAAATTGCAATTGAATTTAGTGTAACAGCAGAATTTCTGCTGAGAGTGTTTTTACTCTGGGTTGAGGGTATCCTCACTGTATTGCCTTGGTTCAGTTTCCCAGTGAAAATCAAAGTCAGGCATGTCTCTTTATTTTAAAATATGTATCTGAATTTGTTTAGGGAGTGTTCACCTACTTTGATAGTACCTTCCTCAGCTTTTAAAAATAGGTAAGCATTTCTGCACCATGATAAATTACAGCAGTGTAATAATAATAATTTAAGGTGATGGAAAATCCTAGGAGATTGCTACTGTCACGTATTTGGAATGAGATGGAATCTATTTTCTTGCCAGACTTGTGTTTAGCAGTATCAGATAAAATCAAAAGAATACAGATGTGGCTGTTGAAGATGTGCCAGGAAGATGAGTGGTTGGATGGGTGCTTGATGCAATGGACATGGGAAAATCCATGGCAATTAATTTGACCAAGATCTGAGCAGCCTTTTCCCCCATATCATGGCAGGAGCGATGACAACATCAATACGCCAAAGAGTTCCTTGTTCTTTTTTTTTTTTTTTTTTTTTTTTTTTTTTTAAGTAGTTACAAGAAGAAGTAATAATAACAAAATGCAGTACATGTATGAACTAGAGAATATGTGTGTGTGCACCAATACATATGCACAAGTTAAGGTGACAGATTAGCTAGCAATTCTATGGCAAATGTAGGTCAGTGTCCAGAAGCCTTGGTCTGTGAGTCCTCCTGAGAGAATCTTCTGTTCTGAATCACCAGCCAGGCCTTTTGCTTCAGCAGGGTTTGTCAGCTCTCTCAGCTGGTGCTCCATGTCAGGTCTTGATCATCTATTTGTGATAACAGAGGTGGAAATGCCAGAAGGCACAGATTAACTCCTCAGAAGCAAGCATTCTATTTCTGTATAAATATCCCTTGCAATAAAGGGAAAAGGAGGAGAAAACACAGCAAATCTATTATACAGTATCAGCAAAACTGTTGCTAAATAGAATGTTTTTGTGAGCAGTCAGCAGATGCTGAGGCTCAGATATTAGCTTAGTGACTGTGTAACAAATTACAATCAGAAGACTCAGTTCACTTTCACCATCTTGTGCTTGTTTTAATAGCAAATAAAGATCTAGTTTTCATGGGGGTGTTTTAGGGGTATTTTTGTTTGTTCTGAGGTTGGCTTTTTTCAGTGAAAATTCATATTCCCTTCTGGCATTCACCAGACTGCAATTTAAGCCAACAACAGAGAGCTTTACAAAGACCTCATTATCTTTTTCTCATTTATTGGTGTGACTTTGCCCTCTCTATACACAGATAAGTTCCTTAAATCTCTTTGCAGGCTCTTGTGTTTCCAAGGGCGGCAGCTTAGTCAATGTAACATATAGCTAGTCTAAATTTTACAATAAATACCTTTTTAGGATTCCTTTCTTACTACCCAATGTAATTTTGGGGCTCTGTGGATTTGTGTCACAGTCCTAACTAATAAATTCAAAAAGTGATGGTTGTGCCCAAGGTCCAATGAATTCCTGTTGTCCAATTCATGTTAAAGCAAGTTAGTAGAAAAAAACTTCCATTGGGCCCAGCTGAATAAGACCAAGCCCCACACCTTTGACAGAACTCATATGGCTTGAAGAGCAGTGAATAAAATTATAATTTGCATTTGCTTCCAAAGCTGGAAAAGGTAAGCATACTCTCTGCAGCTACTAAATGGAGCTTATGCCTGAATTGTTTCTGGTTTGAGCTGTCAAGGGAGAGCATAGCACACTGGCTACACATGGATCTAGTCATTGTCTGCAATAATCAAGATAGAAAAGATTTTACTCTTTTAAATAATTACACTTCTCTCCAGACATCTAAAAGAGATAAAATCAGGGAGAATTTTTCATTATTATCCCACTACCTTTTATCCTTTGTAGCTCTAATTTTAAGACAACAGCTCTTTCTGATGCAGGGTCTGTGTACCACTGCTGTCAGCTGAGAGATGCTCTTATTGAGCAGAGCTTTTACTGTGCTCTGGGTTATCTTCTATTTTAAAATGCTCTGGACTGGTGGCATTTGTGGCAAACTAAAGCAACCTGCAGAATCCAACCTACAAAGAATAAGTAGAAGTTGCCTCAGCCCACAGAGGTCTGAAGTAGATCATACTTCTATATATTGTGTGCCCTGCCCATGTATTTCATGTTAATAGAAACATTTATTAGCATGGTAAGATGAGTTGAATTGAATAAGTTTGGAGGTTCAACTTGCTGTTTTCACTTACAAGACACAACCAAATGGGAAACATTCTGCTAATTTTGCTGACACCAAGTTGGCTGGTGCAGTATGCTGGAGGGAAGGGATGGCATCCAGAGGGACCCGATGGCCTTGAGAGGTGGGCCCGTGTGAACCTCATTAAGGTAAACAGGGCAAAGTGCAAGATCCTGCACCTGGATTGGGTAATCCCCCATATCAATATGGACTAGGGGTGATCAAACTGAGAGCAGCCCTGATGAGAAGCACTTAGGGATATTGGTGGAAGAAAAATTGAACATTAATCAGTGTTAAGCACTTGCAGCCCAGAAAGCAAATCCGTTCCTGGGCTGCTTCAAGAGAGGCGTGATCAGCTGGCTGAGAGAGAGGATTTTCCCACCTCTACTCCACTCTTGTGAGGTGCTATGAGACAGACCGAATCCATAGGAGAGCCACAAAGATGATCAGAGGGCTACAGCACTAGAAGGTTCCAGGGAGAGCTTATATCATCCTTCCACTTCCTGAAGAGAGCTTATGAGCAAGACAGAGACTTTTTATAAGGGCCTGTAGTGATAGCACATGGGGCAATGGTATTAAACTGAAAGAGAGTAGGCTTAGACTGGACATGAGGAAGATATTTTTTTTATTATGAAGGTGGTGAGGCACTGGCAAAGGTTTGCCCAGAGAAGTCGTGGATGCCCCTCGCTGGAAGTAGTCAAGGTCATGTTGGATATGACTTTGAGAAACCTGACTTGGTGAATGATGTCTTTGCTATAGCAGAGAGGTTGCGCTAGATGATCTCTAAAGGTCTCTTCTAACCCAAACCCAAGTTTTATGATCCCAAGTTTTTCAAGTTCTTGTTGCAGAAGTGCAGGAAAGCGCCATAAATGGTTGGGAGGTTTTTGTGACCTCCATACCTCGAAAAGCATTGAAAACTTGGACAGCATTCATCTCCTTTTGTAAGGCTGCATTTAATTTGTAACATCTGGTGTAAATAAGTAAATTCCTTTTAGATGCTAAATTCTTATTATTTTGAAACACTTTGCAGATTTTCCAATATTGTATTATTTTCCTTGCTTGTGGCGTATGTGTGACTGCAGTAAATGAATGTTGTGTGTTTGGGATAGAAACACTCTCCTGTTTTATCTGAATGAAAATTACTCCTATGTGTATGTGCCTTTTCAGCATGAGGTAGTTTATGACTAGACAGCCCATTTCCATAAAATGTTTTCCTATTTTAATTTTAATTACAAATTACATTACATTCCAAATGTTCTTAAATAGCTTTCAAATGTATGGATGAGTGGATGAGAGCTGCCCCATTCCCTCCTGAGCCAGGGAGCTCACCACCCTGCAACCATGTGGGGCAGCTCTCCAGCTGCAGGGCCTGTTCCTCGTGTTTGGATGGCCACAGGCTTTACTGACTTGTTTGTTCAATGGAACAGAAAATCCCATGAAGCATACAGAAATATTTGCACTCTGTTTGCACTTTGCTACACTATGAAAATTAAGGGAGAGGGTATAGGGATGCATTCTCAGCAGGTGAAAATGGGCAGGGCTTAGGCAAAAGGAGTGGTGTTCTGCTTTGCAGCAGCTGCGGGGTTGCCAGTGTCCACTAGAATATTGAACATTAAATAAAATATCGGATTAAATGTGAGGGTGAGTTTTTAGGGAAAGCTATCATTTTACCTCTGTTTGTTACTAGTGAAAGACTTGTGGAAAAGAGATGAATATTTAGGGCACTTTCAGGGAAGTGTTTTTGTGCTTGAAAATATATCTATTATCCAGTGGTTACGGTAAGTCCAATTAAATATATTGTTTCTCCTTAAAAGAATGACTTGCTATTATATGCTACAGCAAGTGAAGTGGTGTTTGCTTTAAAAAAAATGTGTTGAGAACCAAAGATGAATTATCAATTATGCCTGTTTCTCTTCTACTTTGTATGTGGGTACAAACTTGCAGGCAACATTATTCCTAAATTAAAAGAAATGTAAACTGACAGGTGTAAAGCAGGGCTGTACAATTTAATCCTCATTGGAGATTATGCTTTTTACATAAATTTGTATGAAAACAGGTTTGAGATCCTCAGTTCAGATTTTTAATCAAGAATGAATTGCAAGTGATACTTGCTCAATTGGACAGAAATAATATTCCTGATTGTCTGGCAAAGGCCTTGGTTTAGCAAAGTGTGTAGAGTAAATTACTGACTGCACAGTGCACAAAAATATTCAGTATTTGGACACAGCCAAATGTTTCCACTTCTGTTTTAGTCTGATGTGATCCTGTGAGATACTGAGCACAATGAGGATCAGGTGCCCAGCAGACAGAAGTTCACCACATCAACAGGCTGAGGGTTTTATACTGGTTTTGCCTTGGTGATACTGAGAACAGCTTTCAGCTCTTGTGACAACTCCTTACATCTTTGATGCATCACATCATGCTGAATAGTAGTGATGAGTCAGGATTCTTCTGCCTCCAACGATATTTGAGCAAACCTGGATAAAATTAACAGGTACCAGCTGCTGGGCTCAGCTGTGCCCTGCACAGGGTCTGCTGGAGCGGCTGGAATCCTCTTCAGCCCCCACTGCCAGCTCCTCCCTGTTTATACCTCATGCCTTCCTATCTTCCCTTTGCCCTGCCTTCCTGGTTTTTAGACCACGAATGTTGTCTTCCAAGGTCTGTTTTGCAGAAATATTTCTCTGTACAGGAAAGTGTACTAAATAAACTTGCCACTCCAGCAGGGGACATTAATTTAGTAATAGCTTGTACCATCTCCGTTTGGATTCTATCCAGGACTTTGAGACCTACCCTCCCATTGAGAAATCAAAAGCAGCTGCGATCTTTCTTGACACTCCTGGAGTATAAATTGTGTCAAATATGACAATAAGTGAAGGTGAGCAGGGCTGGAGTTCATCTATCCCTTTGTCTTTCTCACTGGAGGGACATCTGGTGGTGTTCTCCATCACCACCTAAGATTCGTCTGCAGTTTGCCAGGCAGTTCTGGAACATGCAGTGAGGACCAGGGCCGAGGCAGAGCAGATCTGCTGTCCTTCAGCACAGTTAGCAAGTGCCAGAATTTAGTTTACATGCTGTTCTTCCAGCAGATGAAAGAACAGATCTGAAAGGGCTATGGATGCAAACAAAAATTAAGACCAACATTTTCAAGCACAGCCACTGCATGCCCATGGACTTACAGCAGATTTTTGGAAGCTTTCCACATTTCATAATCTCCAAAGGGAGCAATGTTTATTGAATGAAACCACTCTTTTAGCAGTTTTTTTTCTGTAGCAGAAGGTGTGCCTATATTTGTAAAGGCTGGAGAATAGGCTTAGCTGCACTAAATTCAGTAAGGATTTCCAGCATAGGAGTTAGAACCAAAGAAGGATACCAACCAAAGGACCCTCCTTGATTCATGACCTCACACTAAGGACTTTTGAGTCCAGAAAACTATGGGATTTGTAGCTGCGAAAAACCTAAAAAATTGTAGTAGCCTTTGATTCTTTCAAACCCAAATTTTACCTAGGACTGAACCAAAAGATAAGAAGACACTAGAATATATATATAAAGATGAGATGTGAAGGAAAAGTGTGCTTGAACTGCTGGCTTTTCTGAAGAATTGGTGTGACAGGCTCAAGCTGTTGCTAAGAATACAATAGGAATTTAAGGCAACTCAAGGATCATATGAAAACCTGAAATTCAAATTAATTAATGCAATATTAGATGTTATTAGAAAAAAAAAATTATCAAATGGAAAGATCAGTAAAAATATCCTCAAGTTGCTGCAGTGTAAGTTCCTTTTCCAGATAAGTTTGATCTGGTTCACAGCAAATATGAATGTTAATCAGAACACTAAAACATATCTGCTTAAAAGATTTGTTTTCACTTTGTCATTGAGCATTTCCATGAAATAAGAAAAAAGGAGCAGGAGGACAAATCTCTTACAGAGAAATTTGAAGATCATTCTAACACAAAATCTGCATGGTTTTTCATAATTTGCAGCATTTGAGCATCTTCCAGACAGTTGCTTTTTATTTTAATTGATTTTACACATTTTATGTTATAAATATCTTTGTGTTTTTTCAGTTTTTTTTTTAATATATTTTTCTATTTTAGTGTGAATGTGCAGTAAATTCACGTCCAGTAGGTGTTACATTTAGATGTGAGACATCAGTTAAAAAGCTGCCCAAGGTGGAATTTGAGTCTGTGGCCCTGGTAACAGTTTTTTGCTGAGCTAAGAATGCAACATCATGGCAAAGGTGGTTTGGGATAGGTAGGTAATTCCTTTATCAGATAACTTAAACCAATCTCTTGAAGTGCTTTGCGTAACAGGACCTGAACTTAAACTGAACTTTGATTCCTGTTAAGAAGCTGTTGCGGTGAGAAGGCCCCTGGGAAATTGCATCCATACTGACCTAAGTTTTCCAGATGACTCCGTTCATTTCTGCTCTAAATCTTTCAGCTCTTTCTTCAGTAAGCTGATGAAATCTTGTTCTGGAGGTTTGCTGGCCACACACTACTAGAACATAATCCAAACTCTTACATGCACATTAATGGTGAATACTCTTTATCTGAAGTTCTCCCTACTGCTTTCTCGTGGCTTCAGTTTGACATCTGAGAGCAAAACACATAGGATGCCTTTTGTCTCCCTATTGTTATGTAATTGATGACAGGTAAACTTTCAGTGTAGCATATATTACTTGGGGGGGAAGCTTTTATTTAGAGATTATGGCTCCTGAGAAAATAACATGCCTAGCCCTGAAAAAGGAAATAAGAGACTATCCAAATGCAGATATTTTTCAGTGAAGTACAACATTATATTAATAATTTGAAAGAAATAATCCAGTACTTTTTCTTTCAACATGTACTTTTCACCATGTACTTTTTTTACTTTTTACTTTGCCTGCTGTGTAGATTGGTTTCAAGGGTTTTCATAGATATATGTATGTTCAAAACCTGAACTGTTGAAAGTTGTTACTTCTGGAGCAGACCCTTAATATTCCTAATGGATGTGAACAAACTGATGATGGGGGAAGTTTTAACACAGCAGAACTTCTTGATGAAGACATTGTTCTTTTATACATGTGGATGCTGTAGTCAACTCTTTATTAAGGGGGATAACTAGATCGATTTTACATAACTTGCAGCTCTAAGACAGCAAATATTCCTTTAAAAAAATTCTCTGATGCTTTTTGCCTGCAGTGGCTGAACATGAAAGAAAAATAATCAATCTTCACAAAATTTTTTGAAGAGATCAATCTGAATGTTTAGTTTTAAGCAAGAGAGCAAAACGAGTGATATGTTCAAAATCACAGAGTGGCAAAATCTGAAATCAAGACCCAATCTGGGTTAACTGACTGTGATGACACCCCACTAGTCCTCTTAGAAAGGAGAGAAAGAAAGGATTTACAAACTTGGTGGATATTCAAAATGAGTTTTGATCCCAAGTTGCCAAGTCTGACATCTCAAAAAATTTCCAGGTTTGAGCCTTCTGCCTTGCAGTGTGAAGAAAGAATGAACTGGGATCTGTATGAACAGAAATGATTTTGTTGTAGGATCTATCTGTTGCTCTGCTGGACTATAAATGGCAATAACTTTTCTGTGATCCATGTTTCGGTGCCCTACTGACAAGTGAAAACGTGCACAAGTCATGAAGGTTATTGCAAGTACAAGTGAACAACTGTAGAGAGATTATTCATTGCACCCTGCCACAGCTCAAGCACAGAATTAATTCGGTGCAGATGCTGAACAAATGGTTTGAATTTTGTGGCAAAGGGTGATGCTAGTGACTACTGACATGAGGAATAACCTCTGTGTCTGCTGGACTGAACATTGCTTGAACAAGAGTTCAGACTGATGGGTTTTTTGCCATTTTGGATCTACTTCATTAGCAAGGTAGCCAGGCAAGGGGATCTCATATGCCTGAGGCTGTGCCACAGTCACTTTGCTCATATCCTCTAGCTATCAAAACTTGAAAGAGAAAAACAAAATGGCTTTTGTTCAGCATTTTGTGAAATATTATTTATCCTAGAGGGCTTCTCTTGTGTTGACATACTGTCTTGAGAGCTTCATCAATACATACATCCATGTCCACAGGCTTTGAAATACACAAAGAATTTGTAAAGATAATATATTGATATCAAAGCTTCTTTCAAGCCTAGTTTCCAAAAGAATCAGGTATTTTTGGTTATATGGTATAAAAACTGTAGAAGAACATTATATGTTTGCCAAAAGTAGCAAACAGTTTTTTGGAAACAAACATTTTCCTTACATCCACACTTTATCACATTTGCCTCAAGAATTAATTTTATCATAATATCACAACAATAATTCCTATTGGACAAGGCATATCAGAGGGAGAGAAATAGAAGCTGAGAAAACAACTGGGAAGGAATCAGACTAGAAAACGTTCTCAGCATCTTCTGGATTAGACAAGTTCATTCTATAACATTCAAGGCACAACCAAACCTGCTTCATCCCACAGATGGGAAAACAGCTCTCATGCTGGCAAAAGAAATTTCCTTCATGGTATGTCTCTCCTTTGTGTAGTGGCATATGAGATATCCTATGCCTCAGCATACATCAGGTGGAAGAACTACAACTTGCAAAGCCTCTACTGAATTAGTGTAAATATATGCAACATGCAAACCAGGAAAGAAGTATAATGGGAGAAACAAAATAGTTACAAATGTTAAGGGATATGAACACTGAAAGAAGTTAATTGAAAACTGACAGGACCTAATACAATCATGAGAAAAGAATAAGTAAATTAAATGGAAACATCAGGGTAAAAAGAGAAAATATTTCAGAAGAAATGTACAGATAGATAAATATATCAAAAGGACACTTACTGCTTCTCATTAGAAATGTTTTCTGGAGTACAACTATGAGCTAGTGATGTTTTTAATTCTTTCTAAGGCATTGAAAATTCTGTGGGATGGAGAGACATGGTGAATTGTTGAAATGCTACCTAATGTTTATCCTTCACTGATTCAAAACAAGCCATCCAAGCTGAAAGAAAAAGACTGCTCATCACTGAAAGCTGTAAGTGGCCACATGTGCACTCATCTGATGGAAGAAAAGTGTGCCCTATGCTTCTGTAGAATGCATGGCCAAGAGTAATCCCAAGTGTCAGAGTAAGCAAACTTCTACTATGATTGCAGAGGTGCTCTGGCATTTTAATAGCAGCAAAAGGAATAACCTCATTTAGGACTCATGGCTCAGGGACCCATTGGCTCAGAACCCATTCCTAGGAACAAAAATAGGCAAATACTCATCATGATGGGTTATTTTTTCCCCTATTTTATCAGCCTCTGGGGACTAAACTGCTGAAAGTGCTGTTGGTCAAACTGGCAGACAAGGGGGCTAATGGCCTTCTGCCATGGTAGCTGGTGGGATCCAAATGAACGTATGATGATGGCATGACAATGGTTTCCAGCTCTGTGAAGGAAAGCTCCTGCTGATTTGGAAGTTCTCCTTGATGAGCACCACATGTCTATACTGAACTTTCTCTTCTATTTATTTTAAATTTCCTATGAAAGTAATTTCTATGTGAAGGAATAAGGAAACTACGTGCTTAAAAAGAAAATCAAACTATAGTGCTTAGAAGTATGTTTATTCAACTGTGAGGTTCACTGCTGAAATAGGGATTGACAGATGTTAGCCATACAGACGTTAGCCATATTTTATCACTACTCTCAAGAATGCCAGTACTAGAAATGCTCAGGAGAAGCTGATGCCAACAGTAATCTGAGCCATCAGCCCTCAGCTGAACATGTACTGAGAAGATTTATTCTTGCTTTTCTTTCATTGTGCTTATTCCAGACTTCCCACAGCAGGCCTTAATGAAAAATATTCCAAAATTCAGTGACAGTTCCAAGTAACTGACAGATGGAACAAAGTTCACCAAGAACTTTATTAAGGAAGAGGACACCTGAGATAGGATTTAGGAGAGATGCAGGTGATTCTGTCTGAAACTACAATCCTCAAGACCTTCTGTCAGCTTGCAGCTGAAGCTGGATGTGTTTACTCTGTATTGGCAATCCAGTCTTTGACTTTCTAAGCAGCCAAAATTTGACTTCTTCCCTGTCCAGAACAAGTTTCTTTGTGCTAATAGTAATTATGGAGCAAGCATTCCATGCCTAAAACCTAAGGAGAGGCCAGACTTGAGCAGCTTTCTTCTGTCTGCCTTGCTTGTAGGTGTGACTGCAGTATATGATGGGAAAAGGGCACCCTGCCCCAGGATGGTCTCATGCAGCAGCAATGGGCCTTGTCCTCAGGCTGCCACTGTGTCCCTTTAATACAGCAGTCCAGCCCATGCACTTCTCTGTCTGCTTGTGAGATATTTTTTTTTTAGATGAGATTGAGAATTGCAAGGCAAACCTATTTCAGGTCAGGAGGAAGCTTCCCCTCTGTTACCACGTCCCTTTGCCTAGAAATAATTTGACATTCATTTTAGCATGTGAACTGTAAAATGCTCTTTAATCTCACCAGATGAGGATTAGCTGAATAACCTAATAGCTCATGGTAAGGAAAGTATCTAGGAGTGGTTCTTAATAGAAGGGATTTTTCAGTTTTATGTCTCTTCATGACCTATCCCTGCTAATTTCACATGAACACACACACATAGAGCCATCTGATCAATACTCCTGATTATTACTTTGATTAAAATCTTGAGAAAAGTAGAAAGGCTTAAAGATTCTCTCCCAGTCAGTGTTGTGTTTAGCTGCACAGTCTGTCCATATTCTCATCACATAATGTTCTGCCTCTGATAAAGAAATAGACACAACCCATCTGATTGATTAATGGGATGTAGGCACATAATGTTGCTATAAATGTGTACATTGAACCAGACACAAACAGCATAATATGCAAACAAGTTTTTGTTAAAGGAATTTACAAATAAATTCTGGTAATAGACAGCAAATGCAGGTAAAATTCATTGAAATTGTGATTTATTGCAATTTTGAATATATTTATATGCATATGCAGAGAGAGTGTGGGATGTTATGAAAGAGGGAGAAATAATTCAACAGGTTTTTTTGTTTCTATACAAACAAAATCTGTATGCAAGCTTTGGAGGCAGGGAAAAAAAGAGCAAAACGTCTATGTTTTCCAGAAGTGCCTTGATGTAGCAGTCCTGATTTACTGCACCTTACAAGAATCTGGGGGAAGGTTGGAGACATTCTTTTCCCACTGGGGAGTGCTGAATGGAATTGCTGTGGAGTACTGCTTCATCAGTACTCAGAAGAGTGATGTTCACTATCACTGGATGAGAGATGCTGCTTCTCCTCCAGAGGTAAGGCTGCATGCTTCTCCACCTCCCTGGGAATCTTTCTACTCTGGAACATTAGCTTTGATCCAGATTTTATGAAAATCTGTTTAATAGCAGTGCAGAGAATGAGTTGCAGAGCCATTTATAACAGCCAAAATAATTCAGTCGTGACCTCTTTGTGTTCCCATAAAACTGTTTTTCTCTCGGCATCAGGAGATGAGTCAGCATTAGTGATAACAAGAGTTAGAGAAATACTGGAAAAAACAAGTGTCCCAAGTACTTTGGCAGTGAAAAATTAAGCTTCAAAGTGATTTCTTCATGGAACATTTTTTCTCTCTGCAGGACACCAAATCGACGGAGTATATTAAAGAAATAAGAAAAAGAGGGAGAGAGAGAGAACGAAAACAGGACTTGGATGATATTTCTCAGTGTCTGCCAATACCTAACATGCTTTTGGAAAAGTTGTGTAACACAACCTACTAAGAGAGTCCTATTTGAATAGAGGCTAGTAATCCTTTCTATTTGGTGCTCTGCTTGTGGTTTTGCAGAACTGACCCACAGAGCCTCATTTTTTGACTGGTGAAACAGGCTGTATTTTCTCTTAAGCCTATAGGGATCAGGAAGCTGTCCTCTGAATGCATGCCTGACTAGAATTTGCCATCAATTTACCAGCAGCTCTATTATTCTTAAGCCTATAGGACACTTTGAGTGATGGAAAACCTTGAATGTTCTCTTTTGTGAAGGAGAGTGTTTGTCTCCAGTGATCAAACATACAGGTAGAATGTCAGGGAACTTGCAATATGAAGTGTTATGTTTGAAATAATTTAAACAACAACTGTTGCAAAGATGTGGTTTTGGTTTTTTTTTTGCAGTGTTTTCAATATAATTTCTTTAGATATTTTAATCTACTCTGCATGACAAATTAAAAGCAGTGTTGCACAATGTTTTTCATTACAGAGAAGTGCCAACAATTTAAATTTTCAAATGAAGGAATATGACTTCCAATATTGAGCTACTTTTGTTTTCATGGCCTTTAGGTAATGGCTATGAAGAAAAAGACAAGGAAAATTGTTGACAAATATTTTTTTGGGTCTTCTTCATGACAATGAGAGATAAAACTGAGAAGGCACGCTCCTATGTGTTTCGAAGTTTGTGTCCAGGGACTCTCCAAGGGTAATACCAACACTGAGAACTGCTACCCGAGTATGAAGCAGGCAATCTGCCTTCTGAATAAGTTTGGCATGGGATGGGTAGTCGTAGTGGGTGACTCCCTTCTGAGGGGAGCAGAGGGCCCCATATGTCAGCTGGATCCATCCCACAGGGAGGTCTGCTGTCTCCCTGGGGCCCAGAATGGGATATCACCAGGAGACTCCCTGCGCTGATTCAGCCCTCTGATTATTACCCACTGCTGATATTCCAGGCTGGCAGCGATGAGATTGAAAAGAGGAGTGTCAGGGCAATTGAAAGGAACCTTAGGGCACTGGGTCAAGTGGTTGATAAGGCAGGAGCACAGGTAGTGTTCTGCTCAGTCCCTTTGGTGGCAGAGAAAAACAATGAAAGGAGTAGCAGAGACCCCATTATCAACAAGTGGCTCAAGGGTTGGTGTAATCAGCAGAATTTTGGGTTCCTTTGATCATGGGGCAACTTTTACAGCACCTGATCTGCTGGAACTGGATGGGCTCCATCTCTCTGTTGAGGGCAGAAGGATTTTAGCTCATGAACTGGCAGAACTCTTGGAGAGGGCTTTAAAACTAGGTTTGAGGGGGGAAGGGGATGCAGCTGGGCTCTCTGGAAGCAGGCCCAAGGGTGATAAGCCTGCGTTAGGGGTGAAATCAGTAGCCCAGCTGAGGTGCATGTATACCAATGCACGCAGCATGGGCAATGAACAAGAGCTGGAGGCCACAGTGCAACAGCAGAGCTAAGATGTAGTTGCCATCACAGAAACGTGGTGGGGTGACTCACATGGCTGGAGTGCTGCACTGGATGGGTACAAGCTCTTCAGGAGAGACAGGGAATGAGGAAGAGGTGGAGGGCTGGCCCTTTATATTAGGAAGGTTTTTGATGCCACGGTATTAAAACTAATGACAATGAAGTTGAATGCCTATGGGTAAGAATTAAGGGAAAGGCCAACAAGGCTGGTATCCTTCTGCGAGTCTGTTATCATCCACCTGACCAGGAAGAAATGGTGGACAACTTAAACAGCTGGAGAATGTTTCAGGATCACCAGCCCTTGTTCTTGTAGGTGACTTTAACCTACCAGACATCTGCTGGGAACTTAACACAGCAGAAAAGAGGCAATCCAGGAAGTTCTTAGAGTATGTGGAGAACTTTTTGTTTGAGTGAGTCCACCAGGGGAGGGACATATTAGACTTGTTGTTTACAAATGGAGATGGGCTGATGGGAGATGAGGTGGTTGGAGCCTGCTTGCGGCACAGTGATCATGAAATTATTGAATTCTTGATAATTGGTGCAATCAGGACCAACATAATAAGACTTTTACATTGGACTTCTGGAGGGCAGACTTTGGCCTATTTAGGAGACTTGTTCAGATAGTTCCTTGGGAAGCAGCCCTTTAAAATGAAGGAGTCCAGGAAAGGTGGGTGTGCTTCAAAGCAGAGATCTTGAGGGCACAGGAACAGACTGTCCCTGTGTGTCGAAAGATGAGTTGATGAGACAAACATCCAACCTGGATGGGCAATGAGGTTTTGAATGAATTTAGGAATAAAAAGAGGATGTATCATCTTCAGAAGGTGGGTCAGATCTCTCAGGAAGTATTTAAGGGGCTTGCTAGGGCATGTAGGAAAAAAAATAGGGAGGCCAAAGCTCAGTTCAAACTTTGTTTGGCAACTTTTGTAAAGGATAATAAAAAATGTTTTTACAAATATATCAATGGCAAAAGGAAGGGTAAGACCAATCTTTTTTCTCTATTAGATGTGGGAGGGAACTTAGTAACTGCAGATGAGGTGCTTAACAGAAGGTGGAGGTGCTTAATGCCTTCTTTGCCTCAGTCTTTAGTGGGAAGACAGCTTGTCCTCAGGACAGCTGTCCTCCTGGGTTGGTAGGTGGTTCCAGGGAGCAGAATGGTCCTCCTGTAATCCAGGAGGAGGCAGTTGGAGAACTGCTAAGCCACTTGGATGTTCATAAATCTATGGAACCAGATGGGATCCCTCCCAGGGTGATGAGGGAACTGACAGATGAGCTTGTGAAACCACTCTCCATCATTTACCAGCAGTCTTGGCTCACTGATGAGGTTCTAGAGGACAGGAAGCTGGCCAATGTGACGCCCATTCACAAAAAGGGTGGGAAGAAGGATTCTGGTAATTATAGACCAGTTAGCCTGACCTCAGTAGCCAGTAAGGTTATGGAACAGTTTGTATTGAGTGTCATCACACAGCACTTGCAGGATGGCCAGGGTATCAGACCCAGCCAGCGTGGATTTAGGAGGGGTAGATGTTTGAACAACCTGGTCTCCTTTTATGACCAGGTGACCTGCTTGGTGGATGCAGGAAAGGCTGTTGATGTTGTCTCTTTGGACTTCAGCAAGGCCTTTGACACTGTCTCCCACAGCACACTCCTGGAACAGCTGCAGCCCACGGCTGGGACAGGAGCACTCTGTGCTGGGTTAGGAACTGGCTGGATGGCCGGGCCCAGAGAGTGATGGTGAACAGTGCTGCATCCAGCTGGGGCCAGTCACCAGTGGTGTCCCTCAGGGCTCTGTGCTGGGGCCAGTCCTGTTCAATATTTTTATTAATGACATGGATGAGGGGATTGAGTCCTTCATTAGTAAGTTTGTGGATGCCATTAAGCTGGGAGGGAGAGTGTGTTGATTTCTTGGAAGGTAGAAGGGCTCTGCAGAGAGACCTGGAATGGTCGGATGGCTGGGCAGAGTCCGATAAGATGAAATTTAATAAATCCAAGTGCCAAGTCCTGCATTTTGGCCACAATAACCCCCTGCAGCATTATAGGCTGGGGATGGTGTGGCTGGACAGTGCCCAGGCAGAAAGGGACCTGGGGGTGCTGGTCGACAGCCGGCTGAATGTGAGCCAGCAGTGTGCCCTGGTGGCCAAGGAGGCCAAGGGTGTCCTGGCCTGTATCAGGAATGGTGTGGCCAGCAGGAGCAGGGAGGTCATTCTTCCCCTGTCCTCAGCACTGGTGAGGCCACACCTTGGGTGCTATGTGCAGTTCTGGGCCCTCAGTTTGGGAAGGACATTGAGACACTGGAGCACGTCCAGAGGAGGCAACGAGGCTGGTGAGGGGCTTGGAACACAAGCCCTGTGAGGAACTGCTGAGGGAGCTGGGGGTGTTTAGCCTGGAGAAAAGGAGGCTCAGGGGTGACCTTATCACTCTCTACAGCTCCCTGAAAGGAGGCTGTAGTCAGGTGGGGGTCGGTCTCTTTTTCCAGGCAGCAGCTGACAGAATGAGAGGACACAGACTTAAGCTGCACCAAGGGAAATATTGGCTGGATATTAGGAAAAAGTTTTTTACAAAAAGAGTGATAAAGTACTGGAATGGTCTGCCCAGGGAGGTGGTGGAGTCACCATCCCTGGATGTGTTTAAAAAAAGACTGGATGTGGCACTCGGTGCTGTGGTTTAGTTGAGGTGTTAGGGCATGGGTTGGACCTGGTGATCTTGAATGTCTCTTGCAACCTAGTGATTCTGTGATTCTGTGATCTCTTTCCTGAGGTTTGGGGCCTACCTGCCACCCGAAGCTACTGTCTTTACAGTTTCACTCGTGATGGACCCACCAGAATCCCCTTGCACAGACATAGGTTGGGCATGGTCATGTAACACCTCTGACAAAAATCTTGTCAGGTCAGGTCTTTTGTTGGCTGGTCTATGCATGTTTGAATCTGGAAGACTGTGCATCCAGTTGCTTCTGGAGCAGGTGACAAAGATAATTAAGGGACTGAAACATCTATCTCACAAGGAAGTGCTGAGGGAGGGATCTGGGTCTGCTCAGCCTTGAGAAGAAATGGCTGAGAGGCACTGCATCGATGTCTCTGAGTATCTGAAAGGAGGGTGTCAGAGGATGTTTCCAGGCCATTCCCAGTGGTGCCAAGCAGTAGGCCAAGAGGCAACAGGCAGACACTGAAGCATAGGAAGTTCCACCTGAATATGAGGAAAAATTTATTTACTGTGCATGTGACCAAGCACTAGAACAGATTGCCCATAGAGGCTGTGGAGCCTTCCTCTCTCATGTCCCACTGTGGTCCTTTCCAACCTGACCCACTCAGTGATTCTGTAATCTATGCTCTCAGGTCCCTCTGGTGCAGAATTTTCCTATGCTGGTGCTCTGTGTACTCGAGATAAAGGAAGCTGTGTGATACATATGTACAGAAATGTACCCATCCAGGGGACTTTGTTAGGATAAACAGAGGAAAGAAGGGACTGGGGGCATTCTTGAAGGTAGGTGGCAGCTGAAATGGGGAGTTAAGACTCCCTCTGAGGGTGAAAAATTGACTATTTTTAACAGACTGCAGAAAATATTTGTTGCTGTGACTCTAAAATGTTGTTTACTGTAGTAATGAGTCTAAAAGAAGATAAGTGTTTCATGAGGCATTCCCCTGGAACTTTGTCCTCAATATTTGCTACTTGAAACTAGTAAGTGAAAAAAAAGAGTGACCATTGCTGTTTTGTTTTATTGTTCTGGCTGGCACTGTCCTGTGCATAATGCCCGAGAATCTGACTGTACACCAAGCAAGGCTTTGCCTTGACCCTTCTCCTCATAGTCAGGAGGTTGTCTGTCAAAGTAGCTGGCATTTGGATGAAACCTGCTGAGAGGAGTATAACATTCCAGCTTTATTCAACCTAGAGCTGTGAGAAATATTCACCACAAAACCTAAAACTTTTCAAGGGAGTTTATGTTAAATATCAGATGCAGGGAGGGACTTACTGTAGGGTTGGATTCGTGTAAAACTCTACTTTTGACACACTTTTGACCTGAAACCTGACAATGCTCAGATATTTTGACTGAAGTTACTTTGAGGCTACAAAGCCAAAAGTTAAAGAAAAACTCAGAATCTGCAAAGGTGGCATGAAGGTCTCAAACTTAACCCCAGATCTTCTTCAGATTTCATGCTGGATTGAGCTAGGTGCTGCTTAGCTTTTCTTCTTCCAAGTAAACAACAGGCATATCATTAAGGCATTGCAATCTGTTGCAAACACAAATAAAGGCTTAGAATATTGTGAAGCTTGAAAATAATGAAATCATTTTGTATTCTCAGAAAAAAAAAGTTGTGAATTATGAGGATAGGGGTGTTACTGGTAATTTCTCAAGAGATTTGCTCAAGGGCATGGTTTAGAATCCCAGCTGAGATGGAGCTTTTTTGGATATTTAATCTGAGTTGTTAATTGCTTGGTGTTGCCTTAGCACTGTCCAGCCATCTTAACCTTTGATGATGAGCACCAACTTGGAAAGAATCCTGTGCAGTATATTTTTGTCCCCTATTTCAAAATATATTTTTTCATCTTGTATTGCAATAGCAATGACTACAAAAGATCAACACACAGCAACAAGTAGGAATAAGAGAAGGATTTGCTTACTTATTTTGCCCAGACTGAATTTAGTGGAAAACCTCTATCAGATGGAGAAGAGGCTGTGTTGCATTTGCTGATGAAAATATTCTTGGAAAAATAAAGCTTTTGTCTATAAAAGTGTTACTGCAGAGGATCAGACAAACATTCCCAGCTCTCTGAATAATCCAAGTTCTGAGAGCTGTAGCTCCAGCAGGCTCTAGGAAAGTAGTCAGTCATGCACATGTATGTGAATTCTTTCACATGAGTAAAAGCAAAGGAACTTTGACATGCTGAATCCTAACCTTTTTTCAGCAAGGAATTTTCTGTCTGGAGACAAAGAACATCTTATTCTCTCTCCTGCTGACTCTTGCTGCGTATATTCCTCCCTAATTGGAAGTTGCAGTATAGATGTGCAAAAAAGGATATGCTTAGAGCATACCTCAAGGGTGAGCTGTCTAACCAAGGAAACAATTTCATCCTGTCTGTTGTGAAAAGAGCCTGGCACTACAGAACACCTATTTCATTGCTCAGCAGGGCAAAATACAGCAAGAAGAAAAGAGTCTGAATGCTGAAATTAGACTGCATTAATATTCATAGTTTTTGTTGCAGCATTTTGTAGTCTGGTGGGGAATTATTTGCCTTTAAATTGGATAGCTGAAGTCCCAGCACTCTGCTTTTGTCACTGCTTCAGATAGTAGTGTAATTGAATCACTGAAGAAAGAAGACATGAAATTCCAGACTAGATCTATTGCTTGCTGCAGAGTGGGCTATGTTTCCAAAAGGTTTCTATCACACACCTTGCATTTGGGACTCAGAGATGCACAAAGGGAATTAGCAGCTTTCAAAGGCAAGACTGGCAGTCTTAGCAGTGCTCTCTGCAGTGGAGCAGTGTGGTTTGTCCAAAAACCTACCCATCTGCGTATAGGTGGCACCTTCAGCATTAGTGGTTATGTTAAATCCTGAATGTCATGGTGCTCCCAGAAGAGTATGTCTAAACTAAGAAATTTTAAAGTCTATCTTGCTGCCAGGAATGCCACATTAGTACCACAAATGAGGCACAGCTTCAATAAATATGATGGTATTCATTCAGCAAATTTTAACGTTTGAAACATCCCAGTTAAGCCAGTGGAGGTATTCAAGTGTTTAAATTAACAATATGCATCTTTATTGTGTAGCATTTTGAAAAGGTAGAAGCATAACTGAACAAACTCCAGATGCTCTGTTTTCTTGCTGACATTGTTTGTAAGTTGAGAGTAATATTTGTCATCAAAGACAAACAAATGGAGGATGACTCAGTCTCACTTTTGCTCGGAGGGGAAGAATCCAAAGGGAATTGGATTTCCCAGTTTAGAGAACCCACAAAAATTAGGTGAATTCACATTTTTCTGAAGCTGTGAAATGCAATCATGTTTAAAAACTGTTTTTCTGCAGCTATTATTATTTAAGTTTGAGGTCTCTAGGTCAAACACTGTTGAATTTTCTCTCACAGTGACAATTGGAAGGAAAGGTTTGATATTATGATTTCTTGAGGAAATACACAATGATTGTAGTCTCATATATGTTCTTTCTCAGATCAATGAAAAGTACTTTTCAGCTAGTGGCAGCACCTTAACTACAACTTTCTGTGACTTAAGCCAAGAGCAAAAATAGGTCCCTTGTAAAGTCAGTGAATACAGTGCAGATTAAACAACATTTTTACTAGCCCCACCTCCTCCTATAAAAACCACTGATGTAATAGTGGCATCTTATTTTTTATGTTCTTGGTGTCTCAGTTTTTTTACAGATAGTGAACTATGTGGGAAAACAATATATTGAGCAAAATGAATAAAGAAAAATTGAAGATTGCATTAAATGCTCATTGGGTAAATAAATGCAAGTTGAAAGATTCAAGTACTGAGCTCCTCAGAGTGTCTAAGAAATAGCCTTAATTATTTTTTATTAACTCACCTTCCCTGATAGTTAAAGCCTTGCTCATTTTGTTGAATACATGAGTGAACCAAGCTTGATGGATTGTGACAAATTAGCCATAAAGAACCTCATAAGTAGCAAAGGGCAAATCCTGAAAAGTTTGAACTCCACTTTCAGCATGGTGAGTAGGAGAAATTAGCTGCAATTAATATCACAGATATTTTGATCATTGTCAAATAACTATTAGAAGATGAGTATCTCGTGATACTGAAGCACCACTTTTCCTAAGATATGTCAGCACTGAGCCTCTCCTGTGTTAATCATTGATTTTCCCTGAGCAGAGAAAGAAGTGTTGCTGGTAGTTCTCAGCAGAAGATTTGCCATGGGGTTTTACCAGGAGGTAAAAATAGCTGGATTGAGGAACTAAATGCTGGAGGGATTAAAACAAATGTGGGGATGATCCTCTTGAAATTCTGGCCAGCAAGGGAGAGTGAAGGAGGGAAATGCTTTAAAAGAAAACTTTTGAGTCACATTTTCTGAACTGCACAGCTGCACACAGTTTGTGAAAGGATGAGATTTTGCTGCAGAGAACTTCAGTGTGAAACAAGTCTTGATCAGGGGGCTGGCAAGATAAGTACAGTGCCCACTTCAGTCACGTGAAACCTCATGGTGGGTTCCTATTTTCAGTGAAAATTTGGGTTGGATACTTTCATCATAAGCAGCACGTAGGGGTGTTCAAATAAAAGTTAAACATTGCGGTATTCAAACTGAGTCTAAGAAAACATGCTTCAGTTAAATAACATATTTGAAATATATTGGACTCTTATTTGTGGTTTTCCTCAGGGCAGTATTAGTGCAATAACAAAACAGATGAGGCTGGATGCTTGATTTAAAAAGTTTGAGCCTTCAAGGGCTGATTTACTGTCCAGTGATGTTCTGCAGGCTGGTCTTCCCAGGCACAGCAGCTCCCAGGTTTGGAATGCTGAGGAAAGAGCCTTGGAGTGCAAAGCAGTCCAACCGTGGCTGAACATAAGGTCACAACCAGGAACACATGAGATGAATAAATCTTTATTGGGCAGGACTGCAAAACATTAGGTAATGGGGCCAGTGACAAAAAAAGTACTTAGTCTGAATCATAGTCTAAAATGTGCACAAGAAGAGTTCAGGCCTCTAGCAAGCGGCAAAATTCATGTTTCTGGTGCTGATAGGAAAAAAAAAAAAAAAAAAGAAAAACCAAGCAAAGGGTATCTTTGGCTTGTATAAGTGCATACATTGTACACATCTACAGCCACATCTTTCAGTCCGCAGGAGCTCATGATATTTTCTGTAGTTGAGACTGGATGCAAGTGCTAACATAATCCATCTTCTTTTCCAGCTTCCATCACCGTATCTGTCTTCTGCTGCCTTCTCACCTTCTTTCTCACCTACAGATGGAAAAATCAAGCTGAGAAAAAAAACCCAGAGAAAACAAAAACCCCAACCTAACACTTCTGGGGAAGTGTTTCAGGGCTTATTTTGCCCTGAACTGTGGTTGACAGTTAAAATATCCCTTCTCCCTTTCCCTATGGGAACTGAAATTCTGAGAACTCTGCTCACAACAACTGAAACACTTAGTTGTGAATCATGTTGGAATTAATTTTTCTGTTGAATTGGTTTGTGCCCAAGGGAGATGATTACACAGTTTGAGGGGTTTGCAGTCCCATTTTTTCAGGTCAGATACCAAAGAGCTAGAAGTGTGAGCTAGAAGTTTGTGTTCCTTTTGGAATTCATTACTTGAAATGTATACCATGAACTATTTCCTCAGAAAAAGGACCTACCTCCTGTAAGGGAGGAGAGCTGCTAAGAGGTGGTGAGACTTTTAAGAGAAGGCAAGGATGTCAGAAGGAATCACTCCTGCAGAGTAGGTCCAGACCTTAGGTGCCCAGCTGATCCATTTTAATGATCTGTGGTGTGACTGCTGCTCTGCCCAGGGTAAGAACTCATCTAGAAAAAACTGTAACTGTAGCTACATGATGGTAAGTATTCAACAGGTTTTACATGTTACAAACCAAGAAAATTAATTTAGTGCACACAAAACTTATGGGATTCAACACTAGCAGATGAGATGGATACCATTGGATGGGGATTGCTGTCTTCCACTTAGTTGTCAAATATGAATGACATTTAACACAAAGAGCTCTGACTGTGAAAATATTTATGTGCCCAGAAGTAAATTTAGTACTGTTTGACTTCTATAGAGAAGCAATTCAGGATGTCTGAATGACATTACTGGTTGGAAATTTGGGTGTAGAGAAAAGGATTTTGTACTGTAAAGATATTAATCCTAGATGATAAATATAAGCTCATGTACATAACCTGAAAACTTAGATTTCTTTGCAATCTGTTCTACCTATTTTACTAGGCATTATTGCCGTATAAACTACTGTGTTTGGATCAAACTGAACAGAAACTCCCACTTAGTCTAATATGATTTGTACACTTTTATTCAGGCAGCCTCACTTTTATTTTTCTTTAACAAATTATAGCAATAAGACTGACAAGAATGTTCACATACACATCTGAACTTAATGCAGACTTAACCTTAAAGTAAGCCAAGGAGTATCTAAATGAGCTGGGGAGTATCCTTCAGGGCAAGAAAAAAGGACACCCACATGTATCAGGCTGGTGCTATAGATGCCTGCTTTTGAAATGATGGAATACAATTAAATTCTTGTCTCTAACTGAATGCCTAAGCTCTTCTCCACTGCTAACATTTTGTCCACTATTCCTTGTACTGTTAATTATCAATTTGGACAGCTTCTGTAGCTTCCCTGCACAATACTCTTAGTCTCTGGAATATTTTATTTCAGCTTGGCCAAGATTAACTCAGCTTTCTGTGAAGTTAGGTGTAGTTCAAGGAACAATCATTCATGTGTTTGTGACATGACTCTTTTCTGTGATGACCTTGAATACCTTCACTGGCAATATTCCTGGGAAGAAGCAGCAAGTTCACGTCATGTAGCAACATATTAGTTAATGGATTCATCCTGCTTTTCATGCACATTGGACGGGTGTGTAGTGTTCTCCTCTGGCATGTAGTTTGCACATTAAAATCTCTTGGGATTAAGGTAGTGAACTCCTTCTCAGGAGGAGGGGACATTCTAGAGAGATGCTGGATTTATTAGCCTGTTCAATGCATTATTTCAGCTGGAATCTGGAAGGCTAACCCTTTATTTCCAGGCATGAGAAATGAATTTATAAAAGGCACTGAAGGCTCCCAGGGAAGGCTGGAGGAATGGATGAGAGAACTGTCTGCCTCCTGGAATGATGCAATGCATTCAGATGAGAGTAGGGGAAAGACAAACTTATGGCAAAGAACCTACTTTCCTACTAGGTACTTCCACTGAACTTCTGCTCTGTGGATCCCCTGATATGTGAAATACTGGACGTCTCTCAGTTGTAGCCCAGATTCACTCACTACAGGCAAAACATCCCAAATTTTAATATTCAGGGGACTTTAAACAGGCTGGTCCTGCAACACTTTGAGTGAAAACTATAACTGAAGGTTGAAAGATATACTCATCATCAATTAACACACCATCCTCTTTGGATAGCTAATACCAAAATGGACAGGACAACACATTATCTGTACAGGGACTGGGAGGCCCAGAAAATTTACCAGGAAAACCCTACAGGAGCTTTGCGATGACAGAATTTACCCCCCAAAAAAGCTGTTAAGGTGCTTACAGAGAGATCAGATTAAAACTGAAACAGCACAATTTAAATAACGTCTATTCATGTTTTACTCCAGTGTGTTGCATCAGTAAAATGTGAATGCAAGCTAGGGATTTAGGAGTGCAGAGGTAGAGGGTTTTTGTTTTTTTTTTTGAAACTGGTTTGGAAATTTTAAAAAACCATCTGTAATTTCTATTTAAATAAGCCTGTTTTATTTCTTTATATAAAAATGTTTCCCCTTCATTTAAATCAAAGCAAAGAATTACTCAACTGCTTAAATCCTGGCAAAAAGCGTCTTCAATTTCCCTCCATATTTTAGAAGAAAGCACAGCCCTGCATTCCTATCTCCAGAGAGTGTGACATGAATCACAGAATTGTTAGGGTTGGAAGCAACCTCTGGAGATCATCCAGGCCTGCTCCTCTGCCAAGGCAGGGTCACCTAGAACACATTACATAGGAAGCTGTCCAGGTAGGTTTGGAATTCTCCAGAAAGGGAGATCCATGAACTCCCTGGGCAGCCTGGGCTCTGACTCCCTCAATGTAAAGAAATTCTTCCTTACGTTGAGGTGGAACTGCTTGTGTTTTATTTTATGGCCATTGCTCCTCATCTTGTCACTGGGCACCATTGAAAAGAATCTGGCACCATCCTCTTGGCACCCACCTTTGAGATGTTTGCATGTTTTAATGAGGTTGCCTCTTCTCTAGACTAAACAGGCCCACCTCCTGTTGTCTCTCCTCGTAAGAAAAGGATACTCTTCCTCATGAAGACACATGATCCATTTCTCCTTCCACCTTCCCTAAAGCCTGATTTGCTTTGTGAGAAATTCTGACTCGTATTCAGTCTGAGAGAAAACTTAAAGATGAAATGATGATACATGCAGCTATATCTTCTGCATTGTAAGGTAGATGAGGGGAAAGAGTAGAGAGCTAACATGCTGTGCTCTGGGGGTTCACATCCCTGCTTATTTTCTAGGGATTGATAAAACAGTTAATGACCTTCTGGGTTCTGCTTTTTGATGTTTACCCATATTCCTGAGCTTGCTCCTTTTATTCTACTTGACATAAGTATTTGCTGTATCATTTCAGTTAGGCTAAAATCTCTAGAACAGGTGGGTCAAAGACTGATTAGGATTTGCACCTAATCCTCTGATCTCGCTGATGTAATAAAGGCAAAATCCCTATTTAGTTTTGTCACAGGTATATGTCATCTGTAAAATGTTCAGATTGTCATTTCTGACAATTTCTGTGTCATGGGATAGCTCCTCTTTGAAGCAATCTGATCTTCATAAAGCATGTTTAAGAGAGGCTGCACATTAAAATCTCCTTCCCTAGGCGTTTGTTCCTACCTCTGCAATGCTGCTCACAGCTGCCTTAGTTTTGTTGGTGCAGCTGTATTTAGGGTCAGGACAGAAATGGGGTTGGGGATGGAAGGAATGAAATTAAATGGAAATTTGAAATGAAATGGAAAGCAGTAAGGATAGGAATGAGTGGCTGTAGGGAGTCTCCTGTAAGTGGAACTACTAATAAATATGCTTGTGGACACTGGCATTTGTTTTGTTGAGCATGGCACTTAGTAATTTGAATCCTTCTAGCCAGGTTAGAAAAATGACAGATATGTGGAATATGGATACTTAGGTGGTAGGAAGGAAACTATTTTGGCAGCTTGGTTCTGCAAAGGTCCTGTAACTTGACATTCAACACATCTGTGAATGAAAGGTTTCCAAGAAAGATATATGGCACCCCTGTGAAAAGGAAGTTAAAACATCTGCTGGTAGAGGTCAGCATTGGCCCTGGTATGTTGGCCTCTATCAGCTGGATGTTGGTTTTAGTCCTGTTGCAAATACTACCTGTGGATACAGAGTCTGAATGATGCAGTGCAAGCTGGTCCTTGCAAGCCTTAATCTGGATGGTTCTATATGTTTTCAGTCAGTTTACTAGACTGTCAGACACAAAATGATTACCTTTAACAATAATGTTCACTTGAACTGCAAGGCTCTATAATATTCTCATCTGCCAATGTTTTAATTACAGGGTCTCATTCACTAAGGGAAACTAAAATTAGAAGTGGGTGAATGGATTTTGATATGAAGGGGAAGATTTGCTTTCTTTTTTTTTTTTTTTTTTAATTTTGCTTCTTCCTTTTCCCAAGGAAATTACATTCTTGGGAGAGCTGCAAAACCAGAAAGACCAAAATGGCCTCTCCTCAGCCATAGGGCGGAGAAGGCTTTGCAAACCAAAGGTCAGATACAAAGAGATGTCTATTTATAACTGACAAAACATAACAATAAAATAGAGAAAAGGATGATGTACAGTAGAGAAGGGATTCAGGAGAGAG
The DNA here is from genome assembly GCF_024509145.1 of Vidua macroura. NCBI lineage: Eukaryota > Metazoa > Chordata > Aves > Passeriformes > Viduidae > Vidua > Vidua macroura. The sequence continues at coordinate 81,550,850 of NC_071573.1, forward strand.
AGGCAAGGAGAGAAAGTGTGATTTGTAGTTTTGTCAGTGATGAGTAAATGAATATTTGTGCAAAGTAGGTCAAGGACAGAAGAAAACTGCAGTGGTGGAAAAGTTGGGGGATGCAATACAGGGAAGGGTCTCTCAGTCTGTAACTGACAGGCTTGAGGGATGCCAGTGTTTCCACAGGGCTGGGTTTTCAGGGAGGTCCCATCACACCAGAGTCCTCAGCTGCTCCTTCTGACATCTCTTAAGTGCGCACCGAGTCTCACGTTAGGTTACGGGGTGGGGGCTGTAGCTCCCAAACCACAGGCACATCAAGAGCTGTGAGGGAAGGGAGGCCTGAGCAATTGTGAGTATGTCAAGATGGGGACTCAACACTGTTACAGAATACACCTCCAAAATGGGAAGAAGAATGTTCCTTGTACACAGCTCGTAAGTAATCTCTAGTCTCTGTCTTTTTGGCAGATTAATCTTGCAGTAATGATTGAATTTTTTTTTTTCTTTTTTTTCTAGATATGTATAGCTGTTCTGAGAAAGGTTATTAGATATGAGACAATATGGTATCATTGACATAAATTGCTTCTGTGTACTGAATTACTGTAGATATTAGCCAGAAACTGAGTGATTCTGCTGATGACAAAATCAGCTCCCAAGATAGTTTTCCAAAAGCAATTTTTCTCTGCAGACTCTTGTCGAGTCTATGCAGCAGCAACAGGAGTCAGTGAGAGTTTTGTGTGTGTATGTGTGTGTGTTTAATGTGAACTTGGACACCATGCTCACAACAAGTTTTGTCACTTGAAGATGAAAAAGGTTCAAAATATTGCTTTTGTTTGGCATCCCTCAAGTAGGTTAACATAACAATTTATACATACAATATGCCGTGTTCATCCAAACATTTGATTCTTCACCAAATTTAAATGAAGAGAGAGGCATGACTCCAGTCCCTGGAGCTGTCCTGTCCCCTAGACTGAGGGAAACTGAACATATGCAGAGTATTCACCTGAAAATCAACCTGGCATAAGGCTTTGGGGTTTGAGGAGTTAATGGCATTGGCTCTTATGCTTAGTATTTTAAACTTAGGCATGCATAACACTCTACAAAAACAAATAAAGACAAATGTGAGAGAAGCAAATAGTTCATACCCTGGAGAGTTTATCTTTTCAGTTTCACAGAAATATTGAATGAATTTTTGCATAAATCTGAGCACTCACTGAAGAGGTAGGCCATAAAGAACCAAACAGAACTAACCACGACCAGGAAAGCATGAAAGAAAAGGTAGGTAAAGGTAAAGTTCGATAATGTAATTACACTGAAAATCAATGCAAATACTTATGTGTATGTGCAGCTTGGTGTTTATGTTTGTCTACTTTTAGAAATTATATGAGAGAATGATATTAAGAAAGGACACCAGAAGAAAGCAAAGTGTGTGAATTGTCTTGTAATTTCAGAAAGTAGATGGTGGCAGAAAGGTAAAAGGCACACAGAATTATATTAAGGAAATTTTAGGGAAAATCAACAGAATACATGATCTGAGAGAAAAAAAATCATTGCAGTTATACAGGTGTCAAAAGTAAGAGAAGGCCTATGTTTGATGGAAGTGATGGAAGCTGCTTACGACAAAACGTCCATTTGGATACTAGACAGCCACAGCTTGTGATTTGCGCAGACTTGGAAGGAATACAGAAACTTAACCCAAACACAGTAGCTGTCGTAAGAGATGCACAAGCTCTGGAAAGACAGCAAAACTCAAATATAAACGAACCGAAATGAGGTTAAGCGCTGGCGTAATTGAGACAGCAATTTTGCCTGCGGTTTGCTCGAAAGCAGCGCCCGCAGTCAGAAGCTCGGATGACCGACGCGTGATACGGCCCACGTGATTCCCACACGTGTGATGTATGGTGTAGTGGTCAGCACACACGGATCAAGGGCACCTGCAGCTCTACCCTGACAACTTCTCAGCACATCTGGGTGAATGAACGTCTGCTAGTTATGGTTAGAGGCTAAACTTCCAGTCCAAAATATTTTTTTTAATTGCTTAGAGCATTCACAAATAAATTGTTTTCAGCTGAAACTTCCTCCACTGAATGCTTATTTTGCCAGATCCTTTAAATTAAATCCATGAATCTACTTAAGGATTTTTTTAGTAATGGGGGAAGAAAAGTGCCTTTTACGATCTGCTAAGACCAGTTCAGCTTTAGAGGCAGAAGGACACATATTGAGCCTTGTAAGTGAATTGAATGAGTTGACTAAATACCTGCACTGCAGTAATACAATGAGACTCCTGTGGATTTTCATTCAGTGGGATTTGCTGATTCTCAAAGAAACCCCTGGATTTTGTATGTTTTTCTTCCTAAAAATGTCAGCGACAAAAGCTGATCTTTTAACTGGGAGATCATAATTCTATAATTTAAGATAGAGCAGAGCTTAAGGTTAAAAAATTAAAATTTCAATGTTTTTCTGCACTCTTTCTTCATACAAATTATAATTAAAACCCCCCAACCAACCAAAAAACATCCAAAAAATCCCCACAAATAAACCTGAAAATAAGAAACAAGGAAATATAAAGGACAAAGAACAACTATGATTTTCATTAACACTGTTTTTGTGAGCTCATGAGATTATCCTTATATTCAGGCTTGCTGTAATACCTGTATCTATGAAAGGGAAAGCAAAAACTTCATGTCTGTTAGCCTGACTTGAGTAGTTTGAGAGAATTAGAAAAAAGAGTGAAAGCTATTGCTGTGAAGGATAAAAAATGCAACCTGTCTTTCAAAGGACGACTGTGCCGAGCTGATCCGATACCTGAACAAGATAACTTCATGTGGAAAATAAGTGTTAGTTATTGAAGGTTTGCCATTAACAGTGCAAAAAACTTTATCATCAACAGTGTCAACATATCGTGAAGGGATTTGGTTGGTGCCAAGTCTGAGAGTGGGAAAGCTTTGTCTCTGTGAAGAGCAGAGGGGGAAGCAGAAAGATTTCAGCAAAGACAATGATGTCATGAGGAGCAATGGTGTACACCTGCTGTGAGTAACTTCAGGTTTCTGACTGTCAGAAAGTTAAAATTCAGGAACATCTCTGTCTTGGAGGCAAATAACCTAGTTATGAAGATGGAGCTTCATAAATATCTGGAATAATTTGGCATGGTCAGCTGCAGTTGCAGACAGCTGAGCCCAGGGGAATCCTTTCCACACTCAAGTTTCTGTACACAGGCTATTGCCATGTGAAATGTCACTGTCCCGTGGGTGTACACACGTGTGCTGATAAGTGAAAAAGCCAACTATGCTTCTGATTATTTCAGAAAATGCCTTTTACTTTACAGAAGCAATTTACTATCCCATTTCCTAGGACTAACTACAAAAAAGAAGAAATGGGGTTTTGAAATCATCTTGTCTTCTGGTATACCCATGAATGTTGATTCTGAAAAACAATTCATGTTTATAGAAACTTCTATTTCAGTTTCTTAGCATTCAAGCTAGAATAAATAGGAAAATATGATTTTTTTTCTCTCCCATCTTACTTTGTTTAAAATGGCTACAGGGTACACAGTTGGAATGAGGAACCTTTAAAACCTCTCTGTTTTTTTTTTTTTTTTCTTTCCCTTTATTTGTAACCCACAAATCTGAGAAAATCAAAGGAGTGAAAACCATGCTCACCACTATGGATGTGATATTCCAACACCCTGAAAGATGTTTGGCTTTAGATTCCTCAGCTGAATGCTTTTTATGTCATTGCTCATGCAAGCCATTTCCTCTACACACCCCTTGGTGCCTTGGCTTGCCTGCGCTTCTCTAGAGCTCTGCCCACGTGTATTGAACATACAGAGACAAATATTAGAAATGGATCTTTCCTATATCAGTTCATTATTATACTTTCAAGTTTTCAATCTGCAGTGTTTCAAGGATACAGCAAAATACATACAGTTTGACTTCCAGAAATCTTTTGATCTCTGAAGACAGTCTTAACATGCAGTAGATTTGAAGTACTTTATGCCACTCAGAGAGAAGTGTGCTCCATGAAGGAACCAGCCTTTTTCACTGCACTTGCAGGCTCTGCTTATACTGGAAATTACACAGTGCCAGAAGAAAGACCCAGGCACTCACTCCATTGTCTACACTGTTAAATTGTTTGAGCAGTCCCTGGAATGGTTTGTCCCTGGGCAGTCAGCCCAGGACTCTTCCAAACAGTTCCTGGGCATGTTTTGAGAATTAGCACGAGCCAGGCACCATGCCCAACATGTAGTTTGGATGCGGGCACCCTTTTTTGGATGATAATAGACTTCACTGGTGCCAGATGGCCTCAGAGCCAGAGGGAATAAACACAGCCTGATTGCATATGCCATGTGCTCGTGCAGAGGATCTCTTGTGCTGTAAAATGATAGCTTGAATTGTGTGTACGTGCACATCTCCATGTTAAGAAGCTGTAACCTGAAAGACTGGATTTTACAAGGGGCAGCCTCAGGCTGGGACTTTGTGGCATCCAGGGAGACAGAGTGGGCATTATGCAATGCCTGTATTGCCGAAAACATCAGAGTCACAGATCAGACCCTGGGACCATATGTCCAGTGCACCATCTCAAATGGGTGCTAAGTATAAATTGGCTTTAAGGTCTCCTGGGCACCCTCTGGCCTTAAGACATGTTTATGTCTCCTTGCTGTTCAGACTGCCTGCAATAATACAGGGTCTGTGTTACAACCCACCAGACGAATGTTTTTAGCATACAAATTAGAAGGTGTATGTTTTAGGATGTGGTGTGTTCAAAGATGCAGCATCTACTAGGATGCTGTTACAAGGCTGCGTTGTTGGGAGAGAGCCAAAACAAATGTACCCTTGACCATTATGAACTGAGAGCAGCTTCCATGATGTTCAGGCACTGCCCTGCAGAAGTTGTTGAAGCAGCCCAAACCAGAGGTGAGAAATAACTTCACGGGGAGACTGATCAGGGGTCCAGTGTGTGATTCCCATAGTGGCCCTCTCTTACTGAGAAGTATAACCATATCCCTTGGTGCTGGGTTTGTGGACAGGATTCCCTAATCTCTTGAAAAATCCTGCAGGTTTTAGGTTATCTGTGAAATCTCTGACCTAAATTACATTTTTTCATGCACTCAGATAGTAGAATGAAAGATCTCTGCACTGGATTCCTTTGTTGTTTTGTATGGTTACCAGGGGTTCAAGTAATAAAAATTATTAAATGCTGAAGAGCTTAAATCTGCTGAAAAACACGTGGATGTCCAGGCCTGTAAGTGTGTCTGCTGAGTTATAACTGTTCCAGTTCCACTGGAGAGTACTAATAAACTCTGCTGAGATTTGCTTTATCCCTGTAGTCTTTAAGTTATATGGTAGATAATATATATAAGCTTTTGTGTTCAAACTCTTCTACCATTTTGAAACTTTGGGATTAAATATAAAGTTACTTCTCCCTTTTTTTTTTCCCCTTTGAAAATCACAAACGTGTGTGGAAGAAGAAACCTTGCTACAGTATGTTCACATTAAATAAAGAACTCTTCAGGAAGACCTTCTAATTAAGGAAAATTGAGAGGATAAAACCTGTCTGGATGTGAAAAAATAATGTTAATGATTATTATAATTAGCAATTATTAGTCCTATTAACCTTTTTTTTTTTTTTTAAATCAGTAGTTTTGGAGAATATTCAGGGATAGGCATGCAAACAGTGACTGATCACAGAGAGTACGTATTTGAGAGAAGCTTTTTGTGATTAGAAGCCACTGAAGTATATTGCAGTATTATTTGAGCAGCTTGTTTCAACTTCAGACATTGAAGATGTCACTGGAAATGGGCAAATCCTTTTGGTGTTACAATTTTTTGTCTTTTGTTTCAGGTTCATCTCAATATGTTGAGAGCTGATTTGTGAGGCAGACATCTCAACTTGGTGGGGGAAAGGCAGGAGACAGTATCTTCAACCAATGTCTGCAGACAGATTTGGAGGAAGAGGAAAACATAGTTAATCATCATGTCAGAAAGAGGTGTATCAATAATATAAGATAAATTTTCAGTACTTGTTTGGTGGGGAAAGGTGACAGGTGGTGTGTTTGTGTTATCTGTCAGCAAGAAAATAATATGGATACCTTTTCTGATAACAGAAGTGGTCTTTTGGCTTTTTTCCTCTAACTTTTCAGTGTGGCTCATCAGTGTTCAACTTATTCTTGCTTCATAGAGAGGGATTGTGAAGAGCAAAGTTTGAAGTTCAAAGAAAAGAAGATCTTTTTCACTGAAGCAGGATAGATCTGACTACCTTGAGAAGAAACTGGATTTTCAGTTCAGAAAAAGTTGCACAGTCCTGGAGACACCAGCATGAAATATTGCTGTCTTCAACTGTATTTATTTGGCTGAAAAAGGTTTACATGGATTCAAGACAACCATATAACAGAGAAAAAGTTAATACCTCTTCCATGTCATATACGGCAATTGCCAAATTTCCACCACTTCTGCTGCAGGAGTGCTAGCAGTGCCCTGGAAATGCTTTTTATAAATTTCTGACATTGCTCAAGAATAACAAAGCATATATTAACTTGGGCAGTTTTTCATAGTCAAAGTCACCTGTAGATGCCAAAATGCAGACATTTCTAGAAATGCTGGACAAAAGAAATGGCTTCATGACCTAAATATATCTAACCTGTCAAGACTCCTTCTTATACACCTTTTTGCTATAAAAAGCTGTCAGGAAAATTGCCTTTGTCATCTCCTTAAACAGTGTTTATTTCTGTTTCCATGGAAAAATATTATTAGACTGGTATAATGGGCATTTGTGGGTATGTGCAGAAGTCATACTGCAGGCACACAGAAGTATTTGCTGGTGTGCTCTGAGACAAACTCTTGGTTGAGTATTTGCTATATACAAAGAAGGCACCAGGCATTCCACTGAGAATGGTACAGGTATCATTTTGGATGCACATTGTACCCTCTAAATGCCTGCAATCCATGGTCACCAGAAATAACTGCCCCAGTGGGCAGTTGAGATGCAATCGCATTATTTCCCAAGAACAATTTCAATTTCACAGTCTGCACAGTCCTTTGGGCATGTGAAAGCTGTAGACCTAAGTATTATCATTTTACAATGTTTCATGTGCAATGAAGTCACCACTTTCTCATGATTCATAGACAAATAAGCAACCATCTTGTACTCACACTATCTGGTTTATCTCATTTTCTGTTTTGCTACTCTCTATTTTTACACTGATCATGCATCAGCTCTGTCTGTGGTGATGGATCATAGATTTCAATCACTCTTTGGCTTACCACTTCCTTCTTGTCCAACAAATTGAAGTCTTTAAAACAGAAGGCAGTTACTTATGAAATCAAGTGGTTAAGCTTTGTGGATAGTCTCAGGTTTATGTTGGTGCATACTGCAGTTCTCTTGTGAAAGATTAGCCTAACTGTCACTTGCCACATATTTTATTTGTGATGTTTCAAACAAAGAATAACACAGACATTTTAAACAATATATATGCATTTCTACTTCTGCATTTCTTTTCAACCGAAGAGACTTCATTATGTTTATAAAATTCAGAACTTTTTTCTCTAAAATGATCCTCTTTTAAAAAATTTTCCCTTCCCTTCCCTTCCCTTCCCTTCCCTTCCCTTCCCTTCCCTTCCCTTCCCTTCCCTTCCCTTCCCTTCCCTTCCCTTCCCTTCCCTTCCCTTCCCTTCCCTTCCCTTCCCTTCCCTTCCCTTCCCTTCCCTTCCCTTCCCTTCCCTTCCCTTCCCTTCCCTTCCCTTCCCTTCCCTTCCCTTCCCTTCCCTTCCCTTCCCTTCCCTTCCCTTCCCTTCCCTTCCCTTCCCTTCCCTTCCCTTCCCTTCCCTTCCCTTCCCTCCTTTCTTTTTTTTTTCCTGAATAAGGAGAATAAATTTGGACAGTAAGACTATATAGTGACAGATGATAGAAAAAATAAATACATTCATTTACAATGTAACCCAACTTCAGTCATTAGAGTTACAAAGAGCAAGAAAAAATTGTAAACAGAAGCTCTTCTTTCCTTAATGATTCTCCAGATATGTTTAGAAAGTGCAAAAGAAGGCTTTTCTGACTGCAGCTTCCCAAAAACTTATTATGCTTGAAACTAATATATCTAAGAGGAAGAGTGCACAAATAGAGAAGGGTAAAACAAGCATGTTTCATAACTTTAGCTAAGGTTCACGCACACCATCGCATGAACTGTCACGTTCCCCACGCATGTAGTGACATCCACAGTCACTGCACCCCACTTCCTGTGCTTTGAGTGCTGCCAGTCCTGATACCAGTGTGAAACCCATAAGTGGGGAGAGGACTCACAGCTGACTTACTTCACTGAGAAGAAAAATAAGGGGAGGTATTAAAAAAACAATTTAAAATAAGCTACTGGTAGGGAACTGCCGATAATGAACAGGTTCACTATAAAATGCTGGCTATGGCTATGGCAGTAGCAAGCAGTCCTATATTGCCATCAGTGGGAGGTGTTTGATAATATGTAATCAAGTGTTAATATTTGTAAGCATAAGACACATCTCAATCACTAAACATCTCAGTGACACATCTCAGTCACTAAACAGACCCTGTTAAACTCTGACTCTGCTTCCTCTTTTCTCCGAATGAGATAATGATCAGAATTACTCTTCAACTAGAAAACCAGGGAAAGGGCTTGACTTGGCCAGAAGTGCTGGGGGAAAATCTGATGTTGGAAGGATGAGCGTAACAGAAGTGCTGCCCAGGGTGCATGGATGTTGGGGGCTATGAGGTTATCAAAAGGGAGATAATCATTAGGTTTTTGTAATCTTGGTACAAGGTGGGTATGATCCTTAAGGAGATGATGAAAATGCCAAATGTACGAATGGAAAAATTAAAGGGACAGAAATACCATTTCAGACAGGTATATTTTCATAAACTGTCAGTGGCAGGTGGTTGTGAATTTTTCCTGGCACTTACCCAGACTGGCTTGTTGTACTGTATAATCTTTGTGCCAGATTTGTCTCTTCTTCGTGCCTCTGTTTTCAATGTTTGATTGGCACTCAAAGGATGCTTGCACAAAGCTGATAAATCTTGTTCTTTCTAAAGCTAACTCCAGTCATTACCTTGCACTGGTGGCTACCTAAAGTAAATCTTTCTAATAAATAAATAGACAGCTCTCAAGAAGGAGCTGGAGGTGTGGGTCAGGTGGGCAGAAAGGAGGAGTACTGCCAGTTTGGCATTACCTCGCCTTTCAGAATGGAGGTGGATTCCTTGATCTGAAGCTGCACACCTGTTTCCAAACAGACTTAAGAGGGCAGAAAGATCTGTCACCCCTGACTGCCTGCCAGCACCTCTGGTACAGTGCAGAAAGGTGAGAAGTGGTGAGTTAGACCCATGTGATCGAGTTTGAGTTACTTCTGGGCAAAGAGCCGGGTGCAGACAGCTCTCCCTGCAGACATGCACCTCCTGTGAAGCAAGCCCAAGTGCGACCGTTCCCTGTCATGCCACTTGCTACAGCTCTGCACAACCTGTGGCTAACCTCTAAGCTTCAAGAGTTGTGTGTTTTCATCATACATTGTTGTGAGGCAAGATGAGTCCCTTTGCCTGTCAGAGCCATTGCAGCCCATTCTGCAATCTGGGCTGATATGCTGCAGATGAATTTCTGGGGATACTCAGGCTTCTTTTTGGACCCTGGCCTTTTCTTCAGTTAAATTACTAGAAAGCTCCCTGGCATAGATCTGTTTAATTTCAATAATTATTTCTCAACAATTTGTTAACACAGTCATGGTTAACAAATTTAATTTACCAATATAGATGTAACTAACATCTGTAGCTCAACATCATTTGAAAGTGCTAAGTACAAAGGAGGTATTTGTATACCTAAATAGTGATGGTGGTGCTGTTTGCCTGGAGAGATATGCAGCTGGCTTCATTGATATAAGAATTATTTCTCTCAAAATTTTTCATAATTAGACAGATTATTTTGTAAACTTCTTACATTATTCATGCCAAGTTCTGTATGTCCTGAGGTCGATGTGTTTATTCATTTGTTTGTGTTTTTTGTGTATGTGGGGTGTTTTTTTCGCCTTTTTTTTTTGTTTGTTTGTTTGTTTTTTTGTTTGGTGTTTTTTTTTTTTTTTTTTTTTTTACCTTCCCAGATGTTAAGGTATGAGGCAGAATAGCCAAATTATACAGGAGTAGTATGTCTCCCTGAGTAGCATGTGTGCTGGTAGGGTACAGAACATCAGGAGTGGAAGGAGAACAGGAATAATGCTTCAGGAACAGTTTTTCACCTTAGCAATGGATATAAAACAAGGTACTCCTGCTGAGCTCAGATCTATTCATTTCACACTCTGTCTTTTTGGGATTGAGCCTATTAACAGTATTGTGCCTTTTCAAAGTGAGATTCTTATTTACTGGCAGATATTTAGGCTCAAGTCATTTGTGCTGTCTTTATGTATGTGTCTACATGGGTGACACAGTGTCTGTAACTAATCCCACAGTCCATAAGTCTTTTGTCACTTATTTGGCTGCTAGTCTAGCAGTTAGAATTAAAAAGAACCTAATGAAAATAAATTTTTATTAATGAAGCTGAGCTAGTTGGTTGGAAACGATTTTATGTAGTTCAACTGTGCATGGAGACATTGGTGGGAAACTTGCCCTTGGAGCAGGAAAACAAAGATCTTGTGAATAGTTGCCTAGCAGTATGTGGGAGTTGTCACTGGGATGAGGAAAGCCCAGCAGAACCCCACAGATTTGCTATGACAGAAAACAGAGGTACAGAATAAACAGTCCCTAGAACAAATGCCAAGGGGTTTTGTTTGCACTGTTCCCATATGAAGACTCCCACCCTCATGCTCCCTGTGGGAGCTCCATTTGGCAGTCCAGCACTACCACCTTGTTCTCATATTGTCCAAAACCAGTCCTGTTTATCAGCCCATCAGAGGGGAAGCAGATGATGACAGTTTTTGAAAGCAAGGCTATTTGTGGGTGTTGCAATAAAGGAGTCGCTGGTTAGTCAGCAGTGTCACCCCTCTGCTACCACAAGGCAGAAACAAGTGGTGTGCTCCTTATGCAAATGCAACGCAGGGCCTGTGATGTACTTGACTTTTCTGGTAGCATATCAGTGTATGATTTTGCTGTGTGACACCATCAGCAATGTTGTAGCATTCAGGAAAGCTGAAAACCTTCCTTTGATCCTCAGGGAAGCACACTGGGACAAACACATTCCAAACTGTCTCTCTCGCTCTCGTATTTCTTGAAAGAAATGATCTGCCAACTTTGACTTTTATAGACATACACATGAATTCCAAAAAGATAAAATGGCAGCATTTGTCCAAAAAAATGACCAAAGAGAAATGCAATCCAAGAAAGATGTAGTTTTGCTTGGGAAGCGAAAGTCACTTTTGGAAGCCACTTTTTCTCTAACCCTGTTCCTAACGTACAGATGCCTTGGCAGAAATTTTCCAGTTCCCTTTAAGGTGTTGCTGGGATCTGGCCTTGTGTGATAGTTTTGACCTCAGTGGCAGTTAAAGACTCTCAATAAATCATTAAATCATGTCCTTAGATAGAGAAAAATATTCTATCTGCATGTATCTGCATCCAGAAAGCAAAACCAAAGACAGTTTTAAAGGTGGATCGGACGTGGGATATAAATTAAGTCATGATCCCATTTTTAATATAATCCATTCCTTATCATAAATCAGGAAATGTATTTCAAGATAATTACAGATTTTTGAAAACTTTAGTTTTAGGAAAATATAACACAACAGTCAACTAACAAGGACACATAGGGAAAACAAAATGGGTAATAATTTTTTAAATAGGAAATTTAATTTTATTGCCCTGTGTATGTCACTGTAACTATATACATTTTAAACACACATTTACAAAATTAGCCTGAAATTTTATCTCTGCTTTCCAAGAAGGCTCCAGCTCAGGAAATATCTGAGCCTGGACTTTTGGGTAGCTCACTAGAGTTATAATGGTCATATGGAAAATGTCTTTATCAAGGTCTGATTGTAATTACATGTACATTTTATACTTTTAGAGCTGGTTAGGACAAACCTGTCTTTGGACTGGCTGGCCAGGAAGCTGAGTATGTGATCCCCTCCTTAGATCATCTGAGGTGGTGGCAGTGATACATCATGGAAAAAATGTGTGCTTGAGATAGAGATGAGTGAATGGGAAGATTGATGGAGAAAACCTTCATTCAGTGAACTAATTCATTGCAGAAGAAATTGCTGAAAGTCAAACTTATCAAAACATGGTTGACCATTTCATTATACAGTGTGAGGTACCTTAAGACCTTAATAAACTTTTGCTGCTCTAACTGGCATGAGCAAAAATGCAGCTTTAGTCTGAGCAATGTGAAGAAGACCCTCTTTTCATCTCTATGCCAACCACTGAGTTGAGAGACTTTTAGCAGTCTTGGCAAGGGGCCTTTATCACAGCTAATTAGCAAACAAAATGAGTATATACTTTAGAAAAATAAAATCTTCATTTTTCTTATAAGTCTCCCAGTGTTTAGATTGTTTCCTTTCATTAGTCTTAGACTTTTTACCCAGGTTGTCTTGTAGGTAAAGGATAATCAAGTTGAATTTCAGCTGGGAATAGTTTTTCATTGTTTGGTAGTTTTTCGTTGTTTTGTTGGTTACATTTTTCATTGATTTTGTTTCTTTGTTGGTTTTTTTTTTGTTTTGTTTTTGTTTTTTTTTTTTTGTTTGTTTTTTTTTTTTTTTTTTTTTTGTTTTGTGTTTTTTTTTTTTTTTTTTTTTTTTTTTTTTTTTTGTTTTTATCCATGTGTAAAAGTCCATTTGCAAAACTGGCTTAGAATAACTGTCCTCCAATTTAGCCATCAGTAGACTTCACATGAATGAAACTTTAATCTTTGCCATGTTCATGAAGCTTCTTCTCCTATGTTAACCCATGGCTATTTAAAATACACCTCCTGTATGTTAGAAATTGTAAATCTGGCATCTCTGTTGCATCTCCAGGACTGAAAGTGGAATTTGATTCCTAAACCTGTGTTATCTATTTGATGAATTGTATAACTGTGTAAGCTGGCTTTCCAGTATGGACTTTATTTAGTTAGCTTGGGCATCAAATGAGCTCTGAACTTCACACACTCTCAGTTCTTAAACACAGGCTCTCTACAGCCCCCTGCTTTCCTTCAATTTTGTAGAATTCTTTGGAGTTTCAGATTTGAAATGACATAAAGCGTTTGTTTAAATCTTTCCAGTTATTAGTCATGGTACTGAGATTTACTGGAGTAGAAGGGTAAGTGCTAGTAATTAATCAAGGTAACCTAGCTGTGCTGGTGCCATGGAAGTGAATGAGTTCCCAACAGGAGATTTAAATGAAAAACATTAAGTTTCAAAATGAACTGGATGAAGTCAGGGGATTAGAACATAATTCTTTCAATTCTGGCAATTTAAAGAAAGAGAGATCTCTTCCAGAGGAAGGAGCTGCATAATGCATTGATGGGCCATCAAACACTAATTGCAGGCTATTAGTTAAAAGTGACACCTGGAGATTTAATATTGGGTATTTGCATGCAGGCCACAGGATGAAGATATCTTCTGAAATGTGAGTGGAGTTGAATTTAAGTCAGCAACCCTTATTTGGTGTGAATGCAGCCAAACAATATTTCACTGGAAGTGAAAGATGGGCCTGCAAGGACATTCAGGGCACTTTGTCTCTTCAAAAGGTCCAGTCATGGTTGTTTCTTCACAGAGTGAGGAAATGTCACAACCACCCATACCACTGAATGTTTCCCTCCTCTCTGCTTATCACCTGGGTGTCATTGCTCTCACTGGTGGTTTTGCAGACTGTACAAAGTATGCAAAGATTAAAGAACATTACAGTCACATACATTTTCAACCACTTGTGTTTTCCCTCTGCACAACTCTTTTATTTTCATGTCACCTCTGAAAGGGCAGCAGAAGAAAGCATTGGCAAGAGGACTGACTCCTTGTGATCCTGCAAAATATAATGCACTGCAGACACTTATCAGTGACAGTAAAACTCTTCTGTTTGCTTATTCTGTATAGTACTTATGCAAATGTTTTCAACCACACCTGTGGATTTACACTTTTTACTATATTTCCTTTGTATTTTTCATAATATTTGGTAGCATGATGTGAATTCCAGTATCCAGGCTTTGGATACTGGAATTTATGAGGCTGATGAGAAACACATTTGTCCTGCAAACCAAAAACTAGACCTATTTTCTACCCCATAGCTGTTACACAGCAATGCACATTATAGAGAGAAACACAGTGGCTGGGAAAGACCATTGGTAAGAACAGGCACTTCTGAAAGACATTAAGCCTTGACCTTTTGTTTTGCTTCTCATGCAAACGGAAATGTCATTGTCTTGAGTATTTATAGAACACTGGCTTAAGTTTTGAATCTCTTTTATGTTTTTAGTGAGCATCTGTCACCTGCTGCCAAGGATGAAACTGCAAAGTCAAAAGGAAAGAAACAGGTGTCTACACACACAAAAACATCTTGCTTCTTATTTTGACTGTCTGACTATCATGTGAAATTTTTCAGTATCTTCAGTAGGATTGATGTATCAGAGGTGTTTTTGTGACAATACAAGCTGATTTTGTTTTAACCAATTATTATTTCAGAAGAATTGTTATTTTCCTTGCTGTCAACTATTCCTCAGAAATGATACACATCTCTGACAATCAAAAATGGGTGGGAAATTGTGTGGTATAACAAGATCCAGGCAAGCCTTGTTACTTTGTTTTTGGAGCTGCTCCGGGGTAAAGGGGCTGGGAAGGCTGAATATCCAAAAATCCTAGCCTTTTGACAAAGCTTGGCAGTTGCTAGTAATTTGAAGGCTGGAAAATGAGTGTATTAAATTTCTGTAATTTAAAGATATTTCTATACTGATTCTTTGTCATGCAGGGGCAAACTGTTAAAGGGGAAATGTTCTGTAACTGCCTTGAATGCTCAATATAGTGGTTTGAAAAATAAATGACAGTAAGTTATGCATAAAATCTGGTTGAGCAGAGGTTATATTGAAGAAAGAATGTTCAGCTCTTTTCATCATTCCCTTCTTGAAATGTTGCTATACACTTTAGCTCATCTGTGTGTAATTTATTATCTTTGTGTTAGTCTTTTTGGGACAGAAGTACAGTTGTTAGCACAACAAGACAAAAGGCATTTTTATTCCAGATTTCCGTCTCAGTCATCAGGAACAAATGCTTAGAAAGAGTACAAAAAGCTGTGCCATATCATGTAACTCTTTTGTAAAGACAACTTGAATTTTTACTATCTTGATTAACTTTATATCATCTATAATTTTATGACTTATTCAGTTGTTCATGTATGACTCTATTGAACAGTTTTTGTTTCTAAATAATTCCTGAGGCAATTTCTTTATTTTATGCCCACTCTCAGGTTTTAATGAGTTACAAATATACAATTAACCTTTCTTTATTCCTTATATCAAGACTGTTTTGTTTCTTGCAACTTGACAGAGGTGCCTTGTAGTAGTCTGAAAATTCATGCAGTTCTGTACATCAGGCAGTCATTGTGAATATACCTAGTGACCCTTCAGTGAATCCTAATGCCTGTGTATATATAACACCTATGACTTGATTTTCTCCAGCAAAAGCTGCTCCAGTATAACCAGGATATCAAACGTTGAGCAGATCCATAATTTCTAACAGCTCCATATGCACAGAAGTCAGACTTTCTGGTGTACATCACTTGTACCCTCTCTCAATCCCCCTTTAAAGGAGGTTTTTTACAGCTGATTCTCTCTGTTCCTGAGGAAGTGTTAGTCAGTTGGTTACAGCAGAAATTCAGTAGTCTCAGTTTGAATATTGTATTACTTGGTGTTAAATGCAATAGAACCCAAGTGATTCTTTAGCATTTATTTTATCTGTCTGTTCACAAATGTTCCCTACTGACCTTTTGGTAGTTCACCAAACTTGACCCTTATAAAGTAAGTGTCTGTGAATCTCTCTAAGCTTTTCTTAAACAAATATGGATAAAGAGAATTCATCTAACTTTTTCGTTATGACTTTACATTTTTCTTTTAGTTCTGTTAGGTCTGTGGATTGTACAAATTTTCTGCCAGGCAGGAAAGAAGTTCTTATTTACTCAAATTAATCTTCAAAGTCTGTTTTCATATGCCTTTTATGGTTTTATTTGTTTTTTATCTGAATTTATCTTCTTTTTTGTTTCCCTTCTTCAGATAAGGCTTCTGCTTTTTGGAGGAAATCTTTCTAACTTTAAATGCCTTCGTTTATTGTTGTTCAGTGGTTCTGACTTCTATGTCTTCCTTTTAATTTGTTTTTAACAAGCTTCTTCTTTTTTTGTTGTTGTTGTTCTTTTTTTTTAAATTAAATCTACTTCATTCTTCTAAATGCTAAATTTGAATATATAGTAGTCATAATTACAGAGAAACTTTTCAAAAGGAACATTACAAACCACATCTCGTCTGCTTAAGACTAAGCCAAACTACTTCTTCACTTGTGGGTTTCCTGAGTAGTACGTTTAACAAGTGGTCATTTCAAGATATTTAAAACTTGTACCTCTATATCATTTCTCACAATGACATTCCTTCAAGTTTACATGGGTATAATTGAATTCTGCCATGTTTTTCATTTGTTCTGCTCTGGCAGCTTCTCTGGTTTCAGTCTAAGCAGGTTAGTCACATCGCTGCCCTCCTGGCTGGCAACACCAAGACTCCTATTAGGACAAGACTGCCATAACTGTGCAAGTGGCTGTGTTCCTTCCAGATGCAGTTTGTTTGCTCCATTTTCCTCATTTAACTCTGTCTTCTCCCTGTCACAGAGAGCCAGTGTGCTTGTGTCAATGACCCAGAGCTGGGACAGGTTCCAAACATTGCCTGGTCCTCATCAGGCAAGGCCTGTCTGAGCAGCCTAGCGGAAGAGCAGGGCAACCAGAAGGGCACCATGGCTAGCCCAGCTTTGGCCATCTCCGTGGGGCAGGGGCCAGGTGGGAGCCACAGACTGGCCCTGCTGTGCTGCCAAAGGGGCAGGGACCCACAGTCCTGGGGATGGGCAGGGATAGGCAGGACTGTCGGGGACCGCGAGGACCTGGCTTTGGGGCACAGCTAATTTCTCTTTGTTCTTCCTTCAAACAGCATTTTCTCTCTTGCTGGCAGTGCTCTAGATCAGAAAAGGGTTTAATAGTTAAGAAAGCAATATACCTTGTTACACCCACAGTGAGATTTAAATATTTCCTTCCCTTTTGTGTGGGCTGTCTGCCATTTATTTGCTTTGCTGACAACCATGAAACCTTCAACTTTGTCCTCCTTATTGATTCCCTTCTGAAATCAACACTGGCCTTGGTCAATATAGGATACACAGTAAAATCCTGAACAACTATCTGCTCTTAAAAATATATGGATTATTTCGAAATAGGAAGCTGGTGGGAGCTAGACGTTTAACAAGTGCACATAGTACTGAATTTAATTTAAATTGTTTTGATATTTTTTCTAGAAAAAAACCCTATTTTTTCCTTGCTCTATGCCAAGGAAGAAAGATCTGTTCCAATTTTTTAAAAGAACCTTAATGAGAAAAAACATACTGTTTAGTAGGAAATTGCAGTTTTCACAGGAGGTAGGAAAATCAGTTTTTATATGTAAATTGACAAGAAATCTGACAAGCATATGCTTGTTTAGGCATTGGAGAAATCTGTACTGCTTTCTAACAACATCATGTATCAGAAAAGGATGCCGAGCATAGCCAAAGGGGTTCAGATTGTGTAAAAGATAATAATGTTTTTCTCTGTTTTTCAGAAAATAGTGTGTGTAAATTCCCTCACTGATGTGTTTAGAAAAGTAATAGCCTTAATTATCAAGAGGTTTCTTTTCCCACATAGTGTATTTGAGTGGGTAATCATCAGATGCATTTTTTTTTTTATTATGATCACACTTATCCTCAGTTGTGCCTCAGTTCTTTGCTTTTAGCTTCTTCCTGAATGTTCATTCTTGAATCAGACCCTGTTTAATACTCTCAAGGTCACTGCCTTGGGGATTGAGCTGGACAAGTGAGTGCACCACAAAAATGGCTTTTTCTTACATATAGAAGTTATAGCTCATCTTTCATGCCTAATTTCCCTTGGACCTTGAGAGTGTTACTTTGGGTTCAAATCCAATTTATTTTAACAATATTTTAAACCACACTATTGTGATGAAGTTCTATTAGCATTTCTATTTGGTAGCAGCTGTTGGTGAATTTTACTGTTTCCTCCTTTTTACAAGCAGCGTTGACTTTCCCTAGTTCTCTGGTGAAATTATTCTTCTGCTAAAGTGACAGAATTAGTGTAGTTCCCACAACATTTCATTAGGGTCTATTAAATACTTCCCTCTAATTCTATAATGAATTGTGAGTTTCATACAAAGAATGCCTAGGTTTCCAAGGGAGAAGTTAGAAGCTGGCAGTGCAGGGTTTTTTTTTTTGCTTATATGGCAAAGGCATAAAGGAGCTAAAGGCATCCCCAATACTGAAGAACCAGACAATGCCTTTTTGGCATGTTCAGTTCTATTAGCTGCTCTGACAGACTGTCTTATTTCTGGAAACATCAATTAGCCTGATCTGTAACATGGTTAATATTTAAATATGTTTAATTGGAGAGTATGCCTGAGGCAAGAGATGGCTTGAAGGTCTCTCAGGATGGATGTCAGTAACACTCATAGACTGTGTTTGTTACTGTCCTTTGAGAATTCCTCATGTTTAGCACATGAAAAAACCACTACTCAGCAGCAGCAGCCTTGTCATGATGGTATTCTGTGTGGCACTCTGTGAGCTTAGAAATTTCTTTGGCTTATGGAGAACTGCATGGTTATGGATAATGGGGGGCTTGAAAGCTACCTTGGTAGCTTGGTATCTTTCAGAGCATTATTTTAGAAGAATTAGCTATTACATGTGTGCTACCTGAGAATGGGATAGTCACATCAGCATCCCCCAGAAGCCTCAAAGACAGGACTGTCTGTAAGCTGGCATTCCTACCTATTATATACAAAACTTCTTGTTGACCTTTTCAAAGAAATCACAATTTTCTAATATCCCGATTTAGCTTTGAAAGGGCAAATATCTGTCAAAAGCCCATATAATTTTCAAAGTGTCACAAAAAACTGCATAATTTTAACTTCAGATAATATATTATCAGTAAAAGTTAACTGAAGGAAAAAAATGTAAATAGAATTTAATAGGACTAAGTTCTTGTTACAATTGTACAAATTCAATGAGTAATTTTTTATTATTGCTCCTGCTAATGAAAAACACTAAATACTTCCAAAAGTGAAACTCATATAAGAAGGGCTAGAAAGAAAAGGGAAATCTGACCTCATATCTTATATTGCCTCTTCTTTAACTCAGAAGTGCCAAATGTGAACTTGAACTTTTTCTTGATATGGGTAGCATACAGGAAGGTGAGGTGAAGGAAGAAAGTGGGGCTTCTTTCTTCTTGCTGTTGCCATAGCTTCAGCATGCTTTGATGGTAACAGTGCTGCAATTTTTTCTCCCTCACAAGATATTTTGTTCATAAAAAGAAAAGCCCTGGAAGATCACTGTGTGTTTAGTTAAAGTGGAGATGATCTCCAGAGGTCCTTTCCAACAGCAACCACTCTGTGATACACTCCTAACAAACCCATTTAGAAACCTGCTAATTCTAATATTCACAGCCTCGCTTCAGCCTCTATTTTTTGTTGCAAGTTGATAATTTAGGGATTTCCCTGCAAAACACATCTTTTCCAAGTGCATTTTCAATGATGTGCCTATTTTCTGTCTAGATAGATAAAATCTCACTGTATTTGGCATCAATTTAGTTAGTCATTTGAATGGGAAAGTTATAAATTCAGTATTCTGGAACACAGCCCTCAGTTTCCCTTCAAACCCAAACCAAAATGTCTATAGCAGAAACTTGACTGGGTGTGGGATTCCGGAACATACAGCACATTGTAACCTTTTCAACAAACTCTGTTTCATGATTCAGCATGCTGAGGTCAATATTTTACAGTAATAAGTACTAAGATGACACCAGTTTGCGTGGGCTGCATTATATTTGGGCTAAAAGAAAGGATCAGTGAACCATATAATTACACAGGAATGGGATTCACTCTATGGTGAGAGGAAGGTTTCATCAGAGCTCATGAAATGCAGTCATTATGCATTCCTTCTCTTTTGTACAAGACCATTTCTCTCTGCAAACAAAGTTCTTCACTGACATATTTGCAAGGCTGAAGCTGGGTGTGCTCCTTGGTAAAGATGCACTAAGCTCCATATAGACAGCAGTAACCAGGCCATTTTATTTGGTTTTGACCGTGGCATAGAGGATCAGGTTCTGAAGAATAGGAGAGCTGAGTGTTGAAGTCTTGGCTACCGCTGAAACTTCTTAGTGGTACAACAACTTGTAGCAGTTTCCTGATAGAGCTTGATGCTTGACATGTGGCTGAGTGTTGTGGCTTAACAAGTTATCACCATCAGAAGGGAGCAGTGGCTAGCAAATTGGCAGGGCTGATCTCATGTTTGGAAAACATGAATTCTCTTGCAGCTATAGTTACTTCTGCAGTTCTTGTTTGCCTGGCTCTGGGTAATTGCTAGTTGGGATGGTTCCACCTATGCTTATTGTGAATTTGGTTTCAAGATGAGCAATAAAGTTTAAATCATTGACCCTGGCTCCAAATTAGAGGATGATTTTGTAAAATGTTCCCTTGCTCCCTCACCCATTTAGTAACCTCCTTGACCTCTCTGGGCTTGATTTCCTTGAAACGCAGAGATAAACCTAACTTTGTTTCCTGATGGTGGAATAATTGGTGTGTTGGTCTAGTACAATTTGAAAATATTTTTTCTTTCTATCAGTGTTCATGGAAACCTTCAAAGTTGTTTTTTTTTTTTTTTAATTTATTTCTCCAGTTTTTGTCTTGTGTTCTTTTAATAGGAAAATATGAAAATACTTCTTAAAAATATGACAAAATATAAGCTTCTACTTGTTTTTCTCTGACACAAGTCTCTATCAGCAGGACTTCAAGTTACCTCCCCCATCTTGCTCTGGATGTTAATCAGAACTGGTCCCATTCTCCCCTATGCCGTCTCTCTGTTGCCTCTGAAATTTTTTTTTTTTTTTTTTGTTTCTCTGAACCTTGAACACACATTTCTGTATTGTAAAATGAATCAGATTAAAGTAATTTCAAGATTTATGATGGGCAAAAAGAATCCTTTCAATAGCATCTTCTGAAGATTTCCTGATTTTGGCAGTGAGAAGAAATCGAAGGTAGCAGTTCTGCTGGTACTAAAATTAACTACATGGAGCTTGTAAGCCTGAAGTATCTCTCTCCAAGACTTCAAAGTGCAGATTAAAGCTGCTTTTTGTTCCCCCACTCTCCTTCTCCAGAATGGCTTTCTGTTTGTATCATTTGCCATTTATACAGCTGCTCATATTAATAGTTACCTTTTTCTTTCAACTGAAATTTCCATGTTGTTTGTTACTGAGAGATTACAATCCAACCAAATGTTTTTGATGAACTACTACTATTTTTTCTACTGTCTCTTTTCTGGAAAATCCTTCATCTAGAGTAAATGGGGCAGATTTGCAGCTCCTGGTGAATCTGTGTTACTTTGTGTTGCACCTGATCATGTTTTCAGGCTTGTTCCTCACTCCCCACACCCTACTTGGCCTTACACTGGTGTGTGAAGGAAAGTTCTGGCCATGGAAAACTATTTTTGTAGTTCTCTTTTAAGAAACAGTTCTTATTTTATATATATATATATATATATATATATATATATATATATATATATTCAACAACTGATTCTAAAAAGAATATTTTTTAGGCTCTCAGTGTTGGCAAACATTACTAACAAGAAGTCATCTAAGTTCTTCATATTACGGACTGCACTTCCCTCTTTATCTGTGCTGTGTAAGGCTAACTTGCATGACAGGAATATTTTTATTATTTAACTTTGGAAATTAGCTTTAGCTAACTAAATGCTAATTGTAGTAGTTGTACCTGTTGGTTATGTTGAGAGTTTTTCCTTGCTGTCAACTATTTCTCAGAAATTATACACATCTCTGACAATCAAAAATGGGTAGGAAATTGTGTGGTATAACAAGATCCAGGCAAGCCTTGTTACTTAATATTCAATCTTTTTCTGCTCTCCTTTGGTATGTACATATCATTCCCATTTTGAAGGTAGCTGGAAGTAGTTTTTAAAGCAGAAGATGCTGACTTTTCTAGAAAGCCAAGGAAAGAAAAATTGCTAAGATTGCCACATTAGTGTCATTAGTGATATAACACAGCATAACACAGCCCTACTGAAGGATGCAACCAGCTGGGGTGGCAATGGGAAATCATCAAGATGAAGTCTGAATGTGAGATGTATACTGTGCTAAGCTAAGGAAATTTGATTCAAAAATGCAGAATGGCAACAACAAAATGGTCAAAATTAATCTGGAGCTGAGTAACCAATTCTGTTGCAAAACAAACAAACAAACAAAAAGGCAAATTTTACTTTGCTGTCTGTCTGATGAGAATTTTACTTTCTTCCACTTTTCTACTTAGAAGTGACAAAGTCTAATCTTGGAAGGCTTTTGCCCACTGTGCTCTTAGAAATGAAGAGACAACCTAGATAACAGCAAAAATTTAAAACCCAGTTTAGGGAATGCTATATGAAAATACACATTGATATAACTGGATTGCATCAAGAGGGTAATATACTGCTTCAGCAGTCAGACAAGCAAAGTGTAACCAACACAGTAAGTATAGGCAGTATTGATGATTTAGAAGAATCTGTTCAAGTCTAGTCCTCAAACAGTTCTTGTATTAAACGTCTGTAATGAACAAACTAATTTCATATTTAGTCAAAGTCCAACAAGTCTTTTCAGGGTTAAGTCCAACCCAGTGCAACAACCCTAATCTATAGGTTATTTTCATGTGCACACAGTATTTTTCTTTTCTTTGCAAAGTTATTCAATTCCTGCTAAACTGGCAAAACAGCTGAAAAAAAATGGCACAAAATAATAACTTATCAGAAATAAATACAAGGATAACGAAGTTGTTTTCTGTGTCTTAGTCTTGCTGTGCATGGGTTTAGCACAAGGACGTGGAACATCACATCTCATTCTCTGCTGTGGTCCTTGCAGAACAAGGACACTGCAGTGAGTCATGGCAGCAATGGAGCAGCAGCAACACAGAACTGGGTTTCCACTGCTTTGTATGTTTAATTGAACTGAATTTCCTCTCACCTGTCTTTTTGTCTTCATTTTGATAAGCTGGGGAACATTTAGTAATTGTTGGAAAGGCCTTGCTTTTTGTAAGTGTGCCTTTGCAGTTTACAAATTCCGTGTAATCGCTATCTATTCATTTCGATTTGATAGTCATGTTTTGCTTGTGAAAGTAGAATGTGAATGATGGACACAATAAGATATGTATTTGAAGAGAAAGATCTACCAGCAGGTTCTGAGTGCAATGCTCACTATATGAGGGCTGAGCACTGTTCAAGCTTAAGTCCCTGACTCCTTTTATCATAATGCTCTAGTCAATAGTAGCATTTTTTTTTATGATTATGTATTTGGGAAAATAGAGATAAATACTTACCACTGGAATGTGATTATGCTTTTCTTGAAGTTGACAGTGCTGAGAGAGGTACATACTTTCTTAATGTTAATTAACCTTGAAATATGTCAATGTGTTTCTCAAGGATAAACTTTCCATTAGTCATACTTAGTTTTATATTTCTCCCCCCCAGGTCCCACAGCTGGTCTTGAGGGTATAATACTTGGGTACATAGCCTGGTGTTATTCAGTGTATTCAGAAATACATGCAGCTAAAAGTAAGGAATGCACTGTGTAATCTTGTAGTTATTTCAAAGTTATTTTTCTCTTCAGTTTTATGGCTGAATAGGTCTGAATGGGTCACCCACCTGGGTCTATTACCCATTCACTTTCATTGTTTATGAAAATAAACAATGTGTATGGAGAGGTTTAGGACATGAGAATGAACCTATTCAAGAAGGGGAAGCAAGGTCTCTAGGAGAGCACAAAGAGATTCTAAAGGATCTCCATTTCCAGCACCACATTTCTGTGAGCTCCCAGTTTAACTCAGTGGTGGATCGAGCACTCCTCATAGTGAAAGCCCTCTACCTTGCCTCCAAGGTGTTCTGACACTGGTCTGGTATGGATGTTAAGACTGCTTCTACTTTCCTCTGACCCTCCAAAGTTAGAGCATGCTCCCCAAAACTCCTGCATTTGATCCAGCATCCCCAGTGCCTGTGACCTGTCAGTGTTTTCCACACGATTTCTAAGAAATTTTCTCTGATTAAAATCTTTACCTCAGCTTGTCATGAGTACTTTTATCATCTGAGTGCATTTTCTTTTCCTATGGCCATGATTTTTGCAAGTACAGAGTAGTAGTGCCTGTGTGCAATTTCTGAGTCATGGTAGTGTTAGACATGATATTTTGTGAAAATGCTGTCTCTGGATTCATGCTGGCCTGGGAACCCATTTGCCCTTAGTCAAGTTATAAAAAGGGTCCCAAAGAACACGCTAAAATTGGATGGAGAAGGCCTTAGTAGCAAAATTTAATTTCTGGTAAGTTTGAAGAAAAAGCAAAAAAAAATATTCTCTTCTTTAAAAATTTTTGAAAAGTATTCACGTCATGGGAGAGTGTCTGAACCACATATGGAAAAACCTTGCTGAACAATTTGGGACTGCATTAAAGCAAGGATTATTGGGAGTTTGTAGACCTATGGTGATTACTAGTATTCTTCAGTAAGTCTGTAGCGTTTTCTCCACTCAAAATAATTAAACTGATGCAAGAAAAAAGGAAGGAAATCCCACTTCTAAAATGAACACACTACATACACAAATCATTGTGTGGCACTGAGAGCAGAAGTGGTTTGACTAATCAAGTCAGTTAGGTTAATCTGCTCTAAAGCAGCAGGTTTCAAGCTGAATGAAGATCTACTGTTGATGCAGGCTAATGGTGATGTTAACACAGCCCAAATTTAGGACAAAAAAGTATGCAGCATCCTGATGGTTTTAATTTCTATTGCAGGTGTGCTATTCACCCTTCCGTGTTCTCGTATAAGAGTACACATTGAGTTCACTTTTAAGAAGCACTGGGTATAAGCTTAGCAGGTTTAAGTCCAATAGTTTGAAAGAAGGGGAAATAAGCCCTCTTACTGAATTGTCTGTGCTGTTTCTCATATTTTGAGTTTGGGGTCCCTATCCTCTGCTGCATTTATAACTATATAAATGTGAACATTTACAGGATGGAAAAGACAGATACAATACTAAGAACAAACTTAGGACAGTTCCTAAGTGATGCTCACTGGTTAGGAATTCCCAAAGAATGTTGTGAATTATGGGCATCTGCCTAAATCTGCCTGAAAAACCTCACCCTGCCAGGAATATTTTAAACTCTGAGTTTGCTACATTTCTCTGGAAAGACTGCATTTCCTTAAGCAGACAAAGATGACCTTTCCCTCCTTAAGGTAATGGGGTGTCAGAAGTACTTATGAAATTTAATAGGAGGCATTTTAAGGGACTAATAATATATGAAGAAAGGCATCTTGCCTTGCCCATGTAAGTGGTTATTTCTTTTACCTAGGAAAGAGCAAAATGATAAAATTCACTCTGTCATTTAAGAAAAAGGATTGATTGTCAGGATTAAAATTAGAAATCAAAATGAAAAACTGCTGAATGGTTCTGAAGCTTCAGTTACTACAGAAAAATATTTAATTCCTGAAACACCCTTGGACAAAGTACCCTATAGTTTTAAAGATAAGTACATTTACTGCAGTGGGAACAGAGAAAGTATGCCTATGTGTGTTTTTCTTTGAACTTCCTCTGCTGTACTGAAAACACAATATATGTCTCTGATTGAGTGACTCTTCCATTTCATATTTATGGGTAAATCAGTACCCAAAACCAATGGCAAAAGCTAGTGATCTTGCAGATGAAGAAAACGCCCTGTAATTTGCTATGGGCATCACAACTCTTGGGATTTTAAACTTTATTCAAAAAAATATATGTATTTAAACCCAGGATCTCCATAAAAAATGTTCAGACCACATGTAGACAAACACTGACTAGACAATTTACCACATCCTATGCAATTCACAATTCTAAAAAGACATTTAATCTTTTGTTTTTTTACTTCTTTTTTAATGAATTTTTCAAAAAAATGCTTTGCTTCTTTTTTTAGCAGTAAAGCATTTTTTTTGGATGTGACATACTGTGATTTGAAGGTAACAGGTAACAGGTGCATTCCACATGTCCTGCCAGGAAATCTATCAATCCCCTAGTTGGAGTCACTGCTGGAAAGAGCAGGCTAAACACAAAAACTCAGTGAGAATGGATTAGCTGTACAGGGGAATCTGACTCTCTGGATGGGAGCAGATCACTCACACTAGAATAAAAAGTAGAAAAATCTGTGGAAGGAGGCTTTTGGGTGTCTCTGGAGACATTCTACCCAAAGGCTGATGTTTTCAGTTTGACTGAAAACCAAAACTTTACTGCACAGGTACCGGCAGAGAGACACAAGCATTGTATTTTGCCTTGGAGTCTTTGTATGTTTTATCAAATGACAGCTCAATATAAAAAAATAGTCTTTAGAAGCAGAGTTTGGAACTCAGGTTTTCCTGTTTCCCAGAGAGTGTCCTCAAAGGTTTGGTTAGGAAGTAGCATTCCTGGACTAGTAAATACTGAATTCCTTTACAAAGGTGGAATAGCTGCAGTAGAAAGAACTAACCCCACCACATTGTCTTCAACACTACATAGTCTGTAGATCTGCTATGGGAACACCTTTTCCAGGCAGGTTAAGGAGGAGGGATTAAACTCCTTTTACATAACACAGCCTGGGACCCAGGGTTCTCATATTCTATGTTAGTGTGTTAGTCATGGAGTAGTTGATTAAAGAAAAAAAGCCCTACCAAAACTAAAATGGCTGTCCTGTCATGTTTTAAAAGAAGCCTATAAGGTTAAGCTTTCAAGTCTCAGGGAAGGATTTAAATAATCATTTCTCACACTCTTTCATGGCCTTGTGTCGATGTTCTGCCTCTGTTTGGATGCCTGAAGATTTATATAAAAACACTTCCCTATTAAATGGGAAAACAATCTAATGAAAAAGGGCTTAAAAATTCGGATGCGCTCAGTTTTTCTCTTGTTCTTTCCTGGCAAGGTCTGTTTTCAGGCCTCCAAGTTCTCTGTGCAAAGTTTATGGGAAAGACGTACTGACTACAGTAGAGAATGATCCCATTCAGGATCAAATTAGGGAACTAGACATATACAAATCCATGGAGACTGCTGAGGGAGCTAACTTATCCTCTTTGAAAGGTCAGAGCAATTGAGGAAGGTTAAAAAAGTCAAGTATCACACTTCTATCTTCAGAAGAAACCAAATAAAAGGGCAAAAAGGACAAGCGGGGGAACTACCCTCGTCACCTCAGTCTCTGGGAGATTGTGGAGCAAATGATCCCAGAAGTCATGTCCAGACACATGAAAAACAAGATGGTGAGAGGGAACAGCTAGCACAGATACATCAAGGGAAAAAATGTGTCTGGTTGGCCTAATTGTGATCTTTTATGAGAGGAGGGAAAAGCAGGGCTAGCCTTTAACAGCACAGTCTCTGTCCATAGTATCATTGCAGTTCAGCCAGTGAGATAAGGACTACATGTGAATTACAGGTGGGTGCAACCTGGACTGCTGGACCCAAAGGTTGTGATTTGTGGTTTGAAATCCAGCTGGCAGTTTAGTACTGGTGATTTTCCTGAGGGGTTATACTTGAGGCTGACACTGGTTAGCATTCCTCATCAGTGACCTGGGCAATGGGACTTCCAGCTCAGAAAGGTCACAGACTACAGAGGTGATTTGGAGGCTGCAGGCCAAAGCCACCCTATAGCAGGGCCTTGACAATGTGGAGGTGTGGCTGGATGACCTTCACAAGTCCCTCCCATCCTAAAGTAGTCCGTGACTCTTTTCCACACCGGGATTTCCAAAAGTATGGTGGTGTGAAATGAGAGCAAGGACCACCTCACATAACTGAGATGAAGTTCGTTGCTTCTGAAGGGCTGCATTTGGCGAAGTGGCAATCTAATACCATACTGGGGGGGACCATGAAGGTAACTAACTGAGAAAAAGTAAAATGTAGTATTTCTGCATGTGTTCTCTTAACTTATTTGATAAAGAAAATAATCTCAAAATTCCAATATATAGTCAGGACACAAAAAGAAACCCAGGTGCCCATTTCCACATTGTTGGAAGGAACTGCTTAAGAGAAAAATCAATCTTGCAACATTTATGGACAGAGTTGACATAAAAAGTACCTTAAATCAACCAGTGAGGAGTTTTTCCCCCCTAATATTTCAACCCTTTATTGAACTAGTCATATTAAATTATTTCTAGAAAATATAATTCAAGAATGGTCTGACCAATTTTGAAATATGTTTTATTTTAAATGCTATGACTAGATCATACTTGGATGCTCATAAATTACGTTGCTTTGAAAGGGGGATATAAAGCAGCAAAAAGTGCTTAATAAAAAGATTATGGTGTCTTGCAAATGAATAGTTGGGTACTTAATGTCAGGATGTAGAATGTAGAAAGTATGATGCAGAAAGTATTGACTATTCATTGAAATTAATGCTCGTGGGTATTATTAAACTTCAGAAAACAATCTTTATAGTTTTTGAAACTGTCTCATCCTGAAAGATGTTATGATCTTTGGTGATTAAATGAAAATGAGATTGTAGCTATATAATGGCAAGCACTATTGAATTAACTTCTAAAAGAAATTCACTAAATGCTTAATATTAACACTGGGCTGAGAGAAACACAGCTGCAAAGAATTTCATTGAAATGGCAATGCTCAAACTTTAATTTGATTTTAATGGAAAATTTATGAAAGACAGCTATTAAGACTAGAAGGGGAGATGATCACTGTCATTCTTTTATTAGTATAACCCAGGGGCTTAATTTTCCTTAGCTCTTTAATTGTTCTTCCATATTCTCCAGTTCCATGCTCTGCTTCCTAAGAACACGTGTTTATCTAAATATGTTTAGATGTAAGCTGGATATAGGATTTTCAAACCAATAATTTTGTTTTCATATTAAAACACTCCTCATTTTTACATGAAAGGAACAAATCTATTTGTCAGTGGTCATGGTCAAATGTTATTACCCCACTAGAAGTGTGTATGCCAATTCTACCTAAGAGGGTTATTTATATTTTAAAGTTATGTCTGTTGTCTAGGATGTGGGGAATTGGCCACTGGCAACCAGTCAGAACCATTTAAGGGAAGTATTTGCTCATCAGTTTTGAACTTGGAAATTGTGGGTTTTGAACATCTCATTCATTAATTTTGTTACTGATGACTCAAGACTCACCAAAACCTTTTATTCCCACATTTACTGAATTGTGCATTGTACCCTTTTTTAACGACTGTGTCAGATTTCAGGGAGATGTCTGCATGAAGTGTTCTAGACACTATTTTTCCATGCTTAAAAATGGCAAAAAAAAAGGCTTTTTTTTTTTTTTTCACTGATGTAAAAAAAATGGTACAAGAAAAACCAGATATTTAGCATGAGCAATTTGTGGAAATGTGAAGAACAACATAAGTAAGATACAGAGCTGTGTTGACTTTAGTTACAGAGTGAAGCTTAGCCAGCTGGAAGGTGAATTGCAGTAGCTCACATTTAGCCTGCAGAATGTCAGGCATAGCATGGAATTACTGTGAAGTGGATGTGTTTGCCTGAGCTAGGGAATGTGAAAAGGACAGTCTTTTAATGTAATTAAGCAGCTTTAAAGAACACAACGGGGACATTTTATAGCACATAAGTAACTGAAGCATAGGTGTTCCTCTCTCCATTAATACTAGCTGACACAGCAGGTGTTCCCCGCTGCACATGGTTTGAATGTGCAGAAGTTCTCCTTACTGAAAGAGTTTGAATTCTCTCATGCTCCTCCAGAGCTGGCCATAGTCCTTGCTTTCTTAAAATAAACCCAGCTAGGTAGGGTTGATGTGTGCTTTTTGACTAGGGTACGTCCTTATGAGATGGAGAACTGTACTCTTGTAGTGATTTGAGTTTATACACTGCATAAATCATTGTAGTGCTTTGCTTTCTTCTTGTACCTTTGTATTTCTTCTGACACTTCTTCCTTCAATAATCTGTCTTTTCTAGAAGACTAACCACACTCATGTCACAAAATTCTTGTTCACAGCATAGGGTAGATTCTACTAAAGAAAAATGCTCAAAGAACAAAGAATATCCCAAATCAGAGAACAATTTATGAGTTTCAGTAGTGTAGACAGGGGAACTTTTAAGAAAAAATGTTTAGAAAAAATATTTTTCTTTTAGGAAAAATATCTGTTGAAAAGTCCTCTGAAATTACTGTTTAATGCAGTTCTGCACTCAGATACATTTTGTCTGTAAAGTGGCAGACATAACTCTGCCAATGAATAAGGAGAATGACTGCTATAGTATGTGTTTCCCTGGTAACTAAATTGTAATTATTCATAGAAATAAATTTAAAGGCCTTAGATAAGCATTATTCAGAGTATTTGCTACAGTTCTACCATAGCCTAAATATAGAAAATGCAGTAAAATCAGATTTAGCTGTTCACACCCATCCCTTAGGTATGAACAAAAATGGGTGCAGTTGCATTTATTTGTAAAAATCCTTGCTCTGAATGTAGCTATCTGGAAAAAGTGTCAGCTCATACCCTAAAAGAAAGCAGGAGAGTTGAGTGTGTGATGTGGGGCAGACAACAGAACAACGACTTGTGGAAATTACTCATAACTCACAAAATTGAGACCCTTTAGCTGTAGTTATAAAATCTGTCATTTGAACTTTTGTGTGAAATTTGCATTCCAGCTACCAATAAATCAGTTTGCATTTCCATCTTCTTCCAACTAACATTCGATGAGGTCATCCAAAAAGAAATAAACAACAATGTTTCATGGAAGTATGTGCCTCTGTTGTTGCAATGGGAATTACAAAATGAGGCATCTTTGAACGATATCTTGAACATGGTATTTCTTTTTTATTTTCCAATAAATGATGACTTGGAAGAAGATTTCTCAGCAGAAGCCAAAAGTGAAGAGTAAATGATATTTTTTTAATGTAATGAACATGCTGGTTATGTGTTTGGGGAGGACTTGGAGTTTTTAAAAGAACATTTGCAATATCTTAGTGAAAAGTTTGAGAGACCATTAAGCAAATTGGAAATCTTATACATGGAGGAAATATTATGTTCAAGGCTTCAGTGCTTGCTATGATTAGAGTGCTCTTTGTGGGAGATTTGTTAATATTTCTTCATCCTGGACACCTGCCAAGCCTAAGGCTTTAATGCTCTGAGACTGAGTCACGAAAGTGGGGACTGACTGCTCAGAGCTTGTTGACTTGCCAGGAGGTGGGTGTGGGAGGTAGTATGCAAGTAAGAAAGAAGAGGGGCATGAAAAATAGTCTCTACATTCCGTGATAACCTTTTGTTTAGAAGAAATAAGCCCATGGCTTCAGGTTATTTATCTATTTTCTGAACTTTCCAACAAAACTGAGATTTTAGAGATCTTTTCTTGTTTCAGAAAGAATGTTTATGTGTTTGGTGAAAGAAACAAAGGGCTAGAAAAACAAGGATTAACACATCACTGAATATAGATAACGAAATACAGCATCTGTTCCTGATAATTATCAAGCGAAATGAATAATTTCTACACGGACAATAATTTGTTTTACCTTCTTTCATTTTCTAGCCACTAGAAATCTCTAGCGGATCTCTGCAAAAACTGATTTAAGCTTGCTGAAAATAGACTAGATTTTCTGGATCATGTTTTATGGATCTGGAGAGATCCCCAGAGTGTCTTTGAAGCATATGCTCAAAATCATTAGACAAACAGAAACTGCACAGATAAAAATAAATAAGAGCATTTGTGAACTTCTGTAGCCAAATTTGATCAATGTAATTAAGTATTCAACCTTCCTTACAATATAGGAGGGAGCTAATACATAAAGCTCAAACACTTTTGAAGGAATAAATAGTAACTTGTGAGTTTGGAAAAAGCTGCTGAAAATGGATATGGCTGCAGGGTTACTCACAGAGCACTGGATCCTGAAGTCATTCAAGAGATGAAAAATGTCTGGAATACACCCATCGTTTGTATGTCAACATTCACAAAGCCTGACTAGTGTAGGCTTCACAAATGCTGGTTTTCAGCTGGGAAATGAGGACTGAAGCCTAGGGAGCTACTTCATCAGTCTCGCATAATAGAAATTAACACATCTGTGCTTCAAGTGCACTGAGGACAAAGAAGCAGAGGTTATTCTAAATTTTGCTCAGTGCTGGGTTTGCCTGTGTTTATTCTTCAGCCATTTTGTCTTGCTCAGAAATTACAGTGGAGAGCACAATCCCTTAACAAAAACTTTTTGACCTTTGTGTCCTATGCATGCTTGTGTCTGATTTACCCCAGCTACAGGAGGTTCAAACATAGGTCTGGGAAGCTTGAATAAATTCAACTATCTGTCGTGATTACATGCAAATTGACTTGCCTAGGGATTTTTTGTGTCTTTAGTTCCATGTTCAGATTCAGAGATGGATGTATGTAACTGTGTAGGATGGGTTTGATTTATGGCTGTTGATTCTCCTGTAAAAAGTCAGAAGCTAGTTACCCAGGAAAAAGAGATTATGTGTGTAAATGAATGTTAAAGGCTCCGTGTGATCTCTCATGGAGCAATTCATAAACTTCGGGAAGAAAGATGACCATTAACATTATACATTTTTATATCATCCAGAAAGCAGACTGTAGATCCATTCCATTACCACATCTACTCCACAAATGATTTTTGATCTGTAAATAAATACCTGGTATTTAAAGGCATGAAAACCAGTAGCCGTAAGGAAAATAGCTTTTCCCTTCAGTGGAGAGAGGGAAAATTGTATGTCCGGGAAGAGCCAAGGAATGAGCTCAAGAACTAGATCTTAGGTCATCAGTTAGCTGTTAATTTGCTTTCTGACAGCCCCAACCACCTCTCTCCTAGACAGCACCTAAACATGGTTGATGTCACATTCCACCACGGACACTGATCCCAGCCACTGATATGAGTGAAATTGCAACCAAGTTAGCTTCCTTTATCCTATTCAGTCTTCCACTTTTACCCCCAAACCTTGTAACCATCAAACGTGTCCTCTTGCTGGAGCCAGGGCATGCAGAACACTGACCATATCCCTCTAATTTCAAAGACTTTAGATGGAGAAGAGAGAAAAATAATATAATTGTCTCTTAAGAAGTCACACTCCCAGCAGAGCCATGAGTACAATGCTGTAACACAATGTGCCTGTTAAGCCACACTACAAGACCTCCCCAGCCACAGCAGTCTCTCCCTATCAGCATTTGCCTCTGCCAACATTTCACCTTCTGGAAATGTTTTCGTGCTTCTTTAGCTCCAGATGACACATGGCACAGCACAGATGGAATACTGGGCCAGGTCTTGGACTGCTGTGGTGATTACCTCTCCAGTCACAGAGGGTACTGAAGTGGCTTTGCCACTGATGAACCTCTCAGGTCCTGACACCAGCTGCTCTTCTTGACTTCGCATTATCCACAGACCATTTGCATGGGAAGGAAATCCCTGGGGAGTTTTTAACATAGGATGTGGCAGGGTAGATTAGTGCTCTTCTCAGATGATTTGAAGTTTCCCGAGCCTGTCTCTGCTGGCTGGCTGCCTTCCCAGGTGTTTTGCGCTCGAAGGAGAAATAAGACTCCAAAGAAACCCTTCAAAGTCCAACAGTTATCATAACCCTCTTAATACTCCTGAATTTCAGTGTTATGTCCTCTCCCTGCCTGCCTGCCACTATAAAAACCCCCAAGTGTTTGTAACCCAGACATTATTTCCTGTTGGGCTAGGAGTTTCAAGATAGATTGACATGAGGCTCAATAGCAATAAAGAAAGTTATGGAAGGTTATGGAGTATTTCAGAGGAGCGGAAGGGCAGTGATATTCACAGATGTTATTGATTTAATTTATTTATGAATTGTAAAGAATCAAATAATAATAGAGCAAAACCAACATGCTAGTAAAGAGAAAATTGTATTTACCTAACCATCTGTTTCTATACTGCTCTAAGCGACTTCCAGTGAATCTGGAGAAATCTGTTCTTCTGTAAAGCAATGCAAGAATTTAGTCTTTTCAATCAGAGGGAGAAGAACTGGGGACATACTGTTTCTGTCCCTTCCGGTGTTAGTCTGCCAGCCTTTACCCCAGGGTAAAGTCTCATTTTTCTCATTTAATTTTTGGAGACTTTGCAGTTGAAATGCTGCCCCTGTCTGAGTCACATGTGATTGTAGCTGCTCAGCATGTATATGCATGAATTCACTCAATTTCAGTAGGGAATTTTTAGGCTGAGCCCTGCATATTATATATTAAAAAACCAAATCAAACCAAAATGAAAAAAAAAAAAAAATGGAAAGAGATAAAGGAGGGAAAAGGGATGGGGAGAGAAGACCTAAAATGTCTCCTGAATGCCATTATAAGATGAAGGTTCTTCATTTTGAAGATTCTATAGACAATAATGAGGATGTTTATTTCCACTGCACCTTTTACATTTTAATCTAAATAAACATTGCCCTAAAGCAGGAAAGGAAATGATTCTTCCTTTTGATGGTCTCTGAGGTAAATCTTTCACTACGTTACCCAACTCTCTTTCTTCCTTTTGTTGTTGTGAGTTTTTGGATATATGTTTCCAAGGCAAATATTTCTACTTCACAGGTTAAGGCTTTTGATTTGTCTATTGTGTGACAGTTTCCTGGGTTGGAAAGCATCCATCAGCACTGGGACAAGGGCATTTGAAAGGATTTTTTTTTCCACCGTAAAAAATGTGGACTCAAATGCTGGATTTTGCAGTTAATTTTATGAATGAGCTAAAACCTTTACTTTTAGGAATATGAAGAGCAGAAAAGATGCTAATATATGTATATAAATATGTGTGCATATGTATATAAACAGGCACATTATATGTATTTATCTATACTAATGTAAAGGCCTATTCCTCCTTTCATAGGAACAAAGGAAGTCTCACATGGATTTTATTTTATAAAACAGCAGCGCTGTTACAGCAGCTTAAAATAAACATTGAGGCCTTGAGTGAAATGTTTAAGCATCTGAGAAGCATATTGAATTCACGGGGCTTCTTCACATACTTAGGGTCTGGCAAATGTGTAAATACTTCACTGTAGCAGGGTCACAAGACCTCAATTCAGACCCTATAAAATCAGTGGAAAACTTCCTTTTGATGTAAAAAGCAGTTGGATGTGTTTGCAGTGTGTATTTTTTATGCTAATGTGGAGTGAGCCAGCCATATTGCAGGAACATTTGGTACACGTTAAAAGTCTTGGGTTTGTGAGCAGTAGCAACCTTACACCAACAATGTTTACCCAGACTGATTAAAAGATGTGAATCAAAAGACATTCCCCGACTAGCAGAAGGCAGGGAGTGCCCTCCAGCAAAGGCAGCATGGAACTGTGGCTGGGGAGCTGTCGGTGGTGGCAGAAGGGCGCAGTGGGAGCCCACAGGGATGACAGAAGATGATAAACTCATTCCTCGGGTGTACCTGGGAGGCAGCTGTGTTGTCACACCCCATGTACACCTGGGAGTGTGGGGGTAAGTCCTGCCACAGGGAGCTGACCGCAGCTGGGGAGGCAGAGCAACATCCATCCATCTCAGAGACTGGAACTTGGCACCCAGGCAGGTCCAGATTTCTGGAGGAGAAACCACATGCTGTGAGCTGTGCAGCGAAACAGCAAATGTAAAACTATCGCTGCTTTGACACCAAGCCTGCTGAAAAGGCTTTGTCTACAATTGCGTTAAATTAAACCAAACAGATCAATTTATCCCAATTTAGACCAATTTATGGTCTAAGTTTCTTTTGCATCAGAGTTGAAGGGCATTGGTCGAGAAGATGCAATGGAGGAGAGTGCAGAGAGGCACCCCTGGGAGATACACTGCATGTGCCTTTTTGATGTGAGCTTGGGGAGCTGAGTGGGACCTAGAAAAGTGAGGTGTTACTATGCCAGCTCAC
Organism: Vidua macroura; assembly: GCF_024509145.1. Taxonomy (NCBI): domain Eukaryota; kingdom Metazoa; phylum Chordata; class Aves; order Passeriformes; family Viduidae; genus Vidua; species Vidua macroura. The sequence continues at coordinate 81,586,844 of NC_071573.1, forward strand.
ACTCAATTGTTCCTGGAATGCTGCTTCTAGGCATTTCTTTAGCAAGAAAAATTGCAGAAAACCTAGAGAGGGCAATACAGTTGTAATGGATATGGTTTGGTAAAAAATGACAAAAATCGTAGATAAATAACTCCATAGGGACACCTAATTACTTATGGCATTGGAAGGAAATGGATTGCAAAGAGTACCAGATGAGTAACCAAAGGAGATAAAAGGAGTTAGTTAGGAATTGGAACTGCCTGAATATTTTCAGAATTTCAATATGGGGAAAGGAAGAGATGAAAAATCATTCTATTTTGACCTGTTCTGTTGGCAAGGAGAAATGTAACAGAGAGGAATATTTAAGCTGGCTGATACAGATGTTCTGATCACAAGACATTCAATAGAAATAAATGGCAAACCCTTCTATTGCAAAAACAGTAAGACTCAGCAAAATTGAAAAATAGAATGTATGGGTAGGCAAAGAACGAGAAACAAATTAAACTATTTTAGAGGTGCTTGATATATGTATTTGATTAAGGAATCAGTTAGGTTTCTGTGCTTTCATTTATGTAAATGCTAGATATCTTTCTCTTTATATATGCTGGTTAGTACAGTCAGGCTTTTTTTTTGTTTTGTTTATTTCCCCAGGTTGAAATTCAGCCTCAGTTAATGCTTGACTCTCAGGTGTGTACAGCACTCCTTTGGGCTGAATTTTTCCATCTCATCCTATATGATCTCTGTTCCTGTTAAGAGAACATGTGCCTATCTCTTTGATAAATAAAGCTCCCTTTTCTACTGTTTTTATCATATACCAAAGTGTTCTTTGTCTTTCATTCTGCCTCTTCTGGAATCTCTCCCTTCTTGTACTTCAATTTTTTTCTCAGTGCTTTATGACAGCTTAGCTCTGACTGACATAAAACCAAGAATTCGTTTCCTCAACAATCTTCCTAAACATTTTGCTTCAAAAGATACAATAACATATAATTTGATTCCTTTTTTGCTCAAGGCTCAAAATTTTTGCCTGCATAAGGGTGGAACATAAGAAGGTCAAAAGACAAATGGATATTGCTCACTGGGCAATTTTTTAAAACCAGAAAACCTCACACAAAGGTTGCCCGTGCCAAAATCACAGGAAGACTTATATCAATGACATGTGCTCCCTGCCTGTGTGACATCCTCTCCCAGCCTCTTCCATCTATCATTGACATGGACCCACAACATCCACAGTCACTACGCACCTTTTGCACCCACCTAGTGCTGCTTCTTACTTGTTCGTGTCTACAGCTCAGGTGTCACTTTCATTCTATCTCACATAATCACAGAATCACAGAATAATGAGGTTGGAAGAGACCTCTAAGATCATCAAGTCCAACCTATGCCCTAACACCTCAACTAGACTATAGCACCAAGTGCCATGTCCAGTCTTTTTTTAAACACATCCAGAGATGGTGATTCTACCACCTCCCTGGGAAGACAGTTCCAGTACTTTATTATTCTTTTGATTAAAAATTTCTTCCTAATATCCAACCTGTACCTTCCCTGATGTATCTTGAGACTGTGTCCTCTTGTTCTGTCAGTGCTGCTCGGTGGAAGAGACCGACCCCACCTGTCTGCAGCCTCCTTTCAGGAAGTTGTAGAGAGCAATAAGGTCACCTCTGAGCCTCCTCTTCTCCAGGCTAAACAACCCCAGCTCCTTCAAATGTTCCTCACAGGGCTTGTGTTCCAAGACCCTCACCAGCCTCGTTGCCTCCTCTGGACGTGCTCAAGCATCTCAACGTCCTTCCCAACCTGAGGGCCCAGAACTGGACACAGCACTCAAAGTGTGGCCTCACCAGTGCCAAGTACAGGGGAAGAATGACCTCCCTGCTCATGCTGGTCACACCATTCCTAATGCAGGCCAGGATGCCATTATTTCAAGTGTCAGTTAGGTTAGCTGGGACAGTATGAGGTATCTGGTAGACTGACAGCCTCAGGTGGCGATGTTGGGCAATTTTTGCTTAATTGCCTTCATTTAATTATGCTGTTTATTCTGTTACTCAACTAGAAAGGATATACTGTTTGAAGATTAGATATTTGGTTGATAAGTGGAAAGATAAATGTAATAATATTGCCAACTAGAGAGGGTAATCTAAAGGACAGCTATGTTACATAATTTTGCTGACTGGGAGCAGGAGTCAACTCTTTTATTACCCAGATGTGTTGAGGTGAAGAGGGCTGGTTTTGCCATCCTTTTTCTCCTGGGTGCATATGTTAGAGGTTCATATCTGTTCGTATCAGGTCTGTCCTGGTTCCAGCCAGGATAAGGTTAGTTTTTGCAGTAGCCAGGAGGGGACATGGCCAGGACCTGGAGGTTATTCTATACCAGCTCATGTCATTTTCTGGGGATGGGGTCCCTTCTGGTTGAGTAAACGTGGCATGAAGAGAGAGGTTGGGTAGTGCCAGCTCCCTCTGTTAGTGATTTTACTGCTGGTACTGTTTGTCTTATTCCTTTGCTCTTTCCAGTAAATTGTTCTTGTCTCAATCTGTGATCTTTACCCTTTGTGCCTCCAATTCTCTTCTCCATCCTGCCACATGGGAACTGAAAGGGGAGAGTGAGCGAGCGAGGGGTGCGTGGTTTCGAGTGCTTCAGTGGGAACACTAAAATGGGGAATGCTGTTCCTGAATCACAGCAGCCTCATTTAAATCTCTTTTTTGATTCTTATGCCAGCACACAAAACACTGCCAGAGACAAATAAATTATTCCCCTTAAAACTGTGAATCTTGGGATAGAACTTACCTACTTCAAGCAAAAGAAACAAGTGAGTGGACGTGGGATTTGCTCAAGATGAGGCACAGAGGCCATTGTGAAGGTGGGGCTGGAAACCTTGGGTCTTTAATCCCAGGCAAGTGCCTGTGTTAGGCAAGGGAAGATTTCTTGCAGGATGTTGGAAGATTTCTTGTTGGAGGTTGGATGCATGCTTAACAATTCCCAAGTTCTAAACATATTTTCAGGTATTAGTATTTAAGTAATTAGCATTTAAGTATTGTGAACATGAGCTGTTTTGGCAAGGAAAATACTCTACAGCTTCATGGTATCCAAGTGAGATTTATTCTTCTAGCATGAGGTACCAGTAAATTGGCTGTTGGCCTATCTAGCTTTTTGATAATGACATCATGATTGGTAAGGCTGACTACCATGATGAGAGCAACAAACCTGAGCTCAGAGTTTCTCCTGATTCTGAAATCCCTGAGTGGATTAATTTATGCTTAGGATGTTCAGTTCTTTTCAGGGTGTGCCATTAAGTTTGCTGTTGTTAACATAATGTCAGAGGCCTTAGAGCTAAGCTGCAACTTTTCAGCGAGCTTAGAACTCTGGCAGCTTTGCTCTGTAAGGCAGGTGGAAGGTCAGTGCTCAGAACAGAGAGCCCTAACCTGCTGCTCCTCTCTTCTCACATCTAGGCAAAATTTCACAGGGGAAATTAAGGGAAAAAAAAAAAATATTTTGACCTTTTCCATTAGAAATGACAGAAGTCAGAGAGGGAAGTTCTTTATGTTGCTTTGTACAGAGCCATCATCCTCTTGGCTGATGCCCTCCCAGCCTGCCCTCAGGACAGCAGTGCAGCTATATGCTGCCTGGTGAACTAGTGAAGGCAAACAAGCTTACCCTTGCCCCAGAGGAGAGAGAGCAGAGACCTGCAGGAGCCACACGGTGCTTTGCTATGCTCCCTATGCACTTGGGTTAACTGGGCCTTCCTGGTTTCCTCATGGTGCAGCTGACTTCTTTTTGGATGGGAGATGAGCTCTGTAGGCACTGAACAAGAAAAAGCAGTACCCAGGTATCAGCAAGACTCTTCTAGCTCCTGGGTGGGGAGGAAGGGGGAGACTAGCAAACAGGGAGGGGAGAAAGTCCATTTCCAGATAAGCATGTTGAAAGGTTGAAAACAGGGAGAAGTGTGCTTTTCTGCTCAAAGTTTACCTTTTGATAGGGACTTGGTTCTTGGCTGCTTCTGCTTCTTGGTGCATATATGTAGAATTTGTAGAGCTTTCTGTTCTGCTGTAGAAAATTATAATGTCAAGTGAGGAAAAGGCTAAAATATCAGGATGCTCACAGGACATGACATCTGTTACCAGTATTTTATACGGACTTTTATTCAGTTTTATTCAGTTTTTCCATCAGGAGTCCTGATGATTGCTTCAGAGTGAGCACACACAAACACAGACACACACACACACAGTATTTGATTATAGATTTGGCTGTCTTTATACATTAATTTCCTGTACATTGGGAGGATCATGGAACTGATGTGACTTCTTATAAACAACTAAAATGAAATCTCACAAGAAAAAGCTTCATGTTGAAGACCTTCCTGATCTGCACTATTGGAATCCCTTATCTTGTGTTTGTGAGATATTTTCCTTTTCAAAATAGTCTTCAATTCTGTCAAAAAAAATTGCCTTCCTCTGTCACAATCAACCATGCACACTTACCAAACAGCAGTGAATACATATTTCCACATTTTTTTTCTCTCTCTTGCTTTTGCTTCATGATGCTGTAGTGTCTTGTACAGCTGGTTTATTATTTTCCCTGCATATTCAATTCCTTGTTTGTACTGGTTTTTATCATAGCAGCAAGAAGAAAGTATATTTTATAATAGAGAGATGAGAATATTATTACTAAGCCACAAAAACTACATGATACAGAGAGAGATGCTGTACATGAAATTGTTTGATCCTAAACTAGAGTTCAGTAACACTTTGATTTCTATAGATTGTGATTTCAGTTCTTGTTATTAGAGAAAAAGAATATGTAAAATCATGTTAATGGAAGGTTATATAATTTCTTTCCCAGACACATATTTTCCTAGATGAAAGGTACTGAATTTTAAGATCTATATAGTTGTAATCCATGATGCTTGTGCCTTCCTGGATCAAGAGTTTTGTTCATAAATTCAGTAAGTATTAAGATAACTATCAAAAGGCACATACATTAAAAGAATCTCCTTTGGACATACAAGTTTAACTGATTACACTTTAACAAACATCATTGTGAGAGTATTGTTTAGCTTTAACCAGGATTTTTAGAATTATGTAATATTTGTCAGGAAATTCATACAAGTTTCTTTTATAGAGGTTTCCTAAAGTTAATAAAATGATCATAATTCTTGTTTTCCTCTCCTCCTCTGTAAGGTTTCAAAGAACTGGAAGTATCCTTATGCTGATAAACAGCATAAGATATTCATGCAGAACCAAGGCTAAAGTTTTAAAGTCTCATCCCAGAATGGCATTAGCACAGTATTCAAGACTGGTGTTAATACTTCTCTACCTGTTTTTTATTACAAAATTTTGGTAACAGATGAGTTTTAATTATGCTGTGTCATAGGTTTGGACCATACTTTCAGCTCCACTTTCAGACATTATAAGGTAATGTCTTTCTATGAAACCAGTGAAGCTATATGTCCTGGGATCCAGATTAAGTCACCCAAACACACCTGGTGACATATGAGATACCCTCAAGGTCTGCCTGGCCTCTGACTGCCCTTGCAGAGGGGTATCTGCTTTCCTTCCATGGGTCCTGTGTTATATCCACCAGCTCAAATGGCATCTCAGGACACTCCACACCTATGGCCAGTCAACATACCAGTCCTGCCCCAAACGAGCTTACTTCATAACTTTCTGAGATTGGAGAGAAGGAATGAATAGACTAAAATACATGTCTTCTGGAAAATCTTTGAGGACTGTTCTTCAAGTCATTTTTTATTTAAAGACACCTGTCCCTCCAATTTATATCCATTTTGACCTGACAACCATTTATCTTACTTTTCTTACTCTTTTAAAATGCATTCAGTGGGTAAATGCTGGCAAAAAGCCTGACCTGCTATCACCAAATACTGCCATCAAGTCTGATGTATTAACTGTCTTGGTGAACCTGCAAGGTTAATAGGGAAATGCTCATAGCTGTGTGTATGATATCCTCATGAATCCATAATGTTGGAACACAGCAAAAGCTTGGGACTGTTTCTCAGTAGAGTGCATATTAAGGATTTTCTTGCCTTCGGTGGGGCAAGAAGAATTAATAGGCTTTAATACTATTCATCTTCTCTTCTGCTAACATATTTCTGTGTTGCCTCCTCCTACTCTCCGTGAAAGTTTTAATGTTGAAATTGCCAGTATAAGAGAATAGCTTTCTTTGCCTTTTCTGAAGATGGGTAGAACCAGATAATGAAAAGAAAGTATTAAAAATTAAAAGATGCAATAACATCATCTGATTGATAGGAATTCCTTTCTTCCCCAGGAAATGTGGATGATGGGAATAAACTATGAAAAATTATTTCATACCCTTTAATATACTTTTGTAATACTAACATTGCTACAACACCAGATATTTTTCCCTTTCCAAAAATAAACCTACTATTTCAGTTTACCTAGATATTTGGCATCACTGTCATCCTGGAGAAATAAATTCCAAGAACAAATTGCATAACAAGATTTATATTGGGTACTTCCTGATACAGGTAAATGTCTTCTTGCTCTTATTCTTCTGACAAGGAATAGAAACATAACTTCTCTGAAGCTTTTCAAAGGCATATGGTTCCACATTTTTTTAAGTCTTCCAGGTTTAATAGTTTTGCTATTTCAGTGACTATTTTCTTTCATCTTTCTCCAGGTCTTCTCTAACTGCAGAATCTGCACTCATACTGCAGGACCCATTAATGCTAAGTATTTCACTGTTATATATTTCACTGTTATTTTTTTTTTCTGGATTTCACCCTACTATGGTTTTTCATTCACTAGTTGTGTGGTTTATAGATTACTATGTAACCTGGGCTTTGTATTTGAGCTCATCAGGATCTTGGCAGAAGTGTAAAAACAGCATATTGAATTGTTGGAAAGTTGTCACCAGCAGTTCCCATATGTTTTCTGAGTCCTCCATCTGGTTTAGTAAGATCCTTGAATGTGTCCTGATATCTATATATCTGGTTATGTTTCAGAATTATAACTCTGAAATGTGTATTATTAGTTAATTTACCATTAGCCAAAGAAAATTGATTATGAAAGAGTTAAAAGACGGTGTATAGGTAAAATTCTGGTTTTTACTTACAATATTTGAAATTTAGTGGTCCTAATTTGTTTTAAACACTTAAAATCATGCAGCTGTGCAGAGTTCTTGCCATCTTTGCTAAAAAATGAACATGAGTATCTTCACCAACTTAATTACAAACACTTTGTTCTCAACCATAAATCAATATTAACAAATCCCTGAATTAATCTGCAGTTTGAAGGAGTCAGGCACCCTGTGGTTACTGGAGGACACTTGCTCCTGCTGGGAAGCAGCCTAAGGTCATGGTGGTGGAAAGGGCTAGAGGTGGAAGAATGGTGTCTGTATGTGTGACCCTGCTTAGCAGAGCCAGCAGGCATCCACGAACAGCAAAGAGCTATTCCAGGATCACACAAGTCTGAGAGAGCAACCCTGGCTTCCAGTGTGGGTCCAACTGGCCACATTTAAACACTTCTCTAAGTCACATGAACTGCATTAGGGTGATTCCTTTATTTTCTCTGTATCCTGCTGATGTTCTTTTCAGGTTTGCAAATATAGTTCAACAAATATTAAGTAAGACAACTAGAGGAGAACTGATTTTTCAAGGTCTGTTTTCTGCTATCACATTAAACACATTTTTACCTTGCTGATTAGTGGCTCAAGATTGAAACCAAATTAGTTTTCTGCTATTATTATTTCTATAGATTATTAGCCTTTAGGTAAAAAACTTTTACATGATTCCTTTCAATGCTTCCTTCACAGCTAGTTTTGATCAGCTGAGATTACTTCTGTGACTGCCCTCTTTACCTTCTGGCACTGTCAGACAGCAGTCCTTATCTTGCTAGTCAACCTGCTGAAAACAGGTGCAATAATTTCTATGGCCTTCTCCCTTTGGATTGACTCTTCACTTTTCAGACATCTCAGTAGCATTCTCGGCATCTACCCCAGCTGGTATTCTTCTTTTCCTAATCAAGGTATTTCAGATGACAGCCTGATGAATATTATTAGTCATTCAGTAATGGAAATGACCCTTTTGTTGCATTCTGGGGCTGTATTTAATAGGGTTTTTTTTTGGTTGGTTGTGGCGTTTTGTTTTGTTTGTTTGTTTTGTTGGTGTGGTTTTTTTTTTAATGTTGTTTTTCACAATTGTCTAAAATCAACAACACAAATCTACCCTGAGATCCAGCAATATATTCTTTCTCACCATTCATTTCAGGGTATAATTTGTTCTTTGTTTCTTTCTGCTTAAATTATTTTCCCTTTCAAAACAAGAAATCTAATTTTTTCTGTAGGGAATCTGTTTAGATCCTTTCCTGACAATGCATCCCCAGTTCGTGTAATTTATCTTAGAATTGTTTAGCTTGGAAAAGACATTTAAGGCCTAACACTTAGCCCAGCACTGCCAAAACCCAAATGCTATATCTGCACATCTTTTAAATACATACAGGGATGGTCTCCACCACTGTTATGGGCAAATTGTTTCAATGCTTGACTACTCTTTTGCTGAAGAAATTTTTCCTAATATCTTTATATCCGCTATCAGTAAAAAGGGCCTATGCAGAAGGGCCTATGCAGTCTGTGAAACCATAAATATTCAAGGAGTTATCTAGAGATCCTCTAAAGAACATATTCTGCTCCTCCATCTAAGCATCCATGCATCTAGTGGTCAAAGATAAACTATTTATAATGAATATTTGTAGTTTTAGTAATTTTCCCCCTCTTTGCAAATTATCCAGAAAAGGATGACGGTTCTTACGACATAATGTGCATTTTTTTACTTATAATGAAGGCTAGGATGTGGATGAGTGCATGGCTTCTTTCTAACTATTTCCTACCAGTCCTGATTTCTAAGGAAACAGTGAATTAAGCAAATAAGAATTTGGTTGCTTGTTGTGGTGGCAATTCTTTGGAAGGTGAAAGCATAAAGAATGGGGGAAAAGGATGATTTGCAGAAAAAAATGAGAACCTAGAAGATACAGGAATGAACTCACCTCATGAGCCAGAAGGGAGTGGCTGAAGTTGCTTTTTCCATAGGATAAGAGAGAAGTGGTTAAGAAAAAAGCCACTTTGGAAATCACAGGGAGCAGGGCCTAGATCTTGTGACGGAGAGTTTAAGAGACAATATTGGAAGTAAGGGGGAAAAACTGTTTTTGACACTGAACTGTCACTGTATGTTAGTAGACTTGGTCTCTAAAAAGATGTGTTATGGTGTATGCTTAGAGAATAGCTGGCTGATGAATGTTCTAGGATGTCCAACAGGTTTGTAGGCAAACAATTCCTCTTCACGGCAGTAGCCAGCTGCATTTATTTTTGCTTCCTTTCCTGCAGTCAAAGTTGTCCTTGCAAACCGTTGGAACCCTGCATGTGTTCCCTCCTGTGATGGAAGCCCCTGCACAGCCTCATTTTCATTGTCCAAGGGCTCAGCAATGCCTTGATGCCTTTTCTCTTGAAATAAACTGCTTTGTCTCCTCACCCTGTGTGTGTCAGGACATGTAAGTGTACATTCTGACAACTCCCACACCGTCGCATGTTTGGATAGTAACATGAGACTCTTATTTAAATGTTGCAAACCCTTCAGGAGTGTGGCTTTTGCTTTGTTTGCTGAGCCATATTTAAAAGCACTTTCCGAGGCCTTGAGGAACAAGTGAAATTGGCAACCCTTTCTGTAGTTCTCCTTGTCTGTGGCACGCCTTGGTTGCCACAGCTCTGCAGGCTTGCAGGGTGTCCAGGGAGCCCAGCAGCAGTGAGGTAGAGGGACGGACGAACGGCAGTGCAGATTTTGATTTTCCGTGCTCAGCACTACAGTCACAGGTTTAACAGCATGGCATTACAAATAGAAAGTAGAATGTTGCTTTTCTGTCTCTAAATGTAATTTTTTTATATGTTGAAAGTAACTTTATACCTGGCTACAACTTTGCAACAGGCAGGCGATATGTCAGAGTAGCAGAAGCCATTGTCCTGTAGTGAACTCTATCGCTTACTCGAGCCTAACAGTACATACTGCATGACATCAGCAACCCAATGACTCATACACCAAGATACCATAGGTGTGTTCCTGTATCCTGGAGATCAGAAAAATCCCACGCAGAAGACTTAGCTTGTTTTTCCTATCTTGTTATGGAAACTGCGTTCATAGGCTCTAATAGCATTAAACAACTGTAAATGAAGTCTTTCTGTTTCTTATCAGAAGATAAACTGCCTGTTTAAAAAAGGTGTTGCCAAGCCCAGGAGAGCCTCTTAGAAGGCTACAGGCTGCTGATTGTAGCTGTGTAGGGGGGCAATGTTGTATGTAAAATATTTAATATTTCCACAGTGAACACTTGTAATCCTGTTCTAGAGTCCAACTAGTCTGAAGCATTGGACACATCTAAAGATTGAGCAAGATCAGTAGTTTGATATATACCAAAAAAATGTATAAAAAGGGACGCAAATTGCCTAGTTGCAGGGTGAAACTACAGCTCCTCCTCCTACAAAAATAAATATAGATAAAGAGTACTTATAGGCAGTTTAGAACTTTTGTCTCTAAAAAACAGCAGCAGGTAGTTTCACTGAAGGCATTTAACAAAGCACTGTTTTCCTCAATTTTCTTTTACTTTAACAACTTCTTACACATCCCATTCCAATTAATTTGTAGGATAATTACTTTCACCTGCTTGCCTCTTCCATCTCACAGATGACTTTTCCATGTACTACTTGGTTCAGTTCCTCTTCATGGCATACAGATAGGGAGGAGGCATTAGGGTGCCTGCTGAAACAGGCTGGAATGGTTCCACAAAACTTCAGAAGTAAAAACAGGAAGAAAACTTGAAGGTTGAGTGTTGTGGATCATTGATCACCCCTCAAAAGACTTGGTGGTTTAATGAAGGAAAGACTTACTTTATTATCCAAAAAAACAGGCTAACAACCTTATAAAAACTCAAGAAGTTTCTGGAATTTCCTATTTCTCATAAAAAAAGGGAAACATACATAGCCTTTCATATGTCATGTCAGTATTCCTGCTTCTATTCCCAGCTGAAACAGAGAAAAGTAGAGTCACAAACAAATTCAGAATAACGCAGCATTGCAGTGAGGGCATGTTGAATCTCACATACATGATCTACACTTCAGGAAAAGTTTCAGAAAGGGGGAAGCAACTGAATTCTGCTGTTACCTGAGTCTGCTACATCTCGTGCTCTGTGGTGCTTTTGAGCTGTGAATTACTGGAGCCTGTGGAAGCAGGAGGTGCTCTGTTTGTATTTCCATGGCAATGCAACAAAGGAGTTGTTTGGTCTCTTTTCCTCAAGAGACCTGCCAAATCACTCCTCTTTATAGAGCAAGCTGGAAGAAGGAATATAGTGGGCTTTCTTGTGGAAAACGTAACCTTGTTTCAGCTTCATGCAAGTTGTAGATATCATTCAAGTGTTTCAGGAATATTTTTAATTACCAAGGATTTAGAGTAATTTTGTACTGATGATTTAAATGCTTGGTTGTCTGAAGTGATTCTTGCTTCCTTATGCACTTTCTCATTTTTTTGTGATATAGAATAGATTGGGTTGGAAGGGACCATAAAAATCTAATTCCACCACCTTGTCATGAGCAGGGACACTTTTCATTAGACCAGATTGCTCAGACCTCAATCCAACCTTGCTTTGAACACATACAGGGTACTTGAGTATAATTCTGGAGGTTCATTAATTTGATATTTTTAACACTGAGATTTCTGGATGTGAAAGCCCTTTTATAAGCCCTGCTATAAACCTGCAAGATAGGAAACTGGGAAACTGAAGCACCAGAGAGGTAAAGATGTTTGCAAGTCTCTAATATTTTGAAGCCTGATAATGATAACTGTGTTGGGAGGGGTTTTACTGGGCCCCATGGACCTGTACAATTCCTGACCCCTAAAAGCAGACTTGAGGGATGAAGAGGGGTAGTGGTATCCATAGATTTGACCCCATCTCTCAGCAGTTCAGTAACAGAGTTCTGAAGAGCCAAAGAAAGCCAGGAAAAAAAAAATTACCGGCTTCCTCTCATCCTTCAGTTGCAGAATACGTTACATAAGTATGGTGATCATATAAAGCAGCACAGTAGATTTGCAGAAAGGGAGGTCACACCAGGGTGTTTGTGCTTTATCCAGGCATTTAACAGGCACAGCCAAGTGAGCAAGGCTGCTTCCTCAGCTGGCTCAGGGCAGCTACACTCTTGCTGTGACCTATCCTGTTTTCCTCCCTGGGCTGCTGCTGCTGAGGTTTTCTAGAATCCTGAGTGAGGTGTGTGCCTGCTCTGGCACTTCAGGTCTCATACAGTAATTGCTGTCTGCATCTGCTAAGGGCAGAATTGCAGCATAATGAACAGCTGTGATTAATCTGGGATGTTAATATAGGAACACACTGGCTTTGGAGCTGGCTTATTTAACTGAGAATCTCCTGGTGTACTTCTGGTTTGATATTGAAAGTGATTTGGGTTTGACTGAAAGCCTAGCAAAACCAGCTGAAATCTTTCTCTGGGTTTCAGTGTATGTGAAAGTCTACATGAGAATGAAAGAAATTAATTTTAAATACTATATGATATTTATCTGAGGGAGCTTAAGTGCCTGAAACCCAGAAGCTGGGGGTGTGAGTCAGTTAAGGGATAGTAAGCAACTCCTCCTTGTGCCTTGAATGATGGTGTTATACTTTATGATGGCAGGAACAACATGAGAAATGAGAAAAGCAAAATTTTATCTGATGTGTGAAATGTCATGAGGGCAAGTATCACATACAATAAGTACAGCAATAAAATTGATTGACTGACAGAAACTCTCCACTTCTAGAATTAAAAGGATCGCATTTTTGTACAAAATAAATATGAAGTAACTTTTGTTTTAGAAATATCCATGACTGTCTAATCCCAGGCAAAGTGTTGTATCCTTTATTTTCCTGCAATCCAAGTTTTAAATAGAAAAGTATGAAAACTTATTCCTCTATGTCATAATAATTCAACAAAATGCTGTAGCTGCCATGAGAGAGGATCCTGTGGAACATTCATTTATAAAACCAGACCGATCAGCTAGCAACTAAGTGCTTACAGGAAAACATTGTTTTTTCAGCATTTTACTGCATGCTTTGGGTGCTCACTGAGAATACATATAATTATCAGTATTTTTCCCCATGACAAGGCTTTTTAATAGAATTTTAAAAAAAATTATAACTCAAAATTCCGCATGAAAGCTGTGAGAACATAGTTATGGAGAAAATGTAAGTTAGCCAGGGTCACAGCCATTACATTTAGATGACTAAATCTAATTTTTAATGGTGTTCTTTTTATACCACCATTGTCTTGCCTTTTTGTTCACCTCAATCATGTGTCCACACTTTAATTCTTAATAATTAAGGTGAGAGGGAATCCTAAGTAATTTGAATGTGATTTTTGTTAGACAGTCCTTCAGACTTTCTGCCTTGTGCCATTAAGCATAAGCATAATATTACTCCTATGGAGTAGCATTTCTGTGTGGAAATGGATGACGGAAGAAGCCCCATAGCCTCAGCAGGTGATCAGGGCCTGTGTAGTAAAATTGCAGTCCCATCCTTGAGTGGATTTCAGCTAAAGGTTACAAACACTTGCCTAAGCTGTAACTTTCCTACAGCACATAGCCCTGATGACATCATCAGGTCACTTGCTGGCCCGATGTTTACATGTAAAGTTATGTAAAAGTCTAGAACTTTCAGACTCAGAATAGGGCTTGTTTTGAATGTCTAAATCACTACCAGTACTAAGTAAAGCATGCTGAGTTGGGCTGAGTTTGTCCAAAGGTGATGTTGATTATCCATGTGCTTTTATTCTCTGGAGAGCCAAAGAGATGAACAACATGAGAAATGAGAAAAGGAAATTTTTATCTGATGTGTGAAATGCCATGAGGGCAAGTATCACATACAATAAGTATAGCAATAAAATTTTTCTGTTGGGATCTCAACCCGGAATTTTCAGAACTCTGGTACTCGTTCATACTCGACTTCAGCCTGGCCAGTCATGAGGTTCACTTAGCGAGTTACCAGCTTTTAATCAGCTTGGATTAGCATCAGAACAAATTGCATCAGCCTTCCAAGGATCCTAGACAGAAGTCAAGTTGGGCCATGTGCACCAACATTGGTGGCAAAATAGGGTAGCCAGGAAGGTAAAAGTACAGAATGCTTATAAAGGCAAAGTAAAAAATATATCTTGCAAGCAGAAATTTATTCTTACTGCAGAAGTGACATAGCTCTGCCTAAAGGCTTTTTCTCAAAACAGACTTTTTCTATTTCATTTAATAACAGGTATTACATACATACACAATATTTATTGTGGATATGTTCATGCAAAGTATATATTTCAAAGCCTAAATTAACAATATCTCATGTCTTGCCCTAGAGGTGATTCAGAAACAGCGGATTTATTTGATCAAATAATGCTAAATTACTATGTTCATTTTGATGAAAATATTTCATGCTTATTTTGTGGAAATATTATCATAAAATTTCCTGAATGTATTTAGTTCATACATAGCAGATATTTTTAAAAATTAAATTTTGAAGTTGTTTGTTTTGCTTGTAAGCAGTTCCCATTATATCAGATCCAAACCAAATCTACTCTTTCCCAAGAAATGGTTCTCTGGATAACAATATATTTTAAATCTGGAGATTAGGCTTAAGATTTGATTGCAGGAGTGGAAATATTGCTGTTAATGCAAGTTGGCATTTTAGACTATTTTTTGAGCTGTGAAAAATTGAAATATTGGAATCAACTAGGATATAATATAAAAAAAAAAGCATCTCATGGACTTAACAGAAAACTTATGGATGAATAATTTATGAATTTAATTAAATATAATAGGAGAAAAACCTGTATTTTAAAATGGTCTTTCAATGGAGATTTGAGCTATCTTTTAATGCAGTCAAGAAAGATAACTAGAAAAAAGAAAAGGTTATTTTTCCTCTCTCTTAATAGACCTTGCTTCTACTGATGCCCATGTGTGACATCCTATTTTTAGCTGTCAGGGAAGCAGTGAGGCATATGCAGCAGAGTGGAATGCCCTGTTCCCATGCCTGACTCTCCATATATAGCTACTGCACTGCACTGTTCTTCCCTGGCACCCACTTTGAGGGCTTAACTTGAATTTTCTTGTCAGAATTGCCTCATCTGAGAGCTGTCCTCATAATAAACACTCAGGCAGCTGCTTCTTCATGGCATCCATCTTCCCATGAGGATCCACAAAGGCTGAACATTGACTAAACACAGTACCAGTGAAAAGATGTGCAAAAATCATGTGCAGTGAATCTTCAGCCATCTTTCCTTTTCCCTCCTGCCTCCTTCTTCATCTTGGTGTTGGTACTAAGTATGTCCAATTTTCTTTTCTTATTATTTTTGGAACCAAGTTTCAGACTTGAGAGACTGCCATGCACAGGAGATGTGTTTTGGCTCTTCTGTCAGTTGTGTTCTGTGGATGATTAGATCAAATCCAGGGGCTGCCAGATGACTAATCAACTTATTACAGAATAACAAGGCTTGCTGGAGAATTAACAATGTCCTTATAGTCTCCCCTCAATGAATTGTCTGGAATTTTCTTAGCTTACAGGACAAATCAGTTAAAAAATTTCCAGTGTTACTTGAATGTGATTTTTAAGCGGGTTTTAAAACCAACCCACAACCAAAACAGCCTCCCCCAACTTTTAGCATTTAGGTCTTTTAATTTTACTTCAGAGTTAAATGCCATAATTTAAAGAACATTTTGCCATGCATTATGTGGTATTTTATGTTTCTCTGTACTAGTGGAACTGGGAGTGCTAATGCAGAAAGACTTTGAAGCCTAAGCAGCAGTGGAAGTATGATTCAGTTGGTTAGAACTGTGCTACTCAGAGCACTGTGGCAGTCTGAGACCTGTAGAAGTCTGTATTTTTCTCTCCTAAGCAGGGCCAAAACTTATGTAACACTATGTATGCAAAAGAAGGGCTATGATGCAGAAGTCACATGTTGAAACCAGTGGTTCGGTTGGCTGCTCCCAGGGAGTGTTACTGCAGCTACACCCTTACCTTAATCCAGCCCAGAACTGTATGATGCAGTTTGCAAGTTTTTTCCCCTGTGCTGACTTCAGACTGGCTTCATCACACCTAACTTCAGAAGTTAAAAATTAACTGCCTAAATCCAACCTAGTCATGCAGGTCTGCCTGTGTAGATAACAAAGAGAAACAAGACGTTACTGGTTTCCATTCCTGATTCAGTCACAGGCACAAGTTTCACTGCCCTGAATGGTCTCGTTTTCAGAAGCACCTGGTTTTCCAGGATTTTTTGTGTTGCAGTGGGGCAAATAAGTGCAGCTGGTTAGACATGATTAACCTTGCTTATCATGCCATTCCAAGTGTTCTCCTGTGCATGAGCCAATCTTTCCCCTGCATCAGGGCTGGAGCTACTGTTTCTGTTGACAATTCATGCTCCCTGCATGCTTTGTCTGCAAAAAGAGAGGCAAGGCAAGGAAGTGTGGAAAGACCCTTGAATGTTAGGAGCATATAAAAGGAAAAGGCTGACATGTTCACTCACAAATCCAGAAAATAGCTGCATGGTTTTAGCTGCACTTGTTTTTGTATTTGGATCAATTCCAGTCATCATCTTGGCCAGGAACTGTGTCTGATTTAGATGTATTTGTTGTGCCTCTGGAGTGTAAAATAAATATTTTAAATAATATTTATCTCCACGTTACAGCTCTATGACCAGAATGATACCCACAAAATACTACTTTCTGAAAACATAGCTTAGTAGCAATTAGGTTTAAACACTTTCAACAGCTGCACTAATGACCTATTTTAAATAAAGCCCATATTTCACACAGCATATCTCAATCTCTAGCTATGCCAAATTCAAGTCACTTTGCATGCAGAGTTTTTCTCCGCCTTTTTTTTTTTTTTTTCATCTCAGAAGGCTGTGGGAGAAAAGAAATGTATTTTGAAGTTTTCTTGTTAATAACTGTTACTGTCATCTGCAGGGCACTGGCTGTTAGCAATTGCTGATCACTTAGTGCATTTATATATCAATATTAACATGAGATTAGGTAGAAAACAATTGTTGCTGAGTGACTGTTAGTGCAAATGGAATTGTTTGTATTAGAACAGTATGAATAGTGTATTTGGTGCATTGTTAAATTGGACTGCTGAGATAGGGGAAACATTAGCAGGGATCTGCATGTGAAACTACGCCAGTCTCCATTTGCAAAGGTCTTTAACTCATGCTGAGCACAAAGCCGACTGTGCTTTCCATGTGAATGTTAGAAAAGCTCCAGACATTACTGCATGATGGTAATATTACTAATATAGATCCTAAAAAAAATATTTCAGCATGCTTATCAAACCAAATCAAACCATACAGTGTAGCAGACCTCATACTCTGGATTTCAGTCATGAAGATGTGTTTCACATCACGCTCTGACAGTAGAACCCACAGAGATGCTGATTGCCACTGAGAGTTTGCTTATCCTTTTCCAACCTGAAGCCTTGCTGCTGTGGCAGTACTTTGTCATGTTCTTCATTTAATTGGTGTTAGTGAATGTGAAATTGAATCAGTGATTTGTTCCTTTAACTTAATTACTAGATCCAAATAGTATTTTTACCACAAAAGAAAATGCTCATACCAATAGGCTACACAGCAGGGGTTCAAGGCATTCTAGGAAGAGCAGCTAATTATCACTTTCTGGGTATTATCTGAAACAATGCCCTATGTATTGAATGTTCTCTGCATTCTCTTTGGGTGGTTGGTTGGTTTTGGCTTCAGTTTCAATAACCAAGAGCCCAGTTCTCATTTCATGCTACTATTCACTTTCAGGTGGGTTGCTTTGCCAAGTAATGAAGCTGTGATTTATAGTTAATGAGAGTCAGACTCACCATAGCATATGCCTTGTATTCATCCTACTTTAAAACACCTGATTACAAAATGCACTTTCCCTTTCAGCTGGTGTCATGGATAGGTAACTACTAGGCTTCTCAGCTTATGGTTCTGCTGATATTCAGCATAGTTCTATCAGTTTGCATGTCTCCCAGAAGAAAAAAGAAAGAAAACAAAAAAGGAAGATTGCAATTTTCACGTATTCTACTTGATTTGATGCTACAAATGTTGATTTGAACTACAAAACATGGCAACATCTTGTTCTGTAGTATTTTAAATGAATGTGATTTTTTTCAGTACTTTGAGGGTCAAATGATAAAACCCAATATTTTAATGCTGATTTTGAATGTTTGGCTGGAAATAAAGTGTTTGTTGGAAGCAAGAGGACAAGGGCTTTGAAGAATTCTTGTACAAAATACAAGGGTAAATAAAAGTGGTGGTTGAGTCAATATTTCCTTTTATTTTTCTAATTCATTCAGTCTATAAACATAATCCATGAAAAACAGACAAAAAAATTGTGTTCTTCTCACACAAGAGTTCTAGTTCATAGTTGTGATTATTCTGTATTGTCAGGGAGTTAGCATGAGAGAGCTGAATTTAATCATGCAGATAAAATTCAGACCTCTTCTGGTTAGTGTGTCATTAAATAAGAGGCAGGTGGAGATGATGAGATCTTAAATTCCTTTGAAGATAATTAATTTCTTGTGACAAAGAAACAGAGTTGTACTACATGTGCTCACACTTAATTTCCTAATTTGCAATAATAACCTGGAAGAACTCTATGGCATTACTGAAACCTTCCTTTTGAATATCTTGGTTTCTAATATTTAGATTTGTTTGGTTGTTTCTCTCACTTTTAAACTCTAATATTTGTGAAGAAGAACATTGCCCCAGTGTTTCTAGAGCCATACACCAAAGCTTACTCATAGCAGGGTTCTTGGGCAGTAACCTTCACCTGTTGATGACAGTACTTATTGAGAAATATGTATTTACAGCCTCAGACAAAACAAGGAAAATTGCCTGTGATACCTATCCTCTGCATAGAGAAGAGAGGGGGCGGAAAATGAACTGCCTAAAAACCTTAAGGTGCAAGTACAAGGACTAGAATGAGGCAGGGAATGTGTATATCTGGACAGAAAAGGCAAAGAATACCTCACTCCAAACTGATTATATGGTTCAAGGAGCTTGGATTTAAGGTGCAGCTGGCTTTTGAAAGAGCTGACTTAAAAAACCATGGGCTGTACAAAGAGCAAGGGCAAGCTTTTCTCCATGCTCTCCACCTGAGTTAGGTGATATGCCCTAAGTCAAAAGTCTGGCTCTACAGAAGTTGGTATGGATCACTGTCTTCTGGGCAGCCAGGATTTCTCTTCCTGAGCTTCTGTTTCCCTCCTCAAGTGTTTTTTTTTTTCTTTTCTTGCCTGTGGTTTTCAACCTGACCAGGGCACCTACATGAGGTGGTGCTGCTCTGTGGGTACAGAACTTGCTGGCTTTTTCTCTCCTTGTGCTCTGGGGTGTGGTGGCTGCCTATTGAGTGCTTGCAGTGAAATGATCTAACACAACAAGGACCTCTGAACAGAGCCCTGAGGTTCTCCTGTAAAATTAATCCTAAAACCAGTTCATATGTCAATAAACTTTAAAAACACACAAACAAACAGAAAAGCCATTTCCTTTGTTCTGCATGAATCCTACTCCCCAAAGGTGACAGAACACATAAAAGAGCCAGCAACACATGAGAAAAATGTCCTGAGGAGGAGAAGAAATCTTCTGTAAAAGCTTCGCATTCAGCAAGTTGCTGTTGAGTTCCTGTGTGAACAATTAATCTTAAAACAAATATTTGGGCAAGGGGGGATTGAGCTCTGGGAGGTTTCATAGCTAGGTTGAATGAAAACACACGCTGCCTGACTTCTTCAGGCCAGTATTTCTTTTTCACCCTTTCCATAAAAATAACTAAGAAAAAGTATCTGTTACAATGACCCAGGTTTTGCCATTCAAACCTCCCTAAATTACAGGCTTTCCCTCTGAGACCATTTACAATGAGGTATATAATGCATGGCTGTGTTACACCCTACTGCTCTTTGAGTCCAGCGTAACTGGTTATTACTACGTTAAAATCTAGTGGTCTGCTTCAAAGGCTTTTCTATAAATAAATATCTTCCTTGCTGGGCAGATGACAGTCCCCACCAGTAGCTCCTGTGTTAACAGCTCCCTAGTTTTTAGCTCTTCAGCTGAGCATGGCTTGGAGCCACTTTGGGAAGCCTGTGAATGGCTGGCAGCTGCAAGGTCTTGCAAAACCTAACTAGGATCAGCCTGAAAATCAATAACTTTATTACACTGCTGGTTCTTATTCTGGTTAGTATTTCACTGGGGATATTTTTTAATTTCCTGTTATTTAAACTTCCTGAGTTATTTTTAGTTTTAGATAGCAGGAGAGAGAGGGCACAACTGCTCTGCTTGGGACACAAAGGCTGTATGCTGTGTTTGTTCTGTCAGGATTGCCCCTATCCAAACCAATAGAGAAGCCCCACTGGCTGTAGGAAGCCCAAGGTACTGCCTCAATAGCAGGTAGATGCTGTCGTATCTTGGCTCTGTTCTGGTTTATGCTGTGTGTATGTGTATCTAGTCCCTGGAGAATGGCATAAAGCACAGCCAGAGAGTACATAAAGCACCTGTACATGCTGCTGTGCTTTGCTGTGCCCCAGCAGTCAGCAGAGCCCTCTGCTCTTCCCTGCTTGTTGGCAGCTCCACCTGGAATAAGAACTCAGCCACCCTTGAGAACCTCTTCCAGTGAGGGCTGAGTGCTGCCTCCCTTTACCTGCTTGAAGTCATGCCCCCTCTGAGCCTCCTGGGCCATTTTTGAATAAAACAACATTGATATCCCTACACTATCAAAAATATGTGAAATAAAAATCCCTTTATTTGAACAAGTTGACCATGTCATTCTGTTTTAACTGGGGTCTTCAGGGAAGAGGCTAGCTTGTGCTGTGCGTAGTAATTAATGAACTTCTGATTACTGCAGGCTTTCTGACTCTACATTAACACAAAAACATAAAGGGATGTAAAAGTATGCAAAATACTTTTTTGGCACTGTGGGAAAACAGTGCCTTCCATTTTCAAGCACTACATAAGAAAAAATACAATGTAACTCCTCTTTTGGGTGCTAACTCACAGTAGGACTCACCTCATGTGTCAACCATAAGCTGGCTTTTCACAAGACTAAATTACAAGCATTGAGAAATTATTTAAAAAGAAAAAGGCGGAAAATTATTTGGTGCAGGTTTGGGATTTTTTTGTGTTCATACCCTAATTTTTAGGCTTTCTATTTTCAAGATTTTGTCTTCAGTGTTGGAGAGAGGAAAGAGGAAGCCAACATTTTTTCTTATAATTGCATAACTCAAAAGGCTGTCTCTTTATTGAAGCATGAAATATTTCATTTAAATAAGGAGAAAATAAGTCACAGCATAGTTAGGAAAAGAGTACAGTACTGCCAGCTGTGTGAGAACAAAACTCATGAAGCATATCCTAAGAAATCATGGGATTGCTCTAAGATTTCATGAGAATCAATTTTTTTTTTCTTTTTTAATTGCTTAAAGGTTTCTGAAGTCACTTCAGATTCTCAAGTGTTCTTTCAAAACGATGAAAGCTGGCAATTTAACTCATTTTAATGAAGGACACTTTCAGTAGAGGGCGATTCTTCAAAACATTGAAAATCAGAAAAAATAATGATAAAGAGATCACTATGATCTGGTTGCTTCAAGCTGCTCACTCTAGACCTTTTTTGCCATAAATCATACCATCTTTCAAATTGTTAGGAAAGAATATAATGGCAAAGAACCTTAAAAAAACAGTACAGTTCTGTGTATTACTTTTTTGAATTTTAATTATTTTTTTTTTAATGCCAACTAGGAGCTTCTAACTAGTGACATCAACTTCTAACATAGTAACTACTTTTCTCCAGTTTGTACTGCTCCACTTATGCTGTGTGAACTACTATAGGGAAAGCAGCTTCCAAGGAACAGGAGATTTTAGCTGCCTCTAAATTACTGGAAATGTTCTGCTTATATGCCATAATGAAAGGGCACACATACAGGAGATGCTTCAGCAACTGCAATCTGCTGCAATTATAGCAGATACAGCTACACCAGGAGACCAATTTAAGTGAACAGCATTCAAAACACAAAGCCAGACAGTCCTTGGGGAATTTCAGCTCTTTTCTTCTTTAAGGACTAGTTTTCCCAGACATCCATGACCCTCTCCCTCCTCCTTCTTTTTGATCTTGGTAAACCTGTCCCAACTTATAGATGAAATTTAAAACTAAGATCTTCATCACTTGTGGTCACTGAAAATCACAGGGCACTTACAGTAAGAGCAGGGTTCCAGCTCCAGCATCACAGACACATTTCACTGGGAATAAAAGCATTTTGGGGCTCTTTCAGGAGACCCCCTGTGTCAGGGCACTCCAGGCTGCCTCTGCCCCACCCTGCAGCCTTACAGACACAGCAAGCAGGGAATGGAGCCAGCCTGGGCATGCTCCACCGAGCATGGGCCTTGTGAATTTGATGCAATTAGTGAAAAAAGGTTACTTCTGTGCCCATGTACATTGTGTACTCATAGCCACTAAAACTTCTAGTGCTGCAGGAAGGAAAGGATCTCCAGTGTTCACAAGCTCCTTAAAGAAACTTTAATTTCAATAAAAAAAGTATTTCATTGTGGCCCCTCTGAACTGGTGAACATCTGGAAAAGTGGACTTTTTGACATAGACCGCTTCTAAAATTTCTAACTTCATAGGGAAATCATAGCCATTTTTAGTTTTTAATATTTTGCATACACTGTTCTGTAACACATAAACAAAAATAATTTTCAAATCACTCACAAAGAGATGATTTATTTGTCCATGAAAGCATATAGAGATAGAAGATAAATTTTATGCTAAAAATTGCCTTGTTGTAAATTGTGAATGAGGAAAAAAAGAAACCCTTAAAGAAATATATGTTTTGACAGACATCTACACATAATTCAGAAACCATTGACTTGTTCAATTTTTTAGAAGTGTCTCTGGGCTGGGACCAGATTTAAGAATTTTTAGTCCCCATAATGAGTTGTTTTTCCAGAATGTTAGGAGGATGTGAATAAAGGGATTATTTTAACAGTCACTGTCAATATGAAAAAGCTAAAATGTATTAGTTCCTTCAGGGGAAGAAAGTAATATACTACAGGATTTTGCTACTGCATTTAACAGGTGCAAGAAAGGTGCTTCAATTCTACATAATTCTCCTTCCTTCCTCAGAACTGAAAATATGCTTTTCTTATTTTATCTGCTTGTTCTTTTATTGCAGGATTATATTTTCATTACTGGAATTTCCTGCTTATATGGTGATGTGCAAGCCAGGATTTTCTTGGCTGTTACCAAACAATTTCATTTCTTGTTGAAGAAGTGCAGAATAAATAGTGGTTAGAAGCTGGTGTTGGCCTGCTCATTCCTTCACATTACTTCTCTTGTGAATTTGTCTCCCTTCAATACCACAATGTCTGAAGAATATCAGACTTTTCCTGCTTTGAAGTATATGGTTGCTTTCTTGCAAGATACAGAGTTTCTAGGTAAACTTGGCCATATTGCTCCGCAGTTGAGTCTTCTTTTTGTCTTATGAATAAAAATTAGCTCCAGTAAGATCAAAGGCAACTTTTGCAGCTCAGGAAAAAAAAAGCAGCACTGCCTTTTTATTCTTTTCCATGTTTATTTTGCTGCCAGTTCTTTTTGAAAATGGTTCTTTTTGCCAAGGCTACAATTTTGCTAAATGAATTAGTATTAGTACTATGCTTTGTTTATTTGCACAAGTGGAAAATGAAAGATGGGAAATACAGGAATGAAAAGACAGTACAAGATAAAAAACACGAGAATATCAAGAGAAACATGAAGCATTGCCAAAGCATGTACCACACACAATCATTCAGCACTTTGGCAGCAGGTTGGCCCTGGAAAATCCTCCTGATGGACCCACTGAGGTGCCAGACCTTGGGGTCCCCTGGCAGAGAACTGACCCTTGCAGTCCTTCAGCTCGACTTGGGGTGTCTTGAGGAATGAGTTTCATGGAGTGCAGTGTTGAAAAGGTGTTATGTCAGGCTGGGCAGGGGGCAGTAAGGCCTTGCAAATGCCATCCAGAGCCCTGTGAGACCAGCACAGGGAGCAAGTGGCACATGTGTTCCTGTCTCTGTTCCTCAGCAGGATACTGAAGTAGTTGAATTTGCTTCCGAGGGCTTGTTGCCAACTCCCATTCCACGTGCCTCAGTGAGATGCTGAGAGCTAAAAAAGCCTGGACCACTTCAGTCAGGTCCTCATCCTTCAGCATGCTGCTAGCCAGGAAACAATAAATTAGACATGGCTCAATATGGGATTCTATGACAACTGAGGATAGGAATCTGTCAGGATCTTTTGCAAGCTTAACAATTTGGTAGTCACTACTGAGGGCTGCAGAAAGAGCTCTTCATTTTTTAAAGCCCAAAAGCCTGCCATATGGCCAGCATAAACTGCATGCTTCCTCCGTGTGGTAACTAGCTGAAAATCAGACTTGTACAAAAAATGCAAGGTGGGGTAGTCCAGCCTCCTGCTCCAGGCAGGAAATTGTTCAGGGCCATGCTAAGTCCAGTTTTGAAAACCCTTGGGGATGGAGACAACACAGACTATCTGGGCAGCCTGCCACATTCTTTGACCACCCTTGTGGTGAGGAGTATGTTGTCAGGATTGTTTAATAACTGAAAAATGTCTCTCTTAACTAGAAAATTTTCAGTAAAATTCCTGCTTTAGAGTGTGGTATTTTCTGGGAAAATGACAGTCTCAGAAAGCAAGGTTATTTAAAGAGTTTTAACCAGTGGAAGTTTCCTAAACATGAATATTAAATTACTTTACACTTCCATTTTCTTCCAGGCATCAAGTTTTCTGGTCGTGTTACATCATCTAAGATGCAATTCTGACTGTACATACTTTTCCTTTATTTTAGGGGAAGAAAGCAGTTCATGACACCAGAGGAGTGGTCTGCAGGTGGAAACAGGAGTGTATAAAAACCACACTGTAACAAATCTCAATGTCTGGCACCACTGTGAATTCAAGTGCTTTGGATATTGACATCTAGGTGAATGCATGTATTTGTATAAATGTACACACACATCCATATATATATATAAATACAAATATATACACATATGGATGTACATATTTACATCCACATATCTGTAGATTCACATGCTCATATTCATTTACATGCATATACACATATATATATGCATATATATTCACATCTGTCTATCTATCTATCTACACACACATACAACAGATCTGCCAGCACACATTACAGCTTATTCTGTAGTAAAGGCACCATGGGCAGACCCAAAGACTACCAAGACTGCAACCAGTGTCACGTGCCAGCACAAGACAGGGCAGGAAGAGCTGCCAGGCAAGTGATGAAGCAGTGCCTGGACAGCTTAGTGCTCCACAGATGGAGGTAGGCTGTTTCTTTCTCACATTGCATGAGAGCTGTGGGAGATGCTTTTGGGATTAATCACCTTGGCAAGAAAATGCCAGCCAAAGGGAAGGTACTCATAGGTACTCTAGATGACCAAGAAGGCTAAAGGCATCCTGGCCTATACCAGAAATAGTGTCACCAGCAGGGCCAGGACAGTGATTTTCCCTCTGCATTTGTCACTGGTGAGGCCACACCTCAAATCCTCTATTCAGTTTTAGGTCCCTCATTTCAAGAAGGACATTGAGGTGCTGGAGTGTGTCCAGAGAAGGAAAATGGAGCTGGTCTAGAGGGGTCTAGAGAAGGGTCTAGAGTGTAAGTCCTGTGAGGAGCGTCTGAGGGGGATGAGGGTGTTTAACCTGGAGAAAAGGATACTCAGGGTAAAGTATTTACTGCTCTCTACACCTGCCTGTTTCCAGCTGGGGGGGGTCAACCTTTTCTCCTGGGAACTAATGACAGGACATGAGGAAATGGCCTCAAGCTGTGTCAGGGGAGGTTCAAGATGGACATCAGGAAAAACTTCACTGAAAGGATGGTTAAGCTTTGGAACAGTCTGTCCAGAGCAATGGTGTCACCATCCCTGGGAATGTTAAAGAAATGACTGGATGAGGCATTTAATGTTATGGTTTAGTTGATATGGTGGTGTTCAACCAAAGGTTGGACTCGATGATCTCAGAAGTTTTTTTCCAGTGTTAATGATTCTATGATTCTATGATTGAAGAATCACACTACAGGTGTGAGTGTGATGACTTTCTGCAAGTGCATATGGCCAATAAAGACATCTCTGGTGTCATGCCAAGCTTGGAAGTGTGTAATGGCATAAGAGATTCCAAATAGAAGCACTGAGACACAAACAGAATAACAACGGACTGAAAAGGCTCCTGATGCTGGGCACTGCCATCCACACAGCTGCCATCACCTTCTGCCACCTCTCCTCTTCTCTCTTCCATTGGCCAGCAGGGCCACCACCATGTGTTTGCATTTTTCTCCTGCAGACTGAGGAACAGTGAAACGGGCTAGAGAAACTGGCCTGAGAAATAATACACTCTTTTTTATTTTTTGCTGATTTATCCTTAATGGTTTGCCCACTTGGCCCATGTGGGTGCTGCACAAGCAGTTGTGCTGGCAGTGGTGGCAGAGAAGTGTGAAGTGGTAGGGACATAGTCTGTGTGGGCCACTTCTGCAGGCACACACATGCATGCACATTTGGATCTTCATCTGGTACATGAGGAAAGGAGAAAGGCATCCTGCACAGTGGTCTGGGAGAGCAGTTCTGTGCTGGAAGGATGGAGATGAGCAGGTACGTGCTGCTTCCATGCCTTCTCTTCTCTTGGTTGTGCATGAGCTGCTTTGAGCTCTCTGATCGCCATCCTGAAACTACAATTTATTCTGGACTGAAGAACAATCAAAACAACATCACCATTTCCCAAGAAGACTCATGGCAATTTTATGTACATCAGATAAACAGATCTGTATACATAATTTCTCTTGTCTTTTCATTGTTTCAGCCAGAAAGCATGCATCTAAGAAGTGGATCTAAAGCACTGTCTGCCTATAGCTTGATCTCAAACACTGTCTTTCTCTTTAAACTTTCCAAAAGGGAAACAAGTTCGCATTTATCATCAGTTGAAAGCTCAGCTGGAAATGAAACAAATTAAATTTAATGAGGACTGCTTTAATTCTCGTGATTACTGTCTGCTCACTGTTGTAAAAAAGTTTTACTAGCCTACTTTAAATGCTTAGATTAACTGCCTTTATTCTTTTCATGCAGGCAAATTCTTTTATAAGGCTAATGAAACTGCATCCCTTGGTATAAATGTAGTCATGACTTTATTTCACATGACATCCAGCCCTACAATATCACAGCAGTCCATAGCAGGTAAGTTGATATTAATTTATTTTTGTACTGTTATTGCATAATTATGATATACTGGAATGTTAAAAAAGTTTCTCAACTCTGCCTAAAATGATAGTAACTTTCTATAAAACTTGTCACTGATGACATGAAATAGCATTGCTGCTTGTCAGAAAAATGGCTGTAGCTCAATTTCTGTGGCTGAACATTGTAATTCAGAAACAAAATTCTATGTTTCTAATGGGAATTAAAGCTGTGTGACTAAGAAGACCAGGTGGTCCCTCACAGCGGAATCTGGACTATTGTTTTTTAGATTTATGTAGGGTTTCATGTCTATCCCAAATGTTTCCTGCTAGTAATTTCTTCTGCTATTGTTGCTTAAGGTCATCTATAAATGCAAAATGTTTCTCAGTGGGTACTTAACAGCAGTAACCTAGATAAATATTTTCATTTACATAAACATTGTCTGAACAATTCAGAAAGTGTTGTAAACAGTCTCAAATCCCAGAAGCAATCTAGACATTGCAAGAATTACATTGTTTTTTGAAAAAGATTGATGTTCTACGTTATTTCATTGGTCACAGTCCAACACAAGAGGGTGGACTGATGAAAGAGATGCTTAACATGTCCAGGGTTTGTGTTGCTTTCTTTTTTCTAACTGTGCTAATAGCTGAATTTCCATTTGTTTTTCAAATTTTTTATGTACCCTTACGCAATAAAAGATAATCTAACTGGACAGGCACAAACAGTGGGGACCAAATGGCTTTTAAAAGCAAATCCAGAACCAAAAAGCCTCTCTATAATTGTAACAAAATACTAAAAAGGAATGGAATTACTTTCTGCCTACTGAGAGCACAAACATTGTTATTTCATTGGGAATAAATGGCCTTTCAGAGCTCAGTAAGTTTGCATGTGTGTAGCTGCAATCCTCTCTGCTTTGTTCTATATGCTCTTCATGGAGGAAATTTACTCCTGAGACCTATTGGACTCAGGCCCTTCACCTGTGCAATGCCGCACCACAGGTCTGTGCCAAACACAACTGGGCTCCAGGCATTTCAGACAGGCTAAAGCTAGCAAAAAATACACTAAATATGGGGTGCGGGTTGTTTGCATTTGCTAACAGTAACATCTTGTAAGATCAAACAAGAAAGAGACCCTTTCTGTACACAGACACTTTGTCTCCAAGGATTTAGCTTTGTTTCAAAGAAGCACATGTATGTGAATAGATCCAGAGATCTTAGGTCACCTCCAAGGCAATCCCCGCTTGTTGTTTATGTGGCATGAGCCCAGTGCTGCTCTTTGCAGCTGGACAAGGCTGCCTCTCCCTCCCTGTCCATCCTGAAGCCTTGCAGATAATGAGGATTAAGTGGAATAGGTATGACTGAATAGATCTCTAGCACAGGTTCACTGACATGCTGTCTTCTAGGGCTGCCATTATACTCAATTATACTAATTTCTGAAAACTATACTAATTTCTGAATTATACTAATTCAGAAACATCCCAGCCTGAGAAAGAATGAAATAAACGTGAAGAGGTGAATATCCATTACTTGGAATACCAGTGTTCTGTTAGAAGAGAAATCCAGCATCCAGTCATTGATTGCCATTGCCTTTTCATGTATATTCCATGCCTTATGCTCTGTGCATGTTTTACAGCCACAGCACGTGTGTTGCAGTAAAGCTCTCTGAGCAATTGCACTGTTACTGTGATCTGTTTATACTGAATCTCAACAACTAATCCTTCTAATCCTCAAACAATTATTTTAGCCAATACTGTAGCTGTTCAGAATTAGTTGACAGCATTTGTGTAGTTCACACTCAATTTAAATAATCACTGTCTTATTTTAACTCTCCCACATGAACACAAATTCACTCCAAGGATGGGACTGCAGGCACATGCCCACATGTATGTAGCCATTTGTGTGCACATCTGTTTTACATGTTTGCATCATAATTTAGAACCAACTTATCATGTTTGGTGTTCAGCTTGGGGCACTTGAAAGATACTTTGATTTCAGGAAGCACTGATCACCCTACAAGAGCCAAGTCCCTCAATAAAGGGCTCAGATTTTGCATCTGCATCCGCTAGTACTTTCTAAAAGATTGTGGCACATGACCTTCCTTCCAGCTGGAGGTTCTTCTGGGGTCTGTCACAGGACACAAGCAGGGATTAAGCAGAGGCCTTCAGAAGTTAGGCTTGGCTTTATATACTGGGTGGTTGCTCATTAGCTGGTGTCTCTCAGTTGTTCTGCCCACACAGCTGTAGGTACGTATTTTGTCAGCTCAAAGAAGAAACACATTTCCTCCTTTTTTGCGTACTTATTCTATAAGATTAAGTGGATGATTACTGACCTGAATATCCTACAGTCCTTTTTGGAGGAGATGCTTTTTTTTCCCTCTCCCTGTGAGTGTGGCAATTCCTGCTGCTGACTGCAGTAATTCCTGCCTCCCAATCATTATTTCACTGGTTTGAAACAGCAGCTTGTGAGTTAGCTCCCAAACTTGTGCCCAGGCATGAGCATTTACCTTTCCTCAAAGCTACCTCCAATACTTTCAGATTCCTCAGCTTTAACTGGGTTTTGTCTGCTGACTAAAGAATTCAGACACTATAATTGTGACTTATTTTGAGTATTCAGTGATTGCCATAGGACTTTCAGAGACTGACCAGATACTATAAACTTATATCTACACTAAATGCTAGGAAATAGATTAAATGCCATGATGATCTTTAAGCCTGTTTTTGACACTGTCTCCAGCTAGTGAAGGAGCTCAGGCCCAGCTGCAAAATTATGCTAGTACACCTTTCTGATGACAACACTACCAAGTTAGCTTCAGGGGGTATAATCCATCTTTCCCAGAGTAATTTCCACTAAATTAATTTTCTGCATCATCATATTGTAAAGAGACAGGAATCCACTTATTCACAAATTGCTTTGAAGATTCTGAATACAAAGGCAGTGAATTACACTTTTTTATTGTTAAAGTTCAGCAGAAAGAGAAGATCTTTAATCACTCTTAAAAATATTTTACTGCATTTAATTTTGTGTAGAAGTTCTTCCAGGTCTCTGACATATTGTTCAATGTAAATCAATAAAATAAATTCTTGGTGAAATAAATATTTAAACAGAATGAATATAGGTGGGGCAAGAGAAACTCAAATTAATTATAGAAAAGGAACAGAGAGAGGATGAGTTGTTTCAAAAACAGGGGCAGGGATTAAGACCTAGGAAGGTCGTGCACAGAGTTTTTCATGTTGAATAATATTCTGCTGCTGTGTCTAGATCCGATCGTGCATGCTTAGTGAGCAGCAGGGACAATGTGATCAGTTCTGTGTGGCTGAAAGGGAACCTAAACAAAGAACAAAAGCGTTCTTGCCCGTCATGTATTTGCACGTTGGCAGCTCTACCGGAGGCATCCTCTGTCCATGTCTCTGTGCAGGATGAGACAACAATCTCCAGTCCTTCTGGCTTTTCCACAAGCAAGCTGGGGAGTGGAAAGATAAACTGCCTAGGGCTGCCCCACACCAGAGTAGAGGAGACTGCTGCTCTGTGCTTTCATTTCTTGAGGATCTCCCTGAGTGCCACTGGACATGTCCACAAGAAAAGGCAGCTGGTGATTTTCAGATTATTTTCTTTGGCCTGTTTCTGTGGCACACTTTACATCAGTGTCTAACATGACAAAGGGCAACAAGGCAGGCTTAGAGGACAGCAGGCTGAACTGAAGAAATTCATTTGGGAATGGTAAAATACTTTTGAGCTTGAGGCTGTTGTCTTGTGTTATTTCAGAGATGAGTTGGTGCCTTATATTCCCAGCATTGGTTATCTATCAATGTTGAACAATTATTCAGAAAGGCCTTTTGAGTCTGCTGTCTTGCTAACACCCAGCCCCCCCCAGCTCGAGCAATCAATAGCCTGCTGAAACTGCTTCTTCTGGACATATATTGCACATCTCCTGACCAAAACACTTAAATACTAATTCAGAAACATCCCAGCTAAACTGCCATGACACTCAATAAGGCTACATTACTACAGTTTTTTCAGGACTTAGAGTTGTTTGTCAAGTTGAATTAACTGTTGGGACTTTAGAATCACCCAGATAATATTGTAGTGGAGAAAGGAAAAGGAGAGTTAATTTATCACAGCAAAGAATCACTTTTGGCAGGTCACTGCTGTTCTGCACGCTGGTACTGTTTCTATTTGTTCCAAAAGAAATTATGTCAACTACAGTCAAAATATTTATGCTCTTACTGAAATGTGTGACTTTTTATTAAGACTGAATTATCTCACAGGTCTCATATTTACACTGTCAGTATACTTCTGCAATTAAAACAATTTCAGACACACAACTCCACTGATGTGGATTCTAAACTACACTGTTATGCCAAGAGGAAAATGCTGGACAAATGCTGCCTTGAATGCACTAAAATGGCCATTGCAAAAGAATTTGCTGATCCACCTCAAAATTTTCTTTGCTGCTTTGCTTACACAAGAAGTAACTAAACCATGGACTGAAGACACGCTGCCTCCTGTACATAGCAGGCCATTTTTACATTAGGGTGAAAGTCGTAAAATTAATTTGTCAAGGAAAAAAATCATAAATTGCCAGCATTTTTGGCTCGCACAAAGTCACACCGAAGTGCCTTCTCTGCCTGGGGAGCAGCAGGAACCCATGGTCTCCGTTACTGAAATCCTGGGCTCCTGTGTCAGTCTAATATCTTGGTCCAGGTGATTTTTGCTAACTTTTCTGATCATAAGTGCCACCTTGGATCATCCTTTCATTTTGAAACTCGGGCATGTGGATGATGACGAGATACCCTTCAGCAAGTTCATCGTCAGCAAGCTCTGTTGGTGACCACCACTTACCCTATGAAGAGTGCTCTGCCACGTGCCTTGAAAAGATTCTCACACTCTGTCCTGAATCCTTGTTTGGCAAAATCTCCCAGGGAACAGGAGGAGTTTCAACTGAATGAGGTTTCTGGGATCAAACCACAAATAAATTATGTTTGTTACCTTGAAGTCATATGGTGCTTGTCTGATGATTTAAAAATTAAGAGTTAAGACTGCATCTGAGAAAGGACACTAAATTATCAGTGTAGTATATAGGAAAAAGACCAAGTGTTCAGATTTTTAATGCAAAACTGCAGTTTTTATGCTAGTGTTTTGAAATGAATCAGCTGAAACTTGGCTCCAAGTAGTAAAATATGCCACTTTGAGCTAATGGGCTTCTAGCCTTTACACTTTGCTACGTGGCAAGCAGGGAAGCCTAAAGTCTTAATTAATATCCTTGTGATATTAAGAGGCAAATAATAAAGCAGCAAATCAATTTGCAGAAGTGAAGACAAAAAGGCAGTGGGGAGCATTGGAACAGTTTTGTATGTTCCTATGGAATTCTGTAAAACTCACAAGCAATGCTTTGAAAAAGCAGGGAAAGGCAAAAACAATTCTCGTCTTCTTTTAGTTTTGTTTGCAGTCTCAGACTAATTATCCCATGTAAGCAGTTCATTTAATAGAGGAGGAAGTTAAGGTTTATTAAGTTGTCCAACTACTTCAATGCTGAATTTATTGCAATGTTTGTTTTAAAACAGATCTGCATGTTTCATATAAAATACTTCCAGATTTGAGGTTGTTACTTTCCAAGCAACCCAAAACTCAGCTGGTTTGTTACATATTTAAAATTTAGTTGGGTTTGGTTGAAAAGTTTATGAGAACTTCTTCCGTACTCTAAATAAAGCTGAGCATACAAGTGAGAACTGGAGTTTCTGACTTGGCCAAAAGTTACATCTATCTGAGACAATAGAGAACTATGAACTCTGCAATAAAAAACTAATGAGGTTCTCAGAGCACAAGGTGTTTCCTCATTTCTGACCTTTCTCTCTTTGAGTCAGATACAGTACTTGCCAAACAGGGCTTAATTCAGGTCAAACACAGCCACCATTAACTTGGAGAGAATTGTCATCGTCCAGATTTCCAATACAGAGGCTATTCTCTACCTGATGACCCATATTCCCTAAAAACCCATATGATTTTTCTCCATTTCCCAACTTGAAAAATGACCACATGTATAAACATTCGGAGCTCTTTGACTATCTGGGAATTTAGATCTTTGAGGAAGTTAATGGGATTACCCAAGGGATGAGGGACTTACCCACGTGAGATGAGGTTTAGGAGAGCTATCCCTTAACTCGGCACTGATGATCTGCATGTGTGTCAGGAACAATTCAGTTTGCATTACTCCTTCTCAGCCACTCTACAACATTAGACTTTAACAGGCTATTCTGGGAGAAGAGGAGTGCCTAAAATGGCAGTGGTGTTTGTCTGGTCTGGCTGTACATCGCTTTGCTGGAGTGCTGATGTAGTGTCAGTCCTGCAATCCCACGAAGCAGAAGGAGTTGTCCTCTTTTTTGTCCCTAAATATCTGGTCATCCCATGGCTACAGCTGTAGTTTTGGCACCCACAGCAACTTGTCAGGCTAGTAGTTTATACAGTTTATTTTAACATTTCAAAAAATAAGCCTTTCTCTGAAAGACCTCCAAAAAGAGAAAAATGTGGAGCTTTCTTTGAGAGGCAATATGAAATGTCTTAGAAAAGGAAGGCCAAAAAACTCTGTTTCTGTTAATGACATTTTGTGAAAACAGAGTAAGAATGAATCAGAATTTTAGCCAGGTCTGAGTATTCCCATATCAAGTGAATTTATGCACTGATGTTAAAAGTCAAAACAGAGGACTGTCTCTGATCTGGTGTCTGAAAATAGAGGCATTATTTTCTGTAGTACAAGCAAGGCCATGCCTTTTGCTACCAATATGTTTTTTATTTTTCCCCAAATCTCTAAAGTGCTAGAGTACTGTGATGTAAAAGCAAATATTAGTGTTTTAGGTAGATGGATCTATCTATTTAATAACTTTCTGCTGTGCAAATACTTGTGTTACATACGATCTTAAGTATTTTAATATTTTTGTAAGTTTTATTTTCTTTACAAAGTCATTTTGCAGAACTTGCTGTTTTGGTAGTCCTAGATAAATGTAAACAAATACAAAGCCCAAGTGACAAGCTAGAAATGCCAGATACTTGGGTTTTGCCTGGGGAGCTCATGTTTCTGTGCATCTCAGGGTGATGTTGAAGGAGGAGTGCAACCCATTCCACGAAAAAGGTGTTTATACCTTGCCCATAGTTCAGATGCAAGCTGGAAACTCCATGCTGCTCTGAATACCACTTCAGCTCATCTTCCTAGATACAGATGGGACAATTCACTGCTTGAGGCCTAGACAGAGCCAGGCTCCACACAGGGAGGCTGGGACTTCATTCCCTGAGAGTTTACTCAAATTACTAGTGGATACCCATTACGATACAGAAAACAAAATAAATGCTGAAGTCTATGGGAATGCAAGCAGGTATTTGACTCTACAATGGGGGTAGAGGAGTTTAAACTTCTAACATCCTCCAAATTTGTATCTTGGCTGCAATTCAGCCTCTGAGTAGACAAAGAGATGAATTATCCATGTGTCAATCCTGTCCCCCTTTGTTACACCATTAGATACCACTGAGGCAGTAAACAAGGGAAAGAGGTGTGAAGAATGACTAAACACAGCAGTTGTTGCATGGAGTGATCCACCCACCATGGTCTCCCATGAAGGACAAGGCTGCACTGTACCAGGAGAAGGCAAGGAAAAAGAAATTAGGGAGGTTTGGCAAGAACATCCTCTTAAAGCAGTGCTTTTTTTGCAGAGTTGTAGTACAGTTTGTTTCTTTAAAGAGTGGTGTCCCTTTGATAGTACTCTGGGAGAGGATGAGGGCACTGACATGGTGCTACCTGAGCTGTGAGTGAAGCCCTGCAGGTGGCCACCCATCCTCAGCTGGGGACTTTCATCAGCTTCTGCAGCCAAGGTCCCAAACAGCATCTGGTCCCAGCACCACACAGTGTGATCCTCACCTCATCTGAAGCCATTTCTGAAATACTTTGTTTAATCATCTTCCAGCAGCTGCTTTAAAATTGTTTCAGAAAATCAAAGTAAACATCCCTTTGGAGTGAGTGGGTTCATTCTCCTGGATCCCAGGGAACACAGGCAGGAAGAAAAGGAACTGGCTGCAGTGCTGCTGGCTAGGCACTGGACTTGTGTCAGCCCAGCACTGCTGTGCAGCACTTCTGCATTGCTTTTCAACAGCTTGCCATTCTAAAAGCCAGTCCAAAATGTCCAGTTGTACTGACAAAATTTTTCAGAATTTTAGCTTTTTTTGGTCAAGGACTGAGCACATTGATTTCTGCTTCACAGTTCCATTTATATGGAAGATATAATGCAGACGTGTGATTCAACAGCTTTCATTATGACTGTCCCTGTTTTGGTATACAATTTGATTTATATGTTATCTTTTCTCCTCTATAAATTATGTATTTTTCCTTACACACACACATTCATATTAGAGAAAACACCAGGATGAAGTATGGTTTAATGAAGCAGGATGTCAAGACACAGTAAAGAAAAAAAAGGAAACAAAAAGGAAAAAAGACTTAGCAGAATAAAGGCGAGATTTTTTTTCCTTTGGTGACAATAAAGGGTTCTTACATATGGCTTCTATCCATGGGAACAAATATACTTAGCCTGAAAAATCCCAGAGAAGTCTGTGTGACCAATTTCAATTCAGATGAAAAAAAATCTTCCAGAAAATAAGCAAATGTGCTGTTTGCAGTGCAACAAATGCCTACAGTACTAACATGAATTGTGAAATCACTGGCTGTGACTGATCAGAGTTCATTAAAAATAAATCTTGGCCCAGCAGTTTTAATAAACAGAATGAGCAATAAAAGCAGCAATGATTCACTTATTTCCCGTGCAGAAAACTGTCTGATTTTGCATATTTCACTCAAAGGATTTCTGCTGAAAAAACCTGCTTCTGGCATCCAATATAAAAATTCAAGTCTCACCTATCTGGAGGCAAGGAAAAGATGGGAGGCAGCAGTTTTCTCAATCCTTCCAAGCCTTTCAAATTTAACTTTTTCTAGAATTTCTGTTGTCATTTAAGACTTTGTGGGGAAACCAAAACCAAAACCAAAACCAATCAAAGTTACATTTTTTGTTCTGCGTGATGATGAAAGTTTGAGAACACAGGTATCAAAAGGAGGCTTTGCTCACTCTCATTGAGGACACTCCCACTGAGGACTGCTCTACCTGGTGGCTGAAGGGCTTTCACAGGGAATCAAGTGCTACCTTGGCTGGAGAGCTCACCATAGAGAGGAAAGCCAAAGCAGTTTGGGAAATACAGACTGAGTAACAGCATTGTGTATCTGTCTCATTGGACCAAGGAAGGAATGGCTTAATGACCTGTGCTGGAAAGAGTCTGCATTTGAGTGCTCCATCACACATGTAGGCTAAGAAAAATCAATGGAAGAGGCATAAAAGTTAACAGCACTGTGCTGCTCAGAGGCACGAGCACCAAGGTGGCTGCTGAAGTGCTCAGACCTCCCCCCAGGGTGGAGTGGCACTTACCAACAGTGAGCACAGCCTGGACACCTGCAGTAGTGCCACAGATCTAATCTGGCACAACCCCCAGAAATCTAACTTGTTGCTTCTTGGCTCAGGCAAAGGGGAGCAAGTAGCACATAGGTACAGCACCTGAGTGAAAAGGTGCTTCGTCTGTATTTTTCACTGTTATTTTAATATTTTACCTCATACAAGAGGAACAGCAACTGGACAAAATCAGTTCCAGACCACGGTAATGTCTCTGTGTTATTTATGGCACACACAATGCAAAACAAGTATGTCATCTACTAATGCTAGCTCTTCTCTGGCACTGGGACACAGAGAGCAGCGCAAGTGGGTGGACCTTGCTGGTATTATGGAGTCCAGTTACAGTAAAACTATCCAGAAAGCAATGAGAAGAGAAATTGATGTGGTTATTAATATTCTGATCCTGCCTGCCATCTCTCTTTCCTACCCTGCCACCTTCCTTCCCCATTGCTGTCTCCACACAGTTGCAAGTCTGGTTGCACTCTTGAGGAGCAATAATCCCCACTAGAACTCCTCTGTACTGACATTTCATGGCTCAGGAGCCCAGTTCTTGAAAATTATGATGGGAAATGTCTATCAGTAAATACACTATCAACAGCAAGCTCCTCCATTAAACTAAGAAAAAGCTGAATATCGGCATGGCAAAGCCAGCTGCTCTAAGCCAAGATCATGCAATTTCCAGTCAGCCTTTATCAGACAATTTCCACATTTGGGTAGGGCCAGTGCCAAATCCATGGGGGAGTCAAAGAGACAAAGGTGTAGTCATCCTGGTCTGAAGCCCAGTGGAGTGGGTGGAAAATCACACACTGGTCTCAATGTCCTTTGTAACATACCTGTAAGGGGGGAGGAGCAGAGTACTCTGTGACATACTCTGGTGACCTACCATCGTGGCTCTGCATTTGGGGGAAATAGCTTTTCTGAGTCAAAACACTTGCTGTGCAAGTGCAAACTCAGAGTGTGTGTGCAAGAAGTGATGCCTGGAGGGTATTGGCCATTTATACTCTAAGGTAAATGGTTTTAATAAAGTGACAGTGTTTACTTTTCCTTTGCTGCAGCAGAACACAGAGCACCTTCATGAAAGGTCACTGAGGTTAAATAAACTATTCTTAGTCACATACCGTACAGTCAAAACCCAGGGCTGCTCCTGTGCATCAGATGGGGTCGTTGTTATTCTCCTGGGTACAATAACTTGTGCAGTTTATTGTTTTGCACCTTGTATCTCTAATTAAAAAAGGCAAGTAAACAAAAGGCTCATGTGAGACTGATACAGGTCAACAGATGTGTTGAAGGGTTTGTATATTCTGATGACCTTTTATCACTGGGGTTTCTCACGTACAAGGCTTTGAGCCAGAACTGATCCTACAAGCCAGCATGTGCCCAGAGGGATACATCACTCGCCTGTTTTCAGGACTTCTCTTTTGAAACCTGATTTTGTTTGCTATTTTCATTCATTTTCTCATAGATGGCAACCTGATGAGTAATAAATGAGGGTATGTATTGTCGATTTGATAGTACCAGCATGCCACAATGATTTCTGTGCTTTAAGCTAGCCAGAGCAGGGGTGGTTTTTTAGCCTATAGTCTCTTTAGCTGTATGGCCTACTCATTTTGATTTGATAAAGATTTCTGTTTACACACTTTGTAGGCCTTAGATGAAGGACAGTCCACATTTATCAAATCCGAGGAAGACTGTGGGGAGATGAGAGAGACATGGCTGTGTTTTTCCACACAACCTGTTATGGTAACAAGCACTCCCTCATAATGTTTGCTGACAGATGTTCAAGGCTTGGGAAAAAAAAAATCTGCTTTCAGCTGATGGCTTCACCACCACTTTTAAAATAAGTGTTAGTTCCAGGCTCCTGAGTTCATGAGGGCAGAGAAACGGCAGGAGGAAAACAGATGAATGGGTAACAAGGGGGAAGAACAAAATGGGAAAATAAAACCTTGGTGCTGACAGAGCTGACAAATGTAATATCTCCTGGATAGCAAGGAAGAAAAAAAAAAAAAAGAGTTGGATGTGAAAGAACTGGAGCAGTGACTTTCAAACAGCTGTGTGTATCTCTGAAGCTAAACCACCGTGGAGGTCCAAACTCCTCAGCAGGCCTTGGACTGAGTATTTAGTTGCTATACATGTACCCCAACAGTGCCCAGCAGGAGCCTGGGGGGCAAATCCCTCCTCAGGGCATTGAGAGGGTGTCTCTGAGGTATGGGCCAGCCTGGGTGAAGATGGGGACCTGTGCTTTTGTGGAGCCTGTACAACAGTTTGAGCACAAAGGGAAGTGTCTGGGGAGTTGCTGCCACCAGCACAAGGTCTCCCATTAGCTGATCCAGTTTACCAGTCCTGGCTGTGGCTTGGGGCACGATGCAGCCCTGGACAAGAAGTTCAGTGTGCAAGGCCTGGATAATCATGGATGGCCTTGCTGGGATGAACAAATTCAGCTGTCTGAGTCCTGCTCATAACAGCGGGAATGAGGGAAATAATAATTTCAAATGTGAGGTGCTGCATGAACCAGGCACATCAGCAGACTTCAGTCACTTCTGAATTCCTGGCTATCTCTGAGGACTAGTGTTGCATCTGGCATAGCCAGGATTTTCTCAAAGGCTACTAAACTTTTCCCAGCTATAGCCTGAGAAACTGGAGCATGGAGGGGAGAATTAATCTCAAGCAATGAGACTTCATGTCATTGATGGTTTGTTTGTTTTTGTTTTTTTTTTTTAATTAGGATGAGAGAGATATGTGTGTAGGAACTGGAAATCCTGCGAGTGTATCCATTTCAAAACATGGTTGGAAAGATTTTTCTCTGCTCATGGTGCAACACGAGGATGATCCCTTTCTGTCTTCACTTCCTTCTTCCCCTGTCCCAAGCTGGCAGGAGTGACTGGAAAGACGACTCGCATTCTTTCTCAAAATTTCCATTACCTGGCTTTGTCTTTCCTTCTTCCTTCTCATTTTGCCACCTCAGATATCTACCAAAAGGTAAAAAAATCTTATTTAATCTGAAGTTCAAAGTAAACTAGCTGTGCTATCACCTTGCACATAGCCCTATCTTCTCTGGCAGCGTGGGAGTATGTGTTTACTCACTGTGAGTGTTGCAGTGATTTGTATGTCTACTTTTTAAAAAAATCGAATCAAAGGATTAATAATATACCACCAAGTAGCATTCCTCTCTGTAAAGTTGGTTCCATACCCCAAAATGTTACATGAGTAGCAGATTCTAAAGATAGAAACTTCTATATGAGACTAAAAAAACCTGTTAGTTTTCAGCTCTAACAACTCTTGACATTACATGTTTAAACTCACATATATGTTGTTTCTGCACTGTTATTATGAAGGACAGATTAATTCAATAAAAGATAGCAGCAGATTTTTTTTTTCCTATGTGCAACACTTTTTACAAATAACATTCTCTAAAATATGGGCAAAGTTTAAAAGTTTTCCTTTTCTGTGGATGAATCATTTGGCCATTTGAATAGACTGAACTAATAGGAATTCCAGTAGCTTGAGCCCTGTATACCAGACAGAATGATAGCAGTGCATAACAACAAGGAGTGTATCATGTGTGTGCATCCCTCTTTTCACAAATCCAGGTCTGGCATATTAATACTAGACAGAGGGGGAAATTCTGGATGAGGAACTCTTCATCCCATTGTCTCTGTGGCTGTGGAGGTAATTGTGATGAATTGCACTAGAATATTTTTTGAGTTTTCTGTAAGCACTTTGGCCCTACATTTTTAATTGACTCTTTAGCATTTTATTAAAGGGTACAGTGTTTTCCCAGGGTGTACTGGAAGAAGAATGTCTCAAAATGGAAAAACTAAGTACATTTTCCATGATTTATGCCATTGACTCTGCAAACATAATATGTAGAGCAGAACTTTGGCAGGTGTTAATCAGTATATTTTCCCTCACACCAGTAGAGCTGCTTCAGTTTATACCAGCTGAGAATCTGGCTCTGTATATTAAATAAAAAAGTGGGCCTGGCTTCCTGATCTTTTGTAGT
Organism: Vidua macroura; assembly: GCF_024509145.1. NCBI lineage: Eukaryota > Metazoa > Chordata > Aves > Passeriformes > Viduidae > Vidua > Vidua macroura. Next base: position 81,627,566 of record NC_071573.1, read on the forward strand.
AGACTCACAAAACTGTTCGTTATTGAGCTGTGGGCTTGAAAAGCAATCTCACTTTTCAGCTTTGGCAGCAGGCTGAAGAAATGGGAACATGGTGTGCTGAGCTCCTGGGTAGAAGAAATGTTTTCTTCCAAACCATAACAACCTTTTTGGCTATCTGAAGAAATATGTTTAAACTTCCTTGCCAAGGAAAGGTGGGACACTAGCCAGTTACTACAGGAAGGCTTTGAAGATGGAGGGAATAATAAAAGGGGGAAAAAAATTAAAGAGGAAAATCTTCTTGTTTCCAGATGGGTAGCTAAGGTGTAACCATTCTTCTCTCTGTTTTGGGATCAGAAGCACAAATTGGCCTGATACATGAAAATCAATTTTTTTTTTTTTTTTTTTTGAGTTCCTTGTCTCAGCTGTTGTGTCTGGTTTTTACATGACTGCAAGGTTTTAAAATACGCCCAGTTAGTTTCCAAGAGTGCCTTCAGGTGGTATTTCTGATCTGTACATGGTTCTGCACCAAGCTCTTTGAAAGTTCATGCACATTGCAATTTACTATATTTTCAAACTATAGCTTGCACACTATAATATGATTTACTATTGATAAATAAATTAAAACCCTGCCTGATATTCCTAACATAATGAGAAGAAGAGGCAAGACATAATTTGGGGGAAGAAATCAGGGATTCTGGGGTAAACAGGAACATTATTTTGGCAGAAATTATATAAATGCACATGTGTATTAGTAATAGAAATTGTGATTTGCAAACAATTGCTTTCAGAACAAAACCAGTGAAAACTTAGGTGGAAGTTGGAGGAAAACTGGGGAGCTGTAGAAATATATGCACACTATTTTTTTTTTAATCCTTAGACAAGCTTCTTTTAATCAAGACAAGGATAAGTTTAGAGAAGCACTGGTTCTTACTCATTGAAACATGAAACATGAAAAGGCTCTCATAATGTGAAGCTCCTATGACATCTTAAGGTTACAAAAAGTGAGCTTTATATAACAAATTTAGGGGGAAAGGATATAAAAGCTTGATGGGTTTGAATGTCAAAGTCTGGTGTCCACTGCATGTGATTAGATGTTGCAATTGCTTGTTTTGGAAGGAATGTACTTTTGAATCTACTGAGCACACTATTTTAAAGACTGGATCTCTCTTTAATAAGCAGTATTTTGTTGCCCCAGAATTTTATTATATCAGACTGATCTTTAAACTACATTTTCTGTTATTACAGTTTGACCTAAACTCCTAAATAGCTCTATTATGTCCAGTGACCTCATTCTTATCAGGTTTACAGGTCAGTGGTGAATTAAGCAGCTGGCTTCCCGCTAATTAATCCTATTTAGTTAAAGAACTGGTAGACTGAATTATCTTATCTCTGTTAAAAGGAAGTTTTTACATGATTGGCACCAGATTAGTGTTATGAATGACAACCCTTTGCAACTCTGACATATAGTACATGAGCAGAAAGGTAGAAAAGAAAAAAAAAAAAGAGGACAGCATAGAAATGCTGTCTTGTTCTTCAGCATTTCCCTATGACATGAATGATCAGAATTATTAAAGCACCCAGATGGCACTTTGAAATTGCACAGTCCCTGCTAGGTGAGTCCAGGTGTCTTGTCAGAAGCCCCAGCTGGTGTGACTGTAGATGGGAGAGGCAGACAAAGCCAATGGTATATTTCTGTACACAGTCCTTGTACCACTCCAGAATAGCAGTGGCCTGGCAGAATTGAAACTCACTGTGTGTCAGGAAGCCTCTACCAAAATTTCCGATACTGAGATTGCACAGCTTGCTATAACTTTGAGGCCCCAGTGGAGCCTTTTTTATGTCAAGTTTTGAGATCAATGGGTTACATAAACTAAAATGGAAGGTGAGACCTTGTAGAAAATACACGTTAGTCCAAAAAGAGTAGGGCATTCAATAATTATACACAGGACAGCAGAAATGTATTTGGTAGTTCTAGTCCATGTTGGGTGAGCTGTAAATGCACCAACAAGTTTACAGCTGCTTCTCTTTTATTGCTTTTTCTCTTTTCTTTTTGCCTTTAACTTTTCACCACCATTATGCCTTTCATGCCTTATTGTTTGGTCTTGGGTGAAGTGGATGAAGCGTGTGACAGGCAGGGTTCACCCTGCCCACAGGCATATTTTAGGAGTGGGGCAGAGAGGGAGAGGAAGAAGGAGAAGGCACTGTTTACAAATGACCTTATTTTTACTGATCTTGACGTATCACATGGAATTTGCGGAACTATGTCTATGACAAGTACACATTTAATAGGACAGCAATTGGCACAGGGGAGCAAGATTAGCTGTTCTGGGGACTGCTGAACAATGGATGTATTTTTGCCTGAGCTGCTCAGAATAACCCACCTGTGCAGATCCTGTGTCACCCATCCAGCAGGCTCTACTGCCCAGAGCTGCCAGTGCCCTGGCACCAGCAGCATCTGGACACCCCAGCTGCAGTACCCGGCTTTGAACAAAGGTTGGGCAGATGCCACTCCCAGAATGCTGGCAGGAACAAGCAAGGGCTGTAAAGATGTGTGTTCACTCTGGTCAGGATGAGGAGGACCAGGGTTGGGGGAAGCCCATAAAAATGAAATAATTAGAAGTCAAACAATCCATGAAGAAAGATTATTAAATCCTGGGTCCACTCCTAGGGGCACTTAGGTGTTTTCCTTTGTTGGATACTAACAACAAACTCAAACACTTATGGTTTGTGCCCCTTCTTAGGATTAGGATCAGAATACTAAATCCTTGGTAGATATTTCAGAGGGAACAGGGCAGAAATTGACAGATGTTTAATGGTGACTGCTGCATTTCTATTGTTCAGGGTGAGTAGGAAGTTTAGTTTTAATATTTCGGACATCTCACCAAAAGAAAATGTATGCTAGCTAGCAAGAGGAAAATAAGGCACAATTATTAAGTAAAAAGGATTAATCTAGGACTTCAACTCCACTAAAAATGGTTTTAAGGAACTAAACATTCCTCATTTCTCCTCCAAACAACCACTGCCGACTAAAGAGCGACCATGGTGTCCAAGCACACGAAGTCCAGGCCTTAGGTAGCCATAACTGAAGACAAAAGGTGATGAGGAGCTCTTTACCTGGGTTGTCAGCAGGCTGACCATAATGTAGCAAGCCTCTTAATGTTAAGAAAAGATACCAATATCTGAATGCAAAATGATACATTAAATTACACATGTTTTGTGATGAATTGCTAATGTATTCTGGTATCCAAAACTAGTTTAAGGAGATTCTTTCAACAGCACAAGAGATATGTGAAGTAAATCTCTTCTGCACTAAATTTGCATTGAAAGACCAGAGAAAGTGTCATTTCTTTATATAGGAATACAAACATACAGCAGAAAAAGAGATGATGAATAAGAGGGACTTAAAATACATGAAAAGCTTTGGCTGCTGGGTGACTGTTCTTTGTCTGGGCTGTGTCTGAGGTCTGCAAACATTTTCATCATTAGTGAGCACAGAAGGTTTATGAACTGCACTTAAATGTAGGGCATTTGTGTAGCAGTAAAAATCAGGAATTCAAAAATGATCTCATCTAAAAAATTAATTTTTGCAAAAGTAATCAAATCAATAGGAAATCAGACTCTTCAAATTTCATCAGCATCTTTTCTACGTGGCTGGAGTCATTCACTTCTGCCTTTGAGGACCACACGTTCGCTGTGCAACACTGTATGATACAGCCTAACACATGCACAATGCAATTAATTTGAGCTAAGCTGAGCTAAGTATACCCAAGTGCACTTCTGGTTTTCATCACGTGCAGTTAAAGCACTGACCTATTCAGTTCTAAAATGAGTGCCTGGGTGTTTTTTCATGCTTCTATATCCTAAGATGATCTGTGAAAATCAAAGGAGTCAGTTCTGTGTGGCTCCCTACCACACAGACTTACTGAACAATCTATTCTGGAACTCATGTACTTCCAAAAGACACATAAACCTCTAAGCCTTTAACCAACTGACTGTACATTTACTGGCATGGTTATTTTTAATTCTCCGCCTCATTTTGCACACCAGCAATAATCTCATGCCTGGCAAATTGGGATAATCTGGCTTAAAAGTTCAGCTGCAGCCATGTTAAAAAGACCAGAGGAAATGGATAGCTCATCTCTGGAAAATGCAGCCTTTGGAGTAACGCCAAAACTCCTTAAAAACAAATCAGCTCAGGATTACAGTTTATGAGAGACAAAATGGCGAAATCATTTCCAGGCTGTTTTTTTGTCCCTCTACTCCCATGCTGCTGTTAGCAGAGAGCCGTTTTGCCTATCCCTAGTTTTGTGCGTTCTCCGGGTGTGGCGTTTTGAAGGGCATGTGATAATTCTGTGCCTTTAGTACATGAGCATGTAAACAATTGGAGGCAACCACTGCTAAGTAGAGTAGCTGCTGGAAGTGCTGCGAGAAGCCTCCTGGCACTTCCATCCCAGCCCCCGGCACGCTGCCCATGGGAGAGAAAACGTAGGAGGAGGCAGCCAGAGATGAAAGCTGGCGGAGCAGTTGCAGCTGCCGTGAAAGCAGAAATGGCATTGGTATTTTCCTCAGCCAGATCTGGGTTTTCTCTGCTCCCGCGACCACCTCTTTGAGCAGCCCACTCTCCTAAGCCTCAGGGCTTCTTCCTTCATCTGCCTGCTCGCCTGCCCTGCTGCCTGCTTTGAGCTTCTCATGAGGTCAGTGGAGATGCAATGGGAGATGCCAGTGCCCCTGGCTCTTCCACAGGACTGGCACAGAATGACATGGGGCTTCTTTGCCCTCTGGGCACAACCAGGATAAGTGTGGTTAGTAATTAAACACTGAGCTTCTATAAGACTGAAATTTAGGTGTGGAAGGTGATGAGTGATGAAAAGCTGCACACTTTGATTAACAGGAACACCAAGTCACTTTGCCTGGAGGGGATTGGCTGCTTTTAAGAGGTTGCTGGTTCACTTCTAAAGATGATGTGATTTAAGACAGATGCTGGATATGTGCAACACCAGCATTTATTGGGCATCTGCTGCTTATCAGCAATCAAGGTGCAATTGTTCAGAGCAACAAAGAGCTGTAAATTATGTGGTGGATATTAACATCATAGACAGATAAAAATGTATTATCTGCCTCAAGTGGGCTCACAGTGTGATGTAAGCAGCAGAAAAGGAATAGTGCACCTCTGCTTCCTTGTTGTGGATTATGATGTTGGATGGCTGGCAGAGCAACACCTACCACAGGGAGCTTTTTTACATGAAACTGCCTCATCAGTGGGCTTGCCAGAGACACAAGACTCCTACCAAAACTATGTCCTTAGATTGTTGGGAAGACACTGATGGGAAATCAATCCTCTCACATAGAGAAATTCTGTCCACCACCTCAAGAAATAATCCAGGGTTGTTGGTGGGGTCTTCTGTGTAAAAGCACAGATTGTCTCTTCATAAAATTCTCTGTATGTAGAGCCAAAATCTTTCCCCTATTATTCTAGTAGGAATCATAGCAACATTTGGCATGTGGAATAGAAATCCTTCTCTGAGGCTCTGCATTAGTACAACAGGTCTCCAGGGCAAATGAAACAAATGTTATGCTGATAAATAAAAACCTCTGGGGGTTAATTTTGAAAACAAAGACTATTCTTCAGCAGAGGAACAAGAAATAGACTTATAATATTCCCACACCACTCACTCTGGTTTCATTTACCATGTCACCTTGTAACACTCGACAGCACTTTCAGATGCACAGTGGTACAATCACAAGAAATTTCTTAATTTTGGGGAAAAAGATTTGAGGAGGAGTCAGGACTGCAAGGGAGATGAGGCTGTTGCTCAGGATAAGATTAGGTTTGGATATGAGTAGGAGGCAAGCTCAGGGCTCTATTTCAGAAGGACAAAATTTCACAAACTGTTCTCTGCATTTTGGTTCAGATAAGCTTAGAGGATTTTCACTGTGATGGGCAACATTTAAACATCAGGGCTGGAAAGGAAGGTTCCATTCCCAGTTCAGTGCCTTTTTACAATCCCAGTGCTGTGCTGAGGTTACACACTGTGACAACTCCTCCTATCTCCTTAGCAGAGCCCACCTGAAGGTTTGCATGTCCAGGGAACTCTCCCAGAAAAAAAAAAAAAGAGAGATAAAAGGACCATATAGTGCTGCGACTAAGACAGTTTTTGCACTCGGACTTCTAGTCTCTGACCTTTTATCCTTGTGCGGGCTTCAGAGTAAAAAAAAAGAGCATAAATGTGACAGTTGCCCTTATTTTGGTGTTAATGTTATTTGTGCCATACTATTTTTATCTACACACAAAGCCAGCTTACGGTTCAGAGCTCAGCTGGGCTATTGCTGAGCTCAGCAGGACTGAGGAGCTGGAGCTGCTGCTCTGAAGAAGAGGCTGCTCCTGCCTCTTGGGAAGGGGGCAGCAGCTGATCTCCAAACTCTGGATGTGGTAGCTGGTCTGGTCATTTCCCAGACAGGTAAAGGCTCCTGGCTCCTGGGTCTTGCTGATTTCTGAGATCTTCAAAGGCAGTGAGACCCATGTCTTAGTGGCACAGGTCAGTCAAGACTTCTGTGCTGTGGCAACTGCTCCTCAGGGAAGCAACAACTCTCCCATCTGCACAGCAAGAGTTTGCAGTTCTCTCTGAGCTAAAACTGGGTTGCAGCTGCTGCTGTGCCACTGCCCATCCCTCCCAGCAGTAAACAGTGCTGGCAATGCTCTGGTGGTGCTCAGGAAGAGCTGAAGGAGCCCCAGGGTCCTTGGCTTGCATTGCACAAAGACTGGTGGTAACTTGCAGCTGTGGTAGGCGATGGTCCTCGATGCAGCTCATTCCATTTGGGATCCTGCAGGGTCTCATCAAGAGAACTGGCAGTACAGATTGGAGCCTTCTCCTCATCAGAGGTGGCTCTCTTCCTTTCTACTGAGGTGGTGGCAGGGCATACTGCTACAAAATAAGCTTCCTAAGGTACTGATCTGTATAATTTTCACATTCCTGAAGGCAAAATCCTCCATGGGAAAAAAATCCTTTTTTTTTTGGCACATGCTTTCCTTTGTAATTAGTGAAAAAATTTGGTTGCTTTGTTTGTTTTTGTTTGTTTGTTTGTTTTTCATACCCTGCTTTTGCTTTGAAATGTAATTGATAAATTGCCTAGTTCATTTTTCCTCCATACTCTGACTAAACACTCGTCTCTGTCATCATTTTGCTCTTTGAACCTAGCATACCAAAACAATGGATGGTATGGAGAAGCAGGTTTTCCTGTGAAAGGAAGGGAGACACATGGAAAAAGAAAGGAGTGTTGTAGTTAGTGCTGTGGCAAAGTATATTGCTGTATTCTTGTCTGGGAGAGAGGTGCAATTGCAAACCAGGTCCTTGCTCTACCTGCCATCATTAGCATATAGAGAGCTGAGAATCATTGGTGGTGGGGAAAGAAGAAAGGATTAAGAAAAAACAAACAAAACAGAAACGGGACAATTTGCATGTTTATTAAGATTAAGAATGGATGCCTACTGACATCTCGCAATTCTGGAAAAGCCAAGCCAGCACCAGGATTCAGGTACAATGACAGTGCTCACTGGCCCAGCACGGTGACATTCCATGGGCACCAGCAAAGTTATTGCTTGCTAAGATGTCTGACACAAACAGTGATTTTCCAGCCATCAACTCCCCTGGTCATGCACAAACAGACTGTGATACTCTCCAGCTCTTTGCTTCTTTGGATGAGTGCTCTCACGCCCTTTAGGTCATTGCTACACAGAGTTTTGGTTGTGTTCCCACTTGCACAGTCCTAACATGTTGGGTTTCATTCTTTCATCTTCATGGCATTTTGGTTCTTTGCCTTTAAGCCAAAAATCCATCCATAGAACTCTCGATAACCCAAATCTGCTCTAGTATGTGTAATGGTTATATATTGGCTCTAAACTAGCATATTTTGCCTCCCTGGGAACAGCTAGAGATAGCCAACCTTATTTAAGAGTAGCCTGATACCTTCAGCAGACTCAGTGAGATGTAAAGCCATGTGGGATGACAACTAAAGAATTCTTATTGTGCCTCTACGCAGGTATTTGTCAGTATCACTTCAACAGGCAGTTTAACAGGAGGAGCATAAAATCTGGAGATTATATTCCACTTTTTTATACATGCTAAGAATAGCATTCTGGGAATAAGCATGTTATTTCAGTGTACAGCAAATTTCAATGCAAACACTCCTGTTTTGTGCAAACTTGACTTCTGACTAGGAATATAATGCACAATTTTAACAGTGAGGTTAATTGGGTAATAAATCACATTTTCAGTAGTAATCCAGTTATTAATTTCCAGCACTTATGGACTGCAATCTAGACTGAAAGGTGTCCTGACTCCATCAGGAGTCATAGTCCTGGCAATGAAAGCACTTGGTAAAGCAGCATTTGTTTTGCAGCGGGTGAAACTACATTATGGCTTTGACTCTGTGAAACCAATTCTGTCTGAATGAACAGTAACTCAACTTCTGTTAGTTCACATTGAGTATTTTCACTCTTCAGTTTGCTGTTCCCAAAGCAGAACAGCTTGTTTAAATCTGAAATGATGAGTTTCTTTATTTCCCCTGAATAAAAGGCAGAATGCTGAAATCCACTGGAGTATTCCCACGTGAGCCTAATGCATTGTAGGGTAAACAAAACATGAAAAAGTAAAATCGGCATAAAATCCTACAAGTCAGAAGCAAATGAGGTTGCATGAAAGCATGAATCATGAAACATTGCAGGGGTGTCTTTCCTATGGGGGTAGAAATACTGAAGCTTTAAACTCTCCTACATACCAATGGAAAATGTGTCCTCTTTAAAAAAAAAAAAAAAAAAAAAAAAAAAGAAAGAAAAGGAAAGTCTTATTCTTGACTTTCATATGACTAGGAATACCTAAGATCTTGTATAGTTCATTTTTATCGCATTTTAATCCCAAAGGCCAACATGGGCAAAATCACAACAATATCTGGATGTGAAACACAACTGAACATTTTTATGTTATTTTTTATGCAGGTGACCTAGAGAAAAAGGGTTTGACAGGACCACACCATCCTGTGCTTTGCAGGCTGGGATGGCTGCCAGCCTGGCACGGAGGAGAGAGGTTTGCCATTTCCTGCTCTGTTTTAGCACCAGCTTTGAAAAATCCTGCTGAAGAGCAAAGGCTGGTGGGTTTGTCTAATATAAGTTACTGCAATGTACTGTTGTATTTAGGCTATGAATTTCCTAGGTGAGGCAGGAACAGGTCTTTTGATAGATGAACCTTTTGGTGCCTTGATCTCTTGACTTGGCCAGTGGCTGTTTCAGCAATGCATGTGTTGAATAATACTATTTCATTTAACACACTCTCAGCAGCATTGCAAAAAGTAACTGGCAGGCCCATCAGAAAATTCTGATCATTTGGCCTTCTTCAAACTGCACCTTTTCAAAACATCACAGTATTTAGTCCAAACATTGACTTTTTTCCCAGGATGAGTAAAACATCTTTCCAGTAAAATCTGGCAACAGGAAAATAAAACTAATAAAAGAGAAGTACTTTGAAAGCACAAAGATTTCTTTTATCTTTGCAAGATCATTTTCTAATATCTCTGATTTTCATTTTATTCAAAGAACCTTTGTATTGACTACTCCAGCAGTTGATAATTCTAGTACTGATTCCTAGTATTGATTATTCTATCATAAAATGTCAAACAGGGAAATAAATTTTGGAAATAAATCATTGTGAACTATAGAATATCAAGGTATCAGAACACTACTTTGTGCATGCATGCAGGAGAAAAACAAAGCCCTTGGAAAAAAAAATTAAATCAGATTTGAATACTTCTGTGAGAAAAAAAAATCCCAAAAAGCCAAACCAAAACAAAAACCCCCAAAAAACTAAACAACACCAATAACCAAAAAACTACCCCAACAAAAAAAAACAGGATGCTCCACCCCTAAAAAAAAAACCATAAAAAAACAAAAACAAAAACAAACAAACAAACAAAAAAAAAACCAAAAACAAAAAAAAACAAAAAACCCCAAAAAAACCCACAAGAAAACCCCTACAAGAACAGACTTTCAGCTGTGCTTCCACACCCATGCTCAAACTTTGCCCAGACTAGTTCTGAAGAATAATATGAATCAAACAAAATTTGGAGTGGATTGCAAGTGTGTCTGGTATAGACAAGACCTTAAGAGTTTATTTTGAAGATACTTTATTCTGTGCTATTTTCAATAACAATACTAGTCCTTTTGGTACTCAAAGGTATTTCCACCAAGTGTCCATTTACTGTTTTCATTAAACTGATTTTTGGATTGTGTATGTCTGGTGCAAGTGTGATGCTGGGCTCTGTTCGAATCTGATGACTTTGTGCTAGTTCCCAGGATTTCCCACCCAAGCCAAGTTCTCTGAACTTTTGTCCTGTTGGCTGATGGCTCCTTGAGCTCTGCCCACTCTCTGGTCTGGGGCAGCAAGCAGCAGAGAAGAGCCGTGGCACACTTAGCACTCCAAGTAGAGGGGAGTGGGATGGAACCAGCAGCTGCCCGGAGCACCTGCCAGCAGCTGCACATGGAGTGATGGGGAGGGAGGGAAAAGGGTACAGCAGCCTGCATTCTCCAGAAATTTGCTATCTGGAGCTGAGTTGATATATTCACGTGCTATCTGGGTGGAGAACAACTATGAATATTCTTCAGTCCTATAGCTGCTGTTTCCAGCGAGATAATTGTGTAGCAACACACTGAATAACATAAAGAACTTTTCCGGTGATTGCTGCCCAGCAATGTCTCTCCATCTCAAGAGAGAGCAAAATTTAGGTCAAGATCTCAATTGTAGTGTTTTAGTTGCCATTGGCCTCTGTATGAGGTAGGGTAAGCCAGCTGTGCTAAGGCACTTCTGAGCAGAGACTGAAAGAGCTGCTGTGCCAGGCCTGGGTGGGAAGCTGTATCCCTGTGCAACCGCCAGCATTCCCACTGCAGCCAGGGCTGCCGAGGGGCCCCAGGGCTCCCCTTGCACAGCCTGTTCACCCACACTCGACACACTGCACATTCAGCCACCTGGAAACTGTGGCTCTCGATGTCCATCTTGACACAGACTACTGTTTTTTTATTATTCTGAACATCTGTTTGCATTTTTGAAGTTGTCAAAAGGACGTAAGGAAAATCATCATGATGGTACCTGCTGTTTGTCTCTCCAATAAGAATAACTGCTCTTAATAGAAGGATTAGAAAAAAATAAAAGAAAGGAAGAATGACATTACCAAACTTTTCATTACACAATTGTGATAAAATTGTGTTGTATCTTTTTTTCTGAACTCCTTCTGAGGCTGTTTTTTTGACTTCTAGACTTCTTTGTTCGTGTCAAACCAATCCAGGCTGCTGCTTTTAATGCACAGTAATGATAGCAGCAGTGATGTTTGTCATTTTTTTAATAAAAAACAAACAGCTCTGTCTGAGTCAACACTAGTTTTTGGACTGAAGTAGTGTTTCTGCTCAGAAGTGAATCCCCTGACTGTCTGTAGGTAACACATGTTGGCAGAGCAGCTGTCACACAAACTCAATTCCTCTTTGAAAAAACTAAACTGGAAGTTTTGCTCTTGCTGGGCACCAAATGGGAGCCAATTCCTTGACTAGGCATAGATGAAGAATCACAGTTTCTGGCTCTTTTTTTTCTGCCAGAAAGAGCATGTTCCTGTTTTAGGCACCACGTCTTGGGCAGAAGGGAGGCAGAACAACATTACAGTCACAGTTGATGTAGTTCAGTCAATAAATTACTTAAATTCCTAAATTCAGCAGAGCTCACCTGGAGAGTACACTCTCTGCTACGTGGCCAAGCTGAATGAAGAGCTCACACTGAGGACTTTATTAGGCAAATACACACAAATACATACACAAGAAACACATTTATTGCTATTAATTTTCATTTGTTCTAGAGCAGGACTGAGAGTACGGGTGAGAATGAAGGGACTAATTGAAAAATTTTGTGCGAACATACAGAAAGACGTGAGTCACATCACACATCTTGCGTTCCTACTAATTGCTTGGGCAGCACAAACAACCTGAGTGAGTAATACAATCAAAATTCTGTCAAAGAATTACTGCTCACATTGACAATTTAAAAACCCCTACCATTTCTTTCCAAAAGTAAGTTTGTCATTAAAGGGACAGAGCGTGTTCATGAGCTGAATAAATGTTTTTATTAGCAGCAGCGTTATCACTATCAGTCATAATTAGAATAATCTCTGTAACTCATACAAATATTTCTGAATTTCTCATTATGTAATTCACCATAATTCAATTTCTTGCTACAATTCTTAATGATTTCCACTGATTTAAAGTGATGTAGGCTTTCATATTCAAGTAGGACAGAGGAGAAAAAAATCCAAAATGTATATATACCCTAGGTAAAGTACTGCACTGATGGAGTTCTAGTTCTCTTCTGTTTACACAGTTTATTTAAAAATATATATAAAATACCCTTTATCTAGTGTCCATTAATTAGGGGAAGAGAAGCGAAAAGGATTGCACATCAGTGAAAATAATTCCTAATCTATTCAAAGAGTGTAATGATTACCATCCTTTGCACATTTCTGAACTGAAAAAAACATAAATGCAGTGATTCTGACTGGAAATTATTTCCTCTCTTCTTTCAGGTGAGTGGGAGGTGATTTGCAGGTGCTTACACTGAGAAAGGGAGGTTGAGGTGAGGACAGGGCTTGGTTAACTCTTTTCCTTTAGCAAAACCCAGCAGTATAAAGGTCTTCCTTCTGAGACGCATTCACCTTGCCATTAGTAAATCAGTGTTTTCCACTATGAACTTATGTCCATTTTTCTTTACAAGTGGGTAAGTGATAGCAACTTTAAAGAGGTCAAAAGTCACACTTCATGGGGAAATGAAACAAGATCCAGATAAAATAGCATTGAATCCTACTGACCAGTGTAAATGCACTGGTACATTCTGCAGTATTCAAAATACTGTTAAAATTTCATTGCAACATGCTGAGAAACACAAATTAAATGAAATGTTGGTTACTCCCAGACAGGAAATTGTCTCAGTTTCTTGGAGCTGGCCTTGCTTAATATGGGATGAGCCTCCAAGTCTGATCTTTGTCCTTGCTCTAGAAATCAGTAATCCAGCTGATTACTGATAATGATAATTTGCTTATAAATAAGGTGGTAGTTACCCCTTTTGAAAGATTAAATCATGTGCCCTAGTGAACTGTGGTTCACCCGAGTAATGCCAGTCTGGGAATGGGGTTATGTTTTAACCTCTCCGAGCTGCCTAACTACACAGGGAGGGCAGTGACACCTCAGTGCTGCAGTCCCCGAGGTGGGACCGCTGTGAGCCCCTGCCCTCGGCTGTCACTGCCCTGCGGGGAGACGAGCAGTGCCTGTCACTGTCCTCTCGGGATGCGTGGTCAGTGTGAGGAGATGCTGCTCCTGCACCCAGCGGCAGTAGCCAGGGGCCCAGATTCCCAGCAGCCAGTTGCAGGCTCCCCTGCCAGCAGGCCGCTTAGTCTGAATATTTATTTTATATAAAGGAATAAGCTGGCAAACCCTATTCAATATGCTGGCAGACGTACAACGTTCTGCTTCGGCTGTTAAGCCGCAGTCCCTTGTACACGTTCGTATTTTAAAAGCTTTCTACTTCCTTTTTTTTTTTTTTTTTTTTTTTCCTATAACACACTGACACAGCAATACAAACACTTTTATCGCCCCCTGAGTGGCGCGGGGAGGGGGCGGCGGTGCCGCATGAAGAGGCACGAATGGAGGCACCCCCGCCGTGTCCGCTCCGGCGTGAGGAGCGGGCGCGCGCAGCTGAAGCCATCGGGAACGCGGGCAATGGATCAAAGGCCGAGCCGCCCCCGGGCCCCCCGCCCCGCCGGAGCCGGCAGGGGGAGCCCTTGCCCCGCGCTGCGCCGGCCGGGAGCGCCCCGACGGGGCGGGCGCAGCGCGGCGGGACCCCCGCCCGGGCTGTGGGCTGGGATGGGGAGTGCCGGGCTCGGGGGCTTCCCGAGCAGCCCCACACCTCTGACCCCATGCCGGGGCGGGGGAAGACGGGGGGCGCGCTAAAAATGGCGGAGGGGACGGTACACCCCGTCGGGCTGTGTCGCCCACCCCCCATTTTCGGCGAAGCGCTCGGTTGAGGGAGCTGCGCGTCACGTAGTCGCGCACCCCCATTAGCCCCTCCTGCCGCGCGTCACAAAGCTGCGAGCGGTGACGCAACACCGTCCATGACATCCCCCAACCCGTGTCCCCCAGCACTGCATCCTTCCGCGCAACCCGCTGTCTACATCGCGCTGGCGTGCGCGGGGTGCGCACCGGGGCGGTGGCGGTCCCGGGTGCTGCTGCGTGCATCGGGTGTCAGCGCTTAGTCTGTTTTAAATAGTGTGTGTATGTTTTAAATAGGATCTGTCTTGAAATAGTATCGATATACATATAGCATCTAAATGTATTTTAAATAATAAACTATATGTATGCGTATGTACGTAACAGGTGAAAAGCAGATGCATTCATCGTTATTTAAAAGAAAATGCAAATAAAATATATGGGTATGTTTATATAATATGCTTGTCTTCCACGTCATTTTTACGGCTCCGCGGTTATCCCAGTTGTACTCTATAAGCAGGATGCTCCTCTGGAAGGCACCGGCTCCTCCGTGGTCTTCGAGACGTCTTTTTCCTCCCCTCGCCGGCGAGGAGGGCGGGCGGGCACGGGGGAAGGGGCCGGGCCGGGGCCGGGAAGGCACAGCGTGATGCCGCTGCGCTGCCGCAGGCGGCTCTGGACATCTCGCTCGGGGGAGCCGAGCAGCGCGCACCACACGGCCCGGGATCCTCGGCATCTGCTTGGAGAGGGGCTCTTGCCAAATTCCGTCGCTCTGGTATGAAGTTTGGCTGAGCCTGGGATGACCGGGAATGTCGGGGGGGGGGGGGGGGGGGGGCGGGCGGGGGGTAAAAAGGCAGAGGAAAAAAAAGCCGGGAATGAATGGCAGCGCGGAGCTGGGCGCTCCTGAGCGCGCATCTAGGCACGGCAGGAGCGGGAGGGGCCGCGCCCGTTCGGGGCAGGGAGCGCTGCTGCACTTGTTGCCTCCCCGGAGCCGTGCGAGGGAGGCCGCGCTGCGCTGCGCGGCTCTCCCAGCCCGAGGCGGTGCGGGACGGCCGCTCTGGGCGCTCCGCCGGCGCGGAGGGGCGGGCGGGAGGGCGGCCCGCGGGTGCGCGGGGTGTGGGCGGGCCGGGGGCACCGCCGAGGCCGGCCATGCAGATAGAGGGGGCGGGACGCGGGCGCCGTGACTCGGAGCCCCGGAAGCGCGGAGAAGCCCCGTATAAAAACTACTGGGGACCTTTCCCGGCCAGAACTACGAAAGCTCCGGAGACGGCGGCAGCCTGCGGCGGCAGCGAGCGGGGCGGCCTCTTGGGCGGTGCGGGGCGGCCTCTCCGTCGGCGCGGGGCGGCCTCTGCCCCGGCGGGAGCGCGGAGAGCGGCGCAAGCAGCGGCGCTGCAGGTCGGGCGCCTTCCCTTATCCTGCAGCACCACCTGGCTCCGGGGGGCTTTTTCTCCCCCCACCCCCCGTTTTATTTATTTATTTATTTTTAAATCTAATCAGTAGGTGTGTCCTCCTGCTTCCCCCACTGAAAGGGACGGCCACAGGGGAACGGAGCTCGGGCGCCGGGTGCACGCAGCTGCTGACCGCTGGCTTTTCCTCTTTTGCCAGGCGCGGAGAGAGAGAGGCCCCGGGGGGCCGGCGGGGAGCCGGAGCGGTGCCTGGATCCAGCCCGGGGAGGCGGCGGCCGCTCACCATGGCAGACGATGAGAAGGCCGGCGGGAGTTCCGCGGACGGCGGCGAGAGCGCGCACTGCAACGTGCTGAGCTGGGAGCAAGTGCAGCGTCTGGACCGCATCCTCAGCGAAACCATCCCCATCCACGGCCGCGGTAACTTCCCCACGCTGGCCATGCAGCCTCGCCAGATCGTCAAGGTGGTGCGGAGCCGGCTGGAAGAGAAGGGCATCGGCCTGCGGGACGTGCGGCTGAACGGCTCGGCCGCCAGCCACGTCCTCCACCAGGACAGCGGCCTGGGCTACAAGGACTTGGACCTCATCTTCTGCGCCGACCTCAAAGGAGAAGCCGAATTTCAGACTGTGAAGGACGTGGTCTTGGACTGCCTCTTGGATTTCTTACCCGAGGGGGTGAATAAGGAGAAGATCACTCCTCTCACACTCAAGGTAAACCTGCCCTGTTCCCAGACGCCTGGAGCGGGCAGGTGTGAGCGCCTGCCTGCGGGGAGTGGGCACCTTCCCCCTGGGGATGGAGTGGTGCGCTCCGGGACGCAGCTCCCCCCCACACCTCCGCGACCCATGGGAACCCCGAGCGATTTATTCACCCCACGCTTAAAACCGAGGAGGAGTTTACAGTGGAGCGCCCTGACCGGGGCTCTTCAGGATTAATTAGCTTTTTGTCCCTCCCGGTTGATTTGCTGGGAGCGTTGTTTTACCTCGGGCGTGTGCCAGGCGTTGCACGCCTCTCTCCCAGCCCGGCTCGGCGGCAGCTCGGTGTGCCGGCCCCGGTTCCCGGGTGCACGGGGAGCGTAGATGGATTTAACATCTGCAAGAAGGAAACCCCGTCTGCAAGGCATTCTTCCAGCTGTGCTAAGTGCCCCAGCGGGGAGGCATATTCCCTCCTCTAGAAGACACTTTGCTTGAGTTGATTAGGCTGAATCCAAATCTTTTCAGATTTTTAGAGGGATTTATTTTTTTAATGTGGGACCGATTTATGGAACTTGCACTGGTAGGATTGAGGGGAATGAACATTTGTTAACTTGTTCTTTGGGAAGTAGAGGGAGAAGTGAAAACCAATAAATAAGATTTCTTTTTAGATTGTAGTAGTGACTTTCTGCATATGGGTGCATATTTGCAAAGATGCAAAGGCATATTTGGCAGATGCACCATGGACTTAGTCTGTAGATGTATTTAGAAGTGACTGAACAAAGTAGTGTTGCTATATGCTTCCCTTGCATGACAGTCCCTGCAGAACACCCTCCCCTGTCATACCCTTGCAGTGACAGCATTTTGAGCTCTCACATTAAGCACTTACTCTGTGGTTTGTATCTGCAGGCTCCATGAAATCTTTTATGAAATGCAGATATTGGGGGGGGGGGGTGTGCTTGGGAGGGGTGAGCAGACACAGTGAAGGAGAAATTTCTTGGATCTTTGTCTTGATTTGCTCATTTTGTCTTTCTGATTATAGGAGGCTTATGTGCAGAAAATGGTAAAAGTATGCAATGATTCAGACCGATGGAGTCTTATCTCCCTGTCCAACAACAGTGGCAAAAATGTGGAGCTGAAATTTGTGGACTCTCTGAGGCGGCAGTTTGAATTCAGTGTCGATTCCTTTCAAATCAAGCTGGACTCCCTGCTGCTTTTTTATGAGTGCTCAGAGAATCCGATGACTGAAACTTTTCACCCAACTATCATTGGTGAGAGCGTTTATGGGGATTTCCAGGAAGCCTTTGATCACCTCTGCAACAAGATAATTGCCACCAGAAACCCAGAAGAAATCAGAGGAGGTGGTCTTCTGAAGTACTGCAACCTTTTGGTAAGGGGCTTTAGGGCAGCCTCTGAATCTGAGATTAAATCCCTGCAGAGATACATGTGTTCGAGGTTTTTCATTGACTTCTCGGACATCGGCGAACAGCAGAGAAAGCTGGAGTCCTACTTGCAGAACCACTTTGTGGGATTAGAAGACCGCAAGTATGACTATCTCATGACCCTTCACGGTGTGGTGAATGAGAGCACAGTGTGCCTGATGGGACATGAGAGGAGACAGACTCTGAATCTCATCACCATGCTGGCCATCCGGGTCCTAGCTGAGCAAAATATCATCCCCAACGTGGCCAATGTCACCTGCTATTACCAGCCAGCCCCATACGTAGCAGATGCTAACTTCAGCAATTACTATATTGCCCAGGTTCAGACGGTGTTCCCTTGCCAGCAGCACACATACTCTACTTGGCTGCCCTGTAATTAAGAACTGAAATTAGTAGACCCCATGGAGAGAACTTTTTCTAAGATGTAGGAAGGGGTGACGGGTCCCTCTGAAATGGGGTGTTTTGTGCAATGATGATCTGCTCTAGTTTTTAAGCTTGGGACAAGCTTGTGATTCTTCTAATAATTAATGGGAGCATGATCAAGAGAGAACCCCAAAATAATTGGATCCTACCCCAGAGCACAAGAGGCCTGTCATTAAAAGCAACCAGCTTCCCCTGAAATAAGTGAGGGAGGAATGCTTGATGACAATATGGGTTGGCAATATCTGCTCCCATAGCTTTGGCATAGAGAAGGTGGGAAAGCCTTATTTTCTTTTATTTTTATTCTTATTCTAGAATGGGATCTGCAAAAGGGAGAATATGAAAGAAACAAAACAGACAAAAAAAAAAAACAACAAAAGAAAAAAAACTTCACAAAAAACAGTTCTACATATATTCAGGAGTTAAAAGTTAGAGGCATAAAGCAGAGATAAGCTGAATAAAGTTGTATATTGGAATTACTGCATTTGGGGCTTGCAGCAAGTGCCGTCTATGGATTGACCATGTAGAATGTATAGCTTGCTTGACTAGAATGCTTTACCAGAAACAGCTTGCTCCAAATGAACAGTAGTAGATTGGTACAGTTATAGAAACAGAAACACGTACGATGACAAAGTCCATTATTTCCAGCTGTGTGCATGCCTCACATTTTAGAAATGTGGGAATGCTGGAAAACCAGCTGTGGCAAGAAGTATATACTTAAGGACCAAAGATTTCACAAAAAAGTTATCCAAGCAAAGAAGATACAGTAGAGTATATATATATATATATATATATATAAATATATATATATGTAAAAGGAGATGTTCCTATATTTGTACACACCAATAGGAATCAAAAGTGCCTGATGCCTTCATAAAATTTGAAGTGAGAAAAAAAAAATATAGTTTTGTGGTTTAACCATGCATTCTGTTTTATCAGGGACACAAGGATAAAAAAAAAAAAGCAAACCAACCCATAAGCTTGTGAATAAGTGGTGGAGGAAATGCCCTATTTTTTTTCTTGGCAAATACCTGTATAGAGTTAATGTTTTGTCGGTGTGCTATTATCCTAGGTACGTGTGTGTATGTGTGTATATATGTTTGTGTGTGTATATATGTACATGTTATTGGTGTATATCTATATATATACACACACAATATATATTAATGTGGTCTAGGAAAATGTAGCAATTAAGGAATGTTTAAATAAAGTACTACTTGTTTTCCAGTTTGCAACAGGATCTCATAGGACAGTGGGCACCTTGCAGTGAAATTTTAACCCACACCTGAGAAATTTGGAGTAAATGAACCAGTCAGGATTAAGGTGGGATTCAGATAATGTCTTTGGTTGCAAGAACAAGGATTACAGTAATTCAGTGGGTTGCTTGTGAGCCATAATAATTCCACAGATGGAGAAACATATGACTAGCTGATTTTTTTAACTGTTTTGTACTGTAATGCCATTTTGACATTTAACCCACTAATGTTGTGACTGCATACCTCCATGATATGTAATTTCAGTGGAACGTGGATCAAAGATAGGTTTATTTAAACCCCCTGACAGCTAAAGAATATTGTATTAGTTGGTAATTTGAACACTAATTGTTAATATTTAAAGGAGTATTTTTAATAGAATGCATTATGCATTCCAGGACCACTAGAATTTAGCAAATGTGAAATGAGCCCTTTTTAAGAGTGTTGCACGATTGCTGAAAATTATATTTTATATATATATTATATATATATATATATATTTTTATGCAAATATTAAACATCTTTGATCTGGTTGTCACACTGCATTTACAATTTTAGTACTGTACTTTATTTAAATGGAATCACTTTACATTGGAACAATAGCTATTCACTTTCATTTCCTCTCCCGAAAGACCAGCAGGGGGGAAAAAACCAACCTCCTCCGCTGCTGTTTTCACTTCAGTGCCATCTCTGAAGGTGTTAAATTCTTTGTTGTGCTTTGAAAACCTAATGACTAAGTGACACTTGACTCTGATATTTTGCTTTTTCTTTCTGAGGGGGGAGAAAAAAAAAGGGAATTCAGGCTTTTGAAGGAAATCCGTCTGTGCCCTGCCCGGTCACAGGCACAGTCTGGCTCTGACGTCGGAGTCAGGGGCAGAGAGAGGGAGAGGACTCGTGTCCTGGCAGTGTATTTTCCCTATGGAGTGAGTAAGGTACATCTATTTTTGTCGCGCTTTGTACTTTTCACTCTGCAGGCACTTTAATAGGAGCCCGATTTGTTTACTAAAGCACCTTCCCTGCGAGTCCTTCAGGAAACTTAAAAGCTGGTCCCTTGCCATTGCTAGAACTGACGTGCAGACCTTGTCCCCACCTTCCCTTCCTTTGGTGCTGGCTTCTTGTCCCAGCGTGGTTCCCTCCAGCCCCCGGGAGCTCCGGGCTGGGCGCTCCTGGCCCACTGGCTCCCTGTACCTCCTGCTCCTGGTTTGCTAGCGGAAGCGAGGGGAGGGCTGGGGAAATAGGATCAGCTGGTAATGTGGTATGTCTTCTCTCCCACAACTATTTGTGGCAAATAAATGACTCATCCTCTCCTTAAAAGGGTTTGAGAACCTATAGCTGTGCCACAACCACAGAATGCTGATAATACATGATGCAGTGCTGTTTTTGCTTTGAAGGACCCTTTCTTTTTGCCATTGCTTGAAAGAAAGTTTTGAATTACTTCCTCTCAGCTCAAATCTAATTGTGAGTTGGTTTTTTTTTTTTTTGATTGACAGCAGCTAGTTACCTTGTAGTGCATACAGCAGGGCTCTGAGCTAAACTGCACCTTTTGGCATTTGCATTTTGATACATATATAATATGTTTTTATATATATTATATAGGTATTCCAGATCTGTTTTGCATATGTTAATGATGAAGTGGTGGAACTGGTGGAGCTTTGTTTTATTTGTGACTGGTGGCTTAAAATGTGCCTGATGTTAGAGGTGGGAAGAAGGCATGAGTTCAGGCCAAGAGTAAAATAAGAACCCTTTTTCAAAGCTGGGTTATTTCTGTGGTTTGCACACCTTTCCCTCCATAAAGTCTGACTTCTTTTTAACTGTTTTTTTCCCTCCTCTTCAGGACACTGGTACTTTTAAAGTTAATAACCGTGTTCTTGCTTTGTAGACTTGATCTGTCCCATCCAATCAGCTGTAAGGTTAGAGCTTGTGCTACAGAAGACAGTGTCCCTTTTAAAGAGCTGAACTGATTAAAGACATTGACCTGATTACAGTAAAACTGTTTGTGCCACCGCTGAATTTCCTGCTAACCAACAGGGCACTAAACTTGGTTAAATGTAACCATCCTGAAACAACCAAGAGCTTTTAAAATGGGATTTTTCTTCTTTTTTTTTTTTTTTTTTCCTTAGACATAACTGTCCTCTCAAATGCAAGAACATTTCTCCTAAAAATAGAAGGGCAATTAGAAGACCAAAAAGATGGTATTTTTCTAGTTTCTCGTATTGCACTTAAAATATTTTTTATCTTGCACAAAGGCCTTCACACAAATCCTCTAAAAACAGCTCTTACTAAATGCTTGGTTTGCATCACATCAGAAGCTCCTACCGGTTCAAAAAATGCGCTTTTTTTAAATTGAGATAATTAAGTGCGTTAGATAAAACTGCACAGAAAAGGAAAAATTGTATTTGCATATTCAGCTCCTATTTGAATATATTCTTTTGTATGGTTTTCTTTATGCAGAGAATTTCCCTTGCAAGAAGGAAAATCAGTGTACTGTTTTGCTGTTGTAATAGTGGTTTGCTAACAAAATAAATAGTAAAAAAAAAAAAAATGGCCTGCAAATTTCAAGACATCTTGGCTAAAGGCACTGCAGGCTCCTGCAGTCTGTAGGAGTCTGTGCAGATTTGCTTTCCCTCAAATTTCCTTACAACTGTTGCCTTCTGCAAGGCATCCTGTTGCAGCAAACTGCTCCTTGGATTGCTCTTTTGGAACATTTTGACTATAGGCTTTGTCACAGACAGAAAAAGAGCTGATGGAAAACAGACTCTAGAGGGAACAGATTGTGAATTTTGTTTACAGCATCCAATATTTGGATTTTTTTTGTAAATAAAAAGAAGTTATTTTTTTCTATTGATTTGTGTCTGCTGTCTTCCATGTCTGAAATAGCTCTGGCCTGCTCCTACTGAATACCAAGTTGGCTTTCATTAGAAGAGGACAAGGGCAGCACTTTTCTGAGAAGAGTAGCATTCGGCTGCTTTCCGATTGGAGCACAGAACATTTTGAAAAGCCCTGCCTTGTGCCAGCTGAGTTTGGCTGGCTGTGCTCAGCTGCAGAGGAACCTCCCCAGCCACTGCCAAAAATAAGCACTCCAGCACCAGTTGGGCTGTGCAAATGGTCTGAAACACGAAAAGGAAACAGTGCCATGGCAACCCCCCTGCCCTCACTGGGGCAGCCCTCACTGCCCTCCCAGTGTAGGTCACGGGACAGGGCCTTTGTGACAGCTGTGATGGGTGCACCACAAACCACCATGCTGGCAGGAATGTGGGGGTCCTGGTGTCCTTGAGGTACATTTGGTAGGGGCTGACATCCCCACCTTACAATTTTGGTTGGTCCTGGGGCAATGTGGTGTGCTGCTGCCTGCGTGTAAAGGTGGTGCCAGGTGTTAGCGGGTGGGGTGCTGCAGGTTGTGAAGCTTGGGGTGCTGCTGGAGAGAAGGGATGCACATGCCTGATTAATTCAGCTGCTGAATCAGTCCGCTTCTTCCTGCAGATTCAATGTTTACTCTTCTTCCCTGCCCTACAGTGCTGCCCTTGTCAGCAGAAGTATTTTCTGTTTTCTATGTTTACAGGAGAGATGCCTCAGTAATGAATGCTAATTTCCTCAAAAAGCACTTCAAGGGGATATAAAGTATTAATTTACAATGCTCATGGCAATACTTTTTCAGCCATGGTGCCTCAGACTGACCCAAATGTGAAAAATTTTGGCTAAGAATCTGCAGTATGTAGCTCTTACTAGTCTCATTCATATACTGCGCTGGTCTTGGAAGTCTCAGACTGGCTCAGTGGGAGTGTGAATATGCTTATTGTAATGATGAGTGAACCTGTATTCCTCTGTAAAAAAAAAACAAACAACCAATCAATCTGGTGGGATTGCTCGTTTTTCCAGGCACAGGAGCAGCCCCCTTGCTGAATGCCAGGTGCATTCTGCATAGTACCTCTTTTGAGATCAGCCTGGCCAGGAGGGGGGATGCACTCAGCATCCCTGCCCCATACAGCATCATCTTTCCTCCCATGTCATTGGCAGTAAAAGGAGGAGCCTTTCCTCCTGTTAACTTGCTCAGTTAGGGAATATTTCCGGCAGTTTGACAAAGGCAACTATCCAAAGACACAAATGAAAACTGGGGGATTGGAAATCATCTAAATCTAAGTGCCTTTGCTTGTATCTCAAAATCCAAGCCCAGATGAATGCTCTTACACTTGGGAGTGAGTTAATTCCCATTTCTCTGCTTAAATTTGGGGGGATTTTTTGGAGAGCAAGTTGAGTGTCTGGGGCGTTGTGAGTCCTCTTTCCCCAGCTGAGGAGGAGTGTGATGTGGATGCAGCCAGCTGAATGCTCACCTTAGGATGTTGTGATTTTCTGGAGGGAGGAAGCGGTCAGGACTGAAGAAGAGGGAGGGCAAAAGCGAAGTGGGACAGTGGAAATCACCTGAACAACAGCACCGTGGAAAGCTGGAGGACGCAATGATAGATTACATAGTAGGAAAGGAGAAATAGCTCAAGTCTTTAACTTGTGCTCACCCTGCTAAAATAAGTCAGATCAGAGAAGCTGTCACTTATCAAGATAAGTTACAGTCTGCGGTTTTCCTTGGCTGCAGCAGCACATATTTATTTTATTGCCATAAAAAAAATTACGCAGGAACCTCTTTACTCAGGAATGAAACTGAGTTTCTAGGTTTTATAGAATTATTAGGTTGGAAAGACCTTTAAGATCATCAACCTAAACCTCCCCTGGTGCAACTTGAGGCCATTTGCTCTTGCCTCTGCAGAGAGTTTTGTAGAAGTTCCATGCACCTTTTTCCCAAGTGTTTGTGTGGATCTAGTCATGCCCTCCTGAAGCTGTCACCAAGCAACCTCCTCCCTTTTTTTTTTATGTTTTTAGTGAAATTCAGTGCAGGTGGCTATATGAACTTAGATAAAGCACAGCTATATGCTGTTGCATTGGAGCTGGTGTACTTTTGCAGCAATGTCCTGAATATCCATAGATGTGTGTCAGAAGCAGCTCTGCAGTGGGGCTCTAGTCTGCATGCAAGGATCAAGAGCACAAAATCAAAATCTATACTCTATAGATGAGTCTGCATGCAAGGATCAAGAGCACAAAATCTATAATATTCACCGTTCAAAAGCCTGATTATTTCTCATGAACAGACTCATCTCCTACATACTTACATAGCCTCAGACTGTCCAGAGAATGTGCTTTGTGGATGCAAAATTTCACTATTTCATGTGGCTGTTGCACCAGGATATGAAATGACAATACTTGCCAGAAAACTTTCTTTTTTGCATTGTTTGGGAAAAAAAGCTACGTCCTAAATACCCACCTAAATATTGGGTGCACAACATAGGTAGTCCTCATGGTGAAAACATTCCTTAGATTTCCATAATGGCTTTGAGGGCATAAATTGCTGCTTTTCAAGAGGACATTGCTCTTAAACATACTTTTCCTTCTGTTGGACTTAGGGGTGAAAATGTTTTATGAGTGAACAACTCTCCTTAGTTTAATTTTCTTCTTGAAAATTGAGACATCCAGAACAGCTTGCCATTTTAAAAAATGAAACTTTCTTGTATTTAACCTACACAGGGTCTCTTCTCTGGAGTTCCTCCCTTGGGGGCTGTAGGACAGTGTCACTTCTAAAGTCACAGCTAAGGACAGTAGACAATGAATGTGCTTTTGAGACGTCCAGCTCATCCTCGTCGGTGTGTGTATGTGGTCACCTCTCTGCAGTTTGAATGAAGGTGATGAGGGGTACCTGGAGCAGGAAGACAGGCATTCCTGAGGGAGATCTACATGGCTCTGTGATAGTTTTCCTCTCAGGGAATGTGTTCCTCAGTGGATGTGTGCTTGAGGATTCACGTGTCTGCAGTAACTCCATGGCCATCGTTTTAACCGTGACTCCCTTTCTTGGGTTATTCCCTCAATCCAAGACATCTGTGGAGTTCCTGCAGCACATTCTGATGTGGAATAGTAATTGCAAGAAAACCTTTCTGTAATCACAAAACTTTCTGTAATCACAATCTTCATTTAACACTTTGAGGAAAAGATAAAGCTATACTCTTTTTTGGTTTTCTCACAGTTTCACTTCTGCATTGCTATTCTCTTCTTGCTTCCCTGCTGCCTTCTCATCCTGATTCTTGCAGAAGAAGGAGGGACCACCACCACATGCTTCTCTTCAGACTGTCAGTAATTCTGTTGGTCTCTAGTGTTTGATAGCCACTGATGTAAGGTTGGTGCTAGATAGGTCATTAGGTGAGGTTCAGCAAGAGGAGTGGAACATTTCTGTGCAACCAGGTGTCCTGGGTATCCTGTGAAATGCCCTTCAGAAATATTTCAAGCCATGCTGTCCACTAGCAGTTCTTCATGACTGGGGAATTATTCATACAGCCTTATACAGTTACTTGAATTTCTCAAGAAGTGCAGAATAACTGTTAAATTAATTCAAAATTTAGTAAAACAACAATTATGTTTAAATCAGGGGGAAAATGCACTAGAAGGCACTTATTAAAATGTCAGCATGCAAACTAGTAAGGGAAGCTCTTCGTCAGCTTGAAGTATTTTATCTGGGTTTCAGCAGGCTGTTTATACACTTTGCATTTGGGTTAAATTATCCACTGAAGAAGGGTTTGCATCTCTTGTTCCTCACCTCAGACTTTGTTGTTTGGGGGTCTGCTTTGCAATGGTGGTGTAAACTATGACTTGACTGATTTATGTAAGTGCTGTTTATAAGTAAAACCCTATAAATGTTAGCCAGTGGCAGAAGCGAAACCAAGAGTTTGAGCTTCCTTCTCACCAGCTGTGAACAGTTCTTTTGCATTTTTTATGGAAGTATAAAATTGAATAGTGCATCTTCTGTAGATGGAGCTTTCCAACATGCTTTTCATTTCTTCCCAACCCTCTGTCACCAATAATGTCAAATATTTAAGGCTGTATTTTCTAGTCTGGCAAAACCATTCCTGCCTGTTTTTGCTGAAGTCATGGACCCCTGTGGGGTCACACAGAGGCATTTGTGCTGTGTGCTAGATGCTTTGGAAGCAGCATCTCCTTTGCTGCAGCCATTATAGCTCTTTACATATGCCACACTTCATAAAGTTATTTAAGTCACAGAAGTTTCAAGAACTTGAAACTAATCACTTTTCCTCCAAGCCTAAACCCAGACAGCCCCAGATTTGTCACCAGAGTCTTACAGACACAACTTGCCATGTGCCATTCTCTGTCCCCAGGAAGAATATCAGTATCTGATGATTACAGCTATTGCTGTTGCTCTTATGAAGACAATGCATTTGGCAGCAGAAACTCTGCAGGGCTGCACTGATGGCCATCCCAACAGTAATCTACTACGAAGAGAGAAAAAACAGCTTCCAATTCTGGTAGGAACTCCTGTCTTTCTGAGAAGTGCACACACAGTATTGGTTCAATGCTGAACATGATACATTTGTTTTGTAGAGTTTTGTGGGTAGATATATTTGCCACAGATCACCTGTTGCATCACTTGCATCTTAGTTGTCATGGATGCATGTGACTGACGAATGTACATGGAAGTGCTCTTTAAACTCTGCTCTTTGACTGCTCAGAGGATATTCTCTATAGCAGAAAGGTACCCAGCAGATATTGTTCACTTGCTAAAAGCTCTATCTTTGGTGTCAAGATTATTTTCATTATGTTCTTCCCTGTGGGATAGAGATAGAAATGCCCTCCTACAGCAGTGGGAACATCCATGAGTGACAGGAAGCATCTGATGAAATTCCAGCAAAAGTATCAGACACCTAAGCAGAAACTGTGGGGGTCAATAGATTTTTCCTTTGGCTTTAGCCAGCCTTTGTATGCAGTGGTAGCAGCTGCCTCAGTGCTTGAGGAGGCATGTGGGGAACATATAATGCAGATTTAGTAGCTGAGCTTGACCTGAGCCTTACTTTCTACTTCTTTGTTGTCGAATGTTTGTTCTGCAGTAACAATCAAAGGGCATGACCAGGTTAGGACCCATTGTACCAGGCACTGTGCAAACACCCCTTTGCAAATCCTGTCCCTTAGAGCTCCTCTGTAGTGGAGATTTCAATGAGCTTATTTTTGCCTTTAACTGTCTCACAGTAAGTCAACTCATTTGCTTAAGGCAGGCTCTTGCTTTTTTAAGAAATGGAATATAACCTGCAAAAATTGTTCCCCAAGAGGCAATTTTCATGAAATATTATGGAATTCTGTGAATTTGTTCACCTACTGTCTGTCATGTCATAATCTCAGATTGCCTTCATGAATAACTGAACTCAGTTGCTCTCTTAAAAAGCTGTGTACTCAATGTGATATTTTTTTGTCAGAGACCTGAAATCAGTTCTATAGTCAATGCAGACACAGGTGCATTTCTCTTCCCTCCATCTGGAATTCCAATTACTTCAGGAGGTGAAATGAAACAACTGTGGAGTAGTGTGCAGTGACATTAAATGACTGCAGAGCCACAACCAGCAAACCTGCTGAAGAAACTGAGCCCACAACTGGAATCTCTTGAAACTGAGCTGTTGTAGATGTCGGCGAACCCAATGGGAAGAATGATGATGTCTGACTTACTTCAGAAGGCTGAATGATTTCTTTATTATAATTACGCTGTAATACATTAATATACTATATAAAAGAGGATACTAAAAACTACATGCTACTTTCTCTATCATATCTATCTACTCACAACTCGTGACCCTGTTCTCCAGAGTCCAGACACAGGTGGATCCGATTGGCCATCAGGCCCAAACAATCCACCATGGTCCAACCAAGCGATCACTCCAGGTAAACAATTCTCCAAACACATTCCACAAGAGGAAAACAAGGAGCAGAAATAGAAATTGTTTTCTCTTTCATTTCTTTCTGTGCACCTCAATGAAAAATCCTGAGAGAGAGAGAAATGTGCTCGCCACACTGAGCTTCCCCCAGATGAGTAGGTGTCCTGACTGGGCTTATTGCTTTTTATTTCTATAAAGGTGGTACCATTTATTTTCTTTTAGGCTGGCCACCTCAGACAAATGCATGAGGGTACAGGAATTTCCTTAACAAGCAAAGACTGATCACTTTGCAGGGCTGTCTGCACCAGTCAACTGGTGAATCCACATTCCCATAATACTCACTGTCATAAATCTACAATGTCCCAGGCTTAAACTGATTGAAGGGAATCATTATCCTGGAACATAGAGTTTCACTGAATGCATATTACTTCCTGAATATATAGAATTGCAGTGTTTGGAAAATTTGGAAGTGTTAAGCCGTTTGTGGGCAAAAGTTGCTAGAAAGAAAGTTTAGTTATGGAAGACCATTGTATATAATGAGCTGAAGTGAAGGGGAGCCTAATAGCAGTCCTTTCAGTAATTCAATAAAATATTTGAAACTCAGCTGTAACTCTGTGACTATGGCAGCTCCCAAGAGAGCCTTGGACTGTGGTCATGGCGTAGTCTGTGTTTTCATCATCATTCCCTGTTTTCAGGGAACACCCATCGCAAATTAGGTGAGCCCCCATATGGCTTAAACCCACAAAAGGCAAGAAACTCAGATTTAGGGCTGGAACTCCCTGCCCTCCCCACCCTGACAGGCTACTGCACTGTGTCATGCTGCCAGCTGGGAGAAGTGGTAGCCTGTGGGCAATCTCCTCCGTGCAGCTCTTATAGTAGCTGCCTAATAGGAGCTATTTCTAAATATATAATCCACCTCTTCCACCCCAAAGTTTAATGCCGTGCATTACCAAAAGTTTGGATCATGCCTCTGATGTTCTGATAAACATTAGTGGGCATTTTCCCTGAAAGCTTGGCATGAAATATAGGAACTTATTCAAATATGAACTGTATTTACTTTCTGAAAGGCATATGGTTTTCTAAACGAATCAGTTTGTTAGGTATCATTTAAATAACATGCCAAGAAAGACCAGAAGGATAAACTTTTTTTGAAATAGTATTTCAAATATTGCTCATTTTAGTTGTGCAACAGACAGAAATATTCTTGTTTGGAAAGGTTAGGCTATGACCTATTTACTTTGCACCAATAATTTTGGATCCAGCTTTTCCTAAACATGGTAAAAGCAAAAATTGGCAAATCTAAACAAAAAACCCCACTGATTTTTTGGGAAGCAGCTGCTTCAGTAATCAGAGGTATGGCCAGTCTACTATAGAGAATGTCCTTCTCTTACTGGTCCAAGGTGACTTTCCCAAAGACCAGGGACAGCTCATGGCTCAGACTTCCAACATAGTAGGAGACTAATGTCATTTCTACTCTCTTCTTTGGACAGAGAGCAAAAATCACAGGGGCTGGTGAAGGCCTTCTGTTCCCTTGAATTTGAAGGAGGCTTGCAATAGAAAGTACAGCTTTCTACTTTGTTCTTTGCTTCTCATCACCCCAGAGCTTTGTGGGCAGAATCCATCCTCAGTTTCCACAGCCCTTGCCAGGATGCTGCCAAGAAGAGCTTGGAATGAGTGTGGTCAGGCAAAGGGTCACCACGCAGTTGGCCTTGACCTGTGCAGTAGCCATGGTGTACACCTAATTTGTTGGATGTGAATCAGGAGGAAAGTGACTTATGATATCCTTTTTCAATAGATCTGGATTATGCCAATTTTCTTCTTACAAAGAAGAGCTGGCTTTTGATGGAGCTGTAGGAAAAAACTTGAGGGGAACCCAGGATATGGGATTTCCTACACTGCTTGTAATGGGACCTGAGCTGGCCAGGGTTTTCAGGCAGGCCTGTCTGGGCTCTTTCCTTATAATGAGCAAGCAAGAGACTCCAGTCTCATATGTGGCCCATTCAGCACTCCAGCAGCTGCCCCCATGGCAGGTCATGTTTCTCTCAGGCTGTCATGATTTTGGATATAGTGATCAGAGCAATTCAAATACACCTCCTCCCATCTTTGCACCCACTTAGGGACTTGAAATAAAAAAGAACACCCCCTGGTGTGCAGGGAAAGAGACCAAGGGAAATGGTGGTGGGCTGCCACGATGCAGAGCTGAGGGTCTCAGCTACCATGGAGAGCAGCCCTGGTTATGGCTGAGCCATGTTAGGAGTGGAGATGGTAAGTTGAGAGCTCAATCAGGAAAGCACTTTTTGGCTCTGGGACAAAACCTCAGAAGGCAGATGGGGACAGAAAATGCCTTAGGTTAGCATTGAAATGAAAATGAATAGAAGGGATAGAAGATGCAGAAAATTGATACTGAAACAGGGGATTTTAACATAATTAAACAATTCATTTTGTCTATCTTAGCTTCATTTGAGACATTTTATTCCATCTTAATCAGAACAGATAATTTTACTGTAATTTATTTTATTATTTTAAAATATGCTTTTTTTGCTATTTAAATAAAAAAGTAAATGTAGAAATAAAAAAAATGTGATTTCCAAACTATAATTATATGAATTCTTATGACATTTCACAGTCTAAATATTTATCTCAAATTGTGGGCAAAATTTATTTTGAAATAGCAAATTTTTTGACAGCAAGTGCATTTGTATATGTGTGCACACGTGGCAGTGAGAATACAAAGATTGGATAATGCCTTTAAGATTTTTGTTTCTGCTTTTAATTACATGATTTAAAGAGCAACTTAATTTCAGCTGCAGTTCAGTGACTTCTGTGCAAAACCAAGGCTTTTCACTGGTTGTCTCGTGCTCAAAAGAAGGAAGCATGTGGTAACAAAGCTTTCTACAGAGATACTTCCTCTGCTCATCACCAAAAACTGCAGAGCTAGCATATGTAGCCTTTCCCACCTCCAAAGGGAAGAGTCCCAGGAGGACTGTGAGTGAAAACTCTGTGTAAAGTTTCTTTGCTGTTCAGTCACTTTCAATTTACCTTGAAAGCCATAAAATACAATTCAGTTCATACATCTGGTGGCAAAGCTAGAGCAAGTGTATGTTCCTCATTAATATCTTTTGGCCTAAACTTCCTCCTTATTTAGTCCTCATATATTATTTCCATTTATTTCCTCATTAATCTCCAGTGGCCTTCCTTTTTGCAGTAGGATGCCTGCATGAAATGCTTTTCTTCCTTCTCTATTAAATCCAAGAGCTTTGACACTGAAATTTAATTTTATGTGTCAAGTTGATTTTTTCCCCAATGTATCTTTCATTCATAAACCTTTGGTTATCTATTTTTAAGAGAAAAACCCTCAAACAAATCTCAAAGAGGAAATATATACTTTCAGTAAATAATCTGGCACTGCTGCCAGAGAAAGTTAATTCTCTTACTGCTGTAAGAGAAAGTTAATTCTTGCAGCCATTTAATAATGTCTTCAGATTTTTTCTCTGACATTTATTAACTTCTCATGAAAGGCAGGGGGGGATTTCTTTCCCCAAAAGACACTTCCCATCTTTCTTTACAGACCTCCGAGTTTTGGCAATAATCCACAAAAGGATGTCTGCTGTCACAAAGACCACATCAGGGTTTTTAGCTTCCTAGCAAGAAATCATTGTGTCTGTGGAAGTGTTACCAAAGAAGTGGCAAAGATTTTGACCCCCTCCCTCATGATGCTGCAGACCTACTGTGGACCAGGTTTTTTTTCCCAGTGATGAGCCATGTGATTTGGAGAGTGTGCAGGAACCACATCAAACCCTGAAAGAAACTAGCATGACTGTTGGATAGCTCGGCTCCTCCCAGGGGTCACAGCCAGTTGTTGGGAACCTGCTGGAGCACAGCAGGGTGGTGGGGAGGCAAAGCAGCAAAGGGCCTTTATATAATCTGTTTCTACACCTGGGGGTGCTCGCTGTGCAGCTCCATGTAATCCCCTTAGCAGAGAAAATCATAGAGTCAAAGAATCATGGAATGGCCTGTGTTGGAAGGGACCTGAAAGACCATCTCATACAAGCCCTCTGCCATAGGCAGGGACATTTTTCACTTGACAAGGTGGCTCAGTGCTCCATCCAACCTGGTCTTCTACACTTCCAGGGATGGGACATCCACAGCTTCTCTGGGCAACCAGTTCCAGTGCCTCACCACCCTCACAATAAAAAATTTCTTCCCAAACTCTACTCTAAACCCACCCTTAGTTTGAAGCTGTTCCCCCTTGTCCTATCACTACATGCCTTTGTAAAATATTTATCTCCATCTTTCTTGTAGTCTCCCTTCAGGAACTAGAAGGCTGCAATTAGGTCACCCTAAAGTCTTCTTTCTCCAGGCTGAATAATCCAAATTTTCTCAGCCTTTCCTCATAGGAGAGGTGCCCTCTAATCACTGTGGTGGCCCTCCTCTGAACCTGCTCCAACAGGTCAATGTTCTTCCTGTGCTGGGGACCCCAGAGACTCCAGACGGGATCTCACCAGAGCAGAGCAGAGCAGAGCAGAGCAGAGCAGAGCAGAGCAAAGGGGCAGAATCCCCTCCCTCACCCTGCTGCCCATGCTGCTTTTGATGCAGCCCAGAATAAAATTGGCTTTCTGGGCTGCAAGTGCACATTTCTGGCTCATGTCCAGATTTTCATCCACTAGCATTCCCAAGTCTTTCTTGGCAGGGCTGCTCCT
Organism: Vidua macroura; assembly: GCF_024509145.1. Lineage (NCBI taxonomy): Eukaryota > Metazoa > Chordata > Aves > Passeriformes > Viduidae > Vidua > Vidua macroura. The sequence goes on from NC_071573.1 coordinate 81,660,258, forward strand.
ATCTGTCCATCCTCCAGCTTGTATTGATACTGGGGGTTGACCTGACCCAGGTGCTGCACCTTGCACTTGTTGAAGAACATGAGGTTCTTATGGGGTGGGAAGAGCCAGCAAGGATGTTCTGCAATGTCCCCATGCCCAAATGCAGGATCAGTTGTTCTTAAACTCTTCCTTACTGTGCACTCATAGCCAGAGCAAACAAATATCTGACATATTTTCTCATAACAAACCCTTCAAGCTGGATGGTAGAAAATTGGTTCATGTTAGCTCCTTTGCTCTTAGAATCCTCTGCCCTCCCTGGCTGGCAGCTGTAAGCAAATGTCCCATGCTGCCTTGCCAGGGCTAGGCAGAAGGAAATTGTGCTGGCTTTGGCTGAGATAATTTTCTTCAGAGTAGGCAATATGAACTATGTTTTGGACTTCTGCTGAAAACAGTATTGATAGCTCAGGGGTGTTTTTGTTATTGCTGAGCCGTGCTTGCGCAGCAAGGCCTTTTCTGCTTCTCACCCCACTCCACCAGAGAGGATGCTGGGGGTGCACAAGAAGTTTGGGAGGCAACACAGCCAGGACATCCGACCTCAGCTGACCAAGGAGCATTCTATACCATATGGTGCTGTGCTCAGCATATAAAGCTGGGGGAAGAAGGAAGGGGGAAAATGCTCAGAGTGACAACTTTAGTCTGCCCAAGTCCCTGCTATGTGTGATAGAGCCCTGCTTTCCTGGGGATGGCTGAACACCTGCCTTCCAATGGGAATGAATTCCTGGGTTTGCTTTTCTTGTGTGCATGGCTTTTACTTTCCCTATTAGACTGCCTTTATCTCAACTCATGAGTTTCCTCATTTTTACCCTTCAGATTTTCTCCCTAATCCAGCTAAGGAAAATGAGAAAGCAGCTACATGGGGCTGAGTTGCTGACCAGGGTTAAACAATGACAGCGATCCACTATGTTCCGAAGCTGTCAGGTAATTAGCATTTAATATCTCAGACTAGCAGGAAGCAAGGTGTGCTGAGGGATGGGTATAGGGAGGGAATGGGATCAGTAAATCTCATCAAGATCTGCCCAGGAGTTGAGAAATGGAAATATTTCTGTTTAAAATGTTTTCACAGCAGATGCAGAACGAAAGGATCAGCAAAGTGAGAACTTCAAGCCAGCAGGTCTGTTTGCCCCATGGAATTGCAGCACTTCTGAGCCCGTGGGCTGTCTCAGCACTGAATCTAGAAGAGGCTGGTTTAAGGAACAGGGATTTTGCTTAAGGCAGTGAGAAAAAGTAATGGGAGAAGTGACATTGGTGTTTTGGCAGAATTGTGGTTTCCTGCTGCCCCTGCCGTGTGGCTCTTGGTGTGCAGCTCCCTGGCATGGCTGCAGCAGTCACTGCATGGCTGTGCACCTCTGCAGGGCTGCAGCACCTCCCACCCTGAGCTCTTCTCCAGGAGAAGACAAAGAGATGATGTGAAATTTAAAAGCAGAGGATTAAGCAAGAGAGACAAGTTCTGGGAAAGGCTGCAGGCGTGAGGTTTGGACTGATAATATCAGGGTGACTCTTGTCTGGGTTTTTCTTCTTCTGATCTATGGCAGTGTGAGAATTGGCATATCAGCACTCAATCCTGAAGAATTGCTTCATGCATACAGCTATTGGAGATGGATACTGAGGATTTGCTGCCTGCATTGTATCCTGCTATTGAAATTGCTTTGCAATGTGCTCTACATTGCTTCCCCTGTATTGTACTGTACGCCTTTTCTTTAAAGAGTAGCTCCTTAGATATATCCAAAATCTAGGCTCCTCCAAAATGGTGCAATAAATTCCCATTCCTCCTCCCCTTTCCAACAGGTTGCACTTTTTGTTGTTCTTCTGCCTTTAAATAATTTTTTATAGTCTTCTCATTTTTTCCCATGCTGCCCAGCACAGCTGAATAACAAGCCCCTTTCCTCCAGTTCTTTGCCATGTCCTGCATAGTGTGTCCTGATGGTTTTGGTGTGCCTGGCAGCTTAATGTTCCTCTCCCATTTATGCTGGGTGGCTACTGTTGCTCCAAACAGAATTTGAGTTTTGGTTGGTTTTTTTTTTTTTTTCTTTTCCCCAGTTCTGCAGTGTTGTTTAGGGGATCTCTTGCTGAGAAAGGTCTGTAATGAAGAAAAATTATTACTAGCCCATGAAGAACAAAGTCCACTGAGGAGTGGCTGCAGTTTATGATGTGTTGCAGAGGCTCCTCTGCAACATGCTTTTCACATTCATTTTAACTTCCAGCTATATTGGCAGCCCCAGACATACAAGGGATTTTGTTTGCCTTCTTCTTAGATGCTTGAGTGGAGTTTGAAAGCATTTCTTGGGGTAGAATTAGTTCATTTCTGATATGTAAAATGCACAGTTTGTTGTTCCACTCAGACTTGGACCCCAAGAACCAAATAGCCAACTACCTGTTGAAAGATAACAGGTCTGTGGCGTCCCACGGCCCCACAGAACAGGACTAAAGGATGGAAACTGTTGGAAGGGCATCTTACTCATAAAATCTCTTTTCTAGATCTGGGCATTCTCTGCAGATGATGCTGTCTTTAGCAGGGAGAACAGAAAACAGGATGAGAGAATAGACAGGTTTTTATTGATACAAGCCTAATTTTGAGAGTGTGTTCTGATCACATGGCATCTGTAGTCTCGTCCCTTTTTAAAAAAGGCTTTATGGAGACTATTTCCAGTGTCCCCATTTCTTTGGCATGGTTAAAGGGTGACAGTGCAGATTTTACCTGAAGTGGCCCTGTTCCCAGTCACTCTTCTCCTGTTTGCCTCTGGGATCAGATTACCTTCTTGCTACTTTTAACTCCTCAGAGATTTGTTCTCATCTTTAGGCCTCGGCTGCAAACAGTGCAGGTTATACATAAATTGTAATGAGAACCACAGAAGTTTGCTCAGGGTAATACAAATGCAAAATTCAATAGGTCATGAGACACCAAAAACCCTCACAAAAAACCTTTGAGAGTTGCCCACTTGTCTGGAGTTTCTACCAATAAAGGATGTCTAAAATCCCCTATTCCTTTTCAAGCTGACTACTCAGTAAAAACTATTAACACTTTGCTGTACTTCACATCAGGAAGCTGGAGAGCCAGACTTTGTCACATCTGGAACTTCATGTGCTGCCCAGCAAATTCTTTTCTTCACAGTGAAAACTGAGCTGAAAATTTCCTTTAGACATCTGAGTCTGTTGGAGAGTATGATATCATCCTGAGGTCTTCATGGAAAACTGATAATGGCAGCAGGTGGCATTACATAAGAAAATGTGAAAAACTGAGCATCACTAAAATCTGTAAATAAAAGTAGTGAGAAATCTGAAAGATAATAAGCTCAAAGCTGAAAGTTACATAGAGGCCTATATTTGATTCTATAAATTGAATCATACAAGGTTATAGAATTGCCTAGAAATAACAAGTAGCATGTTGATGAGAAAATAGAATATCACTAAAAGCAATCTCTATTTTTCATAACAGAAAGAGTACTTAATAATCAGAATAGAAAATCTGACCAATGATTTACCATTGGTTTCCATGGGACCTGGAGCTGTTTCTTGTTCTATAATTGAAGCAAAAACCATTGAGGTAACAGCACACTGCTCTCAGCTTCCTCTGCTTCCTCACCACTTGTGATGGGTGTTCAGCATTCCAGGGCAGGGTTACTTGCAGTAATCCTGGTAATCTCAGCTCCTCCAAGATGCCCACAGTTTATTCTAAGATTAAAAAAAAAAAAAAAAAAAAAGTAATCTGTGAGCAGCCCTGCATTCCAGTATGGTGCACAATTGTTTCTCTTTAGTTGTCACAATAGCTTTGTGTTCCTCTAGCCCCCCCCCCCCCCCCCGAGAAAAATACATTTAATTTCTACACTCTTGCTAACCAGGAGTTGGAAAAAGCTTATTTCACCCAAAACCCTACTGGACTCTATTGGTTTTGACTGTTGGTTACTCTAGGTAGGATTGCTGGTTGAACTCCTGCTCTTACTCACAGTGTTCATGCATATAAAGCATATACTCCCTTATGTAAGATCACAACATTTGGCATTTCTTCTGACACTGTAAGGAAATAAAATCAAAGAACCATGTGATTCTGTGGACTTTCTCCTGGTGATTTATTTGGTGAGATATTGACCATCACCTGCCTCATGGATGGATATGAGAATGTTTGGACTAACTTGCCATCTCAAAATCTGGATCTTTAGCTAGGGTTTATCTAAATATCTGAATCATGTCAAAAAAAGGTTTGTGTTATTTCTCTTTCCTTGTGATCTCAATGAACTTAAAATCCTGCTATGAAGAAAGGAAAAGAAAAGCAATCAGATTTTATATGTTTCCCTAGGATAGTGCCTTTAAACAGTAGCATTTCTAGGCTAAATTTTCCAGCCATGTACTCCACTGAAGTACCTTAAGTTCCACATTCTGAGAAACTGAAATAAAAAGCTGAAGACTGCTCATATAGACATTATTTTTACCCGTGAAGTCACTGATTTTTCCACATTAATGACAGGATAAAAGATATCGGGCTTCAATTCAGATTATGACAGTATTTAATGTCTTTTCCACATACAACTTCAAACTAGGAGAAGACTTCCTCTCTTGTTTTCATGGGAATTTTTTGAATTCCAGTATGTATATTTTTCCAGCTGTAGTATTTTATGTGAAATTGGAAATTGCCAATTGAAATATCACCTTTCCCATGGAAAAGTTGCTCATACTAAATCTTAGCAACATAAATTTATTTGAAGTACTCAGGTTAGATGGTCTCTATGCATAAAGCAGTGTCCTGAAATCTGAAATCATACTCCATAGGAGTCAACACCTGGATCTTGGCTTGTTTCCCCATGGAGAAATCCACCACGACACAGTTGAAGGACAGAGAGGACTGTGTTACATCCTTAGTCTAAGGTCACTTGAGGTAAACCTTTCCTTTGTAAATCTATCTTCTGACAAAAAACCAGCTCTGTTGAAGCATCCACCTGGTTTTCTTGGGAAGTACTGAATAAAAGCAGCTACTGCTGTATTCATGGCCTTGACTTTTTATCTTCAGTCTGGAAATTGCATCTGGGGAAGCAGTTAACCAGGGAAAATCATGGCCTATGATTTTCTATACACTACACTATATACTATACAGACTATATGCACTAACTTTCCTGTTAAAGAGTTTGTTACTACCTACAAAAAATAACCTAGCACTTTCCCTACTCCAGTCAATCTGTGAGTTTCTTAATATGTTGCCTCTCCTGTGCTTCTGTCATGGGGTTGTCTCCTTCTCCAGCTGCTCTTGTCCCACAACAGTAGCTCAGCCTTCCTTCTCTTGCCTGGAGCCTCTGGCTAGGCTGGCCAAGAAGTGATGCTTCTTCCCACTTGCTAGGCTGCCTGTCTGGTCCAGCCTTGGCTCCCTGCAGCTTTGAATTCTGGCAGGTTTCAGGGGCTAGCTGGCACAGCCCATGGTGACATGGGGTATTGTCCCTAGCAGCAGGAGTCTCAGGCCAAAAGCAGTTCAGCTTCCAAGTGGCTTGCTGCAGAGATCCAGTCTCTCACAAGGGTGAAACTGGAGTGTGTGCACTGCACTGCCACCACGGGAGCTGTACTTCTACAAAAAACAGTGGCAGCCAGGCTGAGTGGAACCATTTGTCACCTCCTAAGCTAAGCAGTGAAGGATGCAGTGCAGAGATGCTGCTGTATAAAACTTATGGTTTTAAGCATTGTTTTGATGCTGGTAAACATTGAAAGATAATGTGTGCAGTGAAGTTGAAGAACAATCTTGGTTTAATGAGAACTGCTCTGAGGGTTTGGTGACTGCTCAGGAGCAGTGCTGTTTTCCTTCATGTTCAGGCTGAGATGTTTGGTTGCATTCAGCACAGCAGATGCTCTCAGATGGACTCTGCCTTCATCTGAGAGTCAATAACTTCAAGAAGTTGAGGGCTTTGCAGTTTGGGTGTCTTGACACTAAAAGGCATTGCCAAAGAAGAACACATTGAGAAACTCTAGTGACAAAGGTAGGAAAAATAATGTCAGATTTACTGTTTTATGGCTGTTCCAGCACACAGTTTTCATCTATGACTTCTCCAGATGGAAAATATTTCTTGCTTATTCAGTGCAGCATGTCTATGCATATGTTGCATATCCATGTATGCATACATGCATATACGTATATATGCAGCAGCTTTTATTCTCACTGACCACATCTCTAATTGTTTAAGCTTCACATTTTGTAAGCAGGCACAGCACAGACTCCCCAAATGCTCTTTTGCTTTTTCCTGAAGCTCTGCTGATTGTGCACAGAGAGCAGAGAAATCTGACAGAATTTTGTCACCACCACCTGTAGCTGCTGTATGCAGCATTAAATTGAGTTAGTAATCTGTACCTGTCAGTCTTCATTCTGATTGCTACATGCACACACAAAAATTCCTGAACAGAAAGGTATAGATAAGTCTTTGAAGACTGTACATCACCTGTTTTTCTCACACTCAGTTTCATTGCTAAAGAGCTTTTTACCATTTAAGTTAAAATTTCACCAGTTGCCCTTTGCAAGGATGATCAACTTTTCTTTCCCCTTCTCCTTGTGCCCACATAAGAAAAAGAAATACCCAAATGAGAACTTCAATTTGCCCATAAAATTGACTAGTCGTATTTCATTTAATAATCTTTGTGCTGTTGCTGGTCTCTGTTTAAATATTTTGGAATTTTACATGATCAGCAACTTGGACAAGATCTAATGGACTCTGAAAGGATTATATTAAATGCTAAGAATAAGATAATGTGCCATTTAAATAAACAAATACAATTTTAGGGGCCTTTTGCTATGACATAAAGCATCTTTGACTATTTTGGAAAGAAAAGCAATTCCTAAATATAAGACTTTAAAAACAGATAATATAAAACTCCAAAATAAACTCACCCTTCCTTTTAGAAACTGTATCTCTCTTCACTCAAGCTAGACAATTTTGTAAGTCATCTTCATTTTTGGAAAAAGACATCCTAGAATGGCTGGCAAATCTGGTGATCCAATGGAAAGAATTTCTGGATGTTCAGCCAGTCTGATCCATGTTTTGACATTTTGTGCAAGAGAATAAGAACTGGTTTTCCCCCCATTACTACAGGCTGCTATTACAATCATTTCATGCAGATCTGGTTACATGCTCGCAGAAGAGTCATCAATGTATTGGAAGAAATGAATAAGAAGGAGTATTTCTGTTTATGCAAAACTTCTGGAGGGGCATTGCAGGTTATTTTCATGGTACAGCTTGCCATAGATCCAAGCTAGCAACACAACACTGTGCAGCAAAACCCTCAGTGATGGCTGTAACTGTAAGCCTGGAAAGCCAAATAAGACCAGTTGTATCTACCTTGTCCCTATAAGACCAGAGAAGTACATCCCCACACTAAACAGCTGTGGGAATGGTGGATGTGGGGAATGGTCTAACTAAAAAGTAGAAAGATACCACATGCCCTCCAAGAGACATTTCAGAAACTCCCATTTTCAGGTGAGATTTTAAGAGGTGTTGGGTGTGAGATGTAGTGTGGGAAGAGGGTTTCATTTAAACAGTGTTTCATTGTGTTCTCACCTCTGGAAATAGACACATTTTGGGATTCTTTTCAGAAGCCTTCGTTCCAGCAAGACCTATGATTCAATGTTAACCTGCAAATTGTGGCACCATCATGGTTACTGACTCTCCTTCTGATGTCTTCTCTGATAGTTTCTGACTTACCTTTCTGAAAGATCTATGAGCTGGCTGCAGCACACTGTGAAAAAAAATCTAATCATGCACTTTATAAACTGCACAGTGTCTTGGGGAAAAATAACCACATTCTCCTGACTTTTCTCCTCCAGCCTTTTGAGGTCTAATTATATGAGATGGAGATAGCTGATCCTGTCAGCCTCAAGACAGATTCAGTCACAACTGGGGTGTCACACCCAGGCCACAAAAAACAACTTGACCATTTTGACAGACAAAGGTGATGAAGAGAAATAGATGAAGAAACTGAAGACATTCCTTGATCCCCGTCTCCTTCTGGTAGCTGATGGAAAATCCATGATGCTGAGACCTTTGGCAGGTTGGATACCTTTGGTGTACCACCCCCCAACCCCCCAGCCACATTGTCACTGCCCAATGAAGGTGCAAACCTTTGCATGTTCAATCTCCAGTACATTGTGTGGTCTTCCTGCTCTGTGCTTGCAGCTTTCTCCTCAAGATTAAAATGCTGACTCTCCACTTCTGACTTGTGTTCCACTTGACCTCCTAAAAACTCTAGTTAAAGGTTTTTCTTCCAGGTCATGCACGTTGGATTTTATTTTAGAAAACAATGTCAGGGTAATGATCAATCCCAAACCTCAAGACCAACCCCAAATGAGTCCTGTCTTACTACTGAGCGTAGTTCTTGCTCCAGCACTCCAACCAAAGTCTCAGCTTTTGTCAGTCTACCCGACTGCAGCCACTCCATGGGTATGTTATCCTTCCTTCCCCTACACTGCTTGAATCAGCCCTTGTCAGGCTCTGGCAGGCTGCAGGTGTATCTTTGCTGAGGGAGAGAAGCTGTGTCTGCCTGCCCAAGCTCTGGGAGAAGAGGCCCAGGGGAGGTGGGCATTGTGAGAGTGGGCATGTGGTGCTGTACTGTTTGTATTCCACAAGTTTATTCTTATCCACAAGTACAGCTCTGGGGTACAGCTGAACAGCCCCAGGAGCTGTGCTCTGCACTCCCATCTGCAGCATGTGTGTGCAGACACCGCTCTGCATTACGTTGATTTGTAACTACAACAAGCATTTTAAAAAGCGCCTTTCCTTTCCTTTTCCTTTCCTTTTCCTTTCCTTTTCCTTTCCTTTTCCTTTCCTTTTCCTTTCCTTTTCCTTTCCTTTCCTTTCCATTTTTTAATGTGTATTAGGTGCAATTGCCAGCTAAGTAATGGCCCCACTGAGCATGGTAAAAAAATACCACCCTCAGAGGGTGCCAGAACAGCCAGTGCCTGTCAGCTACTGCTCTTCACTAGGTTGGCATGCACAAAAATAGAAATGACAGTCATGTCATACTTGCATGCAGTGGCCTTGGATTTCCTCCACCAGCCCACATATTCAGGAAGTTCTTAGGTTATGGTAATATAATTATTCTAATATTGATTTTATTTGGCATAGATATATTAGAAACACAAGTAGCTCCAATTTCTTCCCTAGTTAGAAGTCTCTTTATTGTATGATCAACAAACATAAGGGAAAATTACAGTTTGATACAGACTTCAGTTAAAACTAAGGATCTAGGCAATCTAGGAAATGCAAATTGTGCAGGGACCCTGGAAGCAGGACTGTGTATACAGCCAAACTGAAATGGAAACAGAGCAGAAGTGAGGCTTAGCAAGTAACTCAGTAAAGATGAGTAAGGGAAGATGTTTTAAAAACTTGTGGAATACAAACAGTATAGTAGGGAAATACCAGAAGAAGGAAGACCACAATAAATGAGACAGTTCTGTCTGTCTGTCTGTGGATGTGTCAAGCAAAGGAAACATCATTGGTCTTTTACTTACAGGGAATAGCATTTTGGTACAGGAGAAAGGTTGAATGAAATTGAAAAGGCAGGACATAATAAAAACAGATTTTCGTTGCTCCAGCCCATTGATGTTGACTCAAATTCAGGTATGGTCCACTGGCTTTTGTTAAAGGTTCCAGTTCTTCATAAAGAAATCCAACAAGATGTACTTCTCCAGCAATAATTCTTTCCTGGACGAGTGAGATGCTTAGTCAGAGCACAACTGTTTTTGTTTCTCTTGGCCTCCATAGCCATAGGTTGTATAGTGCCATCAGTGAATCAGAAAGCTCAAAGATACAGTTTGGAGTTACTATCTGTGCTGTTCAATGTATATAATACTATAATTGGTTTGATTTTTAAAAAAAAAAAAATTATTACACTTTCTGTAGTCTCTCTGGTGTGACTAAGATAACTAAATATATTGAATGGGAGTTTGTACATCTATGCTGAGATGTGTTGCAATATCCTGAAAAAGTCCCCTTCTGCAGGGCACAGCCTGCCTCATGAACCCACAGAACACTGCTCAGAAGAGATGATTGCCTAAGGGTAGGACAGGGCCTGTGCCAAAGAGGAAGAAGCTGGTCCAGAGAGTTCTTGCATAGTGCAATGGGGCTGGGGCTGGTCCCACAGCAGCAGACAGCAGTGGGAAAGAAGCTGGAGTGCAGGATCCTGAGAACATGGCCAGCAAATCCTGCCCAGGGGACCAACAGCAGACCCTCCGCAGCCAAACCCAACAGACCCTGAGACTGCAGATTGCCTTGACAACAGATGGATATACATGTTTGCTCTCAGTCTGAAGTCTGGTCACAGTCTTGTCAAATCCCCAAAAATGCTGCCTTCTGCCAGCAAGCATTACTACTGTTTTATCTGGATGGAACCAAGAGTATCAGACTTTCATCCAGACACTGGGGGCCACTCTGGATTTACACTGGAATAACACCAATGTTACTGAGGTCAGACTCTGGCAGTGGGGGAACAGAAACAGAAATAGCTCCATATCATGCAAAGGAGACAAAGAAATTTGTCATGAACGGTGACGGATAATCTAAGGTTCATGAGAATAGACAGACTCAAAATATATTTTATATTTTTTTAAAGACTTCTGTGACCTATATAATTTAATACACAAAATATGTATTTATTTGTGTTCATTATTTGGGCTTATATATAATGAAAAGAGGAATCCCAAGCTTTCAAGATTAAAAACTTGTATAAATCAAGCATGCATATTAGGTGTTTTTTGGAAAAATGCTTCAACACCAATGTCTGTCTTCTACTTCCTGGAAGGTCTACATGGTATAAAGATAGTAGGGTCCAGCTAATAAAAAATATGTATATCAGAGAAGTACCCACAGATTTATAACTCAGGGCCTGCATAATTCAAGTCAGGACAAGAAATACATTATTTCTGCAAGGTAAATGCAAATAAAACTACATGTTGGCAAAGATTTCTAATTTAACCCTAGGCCTTTCAGAGTAAGACATCTTCCCCCCAACCCAAGCAGAAATTAGAAATGAAGGTAAAAATAGGGCTTAAAGTTTATTTTAAGATAGAAAAATAGCACATAGAAGGATAAGTGAAAGCTCTCAAATGCAGAGAGACAGTTTTTGAAATTAATCCAAAAATAAGAACAGATTAGATTGTATTCCTCTGCCAAAGAGACAAGTTCATTTGTTCTGGACAAAAGACTCAATTCATTAAAAATTACTTAGGTGGATACTGATATTTTTGATATTTCACCCTCTATGCCAGAGTCAAGATGGTGACTGTCTACCTGATTTAAAATTAAAGAAGGCACTTTTGTGGCATAGAAGCTAAATGAGAAAGCTAAAATAAAACATAAAGCCAATAGCCCTTTATATTGAATTAGAATTCTTCAGCCAGGTATCTGGGGAATGCCAGTAACAATGTTTGAGTGGGAATGGGTCTGGGCCAGAAGTGGCTTTTTCTTCTGCCCTCTTGTGATTGCAAATCAATGTTCTTTGAATCATAAGCAAAAGAGAATCATGAGAATGAGAGGCCCATGCCTGCTTTGAAAAAAACTGTCTTCCAGAAAAGCCCTCATGACAGAGTTGATCAGCATGGATAGGATGGGAAGTTATTGCATCGGAACAGGAGCAGTATGAAGAACATCCTCACTGTGCCACCTCTGCAGGCCTCATCTCCATTCACTCATGGACTGCTCTGTTGGCTCTGCCAGCAAAGCTGTCTGCAAGGCTGAGTTCATCTGTGGCATGCAGGTGGAAGCAGAACGGAGGTCAGTGAGCAGCAAGTAGTGCAGGATGTTGTTCTGGGGACACCACTGTAGATCGAGGTCACTCATGCTCATGCCAAAAAAGCTCTTTGTAAATGCACACCTCTGATATCTCCCATCTTTTCTGACGGCCAACAATTGTGTCAGGTGTGCCAAACCATGTCTTCCTTCCTCTTTTGCACTCATGTCAACAATTGGAAGGAATATTAGGAGTTTTTCCACCTAACACCTTTATGAGTTATCTGGAGGAGAATGACACTTGGCAAAACCCATGATTCATAGAGGTTGATTTGATTAAGATGCAGACTGCAAGCTTCGTGTATACCAGCCACTCCTCTGCCTTTGTCTTTGGGTTTCTCCGGACTCAGAGTGGTTTTTAAGCAAGATCCTCAATAGAAATGCCATCATGAGTCCAAATTGAAGGTATTAAAAAATAGCACTCGGTTGTGACCTCAATGTAGGTTCACAAACTTTTCAAAGGTCTGTTTTTTCACCATGTTCTTTACATGTTGGAATTTGTTGGGGATATGAAAGAGTTGTACTAAACAGGCTTGAAAGTCCCTGCCCAGCTACACATGACCAGTTCCCTGTCCTAAACAGAGATTTTCAAAACACACCTAGAGAAAAAGTCTTCTCATAAAAAGCAGAAGGCAAAAGTAGCATCATTGAGAAGTGTCACACATGCTTCCCTGAAGTGTAAGTCATATCCATAGCTATAATAGAAATAATAGAAAATAAATAAGATCATCGTGAAGGTAAGCTTAATCAAATCAACAAACAGAATATGCTGTGTCTCCTGTTCATTTTTGCAAACCCTGAGAATCAGTGCTACCACTTTTTTAGGATGTTTAATGACATTCAGAAGTAATTTTGCACTTTTCTTTCCTCTGACTTCCATTTCTTCCTTTTTTAGCTCATACTAATCTATTAACGTAAAATGACTTTCAGAAGCATTCCTACAACATGTGGTGTCTTGTGCTAGCCCTTTAAATTTAGTGACAACACCTTCAAAACAGCTAATTATAGTCTACTCCCATCACCTTTTACAGCTGACTGCCCTCCTTACTCTTATGTCCTCCCCACCTTCTTCCAGGATCTCTGGGGTTGAAGCTTGTCCTTATATGCCTTTCTGCAATAGCAGCCTGTAATGTGTGTTTTGGTTGCTAATGCTGTGTCCATTTAGGAAGATATATATATATATGCATATATATATATATATATATATATATATGCATATATATATATATATATGCATATATATGCATATATATATATATGCATATATATGCATATATATGCATATATATATATAGTGACTACAGGTGCACAACTACAGGTGCAAAGGTGTGAGCATTAAAAGCCTTTCCTCAGCTTGTCATGATGTGAGGTGAATTAACTACTGAGCTCTGTATGCTGACCATGTCATTCACATGTAGGCAGAGAAGTATAAATAGCCTAAGAGGAAAATGTGAGTAAGTTGAAGTGGAGCTGCCAGTAAAGGTTTGTGTAGGCATGGAGTAAAGGTAGAGGTTTTCTTCAGATGTGTGGGGGATAGCAGCTCAAGGTTAATGCAGAAGACCTACAGAGTCTGTAAGGTTTTGAGGTGTATGCTCTTGCAGACTATGGAAAAATATAACCTGTCTTGTCAGCTGAACAGCTTGAGGAGGGCAGTGAAAGATAAGAAATAATCACATGAAGAAAATAATTTTGTAAGCAATTGAAATTCTGCTGAAGTGACTGTTTCAAGAAAAAAAAAAGAGAAAAAAATTTCTCTAAATGTATTGAGCAGATCAGTGATTGGAAAACTACCAATATGGTGAAAAGAACACCTCTGGTGGGCAAGAAGCTAAGGAATGAGGAAAAAAATCTGTCTTCTTTTCCAGTCAGTGTTCTTAGATTTCTCTAATGAGAAGTATATATATATTTGCTGATTCAGATTGTCTATGAAATAATAAGAATAGCTTTTGGTTGCTAGAATAAATTCCTGATGAGACGTTGGCTGCAGGATCTGGGGCTCAATGAGAATCCCTGCTCAGCGATGCAGAGGTTTATGCACTACAGCCATCAAAATGGGTGATCTGGCTGGTAAAAGACATGCATGATCACAAGTAAAACTTCAAGCCCTAATATGCCAAGTAGAGATCCTTCTTGGTTTCCTCAGGGTTAGTCTCTCACCTTGCAGAAATCCATCACCGCTTCACAGGATCAGACTAAGTGTTCTGCTGGTAGGTAAAACTATAACTGAAAATGCAGTTCCTGTTTGATGAAAAATAAATACCATCCTGCTGAGAGCAGCTACAGCCTTGGAGTCAGCAGCACTTGGAAAGGATGAATTACCCTTATAGCTCTCTTGAAATATCAAGCAATTTAGGAGCTCCTGGGGATTAATTTAGAACGGAAGCTGCTCTGAGGCACTGGCACTTTCTGAATCGGCTCTACCTGTTACACCAAAACTCAACCAGTGCCATTAATTTTATGTCTGGAAAATATTTTTCTGGCTGTTCATGTGATCTGCAAGGTTGGTTTGTGCCTAAGTAGATGAAAGAGCTGGACTGAGGTATTCAGAAGAAAAAATGGATTGCATTAAGTAAACTGTGCCCAAAATTTTTGTGTTCTCTCCATTAATTGCTAAGTAATAATAACATCTGTGGTAAGGATGTATTATTTTACCCAGTTTCCAGTTGCAGAGCTCAAACTTTTTCCTAATTCTCAGTGCTAGCTACTGCCATTTGGATTATTAGATAGTGTGCTGAAAAATGAATTCTCAAGTACTATGGATCTGTATTTCATAGCATGACAACAAAAGTCAAGACTGGTTTTATTGTAGATGCCAACAGAAAGATGTCTACATGAAAGCTTTTGCCTCTTAGATTCATAGTCTATGGGGGTGAGGAGCATTCATCAAGTCCAGTCCAAGTCTCCAGTGTATTCATTGGGTTAGACTGATGACTTTGGTTGTTGCTGCTTTTTTTTTTTTTCTTTTTCTTTTTTTTTTTCCCCTCCCCTTTCTTATTTTATTTGTTTCCCCTTCTGTTGAACCAGACCGCTGTGCTGGGTCAGAGGTTTTCTGTTTATCACAGGTGGTGCTGCTTCCAGAGATTTTGATAATTCAGGGGTGCTAGAAAGATAAAGACCAGCAAGTTTGTAAAGTTTCTATCTGGTCTCTCAAGAGAGGTCAGTAACAGAATCAGATGAAATATGTGGAGTGCAGGTTGCAAAACAACCTTGTGCAATCTAGAGATGCTTTTGTAAATGGAGGAATACTAGGCTTTTTTTTTTTAGGAAGATTTGTCCCAGTATAGAATTCAGGGCATGAAGTTCAGTTCCCATGTGAGCTGGTGTATGGACATGTCTAATCCAGGAGGTTGGAACAGACAATTAGAATACTCTGTCTTGGCTGAGGGGTATGTCAAGATGTAACTTAAAGGGATGGCTGAAAAGCTGAGAGAAAATGAGCCTGCTGGGACATCCGAGTCTAAAAGAATGATCAGATGTTAAATTTCAGCTTCATTACTATTTTGAGGCAGAGATAAGTTTAGATACCTGGAAGTTGTGCAGTGATCCAGCTGGCTATCACTTCAAGCTTTTCATGCAGCTGGCATCATGTAGAGCTGAGTTTATTCTAGATAAAGTGAGATTATTAATACTCAATAGTGAATGCTGTTCCATATTTTTTTAACACCTCTTCTCCCACAGGTATGTTTTAAACACATAACTTTCACTTTTGTGTTTTCCTTCTGACTGGATTTCTTTAAATTAATCTTGTTGCTGGTCACACTAAAGTTAAAGATTTTTCACTACTCTTTCCTCTGTGTCTAACCTAGTGCTGTTTAGATATTTAAATTTTGTGCTTTGGTTTAGTTATCAAGACACACAGTTCTTTTCTCAAGCTTTCTTCAGTTTTTCAAAAATAACATTATTTATTTATATTTGCCAAGCCAGTGAGGTGTGGTAAGACAGGGAAGATTGAGTCTGTCTTACTCTCTTAAAAGCAAAATTTAAAATTGTTTTGTAAGTGAATTCTTTCAAACCAGGCCTCTGTCTCTGTGCTCAGAAACAGTAGGTGTTAAAAGATATTTTTACTTCCATTTTACATCGAAATAATTTCAATGAAGAAACTACAGAGACATATTTATTATTTTGTTGCCTTTTTATCTCATTTTAAGTCCGTAGTGGTTAGATACTTCTGTGCATAGAATACATTCCCATTTTTCACTAGATTGGTATGTATGAACTGGTGAGAAAGTTGGGAAATTCTCCTTTTCTTTGTGTATGGAGATACTATTTTGCATGTAACATTTTTTCTCCTCTGGGAAAAGCTTTTCTCATCTCTGTGCATTTTAATTCCTTCATATTTCTTAAGCTGATGCTATTGGCAGTCAAATGCAGAGAAGAAAAAACAAATATCTAGAGTGGGAGTAAGAACTTAGCTTGATGCAATTGACTTTCCTTTTCCTGACTTCCATACTGAATCCTAAAGGAAGCTATTACTAGAAAAGTAGGGAAGGGGAGGGATGTCTTAAAAAAAATTGTTATTAGATATAGGAGCTGAACCCACATAATACAATTCTGAGATCTTTTAGTGCTCTTTTAGTAGATTTCTGTAAACTTAAATAAAAATTTTGACAATATCTGTAAATGAGTGATTACTGACACAGCACTGGCTAAGAGGCAGCAAACCAAGTATGGATGGAGGCTATATTAATTTTCACTGCCAGTGAACTTCTTTCTGAAATTTGACATGTCTATTATTCCAGATCTGTGACACTCCTTACAGCAAAAGCTAGGATTCTATAAGCAGTACTATTTAAATCAAGATTATTTTTGCTTTTTTGTATTTGCTCCAAGATTGGAGAATGGGGCCGGGGGTGGGGGGGGTGGGGAACAGCTTCTAGAAACTCAAATGCCAAGCTGGTGATTATTCTTTTTCTCCTTGAAATGGATGCCAAATTCTTCCATCACGCAAGATTTCTGTACTGCTTTTTCTACACCACTGCTTGCAGTTCATATATGTTATGGCTGAGATCCAGGTGACTTCAGTAAAAGCAGGACCAAGAGGGAGAGGGTGGAGTGAAAGGTTACGAGTTCACCAAGAAGCAATTCAAATGAAATTGAATCATAGCATCTTAAAGTAGTTATTTAGCATAAACATGTAGTCTTAAATTAATCACCCTAATTGCCAGGCTGCAGTTTTATTCCCTGCCTTGATGGGTACTTCTATGTCTTAAAATTTGTTATGAAAATCCCTTGAGAAATTTCATCTGAATAGTGTCACTGTGAGAGCTTGGTGGAAAATAAGGGGAAAGACTATGTTCAAGCCATAGAGGATCTTGCAGTGGGGTCCTGGAAGAGAGGACAAAATACACAGTTTATCTCCCTTGAGTATTTTCTGCACCATCTCCCTGTCTAATATCTAGGCACATGGTGTGATTCATGGGGCTGTCCTGTGCAGGGCCAGGACCTGGACTTTGTTGATCCTTCTGAGTCCCTTTCAAATCAGGATATTCTATAATTACAGTTTTCATAGAGGTCAGTTTGTTGTCTATCCATGTCTTTCACAAGAGGCAATGTCACACAGGGTTCCTGCATCTACCATCTGCTGCCTTCCTCCATCCTCCATGGGTAGATTGAGTGCCTTTGCAAAATTAACCCAAACAGAATTTTAAACATAAGACAAATCAAAAGTTGCACCACTGAAAAAAGATAAGAGGAAAATCTGGACTTGTAAATTTCATACACGGGTTGGATAGCATTAAACATTATATCTGTTTCTGAAAGCATATGAACAAGCCTCTTTTTTTAGTAGTATTTTAAATAATAAGTGTTATGATTTTCCTGTTTTATCCCTTGTTAAAATGCAAGGAACTCTGACTTGCATTTGCAATGAACAAGCTGGCCCTGCCAAGCTCTTGCTGTTCACAGCCTTCGTTGTGGGTCAATGGGTTGTACTGCAGCAGCACCTCTTGCCATGGGCTATGTCTACTGCTCACAGGAGTGGAGTGTTTTCCCTCAGGGGCAAATTGCTTCACTTGTCTTTTGTTCATTTGCACAGCAACTTTCTCCCCCTAGCCTACTCCCTCCTCCCTAACGAAACTGCAGGGAAAACTTAAAAGAATATCTCTGTGTGTTTCGTAATGCTTTCTTGTTTTGCTGACTGGGATCATATCCAGATACCATGTCATAGGTACAAATTAGACCTTCTGATACAGCAGTGTGCCCAGGTGGCCAAGAAGGCCAAAGACATCCTGGCTTGCATCAGAAACAATGTGGCCAGAAAGACCAGGAGAGGGATTGTTCCTGTATATTCACCAGTGCTGAGGACGTGCCCATGAGCTGTGTCCAGCTCTGGGTGCCACACTGCAGGAAAGACAAGAGAGAGATGTTGGAGCCTGTCCAGAGAAGGGCAGCATAATTGTTGAGGGCTCTGGAGCACAAGTCTTAGGAGGGGTGTCTGATGGAACTGGGGGGAGCTTATCACTCTGTACAACTCCCTGAAAGGAGGGTGTAGCTCTTTCTTCTCCCAGACAGCAAGAGATAGAACAAGAGGAAATGGTCTCAAGTTGCACCAGGGGAGATTTAGATTGGATATTAGGAAAAATCCCTTCACTGAAAGGGTTGGGAAGCATTGGAACAGACTGCCCAGGGAAGTGGAGGAGTTACCATCCCTGGAGGTATTTGAAAGGTGCCACATAGGTGTGGCACCTGGGGACATGTTTTAGTGGAGGACTTGGTCTTAGGTCAAGAGGTCTTGCCCAACTAATGATTCTATGATTCTGCGAAGTGAGACCCCAACATCTTTATGACTGTTGAGAAAGTCAAGCATTGACATGTTCAACAGGAGAGCTGAGCTGCTCATTGCTGGTTTTAACTTTGAAGCTGTGGCAGGCAAGTTGAATGTGCCTTATGAACCTGCAGCTGCTTTCCTACTGGTGTAGCTGGCTGTCACACTTGGCCATCATGCACTGACTGCCTGAAGAAAGCTGTTGTTTTTGTTTGTTTTTTTCCTGAAAACTTTGGCCAGCTAAAACTGTAATGTTGAACAGTGTTTATTTCTGGAAGCAATACAGCAAGTGCAAGGTGCAAACCTTTGAGGGACAGACTGATTTGGAGGTGGATAAATCTATATGTCTGTATGGCTCAGTGCTGGGATGCTGTGGCCTGTTCAAGCATTGTCAGTGTGACTGTAATGTTCATGGACAATGACATTGCAGACACTGAAAGCTGTGGCCATATCCCATGGACATGATCTAGGGCAGGTTTTAGAAAGGGGTAGAAAGCTCAAAAAATATGTCCAAGTCAATTATGGTCAGGATCAATTACAGGACTGATTATGGCTGGGATGATGGGAGAAGAAGAGGAGGGTTGGTAAGTCTTGTGTGGTATTTTCTGATCAATAAATATATACCATGCTATTAAGATGTGAAAGGTTTGATATTAACCGTGGGACAGAGACAGGCAGTGAAAAATTAATTATGATTTGAAGAGAAAGTGGGATCCTGCCCAATTTGACTTGCTGTAGGCTGAAATCAATTGTTCTTCTCCAAACCCTATCCTTCCCAGCCTCCCCTGAAATGTTATGTAACAGCCAAACTTCAGTACCAGAAGTAAGGAATTTACTTCTGGCAGTGCCAGGTGTGAGCAGATGTCAGTGTGTGCTGCCTGTATGACTTGATGCTGGAGGTTTTCACAGAAATGTTTATTCTGAAGCACATCATAGTAAAAGCACAACGTTTGTTCAAGTAAAATATGCAGGCACTTCTACCAAGAAGGAATCAATCTTAGAAATCTGTGAAGATACTTAATCTCTCTCTTTTTCCCCAATATTCTTGCCTAGAGGTTGCTTTAGTCTCTGCATGTTTGCACAAATGTGTAGGTCAGTATCTCAAAATGCACTGTAGTTTTGAGTTCTGTGTGCAGCTCTTGGTATAAAGAGGATCTTTGAGTTAAAGTAGACAGGTAATACATACCATTTCTTCTGCTCTTGTAATTGGCTTTTCATCAAAATGTAATTAAGAGCCTACTAAGAGTAATTTAGTAAAACTCTTTCTGCTTTGGAGCAAAACCAAGTCACAATGGGACTGTCAGTCTTTACTACTACAGAGCTTCAAACCTTATTAAAATCTTAGGCAAATTCTACTGAGGTTAACTTAGAGGGTCTGATACATGAGGATCTCTGTTATCAGTTTACTTCTTATTAATTAATTGTATTTAATATTCTAAACATTATATATTTAAAATATTATATATGTCAACAGCAATTTGTAAAAAAGACAATAGATTTTAGCGTTATTCTTCCAATAGAAATATCTGGATGCATTCCTTAATCATAAATTAGAGACAAAAAAATTAGAGTATTTTTATCAATTTTCAAAAAAACAATATTCCAGATGATGATAAACATATACATGAAATGGATTCTGATACTATATTTGAAGACTATTTTTTTAAATTATTTGGACTCATCTGTTATTTCACTTTTTTATTACCAGGCCTAATAATTTCTTGTAATCTGAACATGCAGTTACTTATTAGTTCCTATTTCCACACCAGTCAATAGAATAGTTATTTTGTCAAGAAGGTTGCTGTGAGATGCTTGACCTTATGTAATTTAAATATTAAATTGATTAGTATGCTAGGATTTTCATTGGTAATGCTAACCCCAAACAGACATTTTTTTATTTATTTTTCAACTGTTTTTTTTTTTTTAATATCTTCCAGTGTTATTATTTCTTTTGTTCTGACTCTTAGTGAGGAAAAAGTAAATGAATCTCTTTTTCTCAAGTAAGCATTTAGGGAATCCCATAGTACATTTGGCAAGATTTTAGGGGATTTGTTTTTATCTATGGGTTTCTTGATCTCTTCGCTTATAAACTCACCAGATTTGAAGTCTTAAATCCTTGGAAAGGAGTTTTGCCAGAAAGTTTCAATATTAATAGTGAAACAGGCTGTGGGGCAAATTTATGAGTTGTGCTGGTACCAGCAACTATTATCTGTGCTGTTGGAAATGAGAAAATTAGGAGCATATCCTTCCTAGAGAATTACTCTGGAAACAATGATATGCTTGACCTCTGCCAGACTCCAGCAATGCCAAAGATCTGATTAGGTGAAGCCAGTTTCAGATTTTGATACCTACCTAGTGGGGTTTGTTTTTTCAGAGGTTAAACGCCTTGTGGTTTCTGGTGGCTTTGCACTGCAAACAAGGAGTCTTGTCCTGGTGTTTGTATGACACCCAGTTAAGGCTGGGATGTAACAGTGAATGCCTCCATGTGTTGATACTTTCTTGATCTGTCATTCCTGCTGGTTGCATGTCTAGACCCTCACTCTGTAGATGGCAGCAGGGGTTGGAGTTCAGTGCATTTCCACTTGTCAAAGCTTGCATAAGGGGAGACATCTTTTCTTTTACAATAAGGAAAGTTTTGCAGTTTGAATCTAGTTTGACCTGGCAAAAGAGAAAAGACATTTCTTCTCAGCAGTTGTAACTTGAACAGTGTAGGCAAACAAAAAAACCCCTCAGAGTAAACCCCACAGTGTTGGAGGCAGATGGATGGGGAATGTGACAGTTGGGTCTGGAGATTCACTCAGGACTGCAGTGCTCCTTGATCCTCACTAATTCTGTTGACTGGAGTTCACAGCCAGGTGTCTCGTGCCTCTAGAAGATTTTGCTTCTCTAGAAGTCCCTTGAGCTCCCTTGGTTAGGCAGCTCAGCCAGGACATACAGCTTTTGAAAGGTTTGGTTTCTAGGATTAGATATGCACTTTCCATAGGACAAGTAAAACCAAAGCCAAAAACCTCAACATTTAAGGAAGCAGAGTTTGGCATTACCCTTTTCCACTGTAACCCCTATGAAGCAGAGCCTACCACTTGTATTGCATTGCAGCCTTCTGGTGGAGTGACCCTCAAGTCCAGGGCTGATTGCTTAAAAAAAGGGTCAGAAAATGCATCAGCCATCAAAAGCATAGCCAGATTTGGGAAGGTCTGCTTAAAACCAGGTGTTATGGGCCTGAATCTCTTCAGGTTAGCAGAACTTGATGCCAGTGTTTCCATTTCATGCCTGGATAAGGCTCTTACCACTTGTTTGTCATCTCTACTTCCCCCAATCGTGGTTTTGTATCAACTGGGATAACTCAAGTTGCAGGTGGATGATAATTTATATGGGCCTGGTTTTGGCTCCAAGGAGTTCAGATGTTGTTGAAACATCTGCAGTTTTCCTCCTGGATGTATAGGTAGTGCTGTCCATGTCAAAGCATTTGTGAATATCCTTCAGACCGCATAGAGATCCGGTGTGCTTTTGCACAGACTAGGGAACATGTTTTAAGTACTACAATAAGCACTTTTTTTTTAGCTTGTCTGAATATTTCCCCCTGGGACATGTTTAGCTTTCCAAAAGTGGTCAGAGAAGATCCCTTCTGTATAAGATGACAACTTTTATGTGATGCCCCTGGTATTCATTCATTGCTTCCAATAACATGCAGGTGCTGTTTCAGGCACATCTAATTCTGTATTTGTCAGTAGTGAAAGTTTGCCTTACTAAAGCTGGGGGAAAAAAAGGTAAAATATACATATATACTTTAAACCAAGAGCTTTGGTTATGTTGGAGGAGGGGTTTGTGTTTTGTTTTGTTCAAGAAATTTTTTTACCAAGCAGGATGACTTTCCATGCACTCTGAGGCTGATGTTTTGTTCAAGGACTTTACAGGCTTTTCTGGAACTCTGAGCTGAAAGGTGCTGGTAGCAAAGCTGTTGTTTATTCCTTAGGAAGACTGCAGTTTTATCTTTGTTTTTGTTTGCTGGGACAATAAAAATTCTGCATAAGTGCCCTAGGCCATGCAGGCATAATCCATGAGCCAGGACATACAAGCTGACTTACGTATTTCCTAGAATCCACACTGGTTTGTCAGCAATGTGCACAGATCACTAAGTTTCTGACTAAGCTGTAGCAGCATTTAGGTATGAAGTATGAAAGCAGAAGCCCAGGGATGTGATGCAAGCAGTGAATCTACCGGTAAGATAAATTAAACTAATTACTGTACTGCTCGAGTGTTCTGCTATCCAGGATACAATAAGCCTTTGTGGTATTTGTGCTACCTACATAAATCCTGGCACAGTCAGGGAAAACATACAGGCAGTTTAAAAATAGCATATGGCAATTTATGGTGAGAGCATCTTCTTGTTTGTTATTTAAAAGGGTGTTGTTGAGATTAAAAAAATGTACATTCTTCAAACCTTTATGTTACTTCAGTTTCTCTGACTTACTGCTTTCTCCTTGCAATGTTTCCAGGAGTTTCAACCAATGTACTTTCACTTCTAAAGATGAAGTGCAACATTGTCATGCCTATGCAGGTTTTACTGAGGAAAAGAAATAAAATTTTGGAAGCAAGAATTGGAATAAAAAAGTGTAACTGAATAATACTTCATAATAAATAACACCCCTGAAAAACAGGAATAATTGTTGCTGTGGTAGGGACATACCTCTGTAGCCTGTTGGAAATCCAGCAAAGCTATGACATCTTTGTGAACTTCCTTGAGAAAAGCTTTCAAGCACAGGTTAATTCTGTGCCTTTTCCAATTCACGCCTGAATTACTTCATGCAATGGGATTGTTTTGTATACAGCTCAACAAATGACTAGATTTTAGCCCTTTCTATGAGAGCCTAACAATGTGACTTGATGTCTGCCAATGTCAGAATGATATAACAATTCAGGAAAATTTAAATTACCAACAAGTTACACATGTTGTGCTAGCAAAGAGTTAGCTATCAGAGAGGCAGAGTGACCAAGCATAATACTCTTTATTGCCCAGTTTTGTAGTTGGGTTGTTGCTTGTTTGGGGTTTTTTTAACATATTTTGTGAATCCCAACTTTCTTATTTGATATAATTTTCCTCATTGCTTTCTCTGTCTGACAATGAATGGAGTAGTCTTGCTTCATAGCATGAAATTGGACGATGGGAACAGTGGATTCATTTACCAGGATAATTAAATAATGGGACAACTTCCTTTCAATAAAAGAATTTTCACAAATACAGACAGTCAGATTAGCCTATCTGCCCTCAAGTTGGGGGCATGCTCTCCTGGTAGTGTGTGCTACAGGAGCATTAGTTTGCACTCAGACTCAGCTGGGGTGTGAACAGTGCTTATTTCTGGAAGCAATACACAAGTGCAAGGTGCAAACCTTTGGGGACAGACTAATTTGGAGGTGGATAAATCTATATGTCTGTATGGCTCAGTGCTGGGATGCTGTGGCCTGTTCAAGCATTGTCAGTGTGACTGCAATGTTCATGGGCAATGACATTGCAGACACTGAAAGTTTTACCATCTCTCTGATGGTAAAATGGTCTCAGGGTATAGACTGTAACAGAGCCAGAACCTCCATATAGGGTCATATAGCACAGTCAGAAGCAGAAATGTTCCCTTGCTTTAAGTGGCTATAGATATTGGAAGAGAGCTGTATCATTCACCATTATATTTACTGTCCCTTTGCATAATTTCTTCTTCATTTTCTTCTGTAAAGAATGTTGCCAGGCCTTAGCAGTACGTGTAGTTCCATGCACTAATTTATGAGGGCAATAGTGAAAGCAAGAGCTGAGATATATCCTTTATTCATTATAGACTTCAGCACACTTAGGATAGAGCTCAAAGCAACAGGGAGAACTCAGGAGGAAGAACTGTGAGCTATGGACCACAAAACTGCAGACTATAAGTACCTATGGAGCTGAACTCATGCTGTTAATAAGGATACCTCTCAGACTTTGGGTTGTGTTGTAGCTTGCTGTTATAATTTCTTTTTGCTCTTTGAGACTTGAGAATCCATTTTCCTTAGTAACAGATTTTATGCAGCTGGGTGAGCCTAGGCTGTGCTGTGGCCCCATATGGTTCAGAGGTCATTCCATAAATCAGATGTGGAGAAAAAAATTAAGTTTAGGTAGTGCAGATATGAAAATCAGAGGAGTTGTTTTTTTTTTTTTTCCCCAACAGCTTTTGAATGCTTAAGAATGAGTAGGAGAAAGCAGAGGCAGAGAATTTTTCTGCATCTGTCTCTCTTTCCACTGACATCAGGAAAGATTTGTCCTTGAGACGCCATCCTGTTGTGGAACAAATGTCACTAGTTCAGGATCAGGTTGGTGCCAACTCACTGTTCAACTTAGCTGAACAGGATACTTTTTTTTTTTTTAACGTGTGTCTGTGTAGGGCATTTATCATAAAGCTTTTGTGGCTTCCTTCCTTGAAACTTATTTTAGCCCATGACTCAGGTGCTATAAACCCTGGCACTGGTTGCACAGCTCCTGCTGCACCAGCCTGTATTTAAATTGTATAATGAATAGCTTGCTGATGTTGTGGGAAACTGATTGTCCCATCCAGTTCACAAGTGCAAAAAGTAGGGGAAGCAAGCAACAAAGATGAAATTTTTGCTATGCTTCTCTGATTGTACACTGTGATTTAGGAATGGTGCTGCAGCTATCTTCCTTGAAAGAAGAATGGTGCTTGGCTGGCCTAACAGACACTGTGTTTTGCACCTGTGGTAGGAAGCAGGTCTCCTGAGAGGATCCTAGCCCATCAGAGGGCAAAAAATGTGTGCAAATACAAAGATCTAGGAGACGTGATGATATGTGTTTCTTTCCATTTATTTATTCTCTGTAGGTGATTTCTGCTCTTTATAGAACAAAATCTCAGAGGCCCAGGAGGACAATTGTACTGGGGCCATAGCTTTAAAACAGACTGATGTAGAATTGGGCCTTTACAGCATCCTGCTGCTCTCTCTTCTCTGGCACTTTCCAAGACAGTGACATGAAGGATAAAGCTCATCTGGCTGATGAGAGAAGGTGTAGCTCATGGTAGCTCATGTACCGTGTCCCTGGAGGAGAAACCATCCGAGGTCATCCACAGCTCTGAGCCCTGTGTGCTGACAGGGGGAGTTCCCTCGTATTTAAACATGTGTTTTCCCAGGAAAATTTAGGGTGTGAAGAAAGGAATTGTATTATTCTCCAAGAGTTAATGGAGCTAAACCTTATGTTCCAGGCTTTCTCCTCTTGAGACATGACAAGCAGCACGTTTTATTTGTGGTTCACCTTGCAGTTCACTGAGGGCTCATGGCAGCTGCAGGAGGAAGTGGGGACTGCGGTCACGTGTGACTTCTGAGTAAGCTAGGTTTAGTGGCCATAACCCAAGCATAGGAGTCATGCTCTTTATAGCAGAGTTTAGAGATGTACTGGAGGTGGTATTTTGCCCCTGAATATCTTACATAATGACTTCATTTGAGTGACTTGGTGTTGACTGCTGATGTACTGCTGCTGTGATATTACCTAAACATTTTACCTCACAGGGCTGTTGCTTGCTACAGGTGACTATTTTACTTAATGCCCAGACTTTTGAATTATTTCTCCATTTTAAAGCTGGAGGACAGCATGCACAAGATTTTTTTTTTTCCTGTAGATATGTTTGTTTCTTTGTCTTTTTGTTTGGTAGTCATTGCTGAGGGGATGTCTTAACATTATGCTGCTCTGCTAGTGCATGATTTGCTGATTGATTCTTTGGGAAACTGCAAGCTCAACTTGCCATATCATTTGCACAGCTAACAGTCACAGTCTAAAAATAAGCAGGTTTTCTGATAGATTGAGGTCACCCTTTACAGTGGTTGCCTCTTTCCACCTGGATCAAAAGTGCTGGCAGAGATGTTCCAAGTAAAAATTAACAGTAATTGAGAAACAAAATTTCCATTTCAGCACAGCAGCTAAAGTTACTAAAACAGACATACAGAACTCATTAGCAAAATAAAAGGCCTTGACATAATTTGTCACAAGACAGTGAAATTGCTCTGCATTGATCTGTGCCAGCGTGGGCTCAGTGGTGAGGGAGTGCTGCCAGTGCACCTGAGTTTGCTTCTTGCTGTTGTGCCCCTGGAAGTATTCCTGCTGCCAGATGCTCTTGCAGAGATGTGCTGAATTTGTTCACCCTGCAGTCCCCAGCTCTTTTACCTCTGTAAAGGTAAAACAGGTAAAGGCTGTTTAACCCCTTGTTTTTTCTGGTAGTCCTAGATCTGCAGGGCAAGATATTGTCTGCCACTGTTCTCTACCAGAGGCCCTGAAGATATTGGCAAAATCTAGTGGAACAATGAATGAGTTTAGTCCAATTAATCAATTTACACAAATAAGAGGTTTTCTTCCTCCTCCTCCTTCCCTGCCCTCCCCCTTTTTATTTTTTTTTTAATTCTGCATAGTGCCCTGTTAACAGCTTGGTTTACTGACTCAGGCTTGAATAACTTTGGATAACCCCTAACATTTGGCTGCCACTAACAAATCATGAAATATGTTGCAGGCTTATCTTAACCACCAAGAGAAAGCATTTCTCTCTTACATTGTATAATTTTCCATTTATTTGGACTCCATAGTAGTAGCAACAAGCTCTTTTGCTACTCTTCTGTTTATTTTTCCTTTCCTTGATAAGAGCAATATTGTATAAGGCAATGAGCTCCTGATGGTAAGTTGAGGGTGGATGTTGTCCTTTCTCTTTGAATGGTGTCTTCTGTTTCACATCTAACAATGAGAAGTATGGAAATCAGTATTATTAAATAATCTGAAAGTCAGCATGAAGGAATGGAATGCAGAGGAGACTGAATGGCAATAAAAGCAAGGCAGACAGAAATGCAACAGCAGCAATAGCAAAGAAACTTGTACTCTGTATTGCCTGATGCCAAATGTGTCTTCTGTGCAAGCAACAATAAAGTCTGAGGCTTGTCAGTGTTCACCACTCATAGTCACATCTTTCCATTAATGAGATTTCCTTTATTTAATTTATAGTACTGGAAAAATTTTAGTTTTCTGCCTTCAAAATTTTCTGTTGCTGAGACACTCCTTTGCTGTAAGTTAGGAAGCTTGACTGATTGTATGGGTTTTAGTCATTATTTCAAATATTGAAGTTATGATTTTAATTTAAAAAATTAAAAATTTTACTTTGTGTGTAGGGCTGTTTTATGGAGTTGTGCATGTATAAGAAATCTTATGGTTTCAGAATACAAAACTAGAGTAATACAAAACTTTCTAATCAGAAAGTGCTTCCTCTGAGGTGTGTAGGGAATCAATTATGCAAAAATAAATAAATCTAGGTCATCATCACTTTTGAAAGTAATTGTTCAATAATTGCTGGCACACATGACTTAACTTTGATATCCCGGCAACTTTAATGGGAAAGTGAACATTTCTACCCACTGTGGGAACTTTAAAATGTACATAATACTTGTAACATATAAGCAGTTTTTTAAAAAGTATAAATTATCATTTCCCAGAACTACTATAGAATTTCTCTTGAATGCATTATAGAATTACCACTCTGAGCAGAACCTGCTTATTTGACTTTGCTCAGCTTTTGCTACACTGAATCTGGACTATGGGACGATAGGAATTTGACAGATGAAAAAAAAGAGCTAACAGAAAGCAAATTCTAATAACTTTTTGGGGTGGGTTCCCCCTTTAATTT
Organism: Vidua macroura; assembly: GCF_024509145.1. Taxonomy (NCBI): domain Eukaryota; kingdom Metazoa; phylum Chordata; class Aves; order Passeriformes; family Viduidae; genus Vidua; species Vidua macroura. The sequence continues at coordinate 81,688,490 of NC_071573.1, forward strand.
CAGAGCAATTTCATATCTAGAGTTGCTTATCATTTCAGATGATTTCCAATATAATAAATTCATGAATTTAGCAACTGATGGATATAGGAGATCTTCTTACTTTCGTGTCTTCAGTGGACAGTTTACAATTTCTGCATTATTAAGTTTTGCTAAAACTTGACACTGGTAAAACTGTGTTCTACACAGACTCTTGCAGGTGTATTTTTCATTTCCTCCATACTCCTGGAGGAGTAAGGAGGAAATGAAAATGAAATACTCCACTATTCATGGTTGCTTTTAGTCCCTGTAACAGTAAAATGTAATTTGAAGAAAAACTTATCTTTTTCAGACATCTACACAAGCATCTATGTACCCTCCTTTACGAATGCATATTCTTCTGTCATTTGAATTCAGTGGGCAGATTGGTTGTGTAGAATTTCTCAGTTTAAAAATACTGCATTAACTCTGCTGCCAGATGTTTCATTTCTGCTTCATGTTGCAAGCAGTTAATGTATAACTGACGACATCTAAGATGGGCTGATAAAAAAGGAAGAAGATAGAATGATTGGAAAACCTATTATCACTCCTTTCAATGATATTCTGTTGAGTTTTGACCTTATTAGAGCTTTCATAACCTGTAACATATGTGCAGGAAAGCAGAAAAAAGAGGATTGGGACACACAGAACGCATGTAGGCTGGAACTACCAAAATCCAAACTTTGTAATCACTGAGAGTAAAGCCAGCTAGAAAATCCATAGCTGAGCAAAGGTGGCAGAGAAGATCTGTGAGACCTAGAGGGGATGGAGAATAGGATTTAGGGTATAGGAAGAAACTCAGGAAGGTGGGATTGTGGTGGGATGAAAGAGAGCCCTCTTATTGACATCACAACCTCATCATATCCCACAGCAGAGCAGGGCAGTCAGGCTGATCTGGCCTCTGTGAGCCATCCTTCCCTTTAGGTGACAGCAGACCTCCCTGCTGACCCTTAACAACAGAGGTGCTTCAATTTGGAGAGATGACTGGGATTTAATGTGGCTGAGAAAACTGAATAGCACCCCTAGCTGCTGTCATCTCCCAAAGCTGAGAGTATCCTGAGTTCAGATCAACACTGGGGAATATTTTCCATTTGGGGTAGAAGTAAAATGCTGGGAATCATAAAGTAATTTGAATTTTCAACTTTCAAACTTTGTATTTTCTTTCTACTAAAAAATAATGCTGAAGAAAATTGAAGGAGCCGTTCCAGGAATCCTTTTAGGATTTCTTCTCTCTGGAAGATACAGCCAAAGTGGTAAGTTACACTGCTTGCACACCTGAAGGAAATAAAGGCAACTAGTGATATGGGGTGAGGAAGAAGAGTGCTAAATTCTCTGCTGCAGAATGCAAGTAGCAGAAATGTTCTGAGGAAACAGACTAATTATCATGCCAGTGATTCGTATTTAATATATTTCACTGACTTTTACTAGGAATAAGGAAGGCTACTAAGGAACACATTCCAGGATGAGTAACTATTCAAAAGTAGGTCAGCCAAGTTTACATTTTGTGCTTTGACTGGTGCAGAAAACAACTGGTGTGATGATCTCTTAATAGAAACACAAATTCCTCATTCTGAGACCTAAAGCCACATCAGTCTTCTTTTTGGGGACTTACATAGAACAGTGACCAATTTTTGAAAGTGCAGTATTTTTATTTATATGTAAATATTCTTTTTCACAAAAGAAATTCCAGTTGAGACCTTTTAAAAAAAATCAGAGCAACAAAATATTATGGATTGCATATGGGATGAATAGCTTATTTAGGGCTATTCAGGCTTCCAGTCATGCAGTGAGGGGGATTCTTACATCTTACATGATCGTTTTTCAGTCTCTGATTCCTACTTTGCTTGTATACACCTTCTATTTTGATTGAGTTTTTGTTTCCAAACTATAATTTTGTTAGCATCCTGATGACTGTATTTAAATGTCATTGTCATCAAGGAAGCCAAGAAAAGCTGATTTCCATGTATTCTTCTTGCTTGAAAAATTCTCTCAGTGGGGCCTTGTCTTTAGTTTGTCATTAGGTCAATCACATACTCATTTTACAACTTTGAGACTTTATTTATAAGAAGCTACCAGCAGCAATCAAAGGTGTGAATGAGAGTTTGTATCTTTGTATTGAAATGAGACTGGAAATACAAAGTGAAGACCAAATGCAAATGACTGGAGCATGAGAGCTGCTCATTCAGTTAAATACCCTACATGGACCAGCTGCCAACATCTTGTCCCTTTTATTATATTAACACCAATTAAAGTGCTCTTTTCTTACAACTCTGACTGATGAAGTCAAAAGACATTTAATTTTTGGCAAAGAAGGGTCTGGGTTCAATTTATATTGTTGAAAGTTCTCTCTTTCTGTGAGCAGGCTACTAGTAAAAGGCAAAAATAGTATTTGTAAACAAAACAGTCAAATGCTTGGACTTCTTTAAAGAACTTGCATCAGAAGTCATGAACATACAAAGGAGACATGGCTAATACATCTTATGTGGTTTTCTTAATGCTGTTGACAAACTGCTGAAAATTAAAGAGTCTAAGTTCCTGCAATACAAGAGATAATGCCCTTACAAGGATAAAAATGTTTTAAAAACTGGAAAACTATGAAAAATTCAGAGTTTTATTGGTTATTTCAGGTCTGTGTTGTGGGAAATACAGTGCTTACCATCTTAGTAACTGGTTTGAGTAGTAGTGAAGCATCAAAATTTGCTGATGACTCCCAAGGATTTAGAATCTTAAGTGCTGGGTGAAGAGAGTCACAGAAGTACTTGCTGATACCAGAGAATGAAATAGAAGCTGAAGTTTGATCCAGTCAAATTTAAAACAAAGGGGATGAAAAAATTATCTAAATCCTGAGTGTTCTCTCTTGCCTCTAAGGCTGATCTGTTTTGGTGCCTGGGAATAGGATTTGGGCCAAAAATAGGCTACAGAAACATTACTTCACTGCTTCTCAGGGAGGCCTGGGGAAAAGCAAACAAAGGCTAGTAGACTTAAAGTGAAAGTACAAAATGTTCTATAAATCAGTGTTTCTTCTAATTAGGAAATACTTTTTTTTTTTTTTTTTTTTTTTTTTTTTTTTTTTTTTTAAATATATGTTTAATATTGTTTGGTTCAAAACTATTTGTCATGGCTGGAAAAGCAAGAGGGAAGCAAGGGTGGCCAGGTCTGGATCCCAGGACTTCATCCTGGAGGGAAATGACAAAAGGCCATAGAGGTATAAGCATGTCACATTGTGTCACATAAGCACTATGAGGAGGATGCTCTGGGAACAAGAGTTCAGGGACTTGCTCACTAGAGTAGTTAGGGAGCACTGAATGAGCTTTACAGGTGAGGGAATAATTCACCAAGTGAGCAATAACTCTGCCAAATTCCTTACCATGGGGCATTGTAGATATCATTTTATGTCGCAAATTTGATCAAGGTAATTTATGGAAGAAAATCCATCTTAGTACTTTAAATTTAAAGAAAGTAGTACGATTTCAGGAAGCTTTTGTGCCTGAAAGCACCAAAGACTGGAAGGCAGTTTTGGGAGTGTAATGTACTTCTGGCCTCATCAGGGTCTTCCTCAGCTATCTGCTGTTTGTCCCAGTTAATCATAGGGCCCTTGGCCCTGCCCTGGTATATTTGTAAGTAAAGGTGATGAGCAACAATTTTGGGGTTTTTTTGGGGGTTTGGGTTTTTTTTTTTTTTTTGGTTTTTGTTTTTGCTTAAAGATTTGCATGTTTGTAGCTTTCATCATATTTTTTGATATAGCAGGACGACAAGATATTTGCCAATATGCCTTACTCTTACAACCAAAAGCATATGTATTTCTCTTTGTCAACCAGAATGTACTTCACCAGATCCAGATGTCTCAGAAAAAGTGAAGCAGCTGAAAGGTTTTTTAGTGGTGTTTATCTCTTCATAAAATAAGGCTTCCCTTCAAAAGGAAAAAAAAAATAAAATGGAGTAAGGCAATTGTTTTCCTATTATTTTACAGATGTTTCCCAGGAGATTCTTTTAATGTACTCTGATCATTCACTCCTTTTGTGTCCGAGAAATATAATTTTATTTTATTCTTCAGGATCTTGGGAAATGGGGTGAGAAGAGTGGTAAGCTAATGTTATGAACCTGGTGTTCTGGCTCCTAAATTTCTTTTTCTGCTTCACTAGTCTGAAAAGCTGTTGATAGCAAAAGGAGCTAAAGGAGATTGTGGAACAGAAGGAAATGCTCTGTGAAGCAACATGAAACCTCTCTATAAAGAACAATCTCTTCGTTCTTCTGGAGATAGCTCACATGAAAAATCTGCATGAGGACTGTGACCTATTGACTAAAAAAATTAGTAAGCTTGTTTGAAAGTGCAAACATCCCCAGTAATTCTCATTAAAACAGCTGGGTTTAGGCTAGTTTTATTTCCCCCCGACTCGTGTGCTGTCATATGGAAGGGGAATAACAGATGACTGTGAATGAAGTGGTGGCTTGGACCTTTCTGTGAACTGGAAAAAATGGGAATACATGCAATTTTGGGTATATAACACTGATTATCCATGCACAAAGGAGCAATGTAAATTAATATCCTACCCTAATAATAACTCACAGGAGTGAATAGCTTTTCAGGGGGCAAGTCTTTTTATTCTACTGAGGAAAGCCAGAAAGCCTTTATGGCTGTTAAAGAAAAAGGGACGGGGGGGGGGGGGGGGGGGGAAGGGTTGTTCTATTGTTTTTTTTTTCTAGAATTCTTGGGCGCTTTTTTTGCCATCAAATATGTCTTTAGTATTTTAATTAGTGCAAAATTAATATTTCTGTAGAAACTACTGAGGAGCTGACAACACCAGCTTATGTTCAAATAAGGGTCAAATTAGTTGCTTTTCACAAGATCCACAGTCTGATATGATTTTCTGGAATGTCCTTACTATGAGAGAGATGATAAAAGGCAAAAGGCCAGAATTTCTCCATGTGATCTCACAGTAAATACATAGAGATTCAAGTTCTGACTTGGAGTGAGATTAACTCCCACCAAAGTGTAATCTAGCCAATAAATAATTTGTGTGAGGACTGGGGAGCAGTGATTTTGTCTTCCAGAAGCTTACATAAAATGGCCAGGCTTGTGGTGAACATTGACAATAAAACCTTCTCAGTTTAATGTATACCTCCTATTGGAATGGATTGTACTTGTTTTACTGATTTTGAACAGCCATAAAGCAGGATGTTTAAATCTCTTAAGTCGGTTCAAATTAATTACTAACAATCACATTTTCATGTGACACAAAGAGAAAAACGCAATGTTCAGAAAACACATTCTTTAATATAAAGTGCGCTGTACTAACATGCTTGGGATACACTTGTAAGATACCTTACATGAATACAAGGGATACATGCTTCAGAGTTTGTTTGGAATAAGAAACCAGAAATGTGTTTCTGTGTTAAAAGTAGATAGTGACAATTAAAACATGTATGTTGCCTGCTCATTAGTTCACGAGCCCAAAAGTATATCTGCCATCTACCTGACTTTAAACTGGTCCTTTCTGCATCCCTTTGTTCTTCTACCTGGTAGTTCCCCCTGCTGCTGGCTGCTGAAATATCCAGCTTCTGCGTTTCTGGGGATTATTGATTACATTCATTCTAATGATTTCCAGTCTTCAGAAAAAATCACAAACGTGCACCTCAGTGACAGATTGTTAAAACAGATTTTCAGTTGATTCAGTTGAGATGTGTATCCAGATGTTCAGATAATGAGTGACTTGGGAGCACTTATCTGCAGCTTAAAATTTCACCATGTTAGTCTTTGTGTGTTACCTCATGAACATTACAAATGCACAGCTCATTAATGCTGATAGGTTTGCTCTAAAGCTCAAAAATTTCAAATTCACTACAGTTCTGAAAAACCAAGGCAAACTCCATGTTTGTATTCAATGCATGAACCTGGTAGATGTTTGGGATTTATTTTTCTGTCAAAGATTCAGTATCCAACTGCTGTCAGATACAAATTATTTAATATAGGAAAATATTCCCTGCCAAACTCTGGCAAAGTTCCTATTATATACCCAAATCCTCTATCCAGGATGAATCGGTTTTTTTGTTTGTTTGTTTGTTTTTGTTTGTTTGTTTGTTTGTTTTTAATTTGATGGATTTGAATGTTATTGTTACCACTGATGAACATCCAGTTCAATTGCCTAAGGTGTTTCTGTATAAAAATAGTCTCTCTATTCTACCCCTCAAAATGTGTAATCTGAATGAAAAGACATTTACCACATAAACCCCCATTTTTTCTATTTTAATGTAACTTTTTAAATTCTAAAATTAGAAGATGATAATTTTTAATTTGAGAACTGAATTTTAATATTCTGGAAGTTTCTAAAAAATAGTTTACTAAGTATTTTAAAAAGCATAAAACTCCTTCACCTTGTTCTTTTGCACAGTAGATTTATTATCCTAATTTTTAGAATTGATATCCTGGTGAAAGTGGCATGTTAAAAGACTTGAAAAAATGAAAGTATTTGTAAAATATTAATTTTATAACTCTTACTCTTCTGGAGGAAAATAAGACTATTTCTTTACTGATTCCTTGGAATTCTAAAAGTTCACCACCAGCTAATGTAATATGTGTCAGGTGTCTTTTTGTCAAACAAATCAGTGTTATTACTGACCATTATTTTGTAGGATTTTTTTTTTTTTTTGATAGTGTGAAGAAGCAAAAGATATCATAAGTCCATTTTTAAGGGAGAGGAATTAATGACTTTTTGAGACACCTTAAAATAATTCAAAGGAATATTGACTTTCTAGGACAGTTCCACTTTCCAGGATTGTCTCTGAAGTTGCCTTTGGCAGTACACTTCAATGTGATGAAAAATGTCTTTTACGCAAATATTGTCATCCAAAAAGGTTGAGCAGAGGGAAGTGTAGGCATTAGGAGTGTGCACAGCTGTCAGTTGCAGAGGCAAGAGGGGGCAAGAGCCTTTGCTGTACACAATAAATATTTAAAATGCTTTTTATGTTATTCTGTAGCCCAAACAATGCATGGTGGCAGCGCTCCCATTGTGCCGCACTAACGCAGCTGCAAAGTGAGCCACTTTAAACTCAAGAGAAGGCTGCTTGGGGAGAAGAGTGCTTTCATGTTCATATATGAGAGGAATTTTTTATAGTGAGAACAGCCTCTGGAACAACCTCCCCAGATGTGGTAGAGCCCCTTTTGCCAGAGATTTTCAATATACTATTGAGCAGGTACTAGATAATTTCATCTAGGCACACTTTTCCACAGAAGGTTGATGAAGTAATCTTTCAAGGTCCTTTACAACCTGGACTATTCTAAGGTTCCACAATTCTCCAGCACAAGTTTTTCTCTGCTAAATGCAGAGGTAAGAACAGACATTGATTTCCTGGTACTGGTGACTGTGCCAGAAGTGTGGGAAGTATTTTTGGAAAAGTCAAAGAGTGTTTACTATTGTTGGTCAGATGTATTTCTTCTGTATCTTTATCAAAGCCCATTGGATTCCCCAGACTTAGTAATATAAATAGGCAGGAAAAGGAATGTGTAATGCTCTAATTAAAATAATGTTCTTCTCAAACAACAATATTTAAATTATCTTATGTAAATAACATATGAACATAGAGGAAATATAGATTTACCCTGACTTAACTGGTTGCCAATTGCAGAAGAGTAATTAATCGCATGCATGGTTTTAGCCCCTGGCAAATAGAAGTAAAAAGCTTAACTTCACATTTTATTTCATTTCACATTTATGATAGGTGGTGTGTGTACTTGACTCATTACCATCTGTCAGCTGATGCACAATAATTTGTTAAGAGATGATATATGTTCATGTGATTCAAAGCAATCATCATGGCTTAATATATTGCTTTTTATCACTTTGGTATCTGACTGTGAATGCCCCTAGTTTGCTATGGCTGTGTAAGATTGTGCTGTGTAGATTAGCAAAAATCTCATAGTAAAGGGATTGTCTAAAGCTGTTATAAACTCTCCATTCTTGGTGGTCTTTTAAAAATAGGATAAATAAACATCTGTCAGGGATGATGTGAGATGAGCTGATCCTGCCTGTGGACAGGGAATGGACTAGACCTCTTGAGACATCTTCCAGGCCAAGGAATCTATGATTTTAGTTTAACTCAATGAAATGCCACAGAGGGATTTGTGCTAATTTAATTAAGTTGGCTTTTAAACAAGTTAACAGATGTTTACATTTATAGATGTAACCTTTTAACATCTAGACTGTGCATTCTATTCCATTACTTCACTGTGCTTTTAATTAGAAAACTTTTCCCTAAATGTTACTGCAACATGTATAAGTCCATGATACGATTGTGTGTCATTCATGTGACTTTTATTCTGTCCATCATAAGCATATTTGTAGTAGGGTTTTTTTATTTACTTGGAGTCATGTGCTATTTTTCCCACTTTGATTATACTCTTTGGTCTTCCTCCATAGGTTTAGCAGCCTGCATTTTGGAATCAGAGGAATTTTACCCTCCTGAATATTTTTTTCTCTTTTTCCCCTCCAGAAACTTGAACTTGTCAGTTAAATTTGGTTTTGTTTTGTGGGGTTTTGATTTGGTTTGGTTTGTTTGTTTGGTTTTTTTTTAACTGTGACTTCCCAAATTTCATCACTTAGGCTGAATCATTATCAGTACTGATAAAGAAGAAATATATTTTCATGGGCAGCATTCTTGGTGGTACATACCAGAAATTTTAAACTGTTTTCAGATGCATCTGAAGGATCTAGATGCAGACTGCTTGCAAATAACTAAAAGTTTCAAATCATACTCTTCATCTCTTATGAGTTTATTGTAGATAAAAGAATACGTATCCTGATTTTTATTTTTGGTTAGATCAAGGACATTTTGAGGCATGGACTTTTGAATATGTTTATATGCTTTTCAAGATTGTGGGGGGTTTTTGTTTGTTTTTGTTTGTTTGTTTGTTTGCTTTTTGTTTGTTTGAATTAAAAAAAACTTCTGGAAATTTTAAGTGGAATTTCTTGAATTTCTTTATTTTGTCCTAAATTACAGATTTATTTCTCACTTCTCAGGAATTATTTAGATTCATAGGGAGGATCACTGAATCTAGGGAAGTGTAAGATTAATTGAATTTCTGCTCCACCCAACATATATCTATTTATATGGCCCTTAAAGTATGAATAACAGTCATATAGCACCAGTAGCATTAGGAGGTTGCTCTCAACATAGAGGGAATTCTATGAAAATTTAATGCAATTTTCCATAATCAACTACATAAGGCATTTAAGACTTTGGGTGCTTGGATTTATTCATGCCCTCAGGGGAGGCATGGATGTTGATTTTGCATTAGCTCATGTTATTTGCTGACAAACACTGACACTTGGTATCCAGTAGCCATCTGCAAGGGCCATCCTTCCTGCTCTGTTTTGTTTATTCCTTATGCTGACTTATGGATATTTTCTTTGTTTGCTTCATTTTCAGTCTCAGTTGAGTCAGTGACATGTCTTTCTCATGTACTCAGTGTTAAACTAATGGTTAAAATATTTTTCTATCAAATTGACAGGAGTTGTTGCTTGGGGTTGTTTTGCTTTATTTTGTTTAGTTTTATTTTGTTCTGGCTTTGAGCACTTTCTGGTGCTTGCAGTTACTGGGGTCTCTGGTTCTTGCTGGTGTTGTCCCAGCCAGCCCATCATCTTTTCCTGGTAGAAGCAGTCTGAAAACATCAGCCTAAGTGCTGCAGCTATAATGATGCAGCTCTAGGCACCCTCTTGATCTCTAGACATTTTCACCAAAGTAATTGCCTGCTATTGTAGGAATCTTTCCCCTTTCTGTGACATAATTGCTTTTCTTAAGGTTTCTTATTTTGTATGTGAAAGGCTTTAAGCTTATTATAGGGTGGATGGTGTTTGTTTTTGGTGGAGTTGTAGTATGGTCTAAATTCTGGTGTGTGGTTACATTCTGTGCTGGGGAACTAGATTTGATAGCCCTGATCAGATTAGTGGGAGACATGATCTCATTATTGTTATTTGTAGTGCTGCAGCACCTTCCCTAATGGCACTGCAAAAGAAACAAATGGTCCCAGTTGTGAACTAAAGAATTATAAAACATAGAAATTAAAAGTTCATGTAATCCTGATTAAACAGAACCAACTGTTCCCTAATTCCTCTGTGTTGTATAGTGCTAGGCAATATAGTGTTTTCCAAACACTAAACATTTAAATAAGCTATAGTGTTAATTCAATTTTAGTACTCTTCTATTTCACTCTGTTCCCTAAATACTTTGGTCTTTGATCCTTTTCTGTTGTCCTCCATTGTGAGTGAAGAGAGCAAAGACTTCTGTGATTAGGCTTTTTCTTGTGAAATTTCCTCTTTTGTCAGCCTTTTATCCCTGACCTCACAGGGCAGTCACTAAGAGATCTCTGAGCCCAAGTAGAACTCAACTAATTTAATGGCCAGCTGTAAACAGGGACATGCAAGAACTGTATTTTGATGAAACTTTTGATTTGACACTGCTTCTGCATCCCTGTTTATTTATTTATTTATCATAATCCTGCATTGGCCATTCCTTTCTGCCTCAGGCTTGACTGTTCTGTTGTACTGGAATTGTTAGTTAATCTCTTTCATTCCAAAGAGAATTCAGCTCATTAAAACAGCAAGAAAGATTTTCAGTAGAGGATTACAGGCTCAGGAGCTGTCTGGGGGTGTATGTATACTGTGCATATGTGTATGTCTGTTGGTGAGAAAGAGGGAAGAGGAAGTGACCAAAATAAGGAAGCTCCCTTATGTCTTCTCACATAGAAAGTGGTATGGTTTTATGCTTTGTTTTATTTCTTCAGTTACCACTTCTCAGAGTCTCTGTCTCTCAGGGAATGGCAAAACCAGTGTTAACACTCTGACTCAAAAAGTCAAATTGTTTTAAAGTTTCACTCCAATTTCAGCAACTGGTTGAACCTTTCTAAACTTCTAGTCATGACATTAATAATAATAAACTGGAAATGTTTTACAGTCGTAATGACTAACCAGGTCCATGTTTTCTACTTCTTTCCACAGAATCACTGAAAGAGATCTGGAAATGGGTAGTTTCAAACACTGCTGTTTTTAACAGTAATTTGTTCTAATATTTCATTTTTTTTAAATTTAAAAGGTTTCCTTTTTAATGAACATTGCCTCCTCCCACAACATGCCTTTTTTATTTTAGCCAGTTAGGTTAGTTGAACAGAAGTAGGATGTGGGAATAGATTAGTGTTTTCAATTAGCTGTAATTGATTAAGCTTGCTGTAGGAGGTCTGTACTGGAACTAAAGTTGGAATAATTTCTCCTTCCACTTCTACCATTGCTTCTATGCAAAAATGGTATAGCTATAAATCTGAGGATGTCAAGCATCCATCTTGCTTTGTATTTGCTTGCAACACATACTGATGGGTCCTTTTGAAAACTCAAGTAGGCAGTGATGACTTTGCATGGAATTTGAATATCTCCAAACAGATAAGCATGAAAAATTCTGTTAGTGGAAGGAATAGGCAATGAATGCTGAGAAGATTTTATATAGATCATACTGAGGCCAGTATATTGTTGTGCCTAAGTCTTGTAGACAGACATGTCCAACCTGTGATGTAGGCTCTGCCATGTCCCTAGACAATCCTAATCCTGGTGATTGTGGAGGCATGCATAACTCATGGATAGAGCCATTGAGTAAGTCATCTCCCAGGACATGCTGTTGCAAATCCAAATCAGAGAGCTGAGGTTATATACAAAACATCTATGCAATGCCTGAAAAAATGGATATACGCATACACAGCAAATAAATACTTCTTTTAACTAGCATATGGAAAGAAACCTGAGTGGATTTTTTTTTTTTTTAATTTGGTCGGCCTTTTAATTGTTACTGTTAACTTATGGGATCATCTTAAAGGAATATTTGTCTGAATGGTCCCCTTCTGAAGTGGGGATACACAGAGCATAAATGTGTTGCATGTGGGACACTCTCTTTGCTACAAGTTTACAGCATAGGAAGGAAACATGGAAACAGCTGGTCTGGTGACAGCGCTTAAAATTATTCTTTTCATATATTGATTTGCATATGGTCTGTCTTGTTGAGAAGAAAATGGAAATCCCAAGAGGATGCATAGTAGGCTTATAAGAAGAGGGGAAAAACCCCTCTGAGGGTATAACTAGAGTGATAGACCTAAGGGCAGTAGGGTAGGAAGTAGGGCAGGAGGCAGGAGGTTAGGAAGAGGTGCTGCAAGGAGACGGGGAAAAAAAAAAGAATAACTGTAAAAGCTCCGTAAGCTCCCAAGGACTCAGAAGAGAAACATGTGAGAAGGTAATGACAGTGAGGGCACCAGAGAGCAGCCCTAATTGCTCAGTCTGTGCTATAAGAGTCCATCTGGGGGTCTTCTCTCTCTCCAGAGTGTTCTGGTATGTTGGGGAGCCCTGGCTGGGCTGCCTGCCCACACTCTCACGCGGCTTCTGCATCCACATCTCCTTGTGGCATCCCTTCCCCAGCTCCTTCCACAGAGCTGCTCTTTGTCATTATGTTTCTACATTTCCATGAGAGATACGGACAGCACAGTACCATCTGTTCTTGGAGCACAAGTCTTATGAGGAGCAGCTGAGGAGACCGTGTTGTTTATGCTGGAGAAAAGGAGGCTCAGGGAAGACCTTATCACTACAGCTGCCTGAAAGGAGGTTGTTGCAAGGTGGAGGTGAACCTCTACTTCCATGTAACAAGTGACAGGATGAGATGTAATGGACTCAACTTGCACCGAGGGAGGCTTAGATTAGATTTTAGGGAATCTAAATTAATGTCTTCACCAAAAGAATTCTAAAGCATTGGAACAGGCTGCCCAGGGAAAAGGCGGGCTCACCATCCGTGGAAGTGTTCAAAACACACGTGGTTATGGCACTTGAGGACATGTTTAGTGGTGAACATGGTGGTGGCGGTGCTGCGTTGACAAAAGGACTTGGTGATCTTAGAGGTATTTTCCAATCTTTATGGTTCTATGGTCCAGATGTGTGGAGTGGGTAAATGGACAACCAGTGAGCTGTGGCCTTGGAGACTGCCAGATCAGGCTTACAGGGCATGACTGCATATAGAGGGATACACAATGTGTGTCTCCTGGGTTTGCCTTCGGGACTAGGAATTATATCTTACACCATGAGTGTAATGCTTTGCTTATGTAATGCAAACTTGTTCATGCAGTGGTTGAAAAAGTGGCAGTAGTCAAATTAAAAAACACTTCTAAGCAAAAATTAGCATCAATCCCAGTATCTTTATGAAATGTTTCTGTGAGATCCAGTGAATTACTTGATTTCCTTGCAGTTTCTTTTGTTCTTCTGGTGTTTTTTGCAGACAGCCTTTTTCACTCAGCTCCAGTGACTGAGCATTGCATTTGTTATCCTTCTTTGGAGCAGTCATTCACACCATTGGAGCAGATGCGAACTCTGGTTTGGATGCCAGTCCAGCTGGGTCCCATCAGCCTTTTCTACTCTGATGGACATGTATTACGGCTTAAAATTTATTCAAATCTTTTCTCAGTTATGCATTGTAGTGTCTAGAGGGTCTATCACAGAAAGACAGGTACACTGACCTGAAATAAAATATGACTCATGGCACTATAGTTTGCACTAAGCTGCTGGGCCAAGACAGGCTTTTGAAATGCTGCACTTATTTACTTGCATTGAAGGTGGTCTTACTGAAATAAAATTTACTTAGATATCATCAGGCTACATTGTAGAGCAACCATTTCTGTATGTGTGGGTAGAGCAATCATCCTTGGATCTGGTTAGAAGGAAAAGACATGAGAGCGTTCCTGACTCTTTTGAGATGTTGAGAGAAATATATGGCTGAGGTATACTCAAAAAACCTTTAAAAAGAAACCCACACAAAGAAACACCAAAATCCAACAGTTGTGATTGTTCTTCTCATCCTTCAGTTAGAACTTGGATTTATTTGGAATACAAAAAGCTGGAAATCTTGCCATGCAATCTTGCTTTTAGTTTCATCCCACCCAAAATGGGACAATGGAATTATATATATAATCACACTAAGTTTTATCTGCAATTGACGGAAGATATTTCAGAATTACTCAAAAGGAAGATAGTATCCACTGACCAAAAGTAGAGTACTTAGTGCTTTAGGCAAGTGTCTGAAATTAGAAATGATGAATCCAGACCTTGAGACATCAAAAGGCATTTCAAAGTAAATCTTTCAATCGCTGTTTTCTACCAGAAAAATAAAAAGTTTATTAAAAATGGTAACAACAATAATTAAAAAGTGATAAAGATTTTAACCTATAGTAATCCAATAAAGACTGCAATTTGGTCTTAAGTTATCTTCAATTTGAAGAGAGACTTGGAAACAAAGCCAAACCCACAGTTTCTCTGGCTTCCAGACTCTGCCTCTTTGCTGCCATGCAGAGAAGAAAAACAAGCCTGCTCCTATGCAACTCATGTAAATGAAGGATTTCTGGTTTGTAGCTGGCAAGCAGATGCTGACTTTATTGAAACAAAATAGCATGTCTTTGTTTTTTGATTTCCATTTGCCACTTAAGAGGGTTCTCAGCTGAAAATTAGAAACTTCTTGCAGCTTGAGGAGTCCTCACCCTGAATTCAATGGGTAACAGTAATTCAATGGGTAATGGTAATCAATGGCAAGGCTTTGATTTCTGATTAGCCATCTGTTTGGCTTTTTGGGTTTTTTTTTAGGTGTTTTTTTTTTTTTTTTTTTGCGTTGCCATATTTTGGGTGTTTGACTTTGTGTTCTTAATGTTTTTTCTGCGGTTCAGAATGTGTTAATAAATTTCTTATCCACTGAGAAGCTATTGAAAATATTATTCTGAAATTATTGAATAAAAAAATTAGCAATTGCTTGCTCACAAATTTTAACCAGAAGAATTTCTGGTATAAAAATGTTTTAATCCTCTCAGTAGGAAGTTCCTTTTTAGCGTATTGATAAAAAAAAATTTCTTAACCTGTATTCTCTTTAGTAATTATTCCAAAACCAGTGTTTGATAAATACTGCAATGTTGGAATTAGTTCAGGTACACGAGCTTGATTTTGATTTTAATTTTTGGGTACATTTTGATACCATATGAGATATGTGATGATAACAATATATCTAAAATTCCATTCGTTCCCTAAATTTTTTACTACATCCATGTATCCATAGGAATTTGTGCATAAATGTGTAGATATAGATATGTGTTTTGAAAATACGAATGTATTAATATAGATATTTCATATTAAATTTCTTTGTATGTGTGTATATAGATATTTCTGGAATTTTTTTTTTTTATTTGGGCAATGTCAAGTATCTAAATATCCATAGCTGGGTTCATTCAGCTGCTCTGCACTGATGACTGTTTTCTCTTCCTGTTTTCCTTTTCTGACCATCCCTGGCAGATATGTTTTAAAGAGGAAGATCACAGGTCCTCCTTCTTATCCTCCATGTTTGGAAACAAAATGGTCTTCTGAACAGAGAGAGGCTCTCTGTAACTTGGAGTACCAGTCCATAAATGAACACTATTTGTGTAGAAATTGCAGGGTTTCCTGCAAAGGCAGACAATGCTGTAAAAATGAGAGCAAATAATTTCATCCTAGTCTGAGAAATCCTAAAGTTGTGGTGAGTTTGTGCATAGCTGACTGTTTGAGATAGCCTGAGGAGTTACTGCTTCTTTGTTTCTCTGCCCCCCTTGTCTCAGCTCTACCCTGTACAGTTCCCTTCAGTGCATGGATGTGGATGAGATCATAGCTAGTTCTGCTTTTCTGTTTCCCTTTCTCTCTTGTCTATGTTTACAATAAAGTGCCTGTATTGAAACTGCAATGAATATGCAGAGTGAAGGAGGAACTTCTTTTGGTGCAATTCTTTTTCTTGGAGAAGTTTTTCAGATAAAGTTGAGCAAGACCCTGAAGGAATTTTTTTTTAACCGGTATTGAAAAAGATAGATGAAGGTTTCTCAATGCATGTTGTCCTGGTTTCAGCTGGGATATAATTTATTTTCTCCTTCATTGGTTCAGAGCTGTGTTTTGGATTCAGTAAGATAATAATGTTAACAACACATTGATGTGGAGGACTCCCACAGAAACAAGTAAGGCCTAGGGATCACAGGGAATGACTCTACTATTTCCCTGCTGATGCAGTAAACAACTGGCTGCAAACTGGGGAGAGGCAGAAGGATGGGGGAAAGGTTTCCTCTTCTATAAATATTCTACAAATACCAGGGAATTTCATGGTCCAGCAAGGCTCCCCACTGCTTCATAGCATAGATTGTGTCCTCTGAGAGGGCTTGTCTTGCAACATGCACTGGTGAAGACTCCAGCTTTCCCTTCATCCAAAGCATTACACTAGTATGTCTTTCTGTGGTGGCTCGTGTATGTTGAGACAAATATTAGGAAACCTTTAGTGCACTTTAGCAGCTGGAAATGAAGAGGTTCAGCATCACATAATCAAGCAGCTATTTGTGGATGACAGGCAAGTGCTCCACAGACCACATGGCTGGAACTTCCCGATTAATGCCTTTCCCAAAAGCTATGCAGTCCATCCTAACTGCTCCTGTCACCCCAGGGTCTGAATGCTTGCTCCAGCTCATCACAATTATTACATGCAGCTGAAGCAGAAATGGCTCTAGGTAAAATTACCTGGCAATTTCCATTATAAAATACTGTTTTCAATGACTTATAGCTTCTCCAAAGTTTAATCTATTTTTAACTTTCCACAGTAAATGCTTTATTCTTGTGGGAGGAGGGGCAGGAAGGGGCAAGAGAGGAAGGAATAATAGCGGGTAAGGAGAATAAATGGATAGGCTTAAAAACCCTGAAGGATGGTGTCTATTTTTCTCTTCTAGAAATATGTGCGTTTTTACCTGCTCGTTTGGGAGCAAGGACAGTGGAGAGTGTTTGTGGCACTGAAGGTGGTTCCTGTGGCTCTTCCTCTGTAAATGCCCCCATGGTTATGCATTTAGAAACCTGTTTGCAGATGGTCAGACGTGGGACAGCTGGCAGTTAATTTTTCCGATGACAAGGATGTGTGTGCTCCCACCCCTTGCCAGCACCAATGTCCTGCCAGCCGAGCCAGGCTCTGAACCTGTCCCTTCCTGAGTGGCATGGGACACATTGGGCTGGGAGTTGCCATGGTGTTGGCCCAGGACCTGGGACTCTGGATGCAAGGGTGCAAGCCTGAAAGAGAAGATGGAGATCAGCCTGTTGGGGAAGGCACCTTGTGGGTGGCTGCTGGCATTGAGAAGGAAGAAGAAGGCGGCAGTGGGACAGGAGGAGAAACAGGATGTTGGAAACAGGACGGATGAAAGCCTTGTGCTGAATGGTGCCGTTATACAGCTTCTTTTACAGGAGTAACACACACACTTGTGTGCACTGTTACCCAGTTCTGAGCTGCAGGAGTGCTAATTGGTTCTGCCATTTATTTCCAGGGGTGTCCAGTGCTAGGAGGGTGAATTTGGGCTGTGTCATGAAGGCAGCCGTTCCCTGCTGAATCCCTTCCTTCTTCATGGCCAATAATATTGAAGGACAGAGGATTGCTGAAGAAAGAAGATGTCTGTCATGATTTTGTGACTTGGTTTTGAGTTGTAACCTATACATCTATCTTGCTAATTTTCAATTTCTTCTTTTTTTTTTTTTAACTTATTTGACTAATAACTTTTTACCATAAAATACATACTATGCTGATGAACTCCATGGAATTAAAACATTATGAAACTTACTCTGCCTTCAGAACAGATTTTTGATAACACCATGTAAATAAACCATGAGATTATATTTTTAGATGTTTGATCTGTTTTCATTAAGTGTGGTTTTTTTTTTTTCTTTTTTTGTTGAGAACAGTCCATCCTGTGCACTAAATGGTCAGAGACTCTCTGGGGGAGTAATAAATGCATGATATTTGAATGAAACTTTGTCTTGGCATGTAGCAGAAAGAAGAAAAATGTAAGGTTTTCTGTGCAAACTCATGTGGAAACTTCTTAAATTTTGAAATTTTAACTTTGCTACGCTAGTACTGTATTCAATTAAAATTGGTTTTATTTGTTATTTAAGCTAATATGGAATTTTCTCTCTGACTCTTTTCACACGTGCATGCTCAAACGTATATGTGTTTATGTAAAGTGTAGTTATTTATTATACATAGAGATGTGTGAGAGATGTATATTGAGCCAGAACTCTCTCATTCCTTAGCTGCCCCATGAGACTTTAAAAATTATGGTTTCCTGTTTACTTGTTAATTCATCATTATAAAATCCAAATGCTATTAGTATTCTCAGTGCTCCTGGTGAGTATCTGGAGTTTTAAACAAATCCTTTATTTTCATAAAATGAGAACAAGACTTTATTTAGATCAATTTGATGTTTTTTTAAACACAGAGAATGCACAATGTTTTTAAAAACAATTCTCCCATCATCTGAATTGCAATTACAGGGGATACTTCAAGAACACAGTATTTAAGCTGTTCTTGTTTTCCTCCTATTTTCAAATCCTATGTTTAAGAGCAGATGCATGTCTCACTTAAGTGTTACTACTGATTGATTCTGCAAGGTGACAGGGCAGGCAGTGAGCTATGCTGAGCAAAGGAGAAAAGGAGGGTTTACCACAACCAAGGGTTGCCTTGGTGTGGTAAAACTTAAAAAGGATGTTATCTTTCTGCCACCCAGTGCACTTTCCCAGCTGAGTCCAGCTGTCAGATCTGCCAAGTCAGTTTTCTCCTAAGTTCACTGAAGATTTGAGATAGTAATAGTGATGAAATTAGATGTGGGCATTTAGACTGTGTTCTCTTGGGATCTTCAGAAAAGTGCAAGTTTGGACGGCTTGACCTTGTTGTAATTCACACAGAGCTTGTTCTGGAAACTGTGGTTTTCTGCCATTGGAACACACACAGCTCCTCTCCTGGAGGAGCCTCTGGCCATTCCCAGACATTGTTTATGGCAAAAGTTCAGGAGGATGTGAGCCAACTCTCTTAGCTATTTGTACCATTTATCTCCCTGTCCCTCACCCAATCTTGACTTTTTCCATGGTTATGAGAAGAAAAGATTTTATAGACATCTTTACAGCACAGTCTCTCCACTGATGTCACAAGCAAGCATAATCTTTTCAATACAATGTGATAACTGAGTCCTAAGAGGGATTTCAAGTATGTGGTGGGTGACCTGCTTAGCATGTTTCCTCTCTACCTCTTTGATTTCCTCTCTCTGTACTGCACTCAGACTGTAATGGTTATTCAGCTGAAGCATGCACATTGGAGTGGGTATTGATCCCTGCTCCACTTGCAGAGTTTGGCTGGCTATCCCTCCTCTGAAGCTCTCTTACCATTAAAAAGATTGTGTTTGACTGAGGCTTAGACAATCAATCATTTATTTCGAGCTACAAAGTCCTTGTCTTTTTTCAAAGCTTCCCATGTAGATAATGGTTATTCTTCAAAATGCTTTTTTACCTTTGGGAAGCTGAAGACATGCCATTTTAATTGCATTTTGCATTTTGGGAAATTTTTAACTGATTGGTCAGTGCTAATGTCTGTAAACATTTGACAATATAATTTTTCCCCACCTACAAAGCTTGTTCATTGTCATGACTCTCTACCATTCCCTTTACCTTCAGGTTTTATGCCCAAAATTTAGTATCTAGAGATGTTACTGGGCAACAAGGTATTGCTGTTCACTAGATGCTCTTCATGTATTTGCTGCAAGAGGAAGCTGGATCTCTGCTAATCCATTTGAATGCTTCTTTTGACGTTAACCACACTGTACTTCTTGATGAAAGAAAGAATTTCAGGGATCCAGCTGGAATTCTTCTTTTCTCTTTTGGTCAATGCCAAGTTCTCAGCTGCACATCATGTTCCTGCGTATGAGCTGAAAGATAAGAAGGAACTTTGAGAAATTGAATCTCTCCTATTGTGGTACCTGGAGGCCAATTATTACTTTAGGTAGCTATGCAATCTATCATTTACAGATTGTGTATTCCTGTCTTTGGCTGACACTGCTGCTTTCGTGGTGGTTGTCCAAATTGGATCAGGCATGAAGCATCTTGATTCCTTCTTAGGAATCACTCCACAATTTGTACTAATGCTTTTCCTGTGGGCCAATTGCCCATAGACAGATAATGGATACATTTGTAAAAATTTGTTAATATGGTGAGATAATCCTTTAATTGTGGGAAATAGTAGCCAAACAACTTGAAAGATTTGAAGAAACTCTTCTATTAAATGTTTTAAATTTATGCATAGATCAAAGACTGAAAATAACATGACGAGTTTAAGTATGCTGATAAGGAATACCAGGTAATAATGGCATAGTAAATAAAATAATAAAAAAGAAATTCCTAAAACTGTTTTAAAAATAACCCACAAAACAATAAATCTCTAAATAAAAAGAAAAAGAACATACCCTTTATACTTTTCTATGAAATTGAAATCCAGAATTTTTGATGGTTAAACAGTAAGAATCCTTTTATACTGGGTGCCAAAGGTTTGCATTGAAAATACAAATAGAAATAGTTTTTAGGTCAGAGCACATGCAGTAACCAGACAGGTTTTGAGTCTGTTCCTCATCTTGGATCCCAGAACTAATAGTATTTCAGTTTAAATAACTCAGCATCCTGTTTAACAGGACTATTTTTAAAACAGTAGATGGATTTAAGTATGAAGACTGAACAAAGCTAATTGATGGTTTACTTTTCTTTAGCCCTGACACATGTTTTTAAAGTACATTTTGTCCATTTAATCAGCCAACTCTTACCATTACATATCTTCAGAGAACAATTTTTTCATTCTACTTTTCCAAAATGCCATCTATTTTCTCATATTTTTAACAAAATTGTGTAGGTTAATGATGTTAAACTCATCTGTAAGAATGGGGAGGTTCTGATGCTTCAAAGCTTATCCATGTGAAGTCAGTGGTTATTTTATACAAAAGCATTCACTGACAACAGGAATGCTGGTATTGCATTTTGCCAGCAGGCATATCCTTAGTCATTTAAAATTGCAAAACAAACCTCAAGCCCACAGTTTTCAGAGACTCTAAAACTGTTTAATAGGAAATTAAAAGGATGCCAGTGTTTTCTCTTGCTTGAGAATTCAGAGAAAGCAGAGAGTACTGGTGACTAGACTGAGCAACATTGGTAAAACCAAGCTGCAAATTTCAATATATGTTGAATGTTTATATTTAGAAGGCTTTCTCAAAAGACAGATGTATTATTAGGCAAAAAAAGAACAAAAATTCTCTCAAAAGAAGAAAATATACACTTTTTTTTTCTTTTGTGCAAAGAAAATGAAGACTGACTTATGCAAATACAGAAAATATTCTGCGCATGGTAGTTTACTACTATTCTTATTTTTAAATAATAACTTCACAAATACATAAATATGGAATATTTTGCCTAAAAGAGCAAGTTTTGGGTTCTAATCCAGTCTATCTGTTCAAGCTGCAGATCCTAATTTATGGGAGATTTTATTGTTGTTTTTGTGCTTAAATCAAAGGGACTCTGTTTAGTGCAAAAAATAATGAGGTTTCCTCTGAAATTTTTTGAACTCTGAATTAATATGTAACCACTAGAGTTTAGAAAATAGTCCCTTAACCTTTTGTATCTCTAAAGAGAGAACAATTTCCCCTTGCAGCCTGGTTTGATTTGAATCCATGCTTCCAACAAACAGATGACAGAAAAGATAAACTACAGAAAGAATTAGCAGGTAACTAGAAGAAGAAAGGGCTGAAGCAGGAAAGGGGAAGATACATTTCTTAAATAGGATTTGTGATTTCTATTGTATAAGGTAAAAAGCTTTTTCTACACCTGATTCAAAACCAAAGGCAAATTTAACAAACTGTGGATGTGTTTTGAGTGAATTAGCTTATTTTCTCTGTATATTTCCACAGAGAGCATTTTTTCAATAATCTAAGCAAATCTACTGTTATACTTAGGTTGCCTGCAAGTATCTGACATTAAAAAAATCTTATATATCACCCAGACTTGTAATGGAGTACTTATAATGTCTTATTATAAAATTCATAAAAGATATGAGTATAAATAGAATTTAGGAAAAGAATTGAAGTATCACCTCAATATATCATAGGTGGGACATGCTGCAGTGTTATCAGAGATTTACTCAAGCCTGCATGACAGAAATGACTGAGGCTCTGTGTGCAAAGGGGAATAAATTAGGAAGACAAAAAAATTGAGTGGTAAAAGCAAAACAAAGCAAACCTACACAACTATTATTGCCACAGCAGTATATTTGAAATGATTGGTGAATGATGAAGGTGTTATGACTACTTGTCAGGACTGGTCAAGACGACAATGCCTTAGAAGAATGTGTGGGAGCAAATCCCTTACTGAGCTCTGGTCTCAAATCCTGAGGATAGAAACACTTCAGCTGTGGAGTTGTCAGTTATGTTACCTGAAATTTCAAATAATGAATGCCTAAAAATGCAAATATCTATTTAGAAACATATTTGAAATTATTTTACAATTCCTTGGAAAGTAAAACCAGAGCAAATGCCAAAGCCAGTTTCACTAGTGAGGGATCCAGGGACAGGTTAGAGTGCTCTCAGGCACAGGGAGGAGAAGGCATGAAAGGAAATTTCATACATAAGATCTGGTCACTGCCCAGTTCCTGAATGCAAAAACTGAGGTTTGAGCTAAAATATACCAGTTTGAGCAGGCTCTGGGACTACTTTTTATCTGAGAGCAATAACTTTGGGGGGAAGAGAGAAGAGATTGTAGGAAATCACAGGCTTTTTTAGGGTGAAGCTTCTCTTAAATGTGAGCTAAGGTGTGAGCTGTGAAGCAGTGACAACAGGGTGATGGTTTCACAGTGATCATTTCCTGCAATGAGGAGAAACTCCAGCCCATTATTGCATGTGTTTAATTTTTATAATGAAAATATATATTAAGGGGTAGTCAGAAACCAGATATTGCATGGCAAAAGATGACATATAAAAAACACAAGCACATTAAAATATAGAAAAGTTTTGCATAGATAGAACGTAGAGACTCTGGGAGAGGGAGAGTGAGAGTCAGTAGAAGACAAGGACAGGAAATTCAGATCTTTATTTTATCCTAAATAGAAAAATGTAGATAATTTCTGCAGTTATGTGAGTTTTAATGAAGGAAGAATGTCTTTCTGTCTTCTGCAGGATGTTCATTGTTCCATTGGGTTCTTGGTGCTGTAGTCCTCGTGTCAAGGCTGTCTACCCTTATTCTGCTTTCAAGATGTTTACAGACACCACTTCTCTAAGTTACTAAAGATTTATACATATTTGCTTGTTTTCTTCTCATCTTTTTCTGTTTTTCCCCCCCTTTTAATTATAGTCACTATTTTTTGGTCTGGAGACATTAGAATATAATTTTTAACACCTTTTTAATTTTTTCTGTAAAAAACATTTGCTTTTGGTTTTGGATTTTCCATCCAATTTGGCAATGTGCTTGATAATTCATTCAAATAATATATTAAGAAAATTAATGTGAAGTATTTTGCTGATAAAATACTTTTCCTTATTTAATTAAAGAAATCACATGATTCTCTGTTTTGTGTCATAGTCACAATCCAGAACTTCCTTTACCAATATGGTTATTTAGGGAGGACCCCTACACACTGGGTATGTCATTGTGCACTGGCTGTGTTAAATCTGTTGAAAGGCTTGCCATCCACAGCAGTGTTACCCATGCACCACTCCATGTTGTTGTTTTTTTTTTGTTGTTGTTTGTTTCTAAGTTTTTTGCTTGTTTGTTTGTTTCAAATTTACTACATATTTAAGTCACAAGAAGCAAAAGAATATTTTGTGGTGAAGCAATGCTGATTTTTCCCCACCTGGATTTGTGGTTGTTATATTAGCTAAAGCTAGGTAAATAATACACCAGGAAAATGAATACTGAGGGTTGCATTTACTGACTCTTTTCACAGAATTCCATTATAAAATTTTCTATCAATCCTTGTTACATTAGAGAATGGATTCTCAATTGTGTCATCTTTCTAGTGAAGTATTCCAGTAAAACTGTCATTGTGTTTTCTTGTTCCTTCGACTGAGCTCTCTGGGGTAAAAACAAGGGTTTAATTTGAGGGCAATCAGATGCTAATTTTTAAGACACTTCTTGTTTATCTATGGTAATTTACTGCAAAGGAAATTTCAGTGGTACAAGGCAAGCAGGAAAACAAAGCAGTTTGGCTCAAGTTTCACTCACACTCTCTGAATGGGGACTGTGCTGCGTATGTAAATCAGATCTGTGGTCTAAAAGGAGCTCGAGGGCTTTAAAAGGCTCTGTATGTATGGGTGTCTTACTGACCCTGCATCATTCCCACAGCCCCAGTGACTAACAGGACACAACCTGGCCCCTACCACTGCTCTCTATCTACAGTCCTGCTCTATTTCTTTGTGTGTGTAAGGGGACAGAGACATGCCTGTCCTTCTGTTCAAGTCTTCCCTCTTTATCCCTGTCTGGCAGTTCTGCCAAGCGAGAACAGGGCCATTTGAGACTTACGATTCAAAAACTAACCTGGCATGGGGGTGACAGTGGGCACAGCTACTCTTCAGAAAAACAAGGAGTTCTTTGAAAAGTAAAGTTAGAGAAACCGTGTTTTGTACAGCTTTACATGTTTTGATTTAACCTCAATGTCTTCAGCTCCTACTTCTCCTGCCCTTTTTATGTTACTCTTTCCACCCCTCTCCCCACGAATCACATTCAAACAATGTTCTCCACTTTTTGTCCCCTGTTTGGCATGCTATCCAAAAACCACATAAGCTGTCTAGCCAGCTGAGCACAGTCTGGTATAAGGAAAAAATATTTTTGGCTATCTACCGCTTTGTCAGTATTTCTTTTACAGACAGTTTCTGGGGAGTTTGCATCAGTCTCCTTTGAGATCTCATTACCACCTTGAAAATCCAAGGTCACTTGAAAAGAGAAGGAAAAACCTGAAATGTTACACTTCCCTACATATTTTTATTCTGACTTGGATTGATATATGCCAAGATTGTTTAACTAGTAATTAGTTACTAGTAATTGCTGTCCTGGGAAAAATCTTTAGTGTTATCAAAGAGTTAAGGCAGCAGAGAATTATTGCTCCACAGAAACCTGCTTAGTTATCTATTGCTAATAAAACAACTTATTATGAGGTTTTTTTTGAAAACTCAGATTGGGATCTGTTGTTCAAATAGGTATTAATTAATATATTAAGATCTTTCTGTACTTTGATGTGGGTGGGTATCTCCTTGACCACTGGGATATACTGATACCCAGTCCTAACCCTTGTTACATAAACAAGTTAGGAATTTTCTAAATTATTTTTACTTCCCTAATGCAACAAAGCACCTTTTCTACAGCTACAGCTGCACATTGACATGAAGGCATAAGTTCTTTTTTAAAAAGCTGTGTATTACATTAAACTCTTCAGTGTTTTGATCATAGTGCTAGTGCCTTACCATGTGAAAAAATTGAACTTTTATTTTATTAAGAGGAAGAGATCCTCTCTTTTACATTTAATTTGGCTTTCTGTTCTGTAGGTCAGATATTCTGAAAGAAGTATCAGAAGGTTTACACTTGATATTCTGATATAGATTTACTAGCTGTATTATGTTTAACATACTCAGAATAATTTTGATACCACCATAAAACTTAAGATTCATAAAGAAAAAGAGCAAAAGGAGCCATTCTGTCATCTTCCTGGATCTGTGCATATCTTATATTTAACCCAGTACTGATATCTTGAACCAAGTGCCATGGACTTCATTAATTAATGTAATGCAGTAGCTCTTGTTACTCCTTTCACAGAAATTTATAGAAGCTAATCACTCCAACTCTCCCTTTTTGAAGCCCATGGGTGCTGTCTTTACAGAGCATAGAACTCTCTACATCATCTTTGAAATAAAATAAACAGTAAAACTCTGACTGAAGGGCATTTGCTCCCTTTCCCAGCAATTTTTATTGTTCTCTATTGCACTATGCAGTATTCAAAAATCCCAATTACAGCAGGGGTATCAGAAACAGCTAGAATAATCCAGCATACTTTAAAAAAATATCCCATATCTAGATAACGTCATATTTTCTTTCTTCTTTTTCACTGCTGTCTTTCTAGCTTTAGCAAGAGAGATCAGGCTTTATTATTTTTTCTCCAAGTTCTGACTACAGCTATATCCTTTGTGGTCTATGACATCGTTCACTCATGGGTTTACCACTTGCTTCTGTGACTGCAAGGTGGATTCCTCTTATCTATAAAAAAAAATGCAACTAGGGGACGTTTGTGATGACTGGGAAAAAAAAAAAAGAAATATAACGGTGTGTGTCCTCCTGGAATTAATTTCCAAGTATATGAAGGATAAAATGTCAGAAATTATTTACCTATTTTACCAAGGGAAAAACATACTTGACCAGCATGGCCGTCTCGTATGATTAAATTATTTTAAATTGGATTTTTAATTAAATTATTTTTAACTGGTGGATGACCAGTGAGCAATAGATAAAACTTGAATTCAGTAAAGCTTTTGATACCACCTCCCTCAACATCCTCATTTAGAAGGTAACTTATGGACAGTATGATTGGACTCTTCAAGGTGGGTGATGACTTGATGCCTAGTAATGAGTGGATAAATACTGTATATCCAGCATAAATAGAGAAGCCTCTATTATTGAATAACTCTATCTACAGTCTGGAGGATAAAATTCCTTACAAAATGTAAAGAGAAGGTGAAAGTTTAGACAGAGCATTAAATGTGGAGAGTTGAATAGTGAGTGGCAAAACTTTGGTCAAGAGTATCCTAAGGACTGTGTCAACAGGAAGGTTACAAATGTCATTGAAAAGCACACATTTCCATACTGGAGGCAAAATAATAACAATAAAATTAAGTCTGGGCAGGGACAGCTGTGATTCACAGTGCTCTCATGGCCCTGATGAGTAGAAGTAAAGCCAATTGATGGAGAAAAGTCATCTTTTTCCTCTGCTCAGCAGCAGTGGTACTGGAAGTTTGCTTCCAGTTTTGGGTTTTCTGTTCAAAAAAGCTTCTGTTCAGAGATTGGCTGACATCAGCAGAAGGTTAGCAAATGGTATGGGGCATCAGGCATGGGACCTACCTGGAGAAATTGATGGAGTTGAGAAGAGAATCCTTAACCTGTCAGGAGGAAGCTAAGGTCAGGTCTAAGTACTGCTTGGAGATAATTTCTGGCAGCTACAAAGGTGGTGGATCCAAGTTCTTTTCATTGATGGCAGAAGGCATAAAGAGGCCAAAGACAGCATTTTGGAATGTTTGCTAGTCATGACATGGGGAAGGAGACTTTCCTTTGGAGGATCATGCAACACCGGGACAGGTTCTGTCCTTGGAGGGGACGGACAAGCCAGACAAAACTGCAGCTACTTGACCTCATGCAAGAGATTGTTGTGCTTTGGATAGAAAGCTGGAGTTGATAACCTCCAGACATGCCTCCAGTCAGGATTCAATGATTCTGTGATATATCGATGTGTTTCTCTGGATCAAATTCCAAATATTATATATGACCATTTAAACCTTGGTGTTGTTTAATGTTTTCTCAGTCATCGCGTTAGCAGATTTCATGAACAGCATGTAGCTTATAGTTGCAAATCATTGTTGATAATGTTGAATGTTAAACGTCCTTGAGAAACACCACTGTTTCATTTTCTAATCAATGTTGATTTTTTAAATGAATATTTAACTTATTTATTAATCTAAATCCCTGATGAGGTGTTTCTGTTTAGTGAGACAAATGGTTCATATTTCCAAAAGTCTAAACATATGCCTTTATTAATCAAGCATGTAATTTTCACTCAAAAAGTGAAATCTGGTTTGTTTTTACTGTGATCATTTTTTCTTTAAATTATAATGATTGGTACTGATTACCTTTCAAATCTGCTAGTTTTGCTTTGTTCATTGTTAATACAATTTTGTGTCGTCTGTTCCTGGGATTGGTGCCATGTCACCTTTTTGAAAAGATTTGTAATTTCCATTCTTCCTGAATTTTTACTGTGTTCCAGACTTGTTACACTGGATTAGCAGTAACTCTGAAACCATTTGTCCAGTCATTTAATGAATCTTAAATTCCCACTAGCTGACCCATCTGGTCTTAAAAAAAAGATTTAGCCAGTGTCTCCTTATCTTTGTGGAACCAGCCCCATTTGAAGCACTTGCATGTGTGCACACATCTTGTGGGTTTCACCTTTGCTTACCCCTGCTCCAGTCTAGTAAATGGGTTGGTTATTTATGTTGGTTGTAAAGAGATTTGAAACACCTGCCTAGTTGTCACACTGAGGTGCATCTTTGGATCAGATTGTTCTCCACCATCCCTTTAAAAACATTCAACCACTCTTTATTTCTGTATCTATTTTATAATAACTATTTATTTTAACTTGAGCTTGAGGAGAAATTTATTCTCTTGCTTACTTTGAACAACAGCCTTGATGAGAAGTATTTTCTTAGTACATGGATCTGCATTTTTCTGAATTCCTCCATGTCTCGTTATGTTTATTCATAAATTTTGGCATGCATGGATATCATCTATATCTATATCTATATCTATATCTATATCTATATCTATATCTATATCTATCTATATTATCTATATCTATATCTATATCTATCTATATCTATGTATTTGCTTGTCGATTCCATCTTTCTAAAATAAATGATAGCCAGAAGTATTTAAAGATGAGATTTTTGGCAGAGTTGCTTACAAAGTTCAAAGTTTAGAAAAGAGCAAGTGATGTTTCTCTGATGAGATGAAGTACACGGCTTAAGTCAAATTATTCATATTATTGCCATTAGCACAGGATCTCAGTATCATTTATACTTAGTGATTCCTGCTTGAGCCTCTTAGTGACCCGCTTTGCATAAAAGCAAATTTTGCTTCATTTTCTTAAGTGATAAAATTAACCTCTTGCCTTTTTCAGCATCCAGGTAGCCAGAGTTGTTCAGGAGGAGGGACATGCTTGCCTACACTCTTATCCTTCTCTTTTCTGTCCAGAATGCATGAGAGAAATTAATCACCTTGGCTTTTCTTTGTGCTCCGCAGCATGTCCTCTTCCCTCAACACCAATTCTGCCATTGGGACTTACGTAAAAACAAACCACATTCCCCTGCACTCTCTCCTGCCCTTGGTGCTGCCATCAAGCTTTTTGAAGGTGGGTCTCACTTTCCCCTTGATAAATATTTAAATATATGTAAATATAGTTGCCCATATAAGTTAGTCCTGTGCAAACAATTGACATAGGGAAGGAAAATACAGAGAAAGACAAATGGAAGAGAATTGGCTGTAAACTGAGAGTTAGAGGCTCTAAAACAAGTGATTTCTTTGCTTCTCCTAATTGTGTAGGTATAAACCTGAAATGTGAAAAGTTTTCTTGTTTTTTTTTTTTTCTCCAATGGACGTTTTGGCTTGATTCTGCTTAGTAGAGTGCTTAGAAGGGTGAATAACATCATTGCAATGAAATATGGAGAGTTAGCTCTATGTTTGCTTTGGTCTTAAAGCAAGAATCACTCACTGAATAAAGCAATGAAGATTGTCGATAAGAGCTGTAGAATTATCTGTCAGGGCCAAGTCAGGTAGAAAATACTTACAGGAACAAGGTCAATCATTACCACTTGGAATAACTATTTCTGTGTTTTCTGGGAACACTCACCACTCACCAAGTTATTTTTCTTTTTTTTCTTTTTCTTAGAAGTCATCTCATATCTGCTCTAAATAAAGGATATTCAGCTCCTTTGATGAATTTGGCAAGGATAAGTGAAACCATAATTTCATTGACACTTTTTTAACTAATAAGCCTTCTTGCTGACCTGATGGATTTTGAAGTTTCTGCTTAGATAGTTAACAGAAAATATTTTGAAGTGGTCTTCTTGCTCTTCCTCTCATTTTATTTTTTTCCACACATTTTACTGTCCTGAGAAATAGGCCAATGGTGGGCACGAATGGAAAGCAAATCTCTGAAAACTGCTGAAAATAAAGGTGCTGCTAAAGCTGATGGGTAACAAACTCAGTTGGCTTGCTTTGTGGCTGCAACCTGTAGTTCTTCCAGTGAGTTCATTCATCTGGAGCTGGCTTGGACAGTTTCTTGTGCCACCTCACAGAAAGAGCCTAGAATTTAGCTTTGATTAGAAGATGCTTTTGTTTGACTTAGCAGAGAGCTCCATATGGCAGCAGCCTTGAGAGCTTTTAGAGCATGCTTTTGCTTGTCACTTGTGTTCCAGTAAATGTCAGCATAATTGAAATCCCCACGATCAATGTGTGTGCTTTTTTACAACTCTCCTTTTTTCATGTATAAATGCTTCCTGTTCTGCCTTCTAATCCTGCCCTGGAGAAGCATAACAGTTCCTTATGACTATTGTTTTTCACTATTTTCACTCTCATCTCAGTCCAAATTCTTTCAGCTGTGGTGAGCAGACTATATTTGTAAACTTTTCCCTCTGAGATAATGTCCGTCCTCACACATGTTTTCATACAAATGCAGTGCATCCTGCTACTTGAATGCTAACATTGCCAGTTTCCTGGTTTAGTGATACTGAAGTGGGGTAATCATGATCCACTATTTCATTCTTTATGTAAATATGTAAGGATCAAGAGAGAAAAATATCCTGGTTCTCCCTGTAGCTTTTATGATTCTGTTTTTTAAGCAGGGTGAAACCTTAAGTGAGTTAATAAAAGACCTCTCTTATTTACACACAAACATTACTTAGCAGATCTGTGACACAAGACATTTTCTTAGCAACTTCAGTGACTTCTATTCCAGTCTCATGTTAAGATTGACTTTTTCCCTGACCTTAGGATGTTTTTAGCAAGATTGATGATTCTACATTTTTGATATAATATGATTCTTTCTCTAATATTAATTTTTATTATTCTTTTGGATATTCTTTCCTAATTCCTCTCACCATTTCTACAGACTGTCCTCTCATAATTCTTCCAGAGCTTCATATGTCATCCTCTACTGATGCCTGCCATATCTTCTCTTAGATTCAACAGACTGCCCATGTGAATTAATGGTTCATATTAAATAAAAGAATTTTATAACTGTTTTATTTCTTTTCCTCCATCAGAGGCAGATACCAGGTTATTCAGAAGCACAGACACTGAGTTACCATAAACCAAACCATTCTATTTTTTTTTTCTTACTCTACAATTTCTGCTAAAGCTTTTCCTCTCCCTCTTTTCGCTTTGAGAAAAAAAATGCCAAAAGCACAAAACCCTCTCAAACACAAGCCTAGACATCAACTTCTCTCTTTCTTTAAAATGCTAGTTGATGTTGTGGTCACATACCACATGCTTCCTGGAGCCTCTAATTCTGACACTACTCTTCTTCAAGTGGCCCAAAGCAGGGACACCAGGGTAGTCAGCCGAACAACATCAAGCCTGGGTTTGGTTAAGCCCAACATATCCTTTCTATTAAGCTTCAGCTGCCTCTTGCCATCTTCATGGACACATGCAGATTTTACTCACCCTCTCAAATGTCATTTCTTAGGGCAGCTATTTCACTTCTTTCACAGCACTTGTGGTCCTTTTGATGATAAATCTCTGTCCGATGCTTCTCTCTCTTGTGGTAATAAAACAACCAGCACCTTCATGGCACAGCAGGTAACTGCTCTCTGGCTACAAGAACCTTTCTTGAACTCTCGTTGTCCTGTAGTAGATCTGAATAGTAACTTATGTGCTTCCACCAGGGTGGTACATAGGGGAAGAAAAAGCCAGATGAACTATGCTCTAGGCCAAGAACTCGGCTATAACTTTCCCAAACGGCAGTCTAGTAATGGTGGGGAATGTGTTTATTGTTCTCTTACATATACAGTTGAGTCTTCTTTTATTGACTAAGATTTGACTGTGGAGGGTGGGTTTTGTTTTTCTTCCCTTAGGAATTATGGAGTGGCAGATATAAAAATGGAAGGAACACAATAGGTGGAATGGGTTTATAGAAAATAGGGTACGATGCAGACCATGATTTTAGACTTATTTGATGCTGAGAAAATTTTAGCTTTTCCATGACCATTTATTGATGTTATTCTGCCCATATTGGGGTAACACTAATAAGCCTTATTAAAATAATTAAGATTTTTCTGCCACTTTTAAGTAAAATATGGAACTTCAGATACTTCCTTCAGTGTAATATGACTTGTATATATAACTTGAATATGTTATGCAAACAATGAGAAAACCATATACTCAATCTGATTTAATCTTGACAGTGTCTACAGTAAATAATGTAAGACATTTACTTATTTAAATACAGTTCTAGCACTCCTAGGGGTAAACTTGAATGAACTTAACTAAGTTTTAAGTGTGAAGAGGAAATGTAGAAAACATAATTCCTCAAATAAATGAAGAAGCAGTAGAAAGTAATGCCCAAAGTATGACTTTGCATTGTAGTCCAGCTCCCAAGGAGCCTTAATGATATTGGCCTGCCCATACTCTCTTACTCAAGTGGGAAGTGGTGGGCCTGATGTGCTGACTTCAATTTCTTGTGTCCTGGAGATGAGGAACTGCATCACTTAACAAGAGAAGTAAGTGGCTTGGACTGGGTGTCTAAAGAGGTACATTTAAAGAAGGTTTGAAGATATAAAAATATGTAAAGATTGTCATGTTTTGCCCCAGGAAATAAAGTATGAGATTCTGGAATGCTGATAAGGCCAACAGAGTTGGTGAATCTTTGCCCTTAACATACCTAAGAGCATCAGGCAGGGATTAAGAGAGGGTGTTTTAGCTGAGCCATCAGAAGAAAAACCTGGGTTGCTTTGTTCTGCCCTGTGATAGGCTGAAACAATTTGCCAAGTCAGGTGTGCAAGCCTTCATCCATTCAGACACAGAGTGAAAATATACTTTAAGAAGCAAATCTCTGACATATTCCCTGCCTGTATTTTTTGTTATTCTGCTTTTTTTTTTTTTTGTGCTTATCTTTTAAACCACAAGACGTGAGTTATCATTATGATTAATAATTTGATTTCTGACTGTGTAAGTCCCATATACAGCTCTCCTGTTCCACTCAGGCTCATAATGCTACTCCTGAATCAAAAGACAGAATTACCTACAGGACATTTAGGACTTTCCAGGAGTAAAGGAAGAGAGCCTGGGCATAGAAATTCTTCTCTCCATCTCCTAGCATAATGCAGACCTTCTTGGATATTCCATGCAGAAGTTAATCTTTCTCCACCAAATTCTTATTATTAAGGTGTGGTTTTTAGTTCCTAGGGAAGTGATGTGAGGTGTTGGAATAAAGTTTGACATATTTTTGGAATGGATAATATCAGAGATTTTGCAAGAGTCATTCTGACATTGAAATTTCTCCCTTCACCTCACTTGGACTGAATTCTTCTGCTACATCTTGTGATAAAAACCAAAGTGAAGGAATTATCTAGAACAGAAAAACAATCCTTTTCTATTGAAGGGTAGAAAACAAGCATATGAAAGCAAATTAAATTAGAGTTACATAAACAGCTGACTTGAGGAGGGGTGTGTTCAGTTAAATCACGAATTATGTGAAAAATGTAAGCAGGGAGTGGTCAGTCATTGGTTTTGGGGGCAGAAAAATTAGTGGGCCTCGGTGAAGCTTTCCTACAGCAGGTTTAAAGGAAACCAAAGGAAATCTTTATGATGCATATTAAATTCTAAGAATCCTCATGGGACATTTTGGAGGCCAAAAACATAAAGAGAGCTGGAAAGGATCTGGATAGATTAGTGAAGATTAAGTCCATTTGTGACTATTCCATGCAGCCATTAGATGCAAGCTTTGTGTCAGACACTCCCACTGATAGCTGGAAACAGAGGATTACAACACAGGAAGAGCCCTTTAATGTGGGCTCTGTTCTTGTTCTGTTCTGTACACATCTGCTGCCAGCAGTTCTTGGAGAAAGGATACTGAATATATGGACCTTCAGTGTTGGACACAGCAGAGCACTTTGTAGGAAACAGCTGGTAGCTTTCTGGATCCCAGAGGAATGAAACACATCTTCACTTGGCTGTATTTCAAGCAAATGTTTAATGTGAGATCTGCAGTGAACTTTATAGTTGAGAAATGCAAAGCCATTTGGTTATAATGCTATTGTAGCTGTATTCCCTGAGTTAACTGCAGTGTACCAGGTGATCTTTCAGTTTTCTAGTGATTACATTAATTTAATGAATAAAATCATAGCATTAGGTATGTATTAACATCAGCTGCATAGTTTGTCTGTCATGCACAGCATAAACAAAAAAAGCAGAGGTACCTATCCATCACAAAAGTCGTGAAGGATTGAGGAAATTGCAAAATACAATGAATTAAGGTTGGTCAGGTGCTACTATGCAAAAAATATAACATCAGGTTTCATATCAGAGACCACAAAAGGCCCTGTTTCTGTGCTGTTTTCTCAATTCTCCTGAAACATAAATATAAAGACATATTTTCTCTGTGTGAGGAATTTGATTTCTTCTCTACTCATTGGTGAAAATAACTAAAAATGGAAGGTGATAAATGATGTCGCAGGCTGTGTAAATTAAAGAGTGTGCACTGCACTTGTTTGCAGCACCTACTCACATAGAGCAGACCCTCTAGGACATGTTTGGCAATCCTAGACAGCCCAGACATGGATGAGTCCTGTAGTGAACTCTGAAGAGGGCAGCTCTTAGTTGGAAGCTTTTTTGCAGTGAGAAAGGCAGACACAGCTGAAGGCTTCCCACTGCAAATACTTTTCTCCAGTCCTTGTGTAGTTGCTTTGGTTTGTTAATTTAAGATTTTCTCAAATTTTATGATTTCTTAAAGAGTGTGGTGGGTTTTGGTGTTGGTTAGTCATTAATGTACTTATTTTTTGTTGTGAGATAGGATTAGGAGAAAGGTAAAGTAGGCTTAAAATTTTAAAAGGGCATAAAAAAAATGTTATTAATAGTAATCAGGTCTGCCCTGTGCACTGACTGACAAAATACCTGTGCCATCTGCACCTGCTAGGCATGGGTGTGGAGAGGGGTGATGTCTCTGTAGGAGAGCACACACTGCTTGAATTGAGGCTTTGTATGAGAACAAAAATGTTTTTCCCCAAACAAAGATGCAGGGATGTGCAAAGGCATGGTACCAAGCAGGAGCACCTATCCAAATACATGAAGAATGCTCAGTCAGATGTGCAAGGCAAAGAGAAAGACTCTGTATCATGTCATTAAAGGAAAATATTCACAGGAAACACTAAGTGAATATCTTTTCATGGTATGAAATGTGTTCACTTTGTGCCACTCTTTTATTCGTTTTAGAACATTTACTAAAACCAAAAATAGCTGGCAAGAATTTTTACAGATCTAGCAAAGGTCAAGCAACTATCACAAGCTTAGAAAGCAAAAGTTGTATTTATGATGGTTGAAGGCTCATGTTGAAAAGGGCACAGGCTTCAGGTATGTGACTCATGCAGTACCATGCAACCTCTTTTTCCAATTGAAAAAGGTCACATTTCAGTGTAAATATTTTCAGAAGTAAGAAAAAAATTAGTTTGAAAATAATTTTTTGCATATGGTCTTGAAGATGGTGAAGTTTTTAAAGAAAGAATAACTTAACAAATAAATATTTTTAAGAAAAATTGCTATCTTGTGACAAGTTGTACACTGAACTCTGCCTTATATAGAAAATGGATATTTCAGTTATGTTATTGTGAGCACTCTCTGAGACAATCAGTAAGATAAAAAGGTGAAACACTTTCTGTTGTTGTGGTATCAGCGCACATGAAACTCAGCTTCTTAAATAATTTCCCTGGAGATCTTGAAAAAGAAAGTTGTAAAGTAGAAAAATATGCCTGCATATTGTAGTCAGCACACTGACATTTGGCCTTTTTTATGTGGAATTTAAGAATTCCAGGAGGATTAACTATTTGAAGAGGTGAATATTTGATAGTTCTGCATTGGGATGAAATTCATACAGTGACAGGAAGATTCTGCAAGGAAATTTCTGTTTGTTTTAAGTGAAATGTTTCAAATACACAAAGAAAACAAATCTTATATTCTCTAAATAAAATGTATTTCTGTCTCCCCTACTCAGAGTATCTGATTATATAGTAAATCCCCTAAGCTAATCAGCTTTTATTGGTTGCTCTCTATGGTTGTGTATTACAACGAAATGAAAACTCAAAATAACCAAGAAAAAAACAACAAAAAGACCTTGCAAAAACCACACCCCCTTAGACTCCCCCAGAACACCATCATTCACTCTTTTGCTTTTTAAAAATAGTTTTTAATTTGAAATCATATTAAGGAAGGCCTCTCCCTACAGATGGCCTGGAATGATTAAATTTAAAATTGATAAACTTTTCTCTACAGTATGAGACAGTGAGGAAAGCTCACATACCAGCCAAAAGAATTGGAAATAATGTTCAGGTACACAAAAAACTCCATTAAATCCTACACTTTACATTCATTCCAGAGTCTTCATGGATAAGCCAGGAAGATCAACCCTTGAGCTGCTGTTGGTTTCACCTAAGTGGTGTCATCTATTTATTTATGTGAGGGACAGAAGTAGCCATTCCCAAATGAAAAGCAGAACTTAAAATAAAAAATATGAAGAAACTACACTCAGCTGCACACTTGTTTGGCACTCAGTGTTCTGTATCTTGGCCTTGTTCTGCTTTGTGGTCTCTGGGCTAGAAAATATATTTTATTCCAACAATTAAAGTTCCATTTTACGTTTCTCAGGACCAAAATTTCTGGCTGAGATATTGCCAGCAATAGAAAGCTGAAAAGTTAATCCAAGGGTGGGGCACAGCGTTGAATAAATTGTACATGTTCTCTCAGAGATCTTTTCATTGCTCCATCCTGTATCCAACACTGAAATAATAGCATCTTTAACCAGGTTAAATTTACACTTTTTGTTCATTCCTTGGGAGCACATGACTGCAATGTGACAAGCCTCACATTTCTTCCTCAAACGGTTTTCAATTTTTTCTTTGCAGACAGGCTGAGCGTTTTCATGGGCTCAGTTATTATGAACTTTGAAAAAAGATAATGTGCAGCCCCATCAGTCATTGAGATAATTCAAGTTCAGAACAGAAATACTGTAACCAATGGGACTGCTTGTCAACTTTCCAAAGTTACACCAAAAATATGTTTCCTACTGTCCCACTGTTTTTCATCCCACGGTTATAAAAACCATGGTTAAGCCATGTTATCTGATCAGGTCCTTGTAAACCATATAATTCAATGAATCATTATTAACTAAACAAATAAAAAAAGGCTTTTACTTTATGTTATCTTGTTTCATGTCATACATGTGCAGTTTGTTTTCTTTATGTTTAATTTCCTTTGTCCCTTTCTCATCTGCATTACCTGTTCTGCCTTGTCTCATCTTCTTTAAAAGGACAACTCTGATTTTTGGCTTTCTCAGGTCCTTAGATCTTGGCATCATGGGGCTCATGATCTAACTCATAGATAATCTATCAAGACATGGTGGCTCTGAGTACAGATCTGAACAATGCTCTTGAACCTTGCAGAAAGGCTGACATTTTCAGATTATGATCCACAGAAAATACTACGATGAGCTGTTTAGAAAGAGTAGTTTCCTGGAAATGCCAAAGGGAAGTTTGAACAAGTAGTATCAAATCTTGGAACATACATTTTGGGGCAATGCCCAGGTTACATTTGCTTTGAAGTAGATGACTGATTATCTGGTAACTTGGGATCTGCTGTGAATTACATATATCTGCAAGCCAGATATTGTGTTAGACTCTTGAAGGACGGGCTCATTTATGCACCTTTCTTTCAGTTTTCTAGTGATTACATTTATTTAATGAATAATTAAATACAGTTTCTTACAAACTGTAGAAAGCAAAGGGAGGAGCTGTCTTGCTCTCTAACACATGGTTGTTTTCAAGCTGCAGAGTTCCTGATGAGGGAATCAAAGGGTGTTTGATGGCAGTCTTGTGTATCTTGATCACTATTTGCAGAGCCTTTAAAAGTAGCCTGTAGATAACCAGCAGTCCAAAGTCTAATGGGTGAACAGTTCTGGGTCAGTGGCAAAAGCAGTCTTCTGTCATATGGTCTCCAACATAGCTGAGTGGTCTTCACTGTAAGTACCTACATTTTCCCCTAAAAGACATTATGGGATGACACTTCTCTTAGGTCTATTTGTTGCAGTTCTATTTGTCCTGATTTTTTTCCCCCACTGAGACAGAAAAACAATGAAGACTCTAATACATTTGCTAAGGAGCTCATTCAAAAGAAATGTAGGGGATGATCCACCTGCTTTGAGACCCAGCATGGTTGGACCCTCTTTACATATTTACATCTATGTCTGTATCAATCTAAAATGGGGAAACAGGAGAGTATACAAGCTATTGGTTTTTATTATTTTTTAGATTGTTAGGATACATCATATTGACTACACAAATAATGTTTTGTTGCTTGCAAGAAGTAAAGAAGAGATACACATACTAAGTCAACCTCCCTATTGCAGGACTTGGCTGAAAAGCTGTTTATAAGTCCAAACAGATGTTTAGAACAATGAAAAGTTTATGGAGCGTATGTTTATCTTTAAAAAGAGAATGTTTCAGAGTTCATTCAGGCTCAGGATCCAGTCTTTCTTGGAGGAACTTGACTTGCCTAGGTAGATTAGAGAAAAGCTAAATGATCACAGAAAGATATTTTTCAAATATCATAGAAAAGCTTCCTTTCCATCGGAAAACAAAGACTATTGCATTGTTCACTGTGGTGTTTTTTTGTTTTTTTTTTTTTTTTTGTTTTGAAGACCAAAGCTGATAAAAAAGTTTTTAAGCCTAAGTTTGGGGATTATTTTTACTAGATTTTCAAATATATTTTTTAACTGATTATAGCTCTTGACAGATTTGTAGAAGACAGGGTAAAATTGTTCCTTACTTAGAAAAAATTTATATTTTGCTCCTGCATTTAGAAAGATTTTCAATAGTGTTAATACTTACAGGAATGATTTAACACTGAAAAGTCTGCTTTGTGCAATTTTATGGATCAGGCAAAAAATAAAACTACTTTTCTATCTAAATATTACGTATTATTCAAATGTAACCTGAAATAATAGATTTCTCTGTATATAATTTCTAATTCATATTTTTGTATAAAATGTTCATGTGCCAGTATTGATTTTTTTCTTTTCCCACATATTTTCCCTTTACATGTGATCTTCTTGTTCTAGTGATTCTGCCTAGTGAATATTTCATTCCCCTTTCAAACAGTTTAAATTTTAACAAAAATATTCCATCTTTAGACAAACATTCTTTTGAATTGCAATGACATTAAATAAAGAGTCCTTCTGGCATGACAGCCAGAGTGAATACTGATAAAACTGTAGAATCAGCAGACCCATCAAATCCCCTCCCCAAAAATAATCATTTGTCAGAGACCATAGCAGCATCTACTGCCTGTATAGTCTTACACGGGAAAATACAGTTTTCACAATGAAGTGATTCCATAATAAAAATGTTCTGATCTTGGCAAATAATAATCTTTGCTTCACTGCAGTGTGCAACAGTTAGACTCTGTCTTCTGTGAAGAGGAAGCATTAACATGTGACAGTATTATAACTTCTTGAAATGATCTCTTCATTATGTTGCAAAAAAAGTATATGTGGCGATACAAAGAATGTTTTATCCACAGAGAATGGGCCTGTCTCTGGTGTCAGGGCTGACTGTCATGTGCTAGCCTTATCCATGCTCCAAGATGGGAAGATGCAAGCTGGTTTTTAATCCAGAACTGCCTAGCCACCTCACTGGTTCATATAGAAGGCAGAATTTTTTAGCAAGTAGAAAAATTATTATCCTGAAGGGGTTGCAGGCCTCTGTTTAATAGCCTAAAATTATGGATAGAGTGTGACATTTGATGTTTTTGATTATTTGGATTCTTAAATACTCGGGACAGGTGTTGTTAAAGTAGGTAGAAAGAGTAAAGAGATTACTCATTGCATCAGACTAAGGCCTGGGAATGCTTGCTGGTTTATCCATCTCAGAGAGCAGTGTAATTTCTTTGCCACCTTCCCCAGGCCAATGAGCTGTATGACTAGCTTCCTCTTAGTCTGACATGGCACACAGATGGATGTGTTGGATTTGCATTGCAGGATAGGACTGGATGTACACTGACCTCAGACTGCTTCTGGATGAGGTTATGTTCACAGAAGAGA
This sequence comes from Vidua macroura, assembly GCF_024509145.1. NCBI lineage: Eukaryota > Metazoa > Chordata > Aves > Passeriformes > Viduidae > Vidua > Vidua macroura. Next base: position 81,728,510 of record NC_071573.1, read on the forward strand.
AAGGATCAAACATCAGGTGGTGTAGCTGCCTCTTTATGCAGGCTATGAATGTTACATTTTTATATGCATGGCTCGTAGGTGACTCTGTTCAAATTACTTTGTCCACAGAAATCCTCAGCCATAAGATGAATGCTCTCAAGGACTCTGTCTTCAGTGATTTCAATACATAGAGAAAGCAAATCACTCAGTAGAGGCTAAGCTCTTATCATCCCAAAGCTGGTAGTAATCCAAAGCATTCTTGGGCAAGGTGCTTAATGGGAGTAACAAAAAAGCAGCTGAACAGAAGCCAGTAATCCGGGCCCTGGCATCTGTGAAAGGAAAATAATAATACTATATTTCCTTCTCCAAACTCTTGATGACTGCCAGCCAGAATACACTATGTAGGACAGTAATTTAATACTGTGTCATCTTTTCCCCAGATACGTTTTTGGGCAGAATTAACTCATGAAATAGCTATGAAAATTAACAATGCCATACCGTCCACTTGAACCAAATTCAGCCATGAAGTCTATGTTTTTTACACAGCTTTACAGGACCCTGGGAAAGCCTAGGCTTTTAATTTGCCTTGCAGATATATGTGAAGTTTACAAATTCTTGGGGTTTTTTGGTGAGATTTTCAGCTAGTTATTTGAACTAGATTTTTTCCCCCCCCTTCTTTTAATGAACGAACAAGGACCTGGAATATATATTGTAGAAGACTTGGGGAAAAGATTCACAAGAGCTCATTTATCTGTGCAACTGATTTATTTCCTCTGAGGTGGCCCTTGCCCAGCCCACCAACATATTCTCAGCAACTCAGTCTCATTGCTCAACTGCAGATTGCAAACAAACTTAAACTAAGAGGAAGATATAACTTAAATAAACACTCCCCTTTCAAGGTTCACCCATGTAATATATATTATATGTGCCTGGCATAGTGGGAATGAAAGAGAATTCAATTTATGATGGGAACACTGCTTTTAATTCAATAGCCTGGCACATTAATAAAGAATGATTAAATGTCAGTATTTGGAGAAGCCCATGTTATTCTAGAAATGTAACATTCTGGTTGACAGAGTCTTGAACTCCTGTGAAGAGTAGCCCTTTAAATCTTGAAGTCTGACTGCCGTTTGCCCGGTGGGCTGTCTTATCTGATGGAACCACAGCCAGCTTAGGGTCTCCTTATTTGACCTTAACTTTCCTGTTAACCACCTACAGCTTTAACTCAAGATGCCAAGAATTTTCTTGGCATCCTTCCACAGAGTGTTGGGCCAGATTCTGTTTCTAGTTACAGCAGCGTAAACTCTGGAACTGATCTATCCTCAGCTTCATCAACCTTGTTGGAATCTCAGAGCAGTTTCTGCCTCCCTATAGATCTGACATCTCTTAATCCCTTGCCTAGAATGACTTATAGCTAACTCTCCTTCTTTTGGTCATATCTTGTGTGTTTGTTTGGAAATTTTGCAGTGATCCATGTATTCATGCTGATTTTATGTAGTGACTATCCAGGCTGACAGAACAGAGTTTGGTGTGTTTGTATAGTGAATATTTCTTACATTCATAAAGTTTTAACTGCAGTACTTTTTCTACTTTTTTGCCATTGTAGTTAAGGCTGGGTGAATGGGGAAAAATATTCAAATAATACTATTATGGTAGCTTCCTTCAACTATCTCTTTGTCTTTAACGTCCATAAACATTTGGCATGCTAAATAAATGGACTTTAATAATCTGATTTGTTTGAAAGAGGCTGTAGTCTTATCCAGTCAGGTGAAGGAAAACATGCTAAATGACTTATTGTTATCTCAGTTAATCTTAAGAACTAGACTACCAAATATTGAACACCCAATAGACTCACTGTTATCAATTAAAAGTTAAGAATTTGCACACACACACACACACACATACAGAGTAATATTTAAAAATCTAGAATGAAGTAGGTCAGTTTATGGACTAATCTTCCTAAGGCTGTTCTATGGGCAGAAAAGAAAAGCAAATCAATAGTTCATTATAATATACTTGCTCAACTCTGTTTTGTTTAGACTTGAGAATTTCTGTTATTGAGTGCTCTGGACTTGCTGTTAAAAGCTTTATCAGATAATCTGTAAAAATTCCACTGCCACACCTGCTTCTACAGACTTGGAAATTAGTCTTCTATCAAAAAAAATATCCACTCTGCTATCCAGTGCAGTGCTGAGTTATGAGATTCAAACTTGTGTGTAAATTGATTCAACCTGCATGTCAAATGGAGTTATGCTCTATTGCCAGCCATGATCAGTTCCTGAGGGCATATCCCAACACCTCTGCACTGCAGCTCTGGCTCAAGGACAGGCTGTCTTCCATTTCATTTGGAGAGTATTTTTTTTCATTAGAGTGAAGTTATCATGTCTTCACAAACTATTTGATACAGAATTTTATGGAGGAAAAAGTTAAAATATACAGTTTCTGTTTCACAGCAGATTTCTGTGGACAGGAATGCCTCTTACTGACCTGCTTCATTGTAACAGCAGAGTGCCTGGTAATCTTACTTCTCACTGTTGTGATTCCAACATAAATTATTTGGAATCAAACATCACGTTTGAGTGAAACTTGAGCCTGGAAACTCAGAACTTCAGAAAGATTGCAATAGCCAACAACTAAGCTATTTTTCTCTTGGCAATATCTTTGTTGGTTTCATATTTTTTCCTGTTGTGCAAAATAACTTTTGATATTTCTCAGGCATATGTAATAATTTATGAGCAATTAATTCAAACTCTACCTCACTAGAACTACACTCTATCAATTCAAACAGAATTGTCTCTGTAGAGCTGTTCAAAATGCCATAAAAGTTTGATTTTTGTCAATCTATAACTATGAGAAGGTTTTGGAAAACTTTGGGATATTTTTCTATTACTGCCTAAGAATCTCTTCCCTCTTGCAATCCTCTTGCAAACAGGAAATGCACAAAGTAAGATTAGAGTTCATTTTAAGGGACTGGAGAGATAAATGTGTTTTTATTGATCCCTCGGTGCTCTGAGTCACAATGTTTAAAAGGACTGCTGCCAAAAAGTTAAATAAAAAATTTCTTTCCCTTCAATGCTTTCTAGCTTTATTACAGACCAGTCCAAGTGGAGCACATGTAACTAGAAATTGTGTGCCTTTTGAAACCATAATAATACAGTAGTGTATTAGTATAATAGTAAATTCATTCTCTGTTGACTGGAAAATAACATCTTTTTTTTTTACTCCAAAATATTACAAAATAGTTATTTGCCACTTTATAATTTTAACATGTCACATCTTAGAAAGGGGGTGGCCATTTTAGGAAGGGTGACAGCCAAATCTTCTGAGGCAGCCAAAGCTAGACAGTCCACAGTAAGGATGACCTAGCAGTAATGAATAGTCCTTGATTTGTGGGCAGATGGTCTCTGTGACCTACTAAAGCCCTATAAATCTTGTAATTTTTTTTTATTATGTTTTTCTACAGTCTTGGCATGTTATCAGTGAGTTGGTGTGTGAGATTAGTTGTTCTTTGGACTGCTTTTAGCATGTTTTATTTTTCATCTGTAGAATAATTATTTGACTACGTCAGACAAAATTTTTCAAGAGAAGTGCTTAAACCTGACTTCTAAATATATTCTGAAGTATTGATATAAGTGTCTCAAGAGTCTAAGTGCACACAGGATGCATAAAGCATCTAAAATCTTTGAGGACTGAGAGAGTTCATTAACTTTTAAAAACTGAATTCATTCTAAATAGGAAAGATGCTTTCAAAGGACCCTAAATCAATGAGCCTTAGATCCCTCAGTCACATGAACATTTTTGAAAATGTTGTTCTGGATGCCTTTTGGACATGTGACAAAAGAACAGAAAATAATTAATTTTGTAATTGATTATTTTGAATTTGTTTAGGACAGTTACCATAGCTTAGTTTGGGGTTCTTTTCCCCAGTTTCATGTTTATTTTTTAATTTCTTTAGAAATGAATATAAATATATTGTAGTAAATTAAGAAATGTGTGGATGCAAGAATGTGGAAACTTTGGTCCAGGAAGACCCAATGGACTGAAAGTAAATAGACTTTCTGGTGCAAAAAGTATATCTCCTTTTTGTCTACTATATTGTGAAAGGAAGATAGCACTTTATTAATCACTTAAAATAATAACTTGACGTGCTATAATGGAGTTAGAATACTGCTACTGCAATTTAAACTGTTCTTTTTTCTAAGGAGGAGGTAATTAAGAAACCATTTTAAAATTTTGGTCTCTCTGCTTAAAGCAGGGGAAGCTATCATGTGATCATATCCCAGCAAGGGTTTTGTACTTCTCTATAATTTTTGATGCATGCAAAATATGCTTATTCTCCAACTTGCCACCAAACTAAATATTGGGAAAAGAATCTTTCCATCCTTCATCATATTCTGCTTGCCCAGGGCTTTGTATAGGATTTCTCACAGCTAGTAGCTTTTGCTGTGGCTACTTGCTGTGGCCACCAGTTTTAAACTGTTACAGAAGAAAAGTAGAACTAGTATTTTTTCAGAAATTCCTGGAGCCTGTTGTAATTCTACATTGCTGCTAGATCTTCTGCTAAAAAACATTTCCAAGAGTGATCTTCTGCTAAAAAACATTCCCAAGAGTTGTGCAGGCTGGGCTTGAAGGCTTGCTGCTGCTTCAGATTCTTCATGTGCTAAAGCAAGCTTGCAACTGGTCTGGGGCCAGTTGGAGAGTATGTACAGCTGGTGCTTTTGTGCAGCCTCACTGAGGAAAAAGAGAAGGTCCACAGGTGTGCACTGCTCATTAAACTGCCTATCATATTCAATGAAATATTTGTTGAAACAGTTCAAAGTGCCCACTGTGTTTCCTTGATAGACAGTGCTATGCATTTCTGTCCAAACATTTCTGCTGCTAACTAGTTGAAATTTGAATTAATTATATATACAAGGAGTTGGTTGTGATCAATCAACTGTTCATGGGTTCAGATTGAGAAGATCTCCTCTCAGAAACAGAATATGGAGTAAAAACTCTCCTAAACAGAAATACTCGTGCAAAGAAGCAACCAGCAACACTTTCAAGTGTAGAATAGATTTTATATTTAGATTTCAGAGTAGTGTTCATGTGTGTGTGCTTCCCAAACCAGGAATGTTAAGTTCAGCACACAGTCAGCTGATGAATTTGGATGGAGGTTCATAAAATCCTCATATACCTTTTTTGACCCCTTCCTTTTCTGCATACCCGAATATGGGAGATAGATTAAGGCATTGCATTACCACACTTTTTGCCTGCAATATGATAAAGGAAAAATTTTAGAACTCTCTGGCCATAATTTCAATATTCTCCCCAGTTGATTTAAACCTGAATCATAGTAAAAAAGGCAGACTAATGAAATACTACATGATTTATGTTACTTTTCTGTTGACAGCTCTTCTTCCTCTCACAAGTAAGGGTTGAAAGTGCTCATTTTAAGTCATCAAGTAGTTTAAATTTCTCCTGGGTACTTTCATTAACATTGGTTGTCCTTTGAATTTTTTTTTTCCTGAGTCCTTGCATGCTATAAGCCAAATTTGATGCAAGAAGAAAACAAGGAACTCAGAAGCAATAAAACTTAAAAACAATAGAAGAGGTAAAAATTTACAAAAAAAGTTAAAGGAATGAAATACAAAGTCATTTGTTACGTCTGACTTCTGCATTGCTAGCTGAAGACACCTACCTATTTTTGTGACTCTTGAACTGAAGTCTGTTGACTCTTGCATGCATGACTTCATTTAAATGATGAAACTATAGTTCTGGCCATGATCAGCAAAAGTAACTTTGTATGCAGAACTAGAGGTTTTACAAATTTTCTAATGTGTCCTCAGTGTCACTCTAATTCTACAGAATGGGCACTGAACAATCTAGGAGGAAACATGGTCTGCCTGGAAAAAAAAAAAATCACAGAATTAGTGCACGCTAATTGACTGTGTAGCCATGTTTAACCTTCAAATCATTGGCAATAAAGGTGGAGAATTTATTGCGTCTTTTCCTCATGTGTGAAGGCTTAGAATTAAGGACAGAGATGATTTTGGTCTCACCTGCCTTTCTGTTTCTAGGGAAAAAAAGACCAAAGTGACTCTGAATTTGTCAGCAGACTTGCACATAAAGAAGGTTTTGATGTTGTATGAAGGCAGGCTGGGGGTAGGGGGCAGACTGTCTGCCCTGCTGATACACAGCCAGCCCCAGAGATTTTCTTAAACTGATGTCAGTTCAAGAAACATCTTATCGGTTTTGGTAAGCTAGGAAGTAGTACCTTCCAGAAAAAGAAAGTATAGTTATTGCTAATTAAAATAAATAATAATAAAAAAAATTTGCTTTCACTACTAGAAATAGTTCATACCCATGCTTCAAATAAAAGGTCTGTCTTTTCATTATGTTTTTTTACATACATTTTGCACTGCAGCTTGCATGGCACCTGAAACAAGTTTATATTACAAATCAAAGTTCTTTCCAGTTGTTTATAATCAGAAACAATTGTAAGTTTATCACACATACAAATGCAATAATCACAACATGTCGCTGATTAGGTTCAACAATATTCTTCCTATCAGTTTCCCACTGAGTCCTCCCTATTCTCACTTATTTATTCTTGATGTTTGATCAGTCACCTGAATCATAGGGCATGGAATAATCAGCCTGGTGATTAGATGACTGAAGTATATTTAGAAGTATTTTAGTAATGAAAGGCAAATATTTGGTGACAAGCAGAGATTTAGATTATCAGTTCTAGAAACTGTTTGGGTAAAATGGCAGATTTCAAGCTATAGCTAGTCCTATATGATCAAGCAATACTAAAGCCTTCCCCACTCCCAAGGTTCAACAACAACAAAAATGTCCCTAACAGGTTTCCTATAGAAAACCATTTGTAGAAAAGTATAAAATATGGCCACAAACCACTTATGATTATGAGATTATCTGTATTCTTTGTATTGGTATTTGAGATTAGACATTCTTTGCGTTATGGCTTCCCAATGTTAAGAAAAAAATGATGCTGTGGGTGGTCTTCTGAGGGTTGATAGGAAAAACTGAGCACGTTCAGGTGTCTCTTGAAAATGATTTGGTATCTGCATTTTGCCATCAAAGGACATTTGTGCGTCACACAATAAAATTAATTTTGCTTGTCAGTTCATTAGATTGACTGCAGTGGGAGTCTGAAGGGTCTAATTTCCATTTATCTGACTAATTTTTATGATTTTATTATATTTTCATTATTCTTAAGCAAGTACAACGTTATATTAGAAGGGAAGCTCTTGCTAGCCTGTTATTGTCAGGATTTGCACTGCAGAATGATTCTGCAGATGAGGTGGAAGTTAGGCTGTTCTCTGCCTGAAGAACATTTTTCTCAAATGGCAACACACACTGATTTTTAACATCTATGGTATTTGAGCCTCAGATTTCAAAGTGCATTCACAAGTACTCAGATCTCACTATTTGAAATGAAATAAAAATCATGGCTCTGAATAACATTATGTGTGATGAAAAAGAAAAAAAACCACTGTGGTGAGCAGATGAGTCAAGAACCTCCTCCAGTCAAGAGAAATTTATTTTGTGTATACAGGGTTGGAAGAAATGCCACGAAAATTTCACTGTCTCATTTGGTGTGTATAAATTGTATTAACATTTGAGGGTATCAAATTTAAAACTGAATTTAATTCTGCAGATCTATAGAAATCACAAGCAGCACTTCCACAGTGCTGCTAAATCAACAGACTGAGCATTGTGTGTAGCAGTTGCATTTCAACAGAATGAACCAGGAAATATGGACCTGGAACTTCTTTCTTATTGAAGAGATATCACTGCAAAAGTTTCCAAGATTAATTGAAATTTTTCCAGACAAAATATTTGTACAAGAACATTGTGAAATTTGAAACTATAATTATATTGATAGACAAATGTTTTCTGTCTAATAAAATTGGCTTGTGTGACATTGAATTCCTTCTATGAAATTTATATTGGTTTACATTTGGGTACAGGGCACGGTGTAGCCTGCAGTGAGAATCTGAAACAGGGTTTAAACTAGGAGGCACGGCAGCTAAAATGAAAACCAGTTCTTTTCAGCTCTAAGAGAAAAGAGAGGTCCCAAAAAATGATCTGTTGAAAAGTCTTCATGGGCCAGATGCTTCAGCATGAAGAGAGCAGGTTCACAGAAAATTTTCCATCCAACCATCTGAAAACTACAGCTTATTCTGGGAGCAAATCCATCAGTAAAAGTACACTTGCAGAGAGTTAGGATGCCTGAGTTTTCCAGGAAAATTTTCTAAGAAAATACAAGCAAATTCACGTGAATCAAGATACTCAAGGAAATTCTAAGTGTGTTTTCCTGAGTGTAACCAATGATTCAGTTTCTCTCACCCAGGAATACATACAACATCGCTGAGAATCTTCATATATTGCAGCCCCAAAGAGAAGGCCGAAGATGTAATGAAGGTTCAGGGTTTGGCTTTTGATAATCACCAGTGCATGCACTGCAGCCAACACTTTGCTCACAGAAACATTGCTGCAGTTGATTCAGAAAAGTCTTGATGAGCTCAGTCAAAAAGAACATCAGCTGTTTTTCAGAATGGCACAGCTGATGAGAAATGGCTTATCTTTAACCTGTACTGTGAATGAGTTCACTTGCAGTGCTGTGCTTTGTATCAAAATATGTCTTTATTGCACTGTGGGACAAACATGTTTGAACAGTGTATAATTTCACACATCCATATGAACTGATGATGTTCCACTTAGATATGTTGTAGAAGTACAAGATGAAAATCCAAATTTGGAGCTTTTTTAAAATTTATGGCTCTTTTTTTTTAATAGTGCATTAGTGAATGCTTTTCTACCAGGAGTGAATTTTTCCTCTATAGGTCCATGGGTTCTTGCATCCTCCTGATACTTAAATGAGATTGAGGAAAAATACAGTCCCCATCCACCAACATCAGAGACAGTTTCAGCACTGACTTTGAGAGGAAGCAGGTTGAATTTGGAGGACAGACTGCAAAAGCCATGTATACTAGATGAATAAACTAGGTGAGGCCAGAGGGGACACTTAACATCGTATATACTATCTTATCCCTAGCTGAAAGTAGTTTCTATACAAGGACATTCTGTTCTAATGGTAAATATGCTTGCTTTTTCTTTTCTTTTTCACTTTTTTTTTTTTTTTTTTACTGAAGTTTTGGAAATGTGAAAAGATTTCTACTCTTTGCTTTAGAGAGACCCAAGCAGCCAGTGGATGAGAAGGACTTGCCAGCTGCATCTCCACAGGGTGCTGCTCTGGGAAACTGTGGCTGGGATTTGCTCTCCTCCTTTCCAGCAGGACAGCCACATGATGACCTCAGAGGGACCCCGGGGCTGACAGACCTCTGGAGTATGTTACATGCTGCCCAGGATCCTGAGCAGCTGCATGTGGCTTCTTATAATAGGCAGTCATGTAAAACACTGTTGCAAGTGAACTCCTGTTAATCTGACCTCTTTTACTGTTGGCAGAATTTTCTTTTATTCACTTTTCCATCAGGACCTGACTGAACACTGAAAGAGGCCCTGATGTGGATATATTTGATTGACGAAGACCATGTGTTTTCCATTTTAAGGAATGTCAGTCTAAGCATTTAATTAAGGAGTAGGTACATCTGGTGCTTTAACTAAATATAATGTAGTTGTTGTCAGCCTTTTCAAGCAAAAAATTTATTTTCTAAATTGCCACAAATTACAAGCACAAACCATGCCCATAGTGTCTCATAGTTCTTTTCATTCTGAATTCAAACCCATACTATTAGTTTGGGGTTTTTTTCTTCAGTCTATATTTCCAAAAAGAAAGGAAGAAGCAAGCAACAGCGCCAGAAGCATACTAAATGTTCTTGCATTTTGATTTCTACAAGAAAGGACTTTGACTGAGATAAAAAAAGCCCAGAGCACATCTGTAAATAATAGCTCAGCTGTCCTGAGGAAAATTAGTTCATTGGTCTTATTACCTCAACCCTGTGTGCCTGCCTGTAGGCTAAATGAACAGATAGTTTGCAAAGGTGAAACATCAACATCTGGAATACAGAGTTTGACTTGGGATGCTGTAGATTTTACTCCCAAATTAAGATGGCCTGGTAAGGACATCTGTTCTATCAGATGAGCTGATAGGACATCTTCCAGGATAAAACAGAGAAAAAGCTAAACTGCATAGTCCCTGAAGCCAAACAGACAAGCCAGGGGTTTGTCTCCTGCCAATTGTTACTAAAAATAAAGTAAAAGTAAAATTAAAATAAAGAATGAGAAAAATGAAACAACCTAAGCAGTAATTTTTCATGGTACCTCTCTTTATGTCAGTATTCTCCATCTCCACCCACTGAAATTATAATGAAATCTGTTAGCTAGAAGACCTAATCTACTTCATTCCATCCAGAATCATAAAAATGATCTGATGTGAAATCCATAATATACATCTATTACCTGGAAGAAAATAGGTCAAAGAGTAAGTCACAGCTTTGCTCATAGTAGAAACCTTGACAAAGATGCCCAACTCTCCACAACAGATAAACCAGTTCCCAGTGTGGCAACTTCCCATCCTGTTTCTTAAAATATATATAGCATTTCACCTGAAATCTTGGTTAATAAACAAATCACAAAATTTCACACAGCTGATGGAGGTAATGTATAACTTGAAGAAAAGCAGGGTCCCTTTTATTTTTATAACTAACAGCTGTATTTGGAAGAAAATGCAGCTCAGTTCAGCATGTATCTTCTAACATTAGATAATCACCTGTAGCATTAAGATAAGATGAAATGAAAAGCAAGTATCCCTGAGACACAGATTTTGTTCCTGTGTCTATGAAAAGGGTGATCAGAGAGTATCCAGACACGGGAAATCATTCCTTCTAAAACTGAAGTGCCTATCTGAGTTGAAACTATATACTATAAACATTAATTCCTAAAATCAAACCAGTTATTGTTGTGTCCTGAGCTCTTATACAATTTAATGCAGTTATCTTACATTACCAATTCATAGTTTTAAGATGCAAAAAATTCAAAAGAAGAGATGCCACCATAATCAAATGATAGTGAATAAAAATCCAGTCTGTAAAATGAAACAATTCTTAACAGCTTAATTGAAATGTGGCCAGTATGTTGGTTTAATGAGCTCAGTAAACTCAGATAATGAAGTTATTATGGAGTTACTGCTATGAAAATTGCTGTGTCATGAATACCTCCCTGTCAGTCCAGGCTAACTTGATGAGACCTGCTTGGCAAGGTGATAATTAAATCCTAACAGGCAATAACTGACCAGGAATCAGCCTGGGGCAATGGGCTGGCTGAGGCCTCAGCAATCAGGGGGTTGCAGGACTGGAGCAGTGGGCTGAAGTTTGACATGGAAGTTGAGTGTTAGGAGAAGAGGATAAGAGTGAAGCCCCACAGAGATGGTACGAGACTTTATTGAAGGGGAAGAGCATAAGAGTCAGTTTTGGATTCAGGAGGAAGGTGCTTGGAGGGTGGTGTTTCAGGTACATGAAGAGTCATCTACTGAATCTATTAATATCCCAGAGGGAAGCTGGTGGTATAGAGTGAGTCCCATGCTCTGGAAATGTTATTTGTAATTCTAGGTGCATTTTTCCATCAGGAGAGAGAGTGTCACAAAGTGTCTCTGAGATACTGAATCCTGAGTGTTCTCATGTTATGGAAACCCAGTTATGAGTCCATAACATGGACAGTGTTCAACCAGTCTTCACACCTTAAAGACTGAAAAACTCGAACTGAGAAGTGTAGGATAAAGAAGAAATGTGATTACATGTAGATTTGCAAAGATCTGCCTAATCCATCCAGAACCCCAGAATGCTGTGAAGGAAGGTAAGGAGAGAATCATATAATAACAGAATCATAGAATGGTTTGGGTTGAAGAAGACCTTAAAAATCATCTAGTTCAAATCCCCTGCCACGGGCATGACACCTTCCACTAGACCAGGTTGCTGAAAATTTCATCCAGCCTGGACTTGAACACTTCCAGGGAAGGAACATCCGCAACTTCTCTGGACAACCTGTGCCAGTGTCCCACCTCTCTCAGAGTAAAGAATTTTGTCCTAATTTCTAATCTAAAGCTACTGTCAGTTTGAAGTCATTCCCCTTTGCCCTATCACTAGATGTCGTTGTAAAAAGTCCCTCTCTAGCTTTCTTGTGGATTCCCTTCACGTACTGGAAGGTTTCCACTGGGTCTCACCAGTAGAACAGTTCTCTGGACTGAACCACTGCAGCTCTTCATAGGAGAGCTGCTCCAGCCCTCTGATCATCTTTGTGGCCCTCCTCTGGGGAAAATGACTACTCTAGTGTGAAGTTCAGGCTTTCCTGCCTATGCTGCTGACCTACTTGGATTTGCTTTGTTTTTCTTGCCCACAGTACATAGCACAGCACTTACAGCTCTGTCAGCAGTCACTGGCCAGTCTTGCGTGCCCAGAGAGACCCTCCCATGCATTTGTGACCTCTGGGTTTGATTATTATCTGCAGGAATGAGATGACTAAGCTAAAAATTTCTCAGCTGGTTCATAATTCAGCAGCTGAAGGGGACAGGCTGCTGAGAAGATGGGAATAACACCCTGGTCTCTGGAGATGGGTCCCTGTTGAGGACAGCTCTGGACCAAAACTCTCAGTACTATCAAAGCCCAAGTGACACATACCATTAGCTTTTCTGCTACGTTGGATAGTACTTCACCTGAAGAGAAGATTGTTAATTCCAGCTGTGATTTCTGTTGTTGTGAAGGGCAGAGATTCCTCAGCTGGTCTGTGTTTCTAGGTGTTCATCTGTAAACAGCCAAAATTACTATAGACCTCATTGTTTTTATAGCAAAGCACAGTTTATGCTCTTCTGTCAAGCTACTCTGATTGCAATATCAAACAGATAAAATCTCAGAAGCATTTCAAATCTGGAGAATGTGAAGAAAAAAGAGTTTTTATTCTCTTGATGGTGCTCAAATGTGGTAAGAAATTTGGTTCTACTGAGGATGAGGCTGGGTACATGTGTACCCACATTAGCAATTAGCCATTTCCTGCTATGTGCTGGACTGAGCCAGCAATTTCCTTCTAAAAAGAAGACCTAGAAAACACTTGACATGATAATTTGTTCCAGGGTCTGTTCCTGGATTCAGCCCATGACAAGATTGACTCCTTCCATCTAGGACATTCCTCCCACATTATTCCATGTAGTAAGTAATACAGCACATATCCTTGGTGTCATGCTATGAAAAACACAGCTGTGCCAGACTGCATTCAGCACAACTCTCTTTTATTCTAGGCTTTGTGAACTGGAATATGATGACAAATAGTATATCCTTGACACAAAGGAACCCCCATAGGAGGGGATGCTTTTACTTTATAGCTGCAGCCATTACATCCTGGGAAGACCGGTGAGCTCAGTGTTGATGGCCCTGTGGGACCTGTAAATACCAGGACTTCTTAGCCATTAACATGGAAGAGTGAAGTGAGACCACTTGTGAGATTGCCTTTATCAGGAGAAAAGTATCTTCATCTCCTGGTAAGACCATTAGTTTGGTATAGAGAGAGAGGAGACCTATTCCCTTCAAGTTCACAGCTGGTGAAAGGTAACAAGATGTAGTAGGTACCAAGAGAATAAAAAAACATCAGTCAGAAATATCTAATGACATTGCTTTGTAGAATTAATCAGAGAAAAGTTGTTTTCCATAAAAGTTTCCCCATGGATTCTTTCACTAATTTGGTGGGAAAGAGGCATAGAATAGTCTATTTTTAATAACACAGCTTCTTTTTTAGAACTCAACAAGAGCGTACTGCCTCCTCATCACTATCCAGCTAAGGATCGCATGTAACAGCTTTTAGGAAATGTAAAATAAGCTCAATAAACATTCCCTTTACAACTTCCTGAAGGGAGGCAGGTGGGGGTTGGTCTCTTCCAGCGGGCAGCACTGACAGAACCAGGGAACACAGTCTCAAGCTACGTCAGGGAAGGTACAGGTTGGATATTAGGAAGAAATTTTTCACCGAAAGAATAATAAAGTACTGGAATTGTCTTCCCAGGGAGGTGGTAGAATCACCATCTCTGGATGTGTTCAGAAAAAGACTGGACATGGCACTTGGTGCTATAGTCTAGTTGAGGTGTTAGGGCATAGGTTGGACTTGATGATCTTAGAGGTCTCTTCCAACCTCATTATTCTGTGATTCTGTGATTCTTTCTTTTTTTTTTCCTGAAAACAATGTGCCACAGTTCCAAGGCGAGTTTTGGGAAAGCTGGTGGGTGTTTATAGCAGTAAAATAACATCTTGCAATTAAATTTCAAATTCTCTTCCCCAAGAGATACAAACTCCATATCTATGTGCATATGTATGTACATATTTAGGGATTGCTTTACTCATCAGAGGAAGAGCCAGTGTTGGGAGGCTGGAACATGGCAGCTGCTCAGTAGCTGATACTCTCACATTTTACATGAGGGTTGAAGAAGAATAAAACCCTCAAGAAGCATTAGAATTCCATGTCACGAGCCTGTGTCAAGCATAGAAGCTCACTTGCATCCTCTCAGGGACAGCTCACCTGGCATACAAGCAGGTAAGAATTGATCATATCAATATCATTTTCCATTGCTTTTTGTTGTTATCTCCCTTCCAAATATAGATGTGTCCTTTTTGCTTACAGGTGGGACAGTTAGTTTCACACACACTATTCTCTGAATTTCCATAGATGTTCTTATACTGCTTTTATGTGAATTCCATTATAAAATATATTCTTTGACCATAGAGTTTATTTTATTGACATTTTTTTTCTGGCATTAAAATTGCATCCAGTACAGTTTATAGTGATTGTTCTAATACTTTTCCAGCTGACATCAGCCAGGACTGTGCCTCTGCAACCAGACTAAGGTTGGCCTATTTGTGTAATTATGCTCAGGGAATGCAAATCCATCCACACTTCATTGAAAACATTGTAAACATTTTTTTCCTTATTTAATGTCAGAGTTGTATGTTTTAGATTATATATTAAAACTTGCATACTTACTAGATTCTTATGGCACAAAGCACAGGCCAGGCAGTTTGCAAATTTCATTAACGTGTTTTGCATTTAGTTTTTGGATGTTCTAGTGGGTTTTATTGTTTTAAAACATTGGCAAAAGGACAGGCAACAGTATCAAAGCCCTAAAGGTTAGAAAATGCAGCCAAATGCAGAAAGGAATCTTACCCAACCAACAAGACACTTAGGGAATATATTGGCTTACAAAGAAGATGAGCAAAACTTTTTGTATTTTCCCACAAGCTGAGCTGATTTTCACTGCAGTCCTTGTGGCAATCACTTACTCTCAGACACAAAAACTGAGCTACACCCCTGCGTATGGAAATAAAGAAAGATTTTTAATTTAGAAGGTACTGGTCAAAATTAAAGAAAAAATGTAGAAGGGTGAGAAAATATGAGGGTTATAATGGTACCAAATAACTACAAAGCAAGATATATAAGCATCTTAATGCTAATGAATACAATCTTAAAAATTTGCATCCTGTCATTTTTGTCTACAGCTCCAGTGAGATGAGAAGTAAGGAAACTTGCATAAGCAGCTGCATTCAGAGCACTGAGGAAGGAAGCTGGGTAGATTTCTAGGAATACTTGGAATAGAGGACTTAACTAAACATGCTGCCTAAAGATCGAGTTTATTTTGATTTTGGAAACTATACCAAATTCCTCTTAAGCATATTTTTTCTTTTGTTTTGGTTTTTTTTTAAGAGAAACTTCTAATGTCAAGAACTTGAGGATAATATGAAAGAATTTAATGTAGCAGGTGTGTAATTTAATATATGGCTTATTAAATTTTCCGACATTTTATTTTCGCATGGTGTGAGCACTGTGGTGCGTAGCCATTAGCTGAGTGTTCTCTTTGCTTCCCCTTCTTTGTAGTATTCTGCAAGGAGATTTATGACAAGTCACACTATGGGGATGACTGGCTAAGGCATCAAAAGCAATCCTCCCTGAAGCTCATTTCTATATTGCATAAGATTTGAATCATACCAAATGTTTACCCTTATAATGCAGTCCTTGTTCTTTTTAAACTGCCACTGACTGGTGCTGCAAATGACCAATTTGGGACCATACTTGCCTTCATTTATGTCAAGAGCAAGCTTGGAATCAAAGAAAGTTAATTCAGATCCTCAGATAAAAGGTATTATGTTGCATATGCATGCATTGCCCTTGGTTTAAAGATAGACTTTATAAAAATTTTGTCTGGATGCAAAGGCTTTGGAAACAAACACAAAAGTGAATAAAATTGTTTGGTTGCAACAGATCAGTGTAAAATGCTGTTTCTGTGGAAAAAAAAATCCTTAATATTATGGTGCTGCTAATACAAATGTGGCAGTAATACTGTCTGGGGGCTGTGTGAGGAAAAAGAAAAATGGTTTCATTGTTTACTTCAAAAAGACTTCAAAATGAGCAAGTAAAGGACTGGTTTGATTATCTTATTGCTGAAATTCTGCATCAGAGGATTTCTTATTAGTTGTTCTGTCAATAATGTTTTCGTCTGAATGGCGAAATCAGGAATGTGGTTTTTAAAAAAGTTACCTTCTGCTTAAACCCACTTGGTTTAGCCTTACAGACATTTTTCCTTGGCTTGGTGGGGAGAGGAGGCTATTAGCAAGTTAGTCACCTGATCTGAATACTTGCAGCACATTTGTTTCTTTCCTCATTATGAACTTTTGAGTTTTGTGGACTACAGGAAATATGCTTTATCAGGGGAGAATTGTATTTATAGGATATGAACCCATAGGTTTTGATGCCTTTACTGCTTTGGAGTAGTGAAAAGTTTTCATGAAGTATATTTATTGAAATATATTATGAGTTTCTGTGGTGGTGCTATGAATAGTAATTTCATGCCTTTGTAAGATATTATTTCTGATTCTTTGCATGCTGTTACAAGCTTTTTTTCTTTTACTTCTCTCTCTGAAAATTTGTGAATAAATATACTTTTCAAATTTATGGAACTGGTGAGTTTCTATAAATATGAAGAACTCCCTTATATAAGTGAGAAGAGTAAAGGAAAAAACCATAGAAAATAGAGTTGGTAGAGGTTTGTGGAGGTTATGTAGTCTATGTTCAGCCTCAAGAATTCAACTCTGCCTTTGCCACCTCGGCAAACATTTGTCTAATTCCTCATTAGAAGCTCACAGTGACAGAGATTTCACAATCACCCAAGGCAATCTGTTCCCACGCCTAGTGATTCTTGCAGATAAAGGGGTTTTTCTGATATCCAACCTGAATTTCTGTAGCTGTAATTCGAGCATATTTCTTCTTGTCCTCTTTCCAAGGGCATTAAGAAGAGATTATTCCTTTGCTCTTTGTGGCAGCTCTTTCTGTACTTATAGACTGTTATCAGGTCTTCCTTCAGGCTTCTCTTCTGTAGACTAAACAAACCAAATTAGTTTTCAATTACAGTTTAATGTTACTTAGCTGTCTGTGAAATGTAGTGTGGAAGAAGCATTTGCAAAATACACAGCATTAGGACAGTTAACATTTCAGAAGACACACATGAAGTGTGCTTAGTTCTGCATTTCATGTGCTTCTGCCCAATTTATTTCCTAAATTTAAATTTAGAGCTTTGTGTCACACTTTGTGTCACTCAGTCCAGAGCTGAGTTAAGGTTCCAACAACCCATATAACCAACAGAGTACTTTATTCAGGAGTTTTAACTGAGATCAGCATTTACCTAAGGTCAGTTAAAACTGACAATTAGAACTATCAGAAAGGAAATAACAGTACCTTAACATTGGTCTATGGCTGTAAAGGAAGATTCTTTAGTTCAACTTCTTAGGGGGTTGTTCTTGAAAAAAAAAATACGATAATTCTTTCTATTGATATGTTATTTACTTGGCTTTTTTTTTTTTTTTTTTTTTTTTTTAATTTTAATTTTTTCTATTTTTCCTGAAAGGAATGAGGGGATTCATAGCAAAAACTGATAAATACATTTAATGTGAAAAGAATAAGTGAGTAATCTTGTTAACTGTTTCTAAATTCTTTCATGCTCATGAAGATCTCAGAAATTGTTATGAAACTTTCTGATGTTTCTTATAGAACCATAGAATATGCTGAGTTGAAAGAACCCATCAGGATCATCAAGTCCAGCTCCTGACCTTACACAGGATACTTCAAGAATCACACCATGTGCCTGAGGGTGTTGTTCAAACTCTTGAACTCTATCAGGCTTGGTGCTGTGACCACTTCCCTGGGGAGCTTGTTCTAGTGCCCAACCACCTTCTGGGTAAAAAACCTTTTCCTGATATCCAACCTAAACCTCCCCTGACTCAGCTTCAGGCCATTGCCTCAGGTCCTGTCACTGATCACCACAGAGAAGAGATCAGTGCCTGCCCTTTCCCCTCACGAGGAAGCTGTAACTGCAGTGAGGTCTCCCCTCAGTCTCCTCCAGGCTGAACAGACCCAGTGCCCTCAGCTGCTCCTCACACAGCTTCCCCTCAAGACCCTTCACCATCCCTGTTGCCCTCCTTTGGTCACTCCCTAACAGTTCAATGTCTCTCTTACATTGTGGTGCCCAAAGCTGCCCCCAGCACTCGAGGTGAGGCTGCCCCAGTGCAGAGCAGAGCAGGACAATGCCCTCCCTTGCCCAGCTGGTGATGCTGGGCCTGATGCTCCCCAGGACAGGTTTGGCCCTCCTGGCTCCAGGGCACTGCTGACTCATGTTCAACTTGCCAATGACCAGGACTCCCAGGTCCCTTTCCACAGTGTTTCTCATTCCCTAGTATCATGATTCTTAGCATTTAAGGTTATCTGGATTTTGTATGAAAGAAAAGATTAGCTAGTCACTTCATCACTAATGCCCAAGTGCTATTCTTTCAGCTGTTTCTTTTTCAACATCTACAATGAAGGGCTTATGCAGTTCTCTTTGTTAAAGGACAAAGCATATTTGTCATGATCTGTTCATTTTGTTATGGTTAGCATAAAAAGGACTGACAGAGTGATAAGTTTATATATGGCTTCAGGTAAAATAATCTGGAAAATTTATTAACCTCGGCTTGCACAAAATATTATTTGAAAATGTTTTATCTAAGACCCTGTTATCTAATCTATACAGACAGACAACTAGGAAACTGGTTTCACAGTCAGTAATAGATTCAGAGGTGAGAAAAGACAATTCATAAAGGGTATGACTTGTCCACCTTGATGGTAAAAAAAAAAACCCAAAACCAAACCAAAACCCCAAAAAAATAGAAGATTGTAGAGAGAGGAAATGATGTTACTTTTGTGCTTTTCATCAGTGAGAAAGAGGCTGGAATTCAGATTTGGTACTGAATTTGGGAAAAGAGTGTAAAAAATGGAAGCAAGATTGGAAAAGAATACAACATACAGTAAATTTTAGAGGTGACTGGACTGGTATATAGGCATATTCAGAAAACAGCAGATATTTAGAGGCTCTTTAGAAGAAAAAAGCGAGAATGCTTTCAAGTCAAAGGCAAATTCAAGGCAAATTCAATACAAATTCAAACAGGAAATGAGGAACATGTCTTTTGAAATGTGTTAGAAACAACTGAGATCAGGTACAAGAGAACTGATAGGATTTCCATCTCATCATGTCAAGAGATGAAGACAACCTGTTGTCCTGTGAGAGGTGGTTCAGCAAAGCACAAGCAACTGGGCTCTGCTGGGGACAGCAGGGTGACAGGGATGGGCTTCCAGCATGCAGGCAGAGAGAGCAAATCACAGATCCCTGTGGCTTCTCTTTCTCAGTTGTAGCACTTGGCACTGGGTTTTAAACTCTGAGTTATGAAGGATATGATGAGTAAGTTTTCTGTTCAAATACATCAGCTTCTAATTCCCCTTCTATAAAAGTGGCAAGTAGATGTTTAGCTCTATGCTGGCTGTTCAGTGCCAGCTGCTTGCCTTTCATCTTACTCACGACACCACAGTTTTGAATTCCTCCATTATTTTTTAACAGCCTTGCTGAGTACTGGCAAAATGGTTTTGGACAGAGAAAATTCAGTGAGAGATGAGCTGTTTCCCCAAGTTCAGCTCTCAGGCTCACAGGAACTTGCTGTGTACTTTTGTGCACTCGAAGCATGGTTGGTCAGCTGGTGTCACCCACCAGATTCCTCTCTGGACAGAATTCCAGTGTAAGGAATGAAGAACCACATCAAAGTAGCCACTGTTTTGTGTAAGGGGTTCTTTTCCCCACTGATGTGTCCAGTCCCCCAGGCCAAAATGTGTGCAGCTCCTCTTCTAGAAACAAAAGCCACTAGCCAAATGACAGAGATCAAGAAAATTACTTTGTGACCACTCTGGGCAGATGGTTTAGAAAATTAAATTGGAATCCATCAAGTATGTAAATGTTTGTGACACTAAAACAGAAAGTACAGGGAATACAAATCTGCCTTGTATACTCTGTTATGCCTATTTGTATCATTTCCTTTGCTAAGCTTTTTTTTCTCTCCTAAGCTGTTTTTTTTTCTTAACAAGATACCATAACTTGGGTCATTACCAACACAGATGATTCTGTGTGCTGAATCCCACTTTTTTAATCTCAGACTTTCCTTGATGCCTAACACCTGGATGCCAATTCACATCTCTGTTCCTGAGTAACCTTGCTAGGGAAAGGAAGCGTAACATGGTGCCCACTTCTCTTGCTGAAGTGGCTCTTCACGACAGGATGCAGCAGAGTTTGCTCATCCATAGTGATCACAGATATTTTTTCCTGTGTATTAAGTAAGTCTAGAAGATTTGTTTGAGAAAAGAAGTTAGCACTTGCTGGAATCCTCCTTTATCTTCACTAAAAGGACTGCTCTCTTCTGTCAGGTACCTCCAGCCAGGCAAAGGCATGAGTGTCCCTTGGCCTAAAAAGGTGCCAATCCTCTAATGGGCTGCTCATCATCAAGGCTATGAGGATGCTGTGTGTGCTCAGGCCACAGAAATCACCGATGAGCTCTTTCATTGCTCAGTGCTCTCATATTTCTATTCCATAACACAGGTTCAGTTCAGGCCACCCTCGCCTTGGGCACAGAGACCTAATGCATCTGAATCCTTCCTTCTGGGAAATGCTGAGCCCCACATCGAGCAGGGGCTGTGGTGAAGGAGATGGAGCAGCCAGGTCCACATGCACTCCTGCCCTCTTCTTCTCTGGCCAGGGAAAATCAGCCAGAGGAGACATCCTGGGTAGGGACAGCAGCTCTTCACACAAATGGTCCTTGTAGAGACCATTTCCTCAAGGGATGCAAAGCACCTGCTTTACCAGCTTTCACTCATCTTGTGAAGTCTGTTTATTATTACCATTTCTCTTTCCCAGTTCCACCTAAACTCTATTTCAGTTCTTTGCTGCAGTTTTTTCTAAGTAATTCTTTAAAAAAAATGTACTAGTGGTATCCTCTTTAGTTTCTGTTTTGCCTCCCCTCCCCCTTTCTCACCAGCTCTATTTTCTACTTTTAATTGTGTTTTGCAGGAGAAATGAAAGACTGTTTACTGATCCTGTCCCCACCCTTTCCTTTCCTGTCACAGCTGGTCCTTGAAATTCTATGGAATAGCAGTTCCACATGTTTTGTTCCCTGTCCCCTCCCCCTGTCTCTTAGAAATGAGTTTTGGTATTGTTGAAAGATTCCAGATGAAACTGCCAACTCAGAATGTCTCAAACAGACCCTATTGAAAGAAAACTAATTTAATAACTTATAAAAATATAGTTTCTACTTCATTCTCTGTTTAAATAGTGAACAAGGGATGAAGGAAGATTTGGATCATCTTGGATGCACCCAGCATATGCCTTCTTCTGTTGAGCAGCTCGGTGTTTTGATGGCCTATGTTGAATAAATTCTACTTTTTATCCATTAGGATTATTGACACAAATGGGAACAGATACCTAAGAGAGAAAGTTTTTGTACTGGGGAGGAGAGATTCCATTATTTCTCTTGTACTCTGGACATTGGAAATAGAAGCTGAAGAATAAGCCCCTGGGAGAGTGGGAGGAATGAAGCTATGTTAGCAGATAAAGATGCTTTATTTTCAAGTTGAGGACATGATGACAGAGCTACAAAACAGATGAGATGGGGTTTTTACAATCATCCTCAATATTATACTTTTTCCATGTGCAATGATTGCTGAATGGAATTTTAAAAAATCATGCAAGCAGCTAAACAAACAGATTTTTGGCATTGTTTCATTAAAAAAAAAAAAAAAAGGCTGAAGATTAATAAAACAGAAAAGAGCAACCCCACCCATTCATGTTGCACAGAATTCAAGTGGCAAGCTGGTTAACAGTTAACCTAGTCATGCCTATAAATTATTTATAGTTTGATCAAAGGCCCTTCCTTTCAGGAAGGCCATCCAAGTTGTTACACAGTTACACAGCTTTGGTATTTTACCTGAAAAATTAGTGCAAACGTTATGACTGTGTAGTCCAAAATCTGCCTTCTGTGTATATAAACTTAATCTGATGTCATTTTGGGGAGGAAAATACCATCTTGGCATGCAATAAAGGCATAATTATCAGGACAACCTTGTCTCATGGCTAAATGCAAATGAAAAAAACACATAATGGTTTTTAGATGTTTTAATTGTAATTTGAAATATTTAAATCTTTTTGGCACTCTGAATTCAAACATTGCTTCCAGTTGTACAATAACAAGTTGAAAAGCTGAACTTGAGAGCATTCACTCCTGATCTCATCAACTTGTCTAGGGTTTTTATTGTGTATAAGCACAAGCTATTGTGATTTCAAACTCCTTTGTCTACTAATAAATTCAAGATTACTTCATCAAATTCATACAGCACTGCAAATTTTCATGTGCATCTCAGAGAAAATACAAAGTTCTTATTTGGAAACCCACATGATTCTGCGAGTTCCCAGAAATTCTTCTCTGCAGGCTGAATTAACTCACAAGGAGAGGTCCTGTGGGAAGCTCAAGATAGAAGAAGACTGGAAAACTTGTCCACTTTACTGTTAACACACCAGTCCTCCTTAGCACATGGTGGACTAATCTGCTTCACTTACGTCTGACTTAGGTATTTGCAGTCAGAGCTTTTTTTTCCCTGCATGTTTTGTAGCATTCCTTGGAATACTTGGCGGGAGCTACCTAGATTTAACCAGCCTCCATTGAGGAAATTGAGATGAAAGTGTGCTTGTGGCTGGACTGTGGCATTATTTCATCTCCCAGGCACTGTTTTGTTTACAAATACAAATAAGCATAGGTTCTGTCATTGCTAGAGTGATTTTTGTAGCAAGAATGATGGCAAAATGTAACAAAATCAGTGCTATCAAAGCTCATTAATTAGCTAGTATTACTGAAATTAATAGGAAGAAGCAGTCTAGCTGGATAGAAACCATGTCATAAGTCAATGTGTTATACTCATCTCAGGGTCTCTAGAGTTGGGTTTTGCTTTTCTTTTGTAAGTGATGAAGAGTTACCACTTACTATAGCTATAGCAAAATGATCTTTAGAAGTTCAGATTAAGTTCAAATAGTGACTCAAGACAATGTTCCAAGACAAGCTAATGCTTAAGATACCAAACTTCCTATGCTATATTATATGCTTTATTCATAGCCTAAAACTTGACTGGATAAATAAGCTTTTAGTTTGACTTCACTATTATTTGCTTTTTAACATGAGTTCCCACTGAGTGTTTATTAAAGAATTCAAGCATTTCATAGGGAAACTGCAGGAAAATGTTAAAGTATTATAATGGAAAATAACAAAACATTAGGGTTAAATTAGGCCAAGGGAAGCACATGTGGTTGCTTCCCTTATGAGGGGAGCAACACCGGGTGATGTAGACTTTCTCTAGTATCATGATGTTTCTTCATTGTCTGTTGAACTGTTTTATTACTCTGGCACAGATCCTATACTTGTCTTTAGCTATCTGTTTGAACTTCATGGATAAGAAAATAATGCCAGTAGAAATTCAATTCCAGACTACTGCTGTTGATGGCTTTGTGTCTAAATGAGACACTGAGCAAGTTCATTTTCAAGGTTTGTTGAAGTTTTTTTGTACCAAGATGCTTTGCTAGGCAATTTAAACACAAGAGAGCTTTGTCTTCATGTGTGTGGACACTTCTAAATATCCCCATGGCTGTTTAGCACCAAAGAAAACAAGACTAATCTAGTTAACATATTAAAAGGGGAAAAAATCTTTCACATTGTATTAGCTGAACCTTTCTGAAGCTAGTGATTTTTTTATTATAATATTAAAATTTTTATGCTAACAAAACTTTTCTGAGGGTCCATGTTGTTTTAGAGATGTTCACACACAGGCAACACAGATTCTATGAAAGAGGGTTTAGGGGCTTGTGTTAACAGAAGCTCCTAGAGCTTTTAGCACAGTGGGATTATTGCATATTTATACTTCTCAATATGAACTTGATGGGCACAAGGCCTTAAGGCTAGAAAGAGATCAGAGCTTGGGACTTTGCCTCTGTCTGACACTTTTGGCCCACCAGAACAAGCTAGAAGGTCTGCAGACAAAAGGGGAACACTAAGATTTGGAGTAGTATCTCTCCACTTTTGTAGGTGGCAGTGGAAGGGCGCATGCCCTTTTAGCATGGTGCCATTCTGTTTACCTTCAATAATTTTTATTTCTGGTTTCACAATGAAAAGTGTGGTGCTTGAACATACAGTTGCAATATTTAGCTGTAAAACCTTGCTGTTTGTTAATCAGCCTGAGTCCTGAGAGACCTTCAGCTTGATGATCACTAAAGCTGAAACTATGCTGTTAAAAAAAATTAAAATTAGGTAATATAAACTCAGAAAAGTGTTCAAAATTAAAAATCCACTAGCTCACCCTCTTTAAAAGACCAGGCTCTTACTTTTTTTGCCAAATGCTAAACTCTCCTGGCTCCACAGTAATCTACCCTGCCTTCTCCACTATAGACACCCTTTCAATGGCAACTGCTGGTAATGATATATGCAGCCCTATTTGTCGGAGTACGTAATGCCTTTAATTACTGCCAGTCTTCCCTGCTGCCCAGGTTTGTTCCAGAAGTAACAACACAAGTTGCCAGTTCAAGCACTTCATCTACTCAAATCTCAAGTTTTTTTCTGGCTGATTGTTTCATAGCCAAGAAAAGTGTCTTCAGTTTTTGTTTACCTAATTCTAAAACCAGGCGTTCAGGGCACGGCATATATCTTTTGGATATGAGACATTGAATCAAAATAAAACAAAAAAGTTCCTCAATGACAGTATCTCTATCACAGCTTTGTCCTATGGAGAAGGCATTCATTGTTTAGTGGTTTTTGAAAGAAATAAAAAGATACCTGTTCCAAAATGTGTTGTGAAACTACCAGGTAAATACTTCAGAAAGCCTCAGCATGAAAGTAAACCACTAGTGTTTAAAAAGGGTTACTTGAATGTTCTCAATAGTTTCACTCAGTTATTTCAGATTATAGTGCTGAGTGCTTTTCACCTCAGCCTTACAGATCAAATAAATAAAGATTGTGTCCAAGTAAATATGCACTCTCCTCTCAGAAAAAAACATAACAGATTCAAATCAAGTCTCCACTATTCAAAGAGCAAGTACTTTTCTTTTATATGTATTCAAAAACTACCTTTGGATTGGAAAGACCTTTTTATGTGACATTTATGGCAAAATCCAATATTCAGCATTTGAAGCTGAAAGGTGTTCATCCTATCTAGCACACGTGCTCTACAGCAGTGATAAAAATATATCTCAGCCAAGCTGCATGACACAGCAGGCAGAGGACAAGACATTTATTCAGGGGACAGAGCATCTGTTCCTGACCCTCACATAGCTCTGCCATGTGACTGGAGGGGAAACAATTCTCCTCAGCTCTGGTTTCTTTGTCTGTGAAAATGGAGATGGATATTCATCTCTGCCTTCTGATATGCTATAGAGCATTAATGAAAAATAAACTTTTGAGCTGTGCTTAAAAGTGTTGTGCTTACAATCACATCTACACTTTTACCTGGAGGAATTAGTAAAGCAAGAAATTATTCATCATACTCTTTTAGAAAATATATTTTCAATCCATAACCTTTACCTGATACCGCTTTTCACTGAAGAAGGTAATTGTTTTCTTTTTCAGACTTGAACTTCTGACCATTCAGATTGACAGTTAACTTGGGATTCTATTTACAGGCTAGGTTTTATATGTTTGTGTGAATTAAATTTATGTGCCAAGAACAGAATCAGCATGAGAGTCATGACAAGCAGCCTTTAAAATGCCCTTATTTTTGTTTCTGAAGACCTTGCGTAAAAGAAGATATGGGGGATAAAGTCTTGAAAAAAGTTGGCATATCTATTAATGTGTATTGATGCATCCTGCAACACCAAACAAAGCCTTTTTTACTTAAAAATTCAGTAAATGAGGGAGGGAGGCTAGTTCTGTAAGCCAGTTGAGCCCAGAGCTTAATGAAGAAGTAGGGGTGGATGTAACGCTGATATACTGTGAAGAGCTTGTAAAGAGTATTTTATATGGATGCAGAAAAAAAAACAAATCAAAACAAAACAAAAAAGGGGTAGGGGAAGTGTAGGAAACAGTGTTTTGAATACCATCCTGAATAGATATGAGCTCCTGAGTTCCTGAAAGCCAGAGAAGAAGAGGTACTTTGAGTAAGAGAACTATGATTGTCCTTTATGATGCCAAAGGATGCAGCACAAACAAATGGGAGGATTCAGACCTTCCAAGGTGACCTGGGTGTTCTGTCCTTCAGCAGCCTTTATCTAGACCAATGTTAGTATAACATCTCATTAAAGAAATAAACATGTCTAGATATTTTTTTATTCCAGTACTTTGGTTATCATCAGAGAAAATTTAAAATTTAACTGAAATAATTAAATATATCAAAATATTAATAAGTAGACTGTATTATTACATATTTGCATAGTTCATTGACTTATTTTCTTTGCGAGCTTCTCCTTTTCTTTAAGCATTTGATTTCTGAATATTGTGTCTGTCTGCTTAGGTAAAAGTCTATGTTTAATACCTTTCTTGTGTTTAGAGGAGAAAAAACATTTGAGTTGTAGCAGCCCCAAGCTCTGTTGTGTGTTTACACTGGTTATATACTTAACTGAAATAGAAATAAATTTCAGATCCTACTAGTGTGACTTAAAGATTCATTTGAAATATATAGACTACAGGGCAATGATAGTGAACTGAGAGATGGGCACGAAGAGGCTGCTTAACTGACATATTTTAATTCACATCCACCAAGCACTGATGTGAGGCTTTTTCCTTTTGAGTGGCCTAGGAACCTGAAAGCACAAAGTTGTTCCTGTTTGTGCAAGGCCTATTGTAAAACAGAGAGTAGCAGGAAGCTGGAAGATGTGATCAATCTTTTTGAAGTCTCTCCTCTTCAGCCAGTGTGTAAGGGGAGACCATGTTAGTGGGCACACAGAGTAAAATCAAAGGTCAAGGCAGTCTTTCACAGAGGACTGGAGAAAGGCATGTGGGAACAACTGATACCATGCTTCAGGATGATGGAGAGGAAATGCTTCTGCTGTGATAGGGATAGTTTTGCCTTCAGAGTAATTGGTGGAGATGGCAGTTAAGAGGCTGTCAGGGAAACCTCTGTTTGTGTGTGAAGATTATTTATTTGGAGAACCATGGGGACATCCAGGGACCAGGGACAACCAGTCCATAAACACATGCTAAAGGGAATGTGCTGTACAGCAACAAGCCTAATACAGTGGCCGTGAGTATTGTGAGGGCAGGAGAGGAATGGATCACAGACAGCAGTGAAACTTTTCTGTAAGGCATCTCCTATGCCTACTTTTGGAGGATCCAGGTTCCACTGGTACACAGCTGGTAGAGCTGCAGGTAGGTGGTGTTTAATGCAGCTGGGACTGTGGGTGGCTTTTATGTGCCTGGGAATCTGAAAAGTAATCAGAATGACCTGCTCTACCTTTTTTGTTTATCATTCCAGAGTAGGTAGGAGAAAGAGAGTGATAAAGGACTTAAAAGTCACCCAGGACAGAGTTTTCTAGACTAGAGAGGCTATCTAATAATTTGTATCAGTCTTTGTTTGAATAAAAACTTACTGATGCATTTTACAGCTGATGGCACATAACCAGTCGTATGAACTTTTTTAGTGTCTGTTTCCAGTGTGCAGCCATAACTACAAAATAAGGATATGGAAAGCGGTGCCTTACAGCTCAGGAAAAGCAAACCACCTTAAAAAAGATTTTGCTCTCATGATTCAATTAAACAACACAAGACTGGCTAGAAGTAATTTTAAGCTCTGGATGTGGAACACCACAGAATATCATAGAATCTCATCTTTCTGTCCTGTGATGGTGACAGACAGCCTGAACTGTTTTGTCTACTTTCAAAACAAAAAAAGTGTACAGATTCTATAAATGGTATCAGTCATAGAGCTACTGAGGGAAGAAGCAGCCTAACTTGCATGATATTGTTATATAAGTTTTGGATTTCTTTCTAAGTTTTCAGTTTTCTAAGTTTCAGTTACTATGGAACTGACATCACCTGCCAAAAAGGTGCTGAGGATGTCACAATCATTTTGTCTCACAAATGCCAAATGCTTCAGAGCACAGAGAACTGGACAGCCCTAATGCTATTCCCTCAAGTTTAAGAAAATTTATTCTTTGTAGATTTGACTTGACGTTAAATAATCCAGATATCCAAAAAAACAGGAAGACTTCATTTAAGTTTGGCTTTCTCTCCTGCCAAAATAAGCATATTATTTAACAATATGGTGCAATGTGTTGCAGTGTCTGCATTTTTGTGGGAGATTAATGAATCAGTTACCTGCATCAGAAGTTGAATGCAACTCCAATTAAAGTTTAAACCCATCCTTTTGTTGGGGGGTAAGCAAATGTGCTGTAAATATTAGGTCTGTCAGGTACATCATGTCATAAAGAGTTAACACAGACAATGCATACTCAGGTTGCACTTCCATCTGTGATTATTTTACATTCACAGCAGTCCAAGCAATGAGAGTGTTACCTTCAGATAAAAAAAAAAAAAAAAAAAAAAAAAAAAAAAAAAGTATTTAAAAAGAAATGTGTATGAAATCTAACATATGTTGTTTGGACACATTTGAGCTACAATCAAAAAGTAGATCTATGAGTCAGTTTGGTTTCTGGTTTAAAATGTACCATTTTGGTGGATTCTGAATGAGATTAACAGCAAAAGCTTAAACTTGGGAGTTGAACAGCAGAAGGGCAAACATGATTCATATTTCAACCTCTGCTTCTGGTCCTTGAGATAAGTGCAAGACAAAAGTAGACACAGAGATGGAGAGAGAGATTGGTGAAATGAGTCCTTGTCACCTTATTTCAATGCTCTGACATAATGATAAATAGGAAAACTCAGAGCTGTGTGTTTAATGTGCATGCATTTGTAATGAAGTTTCTGTGTCGAATAAAGTAACGTCTCTTACTTTTACTCACACATAGATCTAAGAATGATGATGAGTGCAATCCTTCAAGCAGCATTTCTTCTTGACATGCGATATTGAAATTTCATGTAAAATTTATTTGAATTAATACGACTGTTTCTAAAGAAGAAATTATATTTATTGCCATGTTCTTGGTGATATTCTTGAATTTGTAATTTCCTGTGTGAATCATGTATTGATAATATCAGGATTAAAATTACATATGTTCTATGTGTCCTTCCAGACTGGTGCACTTAGATCTGACAGGGATGGAGCTGTAGTGGTCAGTGGTACCTAGGGGTTACAGAAAGGATGAAAAAGAATCTGGAAAAGGCAAAGATTTAAGTTTCCACTGAGGAATTGTGAGGTACAAAAGCACTATTTACTTCATTTCACATTGTTCTACACCTCCATGTAAAGTGGGTGCTGCCATGTGGTCCAAAGATCTGTTTTTTCTGCTCTCTCACATCACGGTTGGTGAAGAAATAGTTGGCGGTGTGATTCATGCCCTTGAGATGTGTTATGGTATCATGCTATCCTGGTTTTCATAGCAGAAATATTTCATAGTAGGGAAAAAACCAAACACACTGGTGGTGATAAAGCACTGAAACTATGTATCGTTTTCTATTTGTAAAATACTACATCTTCCTAAAGAGGCTCTTTCCTCCTAGATAGGTTTAGCAAGGACTGTGTATATATAAACATGCCAGCTTGTTTCTATGTATTTCTTCATGTAGTAGCAAATCAATGACATGATTTATAGCAGCCAAAGCACAAATACACTAGAACTTGGTTTTGCAAGATGCTCTGATTTCACTGGGTTTATTCCAAATATCATGTACAGTTTATCTTTCAACATGCCTGAAATGTTTGCTAATTTGTAGAATTCATATTTCATGAGGGCTTGTTATAAAGAGGAAAATGTTACATTCCAATGAATTGTGGAAACAGATTACCGGGAAATGTTAGGAAATGTTAAACCAGGCAAGATATGGAATGGAGGGCTAGATTGAGGAAGGAAAAAGAAACAGAAAATAGAGAGAGGAATAAAGTTAGAGGTACGAAGTTTCTCTTGTGGAAGTGTTGTGGGTCTGATTAGCAGGGCTGATTCATGTTACTGAAATTACTGTAGTCATCAAATTTTAAGACCTTTAAAAAGTATTTTCCATCCTGGAAGAAGTTGAGAATATCTTTTATTTCAGCAAAATTGAAAAGGATGACAGGCATGGAGCTGTTAAAATAGATAGTATCTATGTCTTAACTGTGGTGTAGATGAGTGCTGGAAGCATTCTCAGTATTCTGTCTTGGTCCTGGAGCCCAGGGACCTGCTGGAGTGTACTGTAGATTCTGATCCTGTAGCAATATTTCCTTCCAAAGAAAAACAAAGGGATAGTGCATGTGCAGGTCGTGGCCAGCCATGAAGGCAGAAAAAAACAGGTTTATAAAGGACACCAGGACCAAGTCTGCATCTGCCACGTGGTCTAGGCTCAACTAGATTGACTTTACAGATTGTCTTTCTACATTCTATGTTTTGGTTTGCCCACCTATTAATAAAGAGGAAGAATGGAAAATACTTGGAGATAATATTAAAGAAAATGCACTAATCATGACTTAGGTAAAAGACCTTTAAGGTGAAGTTATTAATATTGTGCCAGTTTAGTTTAGTTGTCATTCAGTTTGCTTTCTGCAAAGCATCCTGATGCCTTTAGCACAGCCTATTCAGCTGAATGGCATATGTCAACTCTCTCTTCCTCTAGGAAAATTAGTACATATAATTGTATGATTATGAAACAACTTTGCAATGTTTATTTATTTGGTGTAGGAAAAAAACCTTTTCATCTGAATTGTTTTCATAAAGAATTTTTTTGTACATGAACCAATCTCAATGGGGAAAATGCTACAAATCTTTTGTCAGTCTGGAAAAGAGTCTCAGAACAAATATTTGTAATAAGCAATATTTGGTTTATATCTATTGTTGGCAACAGAGTTTCCAAAGAAAATTTCCCTCCTATGACACAACCTGCACTACTATTTGCTCTGTAACATACTGAGGACATTTAGGGTGACAGAGTTGAAAAAACTTCTGTCAATATTGACATCTTCCAGATTTTTTTTGCTACAGAATATAAAATGCACACTGTTTGAAGCTGAGGAGATTGCTTCCTCAAGACAGCTTAGAGGTTTAAAAAATTGTAATAATTTCACTTGACATTTAGGTACGTCTGTGCTGCCCTGATGGTTCAGTTTACAGTGGAGGTTGCCTGTTTGAGCCCTTTGTCTGTCGTTCATAAACATTGTCAACAAACTGATCCAAGAAGGTTTTCTTAGAGACGTACTTCCATTTATTGCTACAAAAAGTAAAAGTAGGTATTCAACTTTGATTTTGGTGAGTTTCTGTCTAGCATGCTACTGCTGGTGTTGGGTTCACTGATAAAGCAACCATTTACAAATTTGTCCTTTTGTTCTTATTTTCATAAAAGCCAAGCTGACTCAGCAAGAGATGACTATGATTACTTTTAGACAGATAAGAAAGAAATAACACTATTTTTCTTTAGCCTACTGCTTTCTTTAGACATTTTTCTTCCAAAAATGTAGGTCATCACCAGTAAAATACTTTTTTTTTTCATTCTCAACTGAATTATAAGATGCTTGGTAGTAGAAAACAGCAGTATTTTAGACTTGTGCCTGCAGAGGACTAGATGTAAATACAAATGTGTAGAAATAATATCAAATAAATTCAAAAATTACTTCATGCTCTTTTAAAGCACAATCTCTAAGCTTCGGTACCCTTGCCCTTTATCTTAAGGTATCCCCTGTTCATTACATTCTTCCCCACAAGGGCTCTTTAGGTGTGCAGATTTTATGCTGTGAAGGCTTTCCAATTCACATCTTGTGAAGGCTTTCTCTGAAATGTGAGTCTTTTGCAGCATTTTATCACAAGCTGAATGACTGGACCTGCCATTCACCTCAGCCTTTTACAGAGCCCTGTGTGTACTGCCTGAGTAATGGCCATGAGACAGTGGCATCTAGTGTTCTTAGACTCTGCTTTTCTCTCTGAAAATAATGCAAACAGGAAGAAATGGCTATGGATGCCTGTGACATTTTCTCCTCACACCTCAAAAAGGCCCTGAGATTACTTGGCTCCTACTGAAGCTAACTGTAGTGAGAAGGGAAAGCTTGCTTGGGAATAGTGAAAAGTCATTACCTAGCAAGCAATATGACACTCATTGTCTGACATGCAAATTGATTGTGACTAACAAATCCCTGACATCCCGTTAAATTTTATAGACTAAACAGAAAAAAAAAAAAAAAAAAAGCAAGAAAATATGCTAAGCCAAAGAAAAATGGAAACAGAGTTTGTTGGTGAAATTCTTGGGGTTTTAAGTCCTCTTCCCAATGTCAGCCAATCTAGGCTGCACAGTCTTTGGGCTACAAAGAAGGTCTGCTTTACTGTTGTAGAAATCTAAGTACCCTTCTGGCACTGGAAAAATAAACTGTATTAGGTGACTGGTTAGCTCAAAATGTGAAAAACTGTGACATGTTTACTTGTTGCTAAGTTAATACATCTACTGGATTTTGAGTTTTCGTAGGCCATACAGAGCTGATCAGGAACTAGAAAACTATGCAGAAGTGGGCTGGATATACTAAAATGTATGCTTTATTTGAATTTAATGTTATTTTAAAAAGCTTTGATGTATATAAGAAAGGAAGTCACAAGAGGTATTATAAGAGATCTCTGCATTTGGCAAGCAAACTCAGTAGTATTATCTACGGACAAACCTGCTTGGTGTTTCCCATCATCAAACTCTTTTTAACCTTACTTTTAAAGTTGCTTTTAATTTTTCCAAGATAGGACTAAAACTTTCCATACCATAGCTTTGCCTCAGGTTGTGTTTTATATGTTATATTTGGAAAAAAATCAGGCTTGTCTGAGGGTAAGATAATAATTCTGGCCTTTCTTGCCATTTGGGAAGTTGTACTGTTCTATGCCTTAGTGAGGCTTGAAGTTAGTCTTTTATGTACACCTCATGGATATCTGCCCCAATTCACCTTTGAGATGTTGTAATTTACAAACAGCTGGAGGACTTTTCAGAGCTCAGCATTCTGTTATTCCTGATCAGCAGTCAGTTCCTTCTTTATTCCTAGGAAGAGGTGGAGATAGCACATGTGTTTCCTATAGCGTATTTGGGTATATTCCCTTCATCTGGTCCACTAAATTAACGCTCCTCTTGAAAATGATACCTCATGTGTAGTCTGGATGTGAGTACTTTGCTCAAATTTGGATACTGGGACAGAAGATAAAACTAGTGTCTGCCTACAACCACCTTGCCCCCATGGTGGAGGCAGAATCCAATGCAATCAAAAACAGGGAGGAAATCTGAACTGAGGAGGAAAAAGATGAAAAATACCAATAAGACAATCAAACCCCCCCCCCCCCCAAAATTCTTTCTAAGGAGTTAAACCCAGGTTGTGCATAATGCACAGCAGTGAGCACAACACAGTACCCAAGTGACAATGGGAGCTGAACAGAAAATGGTTGTGTGCATTCATGTAATGAAAGCCTGCATTGCCTGATTAAGTTTGTCCAGGCAGTTTTCATTCTGGTTTTCCTCAATCTCTGAATGCTTGGCTCTGAACCAAGTTCTTCTAACATATAAAGTGTCATATATAAATGGTGCCTTTGTTTTGAAGTTTGTCACTTCACTGCTTCCTCCTCTTCACTGAAGAAAAACAAAACTCATTAATGATGGTCATGAACAAAGGGAAATCTATTGGTAAAATTAATTTGTGCAAAAGTTGAAGTTTGATATTGGAATCCTGAGGCTGTTTTGTAGAAGCTGAAAAGAAAATTATGCTTTTGACAAGAGGAACACGACAGCTGGACTCTTCATCAAATCCTTTTGCTTTGATATGCAGAAGTACTTGCATGTTAACTTCACAACAGATTTGACAAAGCTGCTGGCTTACTCCAAGCTTTCTTCAAAACACTTGAAATGGTCATTCAGAAATGTTTATTTAGGAAGAGATCAAAAAACCCAAATCCAGACAATTCTCTTTTACAAGGCAGCCATTAAGGACAATGAAAAAGAAATAACATCTGGCTGAATGGGGATTGTGACAGCTGAAAAACAAACAGTTTTTTGGACAGAAACTGTGACCTCACTTCAATGCTGTCTTCATTTGCATTTGTGCTGCTGCATATTTTGACCAGTGAAAATGTGATCCAGTCCACCTGCCTGTTCTTCATAGAAGGAAGCTGCAATATTCATATGCTCATTCATTTACTTACAATTCAGAGTAAGTTTCAAATTTGATAGCAATTAAAAGACAAATTGTTCTGATCTGGGTAGACAGGAATAGCTTTTAGAAGTAAACCTGTTGGGTTTTTTTTTGATGCTTTTCTGTTTCAGTGCACTTTGTTCATAGAGAAGAAACAAACAAACAAACAAACAGACATACAAAAAACAAAGCAAAACCCACCCACCAGCCATTGGAGGGACTCCTGATCCAATGGAGAATGGGCTTGTTTGACACACCTGTGTATTGAGGGACCCCTCAACAAGACAGAGGCAACAGTCCTCAAGACAAGAAAAGAATCATTAGTCCCCTACAGTGGGAGGTTGCTCTTTAAAGATGGACACACAAACACAGTAGGGGAATGACAGAATAGAATGGAGAGAAACATGTTGTTTCCTGTTTAGTGTCTGAATCTTTTTTTCTTAATTTCATTTTCCCTGAGCAGAGCATTTGGGAAGAAGAATGTAGACCATGTTTTGTGTCAGAAGACAGCTGAATAGACCTGGATATGTCACTCCCTTTCCATTTCCTTTTCCCCTCACCCACTTATCCCTTCTACTTTTACAAACTAAGATTCTTCTTGAGTGAAGTGTCCAGTTATTGGTTCCACATGTGTATATGTGTTGACCTGCCTGTGCACACTTTTAATCTTCCAGTCCCTGTATTGACTTACCTTGCCTGTGATTGATTCCTCCTGTTTCATGCTGCACAGCTACTGCTGTGATTCAGATTAGACCTCCTTACTGTGTGGGCTTACTCTTCCATAAAAACCTTTGATCTACCCTCAGAGTTCTTTGTTTATACTTCCTTAATTCCAATATTAGCTTGTTTTTGGTAGCTCTTAGTTTGTTGTCTGTAGCAATCTGTGAAACTGCTCCTTAAGTGCCGTGTCTTCAGGAAGGTTTGTATTTGACAGATTCCTCACTTGAAAAGAGGCCACACCACAAACAGATGGATACTTAATATGTCCCCATGGACTAGAAAAACCCTATAAACTTTATCTTATCAGCTCCTAAACAAAAAAAAGGGCAAGTAATAATTTTTGCTACCTGATAAGTGTATGGGGACTGTATCTAAAGACCTTGGACTATTCTTGAACACATCCATTGGAGGCAGAGCCGTAAAATGCCTTTTCAGCCTTCAGGACTTCCACACTTGTACAGACCAAGCAGGGAAATAAGTTCTCATTGAAGAAGGTAGAAATCCAAGGAAAGTCTGTGTCAAAGGGGAATGATCCACCTATGTCTGTCAAAGGTGAATATTTAGTGTTACATTATACTAGCAAGAGCAAGCAACAGTGGTCAAGGGAGCTGTCACAGAGATCTTTGTAACTTCTGACCTTCTTAGTCACTGTGCATGATAAATCTTTTAAAAGGACCTAAACCCAATAGTTTTGGGTTTTGTTTCAGTCTTTAGAGAAATACACTTCTAACAGAGTTCTAGAAAGTGTCACTCCCTTCTAGAAGATAAAACAGGAAATGTTGCATGTTATTGTTGTTATTGGCAATCTTGCTTCCTTTTTTCTGACAAAGCAGACAGTGGAAAAGCAAATAGAACAAGTGCATTCTTTTTCTGTAATACCAACAAAGATATCTGTTGGAGGTGGAGAGTGTTGTCTCTACTTCTTTAGCTAAATGTGGAACTGTGAATGTGATAGAAACAGGGGTGGTTCTCCTCCAGAAAATTTCTTGTGAAGGTAAATCCTCTGGGAACATATTCAATGGAATCAGAGATGTAGAAAGAGATTTACATAGATACAGATTTGTGTATGGTTAGAGGAAATCTGCTTTAGCAAAAATACAGTGTTCCTATTGAATCTGAAAGTGTTGGCAAGTTTGGCAAAATTAATGATTTATGTATTTTTTATTCCATGGAAACATGCAAAGTAAGCTGGAAGGGAGCCTTATTGGTCATCTAGTCAAACTGCTCAGGATTAGAACAATTTATGGTGTTTCCGTGAGATACTTGCTTGACTTGATGCCTTGGAGAATTTCACACCTTTTCTGGGCAATTTAATACTGTTTTTTATTAAGTTTCTTGGTAAAAGATTGGGGAAGGTTTTAAATTTGTTGCTTATCTATTTCAAAAATATAGAGAAAGGGCATTCTTACTGAACTATCTTGTGCTTGACTTGGTACCTAGAGAGGCTGACCTAGAACAGAGGCTGGACAGAGTTAAAGGAATAAAGTAGGTGTTTATTAAAAGGCCTGCAAAGGACACACCTTGGGCAGCACAAGAGCCCAGCCAGGGCTCTGCCCAAGATGGACCAAGATGGACGCACGGTGATGAGTTTTCACATTTTTATAAATTTTGGTCCATTTACATATTTGGGGTCAATTGTCCAATTACAGCTTCAGGTTATGAAGTCCCATCCTCCCAGATTGCTCTCCTCAATTTGCTTTTGTTTACACTTCTTGAGCCTAAAGCTGCAACAGTGTCCTTGGTTCTCAGGCTGGAAAAGGATTGTTTTGTTGAACTAAACTGTGAAGAGAACCTGCTAACACTTTATAGGAAGTTCAGAGTCACGAACTAAGGAGGTAAAGAATCTAAAAAATATGAAAGCTAAATTTTAAGGCATCCAACTTGTCCTAAATAAAATCCTGCATGCCGCACTAGAAAGGTAGGTACAACAAAGGGTTAAAATCTGTCACAGGAGAAGTGTTTCTAACTTGCCTTCAGATATTTACATGTTAAGTATAGGCTTGTTACCCTTGGCTCCCTTTATAGAAGCAGGCACCTTTGAAGGATAATTAATCTTTCCTTTTCAGCCACTCAACCTTTGGGAGGTAGAAACTCGTGATTTCCTACAGCTAAATCTTTGAATAAAGCCACTCCACTTTCATCTGTTTCGTGCTTGATTTGCAGGAGTATGCAGGTAACAAAGTTCGGGATTTTTTTTTTTTTTTTTAAAGAAACAGTGAATTTTAAGCACTCAAAAGATTATTTATTAGAAGTTTAAGGAAAGCAAGTTTCAGAGTCAAGAGGATTTGTTATTCAGAACAGGTGCCTTAGGCTGTCAGAGAGCCAAAATGTAATAATGTAATCTTAATGTTCTATCATAATTTAGTTTAATGTCAGATATAAAACATGTTCTATGAATTCTGTCTGAATAATACTAAAACCAATAGACTTTTCTGGCAAATTATCTCAGACAAGGGATTTGTTTGAGAACACTGCAAACTCTCACGAAAGGAGACTGCATTTTTATTTTGGAGCTGCTTCCTTTGTCTGCAGCAAATTTTCCAAGACTCACAAATGGACCTTTAATGCCTAATTGAAAGAGAAAGAAAACAAATTGAAATATTTATCTTTTAATTCTCTATATGTATAGGCCAATACATAATGTGATTTAGATCCTGATTATCATTGTCATTTCCCCCTTTTTTTTTAAGCTGAGTATACATACTTTTTCTCTTTTTCAACAAGACTGGAGTCTGTAATGCTACACAGTTGTGCATATCAACCCATATCATGCGTTGCTTCTCACATGGGAGGTTTTTTTCTCTCATGCTTATATTCCTCCTATTACAGTGGGAAATGTCCAAGAGGAGAAAGTGCCAAACACTCTAACAGGTCTACAATGATTTGATCAGTGTCTTAAAATCCTGTTTAGAAAGAGGACCTATTTTAAAACAACAGTGGGTTATTATTTGGAGTTTCTTCACTGTAGATTTCAGTTCATTAGAAGATTTTTATTGCACATGAGTAAACTTACTCTCAAATGCTACCAGCTGTACAAATCTAGAGATCAAACCCTAAGCTATTTCACTCTCCAGATACTTGTTTAGCTTCATTTACTGATGCTAGTATTTAAAAATTTGATTGTAACTCCAGGAGTTTTATTTGTAATGGAGCTCAAAACTTTATGTGCAGTCAATAATATAAAATCATAGGAGTTTCAAATTTTACGTTTTGGTTATTTTTTAGCTACCAGCTTTTCTCATTACTTTCTGTATTTCTTCATTCTCAGATTTAGTGCTATGATTTCTTTATTCACAGCAGTAAATGATGACAACTAAAATAACTTTTAAATTGAAATTAATTCAAGATTTTGTTAATGTTTTCTTACAAATCTCAAGCTTGTCTTGCATACACCAATTTTTCCTTTCTCAAGAAGATGTTTCACTTGTGGTACTGGTATTTTTTCTAACAGAGAGAAAACAGAATTAAATGCTGCTGAGAAGAATGTTGCATAAATAAAGAAAAAAAAATAAAGCAATTCACTCATTTTTTCCTTTGGATTTTCCATTACTTTTGCTTTATTTTGTAATTTCTGATATCATGATAATATGCCAAGGCTGCTCTTTGCAAGCTCTTGCAGCACCAGATGCTTTGCAAAGGTGAAGGTTGTTAATATTATTAATGGAAAACTAATTTCAGGATGTAGCAGATTACACCACTCATGTCAGAATGGGCAGAACACCACCCCAGGAGAGTAGGGAGAGATCAGCGCTTCTGACCAGTTTTACTGTATTAGTCAATAACATTTAGAGAATAAAAATTAAATATTTGTAATGACTCCGTAGGTCTACAAATATTTAAAGACAAAAAATGTAGCTGAAAATGTTTGTGAAATAGTGTCCAGGAAATTACATTTACTGCTAGTTTTTCCAGCTAGGAAAAGAAAACAGCTGAATTCTTGGAAAATGATCCATTGTGAATATGCTGAGATTTGGAGGAAAAAAGAGTGCGAGGTTCAAATGTAATGCCTGTTACTAAGACTGAATTTGACCTGACTCTAGGTGCCACATTTACCTTATCTTATCCTGTTTTGACTATGTGCAATGTTCATTCCTTGGTCTTTATACTTACAAGTCATGTTTTATCTCTGGTAACTTAGAACTAATATATTCCTTGAGAATTCCTAAACTATAGCACATTTTCTCTAATGAAAGCACTGGTATGAAAAGTATTTAGTCTTAGCTGCTACCACACACCAACAAAGCACCAGGAATAGACTGGAATTAAGCTGCTTTGCAGTCCCTGTGTGTTAACACTGTTTACTTGCTAAGCTGCAGCCACACCAGTGTGGGTTGCCTTTTTCCTAAAGAACCAGCCACAACACTCTCTCTGGCTGCAGTATTCCTCAAACTAATGAGCACAGTGCTGTGGGAGAGGATTTCAATGTGACATCTCCTAAGAAACACCACAGAGAAGAGGATGCTTGTGGGTTCCCATGTCTCTTTCACACACATTAAGGAATAATGATACTACAGTGAATAAATGTAATGGAATTATATACTCTAATGTATTGATATAATTTACATATCAAAACTTCTTCATTTGTTAAATTACTTCCAGCTTCTTTATTCTTTTTGTGTTTTAAGCAAATGTGATTGATGTGCTAATTATTTTTGAAGATAGAGCAGGTGATATCTGACAGAGTAGCTGAAGAACAGCAGAATACAGGTATTGATTACAAGTATTTGGATAAATCATTGCTGTTTGGAGCCTGAGCCTCTTATTCACATCACTAGCTACAGTGCTGCTTTACAGGGGGCTGCCAATACTCCCCATGTAGCTTTGCTATAATTTGCATGTAATCATATTAGTTTCCTATCAAATAAGGATTGTAACTGGAATCCTGGCTAGCATCTTACTCTCTGCTATAATTGTAGTCTCTATTAATATAAAGAGTTAGTGAGTGTAAATAGAGCAGTAGAAAGTTCTAGCCAAAACTCTGGAGTTGGAGTCTGGGTAGTTTTTATGTGCTCAGCAAGGAGAGTTTATGCATAGTTGCCTGCTATGCAGATCACTGTTTTATCTCATCTTGGCACTAAAATGATTCAGAGGGCAGTGCTGAATTAATCTGCCATCCCAGGAGACCTAGTCTGGTGGAGTTTTGAAGTCTAGTTTTGAAGGCTATTAATTTATCCCTTACTGACAGAGTTTGTTGGTATGGCTTTTTTTTTTTTTTTTTTTTTTCTTTTTTTTTTTTTTTTTTCTTTTACCTGACAACTGTAAAACCAATCATTATGAGCTGATGGTCATGTTTTGAAGCCAGAGCTTTCTCTCATCTCTCTTTCTGGCCCTTGTGGTGACACCCCAGGATGCATTTCCTCTTTCAGAGGAGGCTGCTGTCTGTTGCCTCATCTCAGGACAGCAGGCAGGGCTGCAGCAGGCTCACCACTCTCTCCACAGGCAAATTTTACATTTTGTCAGGTCTGTCTTTACACAGGGAGAATACTTGCATTGCAAGAGTATGTCCAAACCTTTTAAGACACTGATGTTTGTGATGTGAAATACTAGCTAGACATATTATTTTAAACCCAAGATTGTAATGACATATTTTCTGCTCACTCTCACATGGTTCTGATTTTCAGGGCCAGCTATGCATTTGACTATGGATGCAAAAGCTGTGTGACATTTTCGTAGGCAGTATTTTTACTTTCTTAATACATGGAGGCTTGCAGTAAATAATGGGTAGAGGAGACTCTAATGGACATTGTATGAAGATTAGGAGTAAGATGTGCCTGTGGGTTTGAATGAGATATGTTTAGTGCAGCCCACAGAGCCCTGACTCTAAACTTCATGGCACCCAGCCCAGAGAGTGAAATGTATTCCAACAATAAATCACCAGATTTTTGTTCTGTTTGACTGTGTTAAAGCAACAGTCTGCAAAATCTGGGACCACCAACTATGTTGTTTCTGTTGCATATCTGCTCTAACAAAATCACTGTTTCATTTTATCAGTCAAATGGTACTGAGATGACTGAGAACATTACTTAGTAAGCACAGGTCTGTGCTGTTCATCACCCAGCAGTCTGTGCTTGATTTGCAGTGCACCCTTATCTAGATTCCTTGGGGAATGTCTTCACATATTGAAACCATATTTTGCTGTTTTCACATCATCACAGTCCATCAGCCCTTGCTATGAAAATCCTAACCATCATTTCCAGTTACTTAAAAAACCTAAACCTTGAAACAAAGCATCATTTCAGCTTGCCCTAAACAAAAAGATTACAATTTAAGGAACATTTAATTATATTGCAAAAGTTTTCCATTGTTGGAGCCTATGTTTTGCTGGACCAGACTCTGCTCTGCTTTTAGACATCTTAAGAAATATCTTTCTTTTATAGCTTGTAATACTTCAAACTTTTTTTTTGTTTGTTTTCTTAGCATGAAAAAGAGGGCAAGATGTCAATCTTTAAAACATTTAATTGAATTTCTTTGGAGTACTAAACATACAGCCAAATTTTTCGGGTAGATTGAGAAAAGCAATACTTTGCATAGAAAATGTGCAATTTTGAAGTATTCCTCTCTTAAAGAAAACCCAAACAAACAACAAAATAGCAAAACATAAAGTAATTGATTCCTATTTTAAAAGACACTTCAAGCACTCATGCAAGCACTGAGAGCACTAATCTTCTTGTCCTGCTCCATTCTTTGGCAGGCCAGGATGGAGATCCACTAGTGAAAAAATATATATACATATAGATGTATGTAAATGCATTTATATATATATATGTGCATATACATATTTGTATACATGTGTGTGTGTGTATTAGTGGTACGATAGAAGTCAAAAGATATTGAAATTTCAAGAAAAAAGTATAACAGTGTAATGCAGAGGTAATGGCTCTTTCTGAAACACTCACCAGGAGAGCCATGCCTCACTGGGGCGATGGTGACTCGAGAG
This sequence comes from Vidua macroura, assembly GCF_024509145.1. Taxonomy (NCBI): domain Eukaryota; kingdom Metazoa; phylum Chordata; class Aves; order Passeriformes; family Viduidae; genus Vidua; species Vidua macroura. Next base: position 81,770,736 of record NC_071573.1, read on the forward strand.
TGGAGATGTTGGCCACGTTCTTAAGGCACATCATCAGGCATGGTAATAAAAGGTGACTTGTCAAACTCATTGCCACTAAGTCTCTCAGGTTCAGAGAATTATTCCAGCTTTGGGCATGAGTCTGAGCAATTTGGGCTGCCCTGTACTCTGCCGTCTCTGCAGCCACAACATGGGGTGCTGCTATCTTTTCAGATTTTCAGATCTCTGTTGGATATCCCCTTTACTGGCTTCTGCGGTTCCTATTTAGTCTGACACTCTCCTGGATGGGCAAAGTTCTCCAGGATCTGGTGTGTTTTCTGTAAAAGTGGTCCATATTTTTGAGTTGATAGGAATGTACCAGGTCAGTGCTTAAGACTTTACAATTTTTCAGCAGGTTTTGCACAGCTTCAGATGGCATAGCAGAAAAATTTGAAAAAGGGTTATACTGGGTTGGATTCTGCAGAGATTTGCTACTTCCCTGGCAGTAATACTGAAACACTGAAGAGCTGGAGTTAATTGAGAAAGACTGTGGGATGAAGATGGCAACCAAAGATGTGAAGGTTCAACAGTTTTGGGGAGCCTGAGTTTTAATAAGCTCATCCTGCTAGCTTTTAATATCTTTGAAAAGTGAAGGACTCCTGCCTCTGTTTCTATGTAAGAGCTTGGTGCACCATATCTCTGAAATGTCTCTTCCTTACAAAATAAAACCAGAATATATTAAATATTTTTGACATTGTGGACCATGGTTTTCAATGACTTCCATGTTACTGGAGGGCATCAGTGTCATTTTTGCTCCTTGAACAACTATGCTTTCATTCCCTTAACAGGGAGCTTTTATGGGATTTTTTTCACATGCTTCCCACTCATTTTTCTCAATGATCTTCCAGATAAATTTTTCAAAGGGGTTTTGGCTGTAGGCTACTGTTGCCTTTTCTTGGAGTGGTGTTGCTAAAACACATCATGCAGTCCCTTGGGACATTTTCATGTGCCCACTATATGCAAAGACCTTTATTTAGCCTTTAAAAAGCCACTTGCACAATTCTGCAACCAAAGTCTGAATACATATGTCTCAATAGCTTTTATTTGAACAAAGCATGTGTGTATGCAGAGCAGGTTTTGTACAAAAATAAGTCAATAGATAATATTTGCAGATGTCTCTCCACCTAGCAAAAGTTATCACTAGAAATCAGCACCCACTTTCTAATGAGATCCATTTATGTATCAGAGCTGCTAGTAAAATGTCACAAAAATATCTGTGAGATTGTTCAGCTGACTTGGAAACTCATTTGAGGTGCTTAGCAGGAAAATTTTAGCTAACACCAAGTGTGATGCAACATGAGCCCTTTTAGGGTTCTAATGTTCTAATCCTTGTGCTTGTTTGCTTAGTGAAAAAGTTTCTAGCCGCTGGAATGGTTGCTCTTTCAGTGCCTTAAATCAAACATACATGGAGGCCTCAAGATGAGAAAAATAAATATTTGAAAAAAACCCTGTCTGTTTGCAAGGTCCTCCATAGCCTGGTTCCTCCCTGACACTTTCATTTTCCCCTTCAGAAACTTAAAAGGAATATGCAGAGATCCTGGACACCTAAAACCAATACTAAAGAGGCTAAGAGGAAGGGCTTGTGAGTTGTGGGAGGAGATTATAAGCAAGAACAGGGTAGCCTTTCAAGGGTGTTTTAACCTTTATACATGCTTGACTGCTTTGAGCTCATCCTGTTTGGTAGAAAGCACAAAAATTAAACTAAACCAGAAGGGCAAAAACTTTGTTACATTGAATAAAAAGGTTTAACAAACACTGTTTATTCCTCACTTGGAGAAAAAGGCTGCTCTTTCATAAAATACCTTAAATTCTATTTTCACTGTCACCCAACAATATTTGTCTCAGAATGTTTAGTTATTTGTAAGGAGGAGTTTTTATATGCAGTAAAAAAAGACAGAGATACCTTTAACCTTGCTTTTTTTGCTGGTACTGTTAGTTTTACAGCATTTTTATTGGAACATAGATGCAGAAGGGATCTCTTTGGATCACTGGGTCCAGACCATGCTTTGCAGCCAATGTCACTATATGTGCATAATACCCTTCATCAAACCAGATGAAAGTCTATCAGTAGCTAGGAGTAGTCAGACTAAAAATCTATCTGAAGTTTTTTTCAGTATTTCAATGCTGTAATAGCTACAGGCCTTTATCTAATTTCCAAACTACAATTTTTTTATCTTTTCTTACTAGATAGTCATCCATTAATATATACTGTGAACGAACTAAATTAACAGAGGGATATTGTAACAATTTGTGAATCCAGTTAAATTCTCCAGGGTAGAGCATCCTGTGCCAATAGAAATATTTGCATGGTACTAAAAATTAATGTATGTGGAAGAATATAAATCCAGTAATACAATGTGAGCTTTTAAAGCTTCCACAGGATTTTCATATCTTGCTTGAAGAATATAAAATATATGCTGGTAGCAATCTCTTAAAGTGCAACCAGGCATATTTTTCATATGCTATAGGTTATATTTTAAAACACATAGTGATAGAAACGACTATTTGTTTATTATTGTCATTCATGCAAAGCCAGTATAAAACTATTATTTTTATAGAGGCTTGGAAATGTAAATAGTTTTGAAGGATTAGAAGCATATAAATATGCATGTAAAAGAGTCTATTCACCCTTTGATGTGGCAATGGTTAAGTCCTGCACAGACTGTGCTCCTTTCACAAGCCATGCAGGCACAGTAGGGCAGGGAGTTTCTCATCTGTGAGGGTAGGTACTTCTGCAGGCTTGTGGGGAAGATATACATCTGATTTCTGAAAGAGATGTGATAGTCCCAAAATACGGGATTAGGCTTTCTGTAAAGGGACGTGAGTCATGGGATTTGCTGGTGTTTATCCATCACTCTCCAGCTCTTATGCTGCTCAGGGGAAATTGGTACATTACCCTGTGCACTGATGTATCTACCAAGGTGACAAAAATATGCCCTTTGAGGGATATTGCAGCAGACTGGTCCTTCTCCTGGAGTCTTCTTGCAGATGACTGACTGACAGAAAGGAAGATGTGGGACAGATTTGAACTGATTTCTTCCACACTTGGAAATCAGGCTATGGAGTGATGGTACACTTCGAGTTGGGTGCAGCAGCAAATGTGATAGAAAGAACTGTGGTAAACAAATAAGTGAATTTTGCCTCATATCCTATAGATTGCATATGCTTGGTATAGTTATTATTTGCTTGGTATAATTATTCAATCAGCTTCTTGACAAAATTCCATAGGTCTATACACTATTCCAGAATATAGGAATTTTATTATAAAAGGTATTGCCAATGAATAATTTGATGATCCTGTTGAAAGACACAGTCTGACCACAAAGGTGCTTATTAAAATGGCCACAATGTAATATTTTCCATAGCAGGATTAAGCAGATAAAAGAGTGGTGTTCACAGCAGTGTTTGGGAGGTTTGGCTGTCAGTGATCTTGTGTTAGTGATGTGATAATAGGAAGTTCTACAGAGGAAAATTGAGCAAAGAGGAGGCTTTTGATGCTGACATAGAAAACAGGCTAGACCAAGTAATGATCTAAGGAGATGGTTGTCAGCACCTAAACGGGAAGGGGGAGGGAGCAGGCTTCTATCTGTCAGCCTAGAGAATCTTGCACACAATTGTACTTCAGCTCCCCAAAATGTTTTCAAAATAGTTCAAAGTATTTTAAAATAATAGATCAAAAATACCACCTATGACCCATATGTATCCTTTGCCTAATGATTTCCTGCTACCTCCTGTTCTTGACCAGGACAGCTCAGAAGGAACAATGAGTACTGTTTGCTTGAAAAGATAAATCCTTAAATGAAGCATTTGCAGTCCTTGAAGAGCCCAGTAGGTCCTATTTCTCCTCTGGTGTACCTGCTTTTTATTAAGATGCATTAAGAGGACAAAAAAATAGGTCACAGATAGGGTAGCACAGATTATTTCCTTTACATTATATGTGAGATATAATAGAAAATTATTCAGATTTACATAGACTAGCTATGTCTAGGGGAAAAAAAAGGTCAAGGACTCTAGGTCCTTGATTCTTAAGTTTTCTTGGACAAGATTAGACTAATTATTGAGGTAATTCCCTAGTATTGACAGTTCAATCCTGACAGAACAGAAGTAAGATGGATTTGAATTGATGGAGTTTCATCTTTTTTCTGCACTCTCTTTCTTCAGTAACTCTTTCTTCCTTCTTTACTTGTGTACAACTGTAAAGGACACAAATCAAAGCCAGGACTGCTGACATTTTAGTATAGGGTCCCTGGGTTTTTTTGCCTCTGAGCAAAAGGATTCTCATCTGATTGAGTTGTGGCTAAATTTGCAAACCCAATGGGGTTTGGTCTAGGGCTTTGAACAGTGATACGTTTTCCATAAAGTAGATGAGGGAATGCTGCAAGCTTTGTGTGTGGAACATGTGAAATTCTTTGTCAGCACTAAGGAAGACATAGAAAGTGAATAATCTGATTTAAACACTTGGGTGTCTATGGATCACCTCAAGTGATTTGATACAGAGAAGTGCAATTTGAGGCATAAATAATTCCAAGTGCTGAAACACCATATCCAGCTTTGCTGCAGTACCTAGCTGCTCCCTTGAGCTACTGTGATACTGAAAAGGTCAGGAATAAAAAATTTGACTACTCATATTTATACTGACCCTAGCCTTCAGAGAAGAGTACTTTTCAGGGGAAAATATCTGAGATCTTCATAGGGGTAAAGGCAAAATAGATAAAAAACTAAATTAGAAAAACCAGCAGGAGAGGAAACACATGCCTCTTTCGTTTGCAAAGGTGTTAAAATGCTGTGCAAGATCCTTTTTGTACTTCACACTTAAACTTGCAGACCACTGGAAATATTTATAACCAATGAAAGCCACAGCATGTAAAGGGAATTTCTTTCCTATTTTTAGGTGTAACTGTCTATAATATTTGAGCATGATTTTGTGTCTCTCCCGTTGTTCTCTGGTGAATAAAATGAGAGTGCCCAGCTGTTAATCCTGGTCCTACACTGCTGAGTCTGCAATAAAAACCTCTTTGAATCAGGGGATAAGAAGAGCTACATTCTGCTGGAGTTATCACAAGTTCTGAATGGCCTTGATAAACAGCACATAGACAGAAGTGTTTCCCTTTTGACACACGAGAATGTCCTTGTTACAAAATCTTGTACAAAGTATTGCCAAACCCTGATTTTATTTGTAGGTTTTCGGATGAGATATTATTGAAGGATAATGTTTGAAGGACTTCTGTGTACATGCATTTTGCTGGTCTCTCAGGCAGTCTGTCTATAAATATTTAAAATTTTTAGAACCCACATTTAATCCTCTCAAAACTAGAAAGTGATAATATTTAGTTTAAGAAAAAACAAGATATATATCTTCTGGAATATTTACTTTTCTGGAGAAGCTTCTTGACCTTTAAATTATGACATCTTAGCTCTGCTTTCAGTGTGATCTTTTAGGTTTCAGCAACTGTTATATATTTATGGAATGGTTGTGCCTGAAAACCTCAATCACCCTCCTGTACATGAGGACACCATATACCTGCAGTGGGAAAACATCTGAAGAGCATCTTGAAGACCTTGGGCTCTGAAAGACCAGGTAACCAGGTTAAAAAAAAAATAAATAAAATTTCAGTTTACTGTGGAACCAGAGGACAGACTGATGAAGTGAATTAATTGAGATCAAATGAGAAGGCTATGGGGGAATTTGGAATTTGTGAGTCCCTGACTATGAGCTTAATCACAGAACTGTCTCTTCTCTGATTTGAGACACTCCACAGACATGTCCAACCTGCAAATCTTGGACTTTTGGGGCTGGATCCAGGTGCAAGTTCCATGCTGGGGCTGTACTGCATCGCTGGCAGTGGGAGTCTCTTGATGCTGGTCTTATGAATGCTCTGAAACCTCAGAGACAATGAGAGAGTGAGACAGTGTCTTCAAAGGGAACAATTAGGCTGCTAGGCTGGCATTACTTGGACCCTTCAAAGAAGCCATTCTCTCAGCCCAGGGTTGTCCTGCTCCAGAGAAGTGAGACTCTTTGCAGAGACATTCTCATTCCCTGCTCCTGGACTATCCTATTTCTCACTTGCCCAGTCCAGAGGCTCTCAGTCCTGTGGGGCATTGGTATGCAGGTCATAGGGTTAGAAGTATGGAAATGTCTGCCCTAGGCTGGATTGAATATCTGATGCTACCTATAAAAGGAAAAACAACTTCTGCATGATTTCATAAATTCCCTGGGGGTGGTTCTTTGAACATTCCAGAGAAATGCTGTATGTTCACCTCAGTTTCTTATAGCTTTGTAGGTCCACATACTGGACATTTCCCAATAATCTTCTTTCATTGTGTGAGACACTTGATTCCTTCCTAGGCTGTTCTGCACCTTCCTTTGACTTGAGAAGACTCTCTGCCTTTCCCTCCTTAGTACAGCTTTTTACTGGTGGCTTTCTATGGATGCCCTGATCATTTAACTGCTGCACCATGCTAGTGAACAAGGAAGCAATATTAGGGCACAAAGTCCTTCAGTCTGCAGCTATCAGTGCTCTCTTCATTGGCCAACCACAACTTCCCTTACTATTACCCACCTGGGAGGGAGCCACATAACAGCCAGGGAGGAGACTCCTGCCTGCAGTCATGGGGATACAAAGGGCTGCAGCACATCTTGCCCTGAGCACCCACCAGTGAATCAATTGCACACAGGTATAAGTCGATAAATTGTGATGGAAAACAGATTGAAAATATTCTTGTTTTTCACTTTTGTTTTCTTCACAACCAGTTTATGCTCTTCTGGTTACACTGCTGAAAATCTTCAACAGCTTTTGATGACAAGAGAGTAAGAGGTTGAATGAAACAGGTATTCTGCTCTGAGTTCCCTGCCCTTGAAGGGACTATTATGGGGAAAACTATATGACAAAAGAGGAATCTTATAATATCCCATCTGTACAGTTGAGGCTGAGCCCTGATTTTAAATTGGCTTTTAGCACAACTCAAGTCCAAAAATAGACGAAATATATTTTATTCATCTTCAACTGAAATTAGCATGTCAAAACCACCTTTGTTGTAAAAGCATAACAAAAATGTATTTCATTTGCTGTGTGCCTTTGTCCTATCTATGTGCAATTGATTTCTGGTTTACAAAACAAAAACTGAACAGAAATAAACTTTTAAGAGCCAGTATCAACACAATTGTCCTGATACATGTTCACATCAAGGGATCAATTTAAGAGTGGTGTTAAAGCCAGAATATGCTGAAAACCTTTCTTCCTTGTGAGTTTTGTAGTAATTTGGTTTCAATAAAAATGGATTTAGTTTGTTTCATTTACGTTAAAGCATCTTCTGGTGAAAATGTTCCTTTTTTTTTTTTTTTCACCCCCACATTTCTCTCAGTTTGGATAATTAAACTTTCTGGAGAGAAGAGTCACAGTCTTCAATCTGAAAAATATTCTGGTCCTATTGAAGTACGTAGTAAATCCCACCAATTCACCACTGTATATTCTGTAGATTCCAGCTGCAACTTTATTCCCATTTCACTTGAGGGAACACATGTGAAGTAGGGAAGCAGGATAGATGAAGAGAAAGGCAGCTTTTGTGCTCTGTGGTTTATTGGCTTCAGAGTTTTTCAGATGGTACTTTAAAAAAAAAAGATCATTGGTTTCAAGATGCTTTGATTGTTTATTTCTTAAACAGGGGAAGTTACAATATTTCTGAAAGCTGTCAGAAAATGCTGAAGAAAAGAAGGAGGGAGCAAGACTATGGTTTATCTTAGAGAGGCACTTCAGGTCCATGTTTAGCCTATACCCCAATCTATAAGGTAAAACTAAGCATTAATGTTTGACCACTGAATCATGGTACTCTGCTTCTGAATCATGGTACTCTGAATATTGTAACCAACCCAGTGAAGCTCAACTTCACACTCCTTTCTGAGCTCATAAAATCAGTTCTCATGAATACTAGAAAGCAGAACACTGTTGAACACTGAGATTAAAAACTACTATTGGAGGATTTGAAGGCATTTGAAATTTGTGTCATGCTTTGTAAAATATGTAAAGCATACCAAAACAAGCAACTCTCTTTCCAAGCCTGTTCAGTTTCTTCTAAGCAAAGCATATAGTCTTAATATAGATTTAAATATTGAGTGTCCTCACAGGTATGGCTTCCATCTGGTTAATTTATTCTGTTACAATATGAAGGTATGGATGATAAATTATGCATTTGTTTCCAAACATGAGAATTTCTCCCCTTTGGAATTACATGGAAGCTAAGGTGGATTCTGCCCCTCCCCAGGGCTACAGTGTGCTCTGCAGTCTGTGCACCACAGTGGCAGAGAGCTGTGACACCCTACACACATGTATTTGTCACTGTGACCTCATCTGACCCTGTTTTTAGGATGGTTAAAAACTATGCTTCTTTCTGTAAATGCAGCTTGGTCCGTGTAGAGAGGAATTTGGCTAGCCATGGCAGTACCACAGATGTAAATAATTCTCATGTTTTCCCGTGACAAATTTGTTCACTGCATTTTTGGACTGGTTTCCACTCAGGAAGAAGCATGTTGGCTTTTTAAAAGCTGTTGGACCCAAAGTAACACACAATACCTTTTTTTTTTCCTTTTTTTTCTTTTTTTTTTTTTTTTCTGATTGTTTGTGCCACTTTCCTCTAATGGTATTTCTGCTAGAAGTTCTGGCTGTAGAGGTTTTGAAACAGCTATCTTGTAATCTAATTCATGTCAATTAGTTGTCAGCTCAGACAAAAGCCCTCTTATTCAGTCTGTGTAACTAGTTCCCAATAAATCTTTCTTGTGCTCTATCAGCACATATGGTAGTTTTTGTTTTTTTTTTCCAGTCCTCATTTTGCAGCTTTTATCAACAGCTCTTCTCAAGAGACCAAAACCTCTTTCCCACTCTGGCTTTATTTTGTATGTTCTTACCTATGAGAGTAGTGTAATAAAGAGGAAAGTTTGATTAATTACACACATCTCTCTTTTAACTAACATTTAAGGAAGATTTTATATGTATGAACATATACCACTTAACTCTTTATTCAGGAAAATGGATCAATGTGAAGATAACATGTTCTTTCATGGGATTAAGATACTGAAGAAATTTGTAGGGACCCAAAAAACAAAGAAACAATGAATAGAAATTTAATTTCTTAGAGTTGAGTTTGCCTCATTAAGTAATGGTGTTTGGCTTGCCCGGGGACTTTCTCATGAGTGAGTCTAAAGGTTTACTATTTGGGAAGGCACAGGGTGCCCAAATTTTCTACTTAGTTGGTAGCCTTGGTCATTACTGTGATTAACAGTATGCTAACAGAAACAGGGGGCAGGATGACCTAAGTGAAAAGAGGTTCAAAATGAAGCTTCAGTATAGAGAAGTGTGAAGAAGTTCAGCAAACAAGCCTGTGTTATGGGAGAGTTCAGGCAAGAAAACTTTTAAGCATTTATATCAGTTAGGGTAGAGCCACAAAACACCAAAATATAGAAACTGACCTCACCGTCAGTTTTGCCTTTTCTTTTTTTCCATATGTGGGGTCTATTCCCAGATGGGATCTTTGAGCCTGTTTAGTTCTGGTCAAGTTCCAGCCCTGCTTGAAAGAAATGTGTCTCCAGTAGTGAAAACCAGAAAGCAGCTAACATGAAGGATGCTCCTTCCTGAACTGAAGAAGCAAGTGGGAAATAAGCAGGGAAACACCCTGGAAACAAATGAGTTTTATTGCATTTAGGCCTCTAGAAATAAGGAAGAAAAATGGTACTAGATGGCAGAGACAGAAGCTACAGTGCCAGTATGGAGGCAGGCAGAGATCTTCCCAGCTGATAGCCCATACTGCCACAAATCCTCGCTGCATGGAGAGTCAGATCTTAAGGTAGAGGCCTCAGGATTGCATTCTTGAAAGGCTGGGAGTTTTATGGCCAATGCACGTCAGACAGGAGCCAAGGGAATTGGAAATAATTACCTGCTCCCCCTGAGAGGAAAGAATAATCTGCCAACCAGCCTAAGCATTTCACACAAAGTGTGGTCATGCCAGAGCCTCACGTGAGACACTGAAGAACAGTTGCCAAAAGACAACAGCTCCTTTGGTTACACTTTGCATTGGTGATTCCTATCAATGGTAACAAATCTGACAGAGGATCTGGGGATGATCCGAAAGAGAAAATTTGTGTCTTCCCATCTGAATATAAAAAACAGATATGCATCAATACATCCTGAAGGTGAAGAGTTACTTAAATAATATGAAGACATTGTTGCTGTGCTGTTATTGAGATGCCCTCAGTGTGGAATGATGTTTAACATGGATGTTGAATGCAGATAAAATCAATTTAACAAATACTGTGTGAGTGGCTAACTCATGAGAAAGCTTTAGATTCAGACTGACACATGGTGACGTAGCAGGAAATACAGAAGTGTTAGCAGGGTTAACACGATCTAAAAGGTGCTGTAGCAAAGAAAATAAACTGTCTTGTATGCCCTCTAAGGGCAGGACAACTACTAGTAGTTGCTAATTTAGCTAAATTTTCAACAACTGAATCAGCTGAATTTTCAACAGCTGAATCTGAAGACAGCAAACATTTCTTCTTATGTTTAAAACTTCCCCTTGATTTACAGGAGAGCTTTCTAATAGAAATAATCACATAAAACTCAATCTAGACATCATGGTATAACAGTTAAGTCCACAGAAATTTGAAGTAATGCTTCAATCTAGTCTATTTCCATTCTGAGTAGCCTTGAAGATTCAATTTATTTTCTCAGTTCTGTCATGTGCAAAATAATTCTAATATTTCTCTACCTCAAAATTAAAGTTGGGAGTAATTGGCATCTATTCAGACTCCTCAATAAAACATGTCCTGTGCACAGATTAGCTGGCATAATCACAGTTTTCCTGCAGTTACAATAAATGGACAACTTGTGCCTATTTTTATTGATGAGAAATTTGTATAACTGTTGATAGCAATTTTGTTAACAAGTTGCAAAACAGAGGGGTGCTTCTAGGCAGGCTGTATAAACAACGTGAACTGCCTCGTGTTATCTGCCTGCTGTGAAATCATGTAGAGCAGTGGATTTACAGAATCACCTCTGTGGTACCCAGATTGCCTCCTCCCACTGTTCAGATGTACCTGTTTTAGTTAAGCTGGCTGCACATCAAGGAGATTTCAGACACTTAAGATTCAATGCAGTATGGGGAGAATCTTCAGCAAAATTTATAGTTCCTATGTAGGAAATGTTTCCATGACATCTCTGGAGACTTCAGGAAAGTTTAGGGGGCACAGAAATTGCAATCTGGCAAGAGTTGCTGTTTGAGGACTCTTCAGAATGAAGCCAGCTGGAGGAAAATGATGGAAAAGGGTGGGTTGAACACTGATACGAGAGGACTTAGGTAGAGGTCACATCTTCTTTATCAATTCTCAGCCAAAGAGCATATATTTATGTACAGAACCTTTAGTTTGTCTGGAACTTGACTCCTTGCTGTGACATTGGAGGAGAGAATCTGCCATGCCGGTTTTAGATCTTGAACAAGGATTCTCGATTTTCAAGGCTGAATTTCTTACATAGTTTTGTGCTTACATAGTTTTGGGCTTACATAACATGGAAGTTTTGTTCTCCAAACCTTTTCAGGTTTCACTGGTGTCCTTATAAACCAAGCAGTCATAATATTATGTAACACATACAGTTATTGAATCAGAGAGGCAGTATATCAACCTTTTATAAAATGGACCATATATCGAAAAAAGGATTGAAGGCAGTTTGCAGAAGTGGATCAGTATTTCTGGAACCTAAATTGAAACCATAACCAAAAATCTGCCTGTATCCTAGCACCCAGAGCGTAAGTTGGTTCTAGCAGTACAACTGTAATTTTTGTCTTTTGTGTGTAGAACACAGCTTCCACAGAATATTCGCTGTTCAAAGACACCCACAAGGATCATCAAGTCCAACTTTCACATGAATGGCCCATACAGAGATTGAACCCATGACCTTGGTTGTGTTAAAACCATGCTCTAACCAACTCAGCTAAGCTCAGGGGAAGTTCATAAGGAAACAGCTGCTGTTTGAAATAATAACCTCTGTAGTGTTAATAAAGTTTCTTCACTTTGGTCTGAGAGTCAGTACATTTAGATATGCTAGTTTTTGGTATGTTTTCTCTCCAGTTCTCTTCAACTCATTCTGTTTTGAATGAGTCCCTGGGTTATTTCATTAAAATGAGTAATCAGAAGTTGGTTGTGCCATTTAAATACAACATTTCTGACTCTGATCGTGTAATCTACACTAAGCACCAAGAAACAGATAAAGTATGCTAGTAGCAGTGCAAATAAGATCAAAGCTGCATTTTATGAAATTTGTTTTATAAGAATACAGAAGACTGAGAACTTTGAAAGACATATTATTGCTCTCTGCAACTTACTCCACTAGAGATCCTCAAAGATCTCTCAGGTCAAAGTTAAAAAAGTCAATGGTTGCTTCCTTTAAAATTCTGTGACCAGAACTACTGAGGAATCACTGATGTATAAATGCATGTATAAATTCAACTCATGAAAATCAGTGTGATTTAACTAAATTTGTATTTTTAAGAGTAAAAGGATTGTTTAACATCCGCTTTGAAGAAGAGATTTTATTCTGGCCCATGCACATCTTATCTCATCCCATACTGCTTTAATGCCAAGCTCATTGAGATGCACAAAGTACCTTTCAAATTTGTACCTGAACGACATGGTGGTTCCACTCTATTGCACTCTGTAGTCTTTATACGGTGCTCTAACTGATCTGAAAAGGATAAGGCTGGATTCGAGATATGTCCCTTAATGCTGATTGCATCAGTCTCAGAAGTAAATGAAGATGACCTTTCAAGGTCAAGTACCTTGAGGATACAAGTACTTCTTCTCTTCACCTCTAGCTATAAAACCAGTCTTCTGTAGCAGAACAAGTGGGAAGAGTGGAAACCAGTGAAGAGTATTTTAAAAAATATTCTAAAGTTTCCTGTATAGCCATAAAAAATCAATACCTATCCTTCAACATTTTACCACTGCTTTCAACTAGTATTTAAAAAAAAAAAAAAGGAAAAAAAAAAAGTCAAAATAATTTTCCCTCAGTAAGTTAGAATACTTACCTCCGAAGACAAAATGCTGACCTCAAATGTCTGAATGGTATTAACTGCAGCTTTTATAAGACATTCACAGAAAATTTAAATTTTGAATTAAATAGAGTACCACTTGAACTGTTTAATGTGAATGGAGTAAGCTGTCTAGCTCCAAACCACATGTTTTTATTCTGGTACTTCTCATTGGCCATCTGTTTTTTGTTGTCTGTCCCAATTCCACCATCTGTCCCAAAAATTTCACTCAACATGATGACTTCACCTACAAAACTGCAAGAAGGCAATAGCTCTGTCAGTCAAAGCTAGTAAACAGTCATCATTTCCTTTGCATTTCTCTTTGTCTTCAGTGCTGGAAATAAGGAATGCAGATTATTGCCCCATATTTTGGTTCCAATTGTGTCTTTTTTTAAACTCATCTTACATCTTCATAAGGTGGTAGGAGGAGAAAAAGAGGAAGAGGATGACAAAATCAGCTGATAGAATTGATAAAATGGGCAGCATTTCTTTACAGAGAACTCCTGCAGCTTGCAGAGAAAAAATATTTTTGATCAATCAAGGGAAAAATTTCTAACTTCCTTCATTTGTTTCTTGCTTTTTTGTGTTGACTTCAGAACAAAATGTAGATGTCTTTTACATAAATTTTAGACAGCTCATATTATATGAGATGAATCCTGCTCCTAAAATCTATAAACAAAGTCTGAGTCTTCCTCCTTTAGGCTGTGGATATGCACATGGCAAAACACAATATAGAGCTCCACACCTGAACTTCTCTATTCTTCCCACATGTAGACCTAGTTCATCTTCTTTTTTTTTTGGCTGAATCAATTCAACATTCAGCTGACACATGTGTGCAGGCCAAGGGACATCTCGATTACGTCAGGGATGCAGATAGGTGATGGGGTCCTGACCCCAGGTGAAGATAACTGCAAGGGATGTGAGAATTTATTGGACAAGACATAGCTGGAATTTCTGGATGTGACTGGTAACAATGCATGAATTTGACAAAGGTTAGAGATAGCAATGTGAAGGGAGGTTGGATTTTACAGATGTTTAAGGGAGAGTTGCTTAAAAAATGTCTGTATAATTGGCGGGAAACATAGGTGGCCTTTTGGGCACAATTTGTGCAAAGCTAGCACTGTCTGGATAACCATATCAGAAACACCTTGGAAAACCAGGAATGTCTAGATAGTGCTATCAAATCCACCAAATTTGGATACAGATGCTGCAAAACTGGCTCTAAGGCAGAAGAAATAATTGTAATTATTTAGTTGTGAAAGGTCAGAGATGACAAAAGGAGGACAAGAGCAGAGGTCAAGACACGGCAACAGATATGCAAAGGTATGTAAGTGGTGTAATTGGGGCTGCCCAGGGCTACCTTGCTCACTATATCTTTGAGCAGGACAACAAACCAAACCTGTTTCTGACCACATTTTGTGTTGAACCTGCTTCTGGTGTCAGGAGGACTGAGTACACAAATGGTAGCACCAGTACGTGCTTCAGGAATTAAAGCATCGATGTCCTTCTAATGTCCTAGAAGACTGCACAAATCCTTGCACCCTTGCTATTTAAAGTGTTTGTGGGTGAAGAACATGAATATCAGTGAGAAATACCTATAGGTTAACTTTAGCATCCTGGTGAGGTTTTAAGAGTAGATAGGTCTTAGGGCAGACAGCTCCTGTTTGACTTCTGGAAACTAAGATATTTCATGCTTTGCCTGTCAGAGAGATGTTAAGATAGAGATGTACTTTTTGTTTTCTGACTACTGTGAGAGGAGGAGCCTGTTGCCTCAGAGGGTTACCCACAGAGGGCAGCTCACGTCAGAATATCTCCAGGGCTGGCCATCAGAAACAGCTGAAACATCACACCTTGCAGGGCGTAGGTGTTTGAGGTCAGCAGCTCCTTAGACATTTCTGTACGCTTGGAAACCAGATGCTGCAGTCCCTCATCTGAGGGTAAATGCCTTACTGAGCAGGGCTCTCCTATTACACGAAGGAAATAGCACCACCCATAGTCAGGCAGTCACTCTGAAAGGGAAGCATGTGGGTCCCCTGACCTCTTCAGGCTGAAACATTCATATCCCACCTCCTGGAGCGAACAGAATGGTCCTGACTCTGCAGATGAAACGTGAGGGTTCTCAGGAAGATGACGGAGTTCTCAGTTCAGCTGAAGCATTTCACATAAGGTAGCTCTCAGAGAGAAAACTGCAAGGTCCGTAGGTGAGCTCCCAGCAGCTGCTGGGCTGGAAGAATAGCACTTTCTGTGTGATTCAAGGCTCTTCGGGTGAATGACGCATTCTCCCAGGAGGTCTGAAGGATTATGGTTCTTTGGGGATCTGGCAGATCAGCCTGATCACCCTCTGCCTGGGGCTGAGCCCATCTGCTCTTGCACAGATGTTGATGGGTGACTCATGCCCAGCAGCAGAAGTCAGGAAGGCATCTGGGTTTTGCTTACTTGCCTTTCTACTTTAATCCAGGTGGTTTGTAAGCATCCTTATTTGGTAAGATTAGGGTGATACCCCTTGGTGGATGAATCAGAATGGATTTTGTGTTGGTGCTGCCTCATTCACAAGCTTAGTTGAGCGCCATGCTTAGCATGTATTTTTAATAGGACTGTCACTTTTTCTTACTACAGCTATAGAAAGTTCATTATCTCACAGGTATCATACTGTGTGGAGGAGAAAAAGAATAATAAAAAAAAAGAGCTATATTCTGCTGTATTACAGAGGCTAAATATACTGCATATAACTTCATGTTTCAGAGGCCTTCACTCAAAAATTACTAAAAGAGACATAAAAGCTCCCAAAAGAAAACCTCATTGATTTATTCTTAAGGTGCATTTTCTGAAAATTATGTAAAAGGCAACAGTTGCATCCAGCAGAACAAGAATCTGTTTTGCATTTTGCTTCCCAGAGCAAATGGGGCAGGTACCTTCTTTTTCCTTGCTCATATGCAATTTTTACTGTTACTGATTTTGTACCCCTTCCCTATCTTGTGTGGTAGAATAAATAAATTGCACATGTAATCTTCTCTTTCAGAGATACTTGTGATTACTTATGATACTTCTAATCATTGTTCACTTTTTATTGTCTAGGCCTTGCTATAAAATTACAAGTTTGTGGGTTAGCAATTTTCAAAATATGCATAACTATCTATATTTGTTCTCATTTTTGAATTCCTTTTCTCACTACTTTTGTAAGACATATCAATTTAGGAACTCAAATTTACCATCTTTAACCTGTTTTAAGAAGCACTGAAATCTTGAGATGTGAAATCTACTTTAGCAGCTGACCAGAAAGTCTGTGAATGGTGTGTGCCTGTTTAGGGCAAGTTTTCTCCCCTTATATGATACTCCTTCTACCCTTGTGAACCATGTCAGACAGCAAATTAGAAGTACTTACATTTCTATTCATATTGAGACTTTTTTAAATGCTGTTTCTCTGAAAATATACTTATCTTTAAAATCCAGCACTACAGCAGGACTTGCAAAAAAAAAACCCTGGCCTACATATAAGTTAATGTCTCCTCCCTTCCCACATAAATACTAAATAACCTCTGTTTTTTCTACTAGCAATTTATGTGGGCTTTCTCCCTTTTTGTCTGCACAAAAAAGACATTTATTTTATGGTTTTACATACTCATTATTTATGGTAATTAGAGATGCAACATAATAAGTGCTTAAAATAACTGAACAATTTAGAAAAAAAAAATTTGCACATAAGTGATTTTAGAACTCCAGAAAAATGTCATACATTTTTCCCATAAGAAAGCTCAGCACCATTTTTTATTTTTTATGTTTTTTTGGGGGGGATTTAATGTATTTTTTTAATTTTTAAATTTTATTTACAAGAAAATATTTTGCTCATAGTTTTATTCTTCAATAATAAGAATTTGGTTTTCTTAAACAAACCAAGCTTACAGTCCAGCCAGAATTTTACATGCAAATATGACATTAAAATTTCATTTTGTGTGTGTGTTTATAAATGTTAAATTAGCTGAGAAATATGTCAAGCAGCTGAAAGACAATGAATTTAGCTTCAGAGAGTTCATTAGACATTCCATAACATTTGGAATGAAATTAATAAAACTCAGTCAATACATTTCTACTTGCTGGATTTCCATTCTTTCCATTTGCTTACACAGAACAGAAGAGAGGGGAAACAAGTGAGCCTGCCAAGGTCATGATGGGAAATGTCACTGATAACTCAGAACTGAAATTTTTCTCTTTGAGTGAACTGCTGATTGTTTAAGCACATATAGATCTGCTGGTCAGAAGTGCTAAATACAGGGTAAGATATAATTTTTAAGTATTGAAAACCCTTCTGGTTTAGTGGTATGAGGCAATCAGTAAAAAAGGCCTTTTCTAGAACCGTGTGCAGACCTACTGAAATTGCTTTTAAATGGACAAAGTGCATTTGCCCCAAATGTGGTGCATGGATTTAAGCAACTGTTCTGTAACTAAGATTATCTGTGTCAGATGCGAGAAAGAATGCTGGACACCTAAATAAAGCTTACTGGCACCATGTCTCACTAGGGACAGGCATTGTCTCTTTAAACCCACATTGCCCTATATGTGTGTGCCAGGTGAACAGTTTTATATATACATATAGACCATGCTTCTGTTCAAACTGGTTTTGGTAGGATGACACTGTAGTCTCCTGGGCTGCTTGCAAGCATGGAGAAGCTGCAAGGGATCTGACAGGCTGGATGTATGCAGAACAGTACAGAGGTGTGCAAAAAGGAAGGCAGCAGAAGGGAAAATTTTCCAGAGCTTATTGTCTCCTTTATAGTCTGAGTACAGGCAGCTCATTGGGAAGTGTGGGAAAAGAGAGATGCCTTAGCCTTAGCCTCAGCCTTAGCTTTAGCTTTAGCCTTTGACTAGAGGCTGGAAATGCTCTGGACATGCTGGTCATTCTCTTTTTGTCCTTGAACTGGGATACTATATTTTGCTTTAGTGAGAAGGAAAAAGACTGCCTGAATTTTACATCTGATTTAAGAAATTGAAAAAAAGTTAAATTCAAAGAGGAAAGAAATTCCTTATTGGGAAAGTGAAAAATGTCTGTATTGGTGGTGCATAGAAATGGGATGGATTTTGCTGCTGTTAGTGGTTTCAGATGTAGATGTCTGTGATCATTCCATGGTCAATCAACTGTGATTTCTCTCCAGAAACTAATTCATTTTATTTTAGACTTGTATTTTCAAAGGGGATCAATTTATTGTGATGTATGTATCCCCTTGTGATGATTATGGAAGGAATCCAGAGCAGTAACTTACCCAAATGCTTTCCTTTTGGATAGCAAACATTCCTAGAGGTGAATCTGGCCCTTGATGAGGAAATGAGGCAAGCAGATGTACATGACAAATCTTTTGGAGGCTACATCAATTTTCAGACTTAATTTTGAAGCAAGCATTACTTCTCGTGGCTGCAAAGTTGTTTTATAAAGGAAGTATGCTTTCTTTGCTGCTTAAATATAGAAACTGGGTCACCTTTTAGGTCCATTGAGCAGAGAGAATCTGTCTTTCGATGCTAAAAAAGAAAAAAGAAAAACAAAACCAAACCCACAAAAAAACCCTAAAGAAGATAAAAATACTTCTATTTTTCATATCCGCTGATCAAAACTGAGATATAAAAATAATAAAAGATAATAAAGAGGGAGCACAATGAAAGCAATGGCAAACTATGCAATTTTATGGCTGATGCAGTTTACTGGAGATGTAATTTTGTCTGTCGTCTTTGTTTGATATTTGGAAGAAAACAAACCACCTCATCATATGTATTTGTAAATGGAATATTTATTTAATGTATCTAACAATTAGAGTTTTGAACCAGGACTATAAAATTGACATTGGCTAAAGCTCTCAAAAATTCCTAAAGTCTTGAAGGAGCTGAACACTAAACTTCTTCAGCAAATAACTATCTTCTAATTCAATTTTTTACAGTTATGAAATTTACAAAAAAAAAAGAGTAAAAGTTCAAGCCTACTTGGCAAATAAGTACTTGATTGATAAATGGCATGACGAAGGAAGAATAAGTTTTTGGTAAAACCAGCTTAGGATACAGTAAATGAAGAGCTTCTTAGTACTTGCAGTGCTTGTGAGCTGGGCAGAGCAACCTATTGATCTTGTAGAAAGAGATTGTTTCTCCTGCTTTTAATCAATTTTCAAAAGCAAGCAGCATCTTAAGTTTATTAGTAATATTATTTGAAGCAAGGCTGGAATAGAAAATGGATTTGAATTACATTTTCTTTTCTGCTATTTTTAGAGACATTGTTCATTTTTTCCCCACTTTGCAGCTCGAGAGAAGAGAAATCCGGTAGGTAATTGGTATACTTCAAAGAGTGGAATGAATTTGATTGATAGCAGACATGACAAGAAGAATTAATAAAGTGACAGTTTGTTGGCATGTGTAGGAACAGAGTAAATGGTCTTTAACCATTTGAATGCAAAGAGCTGGAAGGAAAGGGGAAATGACTGATGTGTAATTTTTGCTGCAGGTCTGCTAGAGGAGTCCTTAATGGGTAATGCAAGACAGCAAAATGTGTCTGAGTTGGTACTGGTACGATCTGTTAAAGTCCTCTTATGTTCAGTTATATCACCTTTTTGGAGACAGTGCAACTCAGGCTTCTCCTGCTGTCCTCACGTTGCTGTGCATGACAAATTTGATTTTTGTATCTTAGAATCATAGAAACATAGAATGGTTTGAGTTGGAAGTGACCTTAAAAACCATCTAGTTCCAACCTCACTGCCCCATCCAAGCTGACCCTGAGTATTGTTAGGGATAGAGCATCCACAACTTCTCTGGGCAACATTTGCCAGTGTACCACTACTCTCATAATAAAGAATTTTTTTTTTTGGTATATGTAACCTAGATTTCCCATCTTTCAGTTTGTACCCATTACTCCTTGTCCTATCACTACAATTCCTGACAAAGGGTCCCTCTCTGGCTTCCTTGGAGGCCACCTTCAGATACTGGAAGGTTGCCATGAAGTCTCCACACAACCTTCTCTTTTCCAGGACGGAGAGCCCTAAATTTCTCAGCCTGCCTTCATGGGAGAGTTGCTTTAGTCCCCTTATCAACTTCATAGCCCTTCTCTGGTCTTGCTCCAAATCCTCTGGAGTTACTCATATAAAGACCTGGGAGGATGCTCAACAGCTATCTACAAAACAACTTGGAGAAAGAGAAAGCTGCAATGTAAAGATGTACAGGATCATGGCATGAATGCCATAAGCCTGTCTTTCACCAGAATTTTTGATTCATATAACAGTATTATCGGTCACTTTTCTCATTTTTAACACACTGTGAACCCTTTTCCCTGGCCTTTTCATTGTGCAGCCCTGACAGTGAGAGGGATCTGTGTTATCAATAAGGAAGATGGGAATAAATCTCACTGGCTTGGTTATGTCAGGAATGGAAGGGGGTATCATGGCTGGGACAAACATCTCTAGTCACAGACACAAACTATTCAGTAATTTTTGTATGCAAAATTACTAATAATATTATATATATAATTTAATAATGCTCAGTCTTCACTGGATAGGGAAAAGTAAGGAGCAGTAAATTCAGTGAATAAACCCAAGAATTTATCTGTAATCTTGTTAACTGTAGGAAAAATATGAGTGGCAAACAACAACGGCATGAGACTAGGAGGATTTAATTCAAATTTAATCTTATTTTGTCCATTCTCAGTTAATTTCATACACTACTTTCTTATCTGAATAATCAGAATTATTTTGGTAATTGTATTGTTCCTTTCTTATCAGAGTATGAAATAGTTTTGTGAAAAACCACAGCTTGCCAAGTGACTTGATTCTAATAGTTTCCTTCTTTGTTTTTGGGGAAGAAAAATGAACAAAAAAACTCTCAAGATACTCACATTTCAGGGAGATGAAATACTCCCATTTAATAAATTATCAGCTGTAATTTGGCTGTGGTTGTTTAAATGATAAATCACTTCTTTCTGGCTACAACTTACGTATTGAAAATAAATTTTCTTCCCTATTAACATAAAAATATAATAAATCATACCAAAGATCCTTCAGAAATCCTTTTAAATATCATTAAGTTTTATTTAGGCAGTCTTCCGTATCATTAATAATAATCACTATCAGAGTCTTCTGTCTTCAAATGCTGATGACATTCTAGTGCTGAGCTCAGCTGGCTCCCACAGGGTAATTTCTTGGCCTTGTTTGGCTTCCCTTTGTATCATCTGAGCTGTATAAGGTGAGCCTGCTGTCCCAAAAATTTCTCTCATTATCCATTTGGATCACTGCAGGGCTGTGGCAGGAACTGAATCGAAGCAGGGAGCCAGAAGTGGATTTTTGAAGATATCTCTTTATTTTTCTGCTTCAAGCATATCTTGTTAAAGGAGAAGGGTGTATCCCAACTTCACCTGTTTTTAGACTATATTTTGCTTCTCTTTTCCTACTAGGCAGAAAGTATGGCCCTAGAGATGTAAAAGACTGCACTTCAGTCTTTTTGTTCCTTTTAGAAAATGCAAGGAATTTTGATTATGTTTGGAGAAAACTCAATGTTTAAATAGTATCTCCTGCTTGAAGATTACCTTAAAAGGCAGTAGCAGGTTACATATAAAGCTCTTGAAAGAGTTTTATTAATTGCAGAAACAGCCTGTAAAACATGAGCCCTTTATTTGAGAAATTCCCCCTTTTAATCTCCCAAGAGTCTTTGAAGAATTCTTGTCTTTACTTAATAAGTTTTCCTTTCTATATTTTTTCTCTGCTACTTATATGCATATATAC
Organism: Vidua macroura; assembly: GCF_024509145.1. Taxonomy (NCBI): domain Eukaryota; kingdom Metazoa; phylum Chordata; class Aves; order Passeriformes; family Viduidae; genus Vidua; species Vidua macroura. Next base: position 81,792,563 of record NC_071573.1, read on the forward strand.
TGTTATGCACATATCTAAAATCATGTACTGCTGATGTTTTGTGTCCATTTAAAAAACACAGCTGATAGGCACTCCTGATGCAGAAGCAAAACCTTTACCCCGAGTTTTCTACAGGATGGAAAATGTTTTTATGTCTATGGTAGTGCTGAATGTGGTAGTGGGGAATTAAGTGGTCCTTCAGTTTTTCCCCATAACTCATCCACAGCAGTTGAGAAAGCACAGCGAGGCATCCATCGCAGTGACACCTCAGTTAGCTGAAACATTTTATTCCACTCCCACGTTTTGTGCTTTCTGAGTAGCACAGCAGGAAAATACAGCCTGAAAGAGACTGGGAAATTTGTTTAGTGACTTCTTCATTGACCTCCACCACAATATTTGTTTAATTAATGAAGAGTTTCAAAGCAATTAACAGAAATCCTGAGAAGTAAACCCAGGTCATCAGTGCCTTGAAAAGCAGCAGATTTTAAGTTTGATCAAACCCATGACAGCTACATTGCAGCACAGACATGCAGAACAGATCAAGCTTGCTATTGACATTTTGATTACACTCTGTAGAATTTATGTTGAGGAAAAGCCTCAGCCAGTGTTTTGGCATATCTTATCTGTAGGGCACTGCAGCAATAAATCCTATGAAATGCAATCAAATGTTAATAGAAAATCCTTTGTGGGAGACATCTCCAACAGTGAGTTTTTCTCTCCACCCCCTCTCCTCTCCAAAAGGCTGTTTATCTACCCAGACAGATCTATACATGCCACTTGTAGCTGTGCTGCACTACGTTTTGTGGAGACAAAGAGTGACTTTCAGAGAACAGAGCTGTGTAGACTTCTCCTAAGGACATGCCAGTCTCGGCTATGAATCTGTTTAAATCTTTGGGCAAGGTCAAGGCTGGGTCTCAAAGCATCCCCCCAGGATGTAGCTCAGGAGAAAACCCCTCCAACAGGGCAGAAGAAATACAGAAAATATACTCTAATATGATGGAAAGGCTTTGGACAGGATGAGTCACTGACCAGACTGCTTTCTTCACCTGCCCCAAAGTACGTAGGTATTGACGAACACGGAGCATGTTTTGGCCACAGCTGGGTATATCCTTGATCCTGTTTGCTTTTCTCATAGCCTGTAGTTAATGTAATTAAGTTTCTTATGTGTTGCTGTGTGTTAAGTGGCACTGAAAGCTGGGCCTGCTCCAGGTGCATTGGGAGCAGGGCCCAAATGGAAATTAAAGAGAACCTGACAGCATCTAAGCCTCGTGCTTGTCACCTGCTTCAGCTCTAGGAGCCTTCAGTCCATGTTTGTCTGCCTACAGCTGCAGCAAGGTGTCCCAGGCACAGGGAAAGGGAGCAGGAAGGTCCTCATGACACGTGCTACCTGTGGCTGTTAAGTAAGCAAGAGGCAGAAGCCAGCATATGCCAGGGGACTTGCTTGATGGAGACAGGACCCACAAATCTGTGTTCTGGTGCTAAAAGAGCCACTGCCTACAGGACAGTCTGGCAAAGAGGCCACAGCATGCCACAGGATGCCCTGGTTTTTTGAACCACAGTTCAGGCTCCAAGAGCTTTTCCCCCAGCTCCAGAGACAGCTTCCAACTCTAGTTTGACTTCATAAACATGGAAGAGAAGTCCTTCAGCCCCAAGCCTTTCCTCACACAGAAGTGCTCACTGCAGCTCAGACTTGCAGATCACAGTTCTTTGCAGGCAAAGGAAGAGATGTTTGTGAAGAGGCTGCATTCATCTCTCAAAGAAGGGCGATAGGCTAGTTTGGCAAGGAGCTGCCAGTGAGATCCTGGCAATAATGGAAGAGATCTCCATACTGGATAGTGGAAATAGTCCCTTTTAGTTAGCACTGGTTAATTTTTTCCCCTTTATTTCCCAGTAGTAAAACAAGCATAGGACATTGAGTGAGTTGTTATTTTATATCCTTTATATCTATCCTGCTATTTCCTAAGTGTAGAACTAGGAGGATGACATGCAAGTGTCCCTTTTGAAGGTACAGTAACTCAAATCTGCATTCCAATATCACATCTACCACCCATTACACTCTAGTTTCAATGTTATTTTCTCTCCTTGGTAATCTCTCCATGCAAAAATATTTTCTTATAATGAAATATGCAGAAAGAAGGCCATGGTGATAGATTGAAATAAAACTGATAGGGCACAGTCTGGAAATTCCTGGCAACCTCAAATCCCCATTACAAAATAAAAAATCTGGCTTATGAATGCAAACAAGAACGTTTAACCTTGCAATATTTTTTTCAATATTTTTCTTAGGTCTATAGCAATTTACTTCATCCAGGAAACACTGCAAAGTGCTGGTAACAAGCAAAGAGACAGTCAATAAACATTACTGCTATTGCTGGGTTTTCAAAGCAGAAAGTGAAAAATTAGGTGGTTTATTCACTATTGTTCAGGGTTTATTCACTATTTATTGTTCTGGTGGAACAATTTAGGCCATTTTTGCCCCGTAGCTCTTATTTAGTCTCATTTAGACTAACCCTCTGCTCACACAGGGTGTGAACACTGCCTAGTTTTCCTGTGGCAGCATGACACTGAAATATTATTACCTAATTAGACTGCTTTTCCCTGGTAGCAAGCAGCTCCCATTTGTTTTAAAGACATATACTTTTCTTATGCTGCTGGAGACGTTAGCAGTGTTTTTGTAGATATATGAGAAAAACACAAAAGGGAAATAAATGAACTTAAAATTTACATCTCAGTACACATTTTTATTCTTTATGTAATTTGGACTGAGCTGAGATTGTCTGCTCACAAAAGGCCTGGTACTGGGAATAGCAGGACTGTTATTATAGGCAGAATTCAAGCACATTGGCAGAATCTGTGGGAAAGTTTGTCCATTCTAGTCCTGGTTTTACTGGATGGTGAAACATTCCTTGAATAGTCAGTATGCTGGCCCAAGGCCTGAAAAAGTTGCTAAACCCTTCCTTTTACTTTATCTTTTATAGTGAAAGCTGACAAGTAGATTAACAAGATGGGTTACTTAGAGCAGGCATTTGCCCCATCAGTTACAAAGTGGTCGAGGTTATCAGCCTGGTTCCAAGCAAGGAACATGGGAAAGTGTGTGATGCATCTACAGGGGACACAACACCCTACATAACATCTTTCTTGCAGGGTGTCATCCTCTGCAACATTTTTCTCCTCTTTAGAAAAAAACATCTGTTGCATTTGCACTAACTGGAGTTTGCCTCCCATTTTGTAAGATATCATCTCCAGGACTATGACATGTCAACAGAAGGGTTACTATCATCTTTCAAGAATGTGCAACTTTTTCTTTTTTCTTTTTCCTTGCATGATGAACAGTACGTCATCAACCCAGTTAAGGATTACTTTCTCTTAAAATGCTTGTCCTCATTTCTGGAAATTGAAATAATAAATCAAAAAGAAATTAAACTTATACCTTCAAACCACTCTTACACTTTTTTTCTTTTTTTGTTCAAAAATTTCAAGGATGCTAGTGTAACTCTACATTGGTACCGATTTTGGTGACCCAGAGTCTGAAAAATATCTGGTTCTTTTTCTCCAACTTCTCAAGGCTTATCAAATTTTGGATAGGGGAAAAGACTGAAATTTAGCTTTTTAGAGAGGTCATTGGGTTAGTAATGGCTTTACACTTTTAAAAATATTTGCTTTTATACGCATACAAATGTACATTACTTTAGATTAAAAAGTAGAAAAATAGACAAGATTTTTATTTAAAAAAGCTTTAAATTCTGCAACTTGTCATCAGACATGTTTTCTTTTATTAATTTGCAATATTTTTGTCTTCCTTTATAAACTTTTACACTTCACTTCATAAGTTTTCACAACTGAGCCCACCTCAGAAATAGATGGGAATAGTGCCAGTAGAGATTCAGAGTTCAGAGCTCTTGTTACAGCTATTTCTAAGTTATCTAGAATGAAACAAAGTTAATTTTCAGTTAGTGTTTGTCTCTCCCTCTAAAATGCAGAATTTTTCTAGTCCACCACTATGTTGTCCTCAAACTTGAGGTCTTTTCATGTGTGTGAGAAAAACAACATTGATAAACAGTTATATTTTAATTCAACTTTCCTTTATTTATGTCAACATAAGGGATCATCTCCAGTACCTTTTGCATAGAGGAGGATTTTATTGTGAGATGCACTATTTGAAGTGCAGCATTATAAAATAAAATTGCAGACTCTTGAGCAGTTTACAAAAAAAGAATTCTTTTTCACTGAGAAATTATATTATTTCCTCATTTATTTAATCATGAGTTAAAGCAAACCAAATGTCTTAAACTCTTGGAGGAATGAAGACTTGGAAAACATTAAAATGTTTTGACAGCAGTTTATGATTATGTTGACATATAATAATATAAAATTATCCGCTATAGTAAATACTAATTTTACTATGCTCTGTCAAAATTAATGTCATAAAACCAGCTGAGGGAATTAAAAAAAAATTGCTGTATCTACATAAAATATTTTGATGCTGTCAAAATGTAAAGAAAAAAATTGCAAATATTTTGACACTTGCAGATAAATGCCTTAAAAATCAACTCATTCCCTTGAGACTTTTTCTTTGATGGAAATTGAGATTTCTGGTCTAAAACTCATCTGTCAAAATGTTTTCACCTTGTCTGAGTGATGCCATATTTGTAGCCAAACTTCTGTCTCAGGCTGAGCTTCCACACTGAATAGCTCTGTACCTCACTGTCTCACCTACCAGGGCAGGTTTGATCCAGAGCCAGTCTTAGCCAAGAGTCACATTTTTGTCAAATTAGCTCGTGCATATGAGACAGTTTTTTGTGCTAGAGTTAGACTGTTGTAGGGAAGAGAATACTTAATTCTGTTTAAAGCCTGTCAGGACGGCATTATTGCTACAGGATGTTGCAGGATGTTTTCTGACACAGTTCCACCCTGTGAGTTTGCACTTCACATCTTGAAGTGATTGTGTTTCTGATCTGGTAGCCACAAAGAGAAATCTTTTGGAGAAGTGGCTAATGGCCAATGCAAGTTGATATTCATTGTAAGAAGATACGGACCCATGGCTAACACTGAAATGTCTCTTGAAAAAAACAATGCTTAAACAGATTTTAAATGGATGAGAAATTTTCAGCTGTGGTTTGACTCCTTTCTTCCCTAGAATCATTTATGTTTGTTGCCTGAGATCTGAAAGACTAGAAAGAAGGAGGATAACCTTATTCCCTATAAAAATGTCTAGTTCCCTACCTAAGTGGTCAAAAGAGAGTGGGGCTGTCCATGGCTTTCTCTGTTTCTCCCCAAATAGAGAAAGCTGTGAGAGCTTTCTCCCACAGCTCTCAGTATCCCTATCTTTGGGGTTTTCTAAGATCTCCTAAAGCTATTTGCTAGACTTGCAGCACATTCCATTTGCCTTTATCCCTCTGGTCAGTGAGGAATGGCACTGTAATTCATACTACACAACCATCTGACACAAGTCTGGGTCTGCAAGACAGGATATTGGGGAAGGTGGGTGAGCAAGTGGCAACAAACAGCACGAAATAACCATTCTCTTTTTTATTTTATGTTTACTGTGCAAAAGTGCATTAGACTTAGCTCATCTTGACTAGGCTTTAGCTAAACTCTACTCCCAACTCTTCATGACAAATCATAAATGCTATTTTTTTTTCTATCACTGCATGCTTCAAGAGAATTTCAGCCATTCATAAAGAAAATGGGCGTTGCAAATCAGGGTGATTCGGCATTAAGTACTTTTAACAATTTTAGTTATAATTCAGTTACAGTTTCTCTATAGAGCAAAGAGGGAGACAGTGAAGAAAGGGTCTTATGCCAAACATCTGTTGCAAGCATATACGCTGTTTTAGTTCTGTAGACCTTTTCTTAGAAGAACTGGTAGAAAAGCAACCTGCTAAACACATGGGCCCGGTTTAGTCAGCATGGGACACAGCCAGATGGTTAAAAGAGACACGAAGATGCCAAGCTCGTGAGGTGTGTCCTCTTCACTTTTGCAACATACTTTTTTTCTTTTTTGAGTAGACAGGCTCTCGTTAACTGTCTTACACACTAAGAATTGAAATTATATGATCAGGAAAGAGCCAATACACACACACACACACACACACAAACGCACACACATACCTGTGTCACAACTAGCTTGTAGCGCGCTGGCTTTGATTTTCTTTTGTACAAAATTATTTTTCAGCTTTTCTGAAGTAACTCCTGATTTATGTTCCTATAAGTATTATGCCCAGAAGGCATGGCACATGTTCTTATGCTCTCATATTTTATGGTTAACAAAAGCTTTTGGCAAAATTTCATTTAAAAACTTGCCAATTTTACTCTAGATGAATAGATGTGGTTTTCTCACAGAAAATACACAAAGAATACAGCAACTGCTGAAGTAATGTTTTTTTTTTTTTATTTTTCAGAGTCACTTGATGTGTTTCATGGGCAACCATTATGATGATTTTTTCCCACTTGAAAATACATAAATAAACCTTTTTTCTGATTTGGTTAAATCTTCTTAAGTGAATTCTGTATTTCATTCTAATTTTATGTATGCAGGAGTGTCTCAACATTTCATATTTCCCTGTCTCTGAGCCTTTAATTTCCTTTTCTTCCTCTAATGATGGTTCACACATGTACAAATTCTGCATTGCCTGCAAAGATTTCAACAGTGCTTGTACCATGCACAGTGATGTTTGGAATGTCTTGGGATAGTACAAAGCTTTTAGGGATGGAAGAGGACATTGCAGTGTGCCCTTCTTGTGCACTATTAAATTGATCTATACAGGAAAAATATTTAGGTGCATTTTTCTAATCATCTTTCATCAGCTTTGTTATACTTTGCTCTTTTGGTCTAGAACGAAGCAGACTGGGCAATTCCAGTACAGCAATTCCTGCAGCCAGGAGAGGGTTGGGTGAGGGACTGAGATTCTTTATTCTTTCCCACACAAAGCATTTGCCTAGGACAAACGTGGCTTTGGCTTTGTCTGCGGTTGAGGAACCAGCTCTGCTCGATTTGAATAGTGGGTTCTGCTTTGGTTTTCAGTTCAGTCACGGGCATGAGACTTGGGGTGTTACTTGATGAAAGGGCTGCGGCCTCACAAACTTGGAAAGGAAAGCAGGGAGCTTTCTCACTGTTCTCTGGACCCGTGTACTTGTGGTAGTACTCATGTTCAGTGGGAAGATTGCCTCCTCCAGGACAAGGGTTTTAGAGCTGGCAGGTAACAGGGGAGGAAGAATAAACTGCCTATTGGTGCTGAGAAGGGTTCTGCAGTTACAATTTATGATCTCAAGGGAGCTTGCCTTCAGTGCCCTGGTGACTGAAACTCTGTTCTGACCTTTGACAAGGAACAGCTACAAGAGAGTCCATTACACGTGGCTATGCAAATTTTTTGGTATATTTTGGTGGAAGAAGCTCTTGTTGTCATAGATGGCAGGTCCTACATCACTCCAAAGGGCCATGGAGGGTCACAGTTATTACCAAGGTAGCCAGAATGTATAAAAGCTCTTGGCATCACCTTTTTTAAAGTACTGAGATATTTTGAACATGATAAACACCACACACTTGACCACTGATATTATAGACTTTCATGCATTTCTCTTCATAGCTTCAACATAATCTGGACTTATATTAAGTAAAAAAGGTAACTTTCTTTTAGAAAAGTCAGTCTTACCTGGGATTTTGAAAGCAAGTCTTTAGCCTTTCTAGTTCACATCTCAGCATTAGTAACTGGAAATAGCACAGCTTTTCAAAAGTGTATATGGAGAGTCCTTTTTACACTCCCAGAGCCCATTGCCTCCAATGTCAACAGGGTTAAACAATAGCAAAACCATCAGCAGCTAAAGCTAAACTCTTATATCTTCAATATAAACAGGAAACATAGTTGCTTAGCTGCCCATATTGTTGTTTTTAAAAACCCAAGAGCAGTTCTCAAGGCAATAACACAACATATGCATAGTGCATGTGCATTGCTGCACCTTTCACACTGGGTTATGTACTGTACATACGTTGATGAAAATAATGCTATGGATACTCTGCCAGACTTCCTGACACCAGGAAATAGGATCGTTTTCCCAAACACAAACTTCTTCAACATATGTAAAACTCTTCCCACTGATACAGAAGGTGGTATGTTTGTGGCTTGTTTCTGTCATTGAGATTACCAGGTAGTTCTTTTCATAAATCACATGGGAAACTGAGGAGAAATGGAAGTTAAAGTGCTGAAAGGAGAATCTACAGAGAGTGGATACCTGTATTTCCAGTTAGCTGGCAGTCTGGGCAGGTTGGTTGAATTTTCTATTCACACCTGCTGAAGGGGAATTAATTTTTTTTCAGACTGAACCAAACCTGTAAATGTGGAAGTTTTACCTCTTTTTCTGCACATAATCCAAAAGTTAAAGCTGAGTGTTAATAAGGATTTCCAGCACATTACTTTCTACACCCTGCTTCAAGCAATAGCTGCAGTTTTTGCTGGTGAGCACTGAAATTGCCTATAATTAAAATCATCAGGAGAGTCTCTTTAAGCAAGAGGACAATTATAATTTCTCAAATCACGTCTGCATGTGTTAAAGCTGTGTGTGAGACAGACTGGACAACATGGACCTTATTTTAATTTAGTGAAAAGAGTAGCAAAAGTCAGATTTGATGTTGGTGGGAAGAATGTGATCTCTACTGCCAGAGACACATGAACAAACCACTTTGTCACAATAGAAGTATCACTGGAACCAGTGGGAACAGAGATGATAAACAGCCATAATGAAAAGCAATTGCTTACAGGTGTGTTTATGGTTTTTGTGTGCTTATACAAAATGAAAGCACATGTTTTGTCATACATTTTCTGCCTTTGCCAGCTGGTTTTCCCTTAGTTGACTCAATCTGGTCTTTGCTTTTTAAACTGGGTTTGCACAAGGGAGTCCTAAAAAATTAGGTATTAATAATCATTATCACATAGTTCTAGCAACTCCTGCAGTTACAAAATGTAATAAATGTGCAATGAGTCTCATACATACATGATGGGACACCGTGGTGCCATCTATGGTGCTGAGCTGGAAGTCAAGGCAGTAATGCCCAAGTCAGATGAAATGAATGTCTGAACATTCTTGCTGTACTAGAAAATCTTTTTTTCTAAAAGGCTTTGGTGAAAAATGCTTTTTTCAGTGGTTATTGAATAAATTTTAACAACTTGTTTTTGTGTAGAAAGTGGAAAGTGGTAGCAGGAATTTGAAGGAAAGACGTGTCTGTTCAGATTTACTTTCACTGTAATATCTTTTCAACTGAATTGGCCTTTTAAAATGCATACATCTGCTCAGTAGGAAAACAGGCACTGCAGGACTGATGCCAACATTTTTCAACTTTCCAGTTAAATCAAAGTAACATTGGGAAGTCTGTGATTGGTACATTCCAGTCAGAATTGTATTTGTCAGTCCCTGAAAAAAGAAGACACTTTGTCCCTGGATTTTAAATGATAGCCTTTCCCAAATCCCAATGAAGAAAAATAAAATAAGTTCCCATAGAACTTCAGAGGAATATTAGGATAGTGACCGAAGAGATTTAGAAAGCTTTCTGCTGCTCAGGACAATATGACAAACCCTTGGGCAACCTTAAATGGGACTCAGGAGAACATCCCCTTAATAGTTGTGATACAAAGAAAAACAAGTAATTCTCCCTTCACAAACACAAACAAACCTCAGAAATTTCATGAGAGCAAGACAATAAAATTTTCAATAAAATGTAGGCTGGGGAATGAATGATTGTTTAAACAAACTGTCTAACTTTACAAATTTATGTATCAGATGATAACACAGATGAAAATAAATCTCATTTCTTTTTTTTTCAAAATCATAAAACATCACATCAAGGAGTAGAGATGTGGAAAACAGATCAGCTCAAAGGACAGAGATGATCTTCTCATAAATTCTTTTGCTGCCAAATGAGAAAGAAGAAGGAGAAGATGGAGACCATGCTGAGAGATGGTACTTTTTGTTTGAAGAAGAACTCCCTGATTACTTATGATGTTGCAGTGCCAGTTGGTTAGGCTAAATGATTACCAGACTCTGTGACACAACACTTGGCACAATTTATCAAGTTTTTTGTGAGCTAGTTGGGAGATAGGCAGGAGAGTCTTCATTGAACTAAAGCCTGATAGGTAATTTCAGTCTGTAGAACATGACAAATAGAAGAGATTAATCATAGAATTATAGAATAGTTTGGTTTGGAAGAGATCTTAAAAATCCTCTAGTTCCATCCCCCCTGCCTTGGGCACAGACACCTTCTACTATACCAGGTTGCTCAGAGCCCTGTCCAGCCTGGTCTGTGAACACTGATAGGGTTGGCACATCCAAAACTTCTCTGGGCAACGTCTTCCAGTGCCTCACCACCCTCGCAGCAAAAATTAACAGTGGTAGCAACTTTAAAATATCAGTTGCTACAAAAATAACTGGAAGGAAAGAAACTTTTATAAATGGCAGGGGAATGTGTAGTAGCAGTTTTACCGACTGGTGCACTTATCCTGTGAGAGTGTTATTTGTCCAGGTTATATCTCTGCAAGAAACAGACATTCATTAAGATAAGTCACAACTGAAGACAGGGGAAAGTCATTTTCCCTCATGATGATTAAACCCTCTCTTCTGAACATTTTTAATTAAAACAGGTTTTTATAGCATTTCGCCATATCCAAAATAAATTATTTCTTTCCTTCTAAAAATGGAATCTTGTCCCAGTGAAAATACCAGTTCTCACAGATACGCATTTTTCCACAAGAATTTTGTTTTCATTTGAAAATATTGTTCAAGGATAAAGATGAAGTATTAGCATACAAAGAGGAACAGCTAAACAGGCACAAGCATGAGTAAATATACCAAAAGTTATTTTATTTTTTATGTTTTCTGTTGTCATCTTAATCAGGATCTGTTGATTGGAATGTAACTGAAAAACCATAGACAAACATGTAGAAATTACTCTGTATCAGGTTCTTGGTGTTTATTTAATGGATTTAGTGGCACTGATTGAGGGTACCTAAAGAAATTTAGAAAACAGTGGTTACTGTAAATCTGTGGAAATCTGAAAACCAATATTTTTGTGAAAAAGTTAAATCTGGCCTGTCATGACTAAGAAGATATTTAGAAAATAGCCCATATAACTAAGGAAATCTCTAAATATTACTTGGAAAGTTTTCTTTTTAGTTTATTAAAAGGGATCAAACGAGAGGAAAGAAAGGCTGCAAATGCATCATATTGTGGAATTAAAGTGTATGGTTCTTCCCCATGTACAGCTGAAGACCTGCAATTGTTCCTGAAGAATTGCACTTTACTAGACACAAGATAGCAAGCAGGACAAAATTAAATCTTGTTTTATCAAGGGGATAGACTAGAAAACCCCATTGACACTTCCTATCTATGATTTTCACTCTTTTATACCTGAAACCAACTGAGTTATTCTTGAGGTCTGGAAGGATGAGTAAGGATTTGAGGAGATAACACTCTCAATAAATAGAGGTGTTATTATTGAGACACTTTTTTCTTACAATGGGAATGTTCTTTTATGACAACCGAGCAGCCTCTGTCCCTGTCTGTGGCAGGGGGATTGGACTAGATGGTTTTAAAGGTCAATTCCAACCCAAATAATTCCTTGAGTAGTAACTTAAAGTAAAATATGAAAGGCTTGTGAAGTTCAGGAGCTACTGATTCCAGATAAAGAAATAAAGTTACTTTTCTAAAATACTTATATGTATTTGGGGCTGCAATGGCAAAGTTGGACATCATACATGATAAGCTACCATTGATTTCTTTGTGTGATAGTTAACTTGGCAACATGCTACCATCTGCAGATTAAAATTTAAATCTGCATTTTAAAATATATTTAAGATATAGCAGAATTAAGAAGATGCTATAGGTGGCAAGTAGTTCTTATTTTCATATTTTAAAATTTATTTTATAAAACATTAAACCAAGAAAAATGGTACATATTTTAGAAATCTTATAGGAGTCTATACTCATCATCCTTTTTTTTCCCCAGGCAATCTTGAACATTAAGAAGTTCAGAAAAAATTCAGCAGAGTGTTAAAAGTTTTTAATACTTTTATGAAAGGCATCTGTACCTGTCTTTTATTAATCCATTCTAATCTATGTTGCACAGTAAGGTTACAACAGTCTTTCATCTGTCCATTGAGCAGTTCTGATGAAAAGAAATAGAGTTTTATATTGATTTACCTTGCCTAAGTAACGGTAGGCGTCTTTCACATTTTCAGAAAGAAAAAATATGTGGAATGAAATTTCATTAAACAATGAGCCGAACTTTCAGAAGAATGCTTCTGTTCTTAAAAATATTATCAGTCTGTTTTTTAAAACTAAGATTTTTTAGGAGAACAAATTTGTCATTTTCAGACAAGAAGGAAGAAATAAAAATGTACTTATCTAAAAACCTGAATAAAATGAACTGCTTATTTATCCTTTGCATAAATTGCAAATTGGTATGCCCTTATGTGTGAGTAGTATGTATGAATGTATGGACATTTCATAAATGCATTTCTAAGGTCATAGAATTAAGTATCACACCATCATGTACATAACTAGAAGAGTACCTTGCAAACTTTTTTTCATGTCCTCTGCTTTGCAAAAAAAATTCTTTGACCATAGTTTTTTGGTATGTCATGATGACTCTTATTTGTCTTCATATGCTGCCACGTGGTTGGAAACTGAAGTAGAATTGCTTATCACTTATCACTTGATTTCAGTCTTGGTTGTTGGCTGGTTTGGTTTAACAATGGTGAACACATATATTTTGTTTAGGGCAAATAGTGGCATTGGGCTGATATTTGACAAACTAATGGGTCATATAAAATGTTTTTATAAAAAAGTTTCCTTTGATGCGGAATGTCCTTTTACTTCTGCTTCAGCTCACAGTAAAAGTCCATTCTACTTGTTAAGGGTCTTGATTCCATTTCCCATATTTAGGATCAGAACTGGAAGACTTCAATTGTAGTGTAACATTGCAAATGTAATGTAGTCACCTGTAGAGGATGTTTAGCTATTCTAATGTTTAGTAAGCAGGTCAACAAGAAATCAAAAGTCCAGTTATATCCTTGGTTTGTGAGCAAGACTGAGTGTCTGACTCTCTGATTACTAATAATCACATGGTGGGACTTATTCCACAGTCTGAGGACTCCTGACCTGGCAAAGGAGGGAGATACCAGTGTCTGTCACAGCCTGGCACCTCAGCAAACTGTCCCATTGCATCTGCCTTTGTGGGGCCTGATGCAGGTGTTCAGATGGCAGCATAATATATACCTAATCTACTATTCTAGTTGCTTGAACTGGGTTAAAAAACCAAATAAAACAGAAGAGATGGTGAAGGAATGGTTCATATGCTGGCCACACAGCAGGCATCACAGACACCACTGTTTAAAACATCATGAATTTATTGATTGTGCAAGATGCCAGGTTGATTGGGACTGACACAGTATTTATTGACCATGAAATGTAAATGCCTAAAGCTGGAGGCTAGCTCCACACAGGGTTTATTTAATTCAGTTTATGGAAGTTTTATTGCTGAATATTACTAGCAAAAAAAAAAAAAAAGTGTGGACATTTCTACTGGTTTATGTTCTGTTTGGGAAATTATAGCACACAACCATGAGATTTTCTTTGCTCCAAACCTTCCTGGGCAAATGGTTTTCTCACTCAGGGAATGAGGTTTTAGAAGGAAAACATTGCAACTGAAATAGCTCCCAAGCATCTGTGTGGAATGAGAATACTTTATAACTGATGCATTTAGCATTTCATCAGAAGCTTGTTAAGTCAAATTTGGCAGGCAAAAGCATGGTGTGATAACCTCAAACTCATCCTGCTTTGGGTGTGCTGGTAGTAAGCAAATGTACCAAAGGTATGAGAACTATTACAATGTGTGGTACAGAATCCTGGGCAGTGTTCTCATCAGTAAAATAGGTTTGGCTTTCCATTTCTGCAGTGTGAATTGCACAGCCATTTAAACAAATTGACTAGAGTGAAATTAATTCTCATCTACACACCCTCATGCACACCCTTAAGAGAATGAGACCCAAACTGGAAATAGGGAACAGCTTTGGGTATTGTGCTTTGTGCCCTGATATTCTGCCTTTGAATCGACAGAGACTTTTGGGGTAACTTGAAGGACTATTTCTGCTTATCCTTGGTTCCTTTGTATGTCTCCTTTTTAATGTTGGAAATACAAAGGTTCTAAACTGAGAAACTATCTGCATGGTTGGTACCAGTTTAATTATCATCACTTCCATGATGCCTGAAACTGTAGGAGTTCTGGGATAAACAAGAAATAGCTCTTCTCAGGGATGCAGCAGAGGTAACACCCAAGTGATCAGAGATAATTGGGAAGAAGAGATGCAAATGGCTTAGGAGAAAGGCACTGAAACTTGCAGATAGATAAGCACCGGCTGGAATCCTTCTCTCAAGTTACCTTGCTGGTTTGATGTTCAATTCTGATAATTAGAGATCACTAGCACTCAGCTTGGAGTTACCAGGTGTGTCTCCTTTAACTTACTATGATGAACAAACCCATTTTTTAACTTTTTTTTCCCTTGAGTCTGAAAAGCCTGGGTACACCAATACCAAGCACACGGATCTACATAAAGGCTGAAAAGGAAAGTTTGCTTCCTACTGTTTAGGGTAGGAAAAATCTGTTTGGAGGAGTCAGGAGAATGCAGGAGTACAGAAGTATGAGTACACATGGAAAACGCATATCTTTGTGGATTATGACAACTTACTTTTATGTCTCCTGCAGCAGAGCTAAATTTGGAAATTTTATCCCATAGGAAACTTGCGTATTTTAACATTTGCTTTTTTCCTCAAATCAGGACAAAAAAATATTATAATGAAAATTCCAGAAAAATATGAATCTGGAGGCATTCTGACATTCCTTAAGTTGAAGCTTTATCTCTCAGCTAATTCAAGTAAGCAGACATGTTTTAATTTTTTTTTTTTTCAATTAAGCTACATTTTCCCAGTGACACCTCACCTCAACAGGACTGGAGTTCAAAGACCTGAGCATTGCTCCTGTGCTGGAGCTGGAGTTGAGTGTCATATCCCTGCAGGCATCATGAGTGCCACTTTGCATTAGGCTGTTGGAGACTTTAGTCCTGCATGAAGCCTAGCCTGTAGAAGCAGACACTAGGCTTTCTTCTTACAATGTGATGTGCAGACAGTGGATTTGAAACAACAGTCCTGAAGCACTTTAGATAAAAAAGCATATCAGATAAAGACCTGAAAAGATGTCTCACTTGTTTTTCAGTAGAAAATCTTGGTCCATCTGGCTGGCTTTTTTGAAGCAAGTATTTTCCTGAGCTATGCAGAAACAAAGACTGCAGATATGGAAACTCTGAGAAACCTCCTCCTCTCAGTTGCACTGTTTGCAAGACTTCCTGCTCCCTGGAAAGCCCGATTCTGTGAGCACCATAACCTAAAACCTTCAGAGCAGCAGCACCTCTTCACAGGGGTAGCTCCTCCAGAGGAAAAGCTCCTTGGCTCATGAGTATTTATCTAATTTTTAGCTTCTGCCTTGATGATACCATGTCATAAGACCCCCTTTTTTTTGCAAAGGCCATTCCTGTGCCTTTCTGAGGCCTTGGTTAGCAGCTTTTTTGATGCTGAAAATTTTATTTTTGGTCTGCACACGTACATGTGTGCTCTATACGCACTGCATGTGCATGAATAGATATGATGTAGGACAGGTTTTGTGGCTATGGACAGGCACACTAATGGTGTAGCCTTGGTGCAAGATGTACTTATGATAAGTACAGCTTACACTGTTGTATATGGATGAAGAGGACATAGCAAGCATTTATATCTTATTTCCATGGGTTAGTAAACATGGCCAATATTGTATTATCTGAAGTTGGATATTAGACACCATAGTTTCTTACACATTTTATTTTTTATCCATAGTTGCTCACAGTTTTTTAATTCTGTGTGAGGTCAAGACCTTCTCTAGTGTAAATTGATATTGCCATATTTAAATTAACTGAGCTTTGTTAATTTATACTGTCTAACAGCTGGCTTTCATACAATTTTAGTTGTTAATTACCAGGGTAATTGCAAAGGTCCCTATTTATGAAAAGTTCTGACAATAAGATCAATTTCTTTGTACTTGGAATTCATGTTGCATTTGATTAGATGTAAATTAATTAGACAGAAGTGGATTGTATAGACATGTTTGTGGTTAGTATTCTAATTAACAAAAACAACTCTCCTCTGACAATCTGTATCTTCCCACCTCCCCCAAGGAAAGGAATCGTCCTTGTTATTTATCCTGTCCAAAGCATGCAAACCTTTGGGATAGGCAAATAATCAAATCATTTGACTATAAATGCACTTTTGTTTTCGTCTGAGCAAAACTAAACGTGGCTTCATACTTCTATATTAGAGCTGTATTATATTTAGCTATGGATGTTTGCTAGAAAACTCTTGTCCTGAAAAAGTGTCAGTGTCTGGCACTGCTTTCCAGGATGGTCTATACTTTGACTTTAAGATTTGAAATAAAGATGCATATATTCTGACTGCTGATGAAACAGATTGGCAGGTGTTGATGGTCACAGCTGTGAATTAACTGTAGAACAATCTCAATCCATACCTTTGCAAAATGGTCCAGGCAATCAATCCCTAAAATAAAATTATTCTGAAAAGGAGTAGCTTCTCCCTCCCAGGTAGGACAAGTTTATTTAAATATTGTCAGAGCTAAATCACTTATATAACAGAAGTATTTATGCAGTTGGTAGATGTTAAAAATATCATGTGCAGCATACACTTCTGTTAAAATATCAGAAGAAACTTGATTTCAAAGCGGAGGGGCTGAAACCTCAGGAGACATATTTCTGACTGTGCAAGATTATGTCTAGCTTATTTATGGCTTTACAAGATGTCTTGTATGACATGCAATGATCGTATCACATGCATCCCATTTTTTTATTCTGAAACACTGGAATAAACATAAACACTTTTCGCTGCTTAAATGATTCTAAAGCAAATGTTTTGAGGTTTGTTCATATTATTTCATTATAAAGGAGTTGGACATTCTCAACTGAATATGCTTTTATGGTTTACCATGTTCCACTGGCAAAATTTTGAAGGGAGTGGATTGTTGAACCACCATTTTGAAGAATTTGGACAGCTAAGTTTTTCAAGTATCCTGGAAAAGTTGTCTTGGAGGCAACTCTTTTAATCAGTAATTTCAACATGTTTCTGCCAATGTAAATTATTCTGGTCTACTGCAGAACCGTCAATAAATTTCATCAGTTTAATATTTAGTATCCACCCTCTGTAACTGGGAAAAGGCAATGCCATAAGCTAAAAAGAAACACTCAGGATAGTTACCAGCACTTGAGAAATATCTTCAGATCTTTCAACAATTGGACAAGTTATCCACATTCTTTCAAAATCCTTAAAGTTTATTGGCATGTGAACTGCTTAGCTGAATGGATGGATGAAAAAAAAAAATATTTTGCAATCACTTTGGGCAATTTCTTTCTCCTTATTCTGGGAATGGTCTGGTTAATTAGCATGCTTTAAACATAACATTTGGCTGTCTGATCTGCACAGATGTACAATTTGTGCTCTGCTGGTGATCCAGCTCCAAACATGCCACACTCCAGATGCTTTCTGTGTGTTGGTAGAAGCACTATCTTTACTGCTACATTTTAATTTTTTTGAAATTTTATTTTATTTTTATTTCTATCCTTTTTTCTTTTTCATCTTAATTTTATCAGTCACAAGTCAGGAACTTGAATCATTATATTTTAATACAAAACTATTTTACCTCAGGTGACTTTTCCAGAGATGATGTCAGCAGTATGATAAGAAAGACCCTCATGAAAAAATAGCTTTCACAGCAAATCCTTCCAATAAGTGAAAGAAAATCCATTGGTACAATTTCATGGGGTCTAAAAAATTGTTTTAACATAGCCTGATTTCTGTTTTTCCTATTTTGAAGAGCTGAAAGACTTTCAAAGTGTTCCATAAGACAGAACATGCACACCCAGCATTGATAGGGTGTAATAGATGCACAGTTTAAATCACAGAGTCTCAAGGATCTGATGGAGGAACTTTCTTTAAGATTAGACACTAGATTTAACTTCAGCAAAATTACATACCCTTTCAACTTCACATATATATGGTGTTCCTCAGAGGGAGCTGCCCCCATACATTGGTGGGTGTCCTCTCCATGGCAGTAGATGGCCATTATCTGTGACATTATTAACTCAACTAGTTTTTGGGTTTTTTTTCTGTTATAAAGATTTAAGATTTCAAACTAAACTATTATAAATATTTAAGATTTCAAACTTCAAACTATGAAAAAAAAGGGGCAGAAAAAGGGAAACACTACAGCAACAGAGTTCAAGGCTAAGTGCAGCAGTCACAGAATCACAGAACTTCAGACAATTCTCTCTCCAGCCTGTCATGGTCCCTGGTGTATTTGTCACTCCTCCCAGCTTTGTGCCATCAGCTCACTTACTGAGGAGCCATCTGCCCCTGTATCCAAGTCACTGATGGATAAGTTAAACAATACTGGGCCCAGTATTGAACCTTCAGATGTACCACTACTGACAAGCCTCCAAGTAGACCCTGTGTCTCTGGTTATGATTGTCTAGGATCTGCCATTCAGCTAGTTCTCAATCCACATCACTGTCCACTCAGCCAGTCCACACTTCCTCAGTTCACCCATGAGGACACTGTAAGGCTTCACACAACTTGCTCAGTGAGGTTTTTTTAACAGGGCTTATGGCTTCTCACGTACTTTGAGCTGGATGCACAGGAGAAATAATGACAAGATATTCTGCAGAGGTCAAAACAGCAAAAAATATTTTACTGGCTAATTTTAAAAAATCAGAGAAGTTTGGCAAAGGGTTTAGAACAAAATTCAATCAACATAAAACACTTCTCAAAGTATTAACTTGGCCCATTCAACTTAGCAAACTTTAAGCCTGTTTGATTTCAAGTTACTCAAGAATTCCAAGTGGCAGTTAGAAGAAGAAAGAGAGAAAGACAGAAAAGGCTTAGAAAAGCACACAAAATGGCTACCAACTTTTCGGTTCCAATGATGATAGAAACTCCAAGAAGAGGTTGGGTCCAGACAATGTGATGACCTTGTGTTTGGCCTTAAATAGACCTTTGCCTTCTTGGGTCCTTCCTGCAGGTGGGATTCCCGGTTCTTTGGCCACTCAGGTGCTGGGTTAGAGGATCCAGGGGCAGGTGTGGACCATTACATCCTTGGGTCCTCTTTCTTGCCCTTTTGGAAGATGAGGGTGACATTTTCTTTCTACCAGTCCTCAGGCACCTCTCCTGATCTCAACAACCCTTCAAAGATGATTGTGAACAGGCTCACTGTTGTGTCCACCAGCTCTCTCAGTACTGTGGATGCATCCTGTCAGGGCCCACGGACCTGTGCATGTCAAATTTTACTAGTTCTCTAACCTAATTGTCCTTGACCAAGGGAAAGTCTTCAGTCTTGAGGCTGATGGTGACTTTCCTGTGTAAAAGTCATACTTTGACTAGTAATATATCATACCTGACACAGAATTGTTATAACACTTCTATGAACACACCAACAGTGTTATTAATCAAACTGTTTATATACAGAAAGCCTTTATCCATGATATATTTGTTTTCTTCTAAAAATTGTTGGTTTTCTTCTGGCCGCAGTTTCTGGTATCCCAAAGGAGCACCTGTTCATATTTCTATTTTTCTTCTTCCAAAGAAAGGACAATTATTACAAAATCTATCACTGTAAGATTAAGGTCATGTTTTATTCAAACAGTTTAACAGAGTAAAGTCACATTCTGTACAGAAAAAAAAAGAAGTAGCAGAAATAATGAAACTTTGTAATCTAAAGTAGACCAAAATGTTGTATGAAATATTTATGCAATTATAGAGTTGATAGTGGAGTCCCAAGAAATGATAACTGCAAGGTCTATTTTCTGAAAAATGTTGCCTCTGAATCTTGTGCATGTAGGAGTAATGCTTTTAGTGTATTTTATTTTAATGTTATCATAAGATAGCGCTGACAGGTTGGACCGTAATGGCAGCTTACAGAAAGTTTTTATTAGACAATATATTTAGGGGTCAAGATAAGCCCCCATATGCCTCATTGCCTCTGTGTGCCTAGGTGCCACTCAGACATAAGGAGAAGTTACAGAGGAGCAGGAGGAGCTCTCTGCTGTGGTTAAACCCAGTAATGGTTTTAAACTAAAAGAGGGTATATTTAGATTAGATAGAAGGAAGAAGCTTTTTACGATGAAGGTTAAAAACACTATAAAAAAGAAGCTTTTTACAATGAAGGTTAAAAACACTATAAAACACTAAAATAAGTTGCCCAAAGAGGAAATGGATGTCCCATTGCTGAAAATATTCAGGGTCAGGTTGAACGGGGATGTGAGCAACACAATCTAGTTGAAGATGTCCCTGCTTGTTGCAGGGGGGTTGGACTAATTGTCATTTAAGGGTCCTTTCTAGCCCAAACTATTGTATAATTCTGTGATGGCCATGGTGCCATGGCCCTGGGGCAGGGTGAGACTGCAGAGGGGTGGGGGGGAAGCCAGCAGGGCAGCTGGAGTCAGTGTGGTCATGGCCTCAGGCATGGGATGAGCCCTGTCCTGATGCTACAGTGCCTGCCTGGAGCAGACATTGCTGATAAACAAAAGCAGGGCTATGAATAAACCAAGCGTCTGCCTCAGTCCAAGAAAACAAGGGGGTTTTACAATTTAGAGGGGTAGAACGGTGGAGAGTGGTCACACTGGCTTTGCCTTTGCTCCCAAGAGGAAACATTATAGTATAGTCATAAATGTCAGCACTCTGGGCCAAGCAATAACTCTTAATGTCATCGTAACCAAGGGGCATTTAGAAAGCTTGTGAGGGAAGTTTGGGACTCAGCCATATATATGCACATCAGCTCATATATAAATTCAGTCATTTCTTAGATTTCCTCAATAAGAATTTACTTGTACTTCAAACTGAAAGTATGAGATTTATGACTTTCAAGCATTGCTTAGCTAGAGCATGTAGCAGCATGTCTACTTTTCTATGCCATTGGGGCATGGCATTTCCATCCTCTCACCTTGCCTGTTCACATTTTAGCTCCTACTGAGACAGCACCATAATTGCCTCCTCCTCTAAATTGCCTCCTCACATACTGGCATGTGAGTACTTGCTTGACAGGCACTGAAATGAGGGCCAAGGCTTCTTTCTCTGCGGCAACCACACATTCTGGCTGCCCAAGGTCTGTCCAAAATTAAGAAATTAAAGGAGTCTGGTGTTAATTGGTTACCTCTTTTTAGCAGGTAAGCATAGCTGAAAAGGACCCCAAGTGGTGTAGAGGCAGCTATTTGCACATGAGCTAGTTACTGGAGTGTTTGTACTGATGTTTTTTTCATTTGTGGCACTCTATTCTAGGAATTTTCCATTATTCAGCAGTTTAGCACCCATTTTCCAGGTTTTGGAGTACATGTCCTAAGTAGAAAACCTGTTTGCATTCATTGTCTGAAACAGCCATATTTTTTGGATTATTTGCTTGTAGACTGTATTTCAAATTGTCCTTTCTAAGAGTCATAACTGATACCAAATCTCATTTAAAGTTTTCTTGGCAGCCAAAATTACCTCTTCTCGACCCATTTTGGTTTTTTGGGGTTTTTTTTGGTTGATTGGTTGGGTTGATTTGTTTTGGGGGTTTTTCTGACCATCAAAGCTACCTAAACAAGAACAATGATCCCTGAAAGCAGTTTTGTATTTACATTGTCAATTTTGTTAAATCTCAAGAAATAGTAACACCTTAATCTTGTTCTTTAAATTGAAAGAAAATGCCCTGTATTTCTCCTTCTGTTGACAGCTTTTCCTGCATTTGTGTGCAGTTACACAGCTGGAGTGAGATAGGCTTTAGGATATACAGTGTGACGTATATTTGGATGTCATTTGCTTAGGAACCCTGGCAGAGAAAGACGTTATAGGTATGCAGTGAAGTTAAAATACTTTTGTTTATTTAATTATTAAATAAACTCTTGGGCTACGTTGTGACCTTGAGTTACTTAGCACATGCATTGACTGAGTTGGTGAGAATTCATCTTTCTTTCTCACTGCACTTTATAGTTGCACAATACATAAAACATTACCATGTCTGGACTGTTACAATAATGCAGCCCTCTTTTCAGCAGTGTTGGGATGCAGGGGAAGTATTATCATCTCTTATCAGGTCTTTTCTGAGCTACTTTGTGTTCTGTGGTCTCCAACAAGGAAGCACAGCGGAGGCAAAATGTTGGTCTCCATGTGTCTATGCCTTTCCCGTGACTTTCCTGTCACATCTTTCCCTTTTTCTGAGCTTCAGAAAGCTTCAGACCACGTGCACCTTTCTCTCTCTGAGTTATATTTTCACTGCTCCTTGTCTGGATTGACAAATCTGAATCTTTTCCTATCAAAAGACACATCTAAATGTGCAGAAAACACATCTAAATGTATTTCCAGCTCTAACACCTGTTGCAAATGCTGTACCAAGGAGATATCCTTTACAATTTCACTTTTCTTCCTAAATATTGTTATGAAATGTATGATACCTTGTTCTCTCCCTCTCTTAATTCCTATCAGCAGATTGCTAGCAAGAATTAATTTCCTTTTGTGCAAAAGAAGACCTGTGGTGTCAACATAACACAGATATACCTTCTATCATCATGCACAGCAACTCAGTTTACCAATCTAACCATGCATAAACTACATAGGATAGTCAAGCCTTAAAACCAATTTGTATTGATTTGCAAATCTTTCATTTGGTATAATTTAATTTATAAAAATATGGTTTCCCTTAATATATAGAGTATAAACTTTGTTAAGTGTGAAAAGAGCCTTAGAAAGAAATTTTAAGGTTTGTAACCTATGTGAGAGAGCACAGAGTTACTAAGGAGCTTAAGACTGGGAAGGCAAATGTATAGACAAGGTTCTTCTCCTTCCTAGTCAGACAAAAGGAATGGCCATTATTCAGTTCATAAAAGGATTCTGAAACATATTAACGTAATGATGGGTACAATGCCGGGCCAAGTTTTGCTAGCTATTCTAGTGCCACCACAACACATTCAGTATGATTTTTACCAGAAGATATTCTTAGCAATGCAATGCCAAGTACAAATGGAAAATACATTTTCCCCCATTTAAAAAATATAAATCATTCCAAATATTTTGATGGTGTCATGACAAAAGCAGCTGCAGTCTAAAAGTTTGCATGTACATAGTCTTAATGAGGGGAAGTGTCTTTAACAGATGGGGTGTTGCAAAATTTTAAGGAAAAAAATCTTCACAAGCATTTTTTAAGAATTTAATTATAAAATTGATAGATCCACACTTTTTATGAGATGAAGGAACAAGGGTTCCTGCCTTTTCCCTCAGGCTTTCATGTTTCTGGTTTCAACTGAGGAAGAAGGTAATTGTGAGCAGCAGACTCTTAGCAACAAGTTGAAAGCTGTACTGACTTATTATAGCCCTCGGTAGTTGCTATGTATCTAGCTTTTCTTCTTGGGAAATGAATGGCCTCCTTTACACCAGAAAATGCTGTTGAAATATCAGAAAATGCAAGTTCACTTATAAATGAAACTATTTGGTAAAAAAAATAGACAAAATGGACAAACCCAGGTTTGTAGATAAAGTGATGTTGGAGGTAGATTTCTGCCACATCTCCCATGAACGCATTGGCGTCATCCTCAGGGTTCAGTGGAAACCCAAAAGGCCTTTAAATGTCTCCTGAGCTGGATGAACCCATCATCGACAGTCAAGAAAAAATCTTCCAATGGAGTCTACAGATGGTAGTATTTGCCTTTGGGGGGAGAAGGTTTTCCCCATAGTGTACTGAATACTGGTTCCTAGGCAGATGCTGTTTTGTGTGATGCCAGGAAACCTGAGCCGTGTGTCACCCACACCTTCCAAAAGTACCTGTATGGCGTCATCACATCAGTATTGAGGCTCCAGCACTGATAAGGTAAGGCAGTGCAGGCAGATATGTGAGTTTGCTCAATCCTGACTCCAGGGTCACCTAATGTGGTGTACTCGAGGCTAGGCTTTCATTGATCCTGATTCTGTCACTATAATTATGTTCATTATTTGCCTGCCGTTGAATTAAGCTCTTACTTATTTCAAGTGCTTGAGCTTAGCTGAAAATGAGTTTTGAATTTCCTGATGGGATCAAAGGTTGTGAAACTCTTTTCTGAAAACTCAGACCTTGCTACATTAATTAAATCTTCCTTCCTCTGTCAGCTATTCTTTAATAGACATTGAGTCATTAATCTTCCTCTTTCTTTTTCTTTTATAATGTAAAGAAAACTCTTCAGCCTCAAAAGCAAAAGCACATTTCTTCTTAAGACAATGATGAAAGGATCTTACTGTTTATTTCAGTTGTGGCATAAAAAATGGTAATTTTATATCTCTCTGGCATGCTTAGATCAGCTAATTATTAAATGCTTCCACACCACCAATGACTTTCTTCTCCTTTTTCACCTACTTATTTTAACATAACTTAAATGTCTGGTGCTGTGATCATCCAGCTTCTTCTGTAAAGATGGTGTATTTATACTTTATTTATAAAGGTCCTTGGGAGACAAGCAGCCTATCTCCTTCTCTGCCCAACTCTATGTCCTGAAATGCCTTTAGCATTTTAGGGCACATTTCACTTTGCATTCATTGGCACTTTGCTGCTCCAGGACAGCCAAGCAACTGTCCTAGGGGAAGGAGAACATTCTCATTAAGGCAGAAGTTTCTACAGGAATACAGTGGTTTTACAAGGTACTGCCTATGAAGTGGCCTGTGATAGCTCTTCACATGTGTGTCCATATTACTGATGAATACTCGCATTATTTAGTTTTGCACACTAACTGATACCTTAATAGAAGCTGTCATTATTCATGAAGCAAGAATGCAAACACGACGGTTAGGTGCCTGCTTTTTTCCATTTGGGTGTATTATTTTCTTGAACGAGAACTACAAGATGAGAAGGATTTTTTTCTCAGACAGACATAATCTGAGTTCTGGTTGTTTTCATATTGAATAATTGTCTAAGCATGAAAGGGGATGATTCCCAGTGCAGAAAGACAATCTAAAGTCCTCTGTATCACTTCCATCCTGTGAGGATCCCACACCAGAACCATGTGAAGCAACAGCAGAAAAAAAGGATGAAGGGGCTCAGTCAGGAGAAGGCCACTGGAGTCTGTCCATGGTTCTACCACTAGGATCAAGATTACCAAACCCTTACCTACAGCCCCTGATGTTATAGTATCTGCTCCACCCCGTGAAAATCAGCAAGTCTTCAGCAAGCTTGCTTCAGCAAGCAAGCCTCATAGAAAAAAAATATACAACTCATTCTAAGCTTTGCAGAAATAGTTGTAAGAGTGAAACAACATATGCTGTCTCCTGTCTTTGCTGAGGCAAAGATTGATGGACTTAGGTTGTCATATGCAGCTTCTGGGTTTTTGTTTGTGCATGTGACATAACATGACAGAATGGTACATCTGAGCACTGAGAGGTTTCTGCCTTGTACAACACAGCTCAGAATTTCAGCTCACTCCTAATTTTCAGAACAATTAATAGCTGTACACTTACAGCTTTTAAGTGTAATTTAAAGCTATCACTAGCTGGAATATTGTAGTGACTCTTTGGTTTGCTTCTGTGCTTTGTTCATATTGCAGCATTTGTGCTAAGACTGTAATTTTTCTGTTGTACTGTTTCATTTTGAAATCTCTCATAGAGTGCTAAAAGAAGTGTTTTGAAATTGTTACCATTATTATTTTACAGACGCACAGTATTTAGTGTTCAGGAGGAAGACTTAAGCTTGATAATATAGTCAAAGACTGTGATTGTATTTCAAGTAGAGATAATTATTTTAAAGTCATTCATGTCTTTCTAGTTTCTCCTGCATATCATAGTACAATCTATCATCTAAGGGCATGGAAAAACAAAATGTTATTTTGTATCTATTCTCACTCCTGTATCATCCATACACATGTGAGTTATGACATCAAGACATTCATTTCAATATATTGAAACTTTTTTTTTTCCTCATAGGATTATTTTAAGCAAGAGCTCTTCGGAGAAAATATTTAATTTGCTAGCACAGTTGATACATTCAGCAAGGCAATTTGATTGCATTAAAATGTCTCCAAGAAAATAACATGCTTGGCTAAGACATAATACATAGTAAAAGCTGCTGCTAGCAATTCTTGCCAAGCACTGAAAGATGCTATGTCAAAATAAAATGAAAAAATTAAAAAAAAAATTCCTGTTCATATATGATTTTTCTTACATTTTTTTCTTTTTTAGCACATTGTAACCCTCAAGAATCTTCCTCTATCCTTTGGTCCAAGTAAGTTGGGTTTTTAAATGGGTAAATGAGTAAATGAGAGGTAATTTGTATAAATTGCATGTGTTGTGAGAGGGCAGAGCAAATTCCAGCGCTCTGTATTATGCAGTTCACAGAAAGCTCTGACCATAAGGCTGTCTACTGACAGCTGGACACCTCCATGAAATCCCACTCCCTTACCACTGATCACCTGATAACAGTATTTATGGGGGGGTTGAAGAGGAAATCAACTTGATGTCCCTTAGAAATGGAATTCAGGGTCCACAATCCATTTTGCTGATTCACTCAGTTTTCAGGAAAATTCTTTGTGTGGCATTAAATTTTTCCGGAAGATTGAAGATGTGGACGGGAAGGAAGACAGGGAGGAGAAAGTCTTGGATATTGGGAATAGTGTGAATATTTAAGACTTCCCTCAAGGCCCCCTGACCTGCAGAGGTTTTTGAGACAGATTCCGCAAATCCTGCTTCTCCTGGAAGATCACTGATTTAGCTGTGAATCTCCATGGTCTTCCTTGTGAGTGGGTTGGATCTCCAATGGCACCAACAACTCCCACCTGTGCATTACTGGGCCATGAAGAGCTAATATGATGTGCCTTAGTGTGTTTATTTCTGCTCCACAACACAAAATTCTGCACAAGAAAAGTCAAATCCTTGTTTAGCTACAACTATTTGGGATTCAAAGCAAGCCTTGATCTTTCATGAGGATGAATGGATAGAATGTGATCCACATTGTTAAAATTGGCCCAAAAGAGAAGGAACTTACTTGATTCCATGTTTCAGTCCAATTATCTTTTCCTCCACAAGACTTGTGGGGAATGAAAATGAAGCAAATGAACAGAAGAATGAAAATAGAAGCAAATGTATATTAGACAGATCCTTGGAGTTTTATTTGCTTTGGTTCAGGATTTGCAGAGCCCAACTTGTGTTGTTGGTAATCCCTTAATATGGTTGCCTCTGCTAGTCTTAAATTGATGAGTCAGAAGTGATAGCACTCTGAGGCTGTGAAAGACCAATACATGTGGTTTTTTCAGTGCCTTTCATTACTTTTTGTGGTTTATTTCTCTCTTGACTAGCATATGACTAATCCTCTTGGACTGAGTTCCTTGCAAGTCCACTTTGACACCTAAATAACTGAAAACTTTGCTAAAGGAAGATAAATAAAACTTAAAAATATGCAATCTACAAGAGTTATGTTGGTTTGTAGCTCTTCTGAGCTGTAGCAAACTTCTTCACAACAGTTTTACATTATTTAAAATATTATGGAAATTAAAACTTTCAACCTGCCTGAAGAAAATTTTGCTCAGAGACATAACTAGATCCCTTTCTGACATGCTAGTAAGACATGACAAAAGCTGGTAGCTGACTGGTAATGGTCATCAATGAATCACAGCTACATAGAGCAAGATGTTTCAGGGTAGAATAAGGTGCTTGTGGACTACTAACAGTGTCTGAAATGAAATATACCTGTGGAGGCTTGGGAACCCATCCCTTCTGGGAAAATAAATCATACCACTACACTTGGTAGAACTGAATATTCCAGAATGAAACTGGTCAGAGTAGTATAAACACTAGCAAAATTATAACATTAATATTTGTTCTGACTGCATGCTGTAGTGATAATATTCACAGTCAGAGACAGCTCTCATCTTATTGGGCTCATTGAAGAGCATTGTCAGCCCACTCCTCAAAAAAGATTTTTAATTTAGTTAAAGGAGCTATTTACATCAGTGTTTGCTGCTTTTAATAAAGTAACAGCATGTTTCTTTTGACAAAGGTGATGACAACAGATATGCACCTGTAGAGAAAAATACAGTTTTTGCTGAAATGCTGAGAGAGAGAAAGCTGGCATCCATACAATGCTCTCTAAAAAATGTATGAGTCTTGTACAGACCTCAGTGGGCACAGAATGAGGGTAACAATAAGCTATCTGGTAGATGAGGATGGCTTTAGGCACTATCAGCTTCCCAAGGCTAAAGGCACTGGAGCCCCAGTTGCAGAGGCAGAGAAAACTCATCTTCTCATCCAAACTGGCAGCTGCTGAGTTTATTTTCCCTTGTCCCAGTAAATGATCGTGCTGTGATGTCAGTTAAATTTCTCTCCAGTTTTAACAACTTGTTTAAATAAAAAAAAAAGTATTATAAAGAGCTGTTGACACCTCAGGGATATCTCTGGAAAACTTTGTGTTTTGAAACAATTTTGCAGATGCCGTATTAGAAAGACTTTGGCCTTCTCCACATGATTTCTGCATTTTATTTACAAGAGATGCTTGCATAGGAACATGATCATGTTTCAGAATGTCATTTTTTTTGCTCCTGCTTATTCCTTATTTGAAAATCTCACTTTCCAGCTGACTCCACAGCCATTATGTGATTGATTCCGCTGTGTTACCAACTGCAGCCCTCTCTAATATGTTTACAACACATTTACTAAAACATTAATAAAAACATTTTTGAATAGACATTCCTGATAGATGGAGGACTATAATTTTTATTTATCATGGTAAGAATATCTATATAATACAGCTACAGTTGTATTAGTATGAAGGATGCTTTTGTCTATAGAGAAATGAAATATACTGATATAACCACAGCTATAGCACCACCAAACACCTATAGCACCACCAAACACCTATAGCACCACCAAAGTCTTTGAACAATATTGGTTTGGCTGATGATTCAGCACTGCAAAGAGGCTCAAATTGCCAGGGTGATGGAGATTGCACAGACGTTTTCTTCCCATGGTTGGAAGAAATGCGTTCAGATTATTTTGTTTTACTTTTCCATGACTATAAGGAAATAGCAATGTTTCAATAAGGAGACCATTTTCCATGCAGTACAAGCACGACCACAGGAGGAAGGCTCACAGAACAGAGCACAAGAGAGGAGGCAGTAGGGCAGTGCTCACCCAAACCAGTGCTGCACCATGGGGAATGATTCATCTCCTCCCCAGCATCTAGTCCTGCCCTACCTTGGGCCCCGTCTCAGGCCTGTTTAAGCCATTGTGGCTGAGCAGCAAAGAGGTTCAGAGCACTCACTGGGCTGGGCAACAACTGCCTTCTGTCTCCAGTATTAATTTTCAGCCACCTTGGTTGTTTAATGCAGTGCAGAATGAGCTGGGGAGGTGAGGACTGCTCCAGGCAGCACCCATGGCTCAACCTGCACTTGTAGCCATGGCCCAGGGCATCAGCTGGTAGGCCATCAGTGAAGGAAGAAACTTGGATTCTGCCAATGACATTTCTGAATTTTCAGACAATGTAGCATATTTTCTTCTGTAGTCCAGTCTGTCTTTACAGAACAAGATGTTTGGTCATAGAGATACATAACTCCCAATTGTCACTAGTACAGGAAGAAAAGAAAATGTATGATCAGAGTTTTTCTTTCAGGAAAACTATAAAATCATAGACAAACAAAAGGAAACATGGAAGTTTCCCATAAAATTAACTTGCATGACTTTCTACTGGCTTGGGTGGTCAGCACACATATGATGTCTTTGTATAGGCTTCAGCACAGCAGGATGAACCATGGGAGGCATCAAGCACCATGTGCTTGGAACTGTTGGAACTTTAACAGTAATGTATTTTACCAGCACTTGGAACAATGTGCAACAATTTCTACACACACCCCTACTACATACAGCAGGAACAAATGAAATAATGAATGAAAATTTTATAAGGTTGTTTCTTTAGTTTTTTTTTTTTTTTTTTTTTTTTTTTTTGTTTTGTTTTTTTGTTTTTTTTTTTGTTTTTTTTTTTTTTTTTTTGTTGGTTTTTTTTTTTTTTTTTTTCCAGAAAGATTATGCCATACCTCAAATTCTGATCTGTACCCTGGGTTTTTTTCCAGCTGCGAGTGAGAAAACAAGATATTGATTCTGTGAAGATGTTTGAGTTGATTGCTCAGTCTTGCAGCAGGTTTTTTCCCAGGAGCTATCAAACCTTAATACTCTCTGAAAAGCATAAGAAAGAGTTTTAGTGTAGGCTCCTTTTTACTTCTATATAAATAATTGTATATAAAAAAAACCCTTAGTTGAACCCATCTTCTCTGTATGCTCCTTACCAGATTTTTGTGAATGGAAAATTGTTCACTGAAAAGAACTGAAGTTTTTCCTAACCCTTTGGACTGTAAACAAATGCAAATAAAGGGGAGATGGTAGTTTGCAAACATTTCTCTTGAAATAAAAATAAATAACTTGGACATTCCTGTATGATGTTGCTATGTCATTGTTGGTTAGTCATATTTCTATAATAAATGCCTTGAAAATTCTACAAATGTTTATAAGTTCCAGTGAAAATATTCTCTGGTCTTCCATTTAACTTTGGCATATTATGTATAAAAGATCTATTCTCCTAAATTAAATAAATAAACAGCAGTTTGCTCTTTGCAAAAGCATTCATTAAAAAAAAATACTAATGTACTGGTGTTAACAGTTGGAAGATCTTGTAGTAAATTAGATGTTTGTCTAGTGCAGTTGGAAAGAAACCTTATATTTACTTTTTTATTTTTTAATATGCATATTTATTTAAAAGTCAGTCATACTGCTGTATCTTAATTCCTGAAATCAATAAGATTTTCATTTCATAAACATATGAAGAAGAATTAATCCATGTAAGATTTTGAATGATATAAGCATGTTAGAAAAAAGAATTTTTTTAAATAAGACAGTTTATGAATTTTCTTAAATTAATCATTCATTCATTCATCTAGAATGATTATAATATTTTTGAGAGAACAAAATGCAGGGTTTTTTTCTTACACTGGGTGGATAAATGTTTTAAGACCTTTTTTCTGCAGACAGTAAGGTTTCTAGGCATATATATATGATAACAAATAGAAAAGAAGTCATAACAGAAAAGTAAAACTCAGAGTTGGCATATGTATCTTTGTATTGAATTCTTCTTCCTCTTCTTTTACCTAATACTATACTCCCTCCTTTTTTTCTTCCTATATTAGTAAATCTGGGTTCACAGACTATGAAAGCTTGTCCCATCCTCCAGTCCTGATGTGGTGGCAGTGTTGTTATAAGTTCTATTTAGAGGTACACTGATTCCAGCCTTATTACCATAAATCTGTGGTGCAACCTCTTTTCCACACATTAGCATCAAGTAGAGAAAGCTTTCTTTATGGCCAGGCCCACGAAAAGCATACAGTCCATTACTTACTTGACCATTCAAAGTGAATAAAATGTCTTTTGCACAGCTTTAAGTTTTGTGGTAAAATAGAGACCTCCCTATCTACTTTCATGGCCATCTTCACCTTCTGTATCTAGAGGCTAGCCTTTGGCACCTGACTTGCTGCCCACTCTTTTGTGCCTTGTCTGTGGCTTAAAAACCCTTCTTAACCCAGGCTTTGCATCC
Organism: Vidua macroura; assembly: GCF_024509145.1. NCBI lineage: Eukaryota > Metazoa > Chordata > Aves > Passeriformes > Viduidae > Vidua > Vidua macroura. The sequence continues at coordinate 81,824,226 of NC_071573.1, forward strand.
AGGACCAGAAGCAACTTTAATGTCATCAGTTGCAAGGTTGTTTTCCCACTAGTGCCACATAATCTTCTAAACGCCTACACCTCCCAAATACAGACCCTGCAGCCCTCTCACCAAACCAATTACTAAGCCATGGGCTAAGTTCTCCCAGGAAAACAGGTTCAGCAGAAGCACAAGATCAGTCCTTGGTACTGCCTCATGCTACAGGTTCCTGAGTTATTAATCCATCATCTCTCACGTGGGCATAGATTGGGTCCTTGGGCCTGCTACAGTGTGTGTGCAGCAGGAGAATTTTGTAAGGGCAGTGATGACTGCCAACCACCTAATTCTCACAGCACATCCATTTTCATGGAAAAGAATAAATTAAATTTATTTATCTTCACAGCCACTCAATGTTTATGTTGGGGTTGAATGTCATGGATGAGCAGGGCTGCATCATAGAAAATCCTGCTACCTGCCTCTCAGTGGAAATAATCCATGAGATCCCATACACTGTCAAGCTGCTGGAGAAAGGTGAGAAGTGCTTATAATGACATGAGTAAGTGTGCTAAAGGCCTGTGCTGCCAGCAGTCGCTGTGTCTGGGCTCCCAAGTGAGCTCTCGAATATACACCTTGGCCGTCTCCTAACGCCACACTGGCATGAGACTTGAGCACACACCAGCCCCAAGTGCCCTGGTTTCCTCAGGAATTAAAGCCCTGCGACAAACAGGAGCCTTCATAAACACCCAGCTTGGCCTCAGTCTGGGCAATTGGAGACAACCTGCTCCTGCTATGATGCACAGCTGGAGATTAGTTTGGGTCTTATTTTTCCTTAAAAAGAAAGAGGTTGAGAAAAGCTCAATTCTCATCTGACACAAATCATGATGTCTTCACTGTGCCTGATGGGGCTTAACTGATTTAGTTTAACTAAGGATCTGGAATACTCTTTAGTTGCTGTATAAATAATCTGCAGGATTCCTGTATCAAGACAGATACTGCATTTCTGAATCTGGTGGCAATGTACCACATAAACAAGTGGAAGACCTTAACCACCAGACATAAAAAATCATTGCATGAATGGTTATTGACACAGGCAATAAATTCCATGGCCTTTGACTGGGATTTCAAAACCAGTTTATTATACTGTCCTAATATGCCTTAATGGAACTGTAAATGACACAGAAATGTAATTGTTCTTTAAAAAGCAAATAGCATGAGCTTTAAATTCAAGAATTTGCATTCACAAAACATAATGGGGAAAATCACAAGGCTTATGATACTATTTCAGCAGCAAAATGTATCCCCACTATCCCTTCAGTGGGGTAATCTTCACATGTCTTCTGTATCAAGATGAGCTTAGTCCATTCCAATAGAACCCAAGCATTTTCATCTAGGAAAAACAATGGTGTTGTAGGTGGCATCTTTTGCTTCAGTTTAGGAATCTCTAAAAAAGCTAAAAGAAATATTTAATGATTCTCCAGCAATTATTTTTAGATAGTGTGTGTTGCCATCTTAAGAGTACTACTGAATACCAATGACATTATCTGAAAAAATTGTTCCCACTTCACTCTGAACTGGTGGGTCAAAATTACATCAGTACTTTTCAAGTTGTTGCCATATGTTCATAACTGATTTTAGTAAAATTATTGAAAGTTTTTTTTTTTTTTTTGTCTATAGGGTTGCATGAACTCTCACAGATGTGAAAATTTTAGCAGCTTTCAGAAATTAAGACAATATTTTTACTTTTGTCTTTTTTTTTTCACTCTGAACTACAGAGCACTGAGGAGATTTTGAAAGAAATGGTTACATTTTGAGTTCAGAATCCTTATTTTCCAAGCCACTTTCCATGTTCATATAATGGTTCCTTTAAGCAATTCACTGTGTTCATATCACAAATTTTAAATATGCCTGATTCTGCCCACTTTATGCCTAATTTTGCGACCTAGTTTCATCTATGAGAAAATGTGATATTTCTAGTAAAAAGAGGAGAACCATAGCTAAAATCTACTAGCTAGAAAATGATGCAAAGAAGGAAGGCATACATTAGCTCTAATTATTGGAAGATTTAACTAAGTTTCTTTAATGTGAACTAATGAGGGAAACATATTGCTACTCACTTTCAAAGAAATCAACACTGATTGCCAATTAAACAACAGTAAGCAATAGGTCCCTCTGATCTATGCATCTCTCAGCCCAGGCAAGAAAAAATAATTTTAACCAACTTACTTGTGTAGAATGGAGCAGGATGTGGACATTTATCTTTGTATAATCACTTTGTCGAATTTGTAATGATCTGTGGAATGACAAAAGCTGTGGTTGGTGCTCAAAAAATGTTGGGAATGCTGTGTATAGCCCCTGTTATGCAGTTTATATGAAGACCTGTGCATAGGGCAAGAGCAACTACCTAAAATAGCAAAAGAAAAAACGCTAAGAGACTGATCTGTTTATTTCTTGCATTTATTCTAATCTTCAGTCTGTGGTTCTGAAACTGCTGCTATTTTAGTTTAGATCATATTTCAAAAATTCTGCTTGTTTTTTTGCACAGTTGTTTCTCCCACTACCTGGATGAAATTTGAACATAAAAGTTAAAATACCAAGAAAAAAGCAGCTGTTTAAATTTCCCAGAATTTGCTTTGCAAAGCTGCTGTTGTGGAAATACAAGTTTCTTGCCTTTCTTTTTTTTTTTTTTTTTCCCACACAGTGCACTAATTGGGTGACATTTCACCATGGCAATAGGACAGTATTTCCTACTTTTGATCTAAGTCTTCTATACCTGTTGTAAAAATGATCATTTACATTAAATTGGAAAAAAAAAAAAAGGCTGAGGAGGAAAGTAATGAACCTCTGCACCTGATTTGCAATATGGTTAAGTTTTGCAGAAATGAACTGGAGGCGAGGTCCCAGCAGCTGTATTCCCAGTGAATGCAGGAGGGGAGCTGGTCTACTATGACTGAAAATTGCCTTTTGATACTTCTGATAATGGTAAAGAGCAGGGACAGGAATTGGGTGGGGTGGGGGTTTCGGGCAACACTTGGTAGGAATAAAACATTCAGATGGAAACATCCTAAACGGAGTATTTGTGACTGGCAATAATCAGTGAGGAAAGTGACACCATTTTCCAATCTGCATAAATACACCTTTAGAGAATTTTACTTTTCCACATACAGTTATGAACTCTTAAATCTCTTTCAGCTACACCAATAGAGAGTAGACTGCACTGATTGCTTATAAATCCATCCTTTTCTTGCCTTCCTGCTCAGGTGAATCATGTTCGTTTGGCTCTTTCTTTTCTCAGTGACTCAGTTATGTAACAATCAGTGATACACTTCTATAAAGAAGTTTATTCTCCATGACTTGCAAGTTCACAACATGAATTTTCCAAGACCAGGTTTTAAGGACAGCCCTATGTTTAATTCCCCTGATAATTTTGACCTTCCCCAAATTTTGTCTGTACTCTCCAGAGGAAAATAATTTTGTTCTGTACATCACCTGATTTGTCCTGGATCCCAGATCTGGCTGGAGGAGAGGACCTGTTTTGAGACAGTGATTGCCACACTTCCTGAGTCTCGCATAAGTTCACCTGGGCAGCCCATTCTGGTGGGGTACAAAAATGTTCAGGTCTTTGAAGCATAGGCTGAGGAAATTGCAAAACGACATTTAAGAAATCCTGAGATAAAATATATTGTGAATAAACAGTTGTTTGCTAGTTCATTAATAAATCCTTTCTCATGATAGCAGTTTTGCCTAAGGACTAAAAAGTAGGGCAAAAGGAACAGCATACTGAAGAGCTTGAAAGTGAAAACCAAATCTAGATATCATACCATTTTTATAATAGTAATCAATAGTTGAATACAAGAATATCATGCTATTGCTCATATGCAGCACTTTCTGCAGTGTAAATACTAGCTAGCATCTCAACTTTTTCACTAAAGGAAGAGGGATAATTGGTGCAAAAGAAAACACTCACAATTGGGATGTTTAAATGCTCTGAAGGATGTAAAGGACATGAGTCTGGAATATGCATATCAGACCTGTGATAGCTGCAGATGATGCTGGAAGCACTGTCTGTTAGTTTTCTGCTTAGAAATGGGGAATAGAAACTAATATGAGGACAAAGGGGTGGTATTATAGATGAGCCAAATCACTAAATGAAAAGAAACATCACAAAGTCAATAAAGCAAATACAGTTTCCCAAGCAAGTGATAGTGAATGCTGCTGTAGCAGGAGCCTCCTGCCTCCCCACTGAGGGGCCAAGTAATTGGCCCGAGAGTCACTTGGAGAAGTGATAAATTTGCACCATTAATGAGAGTCAGCAGGGAGGAGAACCCATTTTACTGTGGCGCTCTTTCTCAAATGGTAAAGAAATATAAAAGTATTCTAAGCACCCCATGCAGCGCTGAATCTGGAGGTTCATTGAGCATTAAAACAACTGACTTCGGCAGCAAAGCAGCGCTCACCATTTGAGCGGAAAGGTGGGAGGAGCAGCAGACGAGCTGTCCCCTCTGCCAAAGGAGGGGCTCTAATTTTTATGGGAGTGGAATTGAACATTAAGCAACTTTGAGACATCCAGCTTTGGATGCCATAAATATTGAAGTAAGTAACAGTGAGATGGAGACACATAATGCCTTGGGTCAGAAACCAGTGGAAACTTAAAGACTAGACGTAGCGTGGGCCAATGCTGAGCCTGAATAATACTTTATCTTAGGCCAAGTGAGGACACATTAAGATTGCTTCAGGAAGAAGATTTAAATGGAGCAAGGAGCAAAAGGACCTGAACAGTGGCACATTAATAGTTTAATGTATGCACTCTACGGTGTCTACGTAAGATTTGATTTTGCTATTGGCCAGGCTTATATAAGGCTATAAATTTCTTAATTGGCACTTTCATTTAGTTTCATTTGCTCATAAAGGAGTGCATTTAGATTGGGATGTCCCAGTACAAATCACTTCCCTGCAGCCCCGCAGCAGTGCTGGGGCAGTCTTGGAGTACGTCGGAGGCACATTTTAAAAGTATCACCTGAGACAAGGATTTTCAGACAAAACAGCCCCTTCTCCCTCCTTTCCCCCGTGTCTTTGGAAAATGCATTAAAGTCTCTTGTCTTGAGATGTGCAGCTGTGTCTGCTGACTCCTGAAAAGTGATTGAATGTGACTGGATTTTCTGAGCCCTATGGGGCTGCAAAGCACTAAGGGTAATTTGACTCTGTATATTCACATTGCTTATTGGAGACATATTCATGTCCAAGGGCTACAGTTCCCATCTGTCTCACAGCAGTCAACATCAGCACCCTTCTCAGTCAGACCCAGAGCTGTTTTCTGTGTAGTAACAGTGACCTGACTTTGCTTCCAGGGCGGAGGGAGGACCTGGGTGCAGCCAGAGTCAGCCCAGTGCTTCAGGTCTCTTTTGGTGGGAAAGGGTCATGCACCATGGCTTTCCCCACAGCTCAGCTTAGCTCTCTTCAGTCCCATAAATAAGCAGTGGCCAAGCGGTGAGTGCGGATCTGAATTCGCACTCTTACAGTACACACAGTCACACAGTTGAACATATGTGTCATGCTGGTGCTATATGGACCAGGGAAGAACTGAAACACTTTTGAAAAAAAGCAAAAGACCTGAAGTTTTCCCTTCTTGTGGATTTCTTCAAAGGCTGGTGGAAGAAACACAGCTCAGCCTCCCGTGCAATGCTGCAATGGATTTTTGGTGTTGCAGAGAAGGAACCTCCCCAATTTGGACCCCATTTTGCACATCTCTTTCAATCATTGCTACCAGCTAAGTCTCCAACTGGCCCAAATTTTGCATTTCAATGGAAAGATCTCTATAAGTTAAGTTTTGTTTAAAAATGTATGTTTTAACACAACACATATGCTTTTAATTTTTATAAAAATGTATTGGCATATTTATTTTATTTTACTTGCTTTAATGGCTCTTTTCAAGTCAAAGCGTTCATTTTCCAGAAGGAAAGCTGCTCATATCATCATCTGCTTTATGCTAGAGCCGTTTACTTTTTTTTTAAATATCTTTTTTCACTGACTCTTTGTGGGTGTGTGCAAATTTCATTTTCTAACTCAGTAGTCCTAATGTGCCCTCATCTTCCTGCTTTGACATTCAGCTGCTCTGCTTCTCTGAGCTTTTTGCCACTCCCATATTTATCACTTTTAAGTATACTGTCCTTCCTTTCCCTTTCCTTTGACTGTCTTTTCAGAGCACTTGATTAACTCAGCTTTGATTGTTGGTATTTATGAATTGTTATCTTCTGGAAGAAGGAAGAAAGAAATGCCATCAAACTTCTGAAATCCATGTGTTTGCCCCACACACTCTGCTGATCTACTAAAATCTGCACAAATCCTCACAAAGGAGCTTGAGGCCAGAGCCATCTGCAACTTTTGCCTCTATTCACAGCTTGCTCCAGACCATGCCCTGTGTCTCACTTTTATCTGCCTTTTGCTTTTGTATTGCCCTTTACACCCTTTGGGATAGGAAGGGGATTGATATTGAAAAAGATGTAAAGAAAAGAAGGATTAATAAATGAGTGTAAGACAGTTCATCTCATTTTTTCAACCTCTGCCTGTACATGAAATGAATTGTACTACTGAGGGGAAATACAGGCATCATGCATAACTCTAACAGCATTTTTTTTTACAAAACAAAAAGCAAAAGAAAAAAAAAGAAATGAAGACATTTCAGAGGGCACATTTACTTCAGCTTTTGAAGGCTATCTCATATGATAAGGTATGACATGACATTTTAAAGCTTTTGTTTGAGAAAATTCAGCACAGTTCTGCATGTATTTTTAGGCTGGTTACAATATGCACTCCTATGAAAGTCTCAATGTGCATCTGTTAAAATCACTAGGTACCAAAATCTTGCTAAAAATTCAGCACCCTCACAAAAATACGAGGACTGGGAAGCAAGCCCAGGGAAATGATACGGAGTTGTTCTTTTCAGTGATTTTGGCACAGGTCAGCTGGTCAAATAGTTTCCTGATTAAGATAAGCAGATGAAGAGGCTTCCTACTTTTGCAGATATTTCATCTCTTTCAAGAGGGCTTCAAGACACTAGGGTTAAAATACTTTTGGATATTTTTACCTCAGAGCTTTTATCGTTCCTCATTTTCATGGGCACAAAGACAGAAGATCTCAACAATTTTATAAAGGTCACTGTGAACATAATTTTGCTGTCAACAGACAACCATTCTGACTTGAACAGGGAGAGAAACTAGCCTTTTAAATTACACCTTGGCACAATTAATCCATAAATGAATGATATTGTACTGTGTTGAAATTCCTCCCTGGCAGTTTTCATAATTCCTTCTGGCCAATGACCTTGCTTCTCCTGCAAAAATCAAGCAAGGCCAGTGCTTCAGTGGTAAACAGTCCTACCAAAATCAGCTGAGGCAACTCAGTGCAAGCACATAGGGTTATGCTAGCAAGTGTTAGTAAAATTGAAGTCTATGGCATTTGTCACTTGTTCCACATGCCAGGGTGGTTAGAGACTTGTTACTGGAGTGTAGTTTTGGCCGGTGGCATATTCTGGCCTTGTTTTTAGAAACAGGAGATGACTCCATGAGGACAATGTCCAAGAGTTAAGATCTGATCAACAACAGAGGATTATTGAAATGTTGGTGTCCTCTATATTACATGCTGAATCATGGAGCAGAGGTGGTTCAACACCACACCAACAACAGCTACTGCATCCACAAGCTGTGACACACAGGACAAAACCCAGAAAACCAGCAGCCTGGGTCTTGCAGCTGCAAGGCTCAACATTGGAGCAGTGCAAACCTTGCACCTCTTGTCACTCACCCTGGTAGCTCAGCAGCGAGAGCCCTGCTGAGGCTGTCCAGGTGGCTGCTCAGTGTGCCTGCACTGCCAGCACTGCTGGGGCTGGTATCATACTGGGACTGAGACACACAGAGAGCCTGGGCCCACAGCTCTGGGGATGCAATACCAAAAAAGCCAGAAAATGTCTCAAACTGGCTGTCTCTACAGACCCATGGAGTTGAGCTGTGACTAAGAAAGATTGAGATGATAGAAAGCTCATTCTGTGCAGAAGTTCCTTGGTTTTTATGCAGTTAAATAGCTGGGTCCAAGATAATACCTAATCCTGGTACTAAAGAATGAAAGCAGGCTCTGTAGCATAACAGTGTGACCACTAAATTCTAAAGTGCACAGTGGAAGAGGAACCACCTTGTATACAAACCTAGGTGTCCATTGCTTTCCCCTTCAGGAAGAAGTTCGTATTTCCATGTTCCAAAAAAAGATCTTCAGTCACAGGAGCTGGGCTATAATAGATTAGTCTAGATAGAAATTACTGCCTGAGGCTCCTTTTGAAAAGGAGCAGAAAAGAGCACGAAATCTGTCTGACCCCATCAAGTGAGCAAAAACAAGGGCATATTTCTGAGTGGCTGGCCCACCAGGCTCATATCAGAGCTGACCTATGTCCCTGCTGTCATGTCTCTGTATATAACAGACTATTGCTATGTTGTGAGAATTGTGTCAGGCCAGCCTTGAGTGCAAGGGTTCAAGAACGCCCTGTCGCTGCAGTTAGCTCTGTGACCCATGGTTTCTTGTGAGCTCACGAGGAACTGGCCAAAGCATTGTACCCACAAGACTCTTCAAAGCAGTGCTGGATGAAAAAGACAGTAGCCCTGTCTTCTATTCCTAATGCATGCAGCTGCATTTTCACAACTCTGAGGGAGACGCGTTGAAAGGGAACGAAGTGACTCTGCAGACCCATGATCCCAAAACACAACAAGTTTTGCCATATTCGTATGACAAATACCTGGTCCTTTTACCTGGTCCTTTCCAAGCCCCCTTGAGCAGCCTGATTTTGGCTGGGTAGTATGCAGAGGAATTAGGGGGCTTTTCCAGAGCTATTGATTTTCCTGTGCTGATGTATTCAGGTGTTCAGGCCCTGCGCTATCTCTGAATCTTGCCATTCAAAAAATGAATGAAATAAAGTCTGTTTAGAACTAATTAAAAATGCAGTGCATTTAGAAATAAGCAAAAACTTAAAAAAAATTAAAATCCTTGCATATTTAAAACTGATGAAGACTGTGATTTCTCATTTAGAAATGTCTGTTAGTAAAACCCCCCATGAAGAGTTTAGTAAATTAGAACACTGTCCTGTGGAGAGTTGTGTATTGATTTGCATCTTCCTCCTATTTTCCACACCTATGCTGTCTACCTTGCATCATTAAAAACTCTGTCCCCTGAGCTCAGGGAATACAGGAGGGTTTCTAAAATGGGAATATTCTAGATTCTGGGTTGGAGTCAAGGAACAGAGACAGTCTTCACTTTATTGAACACTTTTTTCCAACAGTAGAAAAGCAATTCATGAATCATACAAATGCTGGCAAAAATAAATACACTTGATCCAATAATGATGAGCTCACTCCCTGCCATTCCGACATAGGATCTTTTCAGCAGCTGCCTTCCTGTGAGCTTGAATCTGGCCTTCTGCAGATATACAGTGTTGCTTGTAAGGCACCCTGAGCTCCTTGATGGGAGGTGTTGTGCAGTCAGATGCTGATGGGGAATGCAGAGTCCCCTCAGCACCCTGCGAGGAGCTACTGTGCTGGGGCAGCTGGAGATGGGGGTATGGCATGGGATTCTGCCCCAGCCTTGTCAACAATCCCCCAAGACTGCACATCCCAACCCCACCCAAATGGAATTGTGGGTGATGCTGCCCCAGTCCTGTATGAAAGGTAGTCCTGGGGATTTTATAGACACTCTGACACCATGTCACTTAGGAACTCAATGCCTGCTTCCAATCGAAACTTGGAACACGGATGACCTTTACCAGACTTGAAAGCTGGCAAAATCTCAATATTCCTTGTAAGGCATGACACAGTTGTTTTATTTGTTGTATATGTTGTTTAGTAATGATATCTATTCTGATTTAAACTATATAAAGCCCTTAGTTGCCCTATTGTGCAAGAGCGATTATTGTAATCCAGCAGCTTTACAATAATCACTCAAAAGTCTGTCACAAACAAAAAGAAAACTCTTCCTAAGTCTTTATTGTTCCGGGAATTAATATAATCTTATCCCCTTTTGGACTAACAAATTTTCTTATTAAATACTGTTAGTTTTAAACTGCAGATGAGGAATATCAGAGTCTATACACCAAATGGGAATGACACATATACTGAGAGATGACTTTCAGAGTACAAAAAATATGTCAGCTTTTATTTTCAAAGTAGTGTTTCTAATTTCATCTGAGTACTTCTTTACAAAATAATAATTTTAAAGAAAAAAAAATCCAGATCAAAATTTTTTACTTAACTGAAACATTTAGTTTTGGCTCATATGGTGAATTAAGAGTCAATTCATCCAACAGTTTTGATGATTTTACTATTACGTTAGAGTTCAAAAAATAATTGTTTGGGATATTTGAAACCTGAGGCTATTGATTCCCTGATTGCTAGAAATGTAAGCCATATTATTCCATAAGGGTTGCATTAAACCCCTTAATTATTCAAATTTTCACAGTGACAAAATACATTATCCTCAGCTGACACATGGAAAAATGAAGACAGAAAAGTAATCTTAAGAGAGGGCTCCTCAGGACAAATAAGTTAGTATTTCAGCACAGATCAGGAAACAGTGTCATTCCTGGTTTTGCTCTCATGGTTTTATTCTTCAAGACTATGACATATTTCACACTGTTATACTGTCCCTCTCTTGAGGCCAAAAATAATGGATTAAATCAATAAGGTAGAGAGAAACCACAATACAGGTAGAATAATGTTTCATTAGTTTAGTCTGTGCAGGAAGAGGGGAGTAAATACATTGTCAGAGACCATGATCTCTATGCATGAGAAAGCTGGCAGCAAAATTCTGGAATACATAAAGAAATGTTCTGCTAAAGGAAAAGGTTCCAAGTCACAAACATGACTTCAAGCAGAATAAGAAAAAGGTTCAGATTTTGTTTTCCTTTTAGTAAAGGCTGTTGAAAGTAGGAACTCTTTCAACAGTCTCTTTAAAGAGGGGAAATTTATTAACCTTACTACTGGCATGAAGCTTAAACTATCAAATAGAGACCAGAACTAAGAGTCAGATGAACTTAGAAAATCACTAATGAAGTGGTATAATTCCATAAATAACATTTCAATAAACATATTGGTTGAAATTTTCACTAAGGACCAGGGAGAAAAAAGGCAGCAGGTCTCAATTTTGATCTCGCCGCATGAGTAGCTGTATGCTTTCTGAATACTAATAAAGGACACATTGCAGTTAGTTTGATTTGCATACTTTATAAATTTTGTTGGTCTTTTACTTCTTAAAAAAACGACATGCAATATGTCTAGTATGCAAACCATTAAAAAATGCACATGGTTGAAATAAATTACATCAAAAAAAAAGAAGAATAAATCGACTGTTCTGTTTGGGTGAAAAAAAGTTTCTTCTTTTTCCAACAAATAAATTTTTAAAAACATATACAAGGAAGTTAAAAAATGCAGGCAATTCTTTTTCAACAGTGTGTCTGTAAAGTGGACATTATGGTGAATGTGTTGGTGAAAGCCCAACTACTTTTTCTACTTTAAATTTTCTCAGTGTGGTATCGTTCTTTACAGATACCTCAAAGTGAGTAATTTTGTCTCAGGTGGCCACCTAGCTGCTTCCTGGAGCCAACACCAAGAAACAGTCACCTCTGCAGAATGGCTCATCCCAGTCAAAGAAATCTGTATGTGAACCATAGGGGAGGAGTTGCTCTCTGAAGTGTCTCTCCATCTTCATCATGTAAGGTAGAATTTGGAATTTCAGATTTTAAGTTTTGGATGGCAGGAAGTCTTCTCTTGAACAATGAAGACCTAATGTCAGGATTTGTATTTCCTCATACAATCTCCAGTAGAGGAAGTGAAATGTGAATTTGTGAGTTAAAGCTTTTACTTAGTTAAGCTTTCCATCTCTCTTTGGGAGACCAAATTTGTCAATTTTCATTCTACAATTCAAAAAGCATTGGGAAAAGTTTTAGGTTTCCAAAGCACAAAATTATGTATTAGATAACAATATGATCCCATCACAAAATCACAGAAATACAGAATAGGTCAGGATGGGAGGGATCACAGTCATCCTGTCTAAATTCCCTGCTCAAGCAGGGTCATCCTAGAGCACATTGCACCAAGGAATCCAAAGGCAAGTTAGTGGAAGTAACATGAAATCTCTGTTTTTATTGGATCCCTAAGGTAGCATTATTTTGTAAAAAAAGAGCTGGCCAAAATAAAATGAAAATATGAATTCACTACATATCTACCCAAAATTTTCATATTAGCAAGATTTGTCATAAGGTAATATGAGTAAGAACACGCATTTACACTAATGAATTTTTGATTTTTTTTTTTAAATATCATTACTGTATTTTAGCACTGGTCCCAGTAAAGCCCAGATCTAATTTTTTCAGAAGTCCAGTGTATTTTTAAAAGTTGTCAGTATTTATATTGCAATACAGATGTATAGTGCAATTTTATATTGCATTATTTTAAAAATTCTGAAGCATTTTATACAGGAATAACTATGTTGCAAAAGTTTCAAAATGCTTTCTAATTGTTTTTACACATAAAACAAAGGAAGAATAAGTCAAGCTGAACTATTTGTTCTGACTGTGATAATATCTGTTGTTTTATCATTGTTTTTTTATATTATTTTTACCTGACTCACAGATAGGAGATCCCTAATCACAGTCCAGTTCTCTTAATACATCTCTCCTCTATCTGGACAATTTCATTCCTAACAATCCATGTCTTTATAAAGCTAAAGGAAGAAAAACATCTGAGTTAAAGTGTAACTGTGTATGAAAAAGATGTTTTGTACTTCCAAAATATACTGATATTGTATAATTGAGATATTTTTTTCCCCTATTATTTCAGACTTGGCCTATAAATTGTTATTTATCGTAGGGGGGAAGAAGGTTAGGTTAATAAGTTTTTTTAGTTGAAAAAATATTGTTTTGAAGTTTCCTTGAAAAAAGTGTTGATTTTAAAGACTAAAATGAAGTTAATATGTGTTAAAAAGAAAAAAAAATGCCACCATAGACCATTTTATTAGGGCATGAGCTTTTACTGATGTTAAAGAAACATAAATCTAATCTAATCACAATATAAATCTGTATAAATCTAATCACAATTCCATTCTAGTTACAGTAAAGTGGATGTGCTATCGCCTCCATTATCAACTGAAGGTCTTTACAGATATCTGAGCTCTTTGCAAAACTTCCATGTAGGATATTTAAATTACAAGTCCTTATTTCCTTGGACAGAGAAAGGGGCTGATAAGAACAGGTAGTATAGAAGCAAGCAGGTGCTTCTGTAGATGGTGTATACATATCTACTTATGGTGGATAAAGAGCATGCTAATGCTGTGCACTTAATTTGAGCTACTCCTGATAGTAACAGGAATTATAAAGGAAGAGAAAGTCTTTAATTGAATTCCACATTTGTCCTTGCGTTTTATCAGATCTTCCCAAGGGACAGCCACAACAGCAGCACACCTCTCACCTGGTGAAAATCACTGAAAAGTATTGGTACTGCTCACATTTAATATAAAGGAGAGAGACATTTTCAGGATATTTTTTGGGCCACTGCCAAGGTGTTCTTAGAAACAAAAGTCGAGACTTTCCGTGACCTTAGTGATTTATTCAAGAGTTTTGCAAATGTAATGAATACCAGGGATGAAAAGACTGAAGTTTGTAGAACAATGCAGTTCATGACATCTCCCATCAAGAAGTTATGAAGAAGGGAGGTAGAAGTGTCAAAAGTTGCAGAAGTTTCCAGGACAATCTCTGTCCTATTTCATAAGCTGTGGATGGGATAGGGTCACCTACAAAAGCAGCAGGAGCCTCACAATTGAACACTACCTACCCTAGAAAGCAGTTGCTGGCAGTTTGTTGACAGTTTGTTAACTAGGTTGCTCAGATCCTGCATGGAAGCTCAGCACTTGGCTTGTTCAGTACAGGCATAATAACTGAGTGGCTTGGCAAGGTCAGTCACGATATCTTCCTAAAGGAAGGGCTGTTTCCCAGGGTATTTTGGCTTTTTGCCCTTTCATTTACTTTCTGTGTATAGAAATTTGAAATCTCATGATAGGCAGTTGTGTCAAATGTCCTGTGCTCCTATTTGCCTTGGATAGTTGTAAAGGGAAGTAATTCATCTCACCTGGGCAACAGGTCAATTAGCAGCAATAACAACTTCAGAAAAATCTGTATTCTATATTTTGCTTCAAGGGTTCTAATTTAGACAGAAGAATAAAATTTTGTGCTACATGTTTAGATGAAAAGAAAAAACTCAATACATAAAAAATATGCTATTTAAATTCTAATTATTTTGTTTGACAAAGCAGATAATCATCAGGGTTTGGGGGAGCTTCAGACCTGGAATGAAAAAACCTGAGGTATTTTATAGTGGTAAATACGATGGAGAGGAACACCAGTTTTTGCTACCTTGACTCTCTGTCTATGAGAACTCTCTCATAGTTCTCCCATGTTTTCTGCATGCCATGTGTTCTCTACCTCAGACAAAGTAGGAAAGGTCATAAATTTCCCAACCTTTCCATTTCTGAACCATTTACCCAAAAGTGTCAGTTGTGGTGGCAGGTATCTCCGTGTGACAATGTGACTCACCAGACTGGGACCTCTAAGCACCTGCAAATTGCTATGATTTTGTGGCTTTCTAGTGTTTGGTTACACATGACCAGAATATTTTAAGCTATTAACCTATAGAGAATTGACACCTATCATCTCTTGGACACATCTTCAGTCAAGTGAGAAATTGCAGTGTCCTCATGTGCAGCCATCAGCATAGATAAGCAGTGCTGAGATATCACCACTGAACACTGTGAAACAGGATTTGATAGCCAAAAGCAAACACTCTACTAGTACCCAAACTAAGAGTTCTCAGCTTCCTATGATATTCTCATTATTGGAGTTCCATGTTTTCTGTTCATTTGGGAATCAGAAGGGCAAATTTTCCTTTTGCATTAATTGTCATCTAGTAATATAATAGTGCCTGAAGCAGCCTCTAGTCAGGCAAAACTGTACAGGCTCCTATTAGCAAGAATTTAATATTTGTCAAACACATATGGATGTACTCTCATACACAGGCATACATCATGCTTTGTGATTGTTTTTTTGCTTTGGTAAAGAGATAAAAAAAGGAGTAGGAATCCTAACTAGCTTTAAAAAATGCAACCCAACCAAAACAATAAAATGAGAAACAGAAAGGGAACAGCAAGAAAGAAATCTGGTTCAGCACTACAGTAAGAGGAACAACTCTGCCACTGTACTCAACAAAAGCAAAGGGCTCTGCATGTTTGGTTTTAAATGCATAATATTTCATGGATACACTTCAGATTTAAAACTGGCATTACACAAAATGGGATTTGGTTGTAAAATAAATATAGGTATGAAGATGCAAAACAAATATAAGCTTTAGCTTGGTAGATCATTGTCTGGGACTATACTTTCTGTTCACGTGTGAGGTCTGCCTTTGCCTCCTGGAACACAGCCAACCTCATCCCAAGCTTCCCAACATCCCAAATCAGGGCCAGCCTTATAGGTGTTTTCCATTTATCCTGCTTTTTCAAAAGAAAGGAATTTAATAGTTTTAACAAAGACTGTTCTGGTGCCTAGACCTGTTTGATTTACTAGTATAGCTATATATTTCTTTATATATATATATATATATCTCAATATATATCTATATATATATATATATAGATATATATATATATATATATATGCATCAATATTTTCCATGTACAGGTGGGGCTTGGTGTAGGACCTGTATTTTAGTAAAGACTGATTTAGCTTTGTAGCAAATACAAGATCATGGTTGTGCCGATGCTGAAGGGGTGATCTGAATATAGTAAGTCAATCTGTACTTTTCTTCTGACAGTTTATAGAGACTCAGAGAAATTCATATGTGAGTTTAGAGATTCCAAGGTGGGTAATACCGTAGGAAAAAAAAATACGTTGTTAATCTTGCTTTATTTCACTCAGCACTCTGGAAGAAAAACACATCCCAGGGGACATCTGAAGGATTCATAGTGAGTTGCAGTCTAGTGATTATGAAAGCCTTTCCTAATAATTTTTCATGCATCTCATAGAAATATTTCCTAGTCACTGAAAATAATGTTTTGGCATGTTTCCATTTGCTTCCACAAATTTTCAACCAATTTTAAATTTTTGGAGAAAGTTAATAATTTTTTCCTAAATGGACCTCGTTTTTAACAAGGTTGCATAGTACTGAACCGAAAAAGAACAGTGATTTTTTTGTATTAATGAAAGGTCATTTATGAGTCTCACTCTGGGCAGCTTGGAGAGGCCACGGTCTTCATGACAAATAACATCCTTCTCAGGGCATTTCTCAAATTTTAGTGAACACAGAGCAAGCAAAAGGACATCAGAACTTTATAAGACTCCATCTCTTATTTTAGAAAAGCATCCACATTGTGACACAGATCAGTTTTGCTGAGCAAAAAAATTGGTAATGAGTATGTTTGATGTCCCTAATTTGGCTAATGCTTGGTTTTTTTCAGGATAATGTTTACACAAATTATAATAACTTTCCAAACATCTTGCATCTGTTGCTAACTTCCTTTGAGGATCTTCTACTTCCCTCTGTTGCAACAGTAATTGGGAACAAATCGGCAGGAAGGAAATATACTCCCTGCTTCAGCTAAGACTATAATGTTTGTTTAAGTTAGTGATGCGTGAGTGGTTTGCTAAAGATTAATTTTAAAGGTCACTTCCTATTTGGAAAGGAGCCTATAATAAGCTTTTCTTCAAGTGAAGAGAGCTTTTTCTTCAAAATTCCTATTCTGGGTGGTCTGCTTTATTCCCAGCTCCCACAGAAGTCAATGGGAAGGGATGTTCCATTGTCACCTGGGGACACTTCTGGCTCTTTATGAAAACAAAGAGTGTATTTCAAGAAGAGAAGGTAGGTATGGAAATATTTTACAGTTTATACATATATAACAAGGGGCACCTTTACCAGTCTTGTTAGAACAAAAATAAAGAATCTAGATCCTTTAATTATGTACAGCCAGAAAGAATTAAATAAAGCTTAAAGAAAATGGAGGAACTGGATTAGCTAACTCCCAAGTATTTTTCGTAATTTAGGTGGAGCACAGCAGGAGGGTTCTGGTGGGTGTTTGTATCTCACACTCATTGTGGAAAATGTCACTTTCTCCAATTAGCATTTGCATTTGTTCGGTAACAAATGGGCCTCGCAGTAATGTATGGCATACATTCATTGCAAAAAGGAGGGAATGAGTTTCTAACATACTCAGATTTGCAAAAAAAAAAAAAAAAATCTTCTCAAGGGCATCGCCAGAAACTTTTTGAGTTAGTTTTTGAATGAGTCAGAGCTGTTGAATGACATTTAATAAAATATAAATTCTGAGATTCAGATCTACTCTTTAAAAAAGGTGTTGATATAGTTAGGGCAGGTAGATCACAGTGACCCTGAAACTGTTATATCATATATCTGTAGCACAGAAGGAGAACACAAAACAACCACACCTTTGATTTGGAGGCAAATAAAGGGCATTCCAGCAGGTATTAAGCACATGACAATTGGGGAGGCATTTGTAGGAGGCAAAAAATTCCAAATGGAGAGCAATCTGTGGTTGAGATTTGACCATGTATCATCATATTTTCTGCAATATTATAGGATTTAAAACATCCAGTCTGCACACTGTATCCAAAATGCTGGATATTGTGAGTACTTCCTTCTCTTCAATGGTAATTTCTATATTTCCCTTCCAATAAATTGGATAGTGTGTGGTTCTTTCACAGATTTTGAGTATTTAACTCTCCAAGCACTGTACAGGGAATTTTCATCCCCATTTCAGAACAGGTAATTGCTGGCAATTAAATTACATTTTGCAGTTATGAACCTGAACTTTTCAATGTCTAAGCACATTTCAGACCTGACTCTGAATAACTTCTGAAATTAGGATTGAAATTATTTATCTGTTTCTCAAAATACTATCTTTGCTCCAATACTTTTTACTGTCTAAAAGGCTTGAATTTAACCTGACTTTTGAACTAAGGCATTTGTGCTTGCACAACTCTGTACCTGTGATAGTACATAGTGACATAGTATGCAGTGACAAAGATGTTGCAACAGAGAAGCCTTAAGTTTGCAATATGTCCATTTACCAAAATCAGTGAGGGTTTGTGCTGTGGATTATGTAGTAAAAGTATTTATGTGTTTTCTATTGGCATGGGGTAGCTTTTTCAAGTTCCCACATTTCTCCTTGACCAATGGAATTATAGATTTTGTATTCTCAATGGAAATTCACAATTTTTTTGTCACAAAAATGTGACTGACAATTTTAATAGTTGTCATAGCACTATTAAATGGAATGAAGCACATATAAAATCTCTGTTCAAGTAATGTTGGTAATTTAAAATATATAAAAGTATATTGCTAACAAAAAATATATAGTATAGTGCTATAAATAAGTATATAGAGTGCTAAAAAAATATCAGCAGGATGTTTAATTAAAACACCCAGACTCATTGCTTTAAGAATAAGTGGGTTTATATGGTGGAGATGTCAGAGCAATTCACTTTCAAAGACCCAATTAGATGAGGAGCATATACAAAGCATCCAGTGCTGTGGCAACCTCTAAGAATCTACTGTTTTGTTAAATAGCAGGAGTTTTATATAAAATTCTTCCATTTCCCATAATGAATTTGAATTCTGTCATGGAGGTATTTCACCTAAGGATGTAGTTGAGCCCCTGAAGGTGGTAACCTGCATAGCAAAATACAGTCATGAACAGAAGGGCTTCCTGAAAAAATAGGGAACTGCACCATAATCTCGCACCTGCACAGCACTTGGCACCAGCCCAAACCTCTGCATATGACAGTAATTCACTATTTCCTCTTGTCCTTCCTGCCCCAGCACCCTTAATCCTGACCATTCACATTCATCAGGCAGAAGATTATTCCTAGCCTATGCAGCAAAAAAAAAAAAAAAAAATCTCACAAACAACTAAAGCTCTAAAGCTGACTGTGAAAGTAGTTGTCTAAGCCTTTTCACCGTTTATTACAGAGGATTCTACATCAGTGGTTCACTGCATTTGTAAGCTGTTATTATTCCTTCCCTACAAATCTTGTACCTAAGAACCTCTCTTCCCCAGACAGATACAATGTATGCTCAAACATGAAAAGACACAATTATTAGCAAGGGAAATTTACTGTCTCAGACTTGAAACAGTTGAAAGTTATGGAAAAATATGGAAATCAAATGGTCTGTTAGCCAAGATTGTTGTTTCAGTATTTTAAAGTGTAATACACAAAAATTATTTGAATAATGACTACATTTGAATGTGGTACGTGTATGATTATTCTCTCAGACTGTAAATTTAAAATTTGTCACGAAGAGATTTTTGTTAATTCACTCAGCAAATAGTATAAAGCAGTAAATTTAAGAATTTTTTTTTACACAAACATCCCATTCTGCAAGGAAACAAACCCAACCACCTGCTCTACTAGTTTAATCCACCTAATTTTTAGAAATCAGTATAAGAGAGGTGAATGTTAACACTTCCAAGGAAACACAATAGCAACATGCAAGGATCTGTCATTCACTGTCAACTAAATCTCCCCCATTAAATGCTAGATTTTCAGTCAGAGGAAATACTATGCCATAATAAACAGCAAACATCCAAAGTAAGAGAAAGACTATTTCACATCTTATTCTGACACGTCAAAATTTAGACAAGGGAAAAATATAATTAATTATAAAGAACTACCATTTTATAACCTTGCAGCCTCCTTTCTTCCTTGCTCTGTGACAGATTCCCTATTGAAGGCATAGGCTTCTGTGACAAAAGTTCATTGAATAATGAATGACAAGGTATCAATTCTTGTTTCAAACACTGACTACTTTTCAGGGTAATAGTCTTTTATATCATGACCTTCAAATATATTTGTGTCTTTGCATAGAGGACAAGTTCCAGCAAAGTGACAAAACTCTTCCACTTGCTGAAGTGGTCTGACAGGACCAAGAACATATTTGACAAAGCCTTGAGCCAAAGACCCTGGCGAGAGATAATTGTGCTAAGCATTTTTAACTACTAGATTTTTTCAAAATTTTGAATTAATTTATTTATTCTTCTAATCAACAATCTTCTATCTGCAACACCCTTAGCCTGTCATTGTCAGGGAGCATAAATATCTGCCTGTTGTGCTTTCAGTGGCATTGCCATGGTGCATCTGTGTAGGGATCCTCTGTTTCCGTCTGATACGAGTCAGATGCCATTAGCTCAACGAGGAAGGATCTTGACAGCTTGCTGCTTCCCGCAGGGCCTTTGCACAGTGACAGGAGAACCCCACAGCCAGACTGTGCAGGGGGAAGTAGTGATGTTATTCATCTCATGCATTTGTGGGCATGAAAGGGATTGTCTTGGACTGCCCTTAAGATTACCTTACATTCCACCAGAATGTAAGGTATTGTGTCAATTTAATTTCCTTTTATGAATTTTGAAGGATTATATAAATCTGGTTTTCTGCATTCAATTTTTAATAAAAATAAGAAAAGGCTCTGGAGTTTGTGAAGATTATTAGCTGCATGAGGATAAAAAAAGAACTGACATTCCCTCAGCTCCACCACGGCCTAAGTGATGAAAATCATTAATATCAGAGTTCAAAATACAGAACATACAAGCTCTGCAGGGTTTGCTCAGCTGACAGCAAGAACACCCTGAGCATGTTTCTAAGAGGGAGAGGCAGTCTGCCACGGGAGATTAGCTTGTCAGCAGTGAGCAGGCTGCAGCCAAACAGTACATTTCCCTTCTCAATGATCAGAAGGACCTGGAGCCAGGGCAGCTGTGCCCACAATCCTGCAGAGGTTGGTGCTCTGGGCCAGACTTCCCACAGCTATAGGACACCAGCTGCAGCAGGGCTGCCATAAATGGGGGATTGTAGCTTGCTGCTCTGGCATGTCTGCCTGCTGAAAGTAATTTTTTTTCAAAGACATGCTGTAAACATCCATTGCTCAGTGTCTACTTGTCAGTATTATAGTCCCACTTCAGGAAAAAAAAAAAAACAAAAACCCACGGGATACATGCTGTACACATTCCAGTTCCACACCATATTTCTTCAACTCTTTAATCAAAGCCCTGTTACTGAAGACAGTGAACTCAGCCATTTTTGTACCATTTCTTTAAATTCTGTTCTGTTCATTTTTCATTTAAGCAAAAGTTGAAATCGTTTTCATTTTGCATTTTTCCATTGCCATTGCAGAAAACGTGCCCAGAGATCCAGGACTTTAGTGACTTTTCTCTCTTCTCTCACAAAACCTGACCCTACAGTAATGCTTCATGGAGTGTTCCAGAAAGGCATCAAAACATGGGGGAGCTGGACTCTGAGCATTATGCACCCCCTGGCCTTTTCCTAAAGCTAACATACAAAAAGTGCAGGGTTAACCATGGGCATTTCTCAGTTTGGAAAAACAATATTTTTCCATTTGGAAAGTACATAGTGTTAGAAGCAATAAATGTGGAGTGGAAACAAATGTGGCCTTCACCTTGGGAATTTAAGCTAAGAGATCTGAGCTGGAGCTGAATCTATGGAGTCCCAGAGATTTTACAGCTTAGATCTGAAAGAGTCAAACCATATTTTATCCAGCCCTATAGTTTTATTTTCATAGTACAGTAGCTACTGTGATTTATGAAATCATCTCATAAATCATGGATTTTATGATGATTCATAATCACTGGAAGCAGGATTAAAGTCTTCTTGATAAGTGAATTAATTCTGTAGGTTGCTAGGAATTGATGGTATAAGCTGCTTGAATCTGTCCTTTTGTTGACTGCGAATTGGTATTTAAAAATCAGTGTGTACATGCAGAAAGGACATCTCAAGTGACATCTTCATGATTATAATGGTGCCCCTGGCTATGTTATAGTTAGAGTCAAATGTGTGCTTCCATCATGAAGTGTGTTTTTCTTGTGTGTGCACTTTGCCACATAAATGCACTCTTGAGTGCTTCTAAACACTCCAGAGTGTTTCAAAATAACAATAATGATAGAAAATAATACTATTTCTAAGCATTAGAATTAGAAAATTCTTTAGGAATGCATTTTTTGATCAAAATTTTGTCTGGTTCTGTATGTAGAAGGTATAAAATCCAAAGTTTATTGTTTAAGATGCTTTTTCACTCTTGAATAGCTCAAAATGTATCCAATTTTAAATATTTATTAGTTTCACATGTACTAATCCATTACATGTTTTTGAACCAAAATATAAAAACAATGAAATAATTAGACTTCAATATGTGCTTTTTTCCCCTCCTCCCCATTCTGTTAAGGCTCATAATCTGGACAAAACCTTATGGACAAGTCTGGTCCATATTTTAACATTACTGATACATTCTTGTTGAAGTTTGTGCATCCATACAGTGAGAACTTGTCCCCAGGGATATGTTTACACTGCAGCCAAATGTTTAACCACAGAACTGATAGAGTTTAAACTCTGTGTTCTGGGGACTAATCCTATTCTGTTGTTTCATGTTAATTTTAAAAACATGTATGTAGAGATAGCTTTGTTATAGCCTATGAAAACAGTGCAGCAGCCAGACATCCTGTTCCTCACACTTGCTATGGTGCATCAGATGAGTCTACAGGTGTTGTACCCAACAATTGGATGGAAACAACCATCCAATTCTACTAACAAACACCTCAAGATACACTTTAAGGAATATTTTTATGCAGGGTATTGCTCAGCTATTTCTGGATATGACTAAATTGTGCAATTAGGATATGAAGCATGACTGATAAGTTGTATAAATTTGAGGGTATGGAAGAGTTGCTACTTAGCCATAAATATGTTTCTCCAAATATGCATTTATCTTTGGTATGAGCAATTATAATATTAAGACATTCTTTTTTTAAAATTATAATTTTAATATTATACTTTTGAAACTGGCTTTGGAAACTTGGGAAAAGTTCTATGAGCCAATGGTTTAAAATTATGCTACATACAGTTATATAGTAATTATAGTGCATGGAAATGGCAATGAAAAATCTTCCTATACTGCTAGTACAGATCTAAATATACTGAAAATGCCATCTTCTACTTCACAGAGATTATAATTCATATTATGTCAATCTTATTGTCCATTGTCATGTGCTCTGTCGGGTCAAGCAATATTTAAAAAAAATATTGTTGTTCAGTGAGAGCACCTCATGCTGTCTTTCTGTATCTATAAATGTGTGTGGACAGTGGAAACAGGGGTTTTATATAAATGTATGCAGTCCTTTCAAGTAGCCGGTCACCTGAAAGATGTTTCCACCACTACCTTTTCCCATTTTTATTTAATAGAACCAGAACTGCTTTCTAGGCTTGAGAAGGGTCATCAGATACCCTTTTGTCTGAAGCAGTGATAACCTGGAGTTGTCTCAACTTCTGTGACCCTCCTCTAATCACACCTAGATAAAGGCAATCACTCTGTTTAAGAGAGTTTCACAAGTGACTGTGAGGTGGCTCACTGGGCATTTATGGCTGACTGGCTTCCACTGGCACAGGTAAATGCTGAGTCTGTTTAATGAAACCAGCACACGGATTAATTTAACAAACTAACCACTTAATATTTCAGCACCCGTATTTCTAATTTCAACAGTATTTATTTAACTTTTCCTGGTTGTTCCTTGACAGTTGTAAGAGTTTTTCCTGTCATCTGCTACTGTTTTTATTTCCATATGGATTTAAGAGATGGCAGTGAGAGAAAACAAGCCCTTCAGTCAAAATTTGAAATCTCAGATTCAGAAACTCCCCTTTAGAAATTTATAAGCATTCACATTGTTTCACACTACAGGTGACGAAGAGCTGCTTGAATCAGGGAAAACCTTGGCACAGCAAACCAGTTTGTAAGAGCAGAGTTTTTTTTTTTTCCAGACAATGTTATTTTCTAAACTCATGGGAGCTCATATCCAAATAGCTGCCAAAGTTTGAGTATGATCCAAACTGAATTCTGCCTTTCGTGGGTTTAAATGAAGATGTACACATTGCAAATTTTACCCTTTCCTAGAAATTTTACATATTCATTTAATATGTCTGTCTGTCTTGGAGAGAGTATCTTTCTTCTGAAAATCAGGCCACTGATACTTGGCACATATGTGTGAGAACCTGGGCCAAATTATACCATTACCAGTTATTATCTAATGCACTCCTGAGGGAAATAAGCAATGGATTAGGAAAACTTAAGCTTTCTAATTCTTGCTCTTTTTATAGTCATTTTTCTCATCCCATATCTTAGACTAATATTGAGAACCAGCACAGCCAACATACATTTCTCTGTGAGAATAAGCAACGATAATGGAACAGATGGATTTGTTTAAAAAACTTATCTGTGTCCTAGGGAATAAAATATAAGTAAAGACTCCTAAAACAAGAGAAAGTCTAGGATGAGGAAGAAAGGGAAGGAGGAGAAGAAAAGAGTATAAGTATTTCTTGGCTGATGTGGTGATGTTGACACTTTTTTCCATAAAAAGTGCCTAGCTACTTCTCTATCTCCTGTGCATTCAAACTGGCTCAGTATATATAATACAGTGGCTTGCTAGAAATGCTAATGTACCTACCTTTTCCAAGGTAAACTATGATAGGGGTGACTCTTTTCCCTCAACGTCTTAATGGTAATTCAACAGTAAGGCATTATTCACAAGGAAGTGCTTCCTGGTCAACAATTGAAAGGCGTTGTTAACTGAGTGATCTAGCCTACTATTTGTCTGGGTTACATTGAACTAGGGGGAAAGAAAGAATTCAGATCTGAGAAGTTTGTAAAGCACACCAAGGTTGTGAAGTTAAAGAACACAAGAACACTGCAGGAATTTATTTCTGCATGAGGAAGTGTTATAGTATTTCAAAACATATTCTCATATTAAACCAACTTGTAACTCCAAAACACTTAATAATCTGGGCTTCTGTTATTTTATGTCTCAATGTGATTTTTTGTGTGTGTGTGCAACTTCCTTCATCTAAGAATGCAAGCTAATTGACACAAGCTAATAGGAAAGGGAAAAGAAGGGAAAACAATTTCTAATTTTTCTTCTGAGACTCTTCCAGTTAGGATTTTGCTAATTTATTTTCCAGCATGCTGCACACAAATGAAGAAGCAAAGCTTTGCAGGCAGTATCACCACCTGCAATTCAAGATAAAATCTACTAATTTTGGCTGTAAATGTTCTTTGTAAGACATCTGAGTTACACTGAGAATGATACTTCTCTGCCATGGAGCTACGATTACAACAACCACTCATGCAGAATGCAAATCTTTTTCTTCACAGTAGCATCAGGGATACAGTGTAAAAATTTGAATTCAGATACAGTCAGTGAAGGCGTGGAAGAATAGCTCGTGTCTATAACAGGAAAAAAAATTGATAATCATATGTATAAATAATTGGAAAGGGAATTTAACTAAGGCTCTGTATCACCCTTTCTCTTTAAACACTGAAAATCCTTTTGTCATGCCTGAGGTCACTGATAGCACATGCTGAGATTCAGACTTGGCTATATAACTTATGGACAGAATATCAAATGAACTTGCTCTGAAAAAAATATTATAATTAAGGTTAGCAGTATTTTATCACAGACTGTCCATTGACATATATAATAAACTAGAAAACTGAAAAACTGATATTTCTTTTTATTGTTATTCTTTACAGCTCAGCATGAACATATTTGCAGTTTCCCAGACTGAATAAAGACTAGTCAATTCTGAAAACTTTCAATGTCAAAATAATCTCAATCACATAATGAAAAGAATCCACAAAAGGATCAGGCACAAAGGGTGACAGGGAATGGGGTGACATCAAACTGGTGACCTGTCACTAGTGGGGTTCCACAGGGCTCCATCCTCAGCCCTGTGCTCTTCAACATCCTCATAAATGACTTGGAGGCAGGACTGGAAGAGATACTGAGCAGTTCACAGATGATACAAAATTGGGAGGAGCTGCTGACTCCCTCCAGGGCAGGGAGGCCCTGCAGAGATCTTGATAAATGAAAGGCTGGGCAACCACCAACCACATGAAGTTCAATGAAGGAAAGTGCCAGATTCTGCACCTGGAGAAGGGCAACTCTGGATGTATGGACAGACTGGGGAATGAGGTGCTGGAAAGCAGCACCTGGGAGTCCTGGTCATTGGCAAGTTGAACATGAGTCAGCAGTGCCCTGGAGCCAGGAGAGCCAACCCTGTCCTGGGGGGCATCAGGCCCAGCATCACCAGCTGGGCAAGGGAGGGCATTGTCCTGCTCTGCTCTGCACTGGGGCAGCCTCACCTCGAGTGCTGGGGGCAGCTTTGGGCACCACAATGTAAGAGAGACATTGAACTGTTAGAGAGTGTCCAAAGGAGGGCAAAAGGGATGGTGAAGGGCCTTGAGGGGAAGCTGTGTGAGGAGCAGCTGAGGGCACTGGGTCTGTTCAGCCTGGAGGAGACTGAGGGGAGACCTCACTGCAGTTACAGCTTCCTCGTGAGGGGAAGGGGAGGGGCAGGCACTGATCTCTGCTCTCTGGTAACCAGTGACAAGACCAAAGGAATGGCCTGAAGTTGTGTCAGGGGAGATTTAGGTTGTATATGAAAGGTTCTTCATCCAGAGGGTGGTTGGAAACTGGAAACCAGCCACTGGAACAGGCTTCCCAGAGAAAGGGTCAAAGCACCAAGCCTGACAGAGTTCAAGAAGCACTTGGACAATGCTCTCAAACACATGGTGTGACTCTTGGGGATGGTGCTATGCAGGGCCAGGAGCTGGACTTTGACGATTCTCGTGTGTACCTTCCAACTCAGCATATTCTGTGATTCTGTGAAAAAAGCTACTTTTTCCAAGCAGATCTCAGAAGGCTGCCAGTTGTTGACAGATATTCCAGCGTAATTTACCAAAGCAGGGTATTGAGACCTGCTGCCCGATGCACCGCTTTGTTTCATTGAAGATCAGACCTGTACTTTAGCCAGTGTGACCATCTTATGTGGCAGAGCAAGTACGTATACATCAAAATAGAAGTGCTAGGGGAAAAAAGTGGTTTACAATCCTATCCTGTTCTCCTTTTGATTTGTTTAAAGGTTTGTTGGGGTTTTTTTGGTTATTTCAAGGGTGCTTTTTTGTTTTGTTTTGTTTTGTTTTGTTTTGTTTTGTTTTGTTTTGTTTTGTTTTTGTTTTGTTTTGTTTTGTTTGGTTTTTCTTTTCTGGGGGAAGTTTAATGCTCTACCACTTTTAACAGTGACATTATAGTGAAATCAGCCTCAGGAAATTATCTGACAGCAACACTGGGTTGGAACTGTTGCAGGTTATCAGCCCACTTTCTGCAGTTTTATTGTCAAATTTGTGACCTTATTGGTTCTCTTTGTGGTAAGTATTGCTTCTATTCATTTAAATGATTTTTTGCAGCATTTGCTTCAGGGGATACAGCCTGTATTGAGAGTATGGAAACTATTTCCCCAGATGGAGCCAATGAATGTTCTGAGGCCTAATAATATATGTATCCTCTTGCAATTCACAGTAGATTCCAGTAAACACTGGCCTTCATCTGAATGCTTGAATACACCACTTTCCAGAGCTCTTGGCAAGAATGACGTGGGTGTGAGGAGAGCACATCCATATCTTGTCATTTATCTGTGGAACAGGAATCTGTGCTGGTTTTCTGAACCTTACTTGACCACTGACCACACTTGACAGTTTTGTATTTAGCTCTGCCAGAGAGCTACAAAGACAAAACATTCATTTTTCATCTGCCTTTTTTTCCCTTTTTACAAGCAGGATCCAAAACCTTCTTCAGCCACAGGCTCATGATCTCACTCTTTGCACTTTATATTTGGGCCCTCTGACAGCAGTAGCAGATAAAGAGTGAGATGGTTTAGATAACATCACACTGCAATTCTAGCTCTGACTTGCTGACCTTCAGGTGACCCAGCATGTCCTTTGATTCTCGTATGCTGGGAGCAAACTATTTGCAATGACTACAATTAATAAACATTTTTATAATTAACTTAAAAAATGAAAATAGAAAGCCAGAATATTGCACTATCAAGCTCTTAAAATCTCAGAGAATTCTCTTGTAAACATACTAAATAACATTTTAAGTACTGAAAAAGTATGTGTCCAAAAAGATTTATCCTTAGATTCAAACTCTGGGTTTTTCAGGTGGCCAGCTTGCCTTTTGCTAATCATCTTCTGTTGGTTAATTACAGAATTATATAGGTTGACTTTGTAAAACATAAGATTTGGTTATCAAGCTAGTACATGGGGGCAACTGCTAAAACATATTTACTATAGCTTGGTGAACAATGTATGCTATCCTGTACAAATCTTTCTCTATTGAGAACATGAGACTGTTTTTTCTGCTGTAAAAGTAAATAATTTCTTCATTCAAACAAGTGCCCTTGGCTTATGCTTAAATTTTCATTATGATATGCTCTATAATGAATCTGGTAGACTCCTTTTTTTCTATGTAGTTTGCCTTTGGCAGAGAGCTAGACTTAAAAATCTTCTCCCTACCTGTAGCATTCACACAGCTTTGTGACAACTCTTAGACCTCCAGTTTTAGTCTCATATGCAGTAACATGGAGTGTAAGTGATGTTAAAGTTGGTGTTGTATGTTAGTCAGTTTGCAAGGATTAGGAATACTATATATCAGTAAATCAACTGAAAGACAATTAATTGGCTGTATATGAATGTATGGTCCATTCCTTTATTGCAGAGAGGAAAGTAAAAAGAGTAGATTAAAGTTCAAGTTTAATAGGAAGACTTATTGTCGTTTTTTTGTAAGGTGGTGCCATTTCTGTCATTTTTGTAAGGTGGTGCCATTTCCTTTCATTATCCTAAAATGAAATACTTGAGTGTAATATAAAGTAATACAGTGTTACAATATAGTTGAACCAAAATAAATGTCTCTTCACATTCAATTTAGATATAACTCAGTTGCCTTCAACTATATTATCATGAGACTAGTGCTAACTCTTTATTTGTGTTCCTGCTCTGGGCTTCAGTGGAATGAGTTCCTGTACTTAATGGCTTTACAAAGTTTGTGATATTTATTCAGCGTGTTTGCTAAGCAATGAGCACTTAGCGTTTGTCATCTGGCATCCTTCATTTTCTTGCCTCAGAACACTTTAAAAAGGCCGCGTTTTGTTTGGGGAAGGAAAAAGAAAGGTACCTTGGCATATTCTGTGTACTTTCAGAGATACTATGCATTTAGTCAAAAAGCTCTTGTAAATTTAGCCTCTTGCCACAAAAGAGTAGTTTTTCTGTACTGTCTTCAGCCACCATAGCAAGTAGATATATTATCAAATAAAATCAAAGACGAATCATTATCACCACTCCTGCTTTCCAAAATCCTTCAGAGCAATGTATAAAGTTTTGTTTAAGGTAATACCTGGTACCTGCACACTAACCAAATGAAGACTCTTCTAGAGGGACATCTGTTTCTGTTTATAAAATAGCCATGCCAATTAGCCATGGCTAATGGTCCAAAGTCTGAGTTCCCGTGAGACATTTCATTCAGGCTGCAACACCTGGCTCTTAGCAACACTGCTCATTAATTTTATTGTGCGGAAGCTGATTTACATTTTAGAGGATTATGGACACAGCATAATTTACTGCTTAGGAAGATAGTGAAGGAAGGGGGAGAAGTTAAATATTTATTATTGTCTTATGTAGGAAACAGGTAAACATACAAATGTACCTTTAGAGGTCCATAAAACATACTTTTGCTACAGCCACTGTTTGGTAGCTGAACCCCTTGGTAGAAATATATGAAAAATTTTCTTTTTGTTTATACTGATTAAAATTCGGAGTCTACATTTATGCATTTCAGAATGCTGTGTCCCTTGCTCACATTTGGAATGGGATTATGAGATCACTGAGAGTATTTTTGCAATTCTGGGTAGAGTTCTGTCGGCTTCATAGTGGGAGGCACAATTCCCTTTACAAGTCTCTGTTTTCTAGGGTCCAGATGTTCTGTTCTTTAACCATGAATGAAGCACGGGGTCAAAGTCTACATCCTGATCACTGTTAATACTGCCATGGATTTTGGCTCCTAGATAAGATTGCTGAATTAAGAAAGTGTACATCTGATTTTGCTTCATTACTCCTAGTGTCCTGAGACTATCAAAAAAATATTGATATATTTTTATGAATTAAGACACTAGAATACAGAAGAATACACCACGTTACACAAAGGACTTACAATTTGGAAGTTCAAAGAATTATGTCTTGTTCTGCAGATCATGAGCTAAATGCAGTGTCTTTTTATTTTCCTTCAACTTTCTTCCTTCATTACTTAGCAAAATTTTTCATGACCAGTACAGCTTCCCAGCTTTTCCAGACTTTTTTTTTTCACTTCTCTCAGTTCATTATTACATTTCTTATTCTATGAGCATTGCTTTTGTGGTTCAAATACTTGACTCTATTGAAATTAAACACTGACCCTAAATGCTATATGGCCGCATATAGCATCTCTAGACTGCACCAATATACCAGTATAATATAATAAATTATAATATAATATCATATAATATAATACAATATAATTAATATATATATTATATTATGTATATTAGATATAAAATATTTATTATATATTATTGATGTAACACAACACAATAAAATAATGCGAGAAATATGATTACCCTAATTCATTCAAGATTAAAAATAAATGTAGTTATCTACAAATCTGTTGAATAGTTATCATACAAACCTGTTGAATTTTCCAGTGATCAATTCTAATCAATTATACTGGTATTCCTACTTCCAGCTTGCCCTCTTCTTTGGATAAACTGTGATGTGAAATTTTTCATGATGAATTCATATGGATTATTTTTTTCAAGAGTGTCTTCTCACAACAGGGTTTCTTACTTCTAGCTGAGGGTAAATATAGACCAGGATTCCCCATGCTTCCTTCTAAAAACCCTTCTTTGGTCTTTGTTTCATTCTTTGGAAGGTGCCCAAGGTAAGGTTAGAGTTTTGGCCTATTGGTAAACCTTTCTGTAATTTTCAATAATTACAGTTGTGAGTACCACTTGTAGACACTGAATAGGAATAGCATGCCTGTGTGCTAAATAATGCATATCCTTTTTTAAAGTACTAATTACAATCCTAAGGATGCTAGGATGGTTGAATAAACTTTATAATATGCAAGACAATGAAGGTGTATTTCAATGTGAAAAAGTAAATGCTTCTGCAAGCACCCTATTGTACACTTTATATTCAAATTTTGCCTGTCAGTTTTGAAACATAGAACATTTAAAGTAAGATAGCATTCTGTTAAGTATTAAGTATTTAACTTTTACCATTTATACTTGCTTTTTCCTTCTGCTGCTGCTTCTATTGCGATATATGTCTCCTGTAAAGGAACAATATTTGATTAATAAATTGTGCACAAGTGAGAAGGATTTTAATGAGAAGAAATCAAAGGAATTTATTCAAATCCTTGGTTTAAAAAAAAAATATTGCTTGAAAAAAATATCTGATGAGACTAATGATTTTACAGAACAGAGCTGAACACTTCAAGTGAGTTTTGTCCTGAACTGATTTTCACCTCTCCCCGAAAGCTGTTCTGTGGTCAAACAACATTTTGTCTGCATGTTTCGTAACTGGTCTGTCTGTACCTTTCGCCACTTTCTTACACTTTGATCTGATAACTCCAGGAGCAGTCTGGTTTTCTGGGGTTGCAGTCTTCCAGCTGCCCTTTGGCAGTGGGGAGTCAGCACTGTTTCTTGACTTACCAGCCATTTATTTTAGTTGAACCCAGCTGAAATGAGTAGCAGTGAGAAGGTGTTCAGCTGATGATGCAAGTTCAGAACAGCACTAAACGAAGTAGTCCTTAATCAGGTGGCTGCAGGTCATCCCCAGCAATGCTCTCGGATACATGGGGTGTGGAGAGGGCTGGATGTACAAGTGATGGGAACCCCCATCACCGTGTCTGAGTCAGCCTCCCATGGCCCAAGGGGTGCATTTCACTGATCTACCCGGGAAGTTCCATGACTGGCCTCCAAAATCCTAGAGGAATTTGGGCCAAGCAGGGTAAGACTTTAAAGCAATTATGGTAAAATCCTGACTGTCCCAAAGTCAGTTAGAATTTTCAGTCTTTTACTCCAGAGAGGCTGGAGTTTTCCTGCACTTTTCAAACTTAAAAATATAAAGGTGACTGAACTCTGAATCTTTGCCTACACATTTCTTCTCAAGTATGTGCTTGGAGCAACTTTTACTAACAAATTTTAATATAGGAAAATATACTGTACATACGACTGCATAGGTTGTAACCAGGAGTATTTTCATTATAAAATAAAAAAATAATATTTTAAATATCTTTTTAGAGAACTCAACTAATTCTGGAATTAACAGATATATTTAGTACATTTTGTAAAGGTGTTATTTTAAAAGGGGCTTGTTACATTTTGAGAGTGTAATACTTGATGCAAACATAAACAATGGCAAACACAAAGATACTTGCTTGACTTTAGCTTTACAGGTTGAGATAATCTCTATCCCTCAACATCCCATTAACCACAACAAAAACCATCTTTGTTACCTTAAGTGACTGGCTAGTTTTCATGGATACACACAAAACTGACTCTCACTGTAAAATCCTACTTTATACTAACGAATTTTGATTTGATTTACATGGTTAAAATATCCCACATAAAATACAGATTCCTAATGAACTCTCAAATAAAAGTCTCACTTTCTTCAGTTTATTTGAAGTAATTTACAGAGGTCAGACCACTGAACAATTGCAGTTTTCTGTGTTGCAAATTATGTTCTACTTTGGCTGAGAAAAATGCAGTCCTTCCAGTTCTCAATTTCTTTTTTTCAGTACTTCCATGAGACCATTTCCTTTGAAATGCACAAAGGTAGAATAAATTTTGCCCACAACAACATGCTGAATCATTCCAAATAGTCAGATTTTTTTTTTTTTGGTTTACAACATGGAAAATGGATAGAACAATCTGGTTTGTGTATTCCTTCATCCTTGACCATTGCAGTACATAGTATCTGTTGAAAGTATTGAATAATAAGAAGTTCTGAAACACAAATAGCAGTGAAACCCTGCTTTTGCTAATACAAAAACATTGATAGATTTCACATGCTTTTTAGTGGTATTTTGGCCACCTTGGTTACACCTCATTTTAGCTTGCTTGCACGAATTGAACTTCTTACAATCACCCATTGAGTGCTCCACAGAACCTACAAACTGATGACTTGTGCTTCACAAATTGTAAACATAATGAAATAAAGACTGAACATCTGGGAATATCAATTAGAACGAAATTAATGTCCAAGAAAAATGAGGATAGGGTTACTGAAATATAAATAATGTATATTTTAAAATTTGGTAATTCTGTTGACATATACTTTTTCCCCCAAATCCTGGCATTTAAAGATAGAAATATTAGGAATTCAAGAAGAACATGCAATAACTAAGATTAAATCTACATTTTTGGCTTCTTTGTGAATATGGTCATTTTCATTATGGGAAAATATCATACGATATTTCTTTGATGTGTAAGAACTGTGAAAAAAGTCAATAGCAGTTTTGTTACCTGCTGCATTGGAGGTTTCTCCTTTTTATTTGTTTCTCCATTAACTAAAATCACATTCTTGGATATCTGTCTCATTTTGACAAAAGATCCGTGTATGGCACTTTTTAAACTTAATAAACCAATTGGCTCAAAAGTGCCACTTCCTCCATATTGACAAGGCACACACTCAAATTCCATGGATCAAGTCAAGTCATTTTTTGCCCTTTTTTTAATAAAGAAAAGATCTTACATGTCTGTAGAAACTGATGTGTTTTCCATCATCACATGGTACAAGATTGAAGAGTTTAATTTCCTACCTATCATTTTTCAAAGAAGATGTCAGGAAAGAGTTGTGGATAGGTTTAATGATAAAGATTCTCTACATTTTTTTTGTATGTGTACCATATAAAATGTTTTTCATGTCAAAACTCTTCAGCACAGAGTTTTGAAATATTAATATATCACTGGCCACTGCAATTGCTAACACCTTTACCAATAAAATAATATGGAATAACTGCATACCCCCCAGATCAAGTATCTTTTATCTGCTCTGTTTTTCAAGACAAGCAACAGAACATTTCTTGTAATACATTCCTGAATGCATTTAATTGCTGAAATAAGGGAATCACCTTCAACCCTTTGACTTTGGCTTCAGCAATTATTGCTTGGCTTTGAAATTCTTTCAGGAATGTTTTAAGGATATAATTTAAAGCACTACTTGATGATATCTCAAACTCATTGCTAATAGTGAGAGCTTGTAAAAATTTATATTGTTAACATTTGACTTATTAACATTAATTACTCATTTTTCCCAGCCTTCATAGCAGCTCCTGCAATTTACTCTGTCTTCTGGTTTCGCTTTTGTGTCTCAGAGCTTATTTTTACCTGCATATGTACATTATATAAATTAAATGACATAAACATAGAAAGAGGGGATTTTTGTCGTAACAGAATATGATAGAAGAAAAATTTGGGGGGAAAGGAACAAAAGTGTAGCTTTTCTGAAGCTCCAATAGCAGTGAAAGATCCATTTTTTGCACTCCTCTTTTCTTTGTTCAACTCAAAGATATGTTCTTTATACTACTGTATACTTGGAATTTATTATGCTTTTTTTAATGAGCTACATGTTCATTTCTCATAGTCAGCCACAGGCAAGAGAACAATAACCCTCAGGACATAGGGGACCTATGGAATTTACCACATTCTCCTTTGTTAGAAGTGCTTTTATGGGAGGCATTGCATTTCAGTGTCTGTAGATGATGTATCTGTTGGGTTGCCCAGTAGCAATAAAAATTCCCACTGTAGTATGGTCACAAATTCTGCAAAAGGGTATGGAATCCTCTGACAAACAAACAATAAATTACTGCTATGGAAAGCATGAGCAATCGACTGAGACAAATGTTCTGGTGGATTGGTTTGCCCTGGAAAATTCAGATTCAGTGAAATGAAATCATCTTGCGGGAACACATTAATTTCGCTGAAATCCCTGACAGACTCAGTCTACCAGACAGGCAAACTGGCCCTCCCTGCTGGTTCACGGGGCTCCCCACTCTCAGGAGCAGCTAAATCCATGGTCTGGTGTGATTTCTATCTAAGGTATTTAGCCAGCTGGCTCTGTGGCTTGGATTTTTTTACATATTCCATTTTGTTCTCCCAAAAGAAAATATTTTGAAAATTTACGTTCCATGGAAAAGCTCAAATTTATGAATTTTGTTCCAATTTAGGGTAAGCACCTTTTTTTGGAAGGGAATATTATTACTGAAAGGGTGTATCTGTTTTCTCAGAGCCCCAAAAAGCAAATGGTCTTGGCTGCAAGTGACATCAGCAGGCTGATTTTACAAATCCCTTATACAGCTTTATGAGAAAAGTGCATACTTGTCACCATTGTATAATCTTACGTTGAATTTGCAGTAAAGCTTGAAATGAAATCTACTCAGAGGAAATGTGGATTTAAACCTGGGAATTAGTTTTTACCTTTTCAAGGAAAAGAATAAGGAGTGTTCTTCTCTTTAAATGTTCCTGTCATGAACTGTACTGAGACCACTAACGCTGTATTTTGTTTTCAATATTGACTTTAATTCTCCAGCTCTGTTTTATTAATTCCATGTGAATGGTGACATTCAGGAAGTAGCAAGTCTTCTGCTGAAAAGCCCTCATTGAAAATCATTAAAAGTAGCAGTAGCAGATTACTACTTTAATTGTTATATTTGACAATGGAATCCTTAAATCCACAATGTCATTGCAGTCTATTCTATCTCAGTTGCAATGTAGAAAGCCCAAAGGTTTTTCCACTGCAGTCTTTCATACATTGCAAGATATGGTAAGCTTCCTAATACCTGGAATTCACATTTTATCTTTTCTGAAAAAAAAAAAATTAAAAAAAAATAACCACATTTTCCTCAAATCATAGAGGAAATAAAGTTAATAAAGAAATTGAAAAATCAACTTAGGAAAACATTTGCTATATTTTTCAATCCTAATAAAATTAAACATTGAAGTTTTTCTGGATTTTTTTTTAGAAGAAATATATTTATCTGATGTAGACACAGAGATTCTATTTTTTTGGGAGAAACAAAAATAAATCTCTCACAAGAATATTCTATGAACCAAATTATAATTTGATTAAAACAAAAAATAAAATATATAAATTAAATGACATGAACAGAGATGGAAAGAGGAAATTTTTGTTTAAACAGAATATGATAGAAAAATAATTTGAGGATAGAAAAATAATGTTAATTGGAAAGCAAAAACAAGTTGAAAAAATAATAGCATTATTATTTGCCAAATTCTATTTCCCTCTACCTAGTTTATCATAAAATTGTCAAGATGCCAAGCCTTCCTGCTTTTGTTTTCCATAGACACAGGAGAGGTCAATCCCTAAGCAAGATGCTGTTCCTCTGGCTGGAAGAATTCTGAAGCTGCTTGATTCCTGTGGCTGTTTAAAACTGATACTGCTCAATTCCTACACAGATGAAATCCATCCTATCCTTGCTGCTGGGATCTGAACTCAAATAGCTCTGAAAAATGAAGCTAGTTGCCCATCCCCATTTTTAGGCATCTGTTACAAAGATAGAAGGTCTTGCACCACTTTAGTTCTTGTGCAGACTAGAAAGGAAAAGTTTGGACTCTATTTAGGCTAAATAACAGTGTACTTGCAGATTAGGAATGCAAATATTTTAAGAGAAAACAGCAGCTGTGTCTTTTCCATGAAGTACAGAGGGAATTGATAAGGTATGTAATTAATGAAATCAATCCTCTGGTAGTCATAGATTAAGCATTTAAAATAGGATTTAATGTATGAAATCTATTGACTTTCTGTCTCCATCTCTGTAAGAACATGTCTGGTAAGAACAGCAGTTATTTTAATATAAAGAGAAAACAGAAAAAAAAAAAAACCTATTTAGAAGTGGAGAAACATCTGGTCTGATTCCTCTGTCACTGGTACATGCAATCCTGCAATTCAATGCTGCTGACTGAATGATTTTCCTTCTGTGCTAGAATAAAAAATTGAGGAGAATATGACCTGATTAACCCATCATTCCTCTTTGTTGGCTCTCCCCTTCAGACCATTTATAAATAAATTCTTACGTACTTTATATACTCTTTATAACCTTCATATTAGAATAGAAATATAGGAAACAGAAAGAGATTGAAGAAACATCAAGCCTAGGAAAAGAAGGGAAAGTCAAAGTTGTTTTATTTTTTTAGTAGCCTTGAATGAGTTTTTCTCTCTGATCATTGAAACAGTTTCTACATCATTGGTGTAATAGGTTTCAAGCTGTTTCTTTTCAAACTGGTGTTACGTTTAATATGCTGGAAAAATAGCATCATGTCAATTTAAGCAGGAAAGGTGGGTTTAAGATTTTGGGAATATGTCTGTTGTTTGGGGCACTTTAGAGCCTACCTTGTTAGCGCTTGTTGAAACTGGAGCTGATGTAAATTCTGGAAATAATTACAAACCTGACAAAACAAATGAGATCTCTGAAATGATTCCAAAATGAAATATCAAGGGAAAGATCCTCTTTATAAAGACAGTAGAAAGAAGCTTCTTATCATAAACAGCAACTGTGTGTGGATAGCCTTTCCTATTGCATTCAGTGTTGTCAGTAAATTTGTTACTCTTTGTAACTTTTCTCTTTACTCACACATTGGTATCTGAATACCTGCAGGAGGCATGGGGAGGGCCTTCAGATTGCTCCCTGTTTCCTCCAAACCTGTCAAACCTACTCATCTCAAGAACTTATCAGATGGCTTAAACCTTTCATATCTCATTATTCAATTTGTGATTTTTGTGCCACTAACCCAGCACAAATTTTCCTAAGTTTCAGACAACTGGACTGCTTAATTCTTTTGGTGAGTAACTAGTTGTGACAAAGGTGAAACTTCTTCTATTGTTGGTTCATAGCCAGGATTACCAGGATGTCCCAGACATTTTTGTGAATGCAAACAAATGTTGCATACTGGTTTTACCTAGCCTAAGATTCTTGTTATCTTTGGAAAATTCTCCCTCTACAGACCACTGTCTCTGAAGTGAGATATTTGGGCAGAATGTTTTATTTACATGTGCTGGTGATGTAAAGTGTTAGTTAATGATACATCTCATGTTGATAACACTGTACCTGCCTGATAAGGTCAGAGGCAAATAGATGGGCATTGTCACAGAACAGCTGAGGTTGTCAGGAACATCCAGATGCCCTGTTCAACCCCCCTGGTCAAGCAGGGCCATCTAGAGCAGGTTACTCAGGTTCACATCTGGATGACTTTTGAATATCTTGAAGTATGGAAACATCATAACCTCCCCAAGCCACTTGCGCTTGGTCACCTTCACAGGGGAAGAGTGTTCGTTGATGTTCAAAATGAACCTTCTACATGGTGCATCCTGAGTTGTGTTCAGATTAGGGGTTCTGATATGTGTTAGATAGCTGGTGCTGTGTACCCCTTTGTACACCCTTGTTCCCCTCGCAATGGTTCGCTCCAGGCTGCCTGCCATTGGAGCTTCCCCACGTCACTCCTGTAACCACCCCCTGTTAATTCCTGAGAGTTCTGTGTCTGTGACCCAGTCCCTATTTGTCCCGAAACCCTGTACACAACCCTGTCATGTCCCCGTTGGTTACCATGGTCCACATCACTCCCCCGTTGTCTGTCCCCATTGGGCGAGGGGGGCTTCCGCCCCTGTCGGCCTGCCCCTATAAAATCCCGTGGGCCCTCGGTCCCAGCGCCATTTTGTCCATGTGGCACTAGGGAGCGGCCCCGGCTGTCCATCGCAGCTCCACGTGACAATAAAAGCTCTCCAGCCAACCGTGCAGACAGACTGGGCATTCCTTCGCCTCTTTGTCTTGCCCCAGCACCAGCCACAGAGAGCGGCCAGCCCCACCCCAGTGTGCTGAATGCAACAGTGCCCGGGACAAGCGGCAGCCCCGGCCCCACCGAGAAACAGCGCCATTAGCCAGGCTCTCCAGAGCTGCCCGGGACCAGGGAAAACGCCGCAACGCCGCAGGTGGCGCCCATTGTAGGGGCCACGGCCAGCGAACTAGCCAGCACAGGTGGAGTTTCACCGGAGGCACTCCAAAGCCGCACAGGGAGCCACCGCCTCGGGGCCGCACCACCGACCACCGAGCGCCGCCACCCAGCTGAGCGAGCTGCAGTCCGTGCCGAAACAGTGCCTTGCATTGGACTGAAAACTGGAGCGCAGACTTCACAAAGTAGGTCAGTGAAGACTCCATCACCCCTGAGGAAAGCACGCAGTGCTTTCCCCATGCGGGAAGGAAGCGTGACTTTTCACGGCCACGAAAGCCGAGGAGAAGCCGTTTCCGGGAACGGGAACTCTGGATGCAGTTTTTGTTTGCAGAGACTCCGGTTTGGTGAGTATAAAAGTGGCAGGGGGAACCCGGCTAATACTCTCCTTCACTAGGGTGGGCTTTACTGCGATCCCAGGGTAGGGGATGCGCCGTGCACTGTGCGAGCGACGGCCACTGGGGTCTTTCGCCTTTTTTTGGGTTTTTTTCGCTTTTCCTGCACCCAGGGGTGAGGTTGTATGGGTGGAAATAGCATGGGGATTGTGCTAACCACCCAACAGAAGGAATTCTATTCCCAAGTTAAAGAAATCCTAACAGTGAAGGGCCCCTTCCCCAAAAGTTCTGTTAAAGGGTTTGTTCGATGGCTATGCTTTTCTTTCCCCCAAGTAACCGCAGAGGATGCTTGCAAAAAGGAGTTTTGGGAGAGGGTAGGAGCAAAATTAGCGGAGGGAATTCAGCACAGGGATTTCTCCATGAAAGATTGCTTCCTTAAGCTCCATCTGTTAGTTTCGGAGGTTGTAAAAGCGGAGACTGCGCAGGATGCGAGCTGGGAAGGGGAAAAGCCATTGGACAAAAATGTTGTTCCTCCTGAACCCGTTTCCCCACCCTCCTCTCCTACCTCTTCTTCCCCTAACCCACATGGGCAGGGGGGAGTACTCCGCCGCTCCAAGACGCAGAGCAGCTCCAAAAACGTGGACCATGCTCCTGGCTCCCCCGAGCCCCCCCAGCGTCCCCACCTTAGCAAAATTGGCCACTTTGCTGAGGAACTGACCCCAAACCCTCCTTCCAATCCCTTATTCCCAGTTAAAAATCCCAGTTTTAGTGCTGTCCCACGCAGTTCTGTGTCCTTGAATCCCTTTCTTTGTTCCCCTGAGGAAGCCACGGCCACGTAGCCGGTGGCTTTGTCTTCCCAAAATGGAGGATGGTGCATGAGGGGGCTTCTTCTTCCCACAAGCCCTTTCTCTCCTTTGTTCCCTTTGCCCCTGCCTTTGACCCAACCCCCTCCTGCTTCCCTGTGGGCATGGGCACCGCCCACTCCAGGCAACGGGTTGCCACCTCTCCCCCTGTTCCCCCTGGAGTGGGTGTTCCCTCCAGTCCCTTGCATGTTCTCCCAGTTGCGTCATCGACCCCGCCCTCTCCCTCCAGGGAAGAGCTCTGCTGTCTCTGCCCCACTGCCTGAGGAAGGGGACAGCATCCTTCCTGTCCCCTGCACCCTGTCTCCATCTTCCCATGGGCCCCAGAGACCTGGGGGGGAAAGGGGGGAGGGAGGAGTGGGAACCCCTACCTCCATCTTCCCATGGGCCCTGGAGATACGGGGTGGGGGAAGAAGAGGGAGGGGGGAGCAGGAGCAGGTTTCTGAGCCTTTTGCAGATTCCACAGATTGGGTCAAAGTGGCAGTTGAGAGGCCTGTAGAGGGATCAGAGGTCTAAGACAAGCTTGTCCCAGAAACAACATCCATGAACGCTGAAACACAGCTTGAGATAAAAGGGATCCCAGAAAAGCCCAGAAACCACGTGGTCACCTTGGCTGCTGTGCCTCCAAAGAACGTTGTTCCGAGGCAGTATCCATCGAAACGCCAATGCTTCCACTGTGATCGGAAGGAACAGTTTCTAATCCAATGTCCATTTTTGAGGAGGGCACCCCCAGGGATAGCGGGAAGCAGGGGGGGAGGGGGACCCCACTTTCCAAAAAAAACTGAAACGGGAACACAAATCTATCTCGCGCGAGGATAGAAATAAGGCAGGCCACAGCACCTCAAGGGGAGCTGTGATTTATCAAGTAGTGCAGGTGGTGAGTCAAAACACCAGTATGCCTGTAAGTACAGCAGACGATCCCACTAACCAGGGGGTCGCATCAAACCGCAGGTGCTGCAAGGAGAAAAAATATTCTACATGTCTTTAAAAAGATGTTTTTTCCCCACAGCCAAAGATAAATCCCCTCAGCTACCCCAGTCCGTTTGTGTTCCCAGTTCACGTGTTTGTAATAAAGTTGTTGCCCCAGTTCCCCTATCCCCAAACACCCAGGGAAGAACCAGCCCCAGCATCATCATGGCAAGCCCTCTCCATCTGCAAAGGGCAGCCGTTGCAGCAGCAGAAGAAAGAAAATACCAGGAGAAGAAGCTGGGAGAAGAGGCAACCACAAGAGCAGCAAAGAAGTCCAAACAGCCGTCCTTTTTTTATATATTAAAAAACAGGGATATGTTGCGCCCTGGGTTTGGGTTCAGATTAGGGGTTCTGATATGTGTTAGTTAGCCGGTGCTGTGTACCCCCTTGTACACCCCTGTTCCCCCTGCGATGGTTCGCTCCAGGCTGCCATTGGAGCTTCCCCACGTCGCTCCTGTAACCACACCCTGTTCCTTCCTGTGAGTTCTGTGTCTGTTACCCCATCCCTGCATTCCCATTCGTCCCAGAACCCTGTACACACCCCTGTCGTGTCCCCATTGGTTACCACAGTCCACGTCACTCCCCCGTTGTCTGTTGTGGATATTCTCAGCTCAGAGAGAAAGAGAAAGGTTTTCTAACCAGGCGACAGCCTGGGAAACAGTTGGGAAAGAATGTAAATAATTTTCTAATCTATCTTGTTATTCACATTGTTTATACTGCCACTGTGCATCATTCACTGCACACCAATGGTGTGAGATGTTTTTATTCTAAGACCAATGAAATTAGCCTTCTCGATGTTCTCTATATATAGAGTGGTACATTTGAAATAAAAGAGAGTTCATTTTCTTAGCCTTCTGATCTGGAGTTCTCTGTTCCCGTCCTGCTCAACAGCGTCAGTCTGTTCCTCAAAATAGTTCAGTGTGGAGGTTTACCCCTTCTCTGGATTATTTCTAAGGTTTCTTTTATGCAGGTTGTTCTTTATTCCCAAGCCCACAGTTAGGTCAGTAAAAGATATCAGGAAGGGGAGTTCTGGGGAAAATATCTTTAAAAAAAATACCTTTAATTCTTCTTTAACTCTTCCATAGCTTTTTCCAGCCTGACGGTGATGGACTCCCCAAATATGTGTATTTGTGGAGGGTTGTACTAGATGTGCAGTATCTCATATGAAAACCTATTTCCAGGTAGGTTGCCTGATACCGAACCAATCAAATAAGTGTGCTATAGAGTTGATCTGCGTAACATGAATATTTCTGTTTAAAATGTAGTGAATGCATTGCTCACTTGTTCACTAGCTTTGTATCTCACATGTTCAGAATTTCCCAGAAAATGATCCATAAGTTTTAGGGAGGAGCCATGTTTCCCATAGGTGGCAGGTATGCATCCAGAAATGGGACAGCAGCTATGAATCACATGCTGCTATGAGGCCACTCTCTGCATCAGTAAATGAGGCTGCTGACAGTATACTAAAATATACCTCATCCTTAAGACACCTGAAAATCTACAAGTGACAAGGAGACCCAGAAACATCAAGGATAAAATATATTTGGCAGCTACTATTTTTTTTATTTTTTTACAAAATGGAGCAGCAAACTTCATTGTTACAGCTGGTGTTTCATGTGCCACTTCTGAGATTCAGTGCTACCTACTTTAGAATATCATTCTTGATTTCTAGTGATAACCGAAATATTCCTAATAGTAGAGAACAGAGCTGGGCAAGTTAATTTTGAGGCTACATGTACCAGCATCAAAACAGTGTGTCTGTTAATAAAATAACAATGGCAGTTTCACAAGAAGTGTAGTAAATTTGTACAAATTGCTTACTATGTTTTTGTTAATTGATCCTTTCACATAAAACTAATAAAACAGATCATGGCAAAGAGTAAAAGCCCAAATTGTCAGTTAGCTCTATCAATAAGTAAGAAGATTACTATTTCACATGTAATGTAGAACCTGACATAGTCAAACCAGAAGTAATTCCTCTTGTGTCCAGACTCTCATATAATACTGATAGGATTTCCTAAAATTATTTGGCTTATATTCCTTTCTCACATGCATCACAACAATTTTCTGCATTCAGAAAAAAATGTCAGCCTGGAAAACTAGTTCATAATAACTATGTTTATGCAGATATATATGTACTTTGAGATTCTACCACACGTGCAATTTTCAGATAGGACTGTGACCTTTCAGGAAGTCTGAGTACCTTGTTTCATTTTCAAATCACTTCCATTAACATTCCTCCACACAGCAGATGCCCAAAGGCAGTTTTTTGAGACAACCAAGTAAAGCTTTGCTGTAACTCATGCTACAGTGCTCTGACCCTGGAATGCACTGCAGCACAGTGTGATGTGTCTGCATCCTGAAGGTAAACCAAAAAAAAATCTCCAAAAGAAAATGGTAAGCCAAGTGTAGTAATGAATTATGATGATAGGAATCCCTCTGATTCATATCTTCAAACCCACATAAAGCCTCAGGAAAAGTCCTTCAAAGTCCATTTTCTCTCCATAGTTTTGTGGATTTATTTTTGTGAACAAAATTTACATTGAGAGGAATAGGAGAAGGATCTAGGAGTCAACTAAAGGAACTGAGAAGGAGCAGCTTACCCTCTGATATGCTGTAGATGTTAGCAAAAATCTTTTATAATTTTGGGCAAGAAGTCTCTTGAAGCTACTGGTTTACAGTACACCCTCCAAAACGTAGGCACTGAATGTCAAGACAGGCTGCTGTCAATTGAAGTATGCCTTCTGTCAAAGAGAATGGGTAAATTAAACTATTGCTTCACCAGCACATTCAGTAAGCATCATAACTGTGGCAATCCTTGTCTGCTCTTGTAGTCAACTCTGAAAGGATTGTGAACATACATGGTGATGAAAGATATAGCTGGAATTAGATTGCTCCATGGGTGGAAAATATTTTGGAGCTTCTGCAGCACAAAACCAGGCTAATCTCTGCTGGCATTGTAAGAATTTGCTTTCCTACCTTGTTCTGCGCTGCCTCAGAGTGAGACACTGGACATGGGCAGTCAGCTTCTATCAAAATAAATCTCAATCCAGTCCTTTGTCCACCTCTGAAATCTCAATATGACCACTCAACAATCAGTTTACATCTTTGTTACCCCTGCTTGTAGAATCACAGTCCGATTTGCCTGTTGCCATGATTTTTATGTTTTGCACTACCCAAGATAAAGAAATCATTACTGGAAAATGCTTCCCTTAAAATAATTCTCACATTTGAGGCACCACGATAGGTGAAAAACACATATTACATTTGTCTTCCATGTTGTAAAATTTAGAGAAAAATATGGCCTTTTGAAGGTATCACAAACCTTTAAATTGTCCCAGTATTACATGCCATTCCATTACTAGAGTAATTTACATCTTCTTAGTTTCTTTTCCCTTTTTGACAAAATTTATTTTTCCATCAGCAGACTTGCTTTGCTTTGAAATCACCCTCATTTGTCAAAGTTGACTTTGTTTCATTTACCCTTCTGTGTCTTCATGAATAGATGAAGAAGCATATATTTAAACCTCCTGTTAAGAAAAAGATATCTGGAAGAGCTAAAACTTTTGGTA
Source organism: Vidua macroura (assembly GCF_024509145.1). Classification (NCBI taxonomy): domain Eukaryota; kingdom Metazoa; phylum Chordata; class Aves; order Passeriformes; family Viduidae; genus Vidua; species Vidua macroura. The sequence goes on from NC_071573.1 coordinate 81,868,975, forward strand.
AAAATCAATGTTTGGCTTTTGTTGGCAGACAACCCTGTTTACAGATAAAAGTCATGGATGTAACTTTCCCTTTAAAATTCTTTACTTCAGAAACTGGAGACAGACTATCCCACTACAGGGGTATAATGGTCTAGGGATCTGATCCAGTATTGCCCTGCACTTAGGACATGTATGTGGTACTTCTTCTGCTGAGCCTGAAGTTAATTCACTGCCACAGCTTCAAGAGTACTGATATATTTGACCATGGAACCTGCTGAGTTGCTCCTATAGATTGCACAGATGTTTGCCCATCACAGTTACATAATATATCATATTAAAGTGCACAGTGCAAAGAGAAGAGCTGAAAATGCAAAAAAAAAAAAAAAAAAAAAAAATCACTACTTCTCATCAGTCCTTGCATGACCAAAAGTGCAATAGGTTGGTTCCTTTTATTGCCCATTTTAAGTAATGAATACTAATTTTGTTCTTAATCCTTGTGTGATATAGGATTTGAGAGGATCCTATTTTCTCTGCTACCTTGACTCAGAAGGAGAGCAACATTTGGGGAAAAACTCCAAATATCTTAACAAGGAGTTTGAGCTTTTCCTCCAAAATTATTATTTCTTTCTCATAACATAGAATTAAAATTGCCAACGATTAAAAATAAAAAAAAACCAAAAACTTGTAAAACTGAAACTTTTGCTAGGGAAAAGTATAAATGGAGCATTTTCAGACTGACTAGCTAGTTACTTTGTCATTTCTCTCTCTGAAGTAAGAAATTATTTAAGCCTAAATTTGTCAATTTTTTTTGCAGCTTTTAACTAAATTCTGCATCCTGGTGAAACAGCTGCACTGTACTGATTACCTGATGGCCATCTGTCTCATTAACACAAATATAGTTTAAAAAAAAAACAACTTTAGATGAGTTTAAGAAAAAAGTTTTTAATAATCTGCATGTGTTTCTTCAGAGAGTACATCAACTTGTTGAGAAAAACTGAAACTGAATTGTATGAATTAATTTCTCAACTCTTTCAAGGCTAACATTCAGCTTTGTGAATACATCATAGTTACTTCTCACTCTAGGGGAACTTGATGTAGTTATTCTCCCAGCTGATACTGCTAAATCAGTGCAGGGGTTAAAATAATAGTTCCGCTTTTAAGCTAATTTTGCCCTGCTAGTATGCAATTTAGTTCAAGTGAAGGTTCATTTTACAAAGCCGTGTACTAGTTAATTTGTTAAAACTTCAAAGCTAATCCAAACAGTGGTTCAGACACCTTCGCAGCCTAGATTTTAATGCTGGTTTAATTGATTTTTATTTGGACTGTGGTCCTCACAGGACTCTGCCTTCACGCTGTAGTTCATATTACATTTTGTTATTTCAGTCTTCTTTTTAGGAGCAAACAACCCCTTAATCAATCAGAAATATAAGAAACTGCAACATATTCAGTTTGGTTACAGAATTTGTCACATATATAAATATCTTTCACAGTTTTTATGACAGAAGTGGCAGTATCACCTCAAGCATCAGCTGAACATGTAATTCAAGTGTATTTTTGAAGAACCAGTACATGTTCAGAGAAAACAAGGAATTACTATGAACATTCAGATGTTTTGTTTTTCTATTTGCAGTGGTTGTTTGTGTGCACATCAGGAAGCTAGAAAATGTAAGATATGGGCATTCAGAATGAAAATAAATTTTAAATTTTAAAAGTAGGCTGTGAACTTGGGGTCTCAGTATTAATGCTTTATTCCATTAAAAGCATTAATAACTTTGAAATCTAGGTACAATTATGCATTGAATTTTCAGTAAAGATTATCTTATGAACAACTAATGAGTTCTGCAGAATTGTAATAGTTTGAATCAATATTGCTTTATTTTCCAAGGAGTTACGTATTTTGTAAAGTGAAAAATGTATGGTCTTAAGAGACCTCCTGGGGGAGGAGGTAAGTAGAAATTATTTTTCACTGAACAACATACAAAGAAAGAAAAAAACCCTAAATTTTGTGTCATATGGGAATTTCTTTACCTAACCATGCAATGCTTCTCTTAGCAACATTTGTAGTCTCAAAAGGCCTTGCCTGTGATAAGATATATTCCAAAATAATACTATTTTTGAAACACTAAAAAAGACTAAATGCTTCACTCAGCTCTATTAGGGAAAAAATAAACTGAAAATTTGGTAATATTCCCATAGGCAATGTCTTATGATTTCCTTATTGTTTTTGTTGGGTTTGTTTTTTTTTTTTTTTTTTTGTTTTTTTTTTTTTTGGTTGGGTTGGTTGGTTGTTTTTTTTTTTTTTCCTCTTTTAGAAAAAAAAATTTGTTCAGAAATCTTGCCTGCCTGTGGCAAATGAGCAATGCCATATTTCCACATTACCCCCCACAGGTGTCACCACCTCATCTGGGGGGCTCAGCCATGCCCTGTGAGGGGTCAGTTGGAGACAACTGCAGCTGGCAGTGTCCTCTCCTCACAGTGACCACCCTGCAGTTCCCACTGCCAGTGCCTAGCCAGGCATGGTGTTAATTGAAACCCAGGATAACTCTCTGGGGGAATAAGATGGCATGGCTATTGGTTTTATTCTATTTAATTTGCTGCTTTTCTTCCTGTCTGCTACCATCTTCTAATTTTGAAGTGAAATGTTGTGGCAGGGAATCTTGGGAACATTTGGCTTTCTTTTTTGTTTGGTGGGGGAAGGCTGTGCTTTTTTTTTTTTTTTTTTTTTTTTTTTTTAATCTCCTTCTCCCCTTTTACTTTGTTTTGGTTATGCTAAAAAAGAGGGCTCCTGAACTCTAAACGGTGTCTTAAAACACTTGTGTTCATGTAGCTGTATGGAAATACCAAGTAAACACCCAAAATCAGAATTGAGCTTCTGTACTGAGAGGACTTCAGTGATACTCACAGCTCAGATATGAGCAAGGTCATCTCCTGAAGTGGCTTGGTTCATATGTCAGTGAATCAGACAGAGATTTACTCATTCCATTTTTCAACCACAGTATATTATGCATCTTGAACTTCATCTGCCCCTCAGAACTGCAGCATAATGCAGAACATGTAAATAGCTCTGTTCTCCCCCATGATTTCTTGTGAAACTCACACAGGCAGTGAATAGAACTGCCGGCAGCTTTCATATTTCACCCCAATAAATCCTTATTTATTTTAGATTTCTCTGGGTTTTGGTTTGGTTTGGGTTTTGTTTGTTAGTTTTGTAAGGACTTTTTATTTTGGCTTATTTATTAATCAATATTTGACCCTATTACTTCCAAGAGAGCAGTAGGAACACTTGTAAGCTATTCCCTGCAGGAAGAGGAGTGTACACACTGAGAAAATGTTTGCTGTTAATATCAGATTATTGTCAGCCAACGTTAGCTAAAATGTAAGATTTCATCTACAGTTTGTAGTGCTTGTTCAAAGAGATGAAGATTGATTGTTGCTATATTTAAGCGGATCATTATTTTTCCCATTTTTTTGTGTTGTCAAAGCCAGGAATACTTCTAGTCTGAGTTCAGCTAAAAACTTTTAACCTCTCAAATGGTCCTTGGCAGTACTTTCCCTGCTTTAATTGACTTGTACTTGATGCTGGCTTCCAATTTTTTTTTTTTTTTTTTTGAGCGTCCAGTTGGGCTGCTGGTGTATCTGACATTTTCCATTTTCCAGAATGTGTGCATAAGCACGGACACATGAATGTGTATGGAGATCTGGTGTCAGTGTGAGCTCAGGCTGCAAGGATTCTCACAGCTGGGAGAAATATCCTCAGCTCACACTGACCTGAGTTTCTGCGTGTGTCTCTGGGGGCCAGATGCGGTACAATCCAGGAATTGGTAAGTTTTCAAGAGGTGGGACACTCTTGTATTTGGAAGCATAAAGCTTGCTAAAACTAGGGAGGGAGGTAAAGAGACAATGTTACACGTAGTTGACTCTTCCTGTATTCTTATCAAATGGAAATCTTATGGAGCTTCCAGTTTAGTAATCCAGTTTGCACCCAAGTAAGGCCCAAAAAATATCTGAGTTTGATGGACACTTACCTATTGGCAATGAAGAATCTTTCTCCCCTTTTCTATATGCAGTCCACATCCCTTCAAAAATTAGTTTTTGGAGGTGATCAAAAATTTTAACTTGTCTTGTAGGGAAATGGAGTTGATGAGAATGTACCGTTAGTGTCTCCATTATTGGCCACTTTGCTGGCCCATCAGCTAATTTCATTCAAATATGATAAGTGGGAAAAGTCTCAGAGGCATTCAGATGCTTTTATTTTAAAGAAAAACATCAGCATGAATAGTGAAAGCATGCATTGCTGTTGCTTAGCTGAACAGCTGAAAGTCAGGAGGGGAAATTTGGATGTTCTGGTCAAAGATACAAGAGAGAAGTGACACAATGTACAGGGATTTTTTTAAGGAATCTGGTAGAGAAACCAGAAATGGATGAGACTGGACAGATGTCAACAACTTATAGACACAAGAGTTTTATCTGTTCTTTTTTTCTTGGAATAATTTTGTCTTTAATATTATCAATGGAAACACATTTTCATTTAATTCCTTTTTTTAATGCTAAGAGGATGATTTATATATGTGATTTTTATGTATGTTGATTATCTATGTGCAACACATTTAGAAATGAGTTTTTCAGTATAGATATGCATAAAAAAGAAGCTTAATCTATCTACAAAAGCAGATGGTCTTTTCCAAAGGGGTTTGATTTTAATATTAATGTCTTTTTTCTATCCTAAATCAGTAAAATGATGGAATGATGTCACTGAATCTAAAGAGAGGTCTTTGTCCTAAACTGCAGCCTATTAGGGTAAAATCTTTCAGGTCAACATATTTTCTGTAGTGTAAGTCCATAGCAAGAGACAATATTTATTCCTATAATTAGGAAAAAAAGCCTCATATTGAAATATCTTGTAATGTTTCTGTAAATGCACCTAACGTTAATTAGTCAATTAATAATGTCTAAAAAAATAAAAACAAAATAAATTGTTTAGGCATTTAACAATGGATCTTCTAATGATAAAAATTTAACACTAGAGTTGCTAGTTGTAAGCTGTTGTTCTAAATTCAAGAATTGAATCCTCTACCCTGGCGGGAGTGTGAAGGTAAATTTATTATCTTTATGCTCCACATCAAGAGTGTCAGGAAATCATTCCTTCACTGCATTTTCTTACATCTTTAGAGGCTAGGGCTGATCTGCAATGGGGAACCACCATAGATCTCAAACCGTCGTGAATGCCATGCACTTCAAATTCTTCAGCACGATTGCAAAAGTCAACAGTATAGGGAAAGTATATGGTCACCAGATGGCCTGAGCTGTTTGCCATGTAAACTGGCGCTACAACACAAAGAATTTCCTCTTGTTTTTTGGTGTGCAAACACTGCATGGGCCCCATATGAGCACAAGGTCTCATGGCCAGTCTATCGTGCAGAGCAACTGCTTTGTTTCCTCAGTCTAATTCCTTGCATTTTCTTTCCCATTTTAAGTCCAAAGTTAGTCCCTTTTGACACACATGTCCTATGTTTTATTACTTGTTCACAGACATCTCAGATAAATGGATAAAAGTTGGTTTTTTTTCTTTTTGAACGAGTTAGATAGTTTGTAAAAATGAACAGTTTGAGAAGCACATTGACTTTCTCCATAAACTTTTGGAGTTCTGAAACTTCTATTAGAATTTCAGTTTCAGTTAGAACCTCTGATGCTTCCTCCACAAAGTTCCTCCCAAGCTCCCCTACAATGAACTTATATTAAAATACATGTATCTAATTTAGTCTTTTCCTACCATTATCTTATACTCTGCAAATGCTTCTTTTAGCTTTACAGTTTCTTTTGCACTCCTCCTATTCCTGCTATGCTTGAAAAAGATATATTACAAAATCTTCTGGTTCTGGCAATTCTTTTTATCAGACATTTCTTTGACATGCCATATTCTGGTTTTATATTTAGACTGATTGAGTTTATGGTTCTTTCTATTTATTTCCCTCATTTTGATACAACTCTGATTTCGACAATCATAGCTCTCTATTTCTGTGCCTACCCCCCTCTTGCCTCGACTTTCTTGTCCTTCTTCCTCCAATCCTCCACCTCCATTTCAGTTTCTACACTTTCTCTGCTGGTTTAGATGAACTAGTAAGAGAAGATGCTCATAATAGAAGACATTAGAATGAACAAGAGCTGTCACATTCTGAAAAGAAAATATGTGTAAGAGATGGGGATGGGGATTGATTTCACATAATGTGACTATCAAAACGTAAAGAGTCTGTCTTGCTTGATCACCTAATCTTCCTCTATTGTCATGGAAGAGAGAGGATCATCTGCAGGAAGTGATCTTTCTTACCCAAGGAGACAGTGCATACTTGAAAGTGCATACTTATATTTGTAAAATAAGGACAGAAACTAGAAGAGTGAGTTGAAATTGAGGCTTAGTAAATGGCTTGCTAAAGTTTGGTGAGATGTGGGGTCATGACCCAGGAGTGTCAGTCACTTGCTTTTTTGTTTTGTTGGATTAATTCAACTGGAGGAATGAATGGAATATGATTCTCATTGGCATAGGTAAAGTTATACAGTTAGAAAATACAATCTCTTCTAATCAGTCTTAATTTTCAGCAGACATATCTCTTTGTTTTAATACTTCAGTTTTATAAAATAATTTACTTATTCAGTCTACCAGTCTAGTTTCACTGCACATCTCCTGGTGAAAAATTCCTTGGCTGTTGCCATAATTGGGAATAAAGCAATTCAGACATCCTGCAAAGAAAAATGGGTACCATTTTTTTGTCAGCTGTCAAGACCTTATATCATGAATAAATCCTGAGGAGGAAAGATTCCTTTCTGCAGCTGCTGCTCAGTGTCTCAGATTCTCAGCCTGAGGAGAGCTCCTGTTCTCTGGCTGCATTATGTAGTCACGTCAGCTTCGTACCCACCGGTGAACAGAGATCCTGGGTACAATGAATCATTCAGCCTTCTGTGCAAGGAAGGAAATACTTGGATGGCTAAAGGCAGGGTAGAGTTTCACTCAGAGCTGCATGAATTTCCCTGAAACTTTCTTAAAAAAAAACGTGTAGTGCTGGTTTTAGTGTGCTCAATTTGTCATTCAAAAACACAATGTATTAGGAGCTTTGAACTCCCAGGTACTAAAAATATATGTTACATAAGGAGATTGAGAAAAAGACTCAATAATGCTTTCAAATTGAAAATATTCTTAAGCATCTTTCCATTGCTCCAGCTAAATAGTGCAGTTCTTGCAAACAGCAGAGCTATAGACACTGAGAGAGCCAATCTGTACTAGAGAGTATAAAGAGACAACTGAACCAAGACAAATATTCAGATAGATATTCAAATTCAAAAAAGATTTTTTTTTTCTGAAATAAAATGTGCTATGAGCCTAAGAGCTTTTATTTTATTTTTCTTTGAATTTGCAGGTATTTACCTAGGCTGTTTTATCCCTTTTTCATTTTCTTTCAATGATAACATTTTTAGCTGAATTCTATCATATAACATCAGGGAAGTGCTCACATAACATATTAGGGATTTTATTTTACAAAATACCAATCATAACAAAATCTTTGAAAGAGACTTATTTCTTAAACAAAATTCTGTGCACAGTGTTAGTGAAATACATACTCCAAAAGGGAAACTATAATTGAAATAAATCTTTGAGCAGCATTTTTGGCCAACCAAATAAAGTGAATGTCTGTTACCTTGCTCTAAATTTAAACCAACCTTCGTTCATAACTGCAGTAAGAAAAACCTCAAACCTCTGCTAGAAGGAAAAAAAAATATAGCCAAATTAATCTGAATAGCTATAAAATCAATAACTGTACAACAGAGAAAAGGACTGTACTTAGAGAAAAGAAATATATGAAATTTAAATGTAAAATCCCCAAATGAAAAAAAAAAAAACCCAAGTAAAAAGATGGTCCTAATTAGCAACAGACATAGACATTAAATAAAATGCAGAGGGGCACAGGATATAGGAAACTATTTCAAATATGTTAGCACTTTAAAATGTCAGACAGTTTGAGACAGTTATGAAGAATTTATTCCTTGGTTTTGGAAGGCCTAACAGACATGCAATAAAATTCACAGGAGCATTTCTAGAACAGAGCAGAATAGCAGGAAGAGTCAAGTGTAACAGTAATAGAATCCAGTATTTAGCAATTTTATATTTCTATAAAGAGGATGAATAATGGTGTACTTATTTCTTTGTCTTTGCATGGTATTTATATACATGCAGGCCTGCAGAATCCATATAGAGATCAGAAAAGTCATGTTATGATAGTTTTAGGAAATCTGGTCTATTTCAAATTAAATAAAATAACCATATTTTCTCTAAATCTCTGAGGGGAAAATGAGAGAGAAAATGTCAAAGGAATAGCAATTCTAATTTTCAGGAGAGGCAGTAATAAATCTCAAAAGAAAACAAAACCATTCAAAATTAAAATTAAAAAAACTAATGAACACTTCACTCTGAAAATCATAAAGAATTGTCAGAGCACTCAATTGTAGTTTATATTGAAAAGCAACACATTGATATTTACACAAAGTCATTATCTCTAATGTAATATTTGAAGATGCCTCAATTAGATTTTATTGTACATGTTCGTAGAGTCGTCAGAGCAGAATGCATTTACCTATGTTCCATCAGTACATTATATACTGCTATAGCTCATTCATCATTTTGTATTTGCATTGGTCTCAAGGCTGTTAGAGTTATCATTTAAGGAAGAGTGAGGGCTTTTTTATTATTTGAGAAGATGGAACTTTCTAATTATGAGGTGGCACATTTAGTGACATGCTATCTGTAAGAAACAAATATTTTTTTTGCTGCTGGTATTTTCCTGGTTTGTTTTTTTTTTTTTTCTCCTTCCTAATGTAAATTGAAAATACTTCCATCTTCCTACTTTGAATTCTGGTATCTGGTAGAAGCAAACTGTTCAACTTAATGGCCCAAGATATTTCAGAAATATGCAAAAAACATCATTCCCTGCATTTCTTTCTTTTTTTTCTAAGCAAAACCTGTATATCTGTGAGCCAACAGAGTGAAGAAGAGATGGAATTTTACTTGGAAAATGTAGTCAGCTATATACTACTGTAAGAACAGCTTGCTCTATTAAGGAAGAGGGTCCCTGGAACTATTCCATTTATTTTTTTAAACTCAGAAATGTGGTGAAACATTTCATCCAGACTTTGAATCCACTTAGAAGCTTTCCTGTTCCCTGAATGTCGTGGGAGCAGCCAGGTCACCACCACTACCTGTTTCTCCATTAGGACATGCATTGATTTGCCCCAGACTCTATTTCTGCAGGTTGGCTGGGGAGAAGATGGCAGATCCTTCTCCATGGCTCAAGCTGAGGAGCTCACTAAGGTTGGGATTTTTCTAAAACATCTCGGTGATTTAGGAACATGGGTTTCTGTTGACTTTTGATGGTTCATGTGAAACAGAGATCATGTGTGTACCTACAAAATTCCCTTCCAGAATTTTCCTGTCAATAGCAAGATATATTCTAGACAGCTCTTTAATGGCAAGATCATTTAGGGTAACTAGTGTTCACCACATTGTCACAGATGAAGTGGACATTTAACCCATCTGTGCCAAGTTGTATAAACCTCTTGACTTATGTTAGTTGTGGTAAATTATGTTGGTGTACATCCAGGAATTTGCGAAATTGGTCTGAGAACTTTGGAGACTGTTTGGAACATCTGCATGGCATGAAAAATAAGTACCACATGTTAATAAAAAACAAAGCAAAACAAAACCAAACCGCCCCAGAAACTGCATTGATGAAATTTCTGTCTTAGCAGTTCTCTACTTTTGTAGCAAAACCAGTTTCCAGGAGAAAGATTAATAAAAAATATTTACACTATGACAGCTGATGAGGCAATGAAAGTCAAGAAGTGTTCATGCTTCATTCTCTGAGCAGAAATATTGGAGACTGGGTGAAAACCTCATTCTTTATGACAAAATTCTCAGACTTCACCATATCCAGGTTTTCTCCCCAAATTCCCACTGAGAAAAGACTTACTGGTCTCTATTCTCTTTGTATTTATTGCATCTCATATGTGCTGAGTTTCCATTGCCCTTGATCTGAGATTGCTTTTGTTTAGGTTACGTGGTTTTGAATATCACAGGGACATGGAAACAAAATAATTTTTGAGGTAGAGCTATAAGAAAGTCAGGGATTTGTCTGCTGTGGTAAAACATTTGCACAAGCCTTGTACACTTGGAGCATGTTTTTGGGAAAAAGTACTCACTGCTCACTGCTTGTAATATAAAGCTGTGATTAGCAAAATCAATAAAATTAACACTGAGTGATAATAGTTTAAGGTTTAAATCCACAAGTAAATTTTCTTTGCCTATATTTTTTCAAGTATATAAAAAAGATACTGTTTAGTGTTTTGATGGCATTGATTGGTATTATGCATTTCTTCTTTTTAATAAGAATTTCAGTATGCTTCTAGCAAAGCATTTTGATATGAAAACTCTAGCATCCCATCAATTAACAAGAACCTGAGCCTGGCTGAATCTTTATTCTGAATTAGTTAAAGCACAGGACTTTCTTTACTCTTTCTGAGAGAATAAATATTAACTGTGTATGATAGGCATTGTACACAAACCCTTGTCCCTTTTGTAGTCATATTTGTCCTATGGCATAGGAGTTTAATGTGGTTCACATGCAGTGCAGATACATTTCCCAGGGCATGAAGCCCTTGTGTCCTTATGCTTCCTCCAGCAGCTTGTTTCTTTAGAGGATTGTGCCTCTACACAAGTATCTCTCCTGCACAAACTGAACCAATCCCACCCAAGTATGGGAACATTTTACCCTAAGGACTATCCTTTTGACAATCACAAAATTAGGGACAGGCAATTCTAGAACCATTTTGATAGATGACATGACCCTGCTACTGCATTCATGATGACACAGGAAATAACACTCCTATTAGAAAAGAAAGACAGAGGAAAAAAAAAACTAAAATGCATTTCAGGTAAAGAAGCAAAATAAAGTGGACCTTAATTCTGATTAACTGCAGATTTCTCCTATCCTCCTCCCAGAAGTGCCTTCTAATCCCAGAGTCAGAACCTATTGACAGGGTGAAGCCAAAAGAAAAGCTGGCCCAGCACCTACAGGTGCCTGAAGAAACCTGACCAGAACACTGGGGCTCACTTTGAAAGGATCCATTGTCCCTGTCCTCAGCAAATTCCTTCTCAGCAGCTTCGGCAATTGTTAGCATGAGCATTAAGGAGCCCTCGCATTATGGAGATGCAAAGAACTTTTCTGTTTTCTTTCCCAGAGGTGCATGGAGAACCAGATTCACATAAACCTAGGATTTTACAGGTCTGATCCGAGCCCACGAATGCAAACATTATCCAGGCAGATCTCCATGGAAGTCAAGTAATAGGCTACTGACTGAACCAGTTTCCACTTGGAGCCTGATGCAACCACAGAGCAGGTGTGAATGCAGACATTGTACCCACCAGAATGAGGATTATGCAAGGCTTTCCTTAAAAAAAAAAATAATGTAAGGCACATAGTGTCTTAAGCCTTAAGACATTTTCTTTACATATACTGTAATGAATTTAACAAGATTAAAAAAATAGTAGAATATAATAAACAAGTAATGAGAAAAAGAAAAATGTACTGTAAATTTCAGCAACTTGTAGGATTAAAAAGGTGGTCTCCCCTTTCATCACACTGCCCACTTCAACCTGCTTGCTCAGTATCTGCCAGGAAACTGTTTAAAGTTTCTGTGGCTTGAAAAATGGCCAGTCTTTACAAAGAAAGAGATTTTTATCTGACCAGCCAAGATCTTAGAATGTCAATACCTGGCTCTGACTGATACAAAAATAAACAAATATGCACACACATGCACACATAATCTAGGATGGAGGTCTATTGATGGGTAGTTAGAAAGATTGGACTGTTCTATTTAATTCAATGAGAAATATAAAGGTAAAATTCAGTTAAGAAATATAAAGTTAAGGAAGAAATTTTGCTAAAAGGATCACAGGGAGCCTGCAGCCTTTCATCCTTATGTTGCACAGCATATGATAATCAAAATGGTGTGTCCCCATGGACTTCTGAAATGACTTGTGTACTAGCCATGAGTCCAATCCTGGTAGGCATCTGTAACAGAACTCTTCTCACCCACCTTGAAGCATTTCTGGACTATAGGCAGTAAAGAGAATTAGAACATGACTGTTCAGATCCATTTCAGTAGTATCCTTAAAACAAGCTAGTTGTACTCCAGGAGATATTATCCCCTCTCCAGGAAGTATAAACAGTGAGGCTTCACTCTGCATGAATAACCAATCTTCCCAGGCACTCAAAGATCAACAGGGACCAGGAATAGAAGTTTTACCCTAAAACTCCTCCACTGTGCTATGAGAAATGTTAAGTTCTGGGCTCGCCATCCAAGGATATTTAATGTTCATTGATCCACTCCTTTCACTGATACACTTTTCAGAGAGTTCCTTGGTCCAGTTTAGGTCATTCATCTAAAGTAACACATCTGACAGAACAAGTGGACGCTGAAAAGCCAAGTTTTCTCTCTCAGCTGCATGTGAAAACAGGTATCTGAAGAATTTGAGAAACTCAGAATTCAAACTTGAGGGAAACGGAAGTTGATTTTCAGGTGAATTTTGGAGCTTTATGAAGTGAAAGAGTTTTAAAGAGAAGTTTCTTAAAAGATGCAGTCCAAAACTCAAGAATCAGTTGTCAGTACAACAAGACTAGCATAGAAACTCACCTGTCGTCTTGAGCACAAATGTAGGACTTGCATTACACAAGGAAACCAAATCCATACATTACCTTTCCTTCAGAATATCCAGCAAGGGGCAAATCAGTCCCATAATAGTCAAGGATGTTCCTTATATTTTTGATGTCCCTGGTGCTCAAAGGTACTGTATGTTAGAGAGACATCATGGGAAGAATAACACAGAGGGCTAACATATGCTTTTTCTCTAGCTAAAATAAGAACTTTGAGTAATATTTCTCTCATTTTATTAATGAATGATATAGCTATACATTTTGGAACCTAATGTAAATATTTTCCTTCTGACCCCCTTGAAAATATTTAATATATAAGATGGGAATATTTCAAAATATAAAAATAAAAGAAAACCAATCTGTGAAAGCAATTATATGTTTTCATACTACTCAGTGCTGATGGCAGAAGGGAGCAATTTTTCACTTTCTCCAGCCTCACGGTTAAGTCTTTTGAGGCAGCAAGTCCTTCTTAAATTAGGAGATGAAGCACACTGTAAAGGACTGCTAGTTGGCATGCCTGCTCTGTCTTTGCAGACACTTAATTTATACCAGGAAAGAAAATTTGGAGTTCAGCAAATGCTTTTGTATCCATCCCTCTTCCACAGCATGCATCTACAGCCTTGCTATTTGAAAAGCAAGGCTCTCTAAAGAGACCAATTGCAAAATTTTGCAGGTTCCTGTAGGAGCCAATAACATTGGCTGTTCTTTTGTATTTGCTTCTCCAAGATGAGAATGCACATGACTGCACCTATCCTTCAAATGTTTCAATTTTGATTTGATGTGTTTTATTGATCTGGCTTAAATTTGCACCTTTGCATTCAGTCCTCTTATTTTGAATTCTTTTGGGTTCCTTTTTTTTTTTTTTCCCTGCATTGTTTTAATAGGCAGCTGTTCTGCATTAATCTAAATGAAAATATTTTTTCCTCTCTGTTTTAATTATATTCAACCATTGTTTTTTATTTATCTTCTTCAAAAATGTATCAGTGTTGTTTTAAATGCCCACTTTTACCTTAAATACTGATTCTTTTTAATATGCATTTATCCAATTCACCTGGAAGCTGTTTTTCATGCACATTAACATAGAAGCGCCACTTGCATTTCTAAGGCATTTATTATGGGATCTGAAAACTCAGCAGCTAATAAAACAGTCAGTTTTGGATAATGATCAGTCCAGAGAGGCCATATGGGGACACTAAGGACACTGGGGAATTTTTACTTCTTATGGAATTGAAAGAAATGGACAATTAGATAACCACTTATTTGAAATTACTTGTCACAAACTAGACAGCATTCTGGGAGGAGTTGACAACATTGTGTCATTTCTATTGTGACAGTCAATTTTGAAGTGAAGCACAAATAAAGGAAGAAATCCAGATCAGTCTTATATGTTCTTGATATGTTCCTGACACAGGGATAAATCAGCCTGCTTAGAGGGGGGTGAATTTGCATCAGAGAAAGCCCATCTGTTTTTATAAACTCCAAAAATACTGAAACAGTTGCTGTTGCCAAGTTTTCAGATCCTTTTGTTTTCTTCAAGTTCTCTCACCTTCATGTGTTTTTTTTTTTCCATGCCACTCCCAATGGAATTATTTCCATAGCCCAGAACTTGAAGATCCATCTTTCTTCATTTAGGGTCTGATGCAAACCCATTTAAGTCAATGGAAAGAGTTCCACTGACCTTAGTGGGCTTTGGAGCAATCCTCACATTCCTCCAGAATATGATTTTCCTTCCATGGTGCTTACAGAAAATAGTGTCAGGTTTAAATAGTCCAGAAAAAAAGGAAAAAGAACAGGGGGCCCAAGCTACATGGAGCTGTATTGGCGTAGACATAGAACTGTTACTATTCTTCAGTAGCTATGTGTAGATCTATTCTATTTTGGGGGGAAAAAAATAGAAATCACTGTATTGTGTTTTTCCTTCTCAACTGTTGGTCAGCTATGTTTATGCTGATGAACTGATCTAGTCAGGAGAGTCTCAAAGTGTCTCTTAACATATTCTTGCCAGTCTCTTAACATATTTTTACCAGTCCTTTGTGATTTTTTATCTTGCGCTTCATGGGCTTTCTGCCTTTTGAGCACTGTGAACACGGCAAAAGCCTGGATTCCAGAACACATTTAGTTAGCTGCCATGAGACTGCTGTCTTCTAATGTCCATTGTTCCTTGAGAGAATTTTGGTCACTTATTTATCACACAGCAGATCCACCAAAATTCCTACATGTGGAACAGTCCATTCTTTCTCCATAGCAGGAGGCTTTCTCACAGATCCAGTCGCAGTACTTGTGCTCCCACTGCAACCACAAAGAACCTGGGAGCTTCAGTAAGAGTGCAGTACTGTGTCCAAGCAAATGCAATTGCAGATCTAGTCAAAGTGGGAATGAAGACTTCAAAGGGACAGTGGAGAGACTCTTACTCTGCAGGGGTAAGGGCAGGCAGGGGTCAGCCACATCCCACCAGGAGCCATCGTGCACAAGCAGGTAGGGCAGAATCTGAGTACCTCCCTAGGAATAAAAAGAAACATACTTCTGTTGGATGTTGGCCTTTATTTCTGGAGAAGCAATTTTGTAGGCTTCAGGGTCAGCCTTTAAGTTTTTGCAGTACTGATGATTTGGCTAATTTTTTTGTGGAAGTGGAAACTCAAGGTACCGTCCAACACACTTTCAGCAGCTCTACTTTTTTAGAGGAAGGAGGGAGCTGAACTCTGCATTTACTGACTTTCAAAGTAACCTCCTTAGAATAAAACTACTTTGAGACAGAAAATATATTCATTTATTGGGAACAATCAGTTCACAATTAACCAAATTCATGTCCTGCTAGAATTCTTGATCAAGATTTTAGTAATTCAGACTTAATCACTTGAAATTTTACATTGATTCATAACTATGGAAAAAGATTTTCTGATCCATTTTTTCTTATTCTTGGAAGAGAAATAGGGATCTAAATTCTTTTAGATAGCTCAGATTGCCCATTTTCCCCCTTGTTTCTGCTAAGAAAAAATTAAGATTTTTTTAGAGAATTTGGAAGAAACTATTAATTTTTCATCACAAAGCAGCAAAGAGTGATGGCTCTAAGACAGTATCACAGGAGGTATAATTATCTATATCTGGTCATAAAGGAATTACAGCAATCTTCTTAGAGATCTATAAAATGTAGATATAGATAGATGTCACATAAATCATCTTTGGTGACGGCCAGGTATTATAAGGCAATGAAAACCCTTTAAAAACAAATACTGAGTCATCAGCTTTGATGCTGAAGAAGTGAAGGTTATGATAAACTTATGTAAGAACTGATTTAATTTAATCTCATGTCAGTGACTCATCTTTCTCCCACACAAAATAGTGGTTCTGACTCTCCTACTGTTTTGTCCTTCTACAGTGTGTAGCAAAGAAATTTACTACCTGAATGGTTGTGCTTTACATTTATAGAAAACAATGCAAAAAGAAAATTGTTCCTGGACGGGTTTCAAAGGGCTAGGGGCCAAGAGACAATGAACTAATTTAAAATACATTTTGAGGACAAAATGTATTTTGGGGATTTAATTTGAAATAATTTGTTTTATGTTAAAAAACAGTATACCCACTTCATATATATATATATTTGAATATTTCCACTTCAGTGTCACACTTCATAAAGCCCCTTTCTCACTTTCTACCATAATTACCTACACAGTTTTAATAGAAAACTCTTAGAATATGCTGAACAGTTGGAGTAAAAAATTCAAGGACTAAATAGGAAGGCATATTTCTAGAACAACAGGACACATGCTGCAGATGTTCATGTTACTTGTCTGTCACCTGCTGACATCAGAAATATCAAATGCTGGAGGGAGGATGATAGTGCTTAGTCCAAACGCAGCATTCTTCTCCCAGCCAAGACTTCAATACTCAGATCAATGGAGTCTGTCTTCAGTGATGCCCTCACTTTATTCTATTTCTTTAAACAGTGTCTGTAGTCCCATACTTATTTTTTAACCCTTTTTTTAACACTTTGGCATAATTTATCTTCATATGTTTTTTGTGTTCCTGCCTCTACAGTATAAAATTAACCACCGTCTTCTCAGTCTCCTCATCAATAAACAAGCTCCTCATGATTACTCCATAAAATATTTGAAGCAGCAATGCAGAAATTCCCCCTTTCATCACCCACTTACACGTTTGTCAAATCTAGTTCTTACTTTACTTTGCATTTATTTGCTCTTATTCAAGTAGCATTGAACTTCATAGTTCTGCTGCAAATCAGTTTCATCATTTGTCCCTATCTTGCACTGATAATGGTTTGAATTGCTTTTTCATTCTGTAGTTTCTACATTATCCAACCAATCTAGAAATCTTTATTTTCTCCCTCCATAGTTTAAGATTCTTTTTGTTCACTTGTTCATAATAGAGGATTTTGTTTAGAACACAACATTGGAGATTCATAAAACTCTGTCCATGGTTTTTCCCCAATTACTCATCTTGCCAGCTGGGTATTTTCCAATTTTACTATTAATAATCTATTTTTTCACCCTGATAATAATGTTTCACATACTGGTGATGATAATTCTTGCCTTGACTCCCATATCCACTCCCCAGCACTGTGCCTACAGCTCTTGAATAAATGATGAAACATCAGCATGTTGTGGCCAGCTTGAGCCACTGTCCACTGTTTGGCTGTTGTGCTGGGTGTCTGGGTTCTCCATGCCATGGCCCTGTGCTGCATCTGGAAACAAACATGGCCAGTGCAGCAAAGGTTATTGATAGATGTGCTTCCTGCAAAATTTGGTGATGTCCCTCACCCATGCCTTGTCATGAAACAGAATCAGGAAATTTGAATTGTCGCAAGAAATTTGAATTGTCTCAGGAAATTTGAACCTCAAACATACAGATGCGTCCATCTCAGCTAGCTACTTAAGACTTCCTTTATAATCACTGGTAAGAAACAGGCACTTCTTGGGCACAACTATTATGACATATTTTAGATACCTGCAGTAGGATGAGATGATTCATATCCCAAAAATGCTTATTTCTCTCTAGTGACTGTACAGAAAACTTACTACTAACTTTGAGATGTAGACATCAACATCATAAATACCCACACTTCATCATGTGATTTTTATGTGTGGAATCTCAGGCTAAGGCTGGTGAAAATGATATCACTGATTTAGATTGGTATCTCTACCAAAATTTGAGTGATTAACCTCTCTGAAGGAGAAGACCACTATGCCCTTAAATAGAGGCAGCTACTAGTTTTGAGTTGTTCTGGGGGTTTTTTGGTCTTTGACCATTAAATTTCAGCAGAATAACTTCTACAAAAAATATTATATGTCTTCCTGAGATTCAGATTGCAAAGAACAGTGAGGAACATCAGAAAATCAGATTTAAAAAATTTATTTTTCTCCCCCTACTTTCCACATATGGACAAAGATGCAATAGGGAATGTGCTGACAATCACAGCTCTGGAGTCTAGACTTGTCTATGAGGCACAACAAAGACTGCATAGATAATTTTGTATATATAATGGAGGGGATCTGTATATATAATTTGTATATATAATGGAGGGAAATAGTAAGAGCTAAAGACTTGAAGAGCAGGAGCTCTTCCAGTTTTGTATATTGCTTGTTTGATTGTTTTTAAAAGGCACAGAATTCTTACCCAGAAAACAAAGTATTTCCTCATGGTGTCTGGGAGGAATCCATCATACTCCACCTGGAATTTGCTTTGAACCTTCATTATCCAGATGTGGATGGTTTGTTTAGAGGAAAATATAATTTATCTCTATGCTTATGCTATGCACTTCACGGTATGACTTGCAATAAACACATACATATCACTGTTATATGAAACAGTGGGATGGTTTAGAAGCCTAAGAATAGCAAAGAGAGTCTAATACTGATTTATACAATAATTTATTTAAATTATATCCTTATCAACCTCAGTGACAAAATTCCATTGACAAAAGCAATGCTAGAAATTCAGTCCATGTTACTTTGTCTTTTTCTGTTAGCAAAGGATTTGCACCATATTAAAAAATGAATGCAATTTAAAAGCTCTTCTGTCTGATGTATAAAAAATGCACTTTGATTCAAAGTGTACTGTATCAGGATGCAGCCTATTTGATGCCTTATCGGGCTACCTAAAAACAGAAGCCTGACAAAATTAAGGAAGCAAAAAGCTGTTATATTCATTGAAGGGCCTTTAGGTACATTTAGGGCAGATGAAGCCACCCAGGGGCTACACCCAAAATGGACACTGGATTGTGAGTTTTCACACTTTTGTAAGTTTGGTCCATTCGCATATTGGGGGTTAATCTAATTACAACTTCAGGTAATGAAGTCATTAACCCCAAGTTTACTTCTTCCCAACTCCTGTTTACACCTCTCAGGGCCTGAGACAATAAGGTGTCCTTGATTTCCAGGCCTAGAGTGGAATTGTTTTGTCTGACTAAAATATGAAGACAGTAGCTAACACTCTACATGGAGTTTAGAATTAGACACTAAAGAACTGCAGGATAACAAATTAATGAAAAATCTAAAAGCTAAAATCCTAAGGCATCAATTTACAATAGCACAGACTCAGGAAGATCTCATTAAATCTCAAACCTCATAACTGGAAAAAAATATTGGTAGGTAACATGAAACAGACCTTTGTGACAACATAAGCATGTGAAATATGTACTTTATTACAGGTCAAAAAGTTTGTCTTTACCTACCCATATCATAGCCCTATGAACACAGTGAACACATGTGAAGCACATTATTGTAAAAATATGGATCTATGGTGGCCTGGCTTATAAAAATTTCATTCTCATATGATCCATTAATCCTTTTACATTGTTGCTCTCAACATGATGTTGCTGATGAGATATGTTAGAGAACAGCTGAGGGGCAGTATTTTTAAAATGTTCCTTAGCTGTAACTGATCCAAGTGAGCACTATGATTTCTTCTTCCTCAACGAAGCCAAACATCTTAGCTTAAGCTGAGCTTGAAGATAACTTTATCTCACCTGTTTGACTTTGTTCTGAAAGGGATTAGAAGCATGCACACTATCATTTGAGAGGTAGTTTATCACCTCCTTTTTATTTTTTTCTCAAAAACCAGTGACAGCTGAGATAGATAGCTAACCATTCCAATGTCCACTTCTGCTGCAGGGACCTGGTTTGTGCTCTTGCCGCTGTTAAGACACATTCCTAGGAAATAAGAGGCCAATCTTTATCTACTCTGTAATGACTCGTCTGTGGATTCTGAGTGTGTTGCTTAAGGAGTAAATTCTGTACCATGAAAAACTGTCTGTGTAGGAATTGAATTAAAAAAAAAGTTCAGGCTAAAAAATGTGCTTCTTAGCTAATAGGTAAATTAATAAAATGGAATGTGCACATTGTCTATTTGTAGAGATGTTTAGACAAGTTACTGGAGATGACTGAAAGAGAATATTAGAATTTGTATTGTATTTAAAACAAATTTTGTTTTCTTCAGATTTCAAAGTCACAGATATTGAAAATAATAATAAAAAAGAGCAGTCTTAAATATTTAATTATTATAAGGCAACTTATTTGCAAACGTTTTGATTAAGAAATATTCAGAACATCATTATATATTAAGAAATTTGTGAGTCAGTATTTTGACAGGTTATAATAAAAGAATCATTTGAGAGGGAAATTTGGCATTTTTAATCAGTTATTCTTCCATCTGTGACAACAAATGAGTTTACAGTGCTAGCTGTAAAATTAATGTGCAACGTTGGAATATTTTTATAACAAAATTTTTATTTTCCTTTCCATAGAACCTTGGCATCTATTTTCTCATATATTTATAGTCTATTAATCAGAATTTGAACTGTTCATTCAGGTCACAAAAGAAACAAACCCCAAGATTAAAGCCAGCTCTTCAAAGCAGGTACATGTCCAGTGTGATCTGTAAGGCCAGGATTGAGAGGCATTCCTGCATACACTCAGTTTTGAACAGATAAACAAGTGCTTTACTGAAATTATGAAGAGATGGAGATTAAAGGTTGTTGTGATGAATGGACATTTGTAGCCTGGGTAAAATCACAATGCTTGTGTGAAGTACACGTGTGACACAAGTCTCAAAGAACATTGCCAAATTCCTAAGAGTTTTACAGTGCTGAACACATTCCAAAATATTTGTCATGCTTGGTCTTAAAAAATAACTTGTCTCACTCTGCAGCTTCTCTAAAATAGCTCTTTTATGTTGGCCTATTCCAAACAGAGCATATGAAGTCAGAGAAGGGGAATTAGGCGCCCTGCAGGGCCACAGAGTTGAGCGCTGTAAGGTATGGAATGGCTGAATGTGCACTTGCTGCCATGCTGATGTAAGAAGCAGATGTCACGTCCCCGTGACGGCTGTCGGGGCCACAGCCGGACAGACAGCCTCGCTGAGGTGAGCAGGGCTGCTCAACTCCCTGGCCCTGGACCAGCGTGCTAATTATTCATGCACAGCAGGATGTTTGCTCAGGGAAAGGGGATACAGTTAGCAATGGATTAGATCAGCTGAAAGTTCAGCAACATTTTTTGCAGAATAATACAATGCAGAAAGTGTTGGGTGATCAGAGCTGACTTTCATAGCATTATCTCTTAAATTATAAAACTTGCATATGTGCTACATTATACATCTACATTTTGGTACTGCCATGGGCATTGCTTCTGTGCAAAAACTATCCCCTTTGACTTCTAACGTGGTAGTAATGACTTTGATTTGAAAATCCAATTTTACACGTTCAGCTGCCTTTGAGGCAGTGTACCTTACCCCAGCAAGAGAGCAGACATTCTGGACAAACAGCTCTGAAAGATTTAGGTATGTCTCATAATGCCTTGGGGCCAATGGGTAAAATAAGTGACTTCTTGATGCTGTGCAACCTGCTGTAATTTTGGAAATGAATGTGTTGCCACATGTCCTGTGGCCAGGTTCTCAGGTGGTTCAAGGCCAGTTTTATGCAGCTGAATTTGTGGCCTTCTCCTGACTTTTGCTCAGAGCATACTGCTTGGGTCTAGTGAAGCAGGCCACAGGGTATTGCACTTCCCCATTAGAGAGGTCCAAGACTGAATAAGAATGATACTATTTAAATTCACTAATTGAGGACTATTAATTCCAATGTTTAGGTCAAATCAATAGGTAGTTACAAGATTTACATGTACTATCATGCTTTCTGCAAAAACAAATATTTGTCTCGTGCTCCTAAAACTGGCTCCCAGCATTAACCCAGGGGTGAAGGAACTTCTTATGTAAAATGAAATGGTCTCATTTCTTTCAGTTGCAAGACTCTTTTCTCCTTCTGGAGAAAAGTAGAACAAAGCAGTCTGGCTGGGATCTGAATGCAAGAACCAGACAGGCTGAGTTTACATGTTCAATATGTTTATTTTCATGCCGGACCTTTGGCTAGAGAATCAGAGGTAAGGGTTATATTGAAGTATTTCCTGGAAGTAGCTTGTGCTTTTGAAAGGAAGAGGCTATTAAACAGACATGTTTTGCTCCATCTTCTGAGAAAAGTCTATTCATGCCCATCTATGTGTTGTTAGGTGCTCAATGAGGCACGGCATTGACAAGGCTGCTGGGTACCAGACTGACAGTATTAGGTGCAAGCTCTGCCTGACTGGTGCAAGAGACATATCCCAAACAAGTCCTACCCAAATTGCTTCTAAAAGCACTGATTTCCTCCTGCTGCTCCAGTTTTCTCCTGCCTTCCCTTCCTTCGGGTCTCAGCTAACACTTCCTGGCTGCTGGTTCCAAACCATTCAGACTGAAGTTGTTCATTCAGACAAGTTGTTGGTGCCTTTTGTGTTCAAGGCCAGTTTGCATAGAGCTCTGAGCAACCTGGTCTAGTGAAAGGTGTCCCATGGCAGAATGGTTGGAACTACAGGATCTTTAAGGTCCTTTCCAACCCAGGCCATTCTGTGATTCTAAGTTAGTCAAATGGTGTCTCTTACACAAAAAAGGGAGGTACAAGGCACACACCTCAGCGTAGCTTACTGACTTAAAAAGTTTTGGGTTGATTTTTTTGCAATTACTTCTGTGAATCCTCTCCCTGTGTCTAAATCTCCTCACTTGTGCTTGGTGACAACCAAGTCCTCCTTGAACCATGATCTCTTAGGTAAATGGACTTTTTAGTCACAGTGAAAGAGGACTTTACACTTCTCCTTGTTCCCTATTAATTCCTCTGCTGTCCCTTTCCTAGAGCAAAAAGGAGACTGAAGAAAATCCTACTTATGAAGCACCCCCATTCTTAGCTCTCCTGTGCAAATGCTGCCACTTCCTTAATTCCACAGCTTCTACCTCAGGGAATTTATTTTGGACTCTCCTTCCATTTTTGCCAAAGAGCTCACTGTTTCCAAACAAAACAACCTCCCTTCATGACCTCTTCAGTCAGGACATTAGCTTTCTCCTGAGGAATAATGTTACTTGCTTGATAACTGATCTCCTGCTCTGGTTTGTGCTGACTCTGCCTGGTATGCCCAGCATGCTGCTAGCACCCTTTGAAGAGAAATTAAAAAGTCAGAAAGAGTTAGCAGAATTTCTGTGCAATAAAGACCTTAATGGATGAGGACAACTCCTTTAGCCATGCTAACCATGCAGTTTAAGCCAGGGAAAACTTTAAAATGTATGTGTTTTACTAATGCAGTTCTATGTCAGACATAGGTACATGCTTGAGTATTTGCATGTCTTATTAATAGCCTTAAATAACCTAACACCCAATCCATGACTTGTTAACAACTTCCTTGGAATAATAAGGGATGAATAAATCACTGTGTTTGGGTAATCATGCCATTAATCTTGAACAGAAAAAAGAAAACAGATGGGAGAGAAAGAGAGACAGGAAGTCCCAAAAGACTTTGCTGCTTGAGAACATTACATCAATATAAATTTAGGTGTAAATTTATATTGTGAAATTAAAGCAATGCAGAAAAAATAATCTTTTTTCACATCTTATTTCAGAGGAACAGCAACATTTATTTGGATTTACTTTAAATTATTTAGTCACAGATTAAACTGAATCAAAGTTAAGCCAGTCATTCTCAGATAAGAGAATGAACCCAGGCAATTTTACAAATATAAAGGCTGATTTGAGTTATACTGGTTGAATTTTTCTTGTCTATGAGTATTTAGTGATGGCAAATGAGCAAAAGCATGTGTGATCACAAAGATGAAGCTGCAGCAAATTACTTATTTATGGAACTCTTCGTTGTTTTTTCTTGGTCTACACACAGTAGAGTTAGCAAGGGAGAAAAGATCAAAATCTGAATAGTAGCATTTAGCTAAGTAACAGCTAATGGGAACTATGCAGAGACAGCAGAGTGTTTCACTGCCTGGAATTGAGAGCAGGCTGGTTCAGTTTGGCCTGCAGCTGGTGATAATGTGTTGGCAGAAAGTCTGTCAACTCATTTGGCTTTCTGTCTGTGTGTTCCTTCTGCCATCCCCAGTACTACACCAAAATTAGTTCTGCCAGCAAGTGTCGTCATCTCATTTTTTTTCTTTCAGTTCTTCAAGGAGTATATAGGAACCTGTGGAGTTTGAGATTTTTCTCTTTCTCTGGGTTAGTGTATGATATAAATGAAGAAACGTATTTGTTATTCCACAACCTCAACAAGACATGTAAAGTCAGGTATGTACAATCCTTTCCTGCACTTCTTAACCTTAAGTGTGATGGGTTAGTGTGACAAACTTTTTCCTGGCCTAGGAGAGAGACATTAGAAGCAAAGAATGGCTCTTCCTTCACCTCATCATCAGGGACTGCCAACATCACAAAGAACTGCAACAAATGTGTTGCCATTTTTGTTTATCACTTGTCCCTGCCATTAAGTGGTTCTTGGCCTGATGGTTATGAAGTGCTGTCAGTGGAAAGTCTGAATTCTCTAGGTAGGCAATATATTTCTTCCGTTCCAATTGTCTGGAAGGTATTGTGGATTTGGGTATTGGAACTCAAATATATTGCTGTTAGGTACGTAAACATTTGCATTCAAATCTTTGTTTCCCACCTCTGCTATTGCTAATTTTTTCTGGTAATAAGCAATTTCCTATCTTTGTACAATACCATGAAGCTTTTTGTACACTCTTCCAGTCCTACACTCAATGGAAACAGAATTGATCAAAGTAATATTCATATAAAATGGAGCTGATTTTGTTTGAATGAGTTTTTTGGTTAGTTTGTTCTTAATTAGAATTGAGAAGCAATCTTTGTGCCTACCATTTGTGGAAATCCTGTTGTGTTTTATTCAATAAGAAACCCCAACAGGAAAAAAAAAAAAAAACAAACAACAAAACCTACGTTCTGTAAGCTAAGATAATGTGATTTATCATAAGGAGATGGTTAATAAACCAAGCTGTATTTAACCATTCTTTAAGTCTGGCCTTGTTGAATGAATTACTGCAATTAGACATTTCATGGGAGAGCGCTGTGTCTAGCAGAGCTCATACACCAGGAATGAGCAGGATTGTGAAGTCTGGGGAGCCAGAAGACCCCTTGGTGAGTGTGCAGGTACAGGTCTAGCGATCTATATCGTTACTCTTTCAACGGTGCTACTGCGAATTAATACACATGGTCCAGCACAACCAATTTGGAGATAACTTCTCTTTTGGGTGCGTTTTTGTGAGACTGAATCTAGTGACACGTGTGTTTCATCTTTCAAAGGAAATGAAGAAATCTAAAGTACTCATTAGAACATGGGTCTAAGAAGCTGCTAGTCTCTGATATTTGAATATGTGAGATGAAGGAGCACAGCCAGAGGCTTGAAGGAGAAAATGCTTGCAAGTTTTAGTGTTCAGCAGCTTAGCACAGGTACATGGAAATGAAAGTTTGGGAGTCTCTGGTAGTTGCAACAGGCCACGACATGAACATCTGAGTGCATGTTAATTACTTAATTATTTCTGGCCTGTGATCTATTCCTTTCTATTAGGTATTTTCTATGCAAAAGCGATTAAAATGGGGAGACTGTACTGACACCTGAAAGGCTAGACAATGTTCAGATTAAATCCAAATCCCCTACACTTGGTTACCACATTCCACTAATGCTATGAATTCTGATTAGCTGATACCAGCATGGTTTTATTTATATTAAATTTCTCAAAGTTTTATTTGCCTGCTTTAAATGAAAATAAGAATTGGACTAAGCCTTCCAAGAAAGAACCTTAAAAGTCTCAGATTTGAAGTACAAAAAGATGAGGTAATTTAAAAGGAGAAAAAAAAAAAAAAAAGACAGAGAGAAGTAAAAGGAAAAAATTGTAGTGAAAATAAAAAAATTAAATAGCTTTCGAGGGTTATACCATTAAAAAAAAAAAAAAAAAGGTCTGCAAATAGGATACCATCTAACTTTCCAGTGTAATATTTGAAGCCTCAAATTTGAGGGCTTGATATGCACTTAAACTGAACATTATTATGAGAAGAGACAGGCATAAGCTGTCATCAAGACATCCTAGCCAGCTTTTTGTTTTCCAACAAATTTTGCAGATTTGGATCAACTGAAACATTTAGTATGTCTAACTCAATTTCCAATAAATATTTTAAATTAAAAATGAGAAAAAGTTTAAAGGTAGCAATTAGATGTTTTGTACAATACTTTTCTATTTAATGCAGAAATAAGTTTTTACTCTGAAATTTCCTATTTGTGATGTCTAAATACCTTAATTATTTTCCATTTTTTTTTCCAGTTTGGTATTACTCTTTTACTGTTTTGATCACCTAAATATTCTTTTTGCATATATTCATATATTCTTCAGAAGCAAGTGCAACCAAGTCATTTTAGTCAAATATTACTACTTATGTTTTCCAGCATCATAACCTATGAAACTCTGTCCCTGCCTGGAACCATGGTGCTGGACAACAGAACATACTGATTAGCTATGGGTGACTCAAATTCTGGCTCCATCCCAAGGTGAGGCTGACTTGGTTTACAGATTTTGACACATTATATGATCTTCTTTTTTTTCCTTTGCATGACCGTCCATTTCACTGCGTAAGAGGCAGCTGGGAGAACAGGCTGCCTGGGCCTTGGGGTGGATGAGAACTGGCATGACCACACAGCCCCTGGCAAGGGAGTGAGAAGAATCCTGCCCTTTGCTCAGAAGACCTATGCAAAAGTAACCATTGCAAATGCCCAGCTTCAGCATCCTTCTGGAGATGTGAGAATAACCATGTTTTGGCTTTGCAGGGCCTTTAGC
Source organism: Vidua macroura (assembly GCF_024509145.1). Lineage (NCBI taxonomy): Eukaryota > Metazoa > Chordata > Aves > Passeriformes > Viduidae > Vidua > Vidua macroura. The sequence continues at coordinate 81,895,854 of NC_071573.1, forward strand.
AGGAGTGTAACAATTCTGTAAGCAGAATTGCAAATCCCAGCTACACTGCCCTGCTGTGTATTTCAGGGACAGCACTCATGCACAAGTCCTGCTACTATTAGCTTTAATTAACCACCGTGATACATTTTATAAAGAGCAACACGTTTCCTGAGTGTAAGTCATGATATTCATTCCATTGCAAGGAATGCAACTATCAAAGGCAAGAGCATTTACACAGTCTCCCAATGCACTATAAAAAAAAAATAAACCAGGTAAGGAATCAGGATTTAATTTCTACCTGAATTTTTCTTTCATTTTCTTAAATAAGACATCAAAAGAACAAGCTCCATTGCTTTTTCTTAGCTTTTTCCCCTATAAGTTGCTTCAGAGTAACCCTTACTCACCAGCAGGGAAAACCCCTTGTGGACCCTGTGATAAAGCTGAAGACCAGCATTTAGCTCCTGTAATCAGAAGAGCAGTCTGAATTCTCATTCCCAGAGCAGTTCCCATTCTTATCTTATCCTGTTAGGAGTTTGAAACTTATGGAAAAAGACTGACTGAGTTTTTCAATCCTACTGTAGATCTTGGAACACAGAAACTGAGGATGAAATTTTGTCTGAAATGAAGGGGCTGTGTCCCCTGGCTATTTGGCATGACAGCACACGTGGCCCTGGCTGACCTGGGGAGTGGGAAGGGAGGAAAAGATCCTTTTGCTAGTCCTCCTTCCCCAAGGAATAAGGCTGTGGTCCTATCCCTGAAAAGTGACGTCCAGAGCATGCAGAAACACAGGCATGTGAACAGAGTTGCACCAGCCTGCCTTGCTTAGGCTAGTGCTGGAAAGGATGAAAATAGTGCCAAAAACAACAGGTGAAAAAGAAAGCTACTGAGTCCTCACTGAGGGAGAGGAAGCACTGAGCAATTGCAGAAACCAGGAGAAGCCTGGAGCCCCTTTTGGGCCTTATAATGCCTTGATCATTCATTGGCTTAGTTTCCTCGTATTTAAAGCAAAACATCCATATTACTTTTCACTTGTCCCTTTTTATTCTCTTCCAGCTTCCTTGCAACTGACACCAGACTGAGCTATACGCTTGAGTGCATTGCTGATTTTTTTTCCATTCCAAAACACTTTTTTTATGGAGTGACAAAATAACAATTTTCTAACTTAGTTTTCTTGAGCCTCCCCAGATGTTTGAAAAGACTTTTGGAATCATAGGCTCTCAGAAATATTATATAGACAATTGTAGTTTTTTATTTTTCTCCTTCAACAGGTATTTATCATTTATTTTTCCAAATTCATTGTGTACGGATGGTTGTCAGAATGTGCTGACTAACAGGAATACCTAATGGATGCACTGTGCATGCCAGTAGTTCTAAATTTGAAATGATTTCCAGCTGTCTTTTCTGGAATATGAACAGTACCTGCTTTTCCTCTCTATATACTGTATTTCAGATCCTTGCCTGAACAGCCAAAATATATTCTTCCCTAAGAAACTGCATAAGCTCTAAACCTTCAATTTCACTTCTTCATTTCTCAGCTGAGTCAAAAATTTACATAGTTATTCAGAACTTATTTTCTTAGAATGAATATGATTCTTGAAGGAAATAACTCAATCCAAAGTCCACTTGTTTTCTAGTTCAAAGGTCTTATTGAGTCCATTTTCATGTTGTGTGGCCAAGAACACCTTAATATTCTGACTGTTGACTAAACATTAAAAAAAAAAAAACTTTAAAATATTCCATTAATGTAGTCAAATCAACAGAGCATTTCTCTGAATCTGTACAAGTTTTTTCCAGGAGGAAATTCCAGACCAATAGAAACCATATTTTCTAAGCATGGCATGCCAAGTGAATAATGCATCAAAAGATTGTATTTTCTTTATTTACTTTCTAAAATGTGAATGAACAACAATGACAACAGAATTCTAGAAAGCAACCACTTCTCCCAACCATTTCTCTGCTTTAATGAATCATCCAGAATATTCTTCATCTGGAAAAGGAGTGCCTTTGGGTGATTTGTAGCCAAATTAGCTGTGGAGATTCCTGAACATCCTACAAAGCCTTGCTTTTCATAGGCCAGAGCCAAAGCTGAGGTCTGAGTGGGGATTACAGTAACTAGACAGGAATTCAGTGAGACATCTCAAGAGGCACCTGCACTACAGGTACCACTTGAGGTATCTGTAGTGCACACTGAAGACCATGAACTTCAGAGCAACTTTCCTTGATGTCCAGCAGGGATATTGGATTAACTAAAGGAAGGGAAATACTATGCCAAGGGACTCACAGTAGGAGGTCTTGAACCTCTGGTGCTCCTCAAGCCATTGGAACACAGAGAAATTGCCAAGGATTGAGCATCACCCACAGCAAATCTGCTTGGGTTATTTTCTTTTTTCTTTTTTTCCCTTCTGTATTTTCACTATAATCTTGAGGAGTAAGGCTCTGCTATTTGGCTAAAGGATGCCACTCAGTTTCAGTGTGAAATTTCCTATTGAGTTTCATACTGTTGCTTCATAAAGGTCTTCATATGCTGGACTAGATGAGGCCACAAAATTTAGCACTCTGTATCTTGCAGAGCTGCTGACAGTAGATGCTTAAAACAGATAAGGTCCAGCTTAGATAGATGAATAAAAATCTAATTCTTACTCCCTTTGAAAAAACTAACTCTACTTCCTGGAATCAGGACTTTGGTTGTGTCATGGAAAAATATATTTTTATCATCCTTTTTATCATCCACTCTTTCTTGTTGTATATGTTAACATTGGATTCCTAGCCAATACAAATTTTTTTTCAACCAAAACATCTCCACTACCTAGTTCAATCACATTACAGTCTTGACACAGACATGTTCCATAGGAATGAGTGAAATGTCTACTTATCCTGTATGTTATCATTTGAAGAGTTCAATTTCAGTGTCCTCTTCCTCATCTGAGGACAGAAATATTTTTATGTTCAAGACAAGGCATGAAGAGATACCAGTGAATACCAAGGGGACAGTTCTTCTTGAAAACATATTATACTAATACTGTGTAAGTGCAAACTGAATAAAAGAAACACAAGGCAATTTAAACCCCAGCATTTTCATATTTATACTGGTTATATAAGTTACACACCACTTTTTATTTTACTGTCTGCTCTCCCAAATATACATAAAATGAAAAGCAATAGCTCAAACAGTGGGCAGCAGTATAAATGGATCTCTTTGTTCATTACTATTGTAAGAGATCCATCCCTTATTTCATCAAAGTAGAACTGCACTTAACTAGAAAGCAAATATTGTGTTGAATTCAGCACCTCTGCAACCAAAAACATTTTTCTACCACAGCTCATCCATCTGTCACACACATCATTCAGAATTTCAAACTGTATTCTGAAAGTGGGAAGACAGATCTGTTTCAGACTACTGTCTCTTTTTCCTTCATCCCACCTCTTTCAGATGCCTTCTTTGGATTTCAACTTCTCTGTTTACGTGCTAATGCTATATGGAATTAATTGCTGCTAAATCTCACTGAAACCATGGTTGCCTTGGCTCAGTTTCACCTTGGCTCCAACGACTGCTCCACCTTAGCTAAGTGCTCTTAGTTAGACCAGTCCACACAGAGCCATGTTCCTGCTCCACTTTTATCCTTTGCTTTCCAGAGCTGGAAATGCATGATTTCCTCCCTGAGGGGATAACACTTGTGAAATACTTGGACAGTATGGTCTTATGATCCTAGAGTTCAACTGAACAGTTGAACAAGTGTTTAAACTCAGTGTGCAGAGTGTTTATTTAAAGTAAAAAATGAGTTAACAGCTCAAAGTGTAAGGATTTTGCTGTATCAATTGCATATATTCCAACTCCACATGTAGTAGAAGGTGCTGGGAGTTTGGAAAACTACAGTTCCTTAAAAATACCTCCATCTTGTGATGCATACATGGCCAGAAGTGTAATTAAGAGCAGGGAGTTTATAGCCTCAAGACCTGGGACACAACACACCACTGCCTTTCCCTCTAGCTAGGTCAAGACCCCTTCAGTAGGAGCAACAAATTATTTTCACATTTACACCTGAGAACAGGTCTCTCAGCTAAAAAAAATGCTTAAGTAAAAAATTCTTAGTGGACAAAAGTGGCATGAAGTGAGGGAAAAATGAATGAATATTGGCCTATAGAAAGTATGCACTTCCTGCCTTGGGACATCTGTGATAAATACTATGCTTACCTAGGAAAAAAAAAGGTATAAAGCACAAGAAATTAACTGGAATTATGTTGAAATATAAACTACTTTGTATTGTGGTTAAACATATCTAGCACTTTCTAGACTTTCCAAGTTTTAGACTTGGAATTCACAAGGGGAAGAGAGAGGCTTCCTCTGCTTTCTCCTTGCCAAGAGCTGTTCCCCTCTGCTACTGTATTTGTGATGGTTACAGAAAAGAAAGAAAAAGAAGCAGTAAGCATTTCTCAGGAATTAACAACATCCCTCAAAATGGGAATGCTTAAAATCATCAGAGTGTGAACATTTTTGCATCTGTCTTTTGCAGACAGTCCTCCAGTGAGTAAAGCTCCATAAGAGCATTGCTTGAAAGGCTCACAGCAATAGAAAGAGACTGCTCTGCAGGGGTGCAGGGTAAGCAAGGTGTTGCATGAGACTCCACGAAAAGTAGCTCTTTATTTTCTATATCACATTATTAATCAGAAGCTCTCAGAAAAAATGAAATATAGAAAAGCTCATATTGATATATGCCATACAGATCTTATATTTTAGCTCTTCCCTAAAACAGCTCAGGCTAATGCTTGCCAAGAAAAAAAGTAGCTCTGGAGAATGTCAGCTTGTGTTACCTGTGTGAGCCAGGCTTCTGTGGAGATGTCTGTGGCAGATTGCCAGCAACACTCTTGGGAACCCTACAACCCAGGGCTGTATGCTCTTAAAACTGTGTTTTTCAGACTTCATTGCATGCCTCTAAATATTTTCAAGCCCTACTGTAGACTCCTGCAGTGTAAATTTAAGTATGCTGGCTGTAAACTTGCTTTCTTAGTTGCTGTTTGTGGATCTCTTAATAAAATCACATTATTATCTCAGATAACTGTCATGAAATGAAATACATTAGTCTGGAATTGTATAGGTCTGCTCTGGAATATGTTACCTTCCAAGGAATATTAGAGTATGTTTTATCTTTAAAAAGGGGTAAGGAGGAAAAAACACATTTGCTTATCAGTGTGGTTTCACAGTAATAGAGCAGTACCCCCATTCTGATGCATCATTAGGGTTATAAGTAGCATCACCAGTTTTTCTCAGCTGCTCTGTTGCCCTAGTTGTCTCATTAGGTTTATCTGTTAGAACTCACTCACCTCTAAAGTTTCTTAAAGCTTTGTCTGTCCTGCTGTGATGCTGAAATCAGAGCAGGACCACTAAGCACACTCATCCTGGATTTCTTTTCCATCCCATAATGTTGCCACTGTTCTTTTGTTCTGTGTCCTGTGAATGAGTTCTGCAAGATCACATTCAGTCATGATTATTTTCTCCATATTTCCTCTCAGGTTGTCTTTGTAGAGATTTAGCTGTTTGCCTTCATTAAAATACACTTCCAGGGCTTCTCCTGCTTTCTCCAGATAACAGATGAATTAAACCACTGATTTAGCTATAAAAAGTAAATGCCAAGGAAAATATTAATGGTAGGAGATTTTTTAGGATATACACAGTTTTTTCTTCCTGTAAATTTGCACAGAATTTGCAGATTTCACTCTACAATAGAAACAGAAAGAAAAACATGTTTTAAAAGGCAGTTGCCATGGTGCAATGTCCTTCTCTCCCAAAAATGCTTATCTACCACTTATAAGGTTCAAGAGACCCTCAATTCAGCCTCAATAAAAAGTCTCTCTGTTTTCTTTAATGCCAACACTAGCAACTGTCCTCTTTCAGGATTTGTTTTATGAGGTACATGGCTCGGACTGATGTCAGCACTTTAACACTACAGGTGATCGGTTTGTCAGCAGTTATTTTACCCAGCACTTTCTAGGAAGTTGCATTGAGAAAGCATTTCCTTGTCCCTGTGCCACTCCTTGTGTCCACTCGGGGACTCCTGGCTTGCTCCAGCACAGTGGACAGCAGGGGACACTCTCCCGTGCCTCGGGAGGTCAGGAGGGCAGCTAAGGCTTTTGGCCTTGTGGGGTGAGACACTTGCAATGATGGTGAAAGTAAGGAGTAGACTCCAGTTGGGGGTAAAGTCCAGGTTTATTGAGGAGAACTCCAAAGAGATCCACAACCCAGGGGAACCAACGGAGAGAAGCCCCTCAACTAGGTTGTGCAGCACAATACAAATGGGGGTAGAAACAGGGGAGGAGAGCACCCACCCACCAGTGGGAATGTTTGGGGGAGTGGAAGGTGGGGAAACAGACAGGTGGGGAATCCAATATGGGAGTTGGGTAGGAGGGACCCCTGGCCCCCATCCAATCACTCAACACCCTTTGTAGAAGGTTCTGGATGAGTGGGATGAGGAGTCGAGTGATGGACAAGGCACCAGGGAGGGGACAGGGGAATGATCCAGCAAACTGGGGGGGAGATTGACATCAGGGAAGGAGGGGGGGATTGACATACAAGGAAAGGGGTAGTTCAGGGTAAAACCATGGGGGAGTGCGGGTAAAGGGATGAACCATTACAGAACTGGTACAAAACCATGAAACTTAAAAACACAATACAACATTTCCTAAGACTTAGGAGTGATGTGGGGGTGAAAGAAATGGGCCAGGAGACCAGCTCCTTTTTAAGGCCTTTATTGAATAATCATCTGTGGGTGGGGGCCCGAGGAGTCACGCACACCGCCGCTGCTCCCTTCGGCGACGCAGAGGAGAAGGTGATCAGTTTTACTTCACAGCAAATTATATTATTAATATAATTAGCTTATCACAGCTGTAAGTGTTTTAACATACTTTTACTTGAGACTTTTCCATACTGAACTTGTTCATAACGTGGGGGTTTCCTGAGTGACTCAACTTGTTTCAGAGGCAGTCAGCTGCCTATTCAACGGTGGTACCAATGCAGATTTTCACTCAGAACACCTCACTTTCAGAACTATTTCTGAGAATATGAGTCCTTTAATTTTCAACAGGTACTAAAAGCCAATTTTTAGCAACATATTTATTCCCTTAAAAGCATAAATAAAGTATCAAATGTGATGGTGACACAGACGAAAATCATGACTCCTAGAGGATAATCCTAGTAGACACCTGCTTACAACCCTGTGCACCTCAAGTTGCTTGAAACAATTTTGGTTCTGGGAACAGTGACATTTTTGAAAATAGCATATTTACATTCATCCACAATTTAACTGAGTATGATGGTGCAATATGCAAATTTAGGGGTCTGATTGCACTACATCTAGATGAAACCTAGATTTTGCCAGTCACTTTTATACAGCAACTGCCAGTGCATCAAAAGGATGACCACAGCTTCTTCTTGCAGATAATCTCTCACATTTGGCATTCGCATTTGTAAGGCAATTTGGAAATCTAATCAGGGAGTGGATTCTGCAGAACATTATCCTGGAAAAAATGGCTCATTGCAGCTGAGAATGAGCCTTTTCCGAGGCATGATGTGGCTGCAGGGACTCTAGGAGATGCAGAATCATCTCCTGTGGTAAGCGGATGGGACAAATCTATCTGGTGTCAGTGACAGTGGAGTGGAGCTCTAGTGGACAGTTCTAGTGGAGTGAGGCATTGGTGCAGAGTCAGGGTCCCAACACCAAGTACCTACCACCACATGCCTGCAGTAGTCTGAGGAATATCCCAACAGGGTGTTATACCAATATATATATATATACCAAATATACAAATTTGCTGGTATATACTTCAGACTCCTCCTAGCTCCTGCATTTAGTCTTTCTTCCTATTACAGCCGAAATGTGGGGAATAATAGAGTGCATTCCCAGGTCTCACTCTTGAGATGGAATCTAGATATATCCAGTGGTGGATGTTGAGATCTAGAAGCTCCTGGTTGATCTGTTTTGTGGAGGTTTTTTGCAGGGTTTGGCTACTTTAAGTATGCTAGAGATTAGCTGTACAAGCCTGGTCTACTTACTACAGAAACCAAAAATGGTTAAATAAAATAAAGTTTTTTAATAAATTCTCTTTAACTAACATACCAACTATAATGTTCAAAAGACAGAAAAAGATACAGTCAGGCACACTTGTTTGTCATACTCAGACTCAAAGCATTTGACTTTTGTGAAATGGACTTCACATCCCAGGCACCTGCCAGCAAAAGCTAACATCTCCTGGCTCGAACACAAAGCTTTCATTATCATATCTACACTCTATAGTTAAAGAAATCCCTAATGTTGCTGTGGCTCCAAGAAAATTTGTTTAGTTAATATGCTGTAGGGAAGGTGGATGATGAATTTGCACCTTTCTCTGCATCAAGACCCTCTGTGGTGGATTTACTGGCAGAAGGGTGAAGAGGTATGACCTGGTGTAGTATGCAGGGTCCCGGGCCCTGTGGTCAATTTGTGGCTTCCTGGCTGCACAACCCTTTAATTCAGACTGGACTTATATCTGCCTTTGGACCAAACCAAAGATCATAATTTACAGGCTGCCTTAATTAGCACTTGGCTGTCAGAAGGGCTCATCAGTATATGTACATCCTCAGGGTGCTGCACAGATCCAAGTTTTGCTAGGAACAGTCTTTCCCACAAGACTTCTGGGGGGGAGAGAAATTGCATCCCCACTGGCAGCTTTCTTCTGCCTCTGCTGTGTGAAAGGGGAAGCAATGTGGTACAAAAGCTCCTCACTTGGAGAGAAATCCATTGTGCTTCTTCACTCATGCTGGCCAGCAGGGTGAAGTGGAAAGCATGGCTCTAATTCAAGTGGCTGTTTTGACAGAAGAACATTTTAGGCAACCGTGATGATTTAGAATGGAATGAGTGTCTGCACCATCATTTCTAAAAAATGGCCCAGACTATGTTCGAGCTGCAGTGCAGAGTAAATACAAACTCATGAAAAGCCTTAACAGTAGCTTGCCTGTGGATGTACGAGCAGAAGTATAAATGACTGATGTCTCCAGGGCAGGCTGGCTTAGCATGCTGCCCCATGGCTGAATTGTGTCTTTCATAGAAATGTTCTCATTAAATCCAAATGATCACAGAACCCAAACAAACATATTACTGCAATGATTGGAAGCCCGGGATCACTGCAGTTCCTTTTGACCCTTTAATTTTCACAGCTTTTAATGTAAAGAGTAAATAACTAATTAACCCTTCGGGTGTGAACTTGGATTTTTATAAGTTCTATCCTGTCTGGCTTGTCACACCAGGTGCCTGGACCACCTGTCTGCCAGGTACCACTCCTCCAAAACACCTAGACCAGCACCATCACAGATCACAGCCTGGAGTCTGGGGATGTGTCATTGATTCCTCCCACTACCTAAACAGTCAAATGGAGCTGGTGTTGTTTTCCCTTCTGCTGCTTACTTTAATTTGCAATGCTGGACTGCTGTTTTAGGAGGTCCTAACCTTCCTGAAGTACTAAAGGTTATGGAAAGTCTGCCTCTTGCTGTTTGCTGTGACACCAAAACTGTGTGCTATGTGATTACAGGACAGAGAACTGTCCCTACTTTTAAACCCTATTCATTGTGTTATCAGTGACTGGTTTCATAAATGTCTGTGCAAGATGCCTTCATGCTCATTGAGCTTTTATTTTAAAGAGCTTTAGTGGGGGTGAGGAAATAAAATAAGAAACATATTTCTAGCACAGTCCACAGACACAAACTTAACATTTAAACCTTGGCCATCCAGTGGAGGAAGTATATTTCTCCTTGCCCTTTAGGAAAAACTCTATATTTAGGAATAATATACTAGATTTATTTAGCTACCATTGGAGTTCAGATTCACAGCCCCACTCTCTTCTCTCCTTCCCTCAAAACCAAATTCTAATAAATAGCCTCAGAAAGCACTCTGTCTCTGTGCCAGGCAGTTATTTACTCAGCAGGAGTTAATTGAGCTCAAGGTGATGGAGCCCCACATCTCAGGATGCTCGTTTGCTCTGGGAACAGCAGTGCAGCTTCTCACTTTTCAGTGCTTTTCTCCCCCCCTGCATGTTTCACCCTCTCAAAGCCTTGGGCAAATATGCTTGGGCTCATTTGGAGCTAGCAACACTGGTTGAGTTCTGCAAGTAAAAAAATCGATATGAAACAGGCTGAGATCAATCTGAAAGTGTCCCTGCAAGAAAAGACACCCTAATGTAATTGGCTTTAAGAACTGCACTTTTAGTTAAGGTCCTTGTGTAAATCAAAAATCTAATGAGCAAGATCACAGAGAATTAGGTAACAAAAATCTCATACATTCCCAACAAAGGTAAAGAAAGCCAAGTGGATATTAAAGCCTGCACTATTACTAAGACCTGCTATAAATGTACAGTGGACACGACACATTCCAAAACCTTGGAGAGCAGGGGGAAGACGTGCCTGTGTGACAGGCAATGTGCCTGCACAGCTGCAGCTGTGACACCAAACTGGCACAGGTGCACAGGCTTGGGCAGTGCCCCTTATAGGGTATGCAAATATCAGGGACCTTCCAGCAGCAAACTTGGGGTTGTTGCAGTGAAAGGGAGAGGAAGTAGAGGGATATCAGAGTATTGACTGATCCCAGGAAGGAAGGGAGGCTGTGGAGAGGCCATTAAGAGAGTCTGGATGAGGAAGGGTTGGATAGAGGCTGGTGAAGTTCAGGGAGATTAAGTGCAGGCAAGTAATGTTGTGTGTGACTTTGGGAAGATCATAGGTATCTCTGCCATTTTGTCTTGTTTCCACTACAAATTAAGACACTAAGAAATAAATAGACATGGATTTGTACCTTTTCACTCCCCTGTGAATAGCATAGATCATAGCTCTAAGGTACAGATTCTTTGAACCTGTGAGGAACTAAAATAATCAGTCTGAGAACAAAATATTTAGGCAACCATTAAGAATTAGGTTTTTCAGAAGGCATTTACAGTGCAATGTTTTCCTATGTTGATATCACATATAAAACAATATCTCTCTGGCACTGGATAAATGCTGGAGAGTTTAGATATTTTGAAGCCAAACATACTTGCCAATTTCAAGTTTTTATTTTTTATTTTACTCATATTCTAAGACCAGGACAAGACTTATTCACTTTTATTGTATCTTATTTCCTGACCTGGCATCTGGTGATACTTTGTTCTAAGAAAAGTCTTTCTAAGATCAAACACTGAATATGCATTTGAAAAGAAATGTTTGCATTTGTATGTTCAGTGAGATGAACAGAATGGAGAAACAAATAGAGAATGGACATGGTAATCTTCCAAATGCTATTTCATGCATGGAGAACTTGAGTTTTTCCTAGTTTTGTTTTCTCTTGGGGAAAAGGTAGAAATAAGGCACAAAATACTCTAAATAGCCCTGTCAGCTCAGAAAACATTATTTTTTAAAAATTAATTTCTAATGATAAGAAGTACTTTCCTGAAAACATATTAATTGATTTTGACTTACAAGCCTTTCTTGGTTTTTTTTTTTCCCAAAGGCATTGTCAATGCATTAAACACTTTGTTTAGCAACCTTAGACACACATCCATAAATCAAATATTTACGCTGCTCAAGAGCTGTGTAAAACAGGGTCATGAGTAAATCTGAAATTCATTAGATAGAAACACATGTTCTGTCTGTTGCAACGTTCTGTATTTCCCCATGTTCAGGTTTCTGCTTATGAGTTTTCCTTCAGAATTTACTGTTAAGAATAAAACATGATTATGCATATACCTTGAGATGTTTAGGGCTGCCTAGAAACTATAATTCCTATTCTCTAGGAATTTTCAAAACAAAAACTTAAAAAGAGGTCTATTTAAAAAGATAGTATGTTCCTGTGCACTCTGTGAGCCCAATTAAAAAACCAACCAAGCAAACAAAACAAAGGCATAAAGAAGTCTTCACCTTCAAAAAGTCAAACACTATTTTACATCTGCCTTTTCAAGGAGTTCTTAAAGCCAACACAAACACTGGCATTTCAGTGATCATAAAGCCAGGCAGGTCTGAGAGCTGGAAATCAGTGTCCCAGAATGGAGAGCCTGGCCAGCAGACTCCAAGGCTGGCAGTTCCCTGTCAGACTTCTGGGGGGATTGCTGCAGAGCCAGATATGGTGGTATTGCTGGCAACCTGCCTACCACCCCATCCTTCAACTGTCCTGGTTCTGGTGGTGTTTTTTGACCTGTTGAGTTTCTGAGGCAGGGGGAGGGGGGAAAGTAGGTTGTTCTCTCGCAAGTCCCAGTGCCACGAGCATTCCCTTCCAAAATTCCCTGGAGAGTGAAGCCAGATATAGCATGGCCACCTACTAAGAGAGAAATAACAGTCTGAATATTGAAACCATTCTACTAATGCATTTCAAAGAAACTACTTTGTAAAGGACAACAAAGTGTAAACCATGTGAGTGACTCAAGCCAAACAAACAAAACCACTCACATATGAGAGTCCAACAGTGGCAGGGAGAAGCACAGAGGAAAACAGTAGCTTTTTCCACCAGGGAATGAGACTATTCACTGTGGTATGGTTATGTCTCTGCAACATGATGCCACTACCTGTCTTCCTTCAGGTTAGTGCTCAAACCCTGAGGCAGAGGAGGATGAGAATCATTGCTGTGGGCCAGACTGTCTATCCCTGGTTCAGCTTCCACTGTCTTGTGAGAAGCTCATAGCTCTTTGCCCATATCTCCCACCCAAAAAGAGTCAGTTATTTTCTGTCAGTCCCAATCTTCTTACTTCACTTTTTACTTTTTGAATGTGATTTGACCCAGAACAACATAATAAATGTGCAATTGCTTCTTTTATCAGACTTGTTAGCACTCTCACACTGCTCCATCCCTACTCGAATCACAGTGAAACAGCATTTTCTTAAAAGGTGCTGAATAGTATGATGGGAGACACAATAAAAATACTTTGTTGGAACAAATTTGCTTTATTATCAGTTTTTCCCTCTGGGACATTGAAAATGAGTGAAAGTTGTTATTTTGTCATAGAAGGAAGAGCCTAGCACCTTTCAGTTTGCTATCAGGCAGGAAAGATGTCTAGGTGTTTTGAAAAACCCAGTGGTGATTGATTAGAGAAGCTACTAACTTGTGCAACATCTGCCCATTTCTTGACATGGCATTACAAAAAACAGTCAGACACTATCCATTTGCTGTGGATAAATAACTCCTTTCAAGCACAAGAGGCAGTTAAGTTTATAAAAGATGAAAGTTGCATACTATGTAATTGTGTTTTCCTTCTCCTTTAGACCTTATTTATTACTTAAATCAGTTTCAGTTACTAGTTCCTTCCTGTTTAGACATGTAATCTGCAAGGCAAAAAGAGAAATTGAACCTGTCTGTATTACCTGAATTCCCTCTTCAACACATCCTGCCATTTCTGAGGTTCATCACTTATCAGTGGAGAGTTTTGTATCTCAGTGCTGTGTGGGAATAAGAAAGTAAAAATCTAATTCAAGCAAAGTACAAAAAACAAAGCTGTAATTAAAAAAATGGAGATTGACAATATAAGTTGTCAGAAACCTGTGTATCTTTTTCCCATAATTGCTTACAAAGAGAAAAAAGCCTCTTTGCAAAAACATTCCCACAAAATGAAAATATTTTTTTTTCAAAGGGCATTGTCTAAATGTTGCTCAGCATTAGCAAACTCATGAGCATCAAACCCATTTTGCTAGGAACGTGCTGCCCAGTGCCAGCTTTCCCACGCACTGACTCTGCTGCAAGGCATCCTGCTCCCCGAGGCCCACGGTAGGAAATGCTGTCAGCATGTTACTGTAGCTCTCTGCAGAGACTGTTGACTGTGGCAATTGTTTGCTAATCTCTTGGCTGGGTTGCCATTTGTTGAGCACAGCATTTTTAGGACTGGTCCAAGATGACCACACTTTTTTGTCATCTTTAGCTAGTCCCTCAGGCTGATGTCAGGTTTTGAAGTTCTTTGTCATCTGGTGTCACACTGTCAGAGCCCATATACTTTAGCTTATCTGATCATTACCAGTTTTTGCTGAAAACTTCATGTTTCCTTCACACAGGTGCATTAAAATCTGGTGGGAAAAGCCGTAACTGAAGTTATGAAGCTATAACTGGATCAAAGTGTCTTCAGGGGTAAGGAATGTGGTAAAGAACATTCTTGTCCCCCAGGACAGGATACCTCTGGTTAATAAGAAAATGTTGGTAAAGGTAACATATAACTGCTGCAAAGAGGGGGGTGTAAACATGGGATGGAGCCAGTGCAGGAATGAGTTAATGCTGTGACTGACGTGTGATTGATGTGTAACCAGCTGTACACCTCAAGACTTGCCAACAGTCTGCCAGTGGAAGGAATGCCTGTACTGAAAATACAGCAGTAACAAAGGCAAGAAAGGATGTTGTGTGGGTGACTAGCCCCGCAGGACAAAAATGCCTGCTGTTGCTGAATGGATAGGAGATTGCAGTTAGTGTTAGCAGGATAACACTAAAGGTCACACATGCACTTTTTTGAAAGGGAGGGCACTCTGTGCCCTCATTTTTCTTATTAAGTGAGTGAGTGAGAAGACTAACCAATTCTCTTTTTGACTCTCGAAGCCAAAAAAAAAGCATCCCATGAGTTCATGCTACAGATTTTATTTTTTTTTCTCTTTGTGCTTGGAGTGGTCTAACTGTGATTTTCTGACCAGTGGGAAAGATAATGGCTCATGGACTCCAGGCAAAAAGCAAAGCATTAGAAATCGAGTGGATTTAGTAGACATATGGAACTCTTCCGAGATCCTTCTGCTTTATATATTTTTCCTAGTTTGTTCATCTAGGTGCTTCCTTCAAGACCATTATGGATTGTCTAAGATTGATAACCGAAAAGTTTTTAAGAAGAACTATCCAAATAGTCTCTTTTGTTCATTAGCTGTCATGTCAAGAATATCCCTGGGGGAAAAAAAAAGAAAAAAGAAATTATTCCAGCATAAAATTAATATGAGTGAGAGAGGAATTGACTTGTGTGTTTTGACAATTTTCTCTTGCTGTGATAGTCAGTTTATTTTGACTGGCACAAGTTTTAGCATATTAGTAGCAAATGTGAATTGCTTTGTGAAATGGAAATGCAATCAAGTTCACTCATTATTGTAGTCTAACATTCTAATTCAATGCATTCCTTGGATGTCATTTATATAGTACTTTTGGTTAAAATAAGGAGGGTATTCTTTTATTTTTACAAGTATCATGGGGAGCCTGGCAAGTTAAATAATCAAGTTAAAAATACACTACTAAGACTCTTAAAAGTGGCTATAAAATCTATCTTATGTGGCTTTTTTTTTTCACTTTCACACACTGCATAGCTATTGTATTTTTAAACTCTGGCAAAGAAAAGGCTGTGAGTCAAGCTGCCACATTTTCAGTACCTTTTTTTTTTTTTTTCAGCACTCTGTGTAGTTCTTCTCCACCTCTGATTCCAGTGTTAGCCACAGAAAACAATGCTTCTTCCCCTCATCCCTTGAACATCTCTTCACAACCACACCATTTTTGGTAGAGAACATTTGAACAGTAGACAAATTCTCTGGGGTACTTTTATGGAGTTTGTGAAGATGCAAGCTGTGAATTGGTTTCTTCTGATGCTACTCTGCTTCTGACTCACTGGCTGCAATGCATCTGGTCAAAATAGGCTTCTTCCTGAGCTGGTGCGAGCATCTACTTAGCCATTTTTGACTTTGTTGACCTTTGCAAATTTCTACTACAAATTTCTATTGAGATATCTAAAATTAGACGCTAAAGGTCTCTAGGTACACAGATCACCTCTCCTGCACATCCATAGTGCAAATATCTGTGTTTTTGTGATCTTTGCATGTCCTGCTTTTTAGACACCTAAATTGTACATGTAGTGTTTTAAAACTACAGCATACAGTTCTTCTGAAGCAGTCTGCTTCATCAGTGAGAAGCAAATTAGCAATACAATCTCAAATGGAGGGCCCAGGAAGAGCATAATTTGTCACAACACACATTATTTAGTATAAAATGAGGCAGGTAGGCATTATTGAGAGGCGGCAGAAAGGCTTAGCTGGTGTTAATATCCAAAATATGGTGTATAAAGAGGCTAGAGAGTTTGAGTGCTTTAAGGAAGTGAGTTGGAGTGCTTTAATTTGGGTTTGGGCAGAATCTGGACTAGGGAGGGGAGATGAATGCGTGAGTTCTGTAGAGGCCTGAGACAGGACTTGAAAGTAAATTGAATATTTATACTGAAGCATTTGAGGACAAGAGGTGGTATACAGAAGAAAGGTTTAGGAGGAGATAATATTCTGAGGCCCTCCTCCACTTCAGCTTCTTAGGATTCACAGGTAAGGCTGTTGAGACTGAACATTGACATTAAAGCTCTGGTCCTCAGCAGACCATGGACTTATTGAACACTTGGACTGTGGCAATAAATGAGAAGGCAATATCAGGATATGGAGAGAAAATGTAATGAAGATGACAAGTGGGGTATGCTAATGAGAAGGTGAAAAAAAATTCTCCCGCTGATCTCAGTTTTTAACGTGTTTCTGAGGATAGCAACATACCTAAATGCTGACACATATTTCCTGGGCCTTTCTCCCTGGGCTATTCCAGGAATTTAGAGACCATTTGGAAAGCAACAGTGTTGTCACAGGGTCTCAGTGGTTTATCCTGCTCCCTCCTGTACTACTTCATCAAGAAATGTCTACCTCCATGCCTTAGGTATGTCATTCTTTCCAAGGACAGATGGAGCACACAGACAATGTAATGTCCAAAAGTGATCCTACTGTACACAGCAGATTTTTGTCACATGAAATGCAAGGTGCACTGCTGGGCTCCAGTGCCTGACTGTTTCAGGTACAGCCCCACCTCTGACAGATGAGTCCTACTTAAGTGAAGATACTAATCTTTGAATCTTATTTGAAGATACAATCTGAATGCCTGTGTTTAGCTTACCACTTAGATTAATTTAGGTGGTTTGACTGTCTAATGATGTTCAGTGTGAAAACAAGGCTAATTGATGCATGACTAACAGCTTTTTCCAGTTGTGCTCTCTATACTACATCAGCTATGTTTGGCTAAATAGACTGCATTGTTCAAAACCCAAAAATCTTTCCTACTGTTTCTTAAACAATTTATGGTCTCAAAATGTTTCCATTTAAAGGGAAACAAAGGGACCTGCTAATAGAGTTGCTGACGCTTCTCAATTTTTGCTAACAGCAAGGATCCACTTTTTGGAACTTCATTCAAAGAGGGAAGACAAATATTTTATTTACACAGCTCATTATTTATATCTGGTGTCATGGGTGTCCTTTCATTTCTCTATTGGCTTCTAAATCTCTCCAAAGAGAACTGCAGCTGTAAGCAGATGAGATTCTGTGATCCTGGCAGAGAACCATTCTTCAAGAGTAGAGTCCTACAGGGCAGTTTGATAAAGCAGACTGTTAGTATCAATTCTGCATTGAAAGATCTATCCTGCTGTCTTATCCTCTTATTTTTGCTCTTTTATAAAATCTCATCTCCAAGTCACAAGAATGTCTTTGACATCAAGCCGAGTTTCAGCTGGCTTTCTGAAGCAGTCAGTTCTGCTCATTTACTGTGAAAGACAGAGGCCTCTTAGAATTGCAGTTCAGTCTTTCCAAGATCTCAACTGCCCTCTAAAATATCTCCACTCCACTAACTAAAGAAGGATGGTGCAACCCTATACATCTCAGCTGCCTAAGGGGAGGCTTACATTAGTGCCCTTCTTCTAATCAGAAGTGCATTTTAAACCAAGTGTCTCTGACATGCCTATTTTCTATGCTTTGGTTAATGAGCTGTGTCAGAGCACATGAACTAGATTTCATGCTTTTTATACCAAGCTGGGACATGTTCTCCAGAAGTTCATGTAATGTGCATCAGTTACTAATAGTTTCTTGATCCATGGGACTAGAGTAGAGCCAAACAGAAATACCCTCCCGTGTGCAGTATGCACAGCAGGCACTCTTACCCCGAATTTTTTGTTTTACAGATCTGTTTGTGTTGCACTGCACTATCTGTAGCCTAAAAGATTGAAAAAGACACTCAGGAGGGTTCCAGGGCTATCATCAGAGTGTATATTTAACAGATACCTAAGACTGAATTTACATTGAAATACAAATACACTTTGCAGCATGCTTAGCCACAAGGTAGAGATGCATGTCCCCGTTTCACTCTGGAGACACCAGGCTGTGCAATGCTCAGATGCTTTTCCTTTGGACACCCAAGTGAAAGGGATGTGAGTGTTATCAATGGGTCTCCAGAACTGAGTGCTTCAGGTGAACACTGGAAGCCCTTTTGGGGGTATTATAACTCAAGAGAGAAATGAAAGGAAATATTTTGTACTTTTTAAGTAAAAAAAAGCAATAAACCTTATAATGAATTCAATTAGGTGGATTTTAAAGTTTTGAATGGAATTTCTTATATGAGTAAGAGAAAAAATAAAAAAAATTAGGTATATAGATAAGCTAACTGATCTGTATTCAAATTCCAAACATCTTACAGGCAGACAGAATCCTTTGAGCAAGGTTGAAACTGAAGCTGGGAATATTTTTACAAACTGTAAATTGAGAAAACTACCTCAGCATTTTGCTCTTTGAGTATGGGTTTCCTTGAACAGGAATCTGAACACTGGGAATCCCCTTAACATTGCTGTCCCCCTTGCAGAAGGGCAACATACATACTAGGAGACAGAAGTACTAGGGGAAAAGAAAGCAGGTAAGTGAAGACACTACCCAAACATTTCTTTTGAAACACCTTAAAGATTAGCCTATTTCATTCAAATCTCAGAAGTTACAGATCCCACAAAAAAATAAACAAAAGTAAATTGACTTTGACTAAAGACCACTATGGATCTGGCTGTTTTACGAAACAGTTTTAACCTAAAAGGTGTGAAATCAACCTTTGGCTTGTGAACAAGGTTTGATTTTCTTAAAGACCAGCTTGTTCAAGTGCTTCATGTCTTGCCATGCTGATTATTTTAATATTTTAAGAACAGATACCAGGAGAAATGGTGATCCTGCTAGTTGAGTAACAGGTAAGCTCATATTGTTACAATGATCAATTTTGTTGCTTCCATTTTTCATCTACCAGGCCATGTAGTGCTGACCTCTGATGCGTTTGAAATTTCTGCTGAATGTGTACAAAACATACCTTCCCTGTCCATCAAAATTTCATCTTCCAGCAAAACTCTCTCTACTTTTCATAAATAAAAGTGGGGGTGCCAAAAACATTCTGCAAAACATTACTGGAAACCAGCCAGGATTTCAAAGATGCCTGAAACATTTCAGTCAGCAATCTGGTGACATGCTGAGGACAGACAGCAGAAGAGGCTAGATAGGGGAGCAGGGCAACATGTGTCATGGTCTGTCACTGGTTACTGCCTTTTGGAGAGTACTGCTTGCTCCTTTGCACAGTGATCAAACAGAAGAGCTGGATCTGTAATTTCAGATTAAAAATGAAGATCATGCATTACCCATTAAATGCAGACTAGCTTAAATTTTGATTCTCTTCTTGAATAACATGGACTCTGAAGAGGCCTCTCCAGACCAGGAGTAGAAAACATCAGTTTTCAATAAAAGCCAGTGCAGGGCTGTAAAGATTTCACAGGTTCAAACTCCTTCCAGAACATTTTGGGTAGAGAAATTTGTTTCTTTTCTGCTAGTGATAGCTCTTGGATCCAAAGGGATATTCCATATAAAGAAGCATTTAGTGTAATTTTCAAAAGCTGCTGCTTTTTCATGAATGAGCTCTGGTCCCTGGGAATAGTAGAAAATTGTGAGAAATGTGGCATCAGGTAGCATGAGATCCCTAGTGTCAGCATACTAGTACTGATGCTGGACATCACTAATTCAGGACTTTCACTCAGCAATGCAGTTTTACAATTTGTATTTAAAGCTGGAAAGACTGAGCTGATTGTTATAAACTGAGAAATAAAGTGTTTGGGACATTTGAACAGACATTCCCACTCTATTCCACATTTGAAAGACAATAGTTTACACCTCAAAAATAGTGGAAAGAAGGAAGAAAACTACACCTGGCTGACTAATGGGAATTTAGCGTGAAAAGCTGTTTCACTGTATGAGGTCATGTCAGACACAAATGTACAGCTACAGATGGCAGTGGGATTCACACAGATGAAATAAATGCTATTACACATACTAAAAGCATTCCATCTCTCCATTCAAACTGGGGCATGAAGGGTACATCAAAGAGAAATTTCCTTGTTCAGACCTCTTGAAAAGTCAACATCATTCACTTAAAAAACAGAATATGAAGAGTAGAATTCCATCAGTCCATTGGTGTCAGAAGGACTGTATGACCTCCATCAGATTCACTTGCATGGAGATGGTAAGTGCAGTCATAATACAATTATACCTGTTGTATCCAGGAAGATGCAATCCAGGAAGGGCCATTAAGAACAAGGCTACTCTGACTGAAGAAATCTCTAAAGAGCATGCAGTGAAAAGATGGGATAGGGAAAAGGAAGCACCATGATACACCTTGATTTTACTTTTCACTGTGTATATTGACAAAATCAGAGACTGAACTGAACTAGGTGGCTCTTTCTGTCTGACCAAATACTGACAAATGTTTCTGGGTACTCAGGAAAATGTCCATAGGGGGCTGATTACCACTTCGTTCACATGACCAGTTTCCT
Source organism: Vidua macroura (assembly GCF_024509145.1). Classification (NCBI taxonomy): domain Eukaryota; kingdom Metazoa; phylum Chordata; class Aves; order Passeriformes; family Viduidae; genus Vidua; species Vidua macroura. Next base: position 81,916,452 of record NC_071573.1, read on the forward strand.
CTAAATGAGATATAGTTGTCTGCACTAAGGAGAGGCATTCTATTTGGGGTTAAAATCTGGCTTTTATTGTCACTGGAAGAATATAAGTTTAATAGCATTTCATCTCAGGTTAAAAGCTCTTTACCTGTTTGTACATTTGTATTCATTTGGTGTTGGTTTTAGTATTCTGAAAACGTTCTGAAGCAGCTGCTTTTTCTTGGCAAGGTGACTTGGTTGATCTGAACAAATTACTGCATCAGTGAGGGGTTAGCTGTGCTAGATATTTTGCCCAAAAGAATATGTGGAGATATTTACAGATTCAACCTTGTTCTTGATAGTTTGAGATTCCCATTACAATGGACTTGGGAAAGGGAAGGAGGTACATAAAAATCTTCATGATAGATCACATTTTGTCTGTAGTTTATTTATTACACTTCACTGTCTGGAATTCTCCATTATTTAAATAACCTTTCCTGCTGAAGCTAGTTTTGTACCATCCAGTGCTGTGGAAATTATGTATTCTTTTCCAAAAAATCAAAAACCTCCTCCCAGTTTCCAAGCTTGCTGTAGGCACTTGGGTCAGCTCTGCCAGAGCAGAGTACATAATGTCTGCATATTGCTAGAAGTGTTTCCCAGTGGTGCATGAATGTACTCTTGTGCACTGTGTAGTTTTGGATAATAGCTCCTTTCCCAGGCAGCTGCCCCTGGAACAGTGTGCTGCAGCCATGCTCCCACAGGGACACATAAAAGGATGGAGTGCCTGCAGCTCCTCAGCAGCCATATTAATTTAATATACATTTACCATAATTTATTTTTTATTATAATTATATATTTAGTACAATTTAGTTCAAATTGCCCTCTTTTCCCTCCTTTTTACCCACTCCTTAGAACCTAGGTGACATGTCAATGTTGTACAAAGCAATCCTTGTGCTTCTTGCGCCGATTTTTTCTGGGGAGACACATCAGGGATCTCTGCATCACATCTTAGCTGCAGGAGTCTTTAAATGATGGATTTTCTTTAGGGAAAAATAATTACACTCAAGGCTTGCTAAACTGTTAGTCAAATTTTTCCTTTGTAAGAAATCTTTCCATCATTAGACCAAATAAATGAGATGGGTGAAAACCCAAACCACTGTTGTTGGTTCTGGGCTGAAAAAGAGAAACAAACCTCTCCACAAAGAAATCCCATCACAAGTATGCCTTTGAGTCCTTTGATTAAATTGAAAGCACTTCAAGCTATTTACAAAGCAGGAGATTCCTCTCGTTGTTTATCTGTGGTGTGCCTCCCTGGTGCGTTCTGTCTAAGCATGAATGCATCTGTTCATTTCGTTTCTAGCTTACATCCACAGCAGTTCCAGCAGAGTGGCTGGAAGAACTACTATGAGCAGCCAAATCTGGAACTGTTTGGATTTATTGTCTTTTCTGGGCATATGGATGTTGGTGTCCAATAGATGGATTATGGCTGATTAATTTGCTCCAGGCTGTGCCTGGAGGCTGTGTGTAGGAGGATTCAGCTGGAGCCATTGCTTGCATGCCTGCTCCCTCCAGTAAACTCTGACTTCTCATTGCCTCCCTCAGTCCCTGGGTCCTGCTCAGTTCAGTGCAGGACCTGGTGTGGGCAGCTGAGATCAGCTGAGAGGGGGGAGAAAGTGGCATGGCTGTGGAGGAGTGCCCTGTGTACATCTTCTTGGGGCTGGAGACTGCAGTGTGCCCAGCAGTGCAGCGCAGAGATCTGGGGTCTGCCCATGGGCACAGGGGATCAGGACACCCAGCTCCTTCTCTGTGCCATTTTCCACATTGTGATGCTGGCATACAAACAAAACTTAATGAAAATCCATTCTAAAGGACCCTTGAACATTAGGAATGCACTAATGAAAACCTGACTGAAGGTACTGATTCCAGTGTAACATTAGTCTAAAAATGTAAGTCAAATATTGTACACCTGTACAATAAATTGCATCTACTCTGTGAGCCCCAGCTCTCCTTACAAAATGTTAATCATATGTCAGGCCCTGCTAAAATTAAAACTTGACTGGTTTTTAATTACTTGGGTTTGACTTTCAAATCTCTTGTGCCTCATATATTTTCCATTAATATTGTAGACAATAAAAATTTATATGACCGAGCACTTATAAACTGAAGGACCTAGGTATGGAAAGTGCAGATATTAAATAAAAATAATTATTAAATTGTGCCAAACACAGTGCAATTCGTGCTTTGTTACTGAACAATGCATTTGACAGAACTGTAAACAGAAACTAAACCTTGTGAGTTTATATAATTGTCACCGAGTTCTTCTGAATTATTTAAGTAGCATGCAAAGGTATTGAAAACACCAATTCAAGACCAGCTTATAAAACAAAAGGATAAAGTGAACATTTGTATATTATAATTTATTGGTTCAGTTTCTCTTGTCAAAATTTAAAATTAACTTTAAAAATATTAAGTCCTACCAAAGACTGCAAAGCAAATGATACAAAGCCATCCTAACACAACTTTTGCTATTGATGTATAGATTCTTTCAAGTATATGTCCCTTTTAGATTTTAAAAACATTCAGGATTTGCCTTTTGAGACTGAGTTTGAGTTCCCAGGTGAGTTTGATTTCCCAGGGTGACAAGACTTTTACAAATACATAGGCTGTTGGCTTAAAGAGAGTTGAATCATGTGTAATATAATAACCACAGGGATTTGACCTGATTTTTTTCTTTACAAAGCTGGAATTATTATCTCAAACAGGGAAAAGAAACACTTCAGACTTCACTTCTGCATTGTGAAAGTGAGGTTATTTTTCAGTGCTGTTCCTGTGGAAGGAAAAATATATTTTCCCAGTCTCCATCCACCTAAACATCCCCTTCCTTGGTCAGCATAGGCCACTTTTGAGATCTTTCATTGAAGGTGCCATATTTCAATCAGCCAGAGGAAGAGGGAGACTATTGATTCTGGACAAAGCTGCACAACTGTGTGATGGGTGGTGGCAGTGGGTTCTGGTTTCCTCAGTGGTGCACAGATTGTGCGGCACTCCTGTCATGGTGGGTTCCTTGCCTACAGACAAGGGTTTACCCTGTAAAAGGATCTTGGGTCTATCCAGGTTTCTGAATGTTTGAAATCTCAGATGGATATGCAGGCTTGGCTCAGGGGTAAGAAAAAAATAACTGGTTCCAAGAGAAAAACGTACCTACTGAAGGAAGCTTGGCCCTGATGAGGGACCGTTTCACCTCGCTGAATATGTAAGACTGTACAGCAAAAGAATGTGTTTACTGGCACATCCAATGGCTTTTAGCTTGTAAAAGCTACTGTGCAAGTGCATTCCCTTTTGTGATAAGTTGTGGTGCTGGGTTTTGCATTGATGTGGGCACTGTCCCTGCCCGTTTCCGGAGAGAAGCAAATCTGAGTTTACTGAGGGTTATAAAACTCCAGTGGAGACCGACCATCTTATCCCCAAGATAAGAATCACTTGCAAATGTGAGACCTTTATCCAGACCATGTATCTCTTTTAGAAATTATAACTGCACTCAGCACTTGTGCAATGATGCACAGGATTGTTCATTGTTCCTCACGTGAATGACGTAGGCTTGTTTAGTGTTCCTGACACTGACTTGGTACAAATAATTTTGCTCAAAAAGCAGTCTGAACTGGCCACCTCTTCATGATTTGTTCTGTTCCATGATTTCATCAGTGCTGTGGGGTTTGAATAGTTGTATATGTTATTGCATCCCAGCATAACAAGGAAGGAAAGGCAGTGGGTTTTTTTGAAAAAAATATGAAACTACGGCTACATTTAATGTAAACATGTAGGAATATATTCACAGATGTCGCTTCTAGTCGTCAGAGAAGGTGTTCCTGCAGATAGACCTCATCTATGTTCTTCATCATCTTTAGGGACACTCCAAGGATATTATCTAGTCTGAAGCAATATTTTGTGACTATTCCCTTTGCAGCTCATACAAAGTTGTTAACACCAAGGCTAATTTGGGATGGTTTTTGACTATTAATTACTGGTATCACATTTTTTTCCTATTTTTTGCTATATTTTTTTTTTTTTCTGAGTTTCAACAGCAAAAATTCATGGCATCAACCAATTTCAGTTGATTTAAAGTTTTGGTGACTTCTAGAAAAGGAAGTAGAAACTACATGTTGTCCGGTTTGAGATATGGGCTAATTAAAAAACCACGTGTGACTTTATAGTGGAGAATAGTCAAATCCAAATTCTACCCTTGAAATTCAAAATTTCCATCTGGAAAGTATAACTTTTAATTCCTAGGAATGTCCTTTCATAGTCTGACCTTAAAGTGTTGTGCACTGTATCCTGTGCACTACACAGAGATAGCAATGTAATAAAACCCAGCAGGATGACTTCAAACATACATATGTTGCCACTGGAAGCTGTAATTCTTCTTATTCTTAAGTGCTCTTTTAAAGATAACTGAAAAGGTGCTTACAAAACTGCACAGGACAGTCATCCTGTTCAGGAGTGCGTGATTGTGGTACTAGCAGCACCAGCAGCAATAAGCTGGCACTCAGCAGCTAACAGGAAAGTAAACTAAGTCAGAATCAGGTCCAGAATGCAAACACAGAAAGAATTTCACATGCTGTGCCATCAGCATGCAAGTTTCCAGAAGCTCTTCCAACCCCATACTATCTTTCCTCTCTGTTCTTTCTCAGCTCTGATCCTTCTCTCTGTGTTGATGCACAGAGACAAATTTGCTGTTTCATTTGACCATATCATTCATTAAAAAGGAAGAAAATTAATAAAAAATATACATTAGAAATCGGTAGGGATAAATCCCATATGCCTCACTGCATAGTACTGTACAAAATGTACTCCTGTATGTACAGTAACATGCTGCATTAACCCAGAAGGAAAACGCTTTACTAACTTTGGCGTAACTAAACTATCTGTATATTAAAAACAAGCCCTTATTTATTAAGACCCCCAAATCCCAATATCCATTTAAAAACTGGGCCTCTTTCAAAGTCTCTGAGTCATAATGAAGAGCATGATTCATTCAGTAACTCCTGCTCACCACGACTCTCTTAGGAGTAAGAACAGATTCAGTTTTAAGCTTCCTCTGGCAATGTGAAAACCAGTATCTGGCTACCAATCTCTGGTTCTAATCTTAAAGAGAATTGCATCCCATTGCTGGTTCTGCATTCCTATCCTAAAAATGAACCTCTCTCTTTCTTCTAATTAATTTGGAGTATAATCTCTTTAAATGCCTTTTAAGGAGCCATGAAATTCTATTTTCCAAGTCAGACACAGCTATTTTGAGGATTTGCCTTTCCAGGAGAGGGAATTTCACAAATGTTAGTCCTTTCACAGAGCTAGGAACTGGTGCTGTCCAGCTGTGATCTCCTGGCCCCAGCCTGAAAACACACTGTTATATAAAAAGTTCTGTTAACCAGAGACTCAAAAGATGCCTGTGTCATGGAACACATTTGTTCCAGGAATCCTCACCAAATGCAGGCGTCTAATGAATTTCTTTTTGTGAACATTAGGAAAATTTTATTGATTAACCTCTAGTGTCTGTTCATAAGGAGCAAACAAAGCAGAAGTGCTGGGACCCACATTTTGTTCTGTGCTTAGAGGCACATATGGAAGTAGTTTCAAGCCAATAGTTCAGTGAATATTTGTGCCTTTCCAGTTTAACCAGTGCTTTCTGATGGCTGCTTGCTCAGAAAACTTGGCCACCCTTCATCTGTGTTCATTTCCTTATTCCTATACTTAATGGCAGCACTCCATACCTTTTGCATTTGTACCAAATGCAATACTGGGATTTTTTGTGTTTTCTTATTGCTTTCCATTTCATGATGTGCTGTATGGTGCTCTTAAAAAATGCATTAACTCCCCTTAATATGCACCCGAAGGAAGGGTGTGACTTGTTCTCCAAAACATCATGTGAGCTATTATGCCTAAAGTATCAGAAAAATGACTCCAAATTCCTGCTTCTTTTCCTTTGGGAACTTTCCAGATAATTTGCCATTTAAAAAATGAACTCTAATTACAAATCATTCACTTCTCTGGGATCACTCATTTCATACAGATTACAAATTAAAGACTTGCAAGCTCTACAGATAAAAACTGAATTTGGTGAATTTTATATTCAAGGCTGACAGTTTGACTCAGAAAGATTTGTTTGCTTTTCCCTACACCTAATTTAGTGGGGGGTTACCTAATTTAAGGGGGGGTTTGGTTTTTGTGTTTTTTGGATTTTTTTTTCTGTCTGTACAAGAGAATGTGGACATTATTCTTTTTGCTCAATTTATTTGATTACTGTGTCTCTCCCAAATGATACTGAATTATTTAGGAACTGATCTTGTTTTATTTTATTAAAATAAATTCTTGACATATTATATCACACATCTGATCTAAATTTCTTTTAGATAGTCACCTCAGTGGTAATTTACAGTCTGTTGTCTGAAACCTTGGGAAAGCCTTCACTGTTTTTAGGTGGTCTGCAAAAGCATAACTAAGTCTATGTTTGCGAGGCCTAAATTTTCTGATGAGGAGCCTTCCCCTTGATTAAAAGTTGTTAAAACCCAAAACTAGGGGGAAAAATTGAGTGCAATAACTCCTCTACAATAAATTATATTAATTAATTACCATGCTTTCATTGTGGAATAAAGCAACTAGTGAATTTGGCATGTTTGTTCATGTGATTATGGGATTATTTATAGGAGTAATGGTACTGTCTATAGTCACATCTTAGGAGAAAACTGAAACACAAAAAATGAACAACAGTACACAAAAAGGATGAAAGTCAAGAAGTCATGTTAATTCTCAAAGCATTAGTAAAGATTCTCCTATTGTGGGAGAACCTGAACAGAGAATTGATTTCAGAAGCATCACAGAAATGAGAGTTCTCTGAATAATTACTTTGAAATTAAATCCTTTTTCTTACAAATCAGAACTGAAAAGGGAAAACAAAAGGCTTTCAGTACTCCTTGTAAATATCTCAGAGACGTCTGCTTTCTGAATTATGACTATTTAAATTATTTCACTATTCCTTCAATGAATACTAAATTCTTCACTAAGTTGGTGAATGGATTTGGAGTACTTGTGAAATGAAAGAAGCACAAAATTTAAAGTATCAGAAATGGTTTTTTAAGCTATTTTAAATACTTTAAGTTGTTGACTTTAAGTCACTTCACATCAATGAGCAAAGTTAGAACAAGTATATTTTTACTGAAGGTAAATCAACTTTGACTTCTTTTGGAGATGTGAAAAACATTATCCAGGAGAGATAAAATTACGATTATGTACACATGCAGATACACACTCACATATTCAATTTTTTAAAAAAATTATTAAAATAGCGCATTTAAAAATATTCGGTAAGTTCATTTCAAGGCAAAAGAAAGCAAAAATTTACATTGTGACCCTGTGAAAATCTGTCATTCATTTCTGTGGAATGAGGATGTTGTCCTGCATTTTTTTGAAGGTTGTTTAAGTCTACATGTAATACAGTTGATGTATCTTTTCACTGGGCTGTCTGCTGCTTGATATGATTTATAACACCACTTAGCATGACTGCAAAGCTAAAACGCATAACTTACAGATGCAAGTACAAGAAAATTTCTGTGGTAGTCAAAGATTTCATTATCAAATGACTACTGCAAAGTACCCTGAGATGAACTGTCTTGGTAGATAGATATCTACAGGACATAAATATTGCCACTTTGTCACCATTTAAAGACAAGATATTTGATCTTGAGAAATGAGTTAAATGTGCTACTTGCTCATATTTGAAAAATATACTTTCACTGTGCTTTAAGACCATGTTATGCACCACTAGTAGTGTCTCTGGCTCCATCTAGGAGGCATACATCTATTCAGCGACAGCACAAGCACAGCACTTCATGAAATCAGTAGGATTGCTTGTACACAGCTGTTTCAACTCATTAATGAACTGGTAATCTGGATGTATCAAAATAATAGATCTAACAGACTTTACTGTCTAAAACCAAAACAATTTGCTTTTTGTTTAAGCAGCTGCTGCTAAAGGCTGAACACTGAAGTATCCTCTGAAGGTACCAGCAAAGTGCAGAAGACACCTGATTTGAAGCTAAGGTTTGACTGGAAATAAGGTTTGACTGAAATGAGAATCTGTTACTCATGGATTTCATCATCTGTGTTCTGTGAAATAGCCTCATGCTAGGCTGAAAGCCAGAACAGCTGCTTGCCTAAATTCCTTGCCGGCTAGAGCACCCCAGGACTGCCTCTCTGGCTGTTCTTAGGCTGGAATCCAAGAGTAAGGCAAATAGCACATAGTCTGAGACATACCCTGAAGGGTTTGACTCTTTTTCCTCCAGCTACATCACTCACCTTTTCCAGGAATGACAGCAACCAGCATCCATGACCCTGGTTCCCTCCTAGGGGTATAGAAGGGCTGGTGAAGTCAGTGGCCTGAGTGCCAGATGACTCGACAGGCAGCAAGATTCTTGTGCATGGGGGGTTTCAAGAAGTTCAGAGAATGCCTGGGTTTGCTCTTCTTGAGGTGATCAGGATGCAGAAAGGATGTCTTGAGCTGTGTCCATTTTGCTAGGGATAGTGCAATGGCCTAATCTGAGCAACAGTAAAATCCTCACTGATCTTCCTGAAAGTAGGCTTTCACTTAGAAATCCCTAGCAAGGAATTTGCTGGAGTCCCATTTCCAGTTCAGAGACCTGAGTATTTCAACAAACAGAAATTTTTCATGTTATAATGCCATTCACTAAACCATAATTTGAGGCCCCTCTTGATTTCTGTGTGAGCCACTGGGATTTGTCATGTTGTTTCAGATGGGTTTCAATGTGGGCTTGTTCACCTACATAGAAATCAGTGGTCATTTCTGGGGGTGGTTTTCTCCAGCTTTGTTCACAGTGGCACAAATATTATATCAGATTAATAGAGTCCATGTAAAGCAGTACATGGCATGTACTTGAGGTTTTGGCTATAAGAAACATTAGAAATAAACATAGCTGGGTTTCTTAATACTGAATCTTAGCATCCTTCTGTACTAGATAGTAAACAATACCACCAAACTAAGCATTCACCACAGACTACAGACTTGAATAAATAATTGAAAACCAGCTTTCACTACTTCTAAGAAACATTTGGATGCTCTGTTCTCTTTATTTTGCATATTTTTAAAGGTGACATAATTTCTTCTCTGTTCTCGTTATGTAGCTGTAAAAATGAAACAAAACAAGCTTACAACATGCTGTCTACTTTCCTGTCTGACAGCTGCTTTAGGATACAAACAGGCATTCATTCTTCCCTGCCAGGGGTGCCAACTTCTTTTACTGCTCTTTTAGCAGCAGCTCTAAAGAAGTACCTCCTGATGCTGTTTGTGTGATGCTAGCTGTCCTCACTGTGAGCTGCTTCCATGGCCCTGCATGCTGCTCCCTCTCTCTTTCTCTCATACAGTGCTGAGAAAAGTATTCAATTAAAGCACTGAAAAAAAGGTGCAGATGGCTGCTCTTTGCTACCTCTTTTCAAAAGCTGTTAATGAATACATCTTCACAATGTCTCCACATTCATCTGCCACCCACCTCCTTGATCAGGGAGTGTAAGATGGGAACTACACATACTGTCTTGCAGGTCCACTCACGGAATATGACCACGTGCTTGAGGCTGCTGAGCAGCATCTGTAACAGAAACATTAAATCAGCCCATGCACCCAACTCTCCCCAGATGAGAATGGCTTGTTCTTTCAAGCTTATGTGCATTGACTTCCATGACATCAAAGTGCTCATTACCATGAAAGTTATGCCTGTTAGTCGTAACAAAATATTTCTTGCTTTTTAAAAGCACACAAGGTTACAGATCATCCACGTAGCATCAATAAAAGTGTATGAAATGAGACAACACCGTAACAATAGTTTTGCTCTTAATTTGTGAAGGAGCACTAATTAGAGAGGATTTTGAGACATCAGACTGGGAAGTGTTTGCTATGTGAAATAAAGATCCTAAGGATATGAACTGAGTCATAACAGCTCTGTGGCCCTGAAATTTGTTTTTTTCTTAATGGAAACAGTGTAATACAGTTCAGAGAAGGAATCTTGTTGAACTCCCTACACTCGAGGCTGGCAAAGAGCAAATATGAGAAGTTACGCAAGCCACAGTTAAAGCTCAGAATGATGCCATGGCTGTGGAATTTGAGAGCCTTATAATTTCCAGTTCAAAATCTTCTCTTTGGAAGAAAAGACCTCGCAGTAATGAATGAAGACACATTTAACCATAAATATACAAGGGAGCCTTTGCAAGGATCCAGAAGAAGCTGCAAGGGAAATCAGCTTAAGGAGGCTACAGAGCACCCTGTGAGCACGGCGCCATCCCTGTTAGAGGACCACATCCTGGAGCCGTCATGACAAGCAGCTCCCTGTGCCACTCGTACCTCCCTGATGAGGTGAATGGAACTATTCAGTGAGCAAAAAGCTAATTGGCAAAAGCAAGCTGTTGGAAGGACTAAAATTTCATAGCAACAGGACTGAGAGCTCTATTTTTGGGGATGTACGTGGTATGTATGACCCTTGTGTTGTCCATTAGGAGTACATTTCACTCCTTCAGGGTTGAAGAGCAATCCAGACGTACTCATGACTCACTGAAGGCAAGAGTAAAAGAAAAAAAATTGCAGATGAAGCTGATAATTATGAATCATCCAGTTACTTTAACACTTAGATATTTTAAAATATTCATCCATACTATTCATTTTCATTTAAGCTCAAAACTTCATGGCTAGTGTAGTTGACACACTTAAGCAATGAAAGGGAGTCTTACAAAATAAGATTTGCAAACAGAAACATATTTTTCATAGCTGAGGACAAGATTGTTTTCCATTATCAAAAATAATCAGATTAGTGGAGAGGCCTTGAGACTGTCATAGTTTGTAGAGCAGGTCATGCCATGCACTCAGCGCTTGTAAATGAACTTGCTATGGAGGGGTATTGCTCCAGCTAGTATTTTATGCAAAAGCATTGGCTTCCTTCTCAAAATAAGCAGGTCTCTTGTCTCAGAGTTGGACTTTTCAAAGGGTCATATGCTGCTCCTTAGGTTTCAGACAATAACTTCACCCAGATTGGTGGGATCTAATTTATCACTGTGTAATGTATAAGAGAATCATACTTATCCAAAATTTTCAAGTTTCTTCCTTAATCCTTGATACACTGAAGTTTCCTAAACAGTCCCAAGTCCAAATATACCTAAGCAAAACCAGAAAATTAAGGGGAAATACTTTTCACAGTATGGTCTATGCTGTGGTATTTATGAATTATTAGAACAATTAGAACAAAATAGAAACTAGTGCAAAAGAGCAGTGAGACCACAGGAAAGTGCATAGACAGCATTTGTGAAGGCTCAGTGTGGTGTCAGACCTCCCCATGTTTAATCAATCCTGTGGACTGTGTCTGGAGTAACTGGGACTTCAGATTTCCCTTCTTCAGCCACTCTACTTAAGAAAATCAACCAGTTAACGGGAAAATAAATTAAATCAAGCTACGGCTTTCATCAAAAATGTAATATACCTTTTCATACCAAAGGAAAGGTCACTATTCAGATGAATTCTTTAAACTAGTTTTCAAGAAAAAAATTGAAATTTCAACACAAAATTAAGTATAAGAAAAAGTACTCAGCTGTACATGAGGCATTTCAGGAAAGACCCACATATTTTTATAGTCCAAAGTTTCACTAAATATATTCCTCCAAAAATTTACAAGCATCCTGTCTCTCTGTTTTTATGTCACTTATGGATCTCTTTAAACTCAGAAATGTTTACAAACAAATAAGGTATTTCTGCATTAAATTTAAAAGTACTGTTTCAATGAAACTAAGTACAAATATCAGTGGAGTTAAGAAAGAGCAATTTAAGAAACCAAAAAAAACAAACCAGCAACAAAAGTTTGCCACCTCCACAAAGTTATTTGTCAACAAACAATAGAGAAATTTCTGTCTGAAATTTTAATGAAGAAAAATTCCAACATTGCTATTTAAAAGCACTTACAAACCTGAAATAGGTGAAAATATTCCCATCAGGACAAAAGAAATTGATCCAACCCAAAATGAAGTTGATTCTTATCTTGCTACCTGAAACCCAGAAGAGTGGCATGGCTCTGAGGGCACTCACTGTCCTCATGAGCATATGGGGATGGAGCTCAAGGAGAAGCAGGGAATGATCAGCCTTGGTACCTGACTTGAGACCTGAAGGTCTCAAGAAGAAATGTGAGTGGCCAAAGCTGAAAACAAGAAATATCAGATAGTTTTATATGTCAGCAATTTCATGACAGAGAATGTTCCATTCTCTTTTTGGTTTTTTGGTTTTTTTTCAAGGAATGCCAGTTTTTTTCTTCCTCAGCTTCCATTACCTTTCCTCTCCTTATGAACCCACAAAAACAACTTGGGAACCTCAGTTCCTGTTTCTTCACTGGAGCTACCCACAAGTTCAGAAAAGCAGTAATCCAGGTGTTTTCCACTCCAGTTTCCAGCTCCACTGACTTGCAGCACACCTTGTCTCTCGGCTGTTTCGGTCCTGACTTAACCCCCATGGTACATCGTGGGAGCTGCATTACCAAGCTCCCTCCTTGGAGGCAAAGCCCAGCCAGGGCCCCGTGCCCAAGGAGAGGAATGTACCTCCATGCAGCCCTGTTCCACATCCACAGAGCAGTAGGATGCATCAGAGCTGCCTTTGCCTAGAGGCCCAGTGTGAGAGGAGCATTAAAATGGATTGTATCATGCTCCACGCTAATTGTATTCACACAACAGCACACACGAAGAAGAAGCTCAAAGTGGTTTATCATCATGAAACAATGAAGTGAAATATTTTGGATCAGAGCTCTTGTTCTGTGAAAAGTTTAAATATTTAGACTTTTAGTCTCTGTTTCAAAAATGAAATATTAAATTCATGCCTACAAATATTATTTAACCAGCTGAACAGAATAAAATGGAAACACTCAACTTTTTTCCACTTTTTTTCTTTCCCCCTTTTCCCTTGTTAATGCCTAAAAAAAGTTAGAATAGCAAAGGAAAAAATGAAGGAAATGAAAAATTATTGTTTTGGAGTGGGCAATACAGGAAACTAATACCTGACATTATTCATTCTATTTTATTTTATAGCAAAGAAAAGGTCATAAAATGATAAAGTGACAGGGAAAAAGCAGAAAAACTGGAAAATCCAAAGGAAGTTTGCAAACTAAGTCCTCATAGCTCTGAGGACTTATTTTTTGGTTAGCCTTTAAAACAAAAATTCAACCAGCTCAAATGCCATTAATAAAACACATGACTGAAACATTCTCTTAAATTTAGGTACCTCAATAACTTAACTCCTGTTCTCTGGGATAAGAGTTACAAGAAGTTACACTTGCAGGTTTTAGTGTATTTCTGAAAATTAGAAAGGATTATACACCTGGGACATAGTGGTAAGGAATGTTTTTTAAAAATGTTGGACACTGGCTAGCTGCACTTTGAAGCAAGCTGAAGTCAAAGTTTTAAAAAATCTAAGTGTATATACAAAACTGAGAGTAACTCTCCCATCAATGAAGGCAATATTCAATTTGAGGATGGGTATAGTATTACACCACTTTATTTGTTCATAAAAAAGTTGTTTCTTGGACACATGCCCACATTCACCATATACTTTACTTATGTGTACAAAACACATACATGATTCTTTCAGAGCAGCCCCACAAGCAGGATCCATGAAGCACTCTGAATCACCTCCCTATAATCTCATTTCTATTATAATAGCCTGCCTATCCTCCAAAACCAAGGTGCTGAGTTTGTGTCAGTGACTTTTTGAGGGACTGCCTTTCAATTTTGCAGGCATTTAAACTTAACACTTAAACCATGACCATACATGGGAACATATGAATATCTACATCAAATCATGAAAAAGGACTACCTAGACTCCAATATCTGGTCTGGGGAAATCTGTCAGTTCACCATCCTTCCCTCACAAAGATCAATAGCTGAAACCTGTGAAAAATTACCAGGAAAGCATATTTCTTTCATCTATAGTCCGCAAGATTTCTGAGCCAAGAGTACAAAGTTTTACTTTTATCAGCCCTAATGGATTTTCCTTCTGTCAGTTTGCCCAAAGTTTGCCTGAAATGTTTCCCTGTTAACATTTATCAGTAACAACGTCCTGTGACAAAAAAAAAGAGAGTGCTTCTTCTTTTTACCATCTTATTTCTCTTGCCCATTGTATCCCTCAATGAAAAATATTCCTATTGCTGATAGGCACTGCATCAGAGGCTTCTGTCATGGAAAGGCAACCCGTGTAATGACATTCTGCAGGGACAATAAGGAAGATATAAGTAAAGATATAAAGTAACTGGAAAGGTCACAGCATTCCCAGAAAATACATACAATTCATAGGCACTTTTGATCAGGACTATAATATTTTTAATCCTGGGATTTGCTTCCTGTCTCATCCTTCACTTTTTTTTCCAATCCCATAGTTTACTTTTTTAGTTAGCCTCCTTACTTTGGTTTAATTAAACATCAGAGCTGTACAATCGGCTAATTTTTTATCCAGACATTTTTTGTTTTCTAATGCTTAATTTATGTGATGATTTGCCAATGAAAAGGTATAAATTTTTATCTCTTTCTTTCCTTTTTTTTTTTTTTATGATGCAATTCATCTTTATAATTTTCAAAGCCAAGACGCACATGCAACCAGAAGGGTTCAGTGTCAGGACACTGGTTGAGACAGGCCAATTTCAGCCTCTGAGTAGGTCTTGTTGGCCCCTGAGAGTCCAGTTGAGCCCACTCCTCTCCCCCTCCTGCCCCCATCCACAGGCAGGGGAAGCTCTTTGAGCACTGCAGTACCAGGCCCTTGAGGTGAGTGTGTCCCTGTCCATGCTACCTGCTCCAGGCTCCCACTCATTCTGGTGTGTGGAGCCAGCTATCTGTGGCCAGCTCTGGCAGGCAGAAAAAACTATTTGGCTTTTACTATCACTTTTGCTGTTTAAGCATCATTTTCCAAGAGGGATGCTGAGCTAAGTAGCAACATTCTGCAAGATTCCTGTGGTAAAAGGTTTTTAGAACCAAGGGACAGCTTCAAAGTGTCAGCTTTTCAAATATCAGCATCTCTTTAAGGACAGTGAAACATCTTCTTCCCTCTTGACCTTATGATAAACCAAACTGAGGTACATGATTTATGTGAAACTTTGGCTTTATCAGGTTGCATTTCAAAATAGAGCAGCACTAGAACTTCAAATAAATTGTGAAAGACATTCAGGAGATCAGTGCAAGACAGTCACTGACGTACAAGGGTTAGGTGTGTGTTGAATAAATCCTTCTTGGCAAGGAAATCTTCCTGCTTGTAAACCTGTGGCGTTCCACAAAATGCTTGCAAATGACACTGCGTAAGAGTTTGTGTCAAACAGAGCTGTTCTGCCTCTGAAATGATATAAAATACTTCAGCTCAACTATTACTTGACTAATGTTTCCTGCATAGTAAATCATTCAGCAACCAGAGAACACTGCTGTCAAAACATCTTTCCTCATCATATCTCTGTAGAGCTGGTAGAGCTTCTATTAGGTGTAGCTTTACAACCCTGTAACAAAGCTTTCTGTTTGTTGAGAATATTTCACAGCTGTAACACTCTTTTTTTTAATCTATTTTTGACTGATCTCTCTCAGTTTCCCATCCATCTTCTTGCTTTGTGAACCTCATGACCTGAATATTGTCAAAAGCAAGGATTTCCATCATGTTTCATGTATTCATTCCTATTGATCTTAGTAGTGTTGAGTCTCTACAGTACTTTCTACAGGGCTGAACTCATTTTGCATGTCACATCTCTCATGTTTTTTATTCCAAGAGAAAGGTGAAGAGCGTAGCTAAAAATTTTATCGCCAGAGCTGCCAGCTCTGAAATGGAGCATGTTAAAATCTCTCACTTGGAGAGACTAATCTGAAAAATGAGCATTCCTGTAAGCATTGAGCAAGGCTTGAACAGCACGAGAAAATGGAGACTTTTTGAAGCTAATTAAATTGCATAATGATATTCCATCAAGCTTGGGTATATTTTTTCCCTTCTTATTTGGCTTTTTAATATGGTTTAAAAGATAGCTTGATCATGTGATGAGAATATTTCCCTTAGTAGTACAATGCAGCTTTAAAAAAAGCTGTTTCTTGACTCAAGTAATACTAATACAGTAAAAAATTCTACACTTATACACATTTCTTAATAAAAGTATGGTATAATAGCTACTCATTACAGAACAGTAAACAAAGGAGGAATTTTTGAATTTATAAAATTTTCATTGTGGCACTTGTATACATCCTGTTGTCTGTACTATAAAATAAAGCATTATCAGAATGAACAGTTGCATCTGCTCAACATGGTCCCCAATTAAAGAAATCAGCTAGAAGTTACAGCTTAGTGATTGAAAACTGTGGTTTCATTTCTGCAACATCTGGCTTCCAACTTGTTTTGAAATAAATGCAAGGACCTTTCATATTCTCATGGATATTTTCAAAGACTGCTGGTTTGGATCTGTCTGTACAAAAGTGACAGCAGTGTTACCTGTGAACAGGTAATTACCTAGGCTTATTACTCTTATCCTATTTGTATATCTTCCTTTAAAAAGAAAAAGTGTTCTGGAATTCAAGATACAGGTGCATAGTTCACTTCCTATCCAGCTTAATAAATTGCTTTGCACACTTATTACTTGTAGCCAAATTTTTAAGGATTGGTTTTGTCAATTTGCTAGAGATCGCTGAGAAGAATGATCAATTACACAATTAAGTTTCTAATTCACATGTTGTTGCTTAATCTCAGTTTCTGATTATTCTGAGTCTGCAAGTCCTCACACACTCTTTTATTGGTCTGACAACTAAAAGAATAAAATAAGTCACCTATACAAAATTTATGTTACTGCTGGTAAAAAAACAAAAAAAACTAAGTGCAAGAATTGTCCAAAGTCCATATGGATTTGAGAAAAAAAGACAATTATTTTGGTATAGGAGACTTCACACAATACCAAGAGGATTCTTTCCCATGGCTGAGTTGAATACCATGAAAATAAACATGTATTTATGTGCCATATGAAAACTTTGAATCTCTTTATCTGGGTGGCTCCAGAGGCTATGCAAGGAATGTTTCTTAACACCAGTACTGTCAACAGTAATAAAAACATGAAAATGGAATGTATTTTAAAGTTTTCCCATTACTTGTAACCAATTCTGACTGTTTCCTGACTTCGACCACGACTAAAGCCATGACTGTGGCTGACTAGTCCACTTTGAGAAATCAGACACAGAAAAAGGACTAATCTGACCTTATCTTACCAACTTGCTGTGAAGGAGAGGTAGAATGAGGGATCAGCATTGCCCCCAGTCTCATGCTTTACCCACAGACATAGAGTGTGTGAAGAGATCAGTTACTGCAGATGTGAAAAAAAGGCCATGGCAGTTTATATTGTGAGAACATAACTCCTCATAAACTCCTGCGCTTACTTATAGTTGACAGATACAACCTGCTCCAGAAACCCCCAGGAAAGCAAACTGGTGTCTCCTACTCAATATGGCATATTAGTGCTACTGGCAGTAGAAACTGGGTCTGTCCTGGTGATGAGGAGATTCTGCAAGGAGACATGATTAATAATGTCTTCTGTACTTTAGTCAGTTAATTCTTTGAAAGTGAGTAGGTCAATGAAGAGAAATCTGATAAGAGAAGGAAATATAAAACTGGAAGCTGCAGTGAGAGTAGACATCATATCCCCATTGCTTATATTGAAGATACTTGCTGGATGGTTTCCTACAAGATATGGTGCTGTTCAAATCCAAAGGAAGAATTCAAAATTATTCCTTTTTCAGATAAATTTTACAGCCAGTGTTATGAAGGAGCAGAGCAGCAGCCCAGTTTCTGGTAAACTGGATTTCACTGAAAAGTATGACTTGTCAGGAACATCACATCATTTAAACTCTCAAAGTTCTAAGTCTGACTGAACCAAGTGATTTTGGGAAATCAGGCAGCCTTTTGGTTAAAAAAAATGGTAGGGAAGCTCAGTAGAGTGGTAGTCTCACCAAGTAGCTGCTTGACAAAATTTACTTTAGAAATTATACCTGACTCATTTTAAAAATACAATTTTTTAAAAGTTCTGTGTTTTTTTATCTCCATTAATTTGGATAAGTCTAGTTAAAGGTGAGGTGGCTAATGCTTTCCAGATCAGTGTGCTTGTGGCACCTGTTATACTCACTGTGTTCTACTGCAGATTCTGTATCTTCTTAGTCTGTGCCTACTGTGTAGTAGTTCTTGATGTTTAAGACTGCGACTATGACAGAACGGGTTAAAGGCACGAATGTCCATGAAGGGAAACCATGTTCTCAGGAATACAAACAATGGAATAGAAAATGTCTGCAGTGAATTGGAACGTAAAAAGAAACATGGGGAGGGCGAAGTGGAAGGGGGAGAACTTCCCCAAAATAATCTCTCCCATAGTCTCCAACAAAATTTCTTACCTGTCATCTGACTATGTGCCTTAAACACTAGGAAAATTGTTCATCTGCTTTTCATGATGTCCTGTGAATGGAAGCCATATTTCAATCCCACCTTTCAAAAGATTAGCATAATTTTCAAATAATACAGTTCAAATAACATAAGAGTTTTCCCCGACTTTCCACTATAAGGAATTAAATGTACAATACCTTATGGTTTTGGTTTGGCAAGTTTCCCAGTGCCTTGCTAGCATTCATGTGGAACGCATTTTATTTGAGCCATGGATTAAGAGGGGTGTAGCTGACAATGCTGTTCACATTTTTATTACAATGTATCTGTTGGAAACTAATCTGAAAATGTTTCACTTGTCATCAAGCAAATAAAACTTCTGTACCCGGATGAATTGGTCTTCAGATCTTCTCTGAAACTGTAAATTATATAGATAGAATTTCATTTTTTATAACAGATTTAGGTATCTGGCAGGTTGTTTCTCTCATGTATTTTCACTTCATTAAAATTGCATAATTGCGTCATACATTATAAGTATTTGGTTCACTTCATTAAAAGTAATGTAAATATTAAAAGCATCCATTGCTTTTATAAGAAATGGTGTATCCAGCAGGACTAGAGCAGTGATCACCCCTGTTTTCAGCAATGGTGAGGCCACATCTTGAATCCTGTGTTTAATGCTGGGCCACTCACTACAACAAGGACATTGAAGTGATGGAGCATGCATGTCCAAAGAAGGGCAGCAGAACTGGGGAAGGGGTTGGAGTCTCATGAGGAGAAGCTGAGGGAAGTGGAGGGGGTTTAGCCTGGAGAAAAGGAGGCTTATCTCTCTCTACAACTACCTGAAAGGAAGCTGTAACAAAGCGAGGCTCATATTTTTTCTCCCAAGTAACAAGCGATAGGAAAAGAGGAAATTGACTCCAATTGTGCCAGTGGAGGTTTAGATTGGATATTAGGAAAAAGTTATTCATGAAAAGGCTTGCCAGGCACTGCAAAAGGCTGCCCAGGGAAGTGGTGGAGTCACCATCCCTGGATGTGGCACTTACAAACCTGGTTTGGAGTTGGAAAGGTCAGTATTGGGTTAATGGTTGGACTTGGTGATCTTTAAGGTCTTTTCCAAACTAAAAGATTCTAAAGTGTTTGACACAATTAGAAGCAAGGAAAAGCAAGAAGGGAGAAGTATAAAAAGAAGAAAAGGAGAAGGATAGAAATTTTAATGTCTTCTTCCCACTGCTTCTTTACTCTTTCCTCCTTCACTTTTTAACCTTTGGCTAGGGGGAAGCAGGACAAAAACCAGGATCATTATTCTGGACATCAGGGTAGAAGTCTTTGGCATGTTCAAGGATCTGCTGGGAGGAATCTCATGGGATATGGTCCTGTAAAGGAAAATAGTCCAAGAGAACTTGTTTATTTTTAAAGATCATCCCCTTTCCTCCTGCTCAGGACTCTCATCTCAACCATCAGAAAAATAAAATAAAAAACAGATGGGAGCAGCAATTCTGGGCTTCCCAATGCAAGTGAGATCTGGAGCTATTGGAGCAAGCCCAGTAAAGCACTGTGAAGATGATGAAGGATGAGACAGGGACAATGAGAGGGGGACACTGAGAGAGCTGGAAATGTTCAAACCAGGGAAGAGGAGATGTCTAAATACCTGATGGAGAAAGAAGAGAGACCCAGACTCTTGGTGTCCAGTGGCAGGACAAGAGGCAATCATCACAAATGGAAACCCAAGAAATTGTATTCAAATACAGAAAAATATGTTTTTACAGTGAAGGTGGTTGAGGAGAGAAACAGTGCCCAGACATTGCACAGAGAGGTTGTAGAGTCTCCAATCACAAGAATAATCAAAACCTGACTGGCCATGATCATGAGCAATTAGCTCTGGCCTGCATGAAGAGGAACTGGACTAAATGTTCTTTTTAGTGTCATTTGTGATTCTACAATTCTGTGATTCTTATTTTTTTTCTTTCTTGTTTTATTTCATACTGCCTTTTACATATCATACACAAATGTATTTATTTTTCTAGATTGTTATATACTCCTTATGCTCCTTTTTTAAAACTTTTTTTTTTTTAGGAATTCTGCTCTTTTTCATGTTCTTGAAAAATAAATAATACCCTTTTACCCTTATTTGTTTCCTCCCTCTCTATTCCAATCCATATGTATATCCAAAGAATTTTCTTGCCTGTTAATTGCTTTTTCAAACCTGTCAAGTGAACTTACAGAACAATGCATGACATTTTGCAGTCTAAAATCATACTTAACTGCATTTCCTGCAGTTCTTGAATTCAGCAATACCAGCCCGTTCCAGAGATCTTCTAGATTTGTAGTCAAATTTAAAAAAGTTTCCAGAAAAGGCATTGATTTTAATCATGTGGTTTGAAAAAATCTTTTTAGATTCAAAATCTGAAGGCAGTAAAGAGAAAAAAATTAAATCAATGTTTTATATCTCAAGAATAAAAAAAGAGGTTATAGGGTGTTAAGCTTTTTAGTGATTGTTTTTTCACTGACAGCAAGCTTGAGCTGTCTCAGCCTCTGGGCTGTTTTAAAGTCTTCACAATAAAGCACATTCAGCTCTCACTAGACCTGTGAGCTTCATCAAATTTGTTTTGCAGTTTGATAGCTAAATTTATATTTTAGGAGCATATCCATTGTCTGTAACTAACATCCTATGGTGTGCTCACCAGAACATTTATTTAGTGCATCAATACTACTTATAGACTGCAGAGCACACCAAATGATCCACATCCAGTTTTTGGTTTTTGCAGCGTGCACTACAATCTGCCACGATATCTTCAGAGTATAATCTCCAACTTCTTTTAGTGTAATGTGGATGGGCAAAGAATCTGTTAGAGTACATTTATTTATGTGCATGACAAAAATAGGATTATATAGTCATAGTTATAGATTGGATGAAACCTGGAATCTGAAAGTTTGTCAAATCTGGTCTTTAATAAAATACTTATTGTTTTGATATGACTGGAAAGTTAGACTTAGATAGCTGTTTATATTAGGAGAATTAAGACACTTTTAGTTTGACAAAGTGATCTTTTAACTAGTATGCTTTCCTCTGTAGTTTTTATTGCTGGCAGACCTAGACTTGACTCTGACATTACTCCACTCTACCAGTAGAATTTCTATTTTGGCACATTCTGAACAGGTAATACTGCCTCTGTGTTTGAAGTCTTCAGGTCTGCATGTTTCACTTGGAGTTTTGCAGACCAGGAGGGCCTTCAAAGAATGATACAGAACTATACCAGACTTGAAATCATAACAAATATCTTGGTGTCTTTAGCATGGTTTAAGTGGGAGCCTAAAGAAAATAATCTTGAGAAACTTCTGGATGTCACAAGCATGGGCTTTATCAATTATAACATTTTGTAGGCCAACATTTTATAGGCCTCTATTTTATAGAGCCCAAATTATCAAAAGAAACTGATGACTGATAAGGCTAATATGACCCTTGTCTACACTTACATTTTACTGAAATTTTTAAGCTGATTAGAATTATTAAAAGATTTGATTTATAACAAATATGACTATGTTAGCAAAATGCATGGAGGACACATTTATCAGACAAAATGGTGCCAAGAAAATATATTTTCAGTAAAGGAAATGAAGCTGATGAATTAAACCAGCAAAACATCAGCTTTTATATGGATTTAAAATTAAATTCTAGTTTTAGATAATATTCTTATTCTTTTCTGTGTTAATGCAGCTCCTATTTCCACTCATTGAACCCTATTACACATCCTTATTGATGTACTGGAGACCTCACAATTATCAAATTTAGCTTTTATTGTATCCTGTTTATAGGTATATCAAAGTCTGGCCTAAACAAACTAGATTGAGTCCTCTCTCACTCATCACCACATGTCAGTGAAAATTTGCCAGCAATCAGGCAGCTTCTGCATGCCCAGTGCAGGGAAGATACCTCTGTCCTGCAGAATTTATATTTTCTGTTTAGCAAGCAATCCTCCTTGTTCTGTACTGAAGACTTCATCTTTTAATTGATTACCATTCTGCTAATTGTTATATCCTTACAAGAATCATAAGAAAAGTCCTCATCATTTCAAAATCTCTCTTCTGGGGGTTCTCACTAGAAACAAACACTCAATTATCATTGCTGCACTTGAACACATTTTGATATGGTTCAAAAAGCTAATCACTATTTTATTTTATGTCTTCAATACATAAGTATTGTGATTAGAAAATACATAACAATCTAATGACATAACTACTCTAAGCTAACCATACGAGTAAATTAAAGGAATAACAACTTTAACTATCATTCTCCCTATAGTCTTATATTAATTTACACAAGCTCTTTTCCCCTAATTTAATTTTTTTTATAAATAACACCTTCCTCTTGCAGGTTTTTATTTGACTGATGACTGAGTATATAAGCTCCCAACTGTTCTGGAATTTACCCAGCTAGGTTATTAAAATCAGCATTCCTGGTACTTGATCAGCAGGTATTTCTTTTAGAAATTTAGAATGCAAAGGTCCAACACCTACTAACTTAAAAGCATGGATTTAGAAACTTGTCTTTAACCTTTCTCACTTTTTCCCCATCCCCTCCTTTACTATGGTGTGAAGGCTTCTACCATTTTTTCTGTAGCAATGGGTAGATACCACTCTTTGGGCTATTCCCCTAATACAATATTAAAAAGGGTGGTAAGTGATACAAAGAGTTACCATGCACAGGATGTTCTGCTATCTCAAACCCTAGTGCATTAATTACTTAGGGTATTTTGCTCTATCCCACAACAGGTGGGATACACCATAGCCTCCAAGTTCCACAAAGAAAAATGCAGCATACTTGTCTTAATATTACCTATAAATAGCAGACTCATTTAATTACATGCATCAAGTGCTGCACCAAAATTGGAATCCTCCAACCATGAGGACCTAGGGCAAAAATCAGCATCTGACTCATAACTCTCAGGTACTAAGATGAAAGCATGGTGTCCTGAAAGTGCTTAAAAATTATGTCCCACACTAACCTTTTTTTTTTTTTTAATGACTTGAGTCACATTAAACCTAATAGATTAGAAAACTTCTCTTGTGCTCTGCTCTCAGCTGTCACCAAGACCAGAATAATTTTCAAACATGAGTCTGTTAATGATAACTTCCTTCAACAAGGCATAAATCTTGCCTTTGCTAATATATCATCTGGTTTAGTTACACCTGATTGTTCACCATGAATTCAGGTATAAATGGCAGACTTTATTTGTTTTTTATGTTTTCAGAATCATTGCTGTGGAAGGCTCTAGCAGCTTCTTCTCCTTTTGTATAACAGTATCAATTTCCAGCGCTCTGCCTTTGCTGCGTAACAAAAGCTGACAGTAACTTTTGTCCTATTTAGCTGGCCTGTTGAGTCTTTTCCTTGATAATTAAATTGATCAGCTGGCTTTTAAAGTCTGGTCAGAGCATAATTTATATGGCCATAGAGTATCTGATGAAATTAGCAGCTGTTTATCCTTGCTCATTCCAATTGTTTACAACTCTGGCTACATCATTCCTTTCTCTGCTATTTTCTTCAAATTTCTCAATGATTTTAATTGGGTAAGTCTCAATAAATTTAGGAACAAATATTTAAATGTTTGTATTCCAGATTTCCTTGGGAAAAAACTTTTGCCTTAAGCCTTATCTCTGCATCTTTAATGCTCCAGTTGCCTCAGTATCTGCAGTAATGTATCTTAGCAGAAGAATTAAAAAAAAAAGCAGAAATAGAATCTCTTACAATCTTCATATATTATCTACATCCATATGTTGAGATGTTGGTGATGACTGGGATAGGACAAAAAAAATAAAGAATGCTACTTGCATTTAAGGAGTAATTAAAAGTAATCCCAAGTTATGGTAGACTGCGCAAGATGATATCCAGAAGCTTCTTGTTTCTTAAGTCTTACAAGCCAAGCCAAACCAAACCAAAGATGAAAATAAAGAGCAAAGAAAAGGGCACAGCAGATGAGCAGTCAGCACCTTATCTGAGGGCTTTCTTGGTAGTGCACAAGCTAAGAGGGTGAGAAGGGAGGAAAAGGGACAATGATGGGGCAGAGGGAGGCAGAGGCCACTTCTGTGCATTGAAAGAACTGTAGCAGCACTGGCCCACACCCACCGATGGAGGGAGGTGGGATGAGGAAGTCTGGAGTAGCAGCTATAAACAAAACCCACCAGAGGGACTGAACAGATCCTAATCCTGCTGGACTGAGTACTGCTTCCTCTCTGCTCCCTGTGCCCTGGGCAGGGCCATACGCCCTGCAAACAAGGAAGCGGATCCAGCACTTTCTGTTTAGAAATGTCAGGGTTGCATAACAGCTTAACCAGCATTGAACACCCAGGCTAGAAGACAGTATTGGATTTCATCACATGGTGTTTTGGTCTCCCTGGCTTCACAAACTAGTACAGGTCGAAATGGTGTGTCTGAGTGATAGGCAGATGTCCATGTGCAGGGAACAGCGTGTTGTTTTTACTTTTAAATAGGCTTTGCATTTCATTCATTTGCAATTGCTTTTTCAGCATCATATAAATGAATCAGAATAATTGTGACTCAACAGGAGCAGCATAAGCCTGACTGCTCTAACATCTAATGTTTCTCACAGAACCAGTACTCTCACCAGTTTTAGCACATGGGGAGGTAAGACCCTGCCTGAATCAATGGTCTTCTTCATATCCATCTTACAGGTGGCACCAATCCACCTATTGCTCATGATAGGTGTGCTGTGAACTTTGAGGAGTAAAATCTGTTCAAGATAAAAGAGATACTAGGGATCTATGCAGCTTTTTCCTACTTTTTCAAGCAATAGCAAGACATCCAATGAAACAAGTTCTGAGATTTTTTTTCCTAATTCCTACGTATCTTTTCTCTGGGTTTTTTTCACTATTTTGCTCTGTTTAAAAAGGAGTGCCTTTGGCATTCAAGTTTTACAAGGAGCATATAGATTGCATCACAAGGAAACACAGACTGGGTACAAGGCTGATTCAAACCTTCAAATTAACACAATACAAGAAAGGGTCTTCTGTAAGCCCCTAGCCTCCATTCACAGAAATGTGCAGTTATGTATTTCAGTTTTGAGGAACTCAATGGAAAACTTTTGATTGCTTTTGTGTGCCTGGAATTTTTTGGGTTAAAAAAGAAACTTTAGGATGTTTTCTAACAAAAATGTTGAGGACTAGAAGGCAATGGCTAGTTCTTATTTCCAACAAAATAAAAGCACAAAATCCAGTTGTAAGCATTGCTGGGCCAATGGCAATTGTAGATCTGTTAGAAACAAAGAAACAAGAAACTTTGTGGATGTAATTGCAGCTCTCTGCCCACTTTGAAACCTAGCATGGTATGAGTTGTTTAGCAAAGATCATGGGTTTGAAGAACCCAGTTCATGCAGGCTGATGACAACCACATTCTTGTCACTTAAAAACAAATTCTAGAAATAGAAAAAATATTTTCTTGAAGTTATACAAGACCTAGTTTGTTTATAGTATGTTTTAAGCCTGATTGTGTCTTGTCTTGAGCAGCAAAGGTATAAGAGTAGTTAAAGTAATGGAATGAACAAGCTAACACTTGCTAATAAATAAACATTAATAGCTCATTAATAAGCTATGTTATGATCTGCCTTGGAACATGGTGAAAGATATGAATGGAACTTGATGCCTTATCCATTGAGCAGTCTAGACACAAATTCTTTTCAGAAGTAAACAATGAGGGCAAAAATATTCTCTCAAGTATCAATGACATTTTAGTTGCATTTTGTTTTGTTCAAAGATCACAATGATTCCAGTCATTCCATAATCTCTTCTTTATGTTCTTTGACATGAAAAGAGGAGGGGAAGGTCAGCCTGCACTTCTTTCAGATCTCATTCAGGTCCAACCACTTTTGAGATGGAGGAGTGCTTATTTATACCTGCGCCATCAGTGTGAGTACTGATAAAACTGGAGCTCCTGACTGTTTGAAAAAGTGATCACTATTGGTCAAGTGAAAATTTGACCAAGAATGACAGCTTTCAGTGACACATCATTTTCCCCAGCATTTTACATTTGACGGATGTCTTAAGTCTTTTGTTGGTCGTGAGTCATGCAGTGACAAGTCAGACCCATTCAGCTGATTCATTCTGGACCAGATTGCTTTATCAGAAAATATGGCTGCTTTCTGTGGTCATTAATATTTAATGTTAGAAATATTCTCTTCCCATATCCATAACCTACACAAGTATAGTGATCTCAAATATAACAGGATAAGCACAAGTCAGGGCAGTTGCTTTCATGTATTGCTTAGCATTAAAGCACACTGATTACCTCATCTCTGTATTTTTGTCCCTAGGACAAAGAATATGTGTGTTGTAGATTAATTTATGCAAGTGATCCCACAGGTTTTTAATATTTTCCCTTTCCTCATGACAACCTGGCAGCATTCTAAGAAACATATTGCTTTGTCTCAAAAAACAACAGAGTGCTTCTTTAATTACTTCTGTTGATATCCTCACAATGAGATCTAAAGGGAAAGTATTTTTCAATGGTATATTTTTTTCCTTGATTGTGCAAAATCTTTCTAAAAAGATTCAAGTCACTGTATCATAATAAACTTATTTCAGCTATGTATGCTTTCACAAATCTTTGTAAGACAATTCGTGATACAGCAAAACTTTTGGTTTTCCGTGGTATTTCCATAAAATATAACATTTTTATAAAAATTGAACAGGCATGCAAGGAAAGTTTATATTTCATTTCAGATGTGAATTTAGAAGATTCTTTTACTAGAATTTTCCTATTTAATATTTTTCCATATCTGTCATTAATGGCAGGATGTAGCCTCAGACAGGAGTATGTAATTTTCATCATCAGGAACAATGTATAACAAAACACTACATTAAGGTATAATGCTCCCAGGGATTTTTGGGTTTTGTTTCTTTGGTTTGCATTTTGGGTTTGGGTTTTTCTTTTTTTATTAACAGGTTGAATCAAAACACTTGTTACCAGCCAAAATCTCTGAAGCAAAAATATTCTACCTGGCTAAACTCTTTGACTACTTTGTATAAGATTAAGCTGTTATTTTCCTGACATGTCCCTGGGCATCCAAACTGCCACATGGTTTATACTAAAAAAGGACCTTTTCTTTAGCTGTATTTAATCCATACAAGGAGGAAATGCAAGGCTGTATATTTTCCATTGGGACATCCCCTTTTACTGTATGAAAGAACAAGATGGTGTACTGAAGAGAGATAAGACCTTAAGGGCTGGAACACTTGGATTGTTTTCCTAGCCATTTCTGCAAGATTTCACTCTTTCATGCCTCAACTTCACCATCTGGAAAAAGGGACTAATGGTACAAACCTCTATTGTAAAATAAACAAGCAAACAAAGAACCTCTTTGAATTCTCCCGGTGAGAACACAGCTATACAGAGGGACTTTTATTATTATCAGCATTATCAGCTGGGCTCCACAGTTGTACAAATCCTGCAGTAATCACTTCCTTCCTTGTTTTTTTTTTTTTTTTTTTCAGAATAGAGAGGCCAAGGCTGTTTAAAATGCCAATGTTATGCAGAGGATACGCCTGCATTCTTGTTTGTCTAGAACTCCATGTTTCTCACATTAAAATTTATGAAACAAAATTCCAATTAATTACGCCGATAGAGGGGATTTTGTGGGGCACCAACATGGAATGCATAGTGCTCAGTTATCTGGCCCTTGGATTTGAATTTCTCTGTTATACCCATCTTCAAAAAAGACACTTCCTTTAATTTTGCTCTTTGCAGAAATTATAATTGATAAATCCATAGAAAACAATGCCCCCCTTGGGTCCCTAAGGGATGCTATGGGGTTTTTTTTTAAATTATTTTAAAATATATAATTTTTTTTTTTGGGTGGTATTATTGTCTACTCTATTTTTCTTCTTAGTAAAATCCTCTCCCTTCTCTGGATCAAATATATGAAACTGATAGAGAACAGCTGCTGTTCAGTCTGCTGGAGTTTTATAACATGTTATCAAACCCTTTGAACACAGCTGGTAAACAGACGCTCCTCAGAGCATGCATGCCAGCAGCTCTTTGTGTTGAAAAGGTAAGACAGTCATTTGGGGGGAATTCTGCTAAATCAGTACTGATACTGCATCAGAAGCCTTATAGGCAGGGACTGTGTGTTCTGCACATATGGGGTTCAACCAGGGGTTGACATTCACATGTTAGATGGGAGATCTGAACTAGAAGTGAAGTCGACTTCCACAAAGGGATTTACCTGGAATTACAGAACTTTGGCAACGAATCTTTGAACAGGTTTTCTCTCTGAACTTTCTTTATAAGAAGCATTGAGAAAAGGCCAGTGTACTGCCAGGATATTACTATGTAAACATGGAGTTATTGTTTGATTGCCCTGAAATCCTGTGTACCCAGTGGAGGGGGTCTGTTGACAGGGGTGTAAATCTTGGTTTATATGGTTGTCTATCCCCTGTGGCTTTTCACTGCATGGAAGAGTTCCTGCAAAGCAGAAAACACAGAGGTCTGGACATATGGCAGCAGTTTTCTAGGCAGAACAGAAATGCATTGAATACACCGCTGAAATGGGGTAGCAGCTTCACTCTGCCTAAGGAATCCTCTGATCACAGACTGCAAAAACTGCAGTTTCTCTGGCAGCCACTACAGCTGTTTCCAACAGAAACAGTGTGGTTGTCCTTCGTGGCCAAAAAGTAGAAATAGCAGGGCTTTCTGGCAAGCTCCTGGAGTCAACTGGGCTTTCTTGTGGGCACCACCCAAAAGCATGAGACTCACAGGGTTGTGAGTGTTGTCAACTCCCTCATCCTGAAACTGAGCAGGCTCTTTAGCTGGGAAGTAAGTATACCCAAGAGGTCTATTGCATTGTCAGATGTATTTAACACCTGTGAAAAGCCTGTGCTGCTGCTGCTGCTGTGTTGCAAACATTATGTGACAAGGCTGCTGAATGACTTAAGCAATGACGTGACTGCCCTACCACATTTTCCAAGGTGGTAAACTAGAGAGGAAAGTGTGCATCATTTAAGATGTGTTGTTGGGACATCTGGTTTTCATATAGATAAAAATAGATGCTATCAAATGACTGCTCAGTAGGCTACATGATATTATTTTGTTCCCAGTTGATTATCTGCCATCTCAAAACATCCACAGTCATGCAGGCATTAGGGTCTTGTCTTCAAAGGCAAGTGCAGGAGTGTAAATCTTGATATATTAAAAAAACATGCAAAGGCCCAGTGGGATATACCTTTTGTGTATCATCCTGTTCAGGTTCCTGTTTTAGGTACATGGGTGTGTAATTCAGATTGATTAGCCAAGTCCACATTGCAAGATGGCAGATTTGGTCCACTGCTCTCAGCCCTTTGGAGACAGTGAACCACAACTGCTGTGAAGAAGAACTTAAGGAAAGCAGAGTATAAGTCTCCTCCAGAATGGATACATAACCAAATATTTTGGGGTACCCCATATGTGTGTTCATCTGGACCAAAATAAAAGATCTTAGCTATTTTCCTGGTAGGAGATTCAATTTCTCTACATTGTTAGATTTCCTGATTTTACTTTTTTTTTTTTTTTTTTTTCAGGAACAGAAATAACTTTTCCAGTTAGTGCTGGAAAAGCTTACTTCTAATAAGCTTGCAACAGGCAGGGAAAATATGGGGAAAGATGCACTATTGTGCAAAAATGTCAGTCTTTTGGGTCATATTTGAGTCATATTGGCTAGAGCCAGAATAACTCATAATGCAAATGTAAAATTTAGTGAGTGATCCAGTTGCTGGAATGTACTTTGCTTTCAAAGGAAAGGTTAAAGATCTTAATAGTCATAATGCCCCTGCATATTAAGATTCTGGAGAAACATTAATGACACTAAACAGAAAGTTTTCAGCTTGTTGCACCACATCAGTCCAATTTTCACAGACACAGAAGCAGAGAAACTTGTTTTGCATATGTTCAGAGAAAAAAAAATTACTTGTTGCTTCAAATTACGGAAAAAGAAATAAAAAATCATCAGAGAAAATGGTAAACAGTAGTCAGCTGTAAACCCAATAGTGGGAACAGAAGGAGGAAAATTATGAAGCACTTAGCAAATTAAAGAAAGAAACCAAATGCAGCTTAGATAATATATCATGCTGACTGTAAAACAGCATTAACATCTTCCTTTGTCCAGCTGACAACATAAGGCAAACAAAGCCTTTCTTCCATCTATTAATTGTTCATTGTTCTTGTAAATGAACAATAGCTATAAGCAGATTGAGGAGGACTATCAATGCAGCATCAGGTCATGATCACATTTATTGAAGGATGAATAAGAATTGCCTCCAGCCCCTCAGAAGTGTTATATGCATTCAGCAACAATGGTAGTACAGTGCCAGAATACATCACTTATGGAAATCTATGAAGCCCATAAAGTTATATTTTTGTCAGATTGTGTGTCAGAACCATCAATTAGAGTTTTCAGCCAGATAGGGATTTTTTCTTTAACTTAAAATGTAACTAAAAGCCAGCAATTCATTACATTTGCATAGGGAAAAGACTTAGATATATTTTTGGGTTCTATATGGTTAAAATGCATGTCTTGTCAAATTAATTCAGATATAAGCATACTGCAAATAATGTGCAAATCTCTTCTTCCTTATTTGCTGAGTTATTCAATCTGATTTTTCTTGTAAACTTACACTTTATCTGGTTTTCTACACTTCTTTTACCAACGGATAAAAGACAATTATTTCTGTTTGCCATCTAAAGCCTTTCAGCTAGCAAAACAATTACTTAAACTCTACCTGCATCTCACATAGCTGTTGACGCAATATGTGGAAATTTACTGCTGCTGCCAAGAGTCACGGGGTTCACAGAAAGTACAAATACTGAGAATACACTTATCAAGGTAAGAGGAAGAGAAAAACAGTAGAATACATAGGTACGGAAATGCATCTTGTCTCTAAAAGGGAAGCAACCCCCATGTTTCATGGAGGTGTGAGAATAAAAAGTTCTGCCTCCCACAAAGGCTTGAAAATAATTTATAAAATGCTTATCTGGGGGCAATCACAATTTTCAGTGAAGTCAGTGACAAGCCTGTCTGGATTATCTACCTAATAACATAAAGGTAAGGCAAAGAAAATATTATCTAAGTTTAGCAATAGTGAGGCAGTCCACCTGTGTTAGTAAGGAAGGTTAATTAATGATTTCAGGTCAATGGCTGGAGTCTGGAGTAATTTTACTGAGGTTTCATGGAAAAGGGACTTCCTTCATGGCCTTGGATTTGACTACATACTTTATCTTCTCATTTTAAACTCATGGAGGCCCTTTTACAACCCCTCTTTTTGCACTGGCTAGCAGAGTCATCTTTAAGTTGTCCTGGGAAAAAGACTTTGACAGGAAAATATACACAGAGAGACAGTATAGAGCAATTACTTATTGACTAATGCACAACATTAAAAAAAAAAACAAAACATAGCTGAGATTTACTGAGCTATTTGGGAAGTATTAGTGTGCTCACCATCCTGGAAAGAGCAGCTTTAATAAATGTTAAAAATGTTAACTACACCCCTAAATGTTACATTATCATCACTGAAACGGAGCACATTATTCCAAATTATCTGTTTGGTCACAACCTTCTTTTGGCAACGACTGAATGCAGAAATCACTGCTAGAAAAAGAGGAGATCAGACCTAAAATGCCAATGAAAATGCCTATGAAAAGCAGTATAACTTTGAACTGACACAGTCCATTGTTTGAGGTGTGCGTTTTCCTATTCAAGTACCACATTGCTGTACTGATCAAAGGAAAGAGCAAAGCTTTTAGACAAAAACAGAGGAAAGAGCAAGCTTCAGGATGGTGTTCATCTGGGTGTTGTGACTATTTTAACAGCTTCCTTGTCATTTCTGCCCTTCCCTAACACATTTGAATCTGGGGGGGAAACAAGAGTTACTGTGACTTCACTTGTTTGGTATGCTTTCCTACTTATGTATCTTCTTAATTTCTTAGAATCGTAGAACCATGCAGTCAGTTGGGTTGAAAAAGACTCTTAAGCTCATTGAGTCCAACTGTCAAGTCCACCAGTAAACCATGCCCCTAAGTGCCACATCTACACATCTTTTAAATTCCTCCAGGGATGGTGGCAACACCACTTCCCTGGGTTTCAATGCTTGACAATCCTTGCAGTGAAGATTTCTTTTTTTTCTAATATTCAATCTAAACTTCCCCAAGTACAACTGGATGCCACCTCCTCTTATCCTGTCTCTTACATAGGAGAAGAGACAACCGACCCTCACCTTGATCCACCCTCTTTTCAGCTAGTTGTAGAGAGTGATAAGGATCTCCTGAGCCTCCTCAGCTCCCTGAGCTTTTCCTCATAGACTTGTGCTCCAGACCCTTCTCCAGCTCTGTTGCCCTTCTCTGGACTCACTCCAGCACCTCAATGTCTTTCTCGTAGAGAGAGGCCCAGAACTGGACACAGCACTTGAGGTGTGTCCTCAGCCATTCTGAGTACAGGAGCACAATCACTGCCCTGCTCCTGCTGGCCACACTATTTCTGATACAAGCCAGGATGCCATTGGCCTTCTTGGCCACCTGGGCACACACAGTTCATGTTCAGCTGGCAGTGACCAAACTCCCAGGTCCTTTTCTTCCAACCACCCTTCCCTAAGCCTGTAATTCTGCATGGGGTTGCTGTGACCCAGGTGTAGGACCCAGCACTTTGCCTTGTTTAATTTCATACAACTCTCCTTAGCTCTCCTTGTGTTGTTGATGTAACTATAGAAACATTTTTTATTGTCTTTTATGGCAGTAGCCAGATTAAGTACTTGCTGGGGTTTGGTTCTTCTAATTTCTTCCTGCATAACCTCACTACATCTTTGTAGTCCTCCTGATTTTCTCATCCCTTCTTCAAAAGATTCAAAAGACTCTTTCCTTTTTTCCGGAGTTCCAGAAAAAGCTCTCTATCTATCCAGGCCAGTCTTCCTCACTGGTTCACCTTTCAGCTCATGGGGACTGCCTGCTCCTATGCCTTTAAGATTTTCTATTTGGAGAACATCTAGTATTCTTGGACTCTTTTGCCCTTCAGGATGTCTACCAAGGGACTTTGTCAACCAGGCCAAAGTCGGCCCTCTGGAAGGCCAAGGTAGCCATTCTGCTGGCACTCCTCATTACTTCTCTGAGAATTTTATGATTGCTGTGCCCAAGGTGGCCTCCAGAGTGGTAAAGTGATGACTTTACCCACCAGTGCACAGGTAGGAGGCCCAGCGGGCACCTTCCCTAGTTGTCTCCCTCACCAGCTATTTCAGGAAGTTACCTGTCACACAATCCAGGAACCTTCTGGACTGTTTCATCTCTGCTGTGTAGTGATTTGAACAGACATCTGCTAAGTTGAAATCTCCCAAAAAAACAAGAGTTAGTGGTTAGTTAGACTTCTCCCAGCTGCTTATAGGATTTATCATACCTAGACTAGGTTTATTCAGGACTTAGAAATCTCTGAAAAAGGCAGAATGACATCCATGAAGAAAAAGACCTTACGTGATTTGTCCTGCACATGGCTAGAACAGATGGTGTCAGAAAACTCCTCGTTGCTGACTGTGGAGTGCAAACTGTAGCAACACTCTGATTTGGAAAACTCTTCGTAGGTTGCATCTAGAAACTTGTGAGTTTATATGTTGCATTTTTTGTTTGTGTGAGAAATGCCCAGGAGAAAGTAATAACTTGCATTTCTTGCATCTCTCTGGTGGCACAGAAATAACAGGAGTAAAAGAGCAAGACTTATATGAAAGCTGCAAATTTCAGTGTTGGTTGACAGCTCTGTAATCCTTGTCAATATCTTTGACAAACCTTAGGGTATTGCAATTTTCTTGATGACATTTGAAGGTGAGAAAGGCTGGAGTTATCAGTTTGATATGTCATTCAGTATATCAAAATAGTCAAGTAATTGGCCTGTAGATATTTTACTGTGTCACCATGCTCTGCAAACAGAACGGGCATAATAAAGAATAGTGGATATCTAATGGGAAAAGCAGATTTTAATCAAACTGTTTACTGCTAGGGCATCTGGAGAGTTTTCGCTTGCCTGGTTTTTAGTTTCAAGGGGAATAGATACAACAAAGTATTCTCCTGAGTATTGTTTGGTTTCATGAACTTATCTTGACTGTAAGACTTTCAGTAGCTTACGCAGTGGGGAGTAATGAAGAAAATGGGTTTTAAAGTCAGTTGTCCATCATGGAAATGAGTTTTGTAGTTCGTGGGCCCAGAAAATATAGATATTTGCCAAAGACTTTTGAAATCTATCTGGGAGATGTCTCAACACCAACGACTGCCTCTAATAAAGGGAAAAGCATAGACCTGGCACAGTACTGTAATTTGAAACACCCTACTAGTTGATGGAAAAAGGAAAGGGTTCTCAATGTTTTTTGCATCAAAATCCACATTACTTATGCCCGATGTGGAGATGCAGTAATTTTTAAGTGAGTACTTGAAATTTCTTCTCTCAAATTACTCAGGCAAGAAAAGATTTTTTGCATTGCCTGGATCAGACTGCAGTGCAGCCCGTCAAAGAAAGAACATCTCCTCAGATTAATGAGCCACTTAAATTGTGTATGTGTGTCTGTGTGTGTCTGTGTGTCTGTGTGTTTGTATCTTTTCCCCTGAGACATTTAATAAGCAAAAAACAGCTGCACTCCAGTTCTTTAGTCCTGCCCAATTATCAGATCTGTCATCAGCATGCTAGAGAGAACAGGTTATGGGACTGCTTTTGTGGTTGATAAAGCCATTGTAGGACCCTACCTTAAATGACAGCTATTTGTCTGAGAAAGGAGAAAATACAGGATGAGGCTGGGCATATTTTAATTGCTAGTCATGTTTTGATTGCCCTGAAGTTTCCCTGTTTGTGATAAGTACAGTACTTGGTGTGAACTGTGTTGTATTACCCACCAGTGAAAAAAAGATGGCCAAACCCTCTTATCAAGACACGTACACATTTTGGTGCAGAGTAGGGCATTAGTCCTTAAAACCATATTGTTTAGAGGGTAAATCAACATGCCCAGTGTTAGCATGGCAGCCTGGCACACAAAGAATGACACCCATCCGCTGCCTGAAGCTGAGGATAAATAACACAATGAAGGTAAGATTAAGCAAGCAGTCAGAGTGATTCACTGACCAGATTAGTGGAACAGAAAAATCCATGAGGCTTTCCATGAGCTCCCACAGGCCTTTGTTTTCTGTGGAGCTGAGAGTGCATAATTTCCAGTGGACAGTGCTAAACAATGCAATGTAGCTTCACGGAGTGAGGGGCAGTCTGAAGCATAACCCTGATGCTGCCTCTGGTCAGTAGGGCCCATCCCTCAGTCACACCCCACTTCTGCTTTCAGCCAGAAAGGAGGATTGGAGGCTGCAGAAAGGAAGATTTTGGATTGCATGCTGGCTGCAAGTGAAGCCCCTCTGCCAGGGATTTCAGGTTCTAGCTTGACTTAATTGTGCATGTGTGTTTTTCCTCCCTCTGAATTTTAGCGTTCTGGTTTGAGTTCAGCCAAATCTAGCAAAATAGAGCAGCCTTGACAGTAACTGTGTTTTATGAAGAAGGTTCTCTGGGCAGAGTGAGGAGCACCATTAATGCCTTCAGTAACAGCTGTTCTACGGAGAGTCATGGACAACCAGAAGGAGATAATCCAATCAATGAATCTCAATCCATAAAAAAAGTGCATGGAAATGGCTGTTCACCCTTTGAACTTGCCTCTCACATTCCAAGCTGAAATAGTGATTGGATGATCAAGATCCACAGCAAGGAAGGGAGCATGAAGAAGTGAAAGAGAAGGGAAAAGACAACACATAGAGAACAGCCAGTGGGAATAATGAATTTCTAGACCTTGTAAAATCAGGAAAACAATGGGAGCCAGAGCTGTATCTGTATTCAGATCTTACAGGCTTTAGCATAGCTGGAGATTAAAGAAGAAAAAGCAGACAAATATTGCTTTCATTATTTCATGAGGTAGATGAGAGGTGAGAAGTGAATAAAGCATGATTGCCAGTAATAACAAAGTCATTGAACAAATGATAAGGTAATTTCATGTAAACTGTGACCCAAGACAAACTAAGCCTTAAAATGAGACTGGTTTACTTTACCTGTGGCCAAGAACTAGAGGGGCAACCAAAGCACATTTGAGCAGGGATATCTGATATTTTCATGTAACTTTGGAAGGATTTTTAAATTCCTTAGCTGAAAGACAGGATCATTTGTTGTACTTGTGACTTCAGCATGCAGGAATTATTCTTGAGAAAAACAGATACACTCTCCAGAAATGCTTTTGAAAAGTGGGGACAAAATCTGGGGAAAGTATTAAATTCATGGCAGGCACTGAGCAGAGAAGGCAACAAGCACTACAAGAAATCTAGGAATGGGGCCAGAGGGAGTCTTACTCTTCTGTTGCTCAGAGCAAAAAAGGATACACTCCGGGTACAAGAAGGCAGGAAGTGAACGGCATCATATGCACTTTCTTCTGATAAGAAGTAAAAGAGTAAAAAGGAAAAAAATACAAACAAGATGTAGAAATATACTGCAGGAGGGCACATGCAGTATGACTGGAGACACTCTTCGTGCCTCCACTGGAGCAGGTGATTTTCTGTCAGGTTAGAAGCTGTCAGGTGTACATTTTGTTTTCTTTCTTTCTTTCTTTCTTTCTTTCTTTCTTTCTTTCTTTCTTTCTTTCTTTCTTTCTTTCTTTCTTTCTTTCTTTCTTTCTTTCTTTCTTTCTTTCTTTCTTTCTTTCTTTCTTTCTTTCTTTCTTTCTTTCTTTCTTTCTTTCTTTCTTTCTTTCTTTCTTTCTTTCTTTCTTTCTTTCTTTCCTTCTTTCTTTCCTTCTT
This sequence comes from Vidua macroura, assembly GCF_024509145.1. NCBI lineage: Eukaryota > Metazoa > Chordata > Aves > Passeriformes > Viduidae > Vidua > Vidua macroura. Next base: position 81,953,681 of record NC_071573.1, read on the forward strand.
TCCTTCTTTCCTTCTTTCCTTCTTTCTTCCTGCCTTGCCTTGCCTTGCCTTGCCTTGCCTTGCCTTGCCTTGCCTTGCCTTCCCAAAACTTCCCAAAATTTCCCGAAACTTCCCAAAACTTCCCAAAACTTCCCTTTCCTGGAGCAACAAAGAAGGGAAGATCTGCTTTTTTTACCCAAACCTCTCAATGCACAAAAGGATTTTTTTTTTTTAAGCCACTTACCCAAAACTGTAATATTCCATGCAGATTTCACTCTGAGGTGCTGATCCAAAACTTACTAAAATGAATAGACAGATCTTGTCCACAGTATGTTTTGGGTTAATATGGCATGTCCACAGTGTCAGCCATGAACAGGTGTGATCTTGTTCTCAAGTTCACAGTCATATCTAGTATGGAGAGTAGGCACAAAAATATTAACTCAAGCATAAGTTCCTCTGTGGACAGAGAGACTAGATCTCTTCTAGTGAGTTTAACAGCACCAGGGTTCTTGCCTCTGTATGGCAATGCAAATGTCTTTAAATCTCCTTTTTGCATTATCTTCAGCATAGCTTTACTCTGGGTAACATTCTCATGATTTCTGGCTTTCCAAGACTGTTCCCAAATTGCAGTTTGGATGTTGATAAGAAGACTTATGTGGTTCACATGGCTTAATGAGTATACTGCTGGACTGTGCTAGCTGGCAGCAGGAGCAGAGAATAACTTGGTTCTGCTTGGTTTCCTAGTAAAGATACAGGCTGAAAGAGAAAGGTCAGTCATGGTGACCTTACATGTCAGAATTTGACTCTGCAGGTCAGCCTCAGAGGAGATGTTTCACTAAACCCCTGTCCAGATGGAGCTACTCCTAGATCAGGTACTCCTGTACATTGTGTAGAATCTCTAAACCAAACAGCAGCCAGCACACAAGCTCCTGAAGGCTTGCATGGGCAGGCATAAAGATGTGGTCAGCTCTTCACACCTCACAATGTGAAAAGACATGGAGGAAAAAGAAAATTACTAACCATGACATACTATCACCAACTCTCAAAAAGTATGCTGAGCCTGGCTGTACAGAGAAAACAAATATATTTTTGCCTCTCTACCTTTTCTCAAAGAGTTACTTCTCTCACTGATCTTAGTGCAGTGGTGACACCTGGCCTGGGAACCCGCAGGCCGTATCTGTGCTGCTCAGAGGGCAGACCCAGGCTATGGCTCAGCCAAAGTGTGCTATTTCAATAACAGTAACCAAACCCTGTGTTTGAAAGGAGATGTTTCTTCCAAGTTTTGTAGAGGACAGTTGATATTTGTGAGCTTAAAAAACACATCAACTTGCCATGAGGCCTATGAAAAGTAATCTATTTTTTCTTGAAAACAGTCTTTTGATTCCTGTTGGTTAGATGAAATGCATTTGCCAATATTTTGAAGTTACCTTTTGGTTTGTTTTCAAAGATAAAATGTTTTTTTTTAAAGAACTGTAAACAGAGTGCTAGAGTTATTTTTTTTAAATTAAATTAACTTGGAATTGTTTATAAACCTCCTCCAAACCATCATAGAATTGAAATAAGGATAGTAATGAGCGCAGTGGATATTGGATTACTAAGCCTAGATCATCTAAGTCTGCAGTGATCTGTGAGCTGATTTTTCTTTACTTTTCTCCCTTAGAAGCTCTCCAACATTTTCCAGATATGAATGGCATGCTCTTTAATTTATTTCTTTTCTTCATACTGTTGGCTCCATTTATTTCAATGTTTTATTAAATCTTTAGAATCAAATAATTAAGATTTGTTAAAAGTAGCTACCTCCACAACAAAACCTTGCAAATGTGTGTGTCACTGCTCACTTGGGTACTATTTCTGTGAGTTTTAGAAATTGCTTTTTGCAAATGGCATGTTTTTCATGTTGGGAAAGATCAATGCAATTGGTCACACATGAAAAGGCCTTTTAAATTCATTGTCTCCAATTATAATAGCAATTGTGGAGAAAGGTGTCTTTTTGCATGGAAATTTATCCAGTAGACCTTTGCAAAGAATCTATGCACTTTTGTACCTCTGCTGAAAACGTTCTTCAAGTCAAAGGAGTCCTTGAAAAACTGGGCTGGTAGCTTAGAAGCAAATTTTCAAGTTACAAAAGCACAAAGCCTTCGGTTGAGTGACGGTGTTTGACCCTTCTGTATGTAAAGTCTATGCTTCAGATAATAATATAATTTGTTTCTCCAAATGCAAGCTTCAAAGCATGAGCAGAGTCCCTGAGAAAACTTATAACATCATTCTCTTGGTATTTTGGCAGCTGTCTTCCATTCCTTATATTGGAACTAATTTTGCATATGAGAAGAAGCAATACTAGTGATTCCAGAAAAGGAAACGAGACATCTCAATTCAAAGTTCATTTGCCTCCTGCATGAGAAATTAAATAACATCCTTCCACCTCTGCTGTGCTTCCAGTAAACATGACCTGAAGACTCCAGCCCAGAACCACAATGCAAAATGTCATAATTGTCAGCATTATTGTGGTGCTATATCCATGGACGACGTGATTCTTTTGGAAGATCTTGGTTTTCTCTGCAGCCTGGAATATTTGGGCTCATATACAGGCAATGGAATTGAAGCTAGGACTTCCCTGGTTACTCAGATAGGTGTCATATTGGAGGTTTCAAAACTTAAAACATATTTGGACTTTCAGGCTGCTGCATACTGCAGCAATATCAGAACAAAATCAAATTGAATAAGTTGATGTACATTTGGGTAACATTCCAAAATTGCTAGCAGTGTTTTCTGTTTCTCGGGAAACTTTGAAACATGAGAATAAAAGCGGTTATAATTAGAGGAAAAAAAGAAAAAAAAATTAGTCTTATTTTATTATTTATAAGTAGTATAAATAGTATAAAATGGAAAGTGTTGGACAATTGAAATTACCACTGTTGTAAATAGCACTGTCTATAATTATGCTATTAGATAATCCTCATGTGGAACAGCAGTACTTTTTATGGAGATGTGCTAGTGTCTTTTATATTATCTTCAGTTCTAGAAGTAAGGGATAGGTACTTTTTATGGAGATGTGCTAGTGTCTTTTATATTATCTTCAGTTCTAGAAGTAAGGGATAGTTTGTTTCACTGAAAAGGCACCTTTAATAGAGAAATCTATCTCTCATACCTGTTTTATCAGATAAACACACATGTTGTTTCAGCTGACAGTTGAAAAACCTCGGTGCACTGTAATGAAGCCAAGTGCATTCAATAAAGGTCCTAAATTCCTGGCAGAGAGACAAACTGGTCAGGATTTTCAGTAAGACACAAATGGAGATCTGGTAGTGCTTTTTAAAAAATTTATTCTCCCTTAATGTCATTATAAAACCATTTCATAGACTGCATAAATGTTCCTTATTGCTTTACTTTATTGCCAGTGTCTAAGTAATAGTCCACTTTCAGTAAACACTATGCAATTCAGTATCTGTGTGCCATGTTGCTTCATTGCTCTGATGAAAAAATATATTTTATATGATATAGGTCAAAGAAATATTCAGTTGTTAATGTTTAGTGGATTATAGTAGAAGATAAAAAGAGGAAATCCTATACTGTCATCTTGCTTTTAATTTTCCACTCAGATTTACAAAAAAGCTGATAACGAATTACAGAAGGGAAAATCCACTTAAATATCCACAAAAGTACAAAAGGTTATCTATTTTTTTTTTTTTTTCCCAAATAAAAAGGAATACACAACAGTAAGTTTAGGAGGAGATAAAAATGAAGTTTAGGATCATGAGTTTCTCTTCTGGAGACCTCCTTAACTAGTCTAGGTGTCCCTCAGGCTTTGGTTTCTCACCACTATTTCCTGGTAGCTGTCATCTAGGTCAGGGAGATGAATTCATCTGAACTGTCCTCTCACAGTCATGTGGCACACCTAATGGAACTGAATTATTTTGAATCAGCAATATTTAAAGTTGTGCTGGGTAAGGCTGTGAAATAAAGTCAACTATGATTTTTATTATGCAGATAAACTTCTGAGTAACTCAACTCTTCACAAAAGAAATCCAGCATAATTGAGTGTATAATTGAAACCTTGTCAGAGGTTTAAGAAAAGAAAGGTAAATTAGCCTGAAATTAAAAACTAGCTGAAGCTTGTAAGAAAAATAGAGATGCACATTAAGATTCTGTTTCTTTAATTCAAAATGTGGAATTGACAATCTAAAGCTTCAGGATTGGATTTATCCATAGCATTTAATACCTGTGCACCTCTACCCCCATTGAAATGGAAGGTAAACACTGCAGAGAGCAGACAGGTTAACACTGAGTGGTTTTTCCACTGGCTTCAGTTTTTTTTTTATCAGCTTTTCTACAGAGTTCTTTTGAAAAGAGAAAAAAAATAGTAAATATTCCTACCCAGGAACCATGAAAAACACCTTCCTTACTTGCCATCTTCATAGATTTTTTTTCCAGGAGTTTAGATTTAACTTTAGCATCTATGTAATTGGATTAGATTGAGATGAACCTGCTTTAATACCAGCACAGAACTACATTACTTTACAATTCCATCCTGAAGGTTCTTACCTAAATGTTTACTGTTTTCAGGTTTTCTTCCTATAAAATTTTCATTCTTTGATGATTTCTTTTCTCATTAAACTTCTTCAGTATTTTATTGTGTGTGCAGTTATTTGATGAAATAATTTGGATGCAACACAAAGGCCAGTAAGACAATCACTAAGAGAATACTGCTGAAGACATAATATTCTTTTTCTTTCATGTCACTGCAGCCAGATTCCTTGATTCAGTGTTTCTTGCCACAGAGGAAGCTATTCAAATGTACAGACTGCAGATTTGCTTATGGCAAGGCCTTTTAGATGTGCATTTAGTACAACTCTTCTTAAAACAACTTAATGTGTAAAGGCAGCCAGGAAAAAGAATAGCAAAGGGTGTGATTGCTGACATTTAAACTGAGCAAAACCACATTCGCTGCTCACAGTGGAGAAATATTTTATGGCCATGAAGACAAGATTCATCTTAAACAGTAGACTTTGTCACTGCAATTTAAAACTTTTTGTCCTGCTCAGCCACTGCACAAGAAATAGTTTTGTAATCTCTGAACTGCAGTTGTTCTTCTGCCCTTCTGCTGCCTCATATTGGAAACTGGCTGCCAGCCTCTTCTCCCCGGAGTGTCAATTAGTTTGGAATTGATTTTTACACATCTGTGACAGGTGTAACAACTTGGCTAAAGATGACGATGGCATTCTAATTTTATTTAATGAATAAGGATTCAGCAGAATTCACGTAAGCACAGTGCCTGTTATTTCACATCACTCAGTTGTCTGACTTTTTCAATACTCTATTCTCCTCATCCTGTAGCATTTTGTTTTCTAAATTGACAGTTCATTCACCTTGCAAATACACATTGAATTTGGGTAGAATCTAACTTGCTGCTTCTAATTAGTTTTTAATTTCACCAGTCTAATAAGAAGCCCACTGTGGAAAAAGGATCTCTTGAAAGATTTAATTCCATTTGAGACTGACTAGGATGGAGTCAATGCCTGACAATTTCTCATTATTTATCCTCAAATCTTACTGTTCATGCACATGTGGTTAGCACTACCTTCTCAAATCTGCTCAGTAGCACCAGTGATTCTGGACCTTTAAAAGTGGAACATGTAAGCACTGTGAGCAGCAAAACATTATTAAAATATTTATCCTTTGCATATTTCCCATTGGTGAAATGGACTTTCCTTGACAGGAACAGTTAACAATGTAAAAAGTACACTGCTTCAGAAGAGGTTTAGATCTTGCCACTGAAGGAGAAAGATCAATTCAATTTATGCTGCATGAGGCCTGAGAGAGCTCTTTTACAAAGCTGAGTTGGTATTATTAGCACATTTTGATTCTTACAATGTATGAGTTCTCCCTGCTGATTTTAGGTAGGTGATGTCCTCATGCTCAGTGCCATGTGAATGGAACTGCCATGGCAGTAATGCAATGTGGGCTGCCAGTGCCACGAGCTTCCAGCACATCTCTGTCCCTCAGGAGGTGAATGCTTTTATGGGGACCCCCACAAAACCCCCACCATGGGCTGCTCCCTCAACTGGTGAGACAATCAGCATTTATAACCCTATGGTTTCATTTTAAGATGGCCAAGGAAAAGCTGAAAATATCCTAAATTAAGCTGCAGCAGTTTTAGCAATGAAAAGAGCAAAAGTAAACCAATTTGAGCAATTAGCAAACCATGTCTGTATAGATAAATTGTGGTTTGACATATGCAAGATTTAAACACAATGACATGAGAGCACTCGATGCACATAGAGTAAATATGATAGACATACAGGAAGCTTTCATCTCAGAATTTCACAGAAAAATAATCATACTGAATGCAACAGCTCGCACAAAGGGAGCAATATTTGTCCTTCTGATTTATATAAAAGTCTCTCTCTCTTCATCATTGTAATGTATAATATTTTTGGGATGGATTTCCAAACTTGATTCTTTCTTAAACTTGCAAGATCAACAGTTTGACAAATATTAACACCAACATGGAACATTACACCTACTGTTAAATCGCTGAATGCAAACCTACTGTTTTACTGAATGTAAAACCCAGACACTTCCACACTAACTGGGGATATTTTTATGTTCTATAATGCTTTCTTTCTTCCCACATTACAAACCCTGTGAGGAATGTTACATGTTCCAAACTGCTGATGTTTCCCTTTTCATTTACTGGCTGTTTATAGCTTTCAACTCTGTTCATGATGTTGTTTTGATGTAGTAGCTCTTCTGCAATAATTTTTTTTCAATTTTCATGCAGTCATGAGAGACATCCAAAGGGAATTATGGTCAGAGTGTTTTATTTCTAAGTGTACTTTTTAATTGCAGACTATTTCTGTGCCTTTCCTGAATATATTCAGTGCAGGCACACCCTGTTGTTGGGTAGCTACCAATTCCATCATCTCTTCAAAAGAAAGCAGCATTTGTTTGCCTGTTGGACCAGACTAAGCCGAGCATGACCATAACTAAAAAGAAAGATGTTTCAAAGGGTGGTTCCCATTTGAAAAAAACCCAAAAAGATACTGGAGAAGACAGCATCCCTCCTGTCTACAACTATGGCTAAAAATAATATCCAGAATGATAAAAAATTACTTGTCAACTGCACTATAGAAGAATGAAAACTGTTGCAGATTTAAGAGTGCAGGGAATATTATTTCCTGAGTATTGTAATTTTTCTCAAAAATGGAAAAATTTCCCAATTGTAGCCTAAATGGAATTTTTATCTACCAAATATATAAGAAGTTCACACTATTGCCAGCCTGTGTATTGACTGTGTCTGTAGTGTCAGGCTGACTAGGCTTAGTTGTTGGCTTGATGTTTTCCATATTGTGGTACTGCTGGGCAGAGTGTCAGCCCATAACAATTTCAAATAATACTTTGATATGAGGGATAAAACAGGCCAGGGTGGTCTCCTGTTGAAAGTTTGGAGGCCACTGGAAGGAGAAATATTTTTATCTATTTGGGCAGACTGTGTTGCTCTCTGGGCTAGAGAATGGGACTCATACATATTTACTAAAGTAGACTTAGTTCAGGTTTGGACCATGCTGTGTAAATAAGGAACACATCAGTCTCTACTGCAACGTGGAAAAGTTGGACAGATTCACAGATGTCAAATGTGGAAGAGATCCTGTAGCCTCAGTTTGTCTCTCTTCAGTAAGTTTTGTGTCTAGACCTGCTTTTTCATGTGGCAGTGACATCCAAAGGAAAATTCATCCCAATATGCTAACCAAACACTCAGCAAAGTGAGGTCTGAGTGCATGAGGCATACACTTTGTCTGCTACATCAGACTGTAGATATATTCAATTTTTCTATGAATTTGAGACAGAAAGTATAACCGTAGCATCAGACAAAACCACTGACTGGAAGCTTCAAAAATCTGCAGCTGGATTGATAAAGTTTGACAGATTAAAAGAAAAGTAAATAATGAGCTTATCCTTTGAAGACCATATATAAAAATAAACATTCCCAGAGTTCCAGAGGTTTAAAAAACTCACCATCATTTTCTTGTTTGATACATGACACTGAGTGCTGAAAGCTGATTTTCCTACTGTCTAGATAAGAACTAAATATTTTGAAAACTTGGCAACATGAAGGTACAATCCAGTGATTGATGACAAAGAACCAATGAGTGGTACAGATGAGAAAAACTAAACAGCAGATCAGAGTAATTGTTTTTCCAAGAAAACTAGTTGCTTAGTCTGTGCAGGAGAGAGGGTTCTGTATTTATTTCATTTTTTTTTCATGTATTGTGTAACTTGTGATGTTTTGTTTGCTTTGTTTTGTTTTCTGGTAGGCATGTTAAGAAAATCTGCTTTCATCCATCAGTTTTCACTGTGCTGTACAAATTGAAGTATCAGAGGATAAAGCTGACGCTGGGAATTCATAGACTCCTTAGCCTTTAAGTCACATCTAGTTGCTGGCTTAAAATGGCAATGTTATCTGTTAAAGGTGTCTTTTGCTTCCTGGATTTTTTGATTTAGAGAGAAACGTAAAAATGCTTGGCACTGACTGCTGAGACTAGAGTCAGTGGTTGGCCATTATTCCTGGAAAATAGGTTATTTCCCCATTTTGAACAAGCCAATTTGCCAAAAATGTTTTCAAGAGGAAATGTATTCAGAGTAGATGTTACAGGATCTTGTCAAGATTTCAAATGTGTAGTACTTTTCCAGGGGGGTACCTCAGAAGTGATATCATCAAAAGTCTGTTAATGGACTTTTCAGTTCAGAAATCAGGATTATTTTTGGACAAATCCTTTATTTGGAAAGCAGAAGATACATTGTGCTCAGCTTCCACCCCTCTAATCACATTGAGTTATAGTCTCAATATGTTATTCCTATAGTTAAATGTCTTCCTCATGAATCACTTCCATGCATCCCCGAGATATCACTTGGAAGGACTGCGAGCTACTCTTTTCACTCCCTTGGATTAGACAGTGAGCAATGGGATGATTTCCTTTCCCTATAAACATGGGTAATTAATGGATATGGATAATTATTTCAATTGGTAAAGGAAAATAATATTAAAATTCCTACCATTCTGGTCTTTTTTGGTTTTCAACTAGGATAATTTTTACACTTGTGAAGTGAATGTAAAAAAAATACTTTTATGGCTTCTTAAAACCGTATATGCTTTGTAAAGATGGAAAAACTTTCCTAGATATGAACCAATCAAGAATGTGGCAGCAGAACTTTATCCACTGAACTTTGAATCTTCTCCTGCTCTACAATTCTCTACAGTGAAAATCTTGAAAAAAAATTCACTTGTTATCAGTGTCATGTGTTATTTCAAACAACAGTGTATGGAAACTAGAGGGGCAGCAAATTATACTTCATAAAGAACAAAAACCACTTGAATGGTTGAACTTCTGTGTAGCAAGCAAACAGAAGGAAGCAGTGCTATGGATGACAATGAGCACCTGTTTCTCTCAGTACTGTCATCCACCAACACCTTTTTGTACATACTCCAGCTTTGTGTTGCTGGCACTTGCAAGCATGGTCCAAATCAGCATTTGCTACTTCTACATGAAAACATGTCAACAAATTAGAATAAAATGGACTGCAAAAAACTCTCCTTTTAGATACAGAATCTACAAACCTGCTCCTAAAAAAAGTATTTGCCATCTCTCTCCCCATCCCAGGCATTCCTTATGTTTAGCTGATGTTCTGTGCAGCTACTTGTTTAGGAATGTCAGGCTGCAGGTAGCTTTTCCTAATTTGTGGTTAGAATGTGACCACAACTGAAATGCTGTTCTAATTACTTTCTCTTATGAGTGGTATGAAAAAAAAAGGCTTTTGTCTGCTGTTCTGAGTAAAAAAGTCTGAAATCCAGCCCATTGTAACACATTTATAGTTATTTTCATGTTGGTAAAGAAGATCATTGGAAGAATAAAACATAAACACTTAGCTTTTGTTTGTGCTTTTCTTAAGATTGAATGCCAATAAATTAATTACAATAAATGGTGAATTAATGATCCGAGAACTTTGTAGTGTAGAAGATCTGGTAAGAGGCTTTGGATGTATCCAGAGGAGAATATGTAGTGTGGTTTTGATCTAAGAAATACCTTCTCTAAAGAGAAAATTACATGTTTACAAAATAAAACAGGAAGCAGAAGGGTTTGGTTTGTTTTATTAATAATAAATTCTACCATATCGTGACTGGGGTTTATGGATCTGGGAAAAAATGTAGAGTTCTGGGTATCACAGAAAGAGTACTGGTTTTAATATACTATGCTTAGAATGGTATTTGGAAAGGGATTTTTTTTCCTGCTGGAATTGGTTGGTTTGATTACCACCAGGGAAGATCCAAACCAGACCTGCAATAGCTTCCTCTGAAGATGCCGCTGTTTATATCTCCTGTGCTTGCCGTCTATATTCAGCACACCACTTTTGCTTTAAAACCATACTTTGCTTTGTGAAGAATAAGGATATTATTCTTGGTATGAGTGATTATGTAGAACTCCACCATGTGAAAATCTTATCTGGAGAATGAGGGTATAGAGCCAAGAACAGAATTCGAGCAGAGAATTAGGAATTTGCCAGCAAGGACTGCCAGCTGTTTGAAATGGCAGGATGCATTAGATCATATTCTTTCATATACACTCATTTTTCTTGCTCTATTAAATAATGTTAACCAGGGATGTTGTCAACCATTTGTATAAGAGCCACACTAAGAGAGAGAACAGATACTCATGGTCTTATTGGAGCAAAATAAGGAATGCTAAGGAAATAGTTCAGCAGAAATCTTTTATGCTAATAAAGGGGACTTCTTGGGTGGATAGAAGGACAGTGAGAATTTGGAACACATCACCTTTCAAAAAGCCCCAGATGGACATATTGTTTATCATGCAGTGAATAGAATCTGTGAACTCCAAAAGGGATAGGTAGCATAGCAATACATTGTGCAGAGGTACTATTACGAGCTCGTAAAACAGGCTGCATGAACTGGAGATGTGCTAAGCAGCAAGGGAAGACATGCCAGCCTTTAACACATTGTCAGATCAGTAAATTAATGGAAAGGATTTTATTCAGTGGTATTGCTATGCTGCAGACTTCCAGCATGAAGTGCTTTGTTCTCTTCCTGCAGCCCTTCTGATGAGCAAGATGCCCCCCTTTTTCTTGTAGCATTACCTGTTGCCATCAACAAGGCCATATTTCTGACTGCACAGTACTTTATTCTTTAACCAGAAAATCATCAGTTCCTTTAATAAAAATATTTTGTCCTTCTCCTAGGCATTGCTGCTTTTGTTTCTGCTGCCATGGGTAAGGTGAGGTAGTTTTGCTCCCACCACAGCCTTGTCCAAAGAGCACCATGGCATTGGGGCACTTGAACTGGTTAGCTGTACCAGGGGAGGGGAAACAATGAGATATAACTTCTGAGGCAACAGTGAACTGAAACTTCTGCTTAATGGAATGCTTGTGGGTCATGACCTCACCTCAAGCCCACAGGCATGAATTGAAGCAGACAGAGTCCCTGACAAGCAAATACAAATGATTGATTACGTTTACTGAAAGTCTGCTCTTCTTGTCTCCTTTAAAGGATGATACTTTCACCTCTTTTGCTATCCTGTGCTACTATTAGCATCTCACTCTGAGTATGTCCTTCAGATCATCAGCTATTCCCTACCAACTCTTCAGCCATCCCCTAATCTACTCTGCCACCTTCTGTATCTCATTCTCAAAGCTCACCCACATCTTTGTGCTTTGTGCCAAATGAACACTTTGGAAAAATCAAAAGCACTGACAAAACACTCAGCTTGATCTCAATTCTGACACTGGAATGAATTTTCAGCCATCCAGTGTAAGAAAAAGACATTGTTTTTAGACTGAAACATATTCAGATGCTGTAATTATTTAAAACTGTTTAATATAGATAAAGCGTATGGAGAACTGGGTTGCTTAGCATTGTTTTACCTAGAAGGCAAATTGCAGAGTTTTTCAATTTTTCCAAATATAAGAGTTGGTTTGCAGTTCTTGGTTGGTTTGTGGGTTTGTTAAAGGTTGGGTTTTTTGGGGTTTTTTTTTGTGGGTATCTCAGAAAAAAGTAAGGTCTTTCACATTAGAAAACACTTTTTTTCTCTCATTTGTCACATATTGCATTTAGTGTTGTAGATGTTGGTGAACTCAATGGGAAGAATGATGATGTTTGACTGTAGTTGAGAAGGTTGAATTATTTATTTATTATAACTATGTTATAAAACATTAATATACTATATAAAGGAGGATACTAAAAACTACATGCTACTTTCTCTAACTACTGTATTTAACTAACTCACAACTCGTGACCTTCTCATAAGAGTCTAGACACAGGTGGATCTGATTGGTCATCAGGCCCAAACAATCCACCATGATTTAACTAAGTAAACGATTCTCTAAAGACATTCTACAAGAGAAAAACACAAAGTAGAAATAAAAGTTGTTTTCTCTTTCATTTCTCTATGTGTACCTTTATGAAAAATCTTAAAAGAGAGAGAAATGTACTTACCACAATTTAGAATATTGTTTATCATTTTTACTTGATATTTTTAACAGATTCCTGCTCTTCAAAGACTCAAGCTAATGATCAAGCTTTGGTGTATTAATTTCAGCCAGTATCCTTAATGCATATATTAGTTTGAAACAAGTGGAAATTGGCTTTCCCAGCTTCTTATCAGCTTCTTTTAGCAGTGAGATTTACCAGTAAGGGCCACTAATAAATCTGGCCCAATTTTCAATTTTTTTAACTTTTCAATTCTTTTTCTTACTAATCTTAATTTCACCAACACTTATATTTGTCACTCCATGATGCTGTTTAACATTTGCATATTTCTTTTGTTAAGATTGTTAGGGTTTAACTTTCTCCTAGGTTCTAATTTCTAAGTACTGTTTTAATAATTAATGTAATGTTCCAAGAAAACAAGCCTTGGGATGCTGAGTTATTCATATGTGATTCATATTGTATTTATGCATTGTTGATTTAAAAATGTCATTCACTTAAACATATAATCACAATATGATGTTATTATCCCTTTGTTTATCTGGTTTCTTTATCCAAAATAATTACAAATTTTCTAGTTTTTCATTTTGTTTAAATGTCATTTTCATGATTCCTTTTCAGAGTCTAGAATTAATTGAAGTGTTTTGCAGAATCAGAATTCTAGAGGCAATAGTACAAGTGGAAGATTAATAGACTTTGGACATTCTCAGGTGCAACAGTAACATAAAAATCTAGTTTTTGCAGGTATACAGACTCATGGAGCCATGGTTCCTCACTGAAGCTTTTGCAGTATTCAATATAAAATGCTGCATATACCCTTGCTATCAAATATACTATTGAGGCTTGTTTCTCCAGCCTGATAAAACTGTGGACAAGAACTCAAGGGAAGAGTTTCTACTTCTATGCAGCTATTCTATATCCAGATAAATACCAAAAGCAGAAATGTTTTGTTATAAAAAAAAAAAAATACTGTGTTTTTTGTCATTAAATTTTCATATGCTGGTAAACTGTCTATCAGGAAGGATATCTGTCCAAACATCTGGCCTCTAAGATTTCTCTTTGTGATGTTTTTTAGCATTAAACAAGAAAAATCTTTGTTTTTTGCTAAAATCTCTCAGCAACTGAGATTGTCATTCTCCAGCTTGTCTAGAATGGAGGAAAAAGAAAAGGAAGGAGACCAGAAGAAGGGAATTAATATTCTGTGATTCTAACATATTATTCAGGAAGAGAGCAAAGGATATGTATTTGGTAACTTTTGCTCTAGATTACCATATTCTGTGAACAGTACAGCCTTAGAGCTATAATATGCAATGAAGTAGTAATGAAGAATGGAAATATTCTTCTATATTCTATATTCTTCTATATTCTATATTCTTCTATATTCTGTAGGACTCAAGTGAGTCCTATAGAAGTGGTTTGTTGCAATGGGTTGTCCCAGACTGGACACTAGGTGCCCAGCAAAGTAAATCTATCACTCCCATGGCCATTTTCAGCATGGATTTCAGTAGTTCACTTCCCCCACAATGCTTTATTTCATTCCCAGTGTAATTCGAGATAATTGTATCCCAAAGGAATCATATATGTCCAGAAATTGTACACCTGCACCACAAGTGAAGGTATTTGTGGCACATGTCTGCATAAACTGCATAATCTTGCAATTGCTGACATATTCTAGCTCTCCATATTTCTAATACAGATCTAAGCCAATCAATTCAACTTCCTGTGTCTTGTCCAGTTTTAGATGCCTCTAATATCTAGTTTTCTTGTAACTTCCCTAGTAGGCTGTTTAATAGTCTTGCTAGCAAAAAGATTTTGCTAATATTTATTGGAAGTTTAATTTTGTAATGTCTTCTTATTATATCTAATAATGAACTTTTATACCAGTTTTTATAACTTCTTCTATGGGTTCTTCCTTTCCCACATTTTGTACATATGAGTATTTCATAATTTGCATTAAATAATTGAATTCAGCAACTAGACATGTTCACAGGATACTTACATATCAAATCATTCTTTGGATTTTTTTGTTGTCATATTCATGAATTGCACAATTGTTACGGGCTCATTGTGAACAACTCAGTGAAAGCATCCAGCACTCAGGACACAAAACCCAAGAATCAGAAATTTAAGGTCTTTTCTTTATTAGAGTGGCATGCATCACATGGTATTACCTTTCACTCAATCCTTGAATAATTAAAGCAAGTAATTCTGATGCAATTTTATCTACTCAGGTGGATAAAATTAGAATGCACTGTCTGTGCATGCTTTGAAAGTCATGCACAATCAACACCAAATGAGTAAAAAAATATAAAAGAAATAAAAAATAAAAACCTGATAAAAAAATAAATATGAAAGGCATCAAAGCACCACAGCTACAGAAATTTTCTTTATCTTTTTTGTTGGAAGCTGAGGCTGCACATTTCCTTTGACTATTTCTAATCTTTTTTGTACTTCAGGTATTGCTTAGTAGAGTTGAAACCATATTCAGACATTTTATTAATCCATATGATAATGCAGTATCTAAATACCTTTTATTGGTTTTCTCAGCCTCAGATGTGATCTTTATTCTGAATTGTCTGAAGGGGAATTAGAGCTGTGATAGTTAAATATATCTACTTTCTTGCTTCTTGTTCAAGACTTTCTTAATGGAGCTCTCTAGAGCATCAACAAGCCTGCTTAACTAAATATATGATTTAAAGGGCTAGATAAAATGGGTAAAACTTTTGTGTATGTGCTTCCCCAATTATTTCCATTTCATTTATTCCAGGTTGGAAAGTAATTTATGGAAACTGAATTGTAGTGAGAGATTTTAACTCTGAAAAGATTTTACACAAAGAATTAATAGAATTTTACTCATTGATTTTAAATTTCCTTTCTAATCTTCTGCAATTTTTCTGAGAATTTCTAGACTAGAAGTCCTAGTCTCTGTTTTGCCTCACTAAAAAAACCTGTCATGTTGAACTTCTCCTTTTTTTCTCTCATTAAAAAAAAAAAAACAAACAACAACCTCCCCAAAACTGAACAGACCCAAGAGTATTCATTACTCTCTACAAAATATTACACACCATCCTTTTCCAGTACCCTTTTCTTTAGTCATTACTGTGCTACCCAGGTCCCATATGAGTGGGATTCCCAGAAATGAAGCTATGATCCCAAGTACAGGGAAGCCCTGAGTGGATGCACAGTGCCTTTAACTCTCTAGGACATCCAGGAATCTGGGAACATCTAAAAATTTTGATTTCACATTATTTGATCAGCTAGCTCTCGCTCTCTGGTGCTCTGCCCCTTCAAACAAGACCAGCTGGTGATGATGAATCATTTCAGTAGCATAAGAGCTGCAACAAATATGGGAGCAGTGCCCACAATGCAAATTCAGAAAGAGGAAAATGATGTGAAAATGGCACAGACTGGGAGACTTGACCACTGAATGACTTGAGGAAAAAAGAACACAGCAGGAAGAACATGACTTCACCAGTAAGTAGAAAATTAACACAAGATGAATGACTCATAGAATCATAGAACTGAATCATAGAATGGTTTGGATTGGAAGGGGCTTTAAAAATCATCTGTTTCCAGCCCCTCTGCCATGGGCAGGGACACCTTTCATTAGATCAGGTTGCTCAGAGCTCCATCCGGCCTGACCTCTGGGGCATTAATAGATCCTTCAAGGAATGTGGTTGCCTGCTTTAAATGATTTAAAGGCTCACATGTTTGTAACACTTGGTTTTTGCTGGAATTCCATCTTTGGAGTGCAAGGTGATACTGCTGGTGGTATCAAGCCTTCTCTCAATGTGTAGAGCTAGAAAGAGCAGCACAACTGATACAGAGATAGAAACTCTTCTGGTCAATATGTTTATTTCTGCCTTACAGGGTACTGCTTCTCTTCATCCAAGGGTTTGACTAAACAGCAGAAGTGGGTGAATATTTGGCCAAAATATTTTTGAGAGAGTTGGTGGCTGTGCCAATCATGCAGATAATCTCTGGTTGAGAGCGGAGCAGGAGATGGGAGATGCAAGGACTGCTCATGAACTCAAGGCTGGAGGATTTCCACAAAGAGCAAAGCCTCTTCAGTGTGTGCAGTGCTTGCAGCCTGGGAAAGCACAGAAAGTGCTAGACAATAAGTGTGGAAGAAGAGGTCCTTCATACAAGGAGACAGCAGAAAGCAGTGAGAAGGATTGGCTTTTAAACCTCTTATTGCCATCCATCTTAGCTAACAGAGTACAGGTATTTTCTATTCACAGTTTGGGTTGGGTTTTTTGTTCTAGTTCAGTATTTTACATTCTGATAAAACCTAGATTTGGAGATCAAGTGACTTTTGATAAGCTCCTTAGGCAAAAATGTGATATATTCACCTCAGGATGCTGACTTTTATAGAATCCTGTGCATCATCACCAACATGTTGATTAAATATGTCACCAGAGTTTAGCACTTCTCCTGTTGACACAGTTATGGCTTTTATTTCTGCTCATGACCTAATGCCCAGCATTGTTCTAAGACAAAGCCTCAACTTGAATTGCACACATATTTTTTTCTGTCAGTTTCTCACAGCTTCTGATGTCAGTTTTGCTTTGCAAGAAGCTGCACTGCAGTGTCTTTCAGGAAAACATCTGCCTTTCTCCCCAACAGCACTCCCATCTTCAGGTTACTGTGGAACTTACAACTTCAGTAGTCCACGTCTTCCATTCCAGACAGAGAACCAGCTCAGCACAGCTATTGTGCTATTATCCTGGTATCTGTCCCTGCATGGCAGTCCCAACTCAGTGTCTTATCGCTGCAGATTTTTATCCTGACGTTTGATGTGCACTCTGTTATGTAGACATCACAAACAGCTTTTGCCTGGAATCTCAATAGTAATTCATGGTTCACAGGAGAATTTGCATAATATGACTGTTTGGGAAAAAAAAAAAAATTACTTGCTTGGAATTTGATTTGTTTGCATTTCTCTGTGACAATTGATCAAAAGATGATCTGGTAGTTTTAATGCAGTTAGTCCCTTCCCTTTCTAGGAAGAAATTGATGTGTTTATTCACTATTAAGGCAGTAGCCATACATAGCGAATTCTAGTTATTTGACCTATGCATCTGGTCTATGCTGCAGTCTAGGTCTAAAATTTCACTTTCTTACTTTATCCACTTTCTTTCTTAATCCAATATATTCCATCTATTCTTTTAAGCCATCTCATAATCATTGGAATGTCTTCCTGTGTTTGAATGGGTGCATCATTGTGTACAGTTGTCTCACAGTTTCTAGTGGTGCCTTAAAATTAGATGGCTGTTAAAGTTCAGAAATGCATTCATGTCAGTGCTGCCAGGTGAGGGTTGATCCTTTCTCCCAAGCAACATGTGAAGGGACAAGACAAAATGACCTGAAGTTGCATCAGGGGAGGCTTAGATTGACTATTAGGAAAAAACTTTCACTGAAAGCGTTGCCAGTCATTGGAACCAGCTGCCCATGGAAGTGGTGATACCACCACACCTGTAGGTATCTAAAAGACATGTGGATGTAGCACTTAAAGACATGGTTTACTGGTGGACTTGGCACTTATAGTTTAATTGTTGAACTTGGTGTACATTTGCATATACAAATAAATATTTAATTGCATCAGTGTGGGTAACTTGCTCTTTGGCTGTATCTCAGTAAAGGATTGTCTGTTTCATACTTGATCCATTCTTGAGACTATAGCCACTCCTCCCTTTGAACAGTTGCTATTTAGATTGGCAAAAAGTATTTTGGTGATTTTTGTTTAAAATTATCATTAAGGATTAACTGATTTCTGACAGTAGATCATTAAGGATTTGATTTCTGACAGTAGATATAAGGGCTTTTTGCCAAAGTCCAAAGATAGCAGCTGATTTCAAGGCGCTTTTGCCCTACCTTTCATATCTCTAGAGAAAGCCAAGTGCTCCAGAGAAGGGTTTTTCAGATAGTTGAATTGCTGCCAAAATCTTGTTCCTCCCACCAGAGCTGTTCAGCAGGTGTGCTCTCACACAAGGAGGCAGCGTGTATCCCCGTGGTTCACACTCACCTGTTGTGCTGCAGTCATGTTTTTGACACCTGTTCTTGCCCTGGGCTTTTTTGAGTGGGTGCAATTACTATGTTGCCATGCACATGGGCTAATTACAGCATCTGAAGCTGAAGACATGGGGGTTTGGGACAGTACACAGCTTCTCTAAAATTCCTTATCTCTTCTTGCCTGGGACCTAGGAAAGCACCCGGTCTTTTACAAGCAGATTCACTTTTTTGCCCCAAAGCTTTACCGCCTAATCCATCCCCCTGTTCTTCACCTGATGCTTTAGGAAGTGTCTTTGCTGTGTTGTGTATCTGACAGGATGACCTGGAACTTGGTGATAATTTTAGCAAGCATAAGTAACGCAGCCTGTGTTGAAGAGAATTTGAAAAGTGTGCATCAACTGTCTTGTGGCTTAATGAAACATCTGGAGATGTGGGATTTGCAGGGCAGTGGGAGAAGATACAGGTACCCAGGTGCTTCAAAGCCAGATTCTCAGGGATGGAGACATTAATGGATAGAATCAATTTCTTGTCTAAAAGTTGATGAGTGAAATCTCATGTAGTCAGCAGATTCTTTTTTTGCAGACAGTGGTGAAAAAATGGAAATCTATTTTATCTCATCCAGAGGTGATGCCCTAGAGAGGTGACTGAGATATGGGTCAGGAATCATTCTCTGCACAGGTCTGTGTCTCCTCATATTGCCTGAAGAAATCAAGGAACAATTATTCCTCTAGGAGTAATCCTAGAGGATTTAGGGAATTAAAAATACTCAGATGAAATAGCCCTATAACCTCTATATTTCTTTTGCAATAAAGAACCTTTAGAGTAGAAATACGTGCTGTTAGTCTGAAGCTAACAGATACTTTTACCTTCAAATTCTGCTTCCTTATTTTAAATATTATCACCTTAGATATGAGCACACACCCCTTCAGGAGCGTGTTGGTGTTAGAGAATAGCTCATGATTCATGCACACATGATTAAGTCCCTCCACTTCTTGGGGCCTTTATCTGTACAGGAAAAGAGATGCTTTATGTGATGCTTCTTAGTGAGAGTCTCCTGACAGATCTGTCTGCTCCCTTTGCAAGTATGCTGGAGCATAAGCATGCACATTCCATCTGTACGAAGAGGAGAGGAGAAAAGTGCATTCAACATCTGTTGCAAGCAGTTATGAATATTACAGTAGTCTGGTTTTCCTAGGAATTATGCCTAAAGCAGGACCTGTGGCTCAGACATTAAAAAGGGAAAAACTAGCCTAGTACAATTTCTCTAAGTCTCTTATTTCCTATGATTTTCCTTCAAGTTTTTACCACATGTTCCTTGGGAAAAATCAAGGTCAAATTTCCTTATTCTGATTTGTAGTTTTAGCTTGTCATAGTTGGACATATGGATGATCCCTCACAACATTTCTGAAATAAATTAGTGCGAGTAATTGGCCTGGGTAGCAGAGTGAGAAAATGTGATACAAGGGGGTAATTAATACTTTGAATTTTCAGTAAAATTAAGAAAAAAAATATTTTGTAGTACAAATTTGAATTAAAAATATAGCTTTCTCTAGAATTTTTTTTGTTATTAATATTCAGGTTATATTTCTGTTTAAAATACCTGTGGGTAAAAATCTTGAAGTTGATTGCCTGAGCCCAATTTCACATGACAGAGCAAATTGCATGTATGGTGGAGTAATTAGCATGTTCTTTAGCAGATCATTCAACATCTACTTCTATTTGCTTCCCTAAAAGTAAAATGGTATGAAGTACTTTCTAAAATTCCTAACAGCATGATGAATGAACTATCTTCAAACTGAAATAAATCAGAATGGATAAATTAATTTCCTTTCTTTCACAGATCTTCAAGACAGAAAATATGCTTAAAGTACTGGAAAAAAATAGTTTTGAAAGTTCACACAATTTTTTTAAAATCAAGGACAGTTACTTAGATCTGACATCCAAAAATCCCTAATTTGCATTAGTTTATAGCAAAAAGTGTCAACATTAATATAAAGAGTCCTTTCCTTTATAGACTCAAAAATAAAAATTACATATCAGAATCTAATTGCACTGTAAGACAGAATGATACATGTTCTGAAAATCACTATATTGAGGCAAAAAGAAATTTAAAATAGTCTTCATAAGACAATATACAAGTCACCTTTTTTCAGGATCTGAGTTCCATAAAGAAACATGATAAAATAATATGCAGTAAGTTATTACCCATTTGAAACATATGCTCATGTTAATAATAGAACTACACTTCATTTTAAACTGTTGCTTTCAGCACTAATTATGTGGCTTCCATTGCACCAAGTATTTATGAGAAAAAAACAAAATGAAGAGAAATTAAAAGATGAAAGAGAAAAATGTTGACAAATATTAAGCAGTTTTACTTTGACTTTCAATTGTGAGCTATTGAGAATGCCAGCAGTGATGTTCCAATGATTGGTACATAATTATCCAGGGAGAAAGGGCTTTAAGAATTCATAACAACTCCTTAGCATATCTTATTGGATTTATGCCAACATGAAGGATTTGGTAATGAACTGTTAATCCAACTGCTCCCCACCTGAGGTTTAAAATGTGGGTCTGTTTAAATGTCAGCTGCAATTAAGTGTTAAGACTAAAAGCACCCTAGAACATGAGAAAGTAGTAGGATATATTTTACTGTCTATTATTGGTATTTATGGCCCTTCTCATGTTTAATCACTTACACACTAAATACTTTCTTGCAGATGTGTCTGGAAATAGTGTTTAATAGGAGAAATGGGGTGAAACAAAGACAGGGAGTTTAGAACAGGTAAAACATCCTGATAATGAAATCTGTTAGAGAATAGAAGAATTCCATGAGGGCAGAAAGGGAAACTTCAGTGCCTGGGACATGTCTAATTAAACTTGAAAAACATTAGAAAATATTCTCATTGGGACAGGAAACAGGTGCAATTAATATTTTTCATTACTAGTTTCTTTTATTCTCAAAGCTTTTTCCCAGGCAAGAAATCTGGGGGGTTTTCCTATCACGTCTGCAATGGGTAATTTCACTGCCTTAAGGAAAATAAAGTTGCAACATATATATTAACTTTGAAACCGTAAATGGAAAGTTTAAACATAATTTAATCCAGAGATCCCTCATGTTTACCTATTAACTGAGGTTATTTAAGGAGTTATCTAAGGCTGGCAAATCAGAAATCTCTTTTACCACATTCTTGTATAAGAACAATTGTAAGAAAATTTCTACTGCAAAATGTTCCTGTATGCATTCATGCTAGGAGTCATAATGATCTTTTGTAGTTTTTGAGGGAAGAGGATCTTTCTTGGAGTCACTCACAATTTTTCACTTATTGGGCAGAACTAGGCACATTTCAAAGAAGTGGACACCTGATAATGTAGTCCCAATATTTTAAAAGTACAAAAGTAATTGGGAGCAACCATCTTGTTAGTCCCAAGATAAAAGGTTAAAGGATAAAACCATTAATTTGCAATCCTTCAGATTACACAAAAGCTGACCTTACTGGTTCTTAAAAGTCAACCATTAATTAAGTAATTAATTTTGTTCCCAGATTGAGTTACAACTGCAATCATCTCTCATTTAGGCTGGAATGATTTTTCATTACCCTTCTTCTGACTCTATGTGCAAATACAAAATTGAATACCATAAAAACTTGTTATATATACATATACACACATACATATACACATATTCATAAAAACACATATATTTTTTATGTAAATATATTTAGAGAGCAAGAAACAATAATTGTAATACCTTGAATACATGCTATTGATATTTTTCTGATCCAAATAATTTAATGCATTTAATTTTGAATAAAAATCATCAGTTTTACAAAAATATTTGCACTATTTTCAAGTTATTATTTTTTTATAATGGACTTGGGTATTTTACCTTAAAGGTTTGTTCTGTTTCCCATCTTTCATCTCAGAAAGTGTAATATATATAAGGAAGGACAAAAAACCTAGAAATGAGAGTAATATGTAAAATTTCAAACTAGTTTTTCTTATTTCCTCTTGGTTTTTAGTGGGAAAACAGACAAATCATTCTTGTTGCTTTCACAGTGTCTTGCCTTCCAACTTTCTGTTTCTTTCTTTGATGAAAAAGATTGCTTTTAAAACCTAAAAAGAAAGTGATTTTCTCCATTAATGAAGAAAATACTAGTTTATAAGCAATTTTTAATAAACAAAAAAAAATCTCAATAGATTATGAAATAAAAATTCAGCCTTCTTTTCCCATTATTTAACTCATTAGAAAATGATATTTTGAATATTTTGAATCCCTATTCTGATGATAATCCAAAATAAAATTTAAAAAGCCAAACCATCTAAAAAGCTCTTGGTTTTCTGAGTATTCACATGATCTGCACTAGTAAACATACAACTAATAAAATTTTCAGGAAGATTTAATCTCTGTAATGTATAACAGCAGTGCTTCCCACTTATTCCTGCCAGTGCTGACTCTGTGCTCGTAGAGTTTATCTGTGACCCTGATTCCAAATTTTTCTCAATTTAAAAAGCAGCAAGTGATGCACTGGCAGTGTTCAAAGCACCCTTGGTTTTTCATGAGCATTTTATCAGACCCTGAGAGCAGCTTTTCCAGCTGACAGATCTTTTTGTGAGCTTTAACTGGGCTGGCACTCACATTGTGATGCATGTCTGGATCTGAACTCTGTGCCCCTGCCCTGTCCCTGCTTGCTGTAAAGATTCACATTTCCAGAAATGCCTCTTTTCTCAAAGATCTGCCCAAAGTGAACTGCAATCTGAAATCACAATACACTGCCTAATCAGTGTAATCATCCCTTCAGCATGAGCTGATTAAAAAAGACAGAGGATGACGAGTTTAGGTGAGAACAACTATCAGAAAACTGTTAATCTCTCCTCTCCTCTCCTCTCCTCTCCTCTCCTCTCCTCTCCTCTCCTCTCCTCTCCTCTCCTCTCCTCTCCTCTCCTCTCCTCTCCTCTCCTCTCCTCTCCTCTCCTCTCCTCTCCTCTCCTCTCCTCTCCTCTCCTCTCCTCTCTTTTTCTGTTTCTGTTACAGTAATGAAAGAGAAGTGGAGGGAGACAAAAGCATATTTTAATAACAGGTCATTTTACTCTTAAAAGACAGTGATTAATTTTTATTCATTTCAGTTTCACATTCCCAATTATAAATCCAAGCCAAAAGACTAGGCCTGCACCCTGGTGTAGAGATCAGAACAGCATCCTTTTGCCAAAAATTGTGAAGAATCAGTGAAAACTAGATTTTTCATTTGTTAAAAGACAACTTGGCCATAAGCCAGACAAGCTAAGGGGTGACAAGGGAAGGGGAAGGGGAAGGATGAATGACTTTGCTTGTATCCTTTAGACAACTGGAGACAAACACTGTATAAAAGAAGGAGAGACCTTTAATTACTGTTGATAGCTTATATGAGGACTATTTTTTCACAAAAGCTTTGACAGATTTGCACTCTGCTAAGACAGGCCATCAGAGAATTAATTTGTACGTGTTTAACATTTACATACTTCATGAAAACTACAGACCGAGGAAATTGGAAAATATGTTTCAAAGCTTCAAATAATTTCTTTCCCTAGCGACTGCTTAGAAAAAATGAGACCTTTGACTTTGTTTCAGAAATTGTTTATGCTTCTAATAGTAATTACATCAGCATTTGATGAAGGTTCCTTATTATGTAAAGGACAAATGCAAAACATAAGAAGCATCAGAACGAGCATGGAAAAATCACAAGTGGTTCAATCCATAAATGAGATTTACAAGGTTTGTGTCACATTCTGTGATTATGCCTAGATTAAAGATAAACCAGACTGTCTTTTCATATTATGGTGGCACATCATCTGCAAAACAGCCTAAATGGCATGCAGGGAATGATGGACTGAATTCAACCCATAGGAAAAATCACCTGGCCCACACCCTGCTCCTGCTCACCACTTGGACAAAGCATCCTCATATGTGCCCAGTCCTTGATAATGTTAATCATTGTACCCCTCCTTCTCTCTCATGTATGATACAAAATTCTGTGTATTTACTGAGGACATATTATGTACATTTCTTCTTAACCCCATCTGTCTTGTAAGAATTTCCAGCTAGTAAAATTTTTATATGTAATGTAATCTGGTTTTTCATAAATATATAGTCCTCATGAATAGCAAGATAACATACAATCAAAGAATAATGCACATTGAAAGGGATGTCTGAAAGTTTTCTTGCTCAAACCCTTAGTCAAAGCTAGGACAAGTGTGAAATTTCAGGAAATTGCTCAGAGCAATCTAGTTGAGTTCTGAATGCCTACAGGGGTGAAGATGACCCACATATCTTCAGGCTTCCTCTTACAGTGTTTGATAACCTTCACAGCAAATAAACTTTTCCTTATACAAAGTCTAAATTTTGTTTGCTTCTACTCAGGTCTGGTGTCCCTTGTCCTTTTGCTTTGTAACTCCAAGAGCAGCCTGGCTCTGACTTCTTCTTCTATACCTTCCATTCAGCTAGTGGAAGTTTGCAATGAAATCTTCTCTGAACCTCTTTTTTCCAGGCTGAACAAGCCAACTTTTCTCAGTGTTTCCTCATGCATCATGTACTCCAGTGTTCCACTTCCTGGATGGATCTTCACTGAAGTATCTCCTTGTGTGTGTCCTTGTCTCTCTTGCACTGGGGAACCCAGACCTGGACCCAGAACTCCAGATGTATCTCACCAGTGCTGACCAGAAGGGAAGGATGCCCTCACTCAGCTGGTAGGCACTGATTACTCTTACATTAATCTTCATGAGGTTTCTGTCAGCCCACTTCTCCAGCTTCATGAGGTTCCTCTGAGTTGCAGCCCTGCCCTTGCACTTTACTGAGAGTTTCATTCATATGGCTTTTATTTGTAAAGCAAATTACCAAGGGTGCATTTAAACACTCATTGGCCCCAGATCACTCCCTGAGGAACACCATCAGCACCCACCTACCACTTGGACTTTGTGCCACTGACATCTGCTCTTCAAGCTCAGTGTTTCATCTTGTCTATTCTCAAGTATCATCACTGTAACTTTCCCTGTCCCTAACTGTTAATTTTCTTTATTTAAAAAAATAAAAAGAAGGCAAAAATTAAGAAGAAATGCAAATGTGCCATTCACTTCCTAGGCTTGAAAATCCCAACTCCCCACAGAAAACTTTTCGACTCGTACCTTTCCTTTTTCCAGAAAATATTAAAAATAATGATTTCACATTCTAACATCTAGGGAAAACCAAAGAGAGGACAGATACTTTTTATTTTCAAGTTAGTTCTTTAAAAACGCTTCAAAGGGTTATCTGAGTTCATGACACTTGGATGGAATTTGCAGAAATTTTCTGAACATTTCTGCTCCTTTTTTTTTTTTCTCTTTTTAAGGAAATTGGCAAAGCAAAAATGTTCAGACCTGTACTTCCTTTCTTCAGAGGCTAGTCCTGAAGAAGCCCTCTTGAACTAATATGTAAATGTGTATTGCTGCATAAATTAAGGATTAGAAAAATGAGGACAAACTCATTCAGTTTACTTTTTCCAGCCAGCCTTGTATAAATGAGGTGGCAATCTAGAAGAAGTTGGTCTTTTCATTTAAACTGGGACTGTTCCAGAAGACCATGTACGAATAGAAATATTTATGGAAGATGAAATGTTCCAGACTTAAACAGGGGATAGGAACAGTAAATTCCTAAATAGAAAACTGTATTTAATTTTATAATATTTGCTTTTTAATATGCTTTTTTTCTTAAATCATAAATATTTTAATCTATTTCAAAAACCAGAAATTATGTTGCTTTGGTATTTTTAAAAATTTACTTCAGGCATTTATTAATCATCAATTAGAT
Source organism: Vidua macroura (assembly GCF_024509145.1). NCBI lineage: Eukaryota > Metazoa > Chordata > Aves > Passeriformes > Viduidae > Vidua > Vidua macroura. The sequence continues at coordinate 81,979,984 of NC_071573.1, forward strand.
AATTAATTTTTTTTTTTAATTCTGCATTAAAAAGTTGCATATCTTTTTCTCAAAGAGTAGTCTGGCATATGGGCACTTGTTCATTTTCATGAGTCAATTGACATTCAGAACTGACTTAACATAAAATATATGTCTTTATTTTGGCTCTCAGTTACTTTCCTTGTTCATCTTAGTCCCAGTCCAAAAGCTAACAGCAGATTTCCTTTAATATAGGTATGCCTCATAGAAAAATTCAGTAAAAAATTTGCTTTCCTATGAAAGAAAGTTTGAGGTAAGGAGAAGATGTGGAAAGAGTCTAAGAGACATATCCAAAAAGACATTTTTGTCTCAGGTTCAAATCTTTGTCACAAGGAAACCTCATTGACAAAAAAAAAAAAAAAAAACCCAAAACTGTTTGTCAAAGAATTTCTGACTAGCTATTATTTCAGTATCACAAATAAGTATCACAAACCTGAAGCAGCAGTGGCAATAATCCATAATTAATTGCAGTTAATTTTCCTTCATTCCTGCAGTCCCTTAACTCATGACAATGAACAGGAAAAGCAACCCACCCACCAGCTGTCTCTAAACTAGGGTAGGAAAGGTCTGAGATTTATCTTCCTAGTTGTTTTTTGCATGAGGGGACACCTCAAGGTACACACTCTGCAGAGATGTTTGCAACCTGAGTCTCGGTAAGTGAGCACACACCCCACTCTAGCACTGGTAGTCTGCTAAGTCTGATCCTGAAGATCTGACCTCCTAACCTCTGGCATTCTCTCTATAACTGCTGTGACTGCTGAGGAGGTCCCAGTGGGACAGAAAACAGAGGCTGGTGGGCTCACATGATCTCCTGCCTGGCTTCCTCTATGGCCACTGCCAGCACTGGATGGACATTTCCACTGACCCCATGGGGTATTTTATTTCCTTATTCAGGCAGGGTGACCCCAACTTTCCACACACAAGTGATTATGGACTTGGCTCAAAAACCCTTTACATTCCATATTAAGCCTGTTCCATTTGCTCTCCCTTCCATGCCAAGGTCCCATGCAAGGTTCTCTCTCTCTCTCAGTTGCAGCATTATCTTTGAAGAGAGAGTGCCCTCTCAGGTGTCTGAAAATTCTGTGTGAATTAAACATAGACCAAAGACAGAGAAGTGAGTCTTGAGAGCTCCAAACAATATTTTGACTCTGTTCACCCACTCAGGGAGTCAGCTCTTTACATGGGTTATGCCCTGCCTACCTCTGCACACACACAGTCCACAAACCCCTCAGCAGTCCTTTTCCAGGACTGTTTAAGCAACAGCAGGTTCTTTAGCACAGCTTGGGGGGTACAGAGATATAGATGGAATCTAGGTTTCCCCAGGGCCCTTCTCATGACTGAGCCAAAAGCATAATAAGGATAAACCATGGCAGACATTGAGAAGTCTTGACTCCATGCTACCCCTAATGGGGCAGTCCCAGGACAGTTTCCATGAACAACTGATTAGCCTGGATCTGTGCAACCTGAGCTATAATACTTACATTGCCATAATAAGCAGCCCTAGCTTTGTCTTTGTGTAGGACACCATGAGGATCTGCTTTCCCATGAGGATCAACCTCCAGCTCCCTTTTCTGGCCTGAAATCCATCGTGCTAAACCTTCACACAGCTCATCCTGAGCTACTGCTGATCAGGGATCACCACAGGTGATTGCAGATCCACTCCCTGGTGGTGGCAATCCCTTGCTATGCGCTGGGCCATTTTCACATGCAGGGAATGGAATGAATTTATCTTTTTCTCCCTCACATACCACCTCCTTAGAAGAAGATCCCCCAAAGCTAGCTTCCATCACTTTCCCCCTGCTCTTCTACACTAGCAGCTTCCTTGCAGTCCATACTACAATCAAAACCAGCTTTCTTCCTCTTTGAGAAGTAAAGATTTCAGGTGAAATATAGATTATGCCTGGGGATCTACTACACAATCATATATTATTGATTTACAGCATTACTTTGTACTGCTAGTCTGCCACATGCTTCCCCCCAGTTACAGTCAGATTCTGTGAGATTTTTTTTTTCCTGAGACCATTGTTAATTCTGGGACATATTTACGAGGTTTGAAAGCCCACCTGTCATTTCATAAAGCAACACAGTGCAAAATGTATGCCAAATATCACCCCTGGCAGCAGATGGGAAGTATAGTCCTTGGAATTTGTATGAATTCTGTTTAAGGAGATAATGAATTTAAACAGTACAGACCCACAGACATTTACAGGATTTACTAGATACAGAGCATTTACAGTGGTGTGTATGAGCTGTATGTTATGATTTTATAAACCAAAAGTTGGCAGACTCCGCTAGCTGGCCCTAAGTAATAATGATCCTGACTTCTGTGTAGAGCTCCTCATTATTTTTAGCAAACCACACTCCTGCCTTTTAATCAGTCTTGTGGAAGTTACAGGGGTTGTGGGTCACCATGAGATGGGTACTGAGGGGGTGATAACAAATTAGGAAAAAAAAAAGAAAGAAAATTATCTGAAATTCGGGGCTATGAAATTAACAGTAATACAGAAAGGAATGGGAAATGGCCTTCTGCACATTTATTGATATCTTGAAGCTGCAGCAAAAAAAAGTCATGAACTGATATATTGCAGTAATTAGCAATTTCCAGTCTCTATAGAGTGATTCTCTTCAAACATAGGCTTAGAGCTCCCCTGTTCCCGCACTGGAAAGCACAGGAGCCTGCCAAGTTTGTACACAGTTCCCTCACTGTATAAGTGAAGGAACTCCAGATTCTCTGTAGTGCAACTGGCATCTCCTTCTGAATCATTTTGTAAGTTCCACAGCTGAGCATATCAGGTTAACCTTGCACTTCTGAAAGCCACTATGTGTGCTCCCTTTCCCCTCCAGCATGCCAGACAGTGGCGTGTCTGTGTTCAGTCCATGGTGTGGGTAGCAGGGGGGTTGTCTCTGAGTTGTGGCTGCCTGGCTGTGTGCTGTAATTCTCCCTCTTCACATGCAAAGAGATGATGCATTGAGGCTCTGCACCTTCAGTGCCAGGTAATGCACAGAAGAAGGAAATCAAATGTAATGTGTGTGGGGGGCGGGGTGTCCTCATCATCCTGAAAATCATCTTATCCTTACATTCATTCTAATTTCAAACCAAATTTATTTCTTATGGAACAGCTTACTATTGTTGCTAGTTACTTTACTGATATACACATAATTGCTGCAGGTAAAGTTCTCACTTATATTTGAAACTAAAATATCTTTTTAGCTCTGTCAGATGCCAAAAAAACTATTCAGTACTTTGAAGTTAAAATAACTCCTTTTTATTATACCTTTTGCTTAAGATGTTTTCAAAATCAAAAATATAGTTAGGCCAATCTCAAACAGTAGAAAATTTAAACTTTTTCCATGTGAGATTAACAGGGCTACCCATTGGCTGCTATTATCTGGCATTATCTCATAGAATTAAAAAATTTCCTTTGCAAACTGAACTCTCTTCTAACAGCAAAGTGCTTTTCATCCCTGTTGAAGACTTGCTGTTATTTTTGTATCTACTGTTATCTTTGGTAGATAAGATACCAATATACATCTGTGCAATTTTGTTGCAAAGTCTCTGAATGGCTTTCATGGTAATTTCTGCCATCAGAAATTAAAATTAAAACTTTGTTAGATATTTATTTGACAGGTTTTAAACTCCAGGCTTTGACATTGCAGAGGTAGCTCTTGCACAATGATTTCTCAGCACATCCTTCACAAGAAGCTGTGTCTCACCAAGCAGGGTGAGTCCTAAATTTAGAAGAAGGTATGGTGCAGACAGATCAAAGAAGATAATGAAAAAAAGGTTCTGCTTTGTTTTACTTTTGTTTTATCTGAAGCCTGCTATAATTATAATGATAAGACTTCAGTCTTATGTTAAAGGAAGTAAAGCTTTTGAGGGAAGAGCAGGAGCTGCCATAAAATACAAGTCTTTGGTTTACCTGAGTTCTTGAAAAACAGTCATGCTCCAGTGTAGGTAAAGGAAGACAGCAGAAAAGAGAAAAGGAAATAGATGGGAGAATCTGCTCTAAGTAGTTAATGAAGGCCCAGGAGCACATGCATCAAGGTGAACTCTTTGGCTGCCTCCTCCCCCTCCCCTCAGCCTCCCTCCTAGTCTGGTGACTTAAGGCAAATGACAGTCATGGGTGCCAGCAGCAAGAAGTGAGAGCAGCAGATTCCATGCTGTTCCAGCACTAGGAAACTCAGTGCAACTGAATGCTCAGGTTGCTGACATATGTTGTGGAGACAGATTTCCGCTGTATGCAGATTGAGATGCATAATCTGAACAAGGTTATGAGCCAAACATCTTCAGTGTTTATTGAAAACATCCCCCTGGTGTTTAAAATTTTGTGGTCTTCTGAAATCCAGCTCTGCAGTTATTTCTCCCTTTCAGGGAGAACCAGACACTCAGATACTTTAGGAACACGTGGGTCCCTTTTTTCCCCTCCCTCCTAGCAGGAGAGACAGTTTAGCCTGCTTTTCCTGGTTCACATCCTGGGATGAATCATTGCAGACAAGCAGCAGAGAGGCAGCTCAGAGGCCCTTACAGGAGCAGAAGAGGAGCAGCCTGTCGCTCTGGACAGGGTTCACTGTGCAGAGACAGGGAGAGGGAAGGAGAGTGATTTATGTGGGTCCCTTTATAAGGGAGTCTGGCATTCAGATACAGTGTGGGATTTTTCTTTGAAAAACAAACAAATGCTAGTTATACTTCCCTGTCTGGAAAAACTCAGTCCTTTAGCCAATCCCTCTCCTCTTTACTCATTCTTTTAACTCTCACTCATGCTAAGCTGCTTTAGAAGTATTTTTGGAGATATTCAGACTTGGAACGCTGTGTTCCTCCTAGCTGTTTTCAAGCCCTCTTGCCTGATGTTCCTTTCCACAGCATCGGTCTTTAGGCCAGCCAGAAATAAGGATATTGCTGAGCACAAAAAAGGCCTTGTGTATCCTTCCCAACAACTACTCTAAAGGCTCTAACGTATCTGCAAAGGGATTTCAGCATAATTTTAAAATGCCAAAGGACATTTAAAGGCAGTGTCTGGTGACATTATGCATGACAACACTTCCCTGCAAAGGTGGGAAATGAGAAGAAATAAAAGCTAGACGGGATTATTTGTTGGAATGTACCAAGACTTGGCTCTGTGTGAAGGGGTGCTGTAACATCTTAGCTCTTGTAAAACTGCCCCTTGTGCCAGTCTCTGCATGTGTGTATATGAGTAAAAGGGGGAGCAAGTGAGAATATACTTGTGGAAGTACATAGAGCTGTTCCCATCTATGAGATGCTGGTTTTCTGGAGCTGATCTCTTGAAAATTCAGAAATCCTGTAAATAGAAGAGAAAAAGGATTTTATGTAGAGGGAGAGAACTGCTAAAGTTGTAAAACTCCAGATATCCATGCTCAGTTCTGTCATATTTTAATGTCAGATATTTCGTTTGTTCATTTTTTTCTGTCAACCATCATCCAGGCAATCTATTGGTCTGCCTGAAACCATGTAATGTATTGAAGACTAGATAAGAACTAGGAAATATTTCATTTTTGTGTGAATAAAACTTACAAGCTATTGTGTAAGGTAGTTTTTCAGAGCTTTGTTGCACATGTAAGCTGGATTCCTGCCATGTACACCAAGAGGACATGTCAGCCCTCTTCCAATGTTTTTTTGCAGTTTATGTTCTGGCAAGCATGTTTCCTAGCTCCTGTCCTGGGTATTGCTACAACTGTTGTGTGTTCCTGCTGCTAGTGGGATCATACGGAGGGACAAAGGTCTGGGACCCTCTGAAATAGAGCATAAAGCTACTTTCTCAAGTAAAACTTTATTATTATTTCTCTTTTCTCTGTTGCCGTGTAACATTATTTTGGTCACACTGGTTAAATATACATCATCACATTTCTGATTTCTGTAAAACACATTAGACTTTTCAGGGAAGGGACTGGAACCCTTATAATTTTAGCCACTCACTTGCCCATAACAATTTTTGGTGTAGAAAAAATACATAAAATGTGTATACACACCCACAGACACACACAAATGTAAAAAAAAAATCCCATGGTTATTTATTTTATTGAGAGCTGTTGGATTATACTGAGAGCAAAGATATGCATTAGACTCCATTTATTTTCTACTCACTTTAAAACTGTGTGCTAGAAGCAATCATCCTACAGTTAAAAGCCATACTGTTCCTAGGAGCCTTCTGTGCCTTAAAAGTCCACACAGATCTCACATTAAGCAAGCAGTGAGTAGAACACGGGTTCCCTATTTAAACACAGAACATCCATTATTATAGATATGCCAAACAGATAAGTATTCCCTCTTCCTTTCAGGTGCCCAGGTAGCAATCTTGCTTTCAACAATTTTGAAGGGAGACTGGATTTACCCTGGATGTTTCCTATTCCCATGATACTCTCATGGCATGCAACTGAATGTGCAGTCACTCATAGCATGAAAATTTCTGCCATGTGCATTACAAAAATGATTTATTTTCTCTAACAAATCTTGTGGAAAATATTCTGTACTGCTTTTTGGGAGGGGTTTTAATCACAACAGAAAAAAAGCTCAGAGAAAAATATTCTATGAAAGGTGATTTAGATTGACAGGTGAAAACATTAAGGTTTTAGCACACTTTTCTCTGGTTTGTCACCAAGTAGAGTAAGGGTGGACCTAACAGGAATCTACTTAGCATTTTCCCTTAAAATAACCCAATGACAGATGCCTGTACCACTGTGCAGAGCACTTAAAGTCTGACTTCCAGAATGATTTATGTCATTCAGCACGCTAATAGGCTCCTTCAAAGCTGCTTTTCCACTACTTTTCTAACAGACTGGTTCAAAGAAAGATACTCATGAACTCTAGAACACAGAGAAAACACATATTGCTACCAGAAGAGCTATTTCAAATTCTACTATCAGCACAAGGATGGTGCATATATTTTTGGAAGTGGCAGGGCTGAGGAGCAGTACTAAGTTTGAGTTTCTACCTGTATCCTTATAGAAAACAGCAGAACCTAAAAGAAAAAATAAAATAAAATAAAATAAAATAAAATAAAATAAAATAAAATAAAAAAATAAAATAAAATAAAATAAAATAAAATAAAATAAAATAAAATAAAATAAAATCACTTAATGGAACTGCATTTAGTTTTCATGAAGATCAAACAATTTGTTTGTAGTTTTTAAATTTTAGTTACATTAATGCTGCTTTTATAACACTGTGCCTTTCCACCTCTTACCTTTCTTCTTTTCCCTAGGCTGGCCTCCTGAGTCAGAAAAGACTGCACGTGAACGGTGGCAGCCACTTGGGAATGCCTTTGTTATTCATCAGAGACTGTTTGAACTTATGCCAGTGTCTTTGATGGGGCCTCATTCAGAAGCCATCAGGATCAATGGAAAAGCTCCAGTTAACAAGGCCTTGATGCCAGTCCAAATCTGATACCAGAGGTCTCCCAAGAAGGATCACGGAATGATCCTTCATGGAGTATGGTACTTGATAATTCTTGTGCATGGGCACATTTTTCATGGGGAAGGAAATGTATTTGCTTCTATTCCACTACAGAAAATCTTGCATGTGTCCTTTGGCAGATGTTGAAAGCTGATCAGAAGCAGATGATGTGAGAGCAGCAATATGTCCCTGAGCAATGGCAAAGCAGCAGGTGCAGGAGGAGCATATGCTAGATTCCCATCAGCAGAAGGAGCTGCGTGGAGGACTCTCTGGGACTGCATGTAAGGTGCATGCTCCACTTTTCCTCTGGCACTGGGGAATATTAATGTCTTCATCAGGCAGGCCAAGCAAATGATTTGCAAATTTAGCTTTCAGTTATGTAATAATTCATGTCATAAATACCTAGGGACCATAGTGCTTGAAAATTTCTCATGCAAAACAACCTGAGTCTTTAAAAACCATCATAGTTTACTTTTAAAATAGAATGTCCATAAAAAAATTATGAAGGACATTAGAAACCTTAGCTGCCACAAAATCTTTTGTACTCATCCAAGAACATGAAAAGTTTCCACTTAATTATTTTTTTAATAAAAGACATTTGTTTCAAAAAATACTGTATAAATTTAATTTGAAATGCTGTGATGAGACCAGTTCTGAGACACTCTTAAAAAAAAAATTAAGAAAAGCAATGCTTCAGTGACTGGAAGTCAGTGCTGTTCAGCTCTGGCCCTCTGCTTTGCTTTGAATGGACTAAATAAAAATATGTCTATTATGATCAAAATTGAGCAATTTTGGATAGAAGTTTTCCATTTTTCTCCAGTGTCATATTATGGTCTTCTCAGTGGAACTAGACAAAAAGTCTGGCTTGTGAAATACATATGCATACGTATGCATTTTACCTTGAGACAAAGCCAAGATTTTTCTAAAACAAAAAACATCACACCCTCCACATAAGAGCCATCAAAAAGCAGTGAATGCATAAAAGTATAAATTTTCTTGCACTGTGCCAAGTCTGTTTCTAAACTCCTGCTGTGCCGTACTTTTTCATGCTAGTGACCTGAAACTCATCTTCAGGAATAGAGGTGCTTTCTCTCTTTCTTCCCACCTTTGGTGGAAATTTTCTTATTAAAACCTACAGGAAGATTTGGGTTTGATATTTTTTGTCTTAAGGAAATTTTTTTCAGGGATCTCCAATTCTTCTCTTGAACCATATAATGACATTTAATGAACCAGTTAGAAATCTAAATAACTAGATATTTTTTAAGTCTAATTTTTTTTTCTAGGTTTTTTTTTTTTTTAATCTAGATTTTTTTGCTTTTTCAAGTAGGATTGAAAGGCTACAGGACAATAGAAACAAAGCACCTTCACTGGACTAAGTTTTTACCATTTAGTTGTTGCTAAAGTACTCACAGCATGACAAGGGTTTTGTGAGTTATGTGTTTTGGAACAACTTTCATTGGAACAACACTAATGTAATCTAATGCAAAAGATGTAGAGCAAGTGTTAACAAGGCAAGGAATTCACTTTGAGATGACCAGCAAAAAAAATTTGTTTCTAAATATTTCACAGCACTGTGCTGACAAATTTCCCAGTTACAGCTGATGCCAGGAAACACTCTAGAGCTAACCTTGAATTTTAATCTGAAATACTTGAAGAGATTGGAATGAGAATTCATGGACTGACATCCTTAGCTATCCCAAATTGCTTGATAAACAACATGTGGATATAGCAAATGTTTGAAATGGTGATTTAAATTAAGCCATTGAACTCATAAAGCACCTGTATGACTTCTGCCATACCATGCCTATCTATGCCCTGTGCTCCTAAATAACACAGAGACTATAAAACTCATCCTCTGATCCTCACACACATCACAGCACTGAACCTTCTATTACTGGAAGTGCCACACTCACATTACATTTAGGTCTTGGTAGAAAGAACTGCAAGAACTTTGCAGCTATCTCTAAAGGAATTTGCCTTTGCCATAGGAAATTAACAAATTGGTCATTCCAGACAAAGTACAGAGATTTCTTGGAGCCAAAGGGGAGTTAGAAGACTTATGAGGAGCTGAAATATCTCAGCATTTGTTAGGAAATCCTAGAATGCCTAGCTAGAAATGTGTTCCAGTTACACACCCATGCAAAACAGGCTAGAGAGAAACAACAATCAACAAGGCAGCCCTCCACCCAACAGATAAAGGGGAAAATTCTAGTTTAGATATCCAAATTTCTTCAGGGATTTTTTGAAACTCTCCTGTTTTAGATTGGCAATAAGTTCATGTTAGAACTTCAGCGGGAAGGATGGCATAGGACATGAAGAAAATCAGGATGAAAAATCTAGCGAATGATAAAATATTGTAGTTTTGAAAGAACAGGTTATAAACTCATGTCCTAAAAAACGTGTTCTTCATCTTTTCCCTCACTTGAATCCAGAAGGTACACAGGTTGACATAATTTTGCAATCGTATCTTTAATTCAGAAATTATTAACAATCATAATGATAAAATGTTGCAGTTTTGAAGCAACATATTGTAAACCCATGTCCTAAAAGACATATTCGTCATCCTTTCCCCCATTTGAATCAGGTTGACATAATTTTGTAATAGTATCTTTAATTCAGAAATTACTAACAAACATAATACTTAATTTTATGTGTAAGTTCACTGAGTTCTCCTAAATAAATTATGCTTTTTCAACATAATTACAGATTTATTTATCCAAATTAAAATGAAATATGCTTCAAATTAACTTTATGAAAGCTGGCAATGGGTCCATTGGAACCAGATGACATCTGGGGATAAACAGGGAACATCATTTTCCAGCCATTCTTCTGTCCCTCTCAGATCAACTAGTGCATGAGAGACTGCACAAACAGGAATAGGAGTCACTTATGCTAATCCTGGTCACCCACCATGCCTCCACAGGAAATCCTCACGGATGATGTGCAACACATAATTGCTTCCTTTTATAGAGAGTAGAGCAAAGCAGAGACTTTTTCTTGAAATCCTTTGGGAAAGTGGAGCTGAGGATGAAAAGGTGGACATGATGGAAATAAAAGAAAGTATTTGGGGGCTTTTTGCAAATATCAAATGTTTATAGCTGCTGTTTAAGCTGATCCATATAATTTTCTTGAGAGACTTCTACCTTCAGAGTCTCCAACTAGCCAAATTGAATCTCTCACAGTCTTGGGAAAGAATTTCATAGCTTCCTCTGGCTTGTGGTGTAGCCACTCTGTTCATCTGTTGTCATGGATGAATGGAATGCACCTCACTCAAAAGAGAGAAACAGTAACATGTTTTATTCAAGTGAAACAGTAATTTAAGAGAGTTCAATAAATTTGATGGAATGTATCACATTTTGGAATGATCCACACAGAGCCTGGAGGCACAAGGGGTAAGGAAGACCCTCTCATTGATTCTTGAGGTTCAGAGAGGACACGCTTCATCCCAAAACTCTAGATGGAGCCTTGGTGTGGCTAGATCCAATCTTAATCTCTGAATTAGACAATGGTTTATGCCTAATGGATTAGCTATACAATGTTTATAATAACATTGAGTAGTTACATGGATTAATAATGGTTTTTCAGTATTAATTCAGCATGTTATCAGTCACTGAGGATCTGTCACAAATAAGGAATGTCTCCACCTTGAGCAAGGAAGGATCTCAGTCTCAGGTAAGGGGTATTCCAGCTTGCAGGTTCATCACAGGGTATGAGGTCTCTGTTGCTTCATAGTCAGCCTGAACCAAAGTACAGCCTGGAGTCACGTGTATCAATCACAGATAGCTGCTGGATAACTGAAATAATTTTGTAGATTCTCAGATACTAGGAGAGGTTTTCCACTATATAGATGGAGACTTGGAACCTTGCTGTCATATGGTTTTGGTGTTTGTTTTTTTTTTTTTTTTAATAACCCTGCAGATGTACAGAAGGATATTTTTACTGTCCTGCCCTGGTCCCCTGCCCTTCAGCTTCAGAAATGACAGAGCCAAGTATAATTCCTCTTTCTTTCCAGTTTGGTTTTGTTGGGGTTTTTTTTTTCCCCTTCTTTTGTTGGTCTAATTACAGTATGCAGTTGTCTTCTGTCAGCAGGAAACATATGAGAAAAGGTTTGGAAATTTATATGCTGAAGCTCTGTACTCTCTTACAATCCCAGCAAGAGCTGGTTTCTAATCCTTTAAATATCAGGATTTCATTAAAGTGCTCTTTCCCTCTTCTAATTCTCAGTATGATTCACAACTGAATTGAGCATTAGGCTGTTTAAACAGTAAGACATTTACACAGAGGAACTCCAGCTGTAGTGTAAATACTATTTAACAAGATTTTTTTTGAAGACATAGTCCTGGAAAAGTCATTATAGCTGTTTGTTTGCCAGAAACTATAGGAATAAGAGAAAAATCCTTTGTGTGTCATTTATTATTGTCACTTTATAGGTCAGGGAATTATAAACAGCTCTAAGTATTTTGCAACAGCAACTTTTTACTCAAAGCTCCTCTTTTTAAAATGCAGTGTCTGGTTTTTAGTTGTTACAATACACCAGTGCATACTTTGAGTCACTTCAGCTGAATTGCCCAAGTTTTTTTGCAGTTATGGATGCCAAGAAGATTTTATAGCCACATGTTAATTTTACCAGTTTTGCTTACTGTGTATATAAATCTCGTACCAGCATTGTGACTGTCAGTCAGAAAATAACTTTTATAAGTATGACTGCTAGATGGTTTACTTAACTAATAGCTTCCAATTTGCATAAAGTTAGTTAAAAGTTCCTGCTATAACCTTTTGTGACAAACTTGCACAAACCTCACATAAATTCCATTAATATATACTACTTCTCATCAGCTTTAATTCCTTCTGCTGACATACAATCCATAGTAAATTGGGTATAACCTATTGATAGACTCCATATTAGTATGAGATTTTTTACATGGGGTTAGATATTCTGAAACTCCTAAAACACAAATGGGAGAAAAACTTTGACTGTTCAGAGGTTTTAGTGTCACTATTTTCCTGTAACCTTTCCCATTTCATAACAAGGGACTCCAAAGGCCAACTAAACTCTGACTAAACTAAAATGCAACATGAGCTGTTTACTATATTTCTGAGATAATGCATCCAATGCATTTTAACAAACTTATGAAGACATTTCATGCTCTCACTTCTACATAAATTCCCAGTGAAAGACCAGACTTTAAAAGTCTATTAAAATTTCAGTGGGAGTACTTAGATGGTGAGACACATTCTTACTGGTTTTGCAGGGTTGTGCTCACTCCTTATGTTTTTCAAAAGAAAAGAAAACTCTCTCATTTACATAACACATGAAAATAGAGCCAAGAGATAAATATCCTGTGTTCAAAACATGGTGATAAGAAAAAATAATGCAGCTGTATTTGTGCGACTGGAAATTATATGCAAAAACATTTTCATGAAAGCAGTACAAAGTTTTCATCAAACAAAAATTAATAAGCCAAGATAATATATAAAATCACTATTCATTTTAATTTTCCTCACAATTTTACTGTCAGAAGACAGGAATTAACAAAAGAAAGGCCAAAGAAGATAAAGAAGTAACTAAGGACAAAAGCCTAAGAAAAGCAGCTGCTGTGAAGTAATCATGATCCTCAAAAATGATTTTATCATAATTTTCTAATATTTCCAAGCTTAGGCTAAAAATAAAATATGATACATGAATTAAAACCTGCAGTGGGAAATGATACAATTTAGGAAATCAGAGAGTTCTTAGGAGAAGAGAAAGGTTGTTTACAGGTATTTTAAAAAAAAAAAACAGAACTCTCCTGAATAAATGCAGTTTTCCAAGCATGAGATCTTTACAGATCTGTGTAAGGATAGCATTATAATCTGAGGTTAAATCAGAACAAAGTCTTCTTTGCTTGTGTCATGTGTGCTTCCCTTTCAGAATGTTAAATTACCTGGGCCAGTAGCTCAGTATGTGAGCCAGACAGACCCAAGGAGATTAGATATAAATTCCACCCCAGATATTAAAGTTTGGCTCCAGCTCAGCAACAGAAGATTCATTCTTTGTGTATGTACAGTGAACAGATTGTTTCAAGTTCTTTTACAGAGTAAGAATACTTTTGACCTAAGCATCTGTCCTATATCAAAGAATTCCATGTAGTGTAGAATTCCATTGTCAATAAAATATGAGTTAAAAAAAACAGGTTTTATAAGAACATCTTCTTGTTCAGGGTTATTTTCTACTTGCTTTGCCCATTATGTGTTTTTTTAGCTCTTCCCTTACTCTTTTTTTTTTTCCTTCTTCAATTCCTTGTTCCCACCTGAGAAGAAGTCAGCTCCTGAGCAGCCAATAAGTTTATTCACACAGATATTAAAAAGGTTAGTGCATCATCCCTCTTGGTGATACTGTGTGGGGGAACTAAAAACATGAAGCTGCCAAGAGAAATTCATTGAAGAGTCCATTGTTTCAGTCTGACTGTAGAATTATAATGCAAGCCCAACTTACATGCATTGCTATCCAGCCAAATCCTGAGAAATAATAAACTACCAACAATAGCTACTTCCCACAAGGTCAGCTGCCCTAGCAACAAGGTGTCCTTGGGCAAACCTTCCTTTTGCTGATCCTGCTTTATCTATAACAGATCAGAGAGGTGGAAGCCAAGCCTCACAGCAGCCAACCTTACAATCACCACCAACCAACTCTGTGTGAAGGGGTTGCTCAGCAGTGAACCCCAAGAAGGGGATGGAATGCATACAGTGGATGCTTTCAGCCTTCTGCTCCACAAGTGTCTTTGGTGTGTTTTCTGATACCAATATCTCATTTCAGTATGTAATATGTAATGGTAAATGCAATTCATTCTCAAAAAAAAAAAAAAAAAAACACCCTGAGTATATGATATGTTGCAAACCTGGACTAAATCTGATATATATGTAACTGTTGCATGTAAGAAGTAGATGTATTTGCCTATTATTAATGTAATTCATTTATCATAAGGAACATTAAAAGCAGGATGACTACAGTTCTTAAAAGCATTATTACTAAAAATTTCAGTTTTATACACATTTTCACTTTTTTATATGTTATTGCTTTACTTTTAAAAAGTTTGGGTGTTTTACATTCAGTCAGCTTCCTTACCTCTCTCCTTAGCTGCATTTTACTTTTTTCAATAGTTTATGTATCAAATGTGCTTATGTCAAAAGCCTACTTCTGCCTCTTTCCAGACTTGCAGTTACTTGTAGTACTCGACCTACTTTCTTTCTTGTGCATCATTACTAATGTTAAGACTTCTCCCCGTTAAGTTGTGATTGTATTAACACAATCCCAGTGTTTCACAGCTCACAGGGGTGTCTGCTCCTTTATGGAAGTCTAGTCTCTAAAACCGTTATCCACTTGTCAGGATATGAAAGCACAAATATCACCTCTGGCAATGCATAGACTGGAAGGAAACCTATCCCAAGTCTTATTTACACTGCAGCTGTTACTGTGCACTTACAAGGTAAGGACACAACTAGTTAAAATTTTTACAGAGCCCCTGTGGAACATGGTTCACATTCTCTTGCAAGTAAATTCACTACACTGTTGACAATTTTTTTTTTTTTTTTTCTTGTCCATTACTACAAGTTTGTTTTAGCTGTAAAGCTACTTTCAGTTCCACAAGGGGAAGATCAAAAGTACCAAATTCTCTGACTATAAACAAGAAACTTGAAATATTATGGGCCTAAACTGTGAATCACAAACCCAAACCAGAAGACTCTAGAATCAGTCTGGGCTCATACCTTTTCAGGGAACAGGCTTCAATAACTCCAGGCCATGAAAAATACTCTGCTTGAGGAGGGTAAAAGGACCACAGCTTCCCTGACCACCTGACCTTCCCTCCTAATCCCAGCTTTAAAGGTCCATATGATTTTCACCACTTCATCGAAACAGAGTAATTAGGACATAAACACAAGGCACAGAGTTCTTTGCAGCACCTCTGAACACCTTCTAAGTTATCTACTTGTTGCTTTCAATCCTTGCCAATAACAGCTGAAAGAAACTGTAAAACTAATCTTCCAAATATGCATTTGGTAAATTGTTTTTAAGGAGAGACGGTAGAGAAAGTGGACTAAAGAAGAACAAAAATAATTGAAAATATAATGGGAGAATTCCAACTTAGACATATAATTCTGTTTTTTTCCTAATGTTCAGAAATCTGTAGAAACCAAAATCTATATCAGGTCAGTTTTGATCATCCAGCATGATTAATTAGATTATTGTTAGGTGTCTCTGACATTATCTGCATTTTAGAAGAATTTGTTTTGAGTACAGCAGCACATTTTTAATCCTATTAGCTGTGTGAAAATGAATGAAACCAAAAATAATCTGGCTATAGAATTTCTGGTTTGTTTGCTAGGTGACACAGCAGCACAACTTTTGTATCACAAAATATTATACTGGGCACAGACACCACTAAATGAGGACTTCCCCTGATTGTCAGACGGAAAGAACCATGATGTTCCAAGGAGTGAGGGGCCCAGCTTTGCAGTAGGCTAAGAGTAACTTCATATCCATGCTATTTCTCCAGGAACAGAGTAAACTGGAGCACAGCATTAAAAATAAGTGCTTTAGTTTGCTAATCTACAGACTGGTTTGTAGGTTAAATGGACAAAATTGGTGGGAACTAAGTGAGCTCTGGGAAGAGAGCCATAACGTCACTTTCTGCTTTGGTGTTTTGTGTCCTGATGGTTCTTAGTCCAGAAGTTCACTTAAGCTTCAAGTATCTGTGAAGAGCTAGAAAAAATTGCAGTTCTCACTTAACGTTGAGAATGAGATATTTTGAGAAGGAAAATATTTTAAAAACCCATATTGAATAAGGTTTGATGATTAAAAAAAGAGTTTTTAATGCTTATGACTTCATCTGACTATATATAACAAGTGAAACTCAGGAGAGTGAAAACACATCTGTAAGATGGCAAGGATATTTTCTAGAACCATTATTCCTATATTTTTACAATAATAAGAAACCTTTCCTATGGTTTCCATTGATTTACTGCTCAGATATTGATCCATGAGATACAGAAGCATTCTGACTGGTGTTAACAGAAGGATACATCTGCCCAAGCATAAATAAAAATTAGCTCTAAATCCCAGATAAATACTAAATGTGCTTTGGGTCCCTTTATAGTCCTGTAATGAAATAGGTACCTCTGGATATCAAATCAGATCAATTTATTCTAAAAATAAATACCTAATACATGCCTGAATAAATGTCCATTGAAAGTGCCTGTTGATCACTATAAAGGGAGCGACTGCTTTAGATTTTAGGGTTAAATTTTAAAACACCTAAAATTAGCTGACATAAGTCTTACTGTACATGATTCCCTTTGTCATTGTATCTTTAGAGTTAGCAGAGTATTAAAAAATGATCAGGGGTCTTTTTTCTTTTTTCAGTGCCAAAATACAGGACATTTTGCTGACAATTGCCAAATTGAATCTAGCCTGAGCCTAAGAAATACTGCAGGGCTGTAACGTAGGATCACGTGCAAATCATTCTCCCAGGCATAAAGACTGAGCAACACCAAGCAACTGAGAAAACACCAGAAGTACTGCTTTTTGCTAATCCTTAGGATGATTTGATGCCTTGAGAGGCTGACCTGGAACAGAGATTAAGCAGAGCTAAGGAATAAAGTACGTATTAATTGAAAGGCCTTAAAGGATATGCCTTGGGCAGTACAAGAGCCTGGCCAGGGCTACACCCAAGATGGATCAGGAATGGTCACAAAATGGATGACCTGTCACAAGGTCTCACACTTTTATAAGTTTTGGTCCATTTTCACATTGGAGTTAATTGTCCAATTATAACTTCAGGTTATGCAGTCCCATCCTCCTTGTTTGCTATTCTTCAGTTTCCCGTTGTTTATACCTCTAAGCCTGAAGCTTGTAATGGTTGTCCTTGTTCTCAAGCTGGAAAAGGAGTTGTTTTGTCTACCTACTCTGTGAACAGAACCTTAAAATCTTATTTTACAACAAACATGCCAGAAAGAAGAGTAGCATGATCGTTATCTTATTGAAGAAAGACTTAAGAAATCCAAATGAATTTCACAGTTCTTAACTACCTTCATTCTTCCTGCACTTTAAAGGAAAGTTAGGTTTAGTGGTTCTCTCTGGCACCAGAAACAGAGGCGGTCAATACTTAACAAATGAACAGAACTGAACAATATTACCACAGAATTTTTTTGGCTGAATTACTTCTATCAACTGTCTGTTCAGCATAAAGTTTAAATTGGCAGCACTCAAGGGTTCTCAGTGAATTTAGCACAGCTGATTACTTTCACGTCCAGCCATCCACAAATACCTCAACATGTTGAAAGTCACGGAAATTTGCTAAGAACATGAACACCATGGAATTCATAGCTCCCCAGACAGCTGTAACAAAATGCAAGCAGGGGTCCTGACCCTGTGGATGCTCAGTTCATTAGGTTTATACAGGAAAATACGTAGTTGAAGTATCAGCCCTCTGGCTAAACATTCACAATTCTAGCAGCTGGTGTGCTGTGACTGACATTCATTAAAACTGTTTATCACAATTTTCTTCTTTCTACTGTAATTTTCTTTATCTCTGACTATTATTTCTTCCCACAGCTTTAGAAGAGAACTCTTTGAGACATGAAATTTCAGGTATGCTACCTAAACACAACTGTAATGTGCTCAATGACATGATTCTTTAAACAGAATGGCAGCACAAAATGTAAATAATTGTAGGTCATGATGAGTGTGACAATTATCATAATCAAGGCTGCGATGAGGATGGTAATGGGGATATAAAACAGGGCATTCCAGCAGAAGTTTCTTTCTCCTAGCATCAACATTTGAGTAAGAACAGTCTTTTAAAAGTACATTAAAGATAAAGGTTAAAATCAGCTACACTCTGTGCTGTTTTATGACATATTCGTTCAGTGTGTTATTTAATCAGGAGTAGGAATACTGGTCTACTCTGAAAATGGAAATTATATGAGGTGCAATAGTTAAAGCAGGGTGGCATTATTCTGAAAATCTGCCAGGAGAATTGGTTAAATATTGTCTAAAACATGGAGTGAGAGAGAGAAGTTGTCTGATTTTTTAACTTTATTGGCACATCTGTTACTAATAACAATGGTCCCTAGTGTGTGGTTGTGTCGGGCAATCAAGGATCCCCCAAACTACTGCTAGGCATGACACAGAAACAAGCACGTGCCAAGGACCGTATCTAAAAGGCAGCCTGAGCGTGACCACCCTGCTCTGGAAGGTGGGACAATTTAATAGTATAAATTACATCAAGCTGCACTGCTGGCCTCAGGATGCTTGAAATGTTTAGCTTACCATTATAGCCTGTGTGTCCAATAATGCTAAGGACTTCAAAGGTATTACATAACCATATTTTTGTACATATATATGTACATATAAATATGTATCATATTACATAATAAAACATTATGTTCTAGTATTATTCTATTTTTATTGTATTATACTTATATAATTATATACAATTATATCTTTCAGATAAATTTATTTTTCTTACTACAGTACGTTATAAAATGCAATATTATAAAACTATTATAAAACATTGTGTCATATTTGTTAGGTTATAATCACATGAGAATAAAGCAGTGTATTGGTTTTGCATGGCCAGGTTTTGGTAGGGGCAGCTTCTGTGAGAAGCTGCTGGAAGCTTCCTGTATGTCCAGCAGAGCCAATCCCTGGCAGTTCAAAAGATGGATGTGCCACTGGTCAAGGCTGGGCAAATTAGAAATGGTGGGAAGGCCTCTGTGATAGCAGATGTAAGAAGAAAAAAAAAAGTTATTGCATAGTTGTAATTGTGGCCAGAGAAGAGTGAGGTGAGAACATGTAAGAGGAATAAGGTGAGTGGAGAAAGAGGGGCAGGAGGTGCCCCAGGCACTGAAACTGGCATTCCCCTGCAGCCCGTGGTGCAGACCATGGTGAGGCAGAGGCAGCTGTGCCCCTGCAGCCCCTGGAGGGCCATGGGGATGCTGAGATCCACCTGCAGCCTGGGGAGGAGACCCACAATGGAGCAGCTGGATGCCTGAGAACAGGCTGTGACCCCATGGGAGGCCTGTGGAGTAGGGAGCACTCATGGGAGCAGCTTGTCCTTGAAGGACTGCAGCCTGTGAAAGAGCGACCCACATTGCTGCAGTTTGGGGAAGACTCTTGCTCTTGGGATGGAGTCACGTTGCTCCAATGAATTGATGTCGTGAGCACTTCAATAAGTCTCCTTGGACACTTATGAGATTTTTTTTTGACCTTGTATAAAAAAAAAAATAAAATGTGATTTGGGCAGCATGAACTTGTGAGTACCTAATTTGAAAGATGAACAGATTTTTGTACCAGCACTGGCTAAGTCGTTCCTTTCTAAGAACAAGGACAATTTTAAATTTCATAGGCCAGACAGAAAAAAAAAAAAAAAAAAAAAAAAAAAGGGAAAAAATAGAGAGAGATAGAAAGAAGGAAAAAAGAAAGCAGAAGAAAAAGACATTAATAAAAGAAAGAATAAAAAAGCACCACTCAAAATCTCTCTAGTCACTTTGGAAATTTTAAGCCATTTCCTGCAAATTATACTTTCTGAAAAAGAAATGCAGCACTGCCCATCCAGCCTGTCAACTGCTACAGACTTTCCAGAAGCACCACTCTCTAAAGTTGTCAGCAGTTTATTTTACAAAGATATACAGTCAGCAAAGAAGCAGGTAGCACAGAGATAGCCTTTATTCAGAGCAAGTGGCAAGCACAACCCTTCTCCAAATTGTCAGACAGTTACAGCTGTTCATCAGTAAACCACATTGTTAGCAATGAAACCATGGAAGAACAGGGTGTTGCAAATTTCCACACCAAGCCTGCAAAAGACATTGTGAGACTGGAGAATAGAAAGTAAGGCCTTTGGAGACTTCTACTCATGCAAACAATCACTGGACTACACGAACTTTAGAAGCAAATTATTGGAGTTGGAAGAATAAAAAAGACTCCCATTTCAGGGTTTCCCTACCACAGCTCTGGGATGGAAGGTCCAGGCTTTAACATCATCACCATATGTCAGGCTGTCTCACATTTTGCTTGTTAAAATATAACCTATTATTTTTATATTTGTTGTATAAACAGTAGCCAGGGAATTCTTTTAAACTTCTATTACTCATGCAGTATTTCCTTCTTCTCAGATATTTAAGAGACTTATTCTTAAACAGGCAGAGAATGGTTCTGTTCATGATTTGTCTGTTTCGAGTAGTGCGAGTTTTATTGATTTCTCTTTTTGACATCTGGGTCAGAGGAGTTGAATTCTGTATTGAGTAAGTGATGAGTGCACTTTGGCCTGGAAGTGTTCAGGCTACTGATTCAGTAAATATATTCGGTCTAAGGAGATTATTAGGTCTCTAGTTTCAAATACTTATTTTTAAAAATAAATTGAAAAAAGCAATATTTTTACAAAACCTGTTTACTGCAGAATGGTTTTTATTGGATTTGAAGACTTCTCTTATTTTTTGAAAGTAGAAAAACATTTAAAACAAAAGTCTCCTTTAGCATTAGGTATGTATTCAGACACAAGCAAAGACTCAACCTTCCCTGTTTACCATGTACTACAGTAAGATAATTTTTCAATATTTTCACTCAAATAAATAAATAATTATATATAAATCATAAAAATGTTCAGACTGGTCTCATCCTAGTCCCAATGCATTAATAAAAATGTGTTTTCCCCATGGCACAGCAAGTACTTATCTTCAGCTGTCAGCTCGGTTTTATAATATCGATTGAAAAACTGCTATTCCTTAGAATATAATTTTCATTACAAGTGCAGATGTTAATTAGCATAATTAGGTAGTAGTATTTGTAGAAATCAGACAGTGTTCCCTCAAACATGTCTGTTTTAAACTTGTACCTTCTGTTTCTCTGAATTTTTTCAGTGCTGATATAAGCAATGCATAGGTTTTATTCTACTTTATTTTTTACCTAGGTAATTTTTAGACAATTACAGTATTTTTCACCAAGGACATGCAGTAGTATGACAAAGGGCAATACGTCCAGCTATAAGAAAGAAATTCTATACTGCAAGGGTGGTGAGGTACTGAAACAGGATGCCCAAAAGATGAAGATGTTCCATTCCTGGAAGTTTTCAAGGCTGGATAGGATGGAGTTTGGAACAACCTGATTTAGTTGAAGGTGTTCCTGCCCATGGCAGAGGGGTTGAAACAAGGTGATCTTCAATGTCCCTTCCAACACAAACTATTCTATGATTCTGTTATGTGAAGAGTTGGGCAGTGGTCACACAGAATATTCAGCTCTGCAACAGTATCACCAATTAGCAGAAAGTTAGGCAGCTCTGAAGAATGAAGTAGAAGGAGGTGTGTGTATGAGAAACGTACTCACAGCTGGAAGGGCCAGAGTCAAGGAGGCAGCTGAGCTTCTAGTGTTGTCTGCAGAAATGGTTGTGAAGATGGATTGGGCAA
Source organism: Vidua macroura (assembly GCF_024509145.1). NCBI lineage: Eukaryota > Metazoa > Chordata > Aves > Passeriformes > Viduidae > Vidua > Vidua macroura. Next base: position 82,001,849 of record NC_071573.1, read on the forward strand.
TCACCAAAAAAGTGATCTGGATTTGTCTCTGAGCAGCCTGGTTCACCATTGCATCTGTGCCTAACTTGGAGGTTGGCCCTGCTTTGAATGGGTTTTGGATCAGATGATTTCCAGACGTCTCTTCCAACATAAGTTATTATGTTACCATGACTTGAATAGGCATTGCTCTCTAGTTGGCATATTATCCCAGAGTCAGGTTCTAGGAGAAAGCAAGAGAGAAACGGAGCAGCAGCCTCAGATTACCTGACTTTTTCACAGGTATCTAAGGGATCCCCTTCTACTCCTCATTCCTTCCACACCTCACTTCACATAATTCCCCACCTCTTTCTCATTCCATGACCTAGAAGTGTCTTTTCTATCCCTGACAAACTCCACTTACAGGAGCTTCAGGAAGCCTCCAAATTGAAAACCTCAATTTTGTTTCTATTGTGGAGTTCAATCACTTGGGCTCATGTGCGCACTGGGTGCAGCCTTCGACCTATATGAATTATGAATATAATGAAAGCTTCTAAGTTCCTAGATTCAGATGTCCTCCCTGGACATGCCCCAGCCTTTCACAAGTTTTAATTCATTGGTTCTGTGGCTACAGCTTGTGTGGGAAAGAAAATTTGAAAAGCAGCATCTATATTTGTAAAAAAATATGCAATTAATTTTTATAGTTCCTAATTCTTCAGTACAGAAATACTCTTTCCTTATCCTCTGGTGGGATTTTTGTCTAATTATCTTAATGATACAGAACAAGTAATGCAAACCATGTTTGTTTTTTTTCTTCTGGATTCCAATAAGAGCTAATCCAAGGAGATTTTTCTGGGCTTCTTCTCCAGGCAACAAAAAGGTCAGCAGGATGGGAACAGTGGGAAATTAATGCAGCTACTTCAGATTTTCACTATGTTATTCTGCATACAAATGGTTTTCTGACTCAGAGCCTGTTAAATATAATCAGGTTTTAATATGACTTTAAAAATTTGATGAAGAGCAGGTACGGCTTGGACCTCAAAAAGACAATAGCAGTTGGAGGGGGAAAAAACAAGCAAACAGGAAACACATTTGATGGTTTATTGGTTTGTCTCAAGATTTTGGCATTATCTGCTGGTCCCAACAATGGTAGCTCACATCTAGTTAAGGATAGTAAAAGTCCTTGGGGATCAACCTGCTCTATCTTACAGTGTCTAATTTTTGTAGCTTGCTGACTAGGGATTTTACCTGGTTTAAATGCCATAAGGGTGTATGGGCATAGGAAGAGAAGGAGGCAGAGTATTTCAAAATAGCAAATACCAGGGGTTTTGGATTTCAGCATCAATGCAGGTGTGCCTCCAAGGACTGATTTCATGTTCTGGTAAAGCCATTTAGGCAGGGGCCTTGATACATCTACAAAATCTGCATCAGCTTACTGCTGTCTTGCACTTAATGGAAACCTTTTGATGACAATCCAGGACCTCTTTTTCCCTAAATAGCCACAGGATTCTACAGACATAATTTTCACAAAAACAGGATTTCCTACATAACCATGCACAAACCTGACAAATTAGATCAGACTTGTAGACAGTTCTTTTCCTGTGTTGGAATGAAGTTGGCTGAAATGAGAGAAAATTATTGTAAGCAATCTAAAATTCATTGCTTGCAAATGACTAGAGGATGTATGCAACTGTGGCACGCAAGTAGGTGCTACAATAATGTTGTTTTCTTCCATGGAAGGAAATGGAGCTCATGGAAGAGTCGCAGTACATTCCTGTGGACTAAGACTTCTGTAATCTGTACATCATGGGATGGCATTTGTGTGTGTGTGTGTTGTAATTTGCCATGATCTGTGCATTCATAATATTTTCTATGTAGTGTCAATATTTCCATGGTCAAACATAACCCAGTGTCGGTAAGAGAACTGAGTTAGCTGTACCCAAATTGCAGATTCTTTTCTATTCCACTCAGCAAATTTTGTAGCTATAGACATTTTAGAATTTAAACTCACTTTCCCAAGCTTTGTATTATAATTGTTTTGAAGGCTGAGGACCAAAAATCATGAGCATTATATTTTTGAAAATAATATCCTGTGTCAGGTGATAAAATACTATAGAAAACCTTTGTACAAATTTCTTCTCTGAAAGATCTATGTATGACTGGAATATAATTTTAATTATTTTACATACCTCCCTTTCCCACCACTGAAAAATCACCATGTCCCTATGAAATGAAAATTCAAGTGCTTGATCAACCCAACACAAACCTCGTGGTTATGGAGTTGGATGTTAGATGAAACAGCTTCTCACATTTTTTAATTTGCACTTACTGCAGTGCTTAGCCTTCAGTTGTTCTGGATATCTTGATTTGAACAGAATATCTCAGAATCCCAGAATTTCAGAGTGGTGGGATTGTCAGCAGATTCATTACTCAGAATACTTGGTTTGACCTTTTCTTTTCATTCATGTTAAACTTGGTCTGGTCCTTTATCTCTGAATTATGGGGATTTTTCATAATATTTGTCTGATGAAATTTTCAAAGGGCTGTTGAATATGATTGCATAGCTCAAAAATGAGGTGGAATCTAAGCATGAAAGTTTAAGTCAGCTACATCTGACCTAGTCACTTTTATTTCTCCTTATAATTTAGAAAAGGTTTGTATGATTTGTAAGACATAATTAAAGGAATTTTATAGTAGAGATCAAAAATAAATAAAAATACCTGAATAGCACCTATTTTTATATTTAACCATTTATATGTAGGTGACTGCAGTGATATGCAGATCTGTTTCACCTCAAGTTTCAAAACAAGTGACAAGTGATTAGAATAACAGTAAACCAAAGAGGTAGAACTTGCATTTTCAAAATATTCTAAGTTTGTCTCTCTCAGCAGTGACTTCTGCCTACTATGTTCTTATGGCTCCTTGAGAGTTATATACCTTAAATGCCTAAATATCTCAAATATATTTTAGAATATAAGTTGATCACATTGCAGAAGAGGAAGTAATGTAAAATGATTGAGACTTTACACAAAAACCTCTGAGACTCTCTTATACATTGATTTATATTGAGATAAATTATACAAGCTATACAAAACATGCAAGAGTGACTTTTACATGTGACACTTCCATCTATGAGATATCTTACCAGTGATTGCAATCTCCCACTTCCCCACTGATGACAAAAGCAACAGTGGGTAAATCCATACATTTACCCCACAAAACCAGTGGCATCAATCACAAACATACTATAAAAATCTGGGGTTTGAAAACATCTCTAACCTTTCTTCATAACATCTCTAGCCTTTCTTCATTACACCTCTAGCTCTTCTTCATTACATTGCTTCTTTACTGCTGTCAAGATTCAACATAAAACCTTCTGAAAAAGTGTGTTATCATAAAAATGTGCAGAAGATTATACTCACAATTCAGAATGAATAGGGCTCTTGCCATAAAAATCATGTTGGTGCTGAAAGAACATATTCTTTTACAGTAAGTTGGTGATGATTCATTATTTTACCAGAGCAACTGAAGTAGGGATTACAATAATTAAATCAATGACAAAAGCTGTTCCGTTTACATGTTTGTTTTGGCTTTTCATAATCAGCAGTGGAATAACATAACCCTAGGGTTAAGCCAGAAAAGCTCTTGAAGTCTCCAGCTGATCACATTATATGAAATTACAACAAAGATTGTGAGTGATGTTTTCAATAAATATGGATATATTTTTGAAAAATGGACATTTGATTAGCCTTGCTAGAAGGCTACAAAAATAAAGAAATTACCAGCTCTTCCTCAGGGCTCTGGCAGAGAGATCATGTACAGCTGTCACATAGAGACCTTGGAGGAGCTCTCCCAAAAGAAGTTGCTGTTATTCCTAGAACATGCTGTACTTTGGAAACATTCATTGGGATGATGGCAGCAAGAGCAAATGGTGTGTGTATGACTTTAAGGTACACCATGGAAACTTTGCTCCCAGGTGGAGTTAGCAGAACAGTTTTAATTTCTGGAGCTTTCAAGTCATCAAAACTACTTTAAAAAGCTGCTACTTAGTGTGCTTCAAGTTAAGCAGCTTGCTCAGATGTGACTCAGAATTCTTCAAAATAACATTTGGAAGAATAACATTCTTCAAATAACATTTTCTTCTTATCTCTATACTATGAATAAATATGTTCTGATCTATTGTAATATACAAATACATACTGATTTAATAGAATTTTTTTATAGGCTAGTGGGACTACTGAACTGTTAGAAATGTGAGGAAAAGGGGTCTGTGGATAAAGGCAATGCTGTTTTGCTTAGGGAATAAGGTAAGCATGATCAAATATCAACAGTCTAAAGGCTGACTTCAACAGAGGCCAGTAGTTTTTGTTGGGAACACCAAAACACCAGAATGACCTTTTCACTGGCACATGTACTAAAATCCAGTTACTAAAGCTGGTTCAGAACCTTATGAGCCAAAACTTTATCTAGAGCATCATGTTTACTATCCATCAATTGCTATCTGTCAAGATTATATGTTATCTTCTTTGAATACTTTGACAGTTTTGATATTCACAGAACCTTTTGGAAATAAGCTCCACAATTTAAAAACCATTTCCTTCTCTTAGTATGCATGTCCCAAAGATTCAAGGCATTTATAAGGTGCATAAATGGGTTTGTTGCTTGAGGGGCAACAAAGCTTGGGAACAAGTGAATGCAGGTAAAGCAAATGCAACTTGCATTAGTGATACAAAGGTTAGGTTCTTGTAATGTGAACAAAGTGCCTGAAGTTCTCTTCTTGTGGGATTGTGATGAGCTTGAGGGAAATCAGCTTGACAAATCTCAGTACATAGCTCAACAGTTACTGCAGCTTTGGTATGACGAGGATCATTTTAAGCTAAGAAAGAAAAGCAATATTTTAAATTGTTCCTTAGATAATTTTTATTTAAACAAGAATTCCCACTTTCTAAAATTATTTTAGGTTTTGGAATATGTTTATGGCCAAATTGATTCGCAATGCCTTGTTGGCTTTCCACCTCTATAGTTTTAAAATCTTTGGGGGGTGGACAATGGGGAAGGGAAGTCAAAGGTCTCAAACTTGGCTACCACAATCTTTCCTTCTGCCACTGACAAGAAGGATGTGATGTGGTTAGTCTTGTCTATAGCCTTGTTTGATTACAAAGAACAAAAACATCTGTGTTACCCTAGGAGGCCTTTGGTCAGACTCCAGTAACAGATTCATGGCCAGACCATTTGCAGACCATGACTAATGAAAACCCATATAGGCATTAACCTTCAGCCTCAGTGGATTCAACTGTTCCCAGTCAGCTGGAGATGCAACCAAAAACTTTGTTTGCACTACATATTTGATGACATTCAAAGGTTGACTTATTTTCTACTCACTAAAAAACATGGACCAGAGAAGACCACTGAAGGTGGTACAGAAAGGATAAAAGCTGTGATAACAGTATTGCAGAGTGGTCATTGGTTCCTAAAACAGTCAGGAAGATGGCTCAGATTGGAAATTAGTGCTTTTCTGAATGCTCACACTTAGTAGCCCTGTTCATGCTAGGAAATTAAAAAGCACCAGGGAGTGTTCCCCATCACTGGATCTGAAGTCTACTTTTTCAGTTCTCCTTGTACAGTTTTGGCTTAATCTAATTAGAAGCTTCACAAGTAATTCCTGGGAATAGTTTGTCAGCTAGCAGACACCAGAAACCATTCACAATATCAGTCAAGATGTATCCATTGTATTTGGCAGGGTAGGGCTGTTCAATAGAGGACAGACAAGGTCATTTCATACCTCAGTATCAGAGAGATATCAAAGATAAATGCAGTTGTCTAATATAGATGAAGCTTTCCCTTGTCAGCTTGTGACCTGTACAAAACATTCTCCTAAAGCCTTACACAGAAAAAAAAAAAATCCTGGATGAATAAAGTAATTCTTTTTTTTTAAGTGCCTGAAAGTGATTTAACTCACTCTGAAGCTGGCACCTGGTGACTGCCTGCCTGGCTAACACCTGCCTGTACTGAGTAGAGCTTCACTGACTAATGGGAATGTAAAGATCTACATACAGATGCCTACATTTCAATATCAGGATCTGAAACCTGTCCTCCTGTCTTCTACAACTTGATGACACCCTTATGGTCATTTTTTTCTGACCTTTGTTAACTTTTGCCGTAAGTGCTGTCTGTTGCTGTAAATGCTGAGAGGAGTCCAAACCTCCAAACTTCTGTGCTTGAAATGACCTACTGCCATCTTTTGAAGGAATTTCTTAATTTTTTAGTTTTCCTAACAGCCATCCATGTTAATTCTCTTATCCACATATTTAGCACAGCAAGACTCAAGAATGTGCAGTGGCTGTTCAAAATGTCTGTTTTTCTAAATAAACAGAAGATTAAAATGGTTGAAAATACACTTTTGCAAGAGGGATTACTTGAGAGATCAACTTTATTAAAGGCTAATGTACTTAATAGCATTTTCATTTCACAACTAATTGAATTTAAAAAAAAAGGGGGAGCTCATGCTGTCATGCTGTAAGGAACAGAAACAGCAAAATGTCTTGTTTGTGGTGCAGGTGGAAATAAGTCCTATTTCATACTTTCCACATACAGCACAGACTGTAATGCAAATGGAGCAATATTATCCTGGAACAGTGAAAGGAATTCCATGGGAAATATAAATTCACAAGGCATTTTACCTGAGGACATACTCATAACCTACTCCACTGATACAAATTCTTCGCATTTGTACTGTTTCATCTGAGGCATTTAATCTGCATTTTCAGAACTTTTCTTGAGGAAGCCCTGAACTGTGATACTTCAAATTATAAAACAAAACAGCCCTGAAATGTATAATCTGTCTGTAGAGCTAATGAAAGTATTTTCCTTAACATGACTGCCATAAAACATTAAAGCCTCTTCATTTGTCTAACCTTCTATGCAGGATACTTCCCAGATGTGTTGCTCCACAGGGAGTTCAAAGCCTCTGGAGTGCAAATAAAATGCAAATTCAGTGAAGTGAGTAGTTACACATTTCTTTTATTAGGTGAAAATTAGTCTGTTTAGGTATAACATATCCTTTGTTTCTTTCAGTTTTTAAACCATCAGTATTTTCAACCTAAATTCTCCAATGTCAGCAACAATAACCTAAACCTGCAGTTAATCCCTATATAGTTTAAAATATGATTTTCTAGAACAGTTTTCCCTAATACCATAATGTCACCGTGTTTCAGTCCTGAGGAAATGTATCATCATTACAGCTGAAAAGTTTGTTTATTATTACTGGCCAATTTTCACCCAAGTCTCAGCTCCTGAAAGATCGTATTTTTTCTGCTTGCTTTCATACTATGATTAGGAAAAAATAAGTAAGTATGTACGAGACCTCTGAGCTGCACACATACAGGGTGGAAAGTAGACTGTTTACCTGATTGTTGACAATTTATCTTATAATAGTGGTTCAATCTAAATCTGAGCGTAGTGTACATGTTAAATATTAAGGTAGAAAACCGTGCACATTTGTGGTGGGTCAGTCCTGGCTGGATGCCAGGTTCCCACCAAACTTCAGCTGGGCAGAGGAGATTAAATATAACAAAATATAACAAAAGGGTCATGGGTTGATGAGACAAGGCCAAGAAGAGATCACTCTTTGATTTCTGTCATGGGCAAAACAGACTCAACTTGGGGAAATTAGTTGGAATTTACTAGTAATCTAATCAGAGTGGGGTGCATGAGAAACAAAATCAACCCTTTAACGTACCTTCTGCCTCACCCATCCCTTCTTCCTGGGATTTCCCTACCGCTTAACTACTCCTGACTCCTAACAGGGAGGGCTGCTTCCACTCTTCACCTGCTCCAGAGTGTGGTCATTTCCTTGGCATACAGTCCTTCTGAACTTCTACAACTTGGGTCCTTCCCACAGGCCCCCACAGGGTCACAAGTCCTGCCCGCAAACCTGCTTCAGGGCAGGGTTTCTCTCCACAGTGCCACAGGTCTGCAAGGAGTCTCCTCCAGCACTTTGAAGGAGCTTTTAACTTTTCTGACCAAAAGACAGGATGATGTTGTGCCCTGTGGACAACAAGTTTAACATCCATACTCTTATCATAATTGATGTTAAAAATCTGGACAGTCAGGTCTTTTTTTCATATTTTTCTCAATCACCAGATTTCAAGAACTCTCAGAGTTGTTACTTTTACTGTCACAATGAGGGACGAGTGCACCGTGGAAGGACCAGCCTCCTCAGGCAGAGTTTTTTAGCCTGTCCCTCCCATTAACTAACTGTGTGGTCTGTGGAAGAGTAGGAGTGCAGGAAGCCATGAGGGTGGCCCAAAGACATGGGAGTTAACAGCAGGGAGACTCTCAGTGACTCCCCAATGTTTTCTTAAAAAAAAAAAAAAAAGAGGTATCTGGAAAAAATAATAATTTTGGTCAAAATCCTGGGGTCCTTTCCCCTGGGTTTTGATGATACATTTTCAAACGGCAGGAGCTGAAAGTGATATCAGCAGGTTCAGCAGCAAAGACAAAAAAATACTGATGTATCATTATATTGCTGGCTGCAGTCTAAGCTCCCTCATGCTAGCAAGCCCTTCATTCCTCCTACTGCTTCTCCCTTCACAGACACCTCATAGCAATCCCAGTGCTTTTGCCCTTCTCACCTTCTCCTGCTTCTGTGCCTGTCACCCTTGTCACTGTCTTTCTCAACTGTGCTCCCAGTTATCTCACTGCTGCTTAAGCATAAGGCCAATAGACTAGAAAAAAAAGTAGCTGGTGCACTGTTTTTTCTAGCCCAAGTCATATGGCAACCAAACAATAGTAAAATATTATATGCATCCTGGATTTGCTTTGTGATTTCCCTGAGCCACCATGCCTGGAAGAAACTCAGGTGGGGCCAACCCTGACTTCTTTGCTGACCAGAAAATGCACAGAGTAACAGCCCAAACCTTCCTAGTTATTAGATCAAGAACACACCTTTCTCCTTCCCTTGTTTTTTTATATTCTGTATAAACAATGTAAGCTACATAAAAATCATGCTTCCATTACAGGTATATAAAGGATTTAACTAAATGTTGTCATAACTCACAAGTAGGACAGCATTTAGGAATAGAAATAGGAAGGTTGGTTGCCTGTAGGCAGTAATGGTGGACTGTCAGAGACATAAGTATATTTAATATGCAAAAGAAGAAATTTCAGTCTTTTCTGCGACTGGGATCATTCAGCAACGCTATGTCTTAAACGGCAACAAAGAAAAAATATGTGGAAAAGTGCATGCTTAGAGTGCTGTTCAGGCATACACAAAAATGGTAAGACATTTAAAATTCAAGGAATTAATGCTAGTGATAAAAACTATCCAGGACAAAAAGCTGAAGTCCTTAAATGCTGGTTACAATAAAAGCCAGAGTGGACACTCCAGTCCTTTCTAAGCCCATGCTCTCTGACTATATGAGTTAAAGACTTAATCAAGGAGGTATGTTAACTCCAAGACAAGCAAATTTGATGTCCCAGCCAATATTTTTTTTTTTTTTTTAGAAAGACAGAAACTAGACAGACAAAACTCCTTTAAACTTCAAATTTGAGAGACTCCCTTGTAAACGAACTGCACCTTCAGACCTATATGAATTAGAGAAAAGAGAAATAATTCCTCAAGTTACGATTTTATAGAAAAAAAATCCATATTACATAATATTTGCAATTTGGATGATTCATCTGGCCTTGAAGCCTCTACAAAAGTATTACATGGTGGAGGGCTTCATTAAAGCGCTGAAGAGACCTTTGTGATTTTCATACAGCCTCTAGTACTAGGCACACATAAATGTGTTGTGTGTGTCCTTAGGGGTCCAACCCTTGTAAGAAGGAGTGGCATTTAAATCTTTCATAAGTTCTGGAAATATATCCTTTTGATAAGATGGACAGTATATACTTATTAAACTAACTGTTCTAGTTGTTTTTTACTCTACTTCTTGCACCTCTCCTTGCACCCATACCATATTGTCCTCCATATCTTACCCAAGAGCTACACTGCTTTCTGCCCTACAATTAGTTGTTTCATTTATTTTGAGTGTGCTCCCTGCATCTGTTGCTGGTGGCTCCACAAGTCTGTGGACTGCCACATCTCTTGAGTTCTGTTAGTACCACAATCAGTCTTTTCATTGAGGTAATGGAAAATGTCTGTACCCATAAGCCTTTCAAGGACAGTCGTAAATCATGACTTGAGCTCTCCAGAACACCTGCCTGTACATCTGGGTTAATCCCTCTCCGATTGCAGATGTAGCTTCTTAAACCAAAATGTTTCATAGTGCCAGCAGAACCTGCCTGCAGCCAGAGCTGTACACAGAGGAGAGACAATTAGAATTACTTGAGAGTGAGTGCATCTGTCGCTCTCCACAGTGTTACTTCAGTCACTCATTTTAAGTAACAAACCCAATTTTCCCCCCAAATTTATGATCTTATATGACATTAATAGATTCACAAGAGAAGATAGAATGGGAAACACTGCAATATATATCTGTCTGTCTATCTAACCACATAGAATGCATCAGGGATCAGTATAAGTAGCAGCTTGAAAAGATGTCCATGATTTAGAGGAAATGTTTCACTTCTTCTCAGCTGAGGACAGTGTAGACATTAGAAAAACATTTGATGATTTTGGATAAAACTTGCAATCCATGATGATGTGTTGTTTGACCATTTCATGAATTATAAATGCTTTCCAATTGTTCTAGAATTATTGAAATAACCTTCCAAAAACCCAAATGACCAAGAAAGATAAAACCAGAAATCGACATAAAAATATCTTAGAAAAGAAACAGCTGGGAAAAAAAAAAAGCTGCTCTGTGTGGAGATGCAACAGAAAAAGTAAAAGCAAAGTGAATTAAAAAGGGACAAGTTTACCTTAAAAACTACTCAGAGACATTTATGAAACGATGAGCTTTTTATGAGTAGTGTTGTGTGAACAGGTGACATACAAATTCCAAGACAGAAACTTTCTGAAAATTATACACAGGGCCTCTGACCTTGCATCTCCAGTGATTTGTTCAGTCAATGTTTCTTGGTGCTCCACTGGCATCAGTACCATTTGTGTAGGCATCTAGGTCTCATCCTTGTGCAGGAAAAATGAAGTAAGCAAAGTCAGCTGTGTGAAATAGCAGTTTTGAATGAGTGGAAAACTTGTTTCTTTCACTTTCTTCCTTTTCCTCTCCTAACAAGAATGCTAAAGTGCTATACAAATGCCACTCTAACATATTCTGAAGTACCCACTTGGAATCGTATTGTGAGAGTGGCAGAATAAAATGTAAAGCTGATTGTAATATGTAACACCTTCTGCTGAATTTCTTTTTTAAAACCCAAAACCTTCCTGTAAACATGATAAAAATGTAGGTGTTCTTTTGCCTTCAGTAAAGAAAAATATCTAAATTTTCTGTTTGTGTCTAAAATCACAACTATTTTGTAGTCTCTTGAGATGAAAATTAGATTATTTATTGTATTTGTGTAGATTGCAATATTTAATGAACAAAAGACCCTTGTGAACTATGAAATACTGGGAATCCTACCTACTTTTTGTTTGCAATAAAATAAAATGTGAATAATAGCATTGACTTTAATTTATTCTTACCAGACTGATACCAGCATAATTATCTTTCTTTGTAATCTTTCTCTCCTTCAGTGAGGAGTTTTGTGTGTGCATCAGGAGAGCTGGCCTGCAGTGCAAACTTTTCAGACTTTTCTGCTTTTTGGCCCCTGTGTCTGGGTTTTCTCTGTTCTTAAGCCAAGTAATCTCTGGCCTTGGGCAGATACGTATGCCCATTTTTCACTTTGACAAAGGAATAAAATACAGATGAGACACGTGGTACCAGAAACTGGGAGAATTCCTGAGCCCCACAGTATAGATGTTGTCATGGTGACTGGAGACTCTAACATATAAAATATCTTTTCACAATGTTCATTGTCCAAAGGAAAAAAAAAAGGAAAAAAATTTTAAAAAGCAGGGAAAAAAAATGAAAAGCCTTTAGAAATTTCTCTTTTTAGAGGGTCAGAATATCATAGACTCTATCCCTTCAACTGTACTAGAAAAAGTAAATGCAATGTTCCTTTATTTTTTTTTCTAAAAAGGGAAACGCAGCCATGATTCCTTTATTGCCCTCTACCTCATCCAAACTTCAGCAAAGCTATCTGAAATTCAGTTCTTTTAGCATTAGAATTGACCTTCTCTTTTCAATTCACCATGTTCCTCTTGAACAACTTTTATTCTTTAATTCTCTGCTGCACAACTCCTGTTTTCCCATTATTGCCAAATGCACTTATATGTGAACTATACTTATATTCTATATAAATCTCTGTCACAGTTAAACTATCAATGATAGGTTGGATTTATCTGAATTAATTCCACTTCTAACGTTTATGTGAAAACTAATCAATTTTATCAAAGGTAAATTCTTTTTTAAGCACCACAGTAATTGCTTCATTACTACTGTTCCTGACACTATCATTACTAACATCAGTATAGCGTAGCTGAGGAACACAGAAAAAGAAATGTGTTTAATATTACTGGAAAAACTTTTCTTTACATAAAAAATGCAAGGCTTCTGAGGAAACCTAATATTAAAATCTAATGCAAATTAGATTTAAGAGAAAAAATAACTACATTCACTGTTGTTATTTGGTAAAATTTGCAATAAAACCCAGTCAAATAAAGGTATAGACTGTGCCTATGCTAGCAAACTAAGCAGCAGAAGGAACCAGGCTGAGGTCTGGCACCTGTACCTTGTTTAACTGCTCCCATTCTGCTTGACATGGTTTTGGTCCAAGAGATTTAGCAGGATCAGAGACAGTGCTTGGTTGGGAACAACTATGTGTTAAAGACTGTTAATAAATAACTAGCTCAGATTCAACACGCCGTGTTGGGGGCTAAGGCATCTCAGCTGAGTGAACATATGCCAGGGGAAAGCCTTTGTCCTGCTTTTTTACTAAGAGAAATATAACTTGGATTCACTTTTTCTGGAAAACCTCTTTTGAAATCCTGTAAATACTGTAGCAAATAATTTTGCAGGTGGAAAAGTTCATTGAAACAAGAAGCTCAAAAAAATATTCTACCACACAGACAGGATGAAAATACTAGACATATAGACATGATCAGTTGATTTTGAGGATTGTTCCTCTTTAAGAGACAGATTCACAACCCTTGCAATTGTTTAATACGCTGAGATTTATATTATAGGTTATTTAAATTCTTCAATTAACCACTTTTGCCTATTTTTCAGAAGCCAGTTATTTGGAAAGAAGTTTCATATTTTAAAGTAAAAAACTCAGGGAAAATTTATAATCTTTTTACAAAGTCCAAAAATTTGGGTTTGTATATTCCCTTTGATTTCTTAATAAATATTATTTCTTCACTAGACTGGAAGAAGCCAGATGGGACAGCATCTAGCATTTGCAGGGATAATCAGTGTTTGCACAATCTGGTTTACTGAAATCTCATTTCTTCCTAGGAATCAGTGACACATACTTGATAAAAGCAAACTGGTGACTTTTAAGTTGCCTATATCTCAAAATGCAGGTGGAAAATTTGGCACAGATGGTCTCTTGGTGGGTGTGGTGCTGTCATGAATATTCCTTTATTTAGTACTCCCACTAAAAATACCCCTCCAGAGGGAGACAAAAGGCAGAGATCATAGGTTGAGATAAGAACAATTTACTGGAAACAGCAATGAGATAAGGAAACAAATAGCAAAAATACCAACGACAAAATTGTCACCCAGAGAAGCTGATTTACATTCAAAATGCTCATCATGCCTGGGACAATGAAAAATAATGATGAATCCACCCCCTGCCCAGCAGGCTTTCCCAGGACCAGAAAGGATCACTGCTCCTCCCCAGAAGGGAGAAAGAGTCCTGACAATGACACAAGATGGCATCAATATCATTTGAGTCTTGGCCCTGTCCCCTCACTGCTACTGCAAAAATTAACCAGGATAGCTGGCAAGGCCAAAGCAATAAAAAGGAATTTCTCTGGTTTCTCAGTTACAATCATTCTAGTCCTATACAGTCCTATTTAAAATTTATATCTAGAGTTGCATTAGCACATCAATGGCAGAGGAAACATTTCTCAGTATGGATATCTCAGCAGAGGTGAAAAAGGGGAAGGCAAGACAATGTGTCAGTCTGCAAGTTTAGCACATGAGCTGCTTATCATACTCTAATAAAATGTATTCTTCAGATACAGGATGTTAATCCTCCAAGGACTCAGCAAACTAGACACTGCAAAAAGAATCACCCTGGTATTGCATTGAAAGTTGTCATAGAAATGAATTTATGCTTTACTTTGATTGTTAAGCATGAGATGACTCACCCTCAATCACAATCTCTCTTGCAGATGAAAAAGAAAAAAGTTCAGATCCACTTTTACTCTGTCTGAATTAATGACATGATAAAAGTGGTATCTTTCCCTCCCTTCTGATCTGCAGTTAATGAGTAAACAGGATAATTTGGAAGTAAGGAGGAAAGGTTCTGCATGCTTCACAGGCATCAGGGCTCTAGCACAGCTGTCTAAGCTGCACCGCACTGCTTGCTTTCATGTCTGTCCTGGTGATTTCATTGCAAGATGATTTAGGTGATTCCTGCCCAGGTGGTCTGTTGCTAAAGTGTTCTCCCCACTAATGAAAAACTAAACGTTTTATTCAGGGTTAGAAACACTACTGGGCACTGGGCCAGTAGTGTTTCTAACTGAGGATGAAGAGTTGCAAAACAGAATAATATCAAAGGCTTCCAAGGATCTGAATAAATAGCATCCAAGTTATCACAACTAGAAATAATAGGAATGCTGAAACAAAAGCAATTTAATGATGTTCCCATTTATTTTCATGTATGCTTTAGATATATATTAAAACCTGATTGAATCTGACAGATCCTGTGGAGCAGGAAGCTGTTCACACACTGGTTGGTGTAGGGAAAATGAGCTGCAGCTGCACTGATTTTTTTGAGCAACTACAGGAATCATTTGATGGGAATGGTTGAATGATAAGGGACTAAGAAAACACCTTATCTCCATTTAATAAAACTGTATTTTGTATGACCAATTCCTTATAATTTTTATATAGAAATATAATACAATAACAATGTAAGCTTTTTTCTTTTCCCCTTTTGCATTTTGATAACATTTCTATCAGTTCCCTATCAGCCAGATTTTACAGATTTGTATAACAGCTTTGTTATGCAGATTTGTTACACAGATTTGTATAACAGCTCACCATTCGTACTGATTTCCTGTGGTTTGGTAATCACATTTCTTTCCTAACATCACTCCTCAGAAAGTACTTTGGACTGCATCATGCTTATTACCTGATGTTTTTATCTTCAGGCAGAACAACCAAATCTGAGCCAAACATTCAGCAGTTGACTAATGTCAGGAAGATAAATTTTAACTATAGTTTTAGTCTGATAATTACTAGGAAACTAATCAAGTTCCTCAGTGAGTTCTTTTTATTCACCTGCCAAAGATTACCTTGCCAGATTTTTCTTTTTCTTCTCTGAGAAGCAGAGAACTTCAAGGTGCTGAAAAGAAGCATATAGGATGGAGTTCAAGCACTATGAGGACTCATTCCACTTCACTAAACCCATACAAACCACAAATTCAGACTTTTAAATCTGAAGCCTATGGGGAAGTTTAGAGATGAACCTCTTGCTGTGGACATAGATGGCTGCAACAACCTGTAGGAAAGAAATACAAGTTCCCAGTGACTAAGATAGTTTGTGCGATATGTTCTGGATAGGGATAAATTTTTTTATTTTAGTCCTAACTATGGTACCAGCCATAGAGGATACTTTACAAAATCATGTTTGAATGTCACTTAGCAGTCTCCCACCAGCCTTTCTTTTATAGATTCTACTCAGGAGCTAAAGTATACATTCAAAAATCTACTACAATAAGTATTTTACTACTTTACTAAGTACTACTTTCCTACTTTAATAAGTACTTTATTACTACTACCTTATCTTGACACTGAAGAAGATGTTGAAGTGGTCAGCTTGTTGTCAGTGATATTGTATCCTCTGTTTTTCCTACTGCTTTACAAATCAGTTCAGATCACCTTCTATGACTACTATGAACAAACTTCTGAAGCATCCTCTGAGGTTACATTTCTTTAACAGTTGATAAGATCAGCATTACTTGCTCCAAGAATCAGCTGGCACTGAGAAAACAGTATCTGTGAATGCCACAAGAGATCTTTTTACATTTTCAAGTTGCTGACAAAAATTTCAGTGGGAGATTGTGGATGCTTCATTGCATTAAAACTACAACTTAACAGAAGAAAAATATCTGTAGATTTCTTTAGAAGACGTATTACTCTGGTCTTTGATAAACATGAAACAACATTGCCTCAAACCTACGTTGATTACAAAAGCATACAGAGACAATATTGTCTCTGAAACAAACTAAATTATAATCTTGCAGTAATTAGGGAAAGCAACCATGTTATCTGTTGTTCAGCCACTCCTTTGATACCAAAGTCCTGTCCTATCAGCCCGGCTGTTTACTGTTTAACACTGGCCAAATATTTGGTAATTTAAATTTTTTCAGGTTGCTGTTAAAATTGCTGTGAATGAAGGTTGCTGTGGGTGTCTAAACTTCAATGTGAAACAGTTTAAAAAGAAAAAGTTTAAAAGTATGGGAAGATGATTGTCTCCATCTTTCCAGGACAAGGGCTGAGTTCATTTGCAGTCGGTGATCATGATGTTAATTACAAACCCCCTCATGGCAGAGAACAAGGACCTTTTGTCAGAGGTCCTAGCCAGGACATTGTAACCCTGGGTTCTCAATGCTCTGTCCTTCCCAGGATTGGAGAACCAGGGCCCAAATGTTCTTTAAACATTATGTAGTCAGATATTCTGGGTGAGCACATTCTCCCACTTTCTATTGAAGCAAGGTCTTTGTTTTATCATGATTGTTTAAATAACCAAGCTAGAAGGGGCAGAAGCAAAAAAGATACAAACAAAAAAATAGTACTTGCCTCAAAGTCATTGGGAGTCTGTTCCTTATGACTAATCTAAAAAAAACCCATAAAATTTTCAAGCATAAATTCTCCTACCTGCATGCCCAAACCATGAGGATAGAATTAAGGACCCTCTTAGCACCAGGATTCAAGTATCCCTTGCAACACCATTGCTGTTCAGTGGGAAGGAAGCAGAGTGTCTCGGAGACTGCACCACCCTGGTGTCTGCAGCAGCAGAACATCTGAAGCTGCACATAGTCAAGGATCCTGTCTAGTGAGCATCCAAATAGTCAAAGTTATTTGACAAAGAGACGTTTCCTCAGGCATGAGTCCTCAGAAATCAGCTAAACCTTCTGGACCCCAAATGGATGGGCAGGTTTAATTTTTAGTTTGTGGAAGGAACTCATACCCCAGGGAAGGGAAAGAGCTCATGCTTCTGGACTCTCCAGCTTCACACTCTTTTAACTCTCCTCAACAGCAGTCTGTGAAACCCAGGCCCTCAAAAGAGGTCTGATCTCTCTGCTGGGATAAATACATAGCTTAGGTCTTGCCAAGACTTTGTGTGTATGTATCTATTTGTGCGCACTGTGCAGCACATGGTTTCATACAGAGCCTTCTTGAAAATCTTAAGTGGTAAAATCTGTTCTAAAAGTATGGAAAATGCTTGAAGATAATAATTTGTTTCTCATAAGGATCATCTTAGCAGGTCATGGTGAAACAGGCCAATATATAAACCAAAACAAATAGATGCTTGAAATATATGCATATTTTCAGACATCTGTGTGAAATTTATTCTGATTTTACATAAACATTCTGTAATTGCAGTTATTGTTAATTCTAAAGTTCTTTTTATTATATTAGCAAGATCATAGGAAAAAAACTGAACAGCAAATACACGATTTTTTGAATGATTAGTAAATAAATAAACCCCACATTTGTTCCTAGTTTTCTGTTACTACAGAAAATAAGTCTCTCTGATCAGAATTAAGTAAGAAAGAAAAATATTAATCATAAATGGAGGCAATATATAAATCATTTCACCTGCTGTTCTCTTTCTAGTTCACTACAATTCTTGGCTGCTTCAGTGATATTCAGCTTGTTTCAAATGCCAGCTAATGCATTATGAAATCTTATCCTCCTAAGAGACTGAAGATCCACAGAGCAGACAGAAAGAACAAGGAAAAAGAAAGAAAGTTTGTAGGCTCCAATCGATAATGTACAACAGAAACTACCAAGAGGAAATTGTTGTCTTGGAAAATTATTACAATATTTGTTCAAAAGTTGGTAGGTCCTGTCAAATCCAATGGTGGTCTTTTCTTTTTTTTTCTTTTTTTTTTTTTACTTTTATCTTTTTAGTCATCATGCAGTGCATGTTTTTGCCACCTCTTCTGTGCCCTGTCGGGATTTTTTTTACTTTTACATTAATCAGACTTTTAGGTGCGAAATAACCAGGTGTAAAAACCTTACATGGTATAATCTCCCCCATGGAACAGAAGAGTTTTATAAAATAATGTTATCCATCAGTATACAGCTACAATTTCCTCATACTTTTGTTGCTTATAGACATTAGCTGGGGACCAGTGAGAGTATGGCAGAAAAAAAACACTGTGTATCCATGTGAAGTACTTTGAAAGGAGCCTGGGCTTTATTTGTGAGTGACAAGATAAAACTGCCTTATTACAGGCTTCTTGTAAAAAGAATTGGGAACTGTGGAAATGAACAAAAAAAAAAGAATTCTTCCTGATTCTAGATCTTTGGGAATTGTGGTTTTTCAATGTCTAATGAGCAATTAGTAATTTACAGGGATATTGTACATATTCATAACAGTGAAATGCCTGGGTCCCTGATTAGAAGAGAACTGGTGTTTCATCTTTGCTAAATGGGCAGATGAGTTTTGATAAAACTCATTTGGAGAAATATCTCTATCTTTTATGTACAGATTTCTATGTGCTTATAGAAATACTCGAAATTTTATGAAGTCTGCATATACCTATGTTCACATTACTCAGATGCCATGATAAAACATCACTGTTGTAACTCTGACAATTCAGAGTTCATATTTTATAGCTGCCCTATAAAAAAAAAAAAAAAAAAAAAAAAAAAAAAGTCATGAAGAAAATTTTCTAGCTGAAATTGAAAGGGAGAGGAAGAGATGCCAAGGAAAAATAAAAGACTGGCCTTCAAAATTCAGCCCCTGAGACTTCAGTCATGCAGGTAAAGCACAGAGCAACTACTGGACAAATCTCAAATTGTCCTTGTTAATTGTGCTTGTACCTTGGTATATAAAATGGTCTACATTTTTTCTTCTTTGTTCTGACTAATTTGAAGTTTGTTACCATTGAACTAACACCACTGAAAAAGGACAGACACCATGTTTTCTGCTTCAGGGGATGTCACTTTTACAAATACTTGATAAATTTTGATCTCAGTATGCTAACTTTGGAAACAAGAAAAGCGGCGTCGCGCTGTCTCTCTCCGCTCTGGGCAGCTCCGGTGCCCTTCAGCGCCACCTCCCTCCAGAACTCGGGTTCGCCGCTTCTCCCGCATGCCGCTGCTGCTGCACGCCGGTCGGAACTTGCCGGGTTCTGTCGCCTGCGCGAGGGCCCAAGGCAAAGAGGGAAGGAATTGTCCAGATCACCCACGAACGAAAGCGGGAAGGTTTTATTGTCACGGAGAGTTGCTGTGGGTGGGTTGCGACCCTCGCTTCCCAGGCCACGTGGGGGAAATGGCAGTGGGGCTGGGGAGATGTGGGGTTTTATCAGGGGCGGGACGAGTGGAGCAGGAATGCCCCCCGGCCAATGGGACACGTGCCCTGGCAGTGACAATTGCCACAGTGACCAACGGGAGCACGGCAGGGGCGGCCACGGAGCCCCGGGGCAAATGGGACCGCAGGATCGGGGTGACAGACACCAAATTCCCAGGACGGAGATTCCTCTTCCCAGGGGAGAGGTCACAGGAGTGGCAGCAGGGACGCTCCAATGGCAGGCAGCCTCAGAGCGAGTAACCGCAGGGGAGGGGAAACACGGGGGGTGCACGGGGGTACACAGGACTTGGCTAGCTAACATAGATTAGAACCCCTAATCTAAACCCAAACCCTGGATGCAACAAAGAAAAGCTGTGAAGACTTCTGTGCAGGTGAAGAAGAAAGAATATTGGGCTAAAAATCTGCTATCTGGGGTACAATGAGAAATTTACCTTTGGAATGTCAAGCAAAAAAAAACCTATCTGGTCTTGAAAATAGAAAGTAAATCAAAGTACTTGGCAATGCTTGCTCATATTTTTCCTTCCTATCTCTCAGTTAGAAATGATAGTTGTATTTTAACTTCCTCAACAGTGAGAGAACATTGAGGGTTTGATGTTTGGTGATTTTCATTTCCTTTCCTACTTTCAAGAAGCATATTTTTTTTCACTGTATCAATAACTGATTTACATATAAATTTAGACTTACTGTATTTTCTCTCCATCTAAAATATCTTTTGGCTCTTTTCAGCAAGCTTTGGGCCAACAGAAGACATCCAATAGAAAATATTGGCTGAGAATGGTCTGAGGGTAAGTTTCTACTAGGGGAAAAATTTTTCATTAATCCAGTTATGTTTAGATAATTCTTCTTACTGAAAAATTATGCTTTTAGTGTAATGAATAAAGAGAACTCCATGATTATGCATATGCATATTTTCTGGTTGTGATGGCTGTTATGAGAAACTCAAGAGAGGAGTTACATTATGTCTAGAGACTACTGGTGTACCTTTCAAATAAGCTGTCAACAATAATATAGTTTAGGGGTCTTGAAAAGCAATGGGCTGATAACCCAAGAAATTCTTATAGTTTTTCATGGTCCAGCTTCATGCAAGACTTGACCTGCTAAATAGGATTCAAGGGTGCAAGCCAGGATACATGAGTGAGGTACATTGTCTCATCATATCTGTCACATCAACAGAGGTTTAGGCACTGAGTTTTATCTGACTCCTTCTGCGCAAAGCAGGAGAAGCTTAGATGCTGAGACAACTCCAGGGCTGAGATACTAAAGCAGATTCTAGGATTTTCTAGAGTTCAGCTCCTGAAGAAGGGATGTTCTGAAAATCTGTCCACTGAAATACCTTAGGAATCTAAACCTAGTTTGTTTTCCATTGTTTGTTCATGGTTTTATTTTGGAGTGTACTTTCTACTTGTCCCGCTATGATGTGCCATGACAAGCAGCTCTCATAATCCAACACTGCAAGCCATATGCAGATTCAAATCAGTAAAATTCAATGTCTTCCACACATTCATATTCTTTCTGTAAATAAATGTATGTCCAAAAATTTAGTTGCTTTTATTTTTTTACTTTATTTTCCCCAAACTCAACTTCCACATGGTGAAATGGCAGGAGCATTTCATTCTGCAAGGGCTTTTTAAAATTCATATTTTAGTTTGCCTGCCTGAATATAGTGAGAGGCCAATGACCTTTTCCTTCCTGTCAGCACTGTGAACAGCAAGCTCCCTTACACCATTATAGCATCTAAATACTGTGCTGCCTCACTTCAAGTAAAGCATGAGCTTAAATATATTACTGTGTTAAGATTCAAATGATGAGTTATTTTAGCATAGTGTTCCTGAGCCAAGTTTGATTTTTGAGTCAATAATTTCCATGGAATTGTACAAGGCCTAGAATAAAGTCCATGAAATGAAATGTTTATAAAAAATACACAAGCAAACTAAGAAAAGACTCTAAAAAAGTTATTACCCTGTCACTCATTGATGACAAGTTCTCTTGAATGTAGACTAATTCTTAGTAAAATTTGTTGAAATTCACTATTTTTGTAAATTCTTATTTTGTAAATTCTTCACTTTTAGAACTTGGTTCTGTGGTGTTATCCATGGTATCAAAATGCACTATTTTTGGTTAATTTTTGTAACCAAGCAGCTTTCTGAAGTTCTTTGTGTCTATTTGAAGCATTTATTTCTTTTTTCAGTCCTTATTTTCTAGTAACAGCATAGGCCGTGCCCACCATTTTGCTTGATATAATGCTGAAGACAAAAATGTCTCATGTCCCTACTTGCTGACACTCTTGGACAGATTGCACCTGAGCTACTAAAAGAGGGGAAACATGATGGCATGATTTGGGATTCATAGAGAGCTACACCATCATCACTAACCAAACCAGGTGAATGGCTAAACTCAATACTGAGAGATCATTAATGTTATTTAATCATTCAATATCTCTCCCACAAAAGTAAAGTTCATCTCTGTCTCCATGTTGACATGGAAAGAATAGGGTCCTGACACAGGAAAATCCAGGGGTAGTGTACAGCAAGTTGACAGTAAACCTGATGGCTCAAGTCTGACCAGGATCCTAAGGAGCAAATGTTTTCAGGAAACATTCACTGCGCTGCCTTTTGTAGGTGTCAGTGAAGACTCAGTAAGTCCATACCATTGTTTTGTCTTCAAACTGCTGAAACAGGCTCCATGTACTGGGGAACCAGATGCTCTAGGGGAAATACATGGTCCCTGCTGCCTAGAAAGGGACATGGTGACAGTACCAGTTTGCATCCATGGGTGGTTGTATCCTGGCAGTTCCTTTGCTGCTCCATTAAATACTATACCTGCAGAGATGAGTGTGGGGCTGGGTCACTGAGATTTTCTACCTAGTACTGCATGCACATTACTGACACCTGTCTGAAAAAAGCAGCAGAAATATTTAGAATAATGAGGGAACCCACAGAAATAAGCAATCAAACACCCAGACAACCTAAGATTACAGAATACAAGATGCGTGACTCTGTCCATACGTGAAAATGTGAATCCCCCTTTGCCATTTTGTTTCAAGGGGAACCCAGACCTATGTACATCACTGCTTCTACAGAATTAGTACAACCTCTGTGATTCTGGGGTAGCAACCATACCTTCCACAGTCACAGTTCAGCAAAATTTTGATTTAACAAGCAATTTTTTAATATATTTGAAAACTCAGTCAAAGCATCTCCCTTTGTCATGTTGAATTACTAAAATAAGGAACAATGTTGTCATAGACTGCTAATACAACCAGACTACGGGGTTCCAGCTGATCAGTGACAGGGAAAAAGAAAGACTGAGCTTTACCAGATACTTCACTGAGCTGAAGCTTTACAGGGAGAGTGACTTTGAAAAATACCTCCTTTATATCAATAGCTTGGAATATTTTCAAAGAACAAGGAAAAGTAATAAATGAACAAGGAGTTATGAAGTACTGGATTGAATTATGTTTGCTCAGATGTAGTCTGATTTCACAATCCCTGATATTCTCCAGGAACGATTTGTGACAACACTACATGGCATATTTGAATGCTTCATTTTCTGCAAGGCCATCTTTTCATCTTCCACCTACATCCCTATCTCAACATCTTGTTACTTTTAAGCACCACAAAAAGATCTGTATGAATTCAGAAGATAACTGTTTATTTTATCTGTTTATACTTCCTTACAATGTCACCTTTTGGCAGTATACTAATCTTTTTCACAAATCCGTGATGTAGGCATTTTGTGTTTCTCCTAGGTATATCTATTCTAGATGACAATTTTTTCACATTTTCTCTGTCAGAAATGGCATCCTTAGAGAGAAGAATATATAGGACAGTCAATAACAGTAGCCTCTTTTTTTTTTTTTGTGTATAGATAGCATAGGGTTCTGCTAGCTTTCTAGAGAAAAACATACAGCTTTGTGAGTTTTATATACTTATAGAGAATAATGAACATATGCTGGTAATTTTAAAAAATCTTGAAACCAGAAGTAAAATTAAAAGTTGTATGAAAAAATGAAGGTTACAAAGTTTACCATGTTGCAGAAAGATGGTTTTGACATACTGCTCCTATTACATCTCTGTAAAGTTTAGTTGACAACTCTGGTTGATGCTTTCTATAACAAAGATGAAGTTACATCACTGCACATGCAACGCAGTTGCAAAAGGAAAAGATCCAGTAAAATAGCCTAAGGAAACTATTAACTAGATTGTTGTTTGTAATAATTCATGACCAGTATTGTCTCACAAATAAGTGTTAACTTTAAAGTAACTTAGCAGCACCTCTTCTAGTCTTTGCTTTACTCTACACTGGACTAGATCTATTAAAGGCATTAAGGATATAACACAAACTTAAATCCAGTATTATCTCCCCTCACAGGTGCCTCCATCCTGTACATGCTGCCATGGCATTTGGGTAAAATTTTCAGGTTTCAAGAACTTCCAAACTATTCTGAATTCTACCCCCAAAATTGTAACATTGTGTTCACGTAGAGGAGAGCACGAACTGACACCTGGTTTCCAGCAGTGTTTTGAATTCTCCTGGTGTACTATGTGCTGCTAACACATTGATATTGAAATAGTGGGTTATTGTAATTTGCTCAATTAATAACCAGGACTTTTGTAAAAAGAAATTAAAAAATCTATGATCAAACTAAGAGAATTAAAGCTAAATATTATAGAACAGATTTAAAAAAATGTTTTTTAGGATTGGTTTCTAATTTATATATCCTATAATTGGTTTCTAATTTAATCCTAGAATACCAAATTGTGCCAGAAAAGTGCCTTTTCTGGCAGTGTGTGAAAGCTTTGAACGAGGATGACAGGGCTAATAACAATCCAAAGTGACTTCCCTCAGATTTTCTGCTTAATGCTTGGAGTGCAGGAACTCATTTACAATGATTTCTTGAAGACAGGTTTTTCAAAGCTGTGTCTTTATGTTACTTCTCTTTTCACTTTCTTTGGAAAATAATGAAGAGAAAACAGAGAAATGGTGATGCAAAGGTTGAAGTAATGAAAAAATGTATTTTGATATGTGGCTTCACAAAGTCTGAATGTGGAGGAAATTGCTGAATGAACATTTCAAAGCCAGTACATATCTGGGGTGATTAAGGATGCTGTGGGGCTTGTACATTGACTTAAAAGCAGAATTTCCATTAAAAACAAAATCAAAACAAACAAAATCACAACCAAAGTAACTTCTTTTTGGAAAACCAAAATCTTCTCATATTTTCTTTTATTTAATTTTCTTGCTGTTGTAATGTGAAAGAGTAGATCTAGAAACTTTCTGAAAGTCACTAACATTAAAAAAACCTCACTCCAATTTTTTAGAAGCTGTTTGTCTATCAGATGGAAATGTCAAACTTTATTCAACACTGACAGTCATGTTGATACAAAGCAAACATCCATTTTCTTTATTCTCTTTTCTCTCCAACATACACATGGCAGAGAAATCTGACAGTAGATCAACTGAATCAGTACTGGATAATAGAACTCAGAGGTGAAAAGATGTTAAATTACCTGATCTGCTCTTTTTGCCAGGATCAGATTGATTTCTGGCATGTATTCCCTGCAGTTATCTTCAGGTTAGTTTTAGATTTTCTTCACAGGGCCACAGACTTCAAAGCTGTCATCTAGAAAGACTGCACTTACATGAGAAAGAATACTACAGGAAGAAATAAAACACCAGAAATTCAGTCACCATTTGAAGTTGTGAAAACTCGTATGTTTCTGTCATGGTTTGATGCTGGTGCAATGTCAGCACCCCCATGAAAATGCACCTTCCCCAAATAAATGCTGTGAGATGCAATCAGGAACAGAGCAGAGCAGGTCCAAGCTTAGAAATAAAGGAGGAAGAACCTTATTAAGCTACTACTATGATAAAAGACACACACTAAATCTGGAATGAAAACCTTCAAAACACTCCTCCTCCCCCCACCCAAACTCCAACAAACCACAGTGAGACACAACTTGGACCCTCAATCAAGTCATCACCCTTCAGATAATCAATACTCAGTCTATCAAGGGAGAGAGAAGTCTCTCTTGCACCATAGACCCCCAGGAAACACAGTTGCCACCTCCTGTGTTTCCATGTCACACATGGCACTGCCCGGAGAAAATCTGCCGTGTGACACTCTCCTTTCCATGTCACAGTGCTCTCACCACCGTGCATGGACAGACTGCTCACAGGGCTCCTTTAAGGATGCTTTGCCACAGACCCAAAGATACAACAGTTCAGTTTCTCATTTTTGGGACCACAGTCCCCCCCATTTTCTTCCTCCCCTGGGGCTGGTGGGTCTCAAGAAAAGAGATCATCTTCTTCCTGAGGACAGAGGGCATCACCATACCCTCTTCAGCTTTTTTCTGTTCACTCCATTCCTGTGCTGGTAGTCACTGAAGTAGATCTCTTGGCTCATCATTGCATCCCCCTAAAAATGCAGTCTCTGTTGCAGGAGAAATTGGTTCAGTCTGTGGCTATACAAGAAAAGTCCAGCCAAAAGCCACTCCATCATCTCCTCCCACCTAGAATTTCTTCTTCTAACATCTCAGGTCCTGGACTGTCTCTCTTCTCTTTCAAATCAAGGAGGAGTAATATTTCACAAAGCTTTCATTTCCCAGGGAAGGGTTAAAAGTCTCAGACTCCCTGGACAGCTGAAATCTCTGCCCAGAACTCCAACTCCCATGGCTGGGCACCTTTCCCCCCTCTTCTCCTCTGCCGGCAAATTCCAGGTGCCATCAGGCTCTCTGTCTCTTTCTCTCGGGGGGCGGAGGGGGGGAAACAAAGGTATCTCAGTTTCTCTCCACCCTTCTGTCTGGTGGGGGGCCAGCCCGGTTCCAGTCCCTTCAGCCCCTGTCCTACCTCTCCCAGGCCACATGGCTTCCCCTCCCTCACCCAGCCTGTGGCTGGGCAGGGGAGGTCTGCACTGCCCTCTGACCAGAACCAAAGAGACAGTTCCCCTGGGAGTTCTTGCTTTTAACCTCCTGTGTTCTCAGAGGCGTGTCCATGCCTTCAGTGGTCACTCAGGTGCCAATATCCAAACCTGACCACTGATTGGTTTGACCACCAACTTCCTGAGAAAATTCACCTCCATGTCAAACCACGACAGTTTCACTGCAGAAAACAGACAGAGGCAGAGAAATCCTTCTTTGAAATTCAAAATCAGTTAGGGCTGAGATGAGCTTAACTTAATCTGCAGTTAAGGCATTTTAAAAAGCTTTCCCAAAACTTTTCAAATGCATTAAGAATTTGAACACTGGCCACTCTGAGACATTGGTATCTCACCTATATCAATAACTAGGTAGCATTTCATTGGGGCTTTTCAAAGTTTACATCTTGGAAATGTGCTGACTACATTGACATTGATATTTGAATCCTCCCACAGATCTTCTCTCTCACCTAGAACTGAAGCAAGACAGAAATTACATTAGAGGCTAATTATTCATTATACTCTCCTATTCAATGTTCCTTTGAATATGTGGATACTGGCCACCAAAAAATAGTAGAAAAAACTGGTTTGAGATAGCATGTGTGCTTCAACCCCCTTAACTGCTGGAACTAATTTCTTTTCCAAGTGCAGTGTGGTCCATGCCACTGACATCAGTGGGTATTAAAAGGATGAGTTAGGTGCAACTGTGCTATTTTCCTTTGTTAAAGGGGTAAAAGTAGCTTACCTTATACAATCCGTAGGTGAAGAATGGAAAAATCTCCATTAGATTCCTGCCTTCATTGTCCTTGTCTGTCATAATTTCAACCACTTTCAACAAATTGTTCTTGATGTATTGCAGCAAAAAGAAATCTCTCAGAGACTGCAAATACATTGCAGAGTAGATCAATAAGTGGAATCAGGTGGAGAGATCTGTCAAATGCAACTATTTTGGATACTCCAAAAGATTAAAAAGTAAAATAGATTAAAAAAGTATTTGGACCTATTTTAACTCTGTAAACAACAACATAATGTCCTTTTGAGAAATGCATAGTTTTGGGAAATAACATCCTTTTGGGATGAGATCTTTTCTACTGGCTAGCTCTGTTCAACTGAAGTATTTCCAACAATGAAATATATGACCTTTGATTTTTATTGAATGCATATTAAATTATCTTGAAAAATGTAAGTTGGGAATGAGAACTAAAACCCCTGTGTTAACAAGGCAGAGTGGTTTGATATAAATTATTATCCTCAGGAAAAGTGATGGCCCACAGGAAAAGTGAATGCAGTAACTCTTTGCCAGTCTGAGTGTGATATATTATCAGGATATGCTCTGAGAAAGGATTAAACAGAAATGTTAAAAAATGCATTAGCACACAATGACACCATTTGTAAAAGAAAAATAATATTTCTTGTTTAATAGTGACAGAAAAATCTCCTTTATTTTACAAAACCTATAATTTCAAATTATAAGTTTCTTTCTAAATCTGGTAGTTTTTATAATTTATTATTTTATTTATAATTTATTATTTTATTTTTCCAATTAAAATTAACATGAGATCTACTAGTTGGTTCTCAGACTTGAAAATGGTAGGGCTGTCTCCTGCATAACCCCTTGCTCTTGCTTCCTATTTCAGGTTCTTCTGCCAGATGGATGAAGAGATGCAAGGTTGGGCAGAATTAGGTCCTGGATTGCTGAGTGGAGAGCAAGCAGCCCAGGCACAAAATTCTCCCACATCCCTGGTGCCATTCAAGGGATGGCTACAGTCAGGTTCTGCCTACTCAGACTGGTCAGTGTTACTCTGCCCTGGTCAATCACACAGCAATTCTAGTTACTGATGAAGTGTCTTACATGTTTTGAAAAAATAAACCCTAAATTGAAGGTTTTTACATTATTACTCAGGATTAGATAATAGTGCACACACTGTCAAGATCATCATGTGGTGTAAATTAGCACAGCTCACTGATTGTTAGTATTGCATCAGGGACTCTATGAGGGAAGTATTTAAAGTTTCTGCAACTACCTTACACTACCCAAAACATCAGAATTTCTACCACTTCTATTAAAGAGTATCTAAAATCATATATCTTTTATCAGTATATGTTCAGGAAAACAAACTGAATTCTGAAATAGGACATAACTTAATGATGATGGATTTGCCACAAAAAAAAAAAAGATAAATGAAATACCTTTGTAACTACATATGCTTACATCATTTCTGAGAGTAATTGACATATTAAAGATAGCTGTTGAAGCAAGCAAGGCTTGTTAGCATGAAATTACTTCCTTGCTGAAAAGGTGCCAGTGTTAACATTTTCCATAGAAGTAACAGGTGATAAAAGATAACTATGTACAACAGCTGCAGTATCATTTATTTTGGAACTCTAAGGGTACATATTTCCTGAGGGAAGAAAAAGTACCTGAAAAAAATAAAAGTGGCTACAGCCAGCCTGTGCAGAGCACAATTGACAAGTGGTGATGAAGATTCATCACATCCAGGCAATTGCATTAAAATGACTGTGGAAGAAGTTATGAATCCTCCATATGATAACTAAAAATCACTGTTTTCTTCAACTTCTTTTCTCTTTTAGACACAAGACTTAACAGATAAAAATGAACAGAAGAGGTATTTGCATATTTGCTGAGTGGAGTAATCAAAGGGTTATCAGTAGAACTTCTATCCTTGTATAGCTGTCTATTGCCATGAAATTTTTAAATAAAGACTGAAGTTTGTTTTGTTTTGTTTTGTTTTGTTTTGTTTTATTGTAAGAGTTTAATGAAATACTATTATACTCCAGATTTGGCATTTCTTAGGTTAATTCCTTTTTAAGGTTTGAAAAACTTTAAATAAAGAGAGACATAAAAATCGCCCTGCGATTTTTTGCTCTTCTCCCCCAGAATGCTATCATCAAGGTCCTAAAGCATGCCATAGAAGTAGCAGCCTTGCTCCAAGTCAGGTGAAGACCTGACTTATACTACCAGGATCTGCACACTTAATTTCATCATGAGTAGATGTGCTGTGCTATATGTCAGGCCAGAGAAAGGGAGAAGCAGGTGCTCCAAACAACAGAATCCAGAGATTCACATCCTGTGCCTCTTTTCCATCTTGTCCTTGCTGGTGGTCATATCCAGAGGAGATATCTGTAACCTTTTCTTGGATCAGAGCAGTTTAAATTTATAGTTTAAAATGTAAATACCACCTAAATTGAAGATACCTGAGCTATTTTAAAAAGCACCTAGATGTTTGACTTTCACTGAAAGTCAAGACTTGGTTTTGTGAAGCCAGAGACTTTATGCAACACTGGCATTCATTTAAATCAAAGGGCATCAAGTATGTAAATACCCTGAAGTCCTCCTAAGGCTCCACAAAGTTTCTTGACGTCACAGATTTTTATTTTTTTTTCCAGTTTTGCCAGTTGTTAAATTCATCCATTTCTATGCAGGCAACTTCTGTGTTACAGTGAGAGCTCTTGATGGGGCATAGTACATCTAGCTTCAGATTACAACAGCAACTGGAATGCTATGTGCTCTGAAATCAGCACTCTGGTTTCAAAGTGTTAATATTCTTTCTGCTGCACATTTTCACTGCAGTAATACCATTTTAAAGGGCTAGCAGAGTGGCCACACTTGTAGCACATTTTCTCATGTATTGTCAGAATGTTCTCAAAACCATAAACCTCTGCTTAAATAAGACCCTACAGTGATTAACAGAAAAGCTGTTACCAGGTAACACACTATCAAATATCTCTTTTTTCATAGCAGCATCTCTTTTTCTCACCTTTCCCACTTTTACTAGCTAAAGATTACATAGCTAAATCATCCCCTGTGTTCAAGGGGAAAACAGTCATTTCCAGAGATAAAGTCATCATACCACCTTGAGCTCAGGATTATCTGAATTACCACCACGAAGCACCTGTTTCTTTCTATTAGTTCAGTATTTACTCACACATCCTACTTAGACTCAGGTATCCATCTTTTAAGACACTTAAGTTAGGGTGGGAAAATTCTGCCCTAAGCAATTATGCCTTCTTCTGTGCCGCATGCTCTTTGTTACACCATTCTTGGTTGTGTTAAAGCTTCAGCAGTGCTCTGGATATTATTTTGACAACCCTGACCACACATGCCTTATTTTCACTTGTGATTAGTCTTCTATTTACTTTGAAAACTATCTTACAAACAATCTACATTTTATTAGAATTGGTTCCAAAGAATTAAGTTGTTCCATACTGAATTCCCAAGCAGCAGGCAAAGAGGAAATATGTAACAATCAGAGAAATTTAACTGTTGTTACTTTAAAAAGTTAACTAGCCCATGCTGAGCTCCATGTTGTCAAAAATTTGTGTGTTTCTGGCATGGCAGCTTACTCAGATGTCTTTTGTAACGCTGTGGTTGAGTATTAGCTATGCTTGGAGGTCCTGATGAAGGAGGCAGGAAAGAGAAACAACCAGGCAAGACCAATACGAGACTCAGGCTTGAAGCCTGAGGTTGAAAATCTCAAAAGAAGCAGTACAGTTTGGTTCACATAAGAAAACTTGAAGTGATGCAAATGTTTCTAGTGGTTAATGTAATTTCTATACAGTGCTTTACACAAGAGTATCCAGCTCAAGCATGTGTTAAAGACAGTGTAGGTATAAAAAAAAAAAAAAATTACAGTGGAAATTTACAATAATGTAAAAAAGATAATTGCTAGGTTGAAATAGAAAGTGTCAGGCAAAAAATAGTTAAGCAGGTCTAAACTGGATGCAGCACCTCACTAAAATCACAGTTGCAAATATGAAAAAATATTTGAACTGAGTTTAATTACTGCAACATAAAAGATCCTGCAAGGCAGGGCCTTTTCCTTGTAGATAATAAAAATAAAATATGAGAAAGCTTAACAAAAAATATAAATATTAAACTGGAATAATGTTCATGTTTTGATCTCCTTTTTTCCCGTCAGAGGCATTTTTTGTATGTTGCCCCATAAGGTGGACAATTCAGAGTGCTCAGTGCAAGAATCTCAGCTTTGTTGTTTAAAGAGATTTCTTTCCCCATGATTTGCTATTCTTGTGTTTACATAGGAAAAATAATGTTCTCAATCACCAGAAAAAAAGAAAATGTTCTCACTGGCTCAGCATAGATTGGAGTAAGAAATACTTGCATGGAGGAAAGCTAGTTTGCCTGTTTGCCTTTTTCAAGGACTGACTCACTCCTCATGGGGCCATGCCAGGTTGCTAAGCAGGTGCAAGGGAGGAGCTGACATTTGTGCACCTCTTCAACTCTCCTTGTTGAGCCCACCAGCCTTTCCACTGCTCCTGGTCAGCCTGCTTACCAATGTCACCAGCTTTCCACAGTGTGCTGAGCAGTGCACACAGACTTGTGGCAGTTGGCTCTTCTTTAGTTCTTCTCTTGTCAATGTCATGAAAGTGGAGATTTTGCTCCTGCACCAGCCTGTAAAGCATGGCAAATGTTTTATCTGTGTCCAAACAGAGTCAGAACTGTCACGCCACCATCTAATACAACAGCTTATCCACAGACATAGCATGCAGCATCATAGTAGGTTTATCTTTATTCCTGCTTTTCATTTCTTAATAGCATCATACCAATAGTTTCAGCAGCCCACACTCACTTTCCTTTTCAGCTTCTTTTGGCTGTAACTTACATTTAATCTTTCCACATTTGAGAATGATTCATTTCCTACAGCCCACCTGCAGAGCAGGGATCAGCACTCTATATATCCAGCATTGCCCTGATGGATTATGAAACAGGGGATGGGATGCAACTGGCTAGACTTGGATGTTTTCTTCTCACATGAGCTCAGGAACAGAGATTTGATAATGGGATGGTTTTGCTCCACTCAGACCAAGGAGTAGGCTGGTTTTGAATCCAAGGCTCTTTGCTCTCTGCCTAACACAAAAGGAGCCTGCAGTCTTCTCGGAGTGGATGTTTTTCAGGCTCTCTGGTGTAAGGCTATAGCTAATGAGGAAAACTCACCACAGAATTTTCCCTGCACCTTTTGAAAGAGCATTTAGTCAGTAGACAAATGTTCTGATTGATTATTTCTCAGGGTGGGTTTCACTGCACATTTAACAACACTGAGATAAAACCTTAGACACACTTCCCACATTGTTCACTAATCAAGCACTTCAGTAAATATACCAGTGGGAGCGCGAGAATTATCTAAAATTAACTTTGCAAGCAAATGACAGCTGCTGTTCCATATCAAGGTTGTGTCCCAGCAAGAAGTGGACAATTTCTTCTTGTCCATTTAGCCTTTCAGTTGTTCATTGACACTGAATATCCTAGGCTGGATTGGTGTTTCATTTTCTTGACACTTTCTTTAGCTCCAGAACAGGAATAACAGTAGATTAGATAATATAAAAAGGCATTTCTAGGACCTTTTTCACAGATTTTTCTGTTCTGCAGGTGACCAAAGCAATTCTGAAAACCAGAAAACCATCAAAAGAACATTGTGACTTTCTATTCAGCAGCCATGCCCAGAGCCAGCTTCATGATGGCTTGTTACAGTGACTGCCATATGACTTCATGATGGGACATGTATACCCAGCCACCACTCACTTCTTAGCTAGTAAGTTACCCCAGCACATTGCCCATGAAGGCACTGAAGTGACTATGCTTGGTTCCTGATCATGAATAGCTCCTCTTTTTCCTGTGAATATGGTCGTTCAAAAACACTGCACAACCAGCAGTCCACAGTTAGAGATGCAATATCTCCACCTGCCTCCAGATGGGTGTTGGTGATAACCACTGTGTAAAATTGAGATCATTCCCTTGTGTGTGTGCCATAACACCTCTTTAAAGTACCTTAGTGTGCACATTGTGAAGTTAGTTTGGAGAATTAAGAAGGGTGTAGCACCACTTAAAGATTGATGTCAGGTTTATCATGCAGTCCTGTGGTTTATCTGTAACTGTAGTTTCACATGCAGCAGGTGTTAACATGCAAATAATAAAAATAATTTCAAATGGGCTAGCACCTACTATGGATCTTTGTAAAAATAGTTCATTTGGTACTATATTGACATTCAAAAATCAGTATTCAGAAGTAAAATATCTGTTGAACAAGTCGGCTTTGAATTCACAGGAAACCAGCCAAGTCACATCAACAATCTCCACAAAGAGTAACTTTTCACTTCCTTAAACAATAGTCAGTGCCAGAAACAGCTCCCTTTGAAATGCTGAAGAGCCTTACTGTGAAGCCAAGATGTGTCAATGAAAATTATTTCTCAATTTGTGACTAGAGACTGTGCTGGAATTGTTATTATTTGGAAACTTAAGAGTTCAGAAATGACACCTTGGAATAAATAGTTTTCTTGCAATAATGCACACAGCAGAGGCTTTAATTTGTAAAATTAAGCATATCGGAGATCACTGAACCACAAGCAAAGACAAAGAGGCAATAAACAGTTTGATGCTTCCAGAAGACATGAAGACCACACAACATGACTCCTAAATATCTGTTCCTTTCCTGCACAAAATCAAGGTAGGATAACAAACTCAACTCATGCTAATTGTTTGAAGTTTATCTTTTACTTATCACATACAATTGAAAGCCTATGTAAAGTAAATTACAAAGCTGCCCTTATCTTTAAAGAGAACTGGACTTCATCCAAAAGCCAGTCTCATTGAGTGCTGAAGCAGACACCTTTCTAACTCCTGTTCATTGGTCACTGATGCTCCCAGGTCCTGAAGCAAGCATGACCTCCACTGGCAGGGCTTGGTCAGCTCCCTGGAGCGTGCCAGGAGCTCGGTTCAACACCTCTCTGGCTGGGCTGTCACAGCTCCAGCTTCATTTTGCCCGGTGTCCACCTCTGGCTTTCCTTGTCTCTAAGTGTCTCTTTGTTGCCTTGGTGGTTGCTGACTCCATGCAATATTCCATCTTAACATTTCATGTTATTCTCAATGTCCAGCTGACTTCAGCAGGCCTTGCAAGTTCTAATGGAAGCAGTGACTTACTGACACAACTTTACCACAAATATATTCAGCCTCGTTCCCCTAGACTTCGGAAGACAAAATCTCATCGTTCAAATTCCAAGTTCCAACTCCCAGTACCAAGAACTGTTTTTCTACTCTTTCTGCACTGGCCATCATATTCATAGCTCTTTTGTATGGACCCTTCTGCTCAGGCAGGGGAAACCACTCTGTCTGAAGGACAAATACTTTTCCTGACAAGTGAGTTCAACCCTTTAGTTTCAACTCTTGGCAGTATTTTTTTTTCTACAGGGTCTACCACAAATTAATGCAAGTACTGCATGAGGACCTTGAGAATTGAGGCAGAATGAAATCTCCACTCTTGCCAATCCTATGTAAATTAGCTAATTTGAGGCAGTAAATGAATGAGAAATAATTCAACCAAAAAATCCCTTGACATTTACTTAATTTACTTCAATTTATCTTTCTAACAAAAATAGAACATAAGAAACAAATAGAGTTTTTCAATTATTTTACATCCTCAAAGGACCATTTACTCTGGTTTTTAGCTCAGATGATGAAAACAGTCTCATTACTTTTTTTAGTCAATCAAAAAAACACTGTGTTTCTATGTGTATCTATAAAACTGCTGTGGTTTAGTTTCCTGTGAATTGTACCTCTACTTCTGAAAGCACTGTTGTCATCAAACACAAGCAGCTGGGAAAAAGAACTAGAACAGAAATGAAGATATCCAGATACTCTTCACTGCAAACTGTTGGAAAGCAGAAAAACAGACACGTGCTCTCTGGGGAAGCACTAGACTGCCTTTTTCTCTCAGGCTAAAATTAAAGTTAATACTTACTGAAGGCAGGGACTGGGGGCAGGGAGGGAATGTTTGTGTGCAGATAAACATATCACTCAGAAAATTTCACCTCAAGCATCTGCAGGGCAATGTCATTTTATGTGAAGGGCATCCAGGCAGAAGACTTGAAGACTTCC
Source organism: Vidua macroura (assembly GCF_024509145.1). NCBI lineage: Eukaryota > Metazoa > Chordata > Aves > Passeriformes > Viduidae > Vidua > Vidua macroura. The sequence continues at coordinate 82,037,353 of NC_071573.1, forward strand.
CTGAGAACTGCTGAGAAGGCAGTTAAGCTTTTGAAATAGTAGTAATTTGGATGGAGTTAAAAAAAAAAAAGTATTTAACCCAAATCATAAAAAGATAGCAGAAAAAAATCCCAACTGCGTGAGCTCTCAGGTCCTTCAAGGACTGCTGCTACTAGCTAACGAGTCAAGCTGCAAGCTTCTGGCAATATCATTTTCAGACCAGTCCCATGACAAGGTTGCCCTACTGAAGCTGCATTTCCAACTAGCTGAAAAGCCCACTCACAACTATTTACTTTGGGAATTACTGATTTCCAGACAGGACAGAGAATTTGGAGACCTCAGCCAGAGCTACTGAAGGTCCAAATTAGGACCTTTAGCATTTTTGAACTGTGTCAAAAGCAGCTCTGTTTAGGCACATCTGTCTTCATCCAGACCTCATCCAGCAGCAGTTCAGCTCCCCCAGGCTGGGTGAGGTAGGAGCAGCTGTACATTCTGGCCAAAGGTGCAAGCAGTCACTTCCAGCCTGGAGGGACCAAGCTGCTGCAAGCCATTACAAGCACTTAAATGCAGATTTTCTCTTCCTAATGCGATCCCTTCAGCTGTTTTTGAGGCCTTCCCTGCCAGAGGAACTCAGCTGCTGACTACCAGCAAACACATTAAATCCCTGTGGTCACTTTTGAGTGGCTCACAAGACACAGGTAAGTGAGCATTGTGTAAGAGAAATTGTTAAAACTTCTTGGATAATTACCTGATTTTAGCACCTACCACATTCTAGGGTGAGCCAATTTCTACATGCCTTGTAACAAGTGTCTTTCTGGGGAATATTGTCAGTTGTTTAGTCAGGATTCCTGCCTAATACCTGCATGAACAGGTAATCACACCACTTAAACCTTCTACTGACTGATTCTCTAATGTATCCCAAAAGACTTGCCGGAGTATTTCTTAAATGCAAAAGTTGTGTGGAATATTTTTCCAAATATATATTAAATACTTATTCCACATCCTATCTTACACTTGTTTCACTACTGCTAAAAATTAATGGGATTCTGAGCAGATCAAAGCCATTTTCAACATGGGCTATTCTACTTTGAGCCTGATATTCAAACACCTTGAGTTTCCCATAACTTCATTTCAGGTCAGAAACACAAGTAACTTGTGCATTTATAATGGATCTCGTGAACACAGGTTTCTGATATCTCCAAATCTTCTGATTCGGAGCACAGTCCCAAAGTTCTGAATTTTTTGGTGAAACAAGCAACGAAATTTGCCCCAGTTTGATGGGGAAGGCTGTGGGACCACGTGAGAAAAAAGAGGACTTGGGAAAACTTGAACTCAGAGCAGCCTGCATGAAGCCACCCTCTCAAGTAGTGCTGGGGTCCTGGGTCATTGTTTCTTTGGCAGCCTGGGAGCTGGGGGAGCAAGGAGAGCAAACAAGAAGAGCTCCCTAAAAGCCTTTCCTATATTACTGAAGACTTAATGAACAGTAAGGATATAACCCTTCAACTTTAGCAAACTGTCACCTTGTATTTCCCTGAAATTTTCCTGACCCAATCTAAAACTAGTTGTTGCAATGCTGATTTGTTGTAGAAGGCTGGAAGCAGTCCTGTAGTACAATCATCATATTTTTAGTCACTTCTTACTCAATCTCTTATTCAATTCCTAGAAATATTCATATCTGTGGCCAATAAATTAGCTGGTAGGACTCCTCTTTACTTACAAAAGTAGTCATTGGCTAGAGGAGGGGAAAAAAAACAATTAAAATTATTAGACTTATAATGAAGCCTTGTCTAGTTACAGAAATGTATGTATATAATAGAGACAGCATTTTCTTCTTCTAACAAAACACCAGGTGATACAGGCTGCTTGCACAGCCATGTCAGCAACATTAGCTGCAGCACATAACCTGGCCAGAGCCACTGCAGAGAGGAACTTGCCCCAAGTGCTTTTGGTCACTGAGCTCAGGCCAGGTGTAACAATAAGTTCTTGGTCTCACACAAACACCACATCTGTAAAAGGTGCCAAGATGTTTCCATGGTCATGAGGGTCAATTGATACCAGGAATGGATTGCGAAATGATTAGTTACACAACACACTTTTCACTCTCCTAAATGACAGAACTGTGATATTGGTATTTGTAAAAGAGGAAGTATTTCAGGCTTGTAGTTTGAACAGCTGAAAAGAACCTCACTTCTCTGAAGTTCTTTGTTTCTAGTCTTCGGTTTTAAACGCTTTGATTTCCCCCTCACCACACCCCCTGAAATGAATACCTACTGATGCAAAATCCTTAAAACTCCTTAAAATTCTGCACTGTGTTTTTCTTGTTATTTGCTATTGCTATCAACCTGCCTTGTATCTGAGCTCGGGTATCCCATCTCTTCAGTACTGAGCTTGCCAAATCTTTATTCAGATTATTTATTCAATTAATACCTCAGAATTTTACACTAAATACTAAGATTTAAGTGAAGGAATGGAGGGGACATTTAAGTCAGATGCATTGTTTTGAGGAGAATGAACACAAGATTCTCATTTTTATGGGTAAATGTCCTTACATGAGATTCTCTACCTGGCATCGATCCACTTTCTTCAGGAGTACTACATCAGTCCATAAACCCCACCTGGCTGTTAGCCTAAAGGCTGGGACATTGCCAGGGAGGTGTGACACGTGACTTCCAATTCCTGATCCAGAAAGCACTTCCTTAATTACACAAAGTGAAGACAACAGGTATGCAATTTTAGTCTGGCTTGATTCTGAGCCATACTCTAACTGAGAGGTCAGATCTACTCAGGCAAAAAGAATGGAATCATAGAATAATTTTCTATTGGAAAAGACCTTTAAGATCATGAAGTACAACCATTAACCCAGCACTGCCAAGTCCACCACTAAGGCACCACCTATCCAAACCATAAGAAGACAGTTTTTCCAGCAGAATGCTATGAGAAATGGTCAAAGTCAAAGGCTTTAGTAAAGTCCAGGTAGACAACCTCCACAGCTTTTTCTTCATCCACTAAGCCTTTCAATTTGTCAAAGTAGAAGATCAAGTTGGTCAAGCAGGATCTGCCTTTCATAAACCCATGCTAGCTGGGCCTAATCCCTTAACTGTTCTGGGAGAAGTCTTTAGTAGCAAGACTAATCTTTAAAAGCAAGACCATCAGTGTGACCTTGGTGCTGGAGAAGGTTATGGAGTAGATGATCTTGAATGTCATCACAATTGTGAGACTTCTCCCAGCTGCTTGTAGAATCTACCTCTTAATCCTGGCTAGAAGATCTGGAACCAATTTGCCCTATGACATCTGCCTTGTTGGCCTTCCCCTCAACTGTTACCCATAAAAAATTAACCCTGTCATTGCCATTATTAAGCTCCAGTAGTTGAATTTGTATTTTAAATAGCTGTTGCAATAACTGAACAGTTAGAATAAGAAACAGTAAATTCTTGTTCAGAATCACTCTGAGCCTGCACTCCAACTTCCTTCAAAGACTGTTTGGCAAATTCCTACACAAATTTCCTAATAGATTTAAAATGACAAAGTCTGCATCTCCAATGCCAAAGTTCATTGAAACTAAACAGAACCCATAGAGACATGAGTAACTTACATCAACCTTATGATCACTAAATAATAAATCTTAATAATACTCTATTATTTAAAAATAAATTTGCATAAAATAGACATTTCAAAAGCAGCAACATTTTCATAATGACTCCATTCTTCAATTTTTTTCATTTTGGTGTCTTGCTTGTAAAGCCTAGTTGTCAGTATCTTGCCTTTAAAGCTTAGGCATCCCTAAGCACTTAAAGGAAAAAGACTCAGAAACAGAAATCAAAGAACCTAATTTATTATGAAAAAAAGAGGAAAATCTATGTGAACAGAAAAGCAGACAATAAAATATCACATAAAGCACACAAAACACAAAATTAGGTTTTCTAAAGCAATATTTGTTTTTCCCATTCTTCCTTGCTTTCTGGAAACAAACAAACAAAACTAAACTAAACAAACAACAAAGTAAAATAAACAAACAAAACACCCAAAACAAACAAAAAATTCAAACAATTCCCTCCACAACTTTTATTTGGAAAATAAAAGTTTGAAAAATTCATCCTATGGGTGTTGCCCTAAAGACAAAATATATATATTGTCTATAGTTTAAGACCAGTTTTGAAATCACTGAATTTCCAAGATTACATTTTTTAAATGTAGCTGTAGAAAAAGGAAAACAAAGTACTTTAGAAGAGTCAGTCACATCATTGGAAAGTAGAGCTGCAGCTGTTACCAAAAGCTTCTTTCTGTTTGCCTTTAACTGTGAGGACATTTAGCCATAAGCCATATTTCAAAAGGTTGCCAAGTAGTTATTTTCCTCTCAGATCAGGTGAAAAAAAATATCTCTTTTTGAGCAAAGCCAGTTAGGCAAGCTTATGTATTTGTTAAATAGAGATTTTCTGTGAAGAGCTTCTATCTTGAACTCTTTGTATTAACTACAGAATTTTGTTTTCTTTTTGATATTTTGGGGTTGGGTTTCGGTTTTTTTTTACACTTTGTCTCCTGAAAAGGGCTGGTATAAGTGTCTGGTAGACAGACCTTGGCTGGCAGATGTTTTTTACGTAACTCCATTGCCCAGTGTAAAAAACATATATTTTTACTATGAGATCATGGGCTTTCTGTGTACCTTTCATAACTATTAAAGTTACTTGGGCAATGCTGTAAAATATCTTTTTGCCTTTACTTTTTCCATGGGACAACTTCTTATTTTTATCTGTCTTTGCAGTGGAAGGATCAGGATATTCAAAATGGGACTTACCTAAATGTTGCTTGGCATTTAAGTACTAGTCCAAAACAAAAGTTAAATGCTAAAGGAATTGATTGTAGTGTTTCAGGATTGATGTTCCTTTAACCCTTATTACTTATTTTGTCATTTAAATTTCATATGCTGGTTTGAAACCAAGAATCTACTTGCTATATGCTACCTGATAAGCACATCTAAGTTCCTCTGTCTTCTCTTTCCAACTAAACCTGTATTTTTCCTCCTATGCATAAGCTTGTTTCTGGTGTCTTAAAAGGTATGGATTAACAGGCTGCCGTAGTTTCTTTGAGCTTCATGTTGTTCTTTAATTATTTTTAAAATTTCTTTTAGTTATCTAGAATCTCAAGGTGTCAGAATAATTTTGTAGATAGTCTTACTAACTCTCAGTTTCAGAGAGTTAAGTTATATGTTCTTTAAAACTCTCAGACAACTTTCCATTTTCTCCCCACACCCTTTTCCCTTGTCGCCTGCCTATTACATTTTAAAAGCTCTGTGAACATTCTTCTGGTGTATATCTACAACTACCATGCTCAGCATCAAGAATGTGACCTTAAAGTCCCTTGCTTTATCACTGAAACATTGCTGCCTCTGCAGATCTTTCTTTTTCCCCTAATTTTGTTCTTTGGATTCTTTGGATTGTTTGGACTGTGGGAAGCAGATTTTCAGAGCCTAGATGGCAAATTCTGGGGGAGACTGGACAAAAACAAATGGCAACATGTGAAAACTGAACTTCAAAGTGACTATAAAATAAGTGGGGTTTGCATTTTTCTATCTTGAGTACCTTAGCCCACATACAAAATAGAGAAACTCTCAACCCATTCCACCCTACAAACATTCAAGAAAAAGTGAGCTCTGTTTCGACAATGTGATACATGCCTTTGGAAAAATATTTTCTGGAGTGTTTCCCTTAACACAACACAATCCACAGGATATATTAAGGAACTCGCCATGTTGCAGTTTGTATTGTGGGAGGTGTTATGAGTTAGTAGTGCCAACAGTTGTCTGTGAATGATTGGTGTAGTAAGACCTTAGCAATGTTCAAAGAATATGTGCCAGCTACATAAAAATTGTCTTTTGTTCTATTTAGGCAGTCACATGCAAAATTACATAAGCTGAGTGTGGCAATGGTATTTGTAAATCACAGGAGAGAAGGAGAGAAAAGGAGCAACTCAGATGATAAAAAAAGTAGAAGGCGCAATGGAATCTGGTCAGTCTGGAGTTAGGTAGGAGGCTAGAAAGTCTTCTGCAAACTACTGGATACCAGGACATATCTTTACTGCAATCTTCTATTTGTCTTTCAACACACGATGCATTCAGAGTGTCATAAAATTGGGATTACATGAGACCAGTCAACCTCTGTCATTTTTTCTTCATTTTAGGGGCTCAGAAAAATCAGTTTTCTCATAAAGATTCTTCACAGTCCACCTTGTTATGAGAAAATGGAAAAAAGTCTTTATAGAATATTGTTGTCTTAGTGAATGTTGTCTCATTTTAGCTGTGAATAAGAGCTGGGCATAGCTTTCAGTGTAAAACTCCAAATCGTATGAAACATCTGGTTTTTAATTCTGTTAAAATTCAAAACTTAGACCAAGTTCTTCGAAAGTTTTTCTGAACTTCACAAGCATTCTTGTATTATGAAACATAGTACTGAGGAAAGCTGCCCTGATTTGTGGTTTTGAATGGACACCATGCAAAATCTCTGGATTTTTCACAAGATTAGGTGAAACTTGGTGATTTTGACAGAAGGTTTTATTTGAATTTCTGGCTTTTGACATCAGCATAGACAGAAAATGCAGTCTTTACATGGATTACATGGATTACAATCCAAATCTAGGGTGAGTAGAAAAACAAAAATATTTTGAAACCCAATAAAAAGAGAATGAGCAAAATATTTGTTATCCACAGATTTTATGAGACAATAACATGGGCTAAAGAATAATAGCTGTGAATGGCTTTGTATTTGTGTCTGGTTTAGGGTACAGTTTATGAAAACTAAGTAAAAATATCAAAGTTCTGTGATCACAATATCAGACGTATACCTGTGAATGTGAATGTTGATTAACTCTGCCTAAATGAGTGCAAAGAACTCATTTCAAGTTTTCTGATTCTTCTTTTTTCCTAGGAAAATCCCACTTGGAAGAAAGAAGATGAAAAACAAACAAACAAACAAACAAACAAAGAAAAAAAAAAAGGAAAAAAAAAAAAAACCCTTGACATAAATCTCTCAGAGCAAGTGTTTTTGCCCAGTTCTTTTCTGCAGCTTATGTATCTAAAAATCCTTACAGTAATGACAGTTCTGTAAAAGTTAGGTTTTTAAAAACGCTAAAATACTCCCCAGCTTTTACTCTGGTCAAATAAGTGTATCCACGTTTAATTACATGTAAGTTGAAATAACTCATGAAGGTGCTTTATTGATTTATCTTGAACTTCACAGAGAGTGTCTAGTTCTTATTAAACAGGAAATGTTTGTGTTTACTTGTGTTACTCAATATTCAAATACCAGTCCAGGAAACTGTTTTAAATATAAATCCCATAATTTCACAAAGCCATCTTCAAACTCCAAGGATAATGCTGGCTAGAATAGAACACCAAGACATTGCTGTCACCAGAGTGCTACCAGTAGAGATCTATGTTTGGTTTTGCATGATGGATTCTTTTTATCATGCTTTTGCCAGTCATAGCACAACATTATTGCACCAATTTCAACTGCATTTATACAAGTACATTTTTAAATTTCTGGGTCTTTTCATCTGTTCAGGAGAAAGTCTGCTGCCTTAAATGCAACAGGAATAACAGCATTGTCTTGCATAATAAGTATTCTGCCAGGAGGAAACAGATCCAAAACTTGTTTCCTGACTTTTACTACACTGTAGTAAAAGTCAGGAAACCTTGACTTTTACTACACTGTAACACATACAAAAGTACCTCAATCTGGATAACAGAAAATATCTAATGGGACAATTGCTCTCAGATTAGACACAAATTAAATCAGTCCTGTACTGAGTATGGTGGTATAGTACTAGACACAATTTGGCTTTGTGAATTTGCACAAATAAGAGTACCTTGACTTGACCTGCTTAATCTTGCCTTGATCTGCTGCTTGTCAACAGAGGGGATCTCATGAGCAAAGTGGAGAATGGTAGCCATCCTGGGCACAGTGATCACAAAGCAATCAAGTTCAAAACCTCTGTTGACAGGAGAAAAACTGAGACCAAAACCTCAACTCTGAACAAGAGGAAAGCAGACTTCAGGTTTCTCAGAGAGTTAGTAAGTAAAGGCCCCTGGGAAAATCTTTTCACAGTGCTGGTCACTTCTCAAACATCACCCCCTATAGGCACAGGAACAGAAAATTCCCAACTGTTGGAAGTCAATCAGGCGAGGCAGAAGGCCAGCTTAGCTTAACAGGAATCTGGTCTTGGAAATAAAGGGAAAAAAGGGAGGTGTATACCCAATGAAAGTAATATCAGGTGACATGGGATGAATACAGAAATACTGCTTGCCTCTAAAGGGAGAAAATTTATGCTGCCAAAGCTGGAGTTGAAGCTGGACAGAACCATGGGGGACAATAAATTTTTTTTTCAATTATATTAATGTCAATAGGCAGTGTAAAAATAACACAGGGTGAGGATGGTCACTTCACAAACAGGGACAAAGAAAAGGCACAGGTGTTTAACACATTCTTTGCCTCTGTCTTCAACAATGGGGTCTCAGTGCCCTGATTTCAAGGACCATGACTGTGAGAATGATTCACTCCTGTCAACCCTGAAACTCTGTGGGATCTGCTGCTCCAACTGGATCCCTACAAAGCTATGGGGTCTGTGGGATTCATTTGAGAATCCTTAAAGAGCTGGCTGATATGATCCCAAAGCCTCCCTTCATGATTTTTGAGCAGTCTTGGAAATCCAGAGAGGTCCCAGCTACTGGTTAACATTGTCCCAGTTTTCAAAAAGGACAAGAAGGAGTGATTTGTGGAAAAAATGTACTCCACAACTTGTAAAAGTTGTAAAGCTGGTATGGTTATTTCAGCGCTGGGCACATGTTGGGATTGTTCCCCTCAAAGGACATGCATGCTCCTGAGAACTCTCGATCCTTTTTTACTCCCTCTTACTAGTACATATGCATAGAGTTTCACAATAGGTTCATGCATATTGATTTTACTGGTTTTACATTACAACTTGCAATTAGTCCTTGTACAGAGAACTCGCTAGAGTCACTTTGTCCGTCTCTTTTAGTCTCAGCTTTGGCTCTTTGCTTTTGTTTCAAAGTTCTTATCTCTTCAGCTTGGAAATTTGCATTCTTTTTCCTTGGCTGAGGCAGTTTTTACAAGTCTAGCAGAGCTAACAGACTAAACAAATTAAAACAGCATATTTCACCTATGCTAGCAAGCTACAGACTTAATAATTCAGAGCAGTACATTTCACTTAATCCAAAATGGATTTCTACCTTGTTAAATTTCTACTCTGTTTCAGGAGAACCCTGGAAACTACAGGCGTGTCAGTGTTACTTCTGTGCCTGGTAAAGTTGTGGAGAGGATTATTCTGGGAGGTGTTGAAAAACACCTGAAAGATAGCGCAGTCATTGGTCACAGGCTTCATGAGGGGAAAGTCCTGCTTATCAAACCTGATTTCCTTTGATGAAACCCACCTAGCTGACCAAGGGAAGCCAGTTGACATAATCTTTTTGGATTTCAGCACAGCTTTTGATACTGCTTGTCACAGGATCCTTCTGGACAAAGTGTCCAGCACACAGCTGGATAAACACACTATGGGATGGGTGAGCAACTGGCCCACGAGTTGGACATAAAGGGTGACAGGGAATGGGGTAACATCAAACTGGTGACCTGTCACTTACTGGGGGTGTTCCACAGAGCACCATCCTCAGCCCTGTGCTCTTCAACATCTTCACAAATGACTTGGAGGCAGGACTGGAAGAGATACTGAGCAGTTCACAGATGATACAAAATTGGGAGGAGCTGCTGACTCCCTCCAGGGCAGGGAGGCCCTGCAGAGATCTTGACAAATGAAAGGCTGGGCAACCACCAACCACATGGAGTTCAATGAAGGAAAGTGCCAGATTCTGCACCTGGAGAAGGGCAACTCTGGATGTATGGACAGACTGGGGAATGAGGTGCTGGAAAGCAGCACCTGGGAGTCCTGGTCATTGGCAAGTTGAACATGAGTCAGCAGTGCCCTGGAGCCAGGAGGGCCAACCCTGTCCTGGGGGGCATCAGGCCCAGCATCACCAGCTGGGCAAGGGAGGGCATTGTCCTGCTCTGCTCTGCACTGAGGCAGCCTCACCTCGAGTGCTGGGGGCAGCTTTGGGCACCACAATGTAAGAGAGACATTGAACTGTTAGGGAGTGACCAAAGGAGGGCAAAAGGGATGGTGAAGGGCCTTGAGGGGAAGCTGTGTGAGGAGCAGCTGAGGGCACTGGGTCTGTTCAGCCTGGAGGAGACTGAGGGGAGACCTCACTGCAGTTACAACTTCTGATGAGGGGACAAGAAAGGGAAGGCACTGATCTCTTCTCTGTGGTGATCAGTGACAGGACCTGAGGCAATGGCCTGAAGTTGTGTCAGGGGAGGTTTAGGTTGGATATTAGACAAAGGTTTTTTACCCAGAGGGTGGTTGGGCACTGGAACAGGATCCCCAGGGAAGCGGTCACAGCACCAAGCCTGACAGAGTTCAAGAAGCATTTGGACAATGCTCTCAGGCACATGGTGTGACTCTTGGGGATGATGGTGTGAAGGCCAGGAGCTGGATGATGATCTTTGTGGGTCCCTTCCCACTCAGCATATTCTCTGATTCTAACAGAAAGAGCCCCATAACGCTACAACCTATAGATTTGCTGATGTTTTATGTTTTGATTAAACTGTGATATTGTTTTCTTTTTCTATTTAATTGTAACAGTAACTTTGACATGTACTAGAACTATTCAAATATTTTCTTTAATCTCGTATTTCAGTCTTCCACTTTCTCTGTTTGACTAATTGTGACAAAAGTTGCTCTAAGAAACGACAATTGTTTGTTCAATTCTTATCTCACTCTGTGTTTTGTGTGTTCCTTGACAACAACAAAATCTCTGTGAGCTTGTTATTTCCTAAGTTTCTGTCATGTTTTTGAGTCAGAGGGAGGGAAAAAAAGCAAACAATAATGTGTCAGGTTTATAGAATGAACTTGAAGTGGAAAGCTAATCAAGCCTGACTTTTTGTTTGAGGTTTGTTTGCTTTGGGTTGGGTTGGGTTTTTTTTACAAAAAGCTTCTTCTTTTGCAATGAACTGTGAGAGAAATTTTGAAAATTAAGTAAGAAAAGAGTTCAAACAAACCACCTCGGACTTAGGCCAAGTCTGTCCAAGTCTTTCAGTTCAGCGTCATTGACAGTTTCAGACTGTCTAATCACTGCCTAATCGCTAAAGCCTTTAAATGCCTAAATTTCCTTAAATAAAAGCATGGAAGTTACACAGATATTGGGAACAGAGAAGGGGTTTTTATCCGGTGGGAGCTCATATTTGGTCCACATCCCAAGATACTACAAAGCAAAATTACCAGTCTCTGAAAATAATGAAGTTAGCAAACAAGACGCAAAGTTCAGTGTGTTTGCTCCTTTCTAATATGACAGATACAACTTCAAAACTGTCCTTCAAGCAGGGAATTATACCTTAACTTTTCATAACACAGACTTTTGTGACATTCCGTATAATCATACCTTTCCTTTGGCATTGCATTCCAAAGGAAGGTTCAGAGCTGAGGATTCAGACAGAAGACCTGTGTTGAGTCCCCATCCAGCTCTCCTGTGTGGCTCAACGTGAGGTGGCCAAACTCACCCTTTCCCTCTGCATTTCACCTCAGCATAGCCTAGACATTTATTGGAGAGGAGGTTTCTGAGGATCACTCTGTCAGATAAAATGCAAGGGGAGCTTAAAACCCAACTCCAGTTCTGCATTTCTCTGACTGGACTACAAAAGCTGGAAACTTTTGAGTGGAAGTGCCTTTGCTGAAATGCCTTTGCTGAACTTTTTCTTCTATTCTCATTTTTTTTTCCATTTTATTATACCAGGTAATTTTCACAAACCATTATTGAATACAGTAATACAATAACAGGTTATTCCTCCACAATGTGTTTGCAGAGGATTCTCTTCCCACACAACATGGCTGAGTCAATCAGTCTAGATTCAGAAAACATGAATCTTAAAATTCAGTTTTTTAGAAAAGTTGCAAAAGTTTAAACAAATTGCATGTGTAAGATTCATTTCAACTTCTGTGCATTTAGCTTCCACTGAATGAGCTAACCTCTGCTTGTATCACTCTCATTTGCATTGCTAAAAAGATAAATCAAGATAATTTAAGGAAAGACTTAAGAGCTTTAAGTATAGGTATGTAGAAATTTCATATTAGTTAGCTATCATCTCATGCAATTAAACTAGTTTAATCTTTCAAATTGCTATCAAAACCAGGGAGTTTTTGGAAGGGTGGACAACTATACAAATTTACCATCAATCTACTTTTTTTTGAAAGCAAATTCCAAAGTACTGTAGTATTATTGAAAAAATTATTAGTATTCCAGTCCTTACAGGCTCTAGGAAAAGGAAATCTCCTGCAAAAAAACTTATTTTTACCCACAATGAGATTCAAGTAAGCAATGTTTTGCATGGTTTTCAGCTGTCACTAATTATGCTTAAATTAATTCAGTTCTCAGTAAAATTATACAGTATCCCATAAAGGCCTCTTCTTGTTTAATATTTTTCCTTTAGATAATCTAGGTGCTAATTAAAACCAGGGGGAAAAATCTTTTGCAAAGAAGGCCTAATTCTATCATCATAGCACAGTGCAGCAATTAAGTATTTATATGCATGTTGCCAACCTCTTGGGATCCATGAAAATCTGTTTCTTTGTCTCAGTGAATTCTGCCTGAGGAAACCAATCTACGTATGTCAGGTACAGGAACATCTACAATGGCCAGAAAGAACAGCAATAGCACTGAAATCTGGAAGTTCATCCTGAACGTTGAGTTTGTTTGGAAATATAAAGCAGAACAGAGAATTAATTAGAAATTTACATAGCCCAGCCAAGAAAGTCAAAGGTACCAGCTATGAACTTATGCTTATTATGGCTGCCGAGAGGAGCTGGAAGGAAACCCAGCTTAACAAAGTGAGAAAATGGCAGGAAATACCACACACTTCAATTTTAAACTCTGTATTATTTTTATTTGATAATGTGATTGATACTGATGAAGGATTTTAATATCATGACCACGGTGGACTGTTTACAACTTTGCATGCCCACTCAGGACAATAAAACAGAAGGAAAACTTCTTGCACTAAGGAATCTGACCAACAGTTATTGGGAAAGTGGGTAAATTTCCTTGTATCTAGTACACATTCAAGGAGAAGATAAATGCTGTACTACCCCAGTTTGAACTGACCAAATGGTATCTTCCCTAGTTTACTCTACAACTCTGAGTGTTAAGGAACAGTCTTGAAGAGTGAACTGCATCTAAAAATAGTGCCCCATCAAAAAGATTTTTTTACAGCCAGCACTTCTCAAGTCTAATCAAAAAGGAATCTTGGCACTATTCATATTGACTATTCATAACCATTTTTAGTTGTTAAATATTCACCAAAATTGTTACATTTTCCCCAAATTTCACCAGCAAAACAAACTTTAGTTTAAAAATAAATTGCAAGAAATCTAAGTTCAACAATTACAGCCTCTTCCAGTGAGTTTTGAGAGAGAATCCAACCTAACTAGTCATGCAGATTTCCTCAGAAAGAACCCAAGATACTTAGTAAGAAACTGGTGTCCTCCATGTTTCTTAGGAAAAAAAAAAGGACGGAAACAAAACAAAACAAAAAAGAAAAGAAGAAAAACACACAGTATTATTTATGCTTGAGGAAATTAAGTATACTTGGTCAAACCAGTATTATATAAAAATATATTTCTTTTTTTTTCACTTCTGAGAAATTGCTGTTACATTAAAAAAGTCTTCATTCAATGAAAATAATCTGGATTCTCTTCCAGTTTGAAATAACGATTTGTTCCAAAATGGAAGCTATTTATAATTAAAAAAAAAAAAAATTGAAAGGCAAATTAGAAGTCAATTATAAAACTAAATGTAAGCATTTAGTTACTTGGGGCGAAAAATTTTCTGGAGAATGAGAAAAGTTAAGATGCTTTAGGTGATTCCCTGAGCTGAAAAAACTGTGTCCTTCTAGCTCTATACATTTAATTTTAATATGTTAGATTGCGTCTGTACATTTACATCTTTTCAATATCTGTTTCTGCTGTTTTCTTTTCCATTTTGCCTGAATTTACCAATTTACCAGTTGTTAGACTGAAGCAGTTGCAGCGTTGTGTTCTTCTCGCCCTGGTCCGGGTGGCTCGGGAGCCTGGCTAGGCTCTGCGCTTTGTCCGGGAGGCCGGGGCTGCCGCGTGTGTGTGGAGCTCTGGGGTTGAGCCTCCGCGTGGGTTTGCCGCTTTCTGTAACCAACGCTGAGAGGAGATGAAGGGGCGAAGGAAGGCACACCCTGTCCTGTGTGGCTGGAGAAGTTTATTCCCATGTGGTCACCACAGTGGAGAGCGGCGTCCGCTCTTAGCGCGCGCGTGGTCAAGATGGTGCCGAGACAAAGGGAGCATGGGGTTATATAGGGGGTGGGCAGACAGGGGCGGAAGCCCCCTCGCCCAATGGGGACAGGCAACGGGGGAGTGACGCGGACCACGGCAACCAACAGGAACACAACAGGGGTGGACACAGGGCTCCGGGACAAATGGGATTGCGGGGATGGGGTAGCTGACACAGAACTCTCAGGAATGAACAGGGGGTGACTACAAGACTGACATGGGAATGCTCCAATGGTGAGTGACCCGGAGTGAACCATTGCAGGGGGAAATGAGGGTACATAGAACAGGCTAACTAACATTTATTAAAACCCCTAACTGAACCAACCCGGGGTGCAACAAGCAGTGGCTGCAGATGGGCCCCAGAAGCTTGAAGAAACTTAACAAACTGAGAGGGTCCCCCATCTTGTGACCAAGCATTCAGGACTGATTCTGTGCCTATTTGCACAGCCAGGACATGGCTGCATGGGAATGCCTTTAGTCCTATCCGTAAGTATTTCCTGCTGAGATGAGATGGGATTTTATCCCGTGTTAGGTCTTTAGGAGCTCTACTAACCTTCTCCTATCTGCAAATCATTGATTCTGGAGGCCCCTTAAGTTGGTATATCAGACAGTATCAGACAGGCTTCTAAACCCTAGTTGTATGCAAAGTTCTTCTTAGGATATATCTCCTTTAAAAACAGAACTGCAAAGTGATTAATTTCTTCAACTCTTTAATTGAGAAATGATGTGGCTGTAGCCTAAATTTTTCCTAGCATTAGAGAAGTGTTGTTGATATAATTTTATTATCACTATATGAATTTCCAGTTAACCCTTTGCATATCTACTGGTATATGTTCTTAAGGTCAGCTCAGCTGGTTGTGCTCTCTTTTGTCCTCAGCAATTTGTGAATTCAATTCCTTCTCCCCTGTATTTTGCATATTTTTTTCTGCTCACATTTTGATTCCTAAGACTTTTCTTAGCCCTCCCAAAGTATTTAAATAATAGCTGAAACAGCCAGATGGAACAGCCTTGTTTCATTCTGATCGTGGAATGAAACAACTGACACTCTACATTTTTCGAGGTAATTCTGATAAGTAGAAGTCTTTAAGGAAAGTGTAAATATAGCAGAAAAACCTGGCCATGGCTACGCAACAACTATGGGGCATCTGAACTGCCTGTATTTCCTGTAACTAAAGACCCACAACTCTGGAGAACATCTGAATCATGTGGCCTTCCTGTGGGCCTCCTCACTTCCAAAACTGGACCAAGAACTAGTTATCTTAGCACTAGACTAGTTTACTTGTTTATTTCATGCTGTCTTCTATGCTTCCAGCCATCATATTTAAATCAGTGGGAACATCTGCAGAGAACACAACAAATTAAGGAATTGTTTAGTTTAAAATTGAGCATAGAAAAAATTATTATGCAATCCTAATTATCTTGCATTTATTTTTTGTGTCCTATTAACATACATTATTGCTTGTGGAAATAGCTCTAAGAGACTGATAAATGAAAAAGTACAAATAGATTCTTCTTCCATCTTGACCTCAAAAACAGTTGGCTCTATTTAGCAGAATTTTAAAAAACAGGATTCTTGTATAACCAACTGTCTTATCTTACATTATCATCTGTTGGAATAGGACAAATATAGACAAAACAGCTTGCTTCTGTAAGACAGTGCAACATAAGTAGATTAATGGAAGGTCAATTATGAAATGTTTTGACATGCAAAAAATGATGGCACTTTCTGTGATTGATAGACAATTAAACATTAACTATTGAACAAATACCATTAACTCTGGCTTTTATTTCACAATATTTATAAAAATATTTATTTAAAACATGGAAACTAGTTTACATTTTTAGCACTTGTCTTTAAAGGCTTTAATTGCATTAAGCTTAAGTAACAAAGTTGCAGTATCTAGATACCCTTCCAGACAGTAAAATAGAATAAGTGTGAGATTCAGTCGTGTGAGTTATCTAATTCCAGTTTTAATTGAAGGGTCAGGTTCCAAGTATAAGCATAAATAATACCTAATAATGGGATTAGAGACTCATCTGTTCTGCCACTAAATACCTGGAAAAACAGCCCTTAACTGCAGACATATCAAGATCTTTCCATTCTCTCTGCTTAAGTGTTCATTAAACAAATTCACATCCTGCTACAATAATAACAAACTCTTTGAGTATTTTACTCTAGTTGTTACTGATCATTTTTAAGCACACTTGTCGCATTTGTCCGTGCAAAAGAAATGCAAGGTGCATTTTTAATCCTTCATCTTTTTAGTAAGGCTTTGAAAAGTTACTGGAAAGTCACAGTCATTTAGAAGTGCCCTATAGTTCCAGTCCAGAGTCCCCAGTCACTCCCCACCAGCTGGAGCCAGCCCATTAAGAGGGATGCTCAGCCTGGTGTAGTGTGACAGCACAGCCAGGCCACATGCCAGAGCTAAGGGGCCCAAAAGCGAGGGGAGTTGCAAGAAATTATTCTGGCTCCCCAGGGAACACATTACTCAAACTTTCCTCTGAAGAGGGAGCAAGAAACTTAGAACTCCCAAGCTCTGCTTTTGTTAGTGGCTTTCTATGCTGCTTGTTAAACTCTGTAGCTCATCTCTGGAGGAAATTATATCTCTCACTGACCATATAAAAAAGAGTGAAGAAGTGGTACAATTTGTTTCACTTTATGCAGACAAAGAAAACCAATTTTTTACTTTGCAAAAACTTAACTGGAGGCACCTATATTGCCTCTTGGGATCTCCCTCTAAGCCCTTAAACTCATCCAGGTTGATAAATAGTTAATATTGCCATCAGGAAGCTGTTGAATAGGTTGTAAAATCTCCAGTCTTCAACAATATTCAAAAACCTTTACCCTTATCTGCAGGAAATATTTATGAAAGGAAAAGATGTGCCATTTTACCCCTTTTTTTTGTGGTAACAGGAAATCCAAAGTAAATCTTACGAGACTTGCAACAGGCCAAAGATTGATGTTCATCTTCCCCAGCAGACCTGGCATTCTCATCCTGCCATTCCAGACTGGTTTAGGAAAGATCACTCCACCTTTGAAACAGAAGCTCTGGCTAAGGAAATATTCTTGAATAATTTTTTCTATGTTGACTGTACTTTCTGTGCTTCCTATGCTAAAATTAATGTTGTTATACATATTTCAGTGAGTTTTTTTATTGAGTTAGCAGGTCTCAGTGAAAATTTCTTTTTATATATGGTTAATGTCACTTCTTAATATGTGTCTGAGTTTGCTGACATAATATAATCCTTGTAAGCTCAAAATCCAGAGGAGCTGGCATAGGAAATTGCATCTGTAGGAGCATATTTCTCTTCTTTTGTACTAGCCAAAAGTGAAAGAAATTTCATTACTTGCTCAAGTAAAACAAAAAAAAGAGAAGGATAGAAAGAGAGAGAGAAAGAGAGAAAGAGAGAAAGAGAGAAAGAGAGAAAGAAAGAAAGAAAGAGAGAAAGAGAAAGAGAGAGAGAAAGAAAGAGAAAGAAAGAGAGAGAGAAAGAAAGAGAGAAAGAGAGAAAAGAAAGAAAGAAAGAGAAAGAAAGAAAGAAAGAAAGAAAGAAAGAAAGAAAGAAAGAAAGAAAGAAAGAAAGAAAGAAAGAAAGAAAGAAAGAAAGAAAGAAAGAAAGAAAGAAAGAAAGAAAGAAAGAAAGAAAGAAAGAAAGAAAAGAAAGAAAGAAAAAAAAGAAAGAAAAGAAAAGAAAAGAAAAGAAAAGAAAAGAAAAGAAAAGAAAAGAAAAGAAAAGAAAAGAAAAGAAAAGAAAAGAAAAGAAAAGAAAAGAAAAGAAAAGAAAAGAAAAGAAAAGAAAAGAAAAGAAAAGAAAAGAAAAGAAAAGAAAAGAAAAGCCTTGCATTCTGAAGTATCATTTGAATATTTAGGTGTTGTTTTGATATCGCAAATCAATCTGACCATCCCAAACTCTATCCTTTCCAAAAGAAAATCCTTGAAGCATTTCTGTTTTATTATGCTGTAAGACAGTTACAGAAAATGACATTGGGAAGGAAAAGGTTGGAGAGAAAAGATGTTTCTCTGACACAAGCAGGATCCACTATCCCATGTAAGCTCTCACAAACATATATCAAAACATCTCTTAAAAACCTTTGGTGACAAGAACCTCCCCAACACCCCAGAGCATGAAAGCCAGTGCCAATCAGACCAGTACTTATCTGGAAAGTTTTCATAATATTCAAGCTGAATTTTCCTACTGCAATTTAATCTCCCCATCCTGTCCAACAGCAATCCAAAGAACAGATCCCACTCTCTCTATGAGAGATTTATAAACTTGAAGACTGCCATTATTTCTCTCTTCCATCAGATTTCTTAGACTATCCGCTTGCTTTTAAGCCAGGTTGACAGGTAATTTTTTCTGGTTTTATTTCTATATTTCTCAAGACCAATAGACTTTTTCATTGGGATGGGATGAAGGTCTTGTAACAGCAAGGCTGTTACAAGAAAAAAGTGATAGGTTGGTTTTTCTCTTGTCAGTGAACTCAGGATACAATCCAGAAGTTCAAGCCAGCCTTTGCAGGAGTACGCTGTTCACACTGATTTCTAGAGGTTCTCCTTTGATCTCTCTAAGTCCTCGTGTTTTCCAAATGTGGTGAATAAAAAAGGCATTCTGTCCTCTGACCTCTAAAAATTGAGAAGAAGGCTAAGATAATTTTATCTTTTGTGTAATTGAAACTTCTCTTTATACATCTCTTAGTTTTCTTCATATATCCCAGAATGACAGCTCTATCTTTTTGTAAGCGCATGATATTGTTAACTTTTGTTCAGCTTGTCATCTCCTATAAGCACTATTTTCTCTTTCACAAGTCTCCTGTACCTCTTTCTACAGTTTCCCCCCCCACCAAATCATGGATCCTTGCATTCATCCTTGTAGCATTTAATCCTATTTTTCAGATCATTTCTCTAACTGGTGAAAATCATTGTGAATTTTATGTCCTGCATCGGTCTTGCAGCTTGTTCCAATTTCACTTCATCACTAGGTCATATTACTTGTAAATATAATGAATACCCTCTTCAGTCATGGGTATCCTGGGCTGCATTAGGAAGAACAATACCATCTGGTTTATTCCTCCTGTCTACTAATCCCTAGTGAGACCACATGTAGAGTGCTGCATCCAGTTTTGTGCACCCCAGTGCAAGAAAAATATGGACTTACTGGAGCAAGTCGAGCACAGGGACAAAGAGATGATGGACTGAAGCATCTTATATATGGGAACAGGATAACTGTTCAGCCTGGACAAGGAAAGGCTCCCTTGCTGAGGTCCCTTTGTCTTGAACATCTGCACGGCATCACTGCCAATATTAGCCACCAATCTCTTTGCTTTCCTAGACCATGACAGCTGATCCTCTTGTGCTGCCAAAGATACCCATTGATGCTGCTCTGCCTTGAGGGACACCACAGCCATACGGGATGGGTTTGCCCTGGGTTCTGGGGCCATACTGTTGATCTCTCTCTCCTTCCAAACTCAAACCTGCAGTCAGAGCTGGCCAGCCCCATCATGCCAGACAGGGCAACTTGTCCTTCAGCTACCTGGCTCCTGAGAACAGCAGGTGATCCAGTCAGAAAGAGACTAACTGTATGCCTGTTGTAACTTACTCATGGTCCCTCCCACACCTCTGTGGACTCTGTCCACTCTAAAAAAGCTAGGGCTGATTCAGTAGCCTTGTAAAGTGGTGGAACGCAAGCTTGCTTTTTATTTTTATTCAATTAGATAATATTTTCATTTAAACTTAATTAACAGTTTCATTTGCTCTAAGTAGAGTGTCTGATGCATTACATACCTAAACACTTGTGCATATATATTTGATTTTTTTAATCTTTATATTTATATTTGGATATATTATTCTAAAAATAAATTAAAATCAATATTTATTCATATTTGTACTCCCCTTTCTATAAATAGAGGAAAAAAATGTAAAGGTAAATGCTATATAACAGCACTTGCATGCCCAAAGGAAACAAGAAGCCAGTCAGAGGGTGCTTTGTGATCACATGGCAATGACAGGTTCAAAAAATGACAAACCTGCCACATGAAAGCCTGTGAGGTTATGACATTTTCTGTGATAATTACTTTGGTGTATGTGGTAATCAAGAACTATTTGTTCTGCTGTATTTCAGGGTAAACTGGAAGGGGCCAGCCAGAGAGATGCTTGCCAGTACAGTAAAATGGGAATGCCATTTTACCAAAGGGGATGGAAGGAGGTGGAGTAAAAAGAATGCATGACCAGAGGAAGGCTGAGACTTCCAGGGCAAGTAGGTCATGGAACAGTCAGGAGGTGTGGCACTCACCACTGATCATGCTGGATCAAAGACATCCTTACCCTCCAGCTGAGGATGGTGGAAGAGGATTTCCAAGGGGAACAGCAGCTACTCCACTGTCTGAGGGGGAAGGACAATGCAAAATTCAGATACTGCTTGAGAGGGCTGTACTTGCTATGTCATATCCACATAGATTCACTGCATACGAAATGAGCAGTGAACTGTTATAGAAAAAAAGTAAGTCACAACAGCTCAAGTCTGGGGAAGAAAAAGAAATTAAAATCATTAAAATGAGGCCAGTAGATAAAAGAGTAAAATGTGTGGGTTTGACTTCTTTAATTGGTACGTCAATAAAATTTATATATTGAGGAATTGCTTTAAAACAAGGCATTTTATGACATTCCATAGTGAAGTTGGTTTGACACAATAAAGTTATATTAGCTGAGTTTAGAAAGACTGCATTCTCTAAGAATCTTATTAATTGTAATGTAAATGCTGCTGGCTGTAAATGTAAATCTCCCTGTCTGCTGGCTGTATATGATGACCTTTCCATTGAAGCAAATCAGTCCCAAATGAAAGAAGCAAAAAAAGGTTTGCAATAGATAAAATTGGTACATGGCAAAGGCTCTGCACATTTCGTGTCTAGATTTGTTTATTACATAGTTGCTCAATACTCTAAATCTCTTAAAATAGGAAGACATTTAAATAAACTAATTCTTTGTTTGTGTTCATGTTTGCATTTTATCTCACATTTTTATATCATAGGATCATTTTCAGGCCTCCTTATGGGGATGTCTCAAAAGATTATTAATCCCAAATCTGAGTACTTTAGATAACACAGGTAGTCAATATACAAATACTTAAAACACTTACCTTTATGTATTAAATTTCTAGTGAATAAATGCCAGTTAATGAACTGGCTTTAATATATCCACATCATCTATAAATATAAATAAAAGAACAGTGCCAACAAGGCATTTTATACTAGGGGATTTTTAATTGTGATTTTAAACCGTTGCTTGGCATCACATTGATGCATCCCAGGCTGGGGTTTAGTTAGGAATTTTAATAATGTTAGTTAGCCAGTTCTGTGTACCCCCATGTTGCCCCCGTGATGGTTCTCTCCGGGTCACTCACCACTGGAGCATTCCCATGTCAGTCTTGTAACCACCCCCTGTTCATTCCTGAAACTTCCGTGCCAGTCACCCCATCCCCGCAATCCCATTCGTCCCGGAACCCTGTACACACCCTTGTGTGCCAACCATTGGTTGCCATGGTCCATGTCACTCCCCTGTCGCCTGTCCCCATTGGGTGAGGTGGCTTCTACCCCTGTCTGTCTGCCCCCTATAAAACTCCATGTGCCCCTTTGTTTCGTCTCCATCTCATCCATGTGGGTGCTGGGAACGGAAGCCGCTCTCCACCGCGGTGACCACGCAGCAATAAACCCTCTCCAGTCACGCAGGGCAGGGTGTGCCATTCCTTCGCCCCTTTATCTCCTCCCAGCGCTGGTTACAGAGCGCAGCTAACCCACGTGGAGGCTCAACGCCAGAGCCTCCGAACCAGCGGCAACCTCGGACTCCCGGATGATACGCTGAGCCTAGCCGGGCTCCCCAAGCCGCCCAGGACCGGGAAAAAGAGCGCAACGCCGCATCACATCAAATTAAGAAGTTGGTAGGACTAGGTTGGATGTACATGGCAAAACTGAATTTTATCTTAGATGAAAAAAGTCCAGTGGAATTGATACACAGAGACAGAAATGTTGAATAGGTAGAATAAAGCTAAAGACATGTCAGAGCTTCATGATGAGACTACTCCATAAACAGATAAGTCTACAATGAATTGTTTGCAATCAAATTATGTCAAAACCAAAATTCACCCGAATTAGGTACTGGGAGTGCAAATCAGCAGTGACTATTCCAAAACTTCTTTGGGCTGCTATTTTCTTTCAAAACAAATGTAGCCAAATACATAACAGTGCATGAAAGGACATCTTTCTTCATGTGTATACAGTTTTACTGTCTTTTTCTTTCCAGAAAACCTTATCAGATAGAGCAGCCCAATTTGTGAGTTTCCTTGAGAAGAAAGAAGGGATTAACTATTTCTTCTTTTGCAATATCTTGTCCTTATCAAGACTGACCTGTTTCTTGATCTTGGTTACTCACTGACTCTAATGAATTTGTCCTGCAAAGGCCAAACTTTTTGCCTGCAACCCCAAACCTGCAAAGGTTTCATTACAAATTGTATTCAATGCTTTCATAGTAGTGTCTTATATACATCTGTGTCTTATTCCTTTTCTTTTCAGATCACTAATGTGATAAAATTTGACTACTCTAGAATGATAAGGAAACAATTCATACTAATTTTCCTGCAGCTTCAAACATAGTTTGTGATATTTTCTTTTGTCTAATATGAAATGTTTTTATTGATATTTTTGAGAAATTTTCTAAATAGTTTGTTGTATTTATTCAGCATTTTATTTTTCACATGACTGTTAAACATGATCAGTTCCCAGTAGACCTAATTTGAGGTTACAGTTTTAATGATGTTATTGTTTTTGCAACTGTGTAATGGTTTTGCTGAGTGAAATTGTGTGGGCAAGAAAACTGCTCATCCAAACTTGAGGCAAAGGCCAATTAGTTTTGGAAGATTTTAGTTGTAGTTCCTAAGAGCTAGGAAAAAAACATCAAGAATACTTGCAGCAAAACCAAAATAGGCCATGTGTCTGTCTCATCAGACAAAGAAATATGATTATTGTATTTTCCCCAGTACTTATAAGGGTGGAGGAAAGACAGTAGTTTGGATATGTATGTTTTATATTAGCTCTCATATTGATTAGATTGTCTTATTGATTAATAAGTGCTAAGGCTGAAAGAATTGGTAAACAAATATGTAATATGAAGTCTCTTTCCCCTTATTTTCTTCAGATTAATGTCTTTCCCTTATTTTCTTTGGATCCAAGCTTGGATGATGACAATGATGTTTGTTGATTTATTTGAATATCAATTTGTGATGTCAAATGGAATTAGTAGTACATGAGTGATTTAAGAATTCATGAGGTTTTAGAAAGATAACTCAGAATGTGCAATCATACACCCAATCAGGCAGAGCTCTCAGGCTCAAAGGGTTACCTTGGGCAGCAATCCCATCCAAGGGAAGAGGCCTCAGCTGCAGATCCTCTGCTCTGAGCAGGACAGACTCAACAGACCCCCTCTGGTGAGTCTCCATTCATACCCTCATTGAGTCTGATCTGTGGTCAGATATGGTTACTTTAGCCAGGGCCAGTCTACTAAAAGGCTGAAGCCAAATATCACATGGCTGAGGTCAGACACAAGTCACTGACTGGAGGGCCTTGATCCCTGCTGGAATAGGTGTACCTACCATGGATGAAATTGCCCACTCAGGACACAAAAGATTTGGGAATATGGACCTGTAAATCGGGTAAGAAAGGTTTCTCAGAAACAGACGTCACTTGGTTTTTACAGCTGGTCATAAGACTATCTAATCAAGTAAGTGCCACCAAGATAGTCTTGCCTAACAGAAGGGGTAAGGCCATAACGATAAAGATTATTTGCTGAAGATAAGTGCCTACTTTCAAATTCCTATAATTTGCAACAATTTATTTTCTACTTCCTATGCTTCAAATACAAAGGCCTCAACCCCTACAGAGACCCAATTTTCACTGCATCTCTTCCTTCTCTTTGTTTTCCATAACGCTATCGGAATGGGTCCTTTTATGTTACCAAACCTTTCTCCTAATCTTGCTTTTATGTTCTCTGCCAAGCCATTTTCTAGTAAGTCCTTGAAATAATGTCTGTTCTGGTGCCACATCTCATACCGACAGTCTCCTCCCACATTCCTACATAACTTCCACTCAGCATCAGTAACCTTGACAGCCATTCTCATCCAATGTGTGAAATCAAGTCTTGCTTTGCCCATTTTCTGACAGCAAGTAAATCCCAAAATTAGCGTCCCAGCTCTTCCCAGCACTTCCAGGCAATGGACCTGCAGAGTATAGAAGGTTCCTCTGTCAGAGAGCACATTTCAATGCACGGTAAATTTCTGTGCCACCTGTACATTCTTGGACACCAGCTTCATCGCTTCCAAACTTTCCTTCATCCTGAAGGACTGAATAAAACATGACTAGTTGTGCTCAACAACATAGCCCTGTGTGATCGCTTTTTTTTTCCAAAGAAGAATGGATTTCTTTGTAGGAGAAATATAACTTTAATCTTATGACTCTGTAAAAGCACTATTACTGTCAGTGATAACCTTTCCTTTGCCTTTACAATTATTAATACTCTAGTCTTTAAAAGTAAATGCCATAAATCTTCCCCAAAGCATTTTTAATGTGGCAGAACTTTGTTATTTGTTCTTAAACTCTGACATTAGATTAATCAATCCAGCTTCCTTTTTTATCCCCTCCCTCCTTTTTCTTGACTTGTATGATTATGTTTTAAGAGTTTTATCCATGGATGGATGGATAGGTAAGAAGGTGTCAATGTGCCATCACATATATGCAAATATATTTACAAATACCTATTGAACCATATGAATTAAATAAAACACTGATTATCTTCCAGTCCCAGGGCAGTTATGATACAACAGGTATCGTAGCAGTAATGACAGCGTTAGTTTAAAAACACTCAGTCACATCTAGTGGTGTCCGCAGCCGAAATCCCACTTTGCATCAGTATATCAGCAACAGTTGTCCTTTGTCCTTGAAAGATTTTCTCTATATTTACTACCCTAGTAGTTTGTCTTCTAAATATAATTTTGACAGCATAAGCATTTTAAATAGTTAAGAGAAACAGAAAAAAATTTTGCAGCACTATTACAAATGTATTCAGTCGTGTATTGACTATGCTGGTGTACCACTCCTCAGAGCAGATAGCGTTTCCTGAATTTTTTATTTCCTAGTTATGCTAAAACATTCACAGCATATCAGAGGTAATAAGTCTTTGAATTCTTACCTTGGACCTAAATAATGTGTAACAAGGAAGATATTATAAAATTGTAGAGTTTGGGAATTGACTGTGATTACAGTTTATGATGTCACCACTGTGTGAAGTGTGTGAATGTGGTTTTATGCCCCAGGAAATAGCACGCAGTCCTATAAAAGCCCCACCACAGCAAAACCTTCCAAAACTAAACAGTGAAGTTTTGGGACTTCAGATAATGTTAATGTCTTGAATTTTATCCAGAAGCAAATGGAAAACTAGAGAATCACAGTATCAATTACATTGGAAAAAACCTCTGAGATCATTGCATTCCAACTCTTGGCCAAACACCACCATGTCAACTAGACCATGACACTGAGTGACATGGCCAATAGGTTCTTTAACACCTCCAGGGATGGTGACTGCTCCAGCTTCCTAGGCAGTCCATTCCCATGTTTAACAACCCTTTCTGTGAAGCCATTCTCCTGATGTCAAGCCTGAACCTCCCCAGATGCAGCTTGAGGCTGTGTTCTCTTATCCTGTCACACCTTATCTGGGAGAAGAGACCGACCCCCAGCTGGCTACAAACCCCTTTCAGGTAAATTGTAGAGAGCAGTAAGGTTATCCTTGAGCCTCTTTTTCTCCAGGCTAAACACCCTCATCTTCCTCAGCTGCTCCTCCTAAGACTTGTGCTCCAGACCCTTCTACAGCTCCATTGCCCTTCTCTGGACTCACTCCAGCACCTCAATGTCCTTCTTGTAGTGAGGGACCCAGAAATGGACACAGCATTCAAGGTATGGCCTCACCATACTGAGTTAAGTGCTGAGTTAAGGGGTACAGTCACTTCCATAGTCCTGTTGGTCACACTATTCTTGATACAAGCCTGGATTACATTGGTTTTCTTGGTCACCCAGGCACATGCTGGCTCACATTCAGCTGCTGACCAGCATACCTCAGGCCCTTTCCCACCAGGCAGAGTTCCAGGAACTTTTCCCCCCTACTTATTGCCACAGTAGTGCTGCATGGACCTGCTGTAGTCAAAGTGTGGGACCCAGCACTTGGGCTTGCTGAACCTCATACCACTGGTCTCAGTCCATCTCTCTAGCCTGTGCAGATCCCTCAGCAGAGCCTTCCTACCCTCCAGGAAATTGACTGTCTCATGCAAATTGGTGTCATCCGTTAATTCACTGAGGGTATACTTGATCTCCTCATCCAGGCTGAGAATAATAAATAAAAGTGAATAGAGATGATTCAGACCTGCTTGTGTTGGTTAAAAACCAATATGCCAACATGCTGAAAAAGCCGGAGCTTATGAGTGTATTATATATCCTTGTGTACTCAAGACGATATATAATATGCTACTTTTAGATGATCTAATACTGCAGAGTCTTTTCTACAGGACATATGTTGCTTGTCATTGATGGCAAGATGGTGGAAAGCATTCCCTCCTGCTCCTGTCTAGTTATCAAGCAGAATCAAAACTTAGTTCTTATGGCTTCCCAATATTTTGACAGAGCCAAGAACACAAAATGTTTTTCTTCTAACGACTTACAGCAATACAGAAGGAATTTCTAGAATTACTTTCACAGTAACTGTGGTATTTCATCCCAGTTCTCTGTGTTCCCAGTAGCATTCACGTACTTTATGGTGTGAGTGTAAGAACAATTAAGTTAAAAGGCAAACATTTTTCTTCAATGAGAAATTATTTCCCACTTTCAGTGAAGTAACTGAATGAATGACTTTGAACAAGCACCCCTGTCTGTCTCTTGACTCAGATCCCTGACTTTACAACACTCAGTACAGCCCATCCCATTAATTTCTGGGGACAAGCAGCAACCAGCCCATCAAGGATAGAAGAGAACAAAGGAAACAAAAGAATATTTCCATGAGGAAGTGACTTTCCAGTAGAGATTATAGTGTCCCAGAGCTTTTGGAAAGCCATTGGTGGGATGTCAAAACAAAACAAAAACAATGTTGAAAGGTTAAATTTAATTATTGGATGAGCTACTGGAATGAGTGTAATTTAAGAATGGTTTTTTTCTAAAACCATCTGTCCCCGTTATGGCTATAGGAGAGACTAACTTTTATAAGCAGAAAGGAAAAAAAGGGTGATCTGGCTCAGATTTAAGATTCTTGAACTTGATTAGTCTGGCTGTTTAAAAAAAATACCTTGAATAAAAACTTTTTGTGAAACCCTGATTGAAGCGTTTGGTTTCAGAAAAATAAGTTATTAATTTGAAATTTGTTTATTTATAAAGTGTGATGAGCTGTGATTCAAAACAAGCAAGATTCATCAGTCCTTAAATGAAAATTCTCCCTCACCTCTAAACAATCATCATCATTGACAGTGCTTTTAGAGTCCCATTCAAAGAAGAATTTTCAAGAATTTCTTTCCAAGAAACTCTGCCTAGAGAAATTTGAAAAAATGAGTTTGAAAAGACCGTTAAGTACTCTTTTCTTTTCCTCGTATTTTCTTTGTTTAATATTTAAATACTGTGATTTGCTCTTGTAGAGTATGAATACTTACTTTTTCATCTAAAATTACTTTATGCTTAACCCTTTGAATTAAGTAACTGAACAACTGGATAGCTTATTTACAGCCCTGATGTAGCCTTCTATTTTCCATAACTCCTTTTTTTCTACAAATGGGGTAAAGATATAAATTATGTATCTCAGGCAACAATAGGGACAGTGGAAATGTCTTCTTTGCAAGAGCTAGCTGAACTATAACTTACATGAAATTTTAGATTTAAACACTGACATCCAGCTTCCTACCTTTGCAAAGTATTAGGCACTGATGGGTCTGAATTCCCTGTTTTTATGACTTTGATAAATTACATTAAAACAGTGAGGTTGTAGCACATATCTTTATACTTACTTGTAAGGCAGAGTTTTAAATTATTTCTATGTCCAAGATAGAAAAAAAAAATAAATTCAAGTAATTAAAATTTAATTGTTTGTCTCTCCTGTGAAATTTTTGTAAAGGTCATATTAGGTAAAGCTAGTTGTGCTTTGATGTTTGCAAGGTCTCAAGCTCATGCTCCATGACATTACTCTTAGACATTGTAATCCAAGAAACTTCACTAGAGCTGCAATAGCTGTCACTGGACTACAGTAAACCCACTGTATCAGATGGAAGATTCTGTCTGTATACTATGCTCATATGTACAAAAATATGGGAATGAAAAGATGAATTCAGTGAGTAGGAAGATCTTCAAGTATAATACTGACCCTGCTTCCCAAGTAAACAGAGTCAATAGCTGTTTCAAATTAAAACCACAAATTCTGAATCAGGCAACCTAAGTGGCAATGATATTAAAGTAAAAATTACTGTAATTTCAAAATTATTCAAAATTCAGAATCTTT
Source organism: Vidua macroura (assembly GCF_024509145.1). NCBI lineage: Eukaryota > Metazoa > Chordata > Aves > Passeriformes > Viduidae > Vidua > Vidua macroura. Next base: position 82,066,305 of record NC_071573.1, read on the forward strand.
AAATAAGAATCCTTGCACATATTTAATTCTGAATTAATGTTTATTCTGAGAGATGAAGAAAGAATCACCACACAAAGAAGCTTTAGTGCCAGTCCCCTGTATGTACAGACATGGCTGTCATGCCATGGAAACTGTGTTTTTAAATATAAAAATAGTACATCTGTATGACTTACTTTAAAGTAGAGCTGTGTTTTCAGTCAGTGGCATCTGCCAGATTGTGGGTGATGCTAGATCATGGCAATATGGTTAAGTTTGTGAGTTTGTGTATAATTACATTACAGGGGAAAAGAATGTGCTTCACTGCCAGAAAAGGAGGAGAGAATGAAAGAGTGAAAAGAGCTACCCAGTGAAGAGAAATTCTGCAACACAAAGCTGGAATAGTTTCCATATTCAGAATTTGGATGGTGAGAAGTAGTGAGGAAAATATTTACCGTAGCTTTTCATCTTGAGTTCATTATTCTGGTTTTATGGGATTTAACCAGTTGTCTTAAAAGTTGCAGATCTTCTAGTATGCCATAAGAATATCTTTAATCTTTGTCATTATCAGAACAAATATTAATTTCAGCTTCACAAATTTTAAATGCATGTGTTGTAACTGTTGTAACTGATGATCTTTTTCATCTAGACTTAAACTACAACAATAGTATAGATGTTACCGGGTTAAAGTGTTATTCCATTACAAAAAGAGAACTGACAATTTAACCTAAAATGAAAAGTTACTAGTTTAGTGTCTCTTTTTTCTTAGGTGAGTTTTTCTGCATGGTCCCTTTCCCATTTCCCCCATCCTTGCTACATCCTCTCAGTGATCTGCACAATCCAGTTCACCTCATACAAAGAAGCAGGAACCCTCCTTACAATACTGAATACTTCACATAAATCTTCTGCTTTGAAAAATGCTGGTTACTGTACTGCACAGGTCTATGTCCAACATTATACTGTTCATTGAATGGTTGCAGGAGGTTTCTTTCAAAAGCACAGAAAACTTTTCACTTTCTCTGCTGAAATGGGGGCCAAAATAATCTCTTCACTTCTGAATAAATGAGAGGTGCATTAAAAAAAGCTGTTATGCCAGTCATACCACACAGGACTTGCCTGATAGGTAAGAGCAGCAGCAACAGAACAGCTATTTCCTTACCCTATGTTCATTCCCAATATAGAAATGCAAGTTTTGGTACGTTTGTATAATTTTCCAGAAGCGTAGGCATCACAGAGAGTAGGATTGTTTAACCCTGGTTAAAGGTCCCTGTGAAGCTAAAGTTTCATATAACCTCACTTATTTTAATGTTTTCAAGTTACAGTATAAGCCTGAGACATTTCTCACTGATGGAATGAAAATAGTATTGGTAACTTTAGCTCTCTGACTCATCCACCAGTGATGAGGGGGAGAACGTTGCCTTCTAACTCATTCACTTTCTGTGGTCTAATGTTCAGCCACGATGTCTTGGCTTGTGCCTACTTTATCTGAGACTTCCAGATGGTCTCTTATCCAAGTAGAGGACAAGCCCAGGAATGCTAAGCTTCCGTGATCATTTGCATAAGACGCAATGCAATTGGAATTGCCTTTACTCTAGCTCCATCTTCAGTGGAGTTCAGACCAGTTGAGTGTGTCTGTCCCTTGATGTACAATAAGTTTAGTTCAAATACTAGAATAATTTGCTGATTGTGCATTACATTTACTGGGAAGAGTGGAGCAGGTAAAATAGATTCAACATTTTGAAAAAATACTTAGGAACAAGCTGAGGACTTTTTTGAAGATTTTCAAAGATAAAATCTTGTGCTTTTTCCTTCTTTCTCAAAAGACACTTCATTTTGATCTTCAACACCAGAAAGCTCTTAGCTTAATTCATCAAAATATACTCTAGTTATGTAGTTGATGGGAGGTAATTTCTCATTTAGAAGCACATCAGCCATTGCATCAACCTCCCACACAGATATAAAAATATGAAAACTGGAACTATAAAGTCAGAAAAAGAAAGCAATATAATGGGTCATTAATTCCTATGGCGGGTTGCCACATAGTTAGGGTAAGGTGACAGACTTCAGTATATCCAAAAATGTAAAAATAATATTTCATAAGAATAAAAATTAGGAATTAATCAACCTAGAAATATTCAAGACCTTTTTGTCAGTCTAGAAGCATAATATCACAACATTAAAAAAAGAGCAGGACAGAGGTTTTGCCTGGAAATTAAAATACTGGGAAAAAAGGCTCACATAGTCCAGCACAAAAACTCTTTGCTGCAGGCAAACATTCACTCCTGCCTAGAAAAAGGCAATACTGTTGTCATCATAAACAAATGTCACGATCTGTCCAGTGATAAGCCTGGACAACATTGTGTTAAAAAAAGGATCAGCTGTTCACATATGAGAAGTGGTGGGATAAGAAGCTTTGATTTTATTGTTTTGTGAAAAGACACAAGAAAAATACAGTCTGCTTTCCTCCATTTCCATCCCCACTAAGTTGAGAAAAGGTCCTAAAATGAAAAGATGTATATGAAAAAGATGTGTATGAAAAAGTTACTATGGTGGTCTGGGACTGGCAAGAGACTGAAGCAAGGCAGAAAATGGTTTCTTGTAGCTTAAAAGGGATCAATTGATGAATGCATTAGGCTGCTGGCAGCCAAAGAGTATAGGAATGGATTTGTTTAGTCCTGTCATTTGATTATACCCACTGAAGATCATTAAGAAACAGTATCATTTATAATCATTTTCCATTTCCACAGAAAATGTGCCATGAAAACCTCACAGAATATCTGTTTCTTATTTAAAAGAGAAAAAAGAAAAAGTAACAGTCTCAAATGTGAGCACTTACTTGTGTGTCAACAGATCTTGTCAGCAGGGAAAAATAGATTTGCCCCAAAACAATAATTTGGTGGTTCTGAAGGATGTGGAAGCAGCCTTGTGTTGAGAGGAAGATGTGTAATATGTAAGTGCAATGTAGCCATTATAGATTCAAAACTATATCTAGCATCACTTGTAGTGTGTATAACTTCTGTGAGATTCCAGAAGGATTTTATATATATTAAAAAAACCAATATGCTAATGTGTTAAGATTTGTATAAAAGAAAATCTTTTTTTTTTTTTTTAAATTATTGTTAAGTGGAAAAATAGCTTACTGGAATAAGTAGATCTAGACCCTGTAAAAACTTCTGAATGCGCCCAAGTAGTCAGAAGAAATATGTGTTCTAGATGGGAAAAATGATATTTTAAAATTATTCCCTTATAGTGGATTTGGTTGCATTAAAAACTTTGCCTTTTCACTGACAAAAATAAATTCTAACCAAATTTTAACCAGATCCGCAAGCTCAGTGAAGCTTAGAATGGCCAGGCATATTCTACTTAGTGATTGTAAATTAATAGATGATTCAGATCTTAATTATGGAACTACAGATTAAGTTCCTCCAATGATTGTGACAACATAGTTTAGGAAATAAAAACATTTACACCAATAGCCATGGAACCACACACTGGGTCTGACACCACACAGAGCAGTTTTGTCACTGGGAGACTAGTCACAAGCAGCACTCCTCAGGAGTCAATACTGCTTCATATTTTCATGAATAACCTAGATGATGATAAAGCCAAATCCTCCCTGTCACAGAACCCAGATGGGTTCTACCCCTTTAGGCCTTGATGTCACCGCATCGGTGTCTGCTAGAGCCTGTGGATCTAATGTGCCAGGCTAACAGGATCCACACAATCCAAATAAACTATATTGTCCCACCTGGCTGAAGGCAGGGCCCCTCTAGTCCTTGACACAGTATTTGTTATTCCCTTCTTGTAAATACAAATAAAAAGTATCTTTATTAATATCAGAACTAAGATCAGCCTTTCTACCCTCTTTGGAACCTGTCCACTGGAAACTGAAGCAGCAGTTTTCCTGGAAATTTTGCACAAAAGGGTTTCTCTTTTATAATTTTTTTTTTCCTTTCAGTTCAGACACCCATACCTCTAGGGCTGAGGTAGATTTTCCATCCCATTTCCTAGCCTCCCCTCTATGGAACCCCAGGCAAACTTCATTTGCCCCATGGTTTATATCATCCCTCTTGAAGAGAGGAACTCTTATTTCTAATACCTGAGGTACTTTGTATAGGTGAGGAGTAGAACATATCCTTTTTGAATTGCTGAATTTCCCATGACAGTTTTTCTGCAGCCAAGATGCAGGCCCATAGGAATGAAGAGAGACTTCCTCTCTTTGGACAGAGTCAGCTAGCCAATTCAGCCACCATTTTCCCCTCATCATCTTTCCAGGTCATTACCACAAATCATCGGCATTGCTGATGATGTGCTCTGTACAAATTTTCACTACATGGGTCATGTACACTTGACTTCATTTGGATCTTTGGGTAACTTCTCGTAGTCCAGGTCATTATAAATCACATTAGCACTGCTAATTCCTTTAGGTACTGAAAACCTCCTTCCATATTTGTCCAGTTGTCTGGGTAACATATAGCATCATCCTTGAAGGGATTAGTTTCCTTCATGCCTGAAAAGAATCTTCTCCAGAGGCTGAGGATTTGTGTCCCTTTTCCAATTTTCTTGTCGATGCCTCCTTCCCTAGGAAGTGATCCCAGCTGCTCCAATTCCAGCATCACAGCAGCCAGGTGACAATGCATTCACCTGGATGACAGCTAGAATCTTTTTGCATATCCTGTAGCTCCTTCAGGAATAGGGATTGAGCTGTTACTGGCTCATTTATGAATTCTGCCTCTTCCTCCTCCTCTTCTTGTAATGGTTGTGCTTTGGAGTAGTCTGCTTTGTCCAGTTCTTCCTCCTTTCTCCTCCTAGCAGCAATTTATTCCCTTTCTAAATGATCTGACTTCCAGTATTTCTTCTTGTGTATAGGAGTGACTGACACCAGCAGGGATTTATTTTTGGGTTTGGCTGCAGTGCAGGGGTTGGATTAGCTGTGGTGTCTGTTGTTTTGTTCTCAGATCCACAGACCTTCTCTTCTAGTGATTTGTGTCTCTCTGGAATTCACAGGATCACAGCATACTTTTTCCAAATATTTTAGTAGTTTTTCAGGATTCTGGACTTGTTCAGGGGTAAAGTTCCAAAACACCAGAGTTGCCCACTATCCTTGGTACTTTTCTATTCTGTCCCACACATCCTGCCACTCATAGCTATCCAGCCTCAGGGCAGATCTTTGGGTGGTGTTCTTAAAGAGGTGTTTAACCGTAAGCAAGATATGCAACACATTCAGGAGGCATACTAATAGGAACATGCTGGTTGAACATCCCAAGGATATTCAACATTCTCAAGAGCTAGCCTGGAGGCTCCTTCTTTGAGGAGAAATTGTAAAAATGTGTAATTATTAATAGTTCTTATAGATGATTCTTGAAATATGGAGATGACATCAATACTGAGTAGAAATACCAAATTAGTCTCACATCTAGTCATTTTATCTTATCATAAGCCAGTATTACACAAAATGAGCAGCAAATTTATAACCTTAACCCAACCCCCAGCACAACAGGAAATACATGCAGCAAGCAAGGTGTTGCATACATAATCCTGAGAACAAGTGCACCAACTCTGAGAGTAAATAAATCAGCATTGTGACCAATGACTATTAAATTAATACAATGAATGCTTGTAACAAATTTGTTTTAACATGTTCTGGTCGCATCTGTCATTATCTCAACCCTTCAAGCCCCAAACTGGGCCTCATAAAGGATTGTTGCGATTTAACCTAGCAGGATAAACACCTCACTGCAGTGGGAGAGGAAAGAAAATTGGGGAAAAAAATGGTAAAACTCGTGGGTTGAGATAAAGACAGTTTAATAGGAAAGAAAAGGAAGGTAAAATAGTAATAATGATGAAAGAATATGCAAATTAAGTGGTGCACAATGCAGTTGCTCATCACTCACTGACCTATCAATTGTCAAGCAGCAATCCACCATCCCCCTGTCAACTCCCCCAGTATTTTTGTTCGGCATGACATTTTATGACATGAAATATCCCTTTGACCAGTTTGGGTCCATTGTCTTGCCTGTGTTCCCTCCCAGGTTCTTGTGGCCCACCAGGCTCCTTGCTGGCAGGGCAGCATGAAAAGATGAAAAGGCTTTGGTTTAGTGTAAGCCCTGTTCAGCCACAGCTAAAACATCAGTGTGTTAACAACATTATTCTCATCCTAAATCCAAAACACAGAAAATTACCTTTATCTCAGCCAAAGACAGGATAAAGTGTAGGATGTACAAAGACAGTGTAATGAAAATCTGCTGCAATTTCTTGCATATTTTAAACTCAGCAGCAAGCAGTTACAAACTGAAGATTTGGTAAATACAGAAATCTTATCAGACCAGGATATTTTTAAGGGCCTAAAAGTCTGTCGTGGTTTGACATGGAAGTGAATTTTTTCCAGGAAGTTGGGTCCAACCAATCAGTGGTCTGGTTTGGATATTGGCACCTGGAGTGACCACTGAAAGTATGGACACGCCTCTGAGAACACAGGGGGTTAAAAGCAAGAACTCGCAGGAGAACTCTCTCTTTTGGTTCCGGTCATCAGAGAGTGCAGACGCTCCCCTGCCCAGCTACGGGCTGGGTGGGGGAGGGGAAGCCATGCGGCCTTGCCCAGGTAGGCCGAGGGGGCTAAGAGTCTAGAACCCAGCCAGCTCCTGTGGACGGAAGGGTGGAGAGAAGCGGAGATGCCTTTACCTCCCCCCCCCCCAAGAGGGAAAGAGACAGAGAGCCTGGCGGCACCTAGAAATTTGCCAGCAGAAGAGAAAGAGAAGGGGGGAGATGGTGCCCAGCGTAGGAAGCAGAAAGCCAGACCAAGATATCAGCCGTCCAGGGAGTCTGAACATTTAACCCTTTCCAGAAAATGAGGGCTTTTCAAAAGTATTACTCCTCCTTAATTTGTAGTAGAAAAGAAATAGTCCGGGAACTGAGATGTTAGAAGAAGAAATATTTAGGTGAGAAGAAATGATGAAGTAGCTTTGGCTAGACTTTTCTTGTTAGCCATAGACTGAACCAAAATCTCCTACAATGGAGACTGCATTTTAAAGGGATGCAGTGGTGACCCAGGGAGACCTGTTTCAGCTTCAAACAACACAAGAATGGCGAGAAACGAAGAACGCTGAAGAGGGAATGGTGATACCCTCTGTTTTCAGGAAGAAGATGAGTCCTGTTTTTAGACCCCTCAGCCCCACGGGAAAATGGGGGGGACTGTAGTCCCAGGATAAGAAACTGAACTGTTGTATTTTTGGGTCTGTGGCAAAGCATCCTTAAAAGAGCCCTATGAACAGTCTGTCCATGCACGGTGGTGAGAGCACTGTGACATAGAAAAGAAAGTGTCACACTGGCAGATTTTTTCTTCCAGGCAGTAGCCATGTGTGACAGGGAAACACAGGGTGGCAGCTGTGTTTCCTAGGGGGTCTGTGGTGCAAGAGAGACTTCTCTCTCCCTTGATAGTTTAAGTATAGATTACCTGAAGGGTGGTAATTTGATCAAGAATCCCGGGTAATATTTCATGGCTGGGTGTTTTTAGAATTGGGAGGAGGAGGGGTGGTTTAAAAAGTCTTCATCCTAGATTTAGTTTATGTGTTTTCTGTATTAGTAGTAGTTTAATAAAGTTTTTTTCCTTTGTTATTAAGCTTAGGCCTGCTCTGCTCTGTTCCTGATAACATCTCACAGCATTTATTTAGAAAAGGTGCATTTTCATAGGGACGCTGGCATTGCGCCAGTGTCCAACCATGACAAAGTCTAAAGAACAAACACAACTATTTGAGACACACACACACACTTCTCTTGTTGTTCCTATTTTCACTTTAACGCCAAAGAGATTTAGGCAATTCTAAGTCTCCTTAAAGGTTTCCTTGGATCAGCAAGGATAGTTTCTTTCTGTTTCCTGCTCATTCACCTGACTGTAGAAACAGCAACCAATCATTTGAGACATTTGAAAACAAAGGTTTTGTTTATTTAAGCACTAGGAAGGTCCAAACAGTACAAATCAGTAGAGCAAGGAATGTATTACTACTGGAAAGATTTTGGGTGAAAGATATTTTTTTATCTCTGTAAAAGATAGCAAATAAGCAGTTAGAATAAGGCAGACTAAAGTACCACACTGCACCAAGATATGAGAGAGATGCCTTAAACCTGTAGGCAAGCATTGGGAAGCAATAGTGTATTCTCTCACAACTATGGGAATTTTAGAGGATGTAAACTGTTGCTATAATATTGTAAGTAATGCTCTTACAATGTTTGTTATTTAACTCTTCATTGCCTGGCACACAGGACCACAGTAACTACGTATTGTTTTCAAAAATGAAACAGTAAATTCAAAAGGTTATTTATAAAACTAATCCTGATGAAGATCAGTGTTCTAGAAAACTGCATCTTACATGATGTCACTTCATATGGTTGGTGATTGCCCGTTTCTCTAGTTTGTTGAGGCCTCTCAGCAGGATATCTCTGCCCTCGAGGCAGTGGAAAGCTCCTCCCAGTTTAGTGTCCTATAGCAAGAGCTGAAGGATAAGAGGGTGTCAGAGACGAGTTTCATAAGTGAAAGTACAGTGGGCTTTGACAGTAGCAGAAGAGGAGTATTTCAGTAACTATTTCATGAGGCAGAGGAGGGTAAAGAGAGACACAGAAGTCGTTACAGAAGGACACAGAGGGGTAATTTTACTTCCATATATTTGTCATCTGAAAGTCTCCTGGATTGCTTGAGTAATTTCATTGAATTTAATCTTCTCCAATATAGGTCTACTTGAGAGAAAAAGGAAATCACCTCAGGCACTTTGAGCCTCATACTGCCACAATAACAGTAGGATGCAGTAGGATGGCCTTGGGGGTGTCTTAAGAAGTAAACATGTAGATATGTAAGTTTTCTTCATTCATTTAAAAACATAAAATTTTCCAAGGAGACGTAGAATGATAGAATCATTAAGGTTGAAAGAGACCTCTAAGATCATCAAGTCCAACCTTTAACTGAACACCACCATGTCAACTAAACCACAGCACTCAGTGCCACATCCAGTCGCTTCTTGAACACCTTTAGGGATGGTGACTCCACCATGTCCCTGGGCAGCCCATTCCAATGCTTAACCATCCTTTCAGTGAACAAAGGCTTCCTATGTCCAAACGGAACCTCCTCTGGTGCAGCTTGAGGCCATTTCCTCTTGTCCTGCCACGGGTTGCCTGGGAGAAGAGGTCGACCTCCACCTCCTTACCAGTAGTTCTAGAGAGTAATAAATTCTCCCTGGAGCTGCCTTTTCTCCAGTCTAAACCCTGGTTCCCTCAGCCTCTCATAGGATTTAATCTCTAGATCCTTCACTAGATTTGTTGTCTTTCTCTGGACATGCCTCAGTATCTCAATGTCGTTCTTGAAGTGAAGGGCCCATATTGTGACCATCAAGCAATTCTTGAAGGAAAAATTTTGGCCAGACCACAAATTAAAAATGTGTTTTAGTCAAATCTAGAGAAATCATGAACGCTTCAAAGGATGAATTCTTATCCAAAGGTCAGAGTGAGTACAAAGCCCTCTGTGTTTGTGGTAAACAGCAAACCAGCTCTGAAAATCCAACAGGCTATACTGAGCCGGGAAAACAATGTAGCCTTTTATTTGAGCACATGCACTCAACCAGCAAGTTTATAGCACTCACCCATAAGAAAACAGCTTTTTTACTTTAGGCAAATAGATAAAGGTCTCTCAGTATTCCTTTGTTTCCCCTGCAGTGTGTATGGTGCAAACACTGGGCTAGTGGGCTGGGAGTGCACCTGTTGGAAATGAGAACCATTCCATTGATGTAAAAAACTCTAAGCTCCAGCAGCACCAAGTGAGAACCTACCCTAGAATACATTTTGACATTTGCTATATGTTGAATTTTTAATTTAAAAATTAATTCTTCCGTCCCTTTTTTCAAGCAAAAGTCTGTCGTAGTTGCTGCCCAGCTCATATACCCCTGTAAAATAGTCTGAAATTCAGGGCTGTACTTAAAAGAAAAAAAAAAAAAAAAAAAAAAGGAAAAAAAGAAAGAGACAACAAAAAGAAAAATAAATAGTCTTTTTTCCCCACTTACTTAGGAGAAGGAGCAATTAATAAACAGAGCAAAATAAAAAAGATCAATATTTGACTTTGCCTTTTGACGCCTTGAATCAACTTGTTCTCTTTAATTTTAGACACTTTTATAATTAACTTCTGCTGATTGTTCAGACTCAGGCTGACAATGAACCGTTCAATGATTTATGATATACTTTTTAAAAGAGCTTCTCAGTTTAATAAAGCTTCTCAGAAAGTAAAAAATAGCACTAAGATAACAAGAATCTCATTCCTATTTTGCAATGCCTTTTTCAAGGTTAGGACTTGGACCCTAACTTTCCAAGATCCTCAAAACTCTCAACTGCTGCTAAAACAGACACCTGCTCTGTTGACTTGGTGCACCTGCACCCTTGTGTGGATCTGTCCTGGTGGAAGAGGACTCTGCACAGCCTTGGAATCAAGAGTGAAGTATCTGTGGCACACACCTAGACCATAGGGTTGCCAAGATGGTGGAAAGGGCTTTAAATTAAACTTGCCAGGGGAGGGAAACCTCAGCCCATCCCACTCCTACCAGTTTGATGCCTGTGTCAGCAACAGATGCCCAGAGCCTGGAGAGGGATCACAGGTCAACAGAAGTACCTGCAGAGCAGCCCAAAGGAATTCCAGCCTGGAAGTCAGCCTCACTGGGGGCCCAATTTAAATGTCTCTATGCAAACAGACAGAGAATGGGAAATAAGCAAGAGTTAAAGGTATGACCATGCCAGCAGGGCTATGATCTTAGTGCCATCATGGAGACATAGTGGGATGAATCCTGTGACTGGAGTGTTGGGATGGAAGGACACAGGCTCTTTAGGAAGGACAAGCAGAGGAAATGAGGACATTGGCACTCTCTCTATAGCGACCAGCCAGAGCACATGATGTTTGGTGTGGGATGGATGAGGAGATGACTGAGAGCTTATGGGCAAGGATTAAAGGGAGGGAAGGGTATAGGTGACAGGGATCTGACACAAGCTACCTGACCAGGAAGACAAAGAAGATGAAGGCATAAGCAATCCAGGAGGTTCCTGGAATATGCTGAGGATAATTTCTTCTCCAAGTGATGGAGGAGCCAACAAGGAGAGGTGCTATGCTAGACCTTGTTCTTGCCCATGAGGAGGGGCTGGTGGCAAATATGAGGCTTTGGACAGCAACCATGAAAAGTTGGAACTCAAGATCAAGGGCAATGAGGAGGGCACACTGCAAGCTCACTACCCTGAACTTCAGTAGAGCAGACTTTGGCCTCTTCAAGGAATTGCTTGGTCGAGTACCATGGAATAAAGCCCTGGAGGGAAGACAGGCCCCAGAAAGTTGGTTATTATTCAAGGATCACCTACTCCAAGACATTCAGCTCTGTCTGCTCTTAACTCCAGTCTCTCCAATATGTTGTCTAGGATGCAGATAGGATACTGACCTGCCATTAGACATCTTCAGGATCCAAGTGTTCATGACAGAGCTCTTTATTTAGACTCCCTTTAAAATCAAGGGAGAGAAACAGTCATTCCTTGGCTGGGATGTCTTCTTGGGGAACCTACCTTTGAAGAGGATCAACTTAAATGCATATTTTTTATGCAGTGATCTGCATGTCTGGAGTAATTATTTCAGACAAAATATTAACATGCAAACTGAGGTGCACAAATAAATACAAAATCAATTAGACAATAAAATAAAAATAAAAACAGCACTGAAAGAAATTACTTTGCAGCTACATCTACATTGTCACAAAGATGTGAGCATGGGTCTGCCAGTCCAGAGGACCATGTGGCAGGAAGCACTGCTGATAACCAGTGCTAAGAGAGACCATGAAGGCTGGTGTGCAGAGGGGAGTCTGCTCGTCTGCTCCCTGACATCTGCCTTATCTACTGTCTGTCTCCCCTGTCTTGGACACTCCATAGAGTAGGGATTTCCTCAGGCAGATGTTAGCCAAAGAGTCAATCACCAATATTATGTCAATTTTTTTTTGGTTTTGTTGCACTTACTTTATATACTTTTGACCTCCGGCACAATATTTAACCATGACTTCTACATACTCATTATTCATTTCATTCTTTGAAAGCTCAAAGTTTGTTCTCCTGGACAGTAAGTTGGAGTTCTTGCAACAGTAAAAGCTGGAATTTTTTGGAGGTGTGTAGCTGTCTAGTGTTGGATTTCAACTCACTTCCTCACTGCCTCAGGGAGCACGTGTGCCCCCTTGAGTTACACATAATAAACTCAAACCTGCGCAGTTTGACGACTGTTTCAGCTCAGTGAAATTATTTTGCTAGTGACTTAAGGTTTAGGAATGATCTTATCTGCAGCCCTAAATCTGTATTCCTCTGTTCATGTTAGGGAAGGCTTTGACATACACACATATACATTTTTATTGTCAGAGTGTTTTTTTCAAAGTATTCCTCTATCTTGGTTTATTGTAGTTTGAAGACATGCTAAATATTTTTTCTTTGGACTTGTTTAGGATGACAAGTGACTTTTTAGAGGTTTTGGGCAGATTCCTTTGTGAGTTACAATGATATACAATATAATGTAAACAGTTTTATTTATTGGATATAAAAATTCATCTATAATTGAATGCACACTGGATGATGTGCCTGTTGCAAAGGCGGTAGGGCACGGCACTGTGGAGCTGTACCTGTATTTTGCAGGTGACTTGAAAGTAATAGCGCTATCAAATTTGCACACCTGAGCCACCATGATATGATTTCACCCTTAGCAGCCTGATCTCACATGCTGGCAACGTGAAAAAGAGCCCTTTGTCTCCAAGGCTCCTTTCTGAATGCAACATAAACTGGTAGCAAATAAAGTAGGCATCTAGCTGCCGTCTCTCACTAGCTTATAGAAAACTAATTGCGTGCTGTCACATATTTTCAGTGATGTGGTGTGAAAACTTCATGCTACTTGATCCCATTCTTTCAGCACTTGTGCCCTGGTGATCATGAAACCATTTCAAAATACTTTTTCATGGAGTTTAACGCCAGAAGAAACAAATAAAGGACCTACACTGACCTCCTCTGTGTCACAGGTGATTGCATTGCAGTTAGTTATCCTTGTATTGAGTTCAGTGATCCAGGAGAGGCTGTGTCTGCCCCATGCTGGGCACAGCCTGTTCCAGTCAGCTCCAGCACATCCATCGCAGGGCACAGCCAAGCCCAGCAACCACAGTGGTGGTGACCTGGGGAAAGTGTTCTTAGAAAAGGGCAAAATATTGCTTGGCAGAGAAGGGTGAGGAAAGATGTGAGAGAAACAGCCCTGAAGACAGCAAGGTCCTTGGAAAAGGAGAGAGAGGGGGTGCTCCAGGTGCTGGACCACAGGGGTTCTCCAACTCTTGGAGAAGACCACAAATGATGCAGATTGTTCCCCTGAAACCCATGAAAGTCCACAGCAGACTAGATATCCATGGCAGATGTCGTGCAGGAGCAGGTGGTTGCACACTTGAAAGAAGTTGCAACCTGTGGAGACCCACCACAGGATCAGGCTCCTGGTGGGAACTGTGGCCTGTGGGGAAGAGCCCACACAGGGAGAAGTTTTCTGGTAAGAATGGTGAACCTGTGAGAGTCCCACACTTCAGCAAGGGAAAAGTGTGTGGAGCAAGGAGCAGCAGAGGGGAGCTGTTATGGACTGACAACAAATCTTATTCCCCAGCCCTCTGCACTGCTGAGGGAGGAGGGATTACAGGAATCAGGAATGGTAAGTGAAGCTGAGCCTGAGAAAAGGAAAGGAAAATGTCTACAAGTTGTCCCTCAAAAAACAAGACAAAACCAGAAAATTCACCAAAGTTATTCAGATACTATCATTCAGATACTATTTAATACAGTGTATTAAACCAGTGTTTAGAGAGATCACATTTAGTTTTAAATAATACAAACAATGTCCTTTCACCATCACCCCTGAAAGTTGTTTTGAGGTTTTCCTGCCTTTATGAATAGGAAATTCTTAGGGTAAACTGGTCAAAGGTTAGCTTTCAGCCACAAGATCCTGGAAGGTTTTGCAAACTAGACTGAACAGATGTAAGGCCTGTCTTCTACCTGTCAGTGACTAGGTGCAGTGTCTGCTTTGCCTTTCAATATCCTTTTTGATTTTACCAAAAAGAATCACTTTAAACCACTTAAGCTTCACAGCAGAAGGGTTTTTCTTCCAGATTCTTGATTATTTTTTAGCCTTTTCCCCAACTCTGATGTACCCATGTCCTTCAACAGATCTGATTATCAGGATGAGTCTAGCAGCATCTTACTAATGCTGTGTTTACAGGCAAGAACATGGTGCATCAATATGTATTTCTATATTCTTTTTCATATGTCCAGAAAATTGTAGCAGTTGAGCAGTTGTATCTGTCCCAGCATTGGACAGTCATTTATCTAAAGTATAAATCTTTGGTTCCCAGGAGAAAGTCTCTAAACTCTTGACTCTGCCTGCATACTTGATTCTCATGCAATCTTGTATTTCTCTGCACTTATTCATATTGTATGGAATGACTCATTCAAAGTGTTACAGAGAAGTGTCTTGCATCTCTATAATGATGTGGGGAGAAAATTAAGAGTGTATGGGGACATTTTTTCCTTTTTTTTTTTTTTTGTGCTGAGCTTCATGAACATCTGCTACTATCCTGGAATGAGTCATAACTTTAAAGCATAATTCTACAGTACATAGTGTAACTTTATTCACTAGATTTAAGTGGGTGTGTGATTCCTGCGTAAAATATTTATGCTGCTTTCTTTGTACAGAAATGCCTATTTGCCTCAAATTGCACAACTTTTCATTACTAAGCTGGTTCTAGAAGTGTTGAGAAGCAAGGGAATGCACCTTTTAAAGAGAGATGAGGAAAGGAGGGGTCCTGCCTTGCTCTTGGGGTGCACCAAGTGCAGGGAGCTGCGGCGGGGGTCGGGGGCTCTCAGCCCCACGTGCTGCTGCTGTCTCTGCAGGCGATGCGTGACTCACTCTCACAGGACCAGTGAGTGACTGCCAGAATTAGCATCCAGCCTGCAGTTCTGAAAAGAGTTGGGTCCTCTTTGCTGTGATAGTTTATATTGCATCCTGGGATCCCTTACAAAGTAGTATTTTTATTTGCCTGAGTAAATCATCCATCAACAATGTCTGTTTTTTTTCAAGTGCAAAAAAAGCAGAGTTTGTACTTCCTCCCACACTTCTGATAAGAATATAAAACTTTCTGCACACAAATTGACTGAATCTTGTACAAATGAGGGATGTTTCAGGCTGAGGTTCAAGAAGTACAGCTACTGAAAGAGCTGGATTTGCCTTATTTTGATTTTTACTCCCATTGGCTTACAGAACTTAAAACTCATGTTACAAGGAATAGCCAAAAGCTAATTCTATTTGGAAAAAAAAAAAAAAAAAAAAGCTAGGCTTGTATAAACAGGATACAGCAACCTTCATCTCAGGTGATTTTGATTTTTAGAATATTATTTACTATACTACAGCAGAGAGCCCTCTGGCTTTACAACAAGATACTTTATGGATTTGTTCAAGTGATAAATACCATGATATGATTTTATCAGGATGATAAAAGAAATATGTTTACCTTACTCTGATGTAATTTCAGGTTTACTTTCTCTGAAAGGTAATTAAACCAACACAAGTATTTGTGCTTCATTTCTTTTTCACTCAGATATGATTTTAATATAAATTATAGGAAAGTACTTTCCAGACAATTTTACAATGTGCACTGCGGAGACCTGCTTTGAGTGGCTATGATCTCCTGACCAGCATTTCTGTACAAAATCACTGGTATAACTGTTGCCTTAAAATACTGAGCACCAAGATTTCCTAAAAATAGCCAAAACTACATTCAGTCAGAAATAAATGTTGCTATAGGTATTTAGGAACATGGCAGTTCTGTGCCACAATGCACTCTGTGCTAACTCAAAATCCTAACGGATTTTCATATAGAAAGTATCTATTCTGGCCAATTTTTACAGAGGTAGAGTATTTTTGCAGGCTTTAGAGCCTTGCAACAAAAACAAGCAGAGTCTAAAGAAACAAAAATTATTCCTTATGTTTAAACTCCCTTTAGGGTTTCCAGTCAGTAGAGCTCATGGTCCAGCTATCCTGAAAATATATCATAAATTGGGGAGAATGGGGAGGGAGGGAGGGAGGGAGGGAGGGAGGGAGGGAGGGAGGGAGGGAGGGAGGGAAGAAGAAAAAGATGAAAAATAAAAGTTGTGTCATAATTTCTTTCTTTATATCACTGGTAAATAAAAAGCAAAATAGATAACTTCTACCTTCTGAAGCCAAGTGTTTACTATCTAACTCTTGACTATCTTGCATGTTTTTAATTAATTTTGTGTTTGGATTGGAAGGCTCTTATCCCAAACGTCAACTTTTCCCTTTTGCATTAGCGGATTTTTAATGCTCTGGTGATATTGCCAAGAAAGTTTGACAAAAAAGATTATAAGGTATCCTGAAATGGCCCAGTTCATTAGCCTTTCTGGATGTGAAGTATTCTTTTCCACAGGCAACCTCTAATAAAATAGGCACAGTGTATATGGAAAGATCTGGAAATATCAATTAGAAATACACTAAACAGATCTCAGTTTTTCTAATAAAATACTTTATTTGTTCCACTGGCAGAGACTATAGTTTCCTGCCCAAATTACCTTAATGGCATTCAATCAAAAGAATTTCCCAAAGTCTGTTGTAAAACAGAATAAGTGACCTAGAACTATGTAGAAATTATATGATTTATTCTTCTTCCTTAAATTACTTGCAAATACTTGGTGATCTATAAAAGGGAAAGAAAGCTGGCGACACTTCAGAATGTTTCAGGCCACCTTTGTCTTATGCTTTTTTTTTTTGCAAAACAAAAATGTAACTATTTACTTGAGCATGCATAAACTTAACCAAGCTTTTCTCTATTCTCTGCAATGTAGCAAAGAAAAACTATTTTTTATAAAGATATTTGTAGCTATGACAAGATAATTCAGGACCAGGGCTCATAAGCAAAAACTGTGTTCGCTGAGGCCATTCTCTGCTATGTCCATCTCATAAAATCAAAGAGATGAAAAATATGCTGAACCTTTCCCAAGAAATAATGAAAAAGGAGGGAGAGGGGGTTTGTGCAATCATCTTCATCAAAGGAAATTTTTCTTTCTACTGTTAAAAAAAAGAAGAAGGAGAAGAAGAAGAAGAAGAAGAAGAAGAAGAAGAAGAAGAAGAAGAAGAAGAAGAAGAAGAAGAAGAAGAAGAAGAAGAAGAAGAAGAAGAAGAAGAAGAAGAAGAAGAAGAAGAAAGAAAGAAAAATGTGGAATATATTTAACCAAATGCTTCCACAACAAATGAGGAATTGGGGAATTATTTGTATAATAGTGTATACAACACATTTTAGGTTTGTGTCAAGCATAGACTTGTCAGAGATACACTATACTGCAAATAAATCTACTATTAATCACTCCACATGGGTACTCAGAAACACAGTTTTACTTCATCTGGTTTGTTTAAAGAAGTTAATTAAAACACACATAACGTTAAATTGCCAGTGTTAGCTTTCTCCAGGGGGGAATCCTTTTCCCGTGTCAGATTTCTCAGCAAGTGGTCAGCAGGGTGCTGGAGATCGATCCTCTCCTGCACAAAGGAAGTTGTGTCTGGCAGAGCCTTCTCCGTGAGCACTCCAGGATTTAGAGCTTGCTCCTTCTCTCATTCCAAAATAGCCTGAATTTGGGGACTTTCCAGAGCTGCTAAAAAAACATCTGTTTGGGAAGTGGGAGAACTTGGAAAAGGCTGAAGATGTACTTGCTACAACAGAGAAGGGCAGAAATGAGCTTTTGTAAATAGCTGACTAGCAGATTTTTTTTTTGACTGATCCCCTTGTTTTCTTCTTCAAGTCTGCATCATATTATTTATCCTCATTTCAGGTTTTTAAATCTTGGAAAGAGGACATTTCACTTATTGCTAATATAAAAAGTGTGGTAATTAACTGTAGAAACTCGTGGATATGAAACATCAATGCATACTGCACACAGTTTCTGTGATTTCTATGCATGAAAAAATGCTTGAAGACTAAAAATTATTTTTATGGAAACAATGTCGACACAAAAAACTGAAAAACTTATTGGAATCTGCAGTGAACGGTATTGATTCATTTTCACACTCGACTTTATTGTCACTGAATATGTCTGGATATTTATGTTACCCTAATGCTGCATTGAGATGTGTGAAGGCCAATTCTCTTTGTATTACTATTAAATGTCATAGTGGTCAAAATGATTGTAAATGGATTTTTCCAATACATCATTTCTAAATCTATATATGGAAGACATGGAGTGTATTCCTGCCACAGGAGCTAAAAAACCCATGATGATCCAAATTCTTTATTTTGGAAAAAAATAAAGAAGCATCCTAAGCTTGTCATCAATATAAGAATGTTTTTTAGTACCTCTATACAGCATCTCTGCAGACCTTCATAAAACAAACTTTATATTCAACAAAAAAAAAAAAAACCTGCAACCAGATTCTGAGCTCTTTAGTTCTTAGTTGCATAAACGTGTTGAGTGCCTTATGAAAATAATATCATAAGAAATCACACTGAACTTCCAGATGCAGCTCTGGAAAAGGATTTCCTTTTAGTTGCATTTCTAAGCTTCTTGCAGATGCCTTAAATACTGCCAGACACCTAAAACAGCACTAGATGTGAGAGCTGAGGCAGCTGAATTCCTGCCTCAGGCAGCTGGTCAGCTGCAAGTCTCTTGAGAGCCCACAAATACGACAGGGTTATTGACTTCTGTGGAAGCTTAGGTACTCTAGGTGAAAACAACTATGCTTAGGTGTCTTAACCTGAACTGAATCTTCCATTTGAGAAGGAATTACGTGGATATTTTGCCAAAGAAATCCCAAACTGAATAGATGCTGGTGGGATTTTTTTCATTTTTCTCTACACTTTTCTTGAGTGTGTGTGGTTGGAAAAATTACACCATTCAACAGCAAGCACATTGCAAAACTTTTCAAAAAGACATTTTCAGCAGCTTTCCAGAAACAAATCAAATCATTAACCAATGAGAGAAGCAACATAGCATGGTCATTGTAAGAACATGCTATTTCATTTTTCTGTTTGCAATTTTGAATGATATTTGCATTTTTTAACCTCTCAAGAGCTGTGTTGTCCTTTCTAAAACCTAGCAGATGCACATGCCTTCTAAGTCAAGATTCTCATGTTTTCACATTCCAGGAGCTATGGCATGGCATCTGCTGTCATTCCCTGTGACACTGTTTGACAGATTTCTGCAGTATTTATTAGGGAGCCTTTGAATAAATCATGGTACAAGAGAAGCAATGTGAAACTAAGAAACACTCATTAGCATGGAGGAACCCTAGAACTCCAGTGCTATGAAACAATCAAGAGTTTATGTAAAGTATTTAGGAAGCTGGCTCTATGGGAGATTCAGGGAATGAACAGCTTTCATCAAAGAGCAGATGTATGGTTCACCACAGACTTTAAGTGGGAGCCATAATAAAGTCATTCAAACTGCTAGGGGGAAAGATGGGTTTGCTGTCTCTCAGACCCTAAATTAAGTACCCATGGTGTAATTACAGGCTTTCCCAAAGTGCATTATTCAGTTGTCCTGGGTCAGCTAGTTAATTCTTTCCTAGGGTCAATGGACAGAAACCTAGAGTCATAGGACACACACAGTATACATGACATTCTCTGGACACCCCTAGACAGCAAGACAGGTTGGGTTTGCCATGGCTGCACCTAGAGGGTGCATACTCACTGCAGTGTTCCTTTTCCATGGGTCTGTTTCTGCACAGACACCCTTCACTGACACTGTCATGCCCCTCTGCCCAAAAAAAGGCTTTGTAGCCACAGAGGTTTTAGTGCAACTGCAGATCCTGCATGTAACACCAGGCCAAGGAAGCCTGACAGACAGACCTCCTTCTGGACACAGAGAGCACATTCATTTCCCATTTTCAAGCAGGGTTTCTTTTCTATCCCTTACTCCTTCCCAAACAAATTGCAATCTCTATCTCCTCAAAGTTGTCTCTGGCCCCTCACCATCTCTTTAACAAATTGCTGCAGCCAGGTCTGCCTGTGTTTTGAAATATGTGAGTCTCTCACTTCTTCCACATCACTGGCTCCAGCACATGGCTTCTGCTAAACCTAATATTTGGAATATCATAGCTTCCCAAGTGAATTAATCAGTGCAAAAGGATAAAACAGACTAGTGTCCATTCAAGAATACAGTGGAGGAAACATAACGTTCCAAAAACTGGACTATGGTCTCCAGCCCACAGTCAGAAAACAGGAGGGTGCCAGGAAGCACTCTCTCAATCACCCATGGACTCACCACAAAGTGCAGGACTATTTGTGCTTTTCACAGATAAAGAGTAAGAAGAAACACACTAAACTGAGAAGGAAGAGGTGAAATGATAATTTAGAGGGGAAAGATCTGCAGAGGGGCAGAACTGCTTCTGTGTGAACTTCACACAGAACTGCTTCTGTGTGAACTTTACCTTCAAAACAATGTGTCAGTAAGTACAAAAAGCCACTCTCATCAGGTGATAAAAACTTCACAAATTCCTGGAAGTATGAATGTAGTTTTGCTCACTTCTGTGTGAAGTGAGCAATGTACAAATACAATTTTTTAATGAAAGTATAGCACAGTTCTACATACAACACAATTTTGGGCTGCTGTTAATCTTTAAGGATATAAAAGTGAACTATATGTGTTTTCCCATAAAGAAATTGCCACAGAAATACTGAACACCTCAGCAGCTGGATTAGGACACAATGAGCAGTGTGTCTACATTGCAAAAAGAGAGGATATCACCTTCCAATAATATTTACATAAAATCCCTTAACATCTTTAACTAAAAGCTGAGAAAATAATACCTGAGATTTCCTAGTGCCATTTTTAAGAGCAATTTAATTTAGCTTTATTTATGTTCATGTTCATTTTGGATTTTTTTTGACAATATGGAAGTGATTGCATTTCATGTTCATGGAAAATGGATTTCAAAGTAATTTCAAAAGCCACATTTAAATGTAAGGTTAGAAGGCATTGAGACTGGAAGTCTGTGCATATTTGTGTAATCAGGGAACAGGACAAATACCTTATGTCTTATCAGCACTGCCATGTAATTTAAGCAGCATAATTTCAGTTTGTAAAGTTATGGTCCACCAGTAGAGTAACACAGCAGGGATCATTACAGAATAGACTTGAATTACAGATAATTTAGAGAGAGATCTGTTCACATAAAACAAAGCTAGATTCTCTAGAAACAGTTAATCTTAAAAATTATTCATTTGGTTCTTCTAAGAATGAAATATGGTCAAATCCAGCTATACTTCCCCGTGCAATATAAATATCTATAATCATTGATTTAAATGTCAGCTAGAAGGAATCCCTCTTGCATTAAACTGAAATAGAAGCTTGATATAAACTCTTGTTTAAAGCAGTTTATTTTTAATAAGACAAAACCTTAAATCTGGACTGACATCTCAGATTTAGGCAGGGGATTTCTGCAAATCCAAATGTTAGTTCAATGCCATAGTCATTTCTATTTGGCACCAGACCAGCTCTTGTTTCTACTATTTTTGAAATCACAGGCAAAACCACAGGCAACTGGATCTCTCCTAGGAAAGAATTGGATAAACAACAAAAAGAGTATAATATTCTTTCATCTTTTAGTCACAAAAAGAATATTATTTTAATTTCTGTTCTCCTCATTTTCACTGTTCAGTGGTTCCAGTACTTGAAAGAAAAATAAATGAAATATATGTTTTTACTACTTAGATATAGTACTGTTCTAAATACTCAACATATTTTAACAATATCAGAACTGTTGATAAAAAACTAAATAAAGTACCATCCCTCTTCTCTCTTTTCAAGATTAAGAAAATACTCTTTCAAAGAGGGTGATATTGGGAAGAATCCCTCATTAAACCAGTGTCAGAGGCAAATTCTGAAACAATTGGAGTTGAAAATGTAGCTAACAGGGACACGCTTGTCATTGTCTCCTAAACTGTTTTTCACTGAATTATCTTCCCATATCCCAATCACTGTTTTTAATCTAAAGTGTGTTAGCACTCTTTTTATAACTAATTATGGTCCTCATATCTTTCAGCTCTGCTAAATGAATAAAATACCTTCTAGGAGTATGAATGACTGAGTAAACTGGATTTAGTCTGGAAAAGAGAGAGCTGGGGAGGTGGGGGATGAATAGAACTCTCCAAAATTATGATGACATAGGCAGGGTGGATAGGGCTTGACTATTCCTTCTGTTTTGCAATAGAAAAAAAATACAGGATAGGAAAGAAAATAAGAAGTGAGATTCAAGGGAAAAAAAATGTCTGACACCAGACACTTGGCAATAAGAACTCTTTGCCAAATGATGCTGTGGGTGCAAAGTTTATGGACAGCTAAGGACAGTCTGAAGAAACAGATGGAAAAGATATTCACTGATGGTCACTGAAGCCCCAAAACCCACATATAGCTCAGGAAATTCACAGAACCAAAAATAACTGAAGTTATTTCTTTACTGAAGTTTTTCTTTACCCTCCACTTGCACAGCTGGAGTCTGCTGCTGGAGATTTGTACTGAGCTACATGTACAGTTACTGATGTGGTATGGGCCTGCTAATTTTCTCTATGAATTATGAAGTATGTTTATTAATAATGAGTGGTTTTATTTATTTTCTCCACAACATTTTTAAACTTATTTTTTGCAGATTTAACCCCCCCCCCTAGATTTCAAAGTATTCATTTGGATGTGAAATTATATTTATTATGATCTGCAGAACTAGGGTCCAGAAATGTAAAATTTGTATTTTTTTAAATGAATATATGAATGAATAAATTTGTTTACTTTAACTGCTTATTTAAATCTAACCAGTGCACAAAGTAAATTTTACAAGGTTAAGCAGAATAATCCTGTGCTTTGAATAGATCCTGAAGTCAGATTCTTAAGGGACTATGCTGGTTTTGAGACCATCAGGGAAATTAAACTCCAAGAAGCCACTCCTCTTCCCATCCCTTCCAGTAAGGGAGGGACAATAACTGAGAGATTATGAGTTGAAATAACAATTTCCTAAAAGCACCAAGCAATGGAACAAAATGCACAGAATAACAACAGGAATATTAATAGTAAAAGCATACAAAAGAGAAGGTGTTTTACCAACAGAATGCTATTGACCAGTGGGAACAAAAACAAACACTTCCTGAAGGTCGCATCCATGGGGTCTCCAGGCAAAGGCAAGATGGTGGCTGTTCCTACACCGCCTGGTATTGAGAAAATTGAGAACTTCCAGTTCTGGCACTCCTTGTTTCCTGACGAATCCCTGTCCCCAGCAATGATGTACATGGTGTGGAACAAACAACGTGATCACACCCACACAGCACTAAAAATTCCACCCCCTTTCCCAGTAACCAGGACAGAGACTTATTTCCATTGATCCATTGAAACAAGAAATCCCATGCAAACGTTAATGCCTATCATTTAATGAAAATCAGAAATAAACTGCTTGATATTTGAAACTGAAAAACTGACCTCCAAAGAATCTCCAGTATTAATAACACCTGAAAACCACCTTCAATGAGTATCACCAAATGCAGATGGATAAAAACAATACTTGACGCTTTCTAAACATCAAATATGAGAGAGATCATGCCCAAATATCTGTATCTAACTTTTCATCAATCTTCTGTGTCGGATCACATGGCTTGATCACATATGAAGACCCATAGGGTGTCCAAATGAGGAATGGTTGGTCTTTTAACCCTCTCACAAGCTGCTGCTGTTCACACTGACTCATTAACTTGAAAAGCTACTGATGTCTCTCTGCCTGGTGTTTCCATTGCTGGTGCTAAAGCACATTAAAATAAAGTTGCTTTGTTTTGATGTCTGACTTAAAGTCTCACTGAGACTTTAGACCTGATTAATCTGTCAAGAAATGTCAAGCTGGCATGATTATAAATAGCCAATGATTTAAATGCTAAATTATATTTAGATACATCACAAAAAAAGCAAATTTCCCCTGGTAAATCAGAGCTAAACTTGTCAAGCGGTCAGATTCCTTCTTATCAAATCATGTCCTCCTTTTTTTGCTTTTCAAATGCATAGACTGCTCCTACATATACATCTGCCACCATGCCATCCACCTTTGTGCCTTACACACTCAGGATTGTCCTATTGTTTCTGTAGCCTAGACTGGGTAACACAGACTCTTGGAAAGAGTGGACATTTCTCTGTTGTTCAGGTGTTCATGCCTTCAGATGAATGCAATAATGATCCCACTTTATACAACAATGATCCCACCTTTCCAATTATAAAGGATGTGCTTATTAGCAGATCTCCATGTAACTGTTTCTACATGTATTAGAAACTGTGCTGTAGTCCCTGATCTTTTATCATTACTACAGTCTGCTCACATCTCCTCTATATTATCTACTAGGTGTGCACCTTTCTCAATATATATATTTGGAACTTATTGGATTTGACATTTACAGCAAAGTGTTAGATTATAAGGGAAATGCCCAAAAGCAGGCTTTGGGCAGTATTTAGTGATCTGAATATCAAACCAGTATTATAAAAACTTCTACTCAGGCAGTGATTCTACTAACTATGCCAGCCCTTTAGTTGCATACACTTTAGATGCTCTCCTTCCCTTTGAGAGTGAGTTCTTAGCACATACCCATGCTCAGATCTACCAAAATGTGAGCTGCCTACAACTTACCTCCTTAGCCAGTCACTATTCAAAGACCAGGCCTCCTTTTGCATGACTGGGACCTCATCTGATAGGGGCAGACCCTAAAATTCCGTGAGGAACTCTTCTTTGTTTTGCAATAGGACTTCTGGAGGAGGAGATTGGTGGATGTGAAACAATATTTTAGCTTAGAAATTAGAGTACCCATACAGGAAAAACCTTTTCTTTGCCTGGTGGGATTCAGATCCCCATGCCTTAAGTCATTATTTTGTAGGCAGAGCACTATCAGGGTTGTTCCTGTAAAAGCTGGTGCACTCTGAAGATCAGATGTCTGATAAATAGAGAGAAGGACTGTTGAAATCAGTGGTTGCAACCATTTCTTTGAGAAGGTATGTGGATTTCTGATCTTTTTTCCCATTGCTCTTTTAGTCCTATATTTCAAAACTGCCTAATATAAAATACATTAAAAGCCTTAAATTCTAAAACCAGGATCTAACTTGCCTTTCCAGCCTTGATGCCCCATGCTGCATTGTATCTTTTTAGCCCAATCAGTCTTGAAGGTAGTCAGAACTACCTTCTTAATAATTCAGCTTGAGGAAAAGGCATCATTTCTGGAGATAAAAAGAGTGAATTCTTCTACACCCTGTTAGCAGGGATGTAGTTGTCTAAATGTTTGAGGTGTCTGAAATCTCTCTGCTTTCCAAGGGTGTTAAGTTCAAAGCAGCTGTGGGAGAATGTCACAGATGCACATATCTGAAAAAGGTCAGTGTCCCCCTTCTTGATGAATCTTCCAAAGCTTTCCCCATGTCTTTATTTCTGTTTCCATCTACTCCTACCTCAGGAATCAAGTTCCTAAATGGAAAAAGGATGCTTGCTCTTTTGGGGCTGGCAGGTGGTGGCTGTCCACGCCTGCAGCCTAGAGCCCTGTGTCCTCAGGAGGTGCCAGCACCTCCCCACAGCCCTCAGTGAGATACTTGATCCATATTTGACCACAGCATCAGTACATGGGTTCCCTACTGGATGATTTCAGAAAGCTTTCTGCTCAAGATGATGATGTCTTAAATGTCTCCAGCGCTCTCTCTGAAGCTGAGTCTTCCCAAGTGGGCATTACTTTGCTTTTAAGCTTTTGTTGTATGTTCACGGGAATTGTGCACAGAACCAAAATAATGCTAACTATATGGGACAGATTTTTAGATTTATATCATATTTTTTTCTATTCCTAAGAGGCGTAAAGCATACTTGTAATGAGTGGTCTACCTCATTGACTAAAGAAAGAGAGCCAGAAAAAACTTCAAGTCTGATGTTAAGATTGAAGATGCATTTTAGTCTGTCTTATTCCAACTGAGTAAGAACTCAAGGGACAGAAACCACAAACATGTAACCAGAAGCATCACAAAAAGTCTCATCTGAGGCACGGGGCACAGTCATAAATCCTATTGTCCACAAATGGCCTTTCCTGTTGTATTGTGGCTGATGAGCTGCTTATCCATTTGATATATTATGAGCAGGTGCAAGATGGCTTTAACTTACATTGCAAACATTTGGCTGTTGTTAGCACTGAATTAAAAGAAAAAAAAAAAAAAACCCACAAGGCACACTATACCATCTCTGTAACCATGGGTTTATTCCATTAGGGTTAGGGATAAGCTCCATTACACCAACAGATCATTCAGTTTAAGCTGATCATGCTGTAATACATAGCTGTAAATACATATTTAAAAAAAAATAGCATTCTGAAAAGGTACAGTCTCTCAAACACATCCCAAAGGCAGAAATGCATCTTTCCTTTGGCAATATAATCTGATGGCTAGATGATCTCCACTGTCAAGCTGAAGTGACAAAGCATATTTGTTCGTTTGTGCATAGTTTCTTATTAATGACAGCAGAGTCCAGCAGAAACTCCTGCAGGATGCATTCAAAGAATTATGAAGAGATACAAAATTCAAGGCCCACATTCCACTTCTGATCTTTACCATTAAAACTTACTAAAGGAGTTACCTTGATAAAATTAGAAATGACATGTAAAAATTAAAAAAGAAGAACCAAAACCCAGCTCTGAGCTGAATGTCAATTGCGGTGTTTACTATCTTATTAATGATATTTCCTCAATTTTTTTTTGGAAGACTAATTGGGAGATAACTTGGAGCCTTCAGAGCCAGTTGTAAAACAAGTCGAATATATTTAGGATTATATACATTCTAAGGAGCATATAATCTATTAGTTATGCATTTCATTTTCTTAAGCTTAATCCTGGATATTCTTACACAAACAATTATAAATATTGAAACATTCATTTATGTAAAAAGATCAATATCATTCCTATGACTGTCCTCTCTTGAGGTGGCTACTATAAGGGCTACATTAAAATACTTACAAGGCCACATCTTTGAAAGAGCAACACATTATATGAACTGACATCTAGGTCAAAGCCAAAAAAACATTTTTACAAAGAAAACAAACCAATCATTTCAATCACTGAAAAGGGAAGGAACAGACCTAAGTATCTGGCCTGCATAGGGAACTGGTGGGAATTGCATTGTATTACATCACAAATTGCAGTGTTAGGAAGGGGAAAGATGCCTACAAAGTCTTCTCCCATTATGGGCCTCCTCACTTGTGCAAGAAGGGGAGCTACATGTAGATGGAAGTAAGGAAACAAAGACGTTTTTCCTTCCAAAAATACATTCTGCAAGAAAATACCAGCTTAGTTCCTGTGAAATTAAGTCTCATTGAGGAAAATCACACTATTATTTCTGTTTACCCTAACTCATCACCATATTCTACACACTGAGTCAGATCCCCAATCTGCATAAATCAGAGAAAGCCAATGTTCTATTGATTCACACAAGCTTATTTTCTGATCCAGTGGTATTGCAGACCATATAACTATGATTTAAAATGGAGCATGATCTGTTATATATTCCTAAAAGAAAAAGAAGGCAAGGCAATACAATGAATCAGAGTAAACTGAAATATGTGTAACCACACAACCACATTAGCCAAAAGTAACACTTCATTATTGCAGTTGGCGTTACATTTATTGAGTTTGTTCTTTTTCCTGTTCCTTTTAAAACTTTGCAATGATATGACAATAAGGTTCTCTTGGAAAATAAGGAATGCAGAGAACACAGGCCTTCCCACATGTTCCAGTCTGGAGCACAACACATTTTGATACAAAAACCCCAGCTGCAAAATTTGAGGGAAGTAGAGCAAAGACTTCTGAATTTTTTCCCCTTGTGTCTCTTTCTGTCAATACAAATCCAAAACTGTAAAAAATTTTAATGCTTTGAAATACCTACAGCTGTGTATAATTAGTCCATTTGGGTTTAATATAGTCTCTTTCCTTAGTTCCAAGTTTTTTGATATTCAAGTTAAAGAAACATTCTGTTGAAAAATATTAATTTCACTGAGAAAGCTGGTTAAAATGCATATGTGAAATTAAGTGCCAAAATATGGATCAGTCCAGGAGAATATGTCTGAATAATAGCAGGGAAATTATTTACTAAATGGAAAACAAAAGTTGTCAATTTTTCCCAAGTTATATTGTCTCCTTGTTACTTTGTAATGTGTTTGACACAAAAATGTAATCATAAGCTGTTAAAAATATAGAAGCCTGTAGATATTCCATAAAATAGTCTACTATCATGGGGTGACTTTTATCTGTCACACTGAGCCTGTGTTAAAAACTCACACCTCAAATAATGGAATAATTTCATATTGTGAGGGTCCCATTTTCTGAAGGCTAAATGGAACACGGCACACTATATAAAGCAAGGAATTGTATTAGGCCAAGACTCTGCAGGTAGCACTATGAAAGATAAAGGAAAGGAACTAGTCATCTACTAAAAGAAACTTTGGAGCAGAGTAATGAAGTGAATGGTATCAAACTGAGATACCAGGTGGAATTTATCCAAAAATTCAGGAAAAGACCTTGTATGTGGAACTGGTGAACTAGTAACCACAGCATGGAACCTGTAGCTTAAATCACTAGAAGAATCAAAGCAGCAATGGTGACAACAATTCTTTAAGAAACTTCAGGTATGATCCTGGAAATTATGAGCCAGCCTGATAGATAAGTTAGGCAAACTGATAAAAAGTAATTACAAACCAATAAATAATAGCAATAGTAGCTCATTAGATCTATTCAGTCTTTAACCTCTAGAAGAAAATAATACCTAATAGGACACCTTTGAAGGAGGCAAAGGAAAAACTCTGTTGATAAAACCCCTTGGATAACATAAAATTTTCTGTAAGGACCTTCATTAAACTATTAAAAATATGCAGCTGCCATTGGATAAGAACTAAAGTGAGTCAAAATTAAAAAATAGATTGGGAACAAGTAATTTCATAGTGCAGGCAAATCTGCAGAAGTATATGTGGTGATACTACTTGTGGGTATAGTGAGGTGCAAATACTGCTGGTGAGTCACAGTTAGTTGGGGGAATCAAACCTGAAGCATTTTGCAAAACACTGAAAAATGCACAGTATTGCAGATCTAAATGACAAATGGCAGATGAAATTCACTGCTGGTGTATGTGGAGTCATGGATAAGGGAGAAAAGTCACCTCAGGCTACATACACATTAATGGACTCTTATTTAACAGCTCTAGTCAGCAAAAGTATCTTTGAGACACCATCAACAGCTCTCTGAACATCCTGGCTCAGCAGTGATCAGAAAGGTAAAAAGAAAAGTGGGATTATTGGGGAGGAATGAAGAATACAGCAGAGGATGCTAGCTTCACTCTACATATGGCCAAACTCTGAGCAATGCATGCAGTTATAATGGTCCAGTTTCAAAAGGGGTCTAACACAATAGAAAAATGTTAAAAATGGTGACAATAAAGCAATGGAGGAATAAAGCAATTCCTGTACAAAGAGATAAAACTGAGATTAGTACTCAGACTGGAAAAGCAACAATTTGGAGCAGAGGAGCAGTGTAATGCAGTCACAAAGGGAAGGAAGGCAGGTGACTGGGGAGTCACGATTCATGATTTCTCATGGTCACATCTGGCCCACTGATTGCTCACTGAGATTGTTGTGTAGTAAGAGAAAGGGGGAACAAAAGAAATGGAAAGAATGGATGGTGGATATTACTTAGTTTTGTCCCAGATTTTATTCTCCTTCCCTGATGGAGTCGATGTTGCAGGCTAGATTGATCTTTGGTGTGATCTGAGCAGGCACTACTTACGGCCTTATGTTCCATGTGCCTCAGCACTTCCAGAAAGTAGCTGGATAGAGCAACAAAGAAGAATATGTAAATCTGCTTTCAGAAAAGACTGGAAACAAACAGGTTAAATTCTGTTGCAGCTTTCCTTTTTAAACAGAACCCTTCTTTGTTACAGAATTATTTATTCAACAGTACAGTTTGTCACATTGCCTTTTTCCTATATTGTGCATGTGAATGTAATTTTCACCCTTGGTGCATTTATAATGTAATTTTTCTAATGAATATTATTGTGTATTTGATTAATAGTGTTTCATCATCTGTCTTAAAAATTATGTCAAGATCATTAAAATACCAAAATGGAAAACTATAATTGGATTGTTGTTTGTCTTCTGTCCTAAAAATGAAATATCCATTGCACTACATAATAATTTCCACAAAATAAATTTACTGTGGTTTATATTCTCACAGTATTACTATTGCAATCTTAAATTCTATTAGTT
Organism: Vidua macroura; assembly: GCF_024509145.1. Taxonomy (NCBI): domain Eukaryota; kingdom Metazoa; phylum Chordata; class Aves; order Passeriformes; family Viduidae; genus Vidua; species Vidua macroura. Next base: position 82,096,630 of record NC_071573.1, read on the forward strand.
CAGTTAATGTCACGCGTTCTTCGAACTGTAAATTATTGTCACATTTTGCGGTTATATCACACCACTCTCTGCAAAAGCATTTTTCTAACATGGGCCAAAACTATTCCTACCCCTAGGATCACCAGTGGACTATATAATCTTAAGGAGAGCCAATATTAAGAGCCACCATTTTCAATGACATGCCAAAAAGACACATTTGGTCATCACTGTGCCTCCAACTGAAAACATTCCTCTAAATCTGTGTGACCAAGATGTTCCAAAGGATTTATCCTGAACTTTGAATATATAAGAACAACAGTAATTGGCTGGCTCCAGTAGATGCAACCATACATCCCGTGTTAGGCTGCAGAATCCCACCAATAGCATTGAAATTTGGAAAATTTCTCTATTTGCATTGGAATATGCTTTCGGGTACAACCATAAACAAATAGAGCAACTCAGAAATGTCCCTGGAATTAGTTGTCATCCTGCAACACATTAAAGCATGAGCTCAGTTTTATAATGCAAAGAATCCCTTTTATACAAAAGACAATGTATGTATGTAATACGAGATTCATGCTTGCATGCTGGAAAATCACCAAGATAGCAGTTAGTGGAACTGTGTATGCTTTTAGGTAAAAGGGTTGTATTTAAGTCAATAATTAAATTAATTGTTGGACAAAAATATTAACTGTAGTGTTTTGCCTCCATATTATATCATTCATTCCAACTAAACATCAGAAAAGTGTGGAAAACCATGATACTGGGTGGTATATGTGCATTACTTTCTTAAACACGTGAGTGGAACTGCTATTCTGTTGACCCTTTCAAGGAGACACAAACTGGCTTGTGCCTTTGCCTTGAGTAGGGTAACAAAATTCTTAATGCAACTAACACTGCAAGTGGAAAATATTTTCCACAGGTTTGAAATTAGGTAGAATAATAAAATCAACATTTCTCTAAACGCCTTAGCAGAGCTCCTGCTGTGGGACACTATAATCTGGTGACATAGTTCATTTTGACCATCGTCTCTTAATTAAATGCTCATAATAATGGTCAAAGCAAGCACAGTAGAATTTATTCATCACCAGACAAAAGCATAACTAGAGGTGTTGTGCCTGATGGTACATAATACATGGGCTTAGCTTTTGTTAGTTTTTTTTCCCTTTGTCATTTTCAGTATTAAAGAACAATAAAATTCAATAATGTGTTCTTTCTTCTTAGCACTTTCACTGCAGGAAAAGCACAATTCCTGAATAACATTTTCAAGCAAGTGAGCTTGCCTCAGAAAAGAAAGAAATAAAAAGTATTAAATCAATGAGGTTATAAAAGTAAATTTAATCCATTCTTAATGGCCCATGGACATGGTTCACTGAGGTTCCTGCCGTCAATTTTCTGCTGTTCCTTTGGAAAAAGAAAGGTAATTAATGAAACAAGTTGAAACTTGTTGTGTAATCCTCTCTTGAAAGTTGTATTCGTACATTTTTCAATAAGAATCAGCAGCTGATTAAAAATGTACATGTCTGAATGCTTAATGCTGTTGGAACAGAAACTGCTGCTGGATATTAGGTTTATTAATACTGCATTAGACTTTTTCTTTCTTTTTCTTTTTTCTCTCCCGCTCGTGATAGAACGTGATCTGCTTTCAGTGAAGACACCCTTGGATAAACTAAAGTTCATTAGAAAACAAATGTATATCAGTGAAATCTATTAAATGTAATTACAGAGAGTTTACATCTAGTTTGGATCCAAGTTTTCAGAGGATAGAAATCTCTCTCCTGGGAGACATGGACATGAACCCTTTGATCCAAGGAAACAACAGATGCCAGAGATACCATTTCAATTGCAGGCGTGTTGGTTGAGAAGTCACAGTAGCTCAATATATACCCACTGTCCCCTCCCAGGTTGCCCACAGACTTGTAGGAAATAGCAGCCCCTCTGCCTCCTCCACTCCTCCACTCATGGTGAGGAGGAGACACACCTGGAAGCACTGAGTGCAAAGGTGAGACCTGTGCTTCTGGCACCTCTGCTCCTCATCCTACTGCATGGCTAAGCCAGGCCTTGGCATTCCCCTCTCTCCTGTCACACTTAAAACAAAAGAGCAACACCTGCTTGGATTTTCTGAAAGAAATATGACATTGTATACCCACGGCAGACAAGCATAGCTTCTTGATTCAAAAGGAGCAGACCTGTTACCAACATCTCTTGAGTAATATTTTTAAGCCTTGGAGTAGAGGAAGAGTTGAATATATGCAGGATCTGAGTCCCTTTATGTTTGTAATCTAATATTGTAATTAAGCCCCTTGGGAGCCAGAGAGCTGTGCTAGTAGCTCTACTGGGAGCTACTGGGAGCTATGTACATTTTGTTTCCTTGTTAAATGAAATAAATGCAATGCCAGCAAAAAGAGGCATTATTTCAGTAATGTTTTCCTTTGCACCCCACTGTCTTAAACATCCTTAAAATGAGAAAATTTATGCTGACAGAGCTATGGCAGGAACATTTTAAAAGGACAGAAATGCAAACCCAGGTTTAGAATTAACATATATGACTCAAGCTGACTTTTTTCCACCTTTTCTAGTGCTAGGAGGTACTTGTTTCTAGCACCAGCTGCCTTGTCAAAGGCTTCCGCAAGATTCTTCTCTCTGATCCATTCAGCTTCCTTCTTAGAAAGATTCAGTTCTTGATTTCCACAATGCACTCTTTTATTTTACATGAAAGACTTGATGGGGGAAAAAATTCAGAAATCCCTTCCAAAGTACTTGTAGCTGTTGATCATCTGTGAAGATTCATATATTCCAGGTCATCATTAAATCTTGTACTGAGAGTTTCTGGAAACTTGAAAAAGCCAAAAACTCAGCAGGGATTTTTTCCCTCTGCCCCCCTGCTCCCAGAACCTACTCACTCTGCACTAGAATAATTTCCTTCCTTCTTTTCATGACCTAAACATAAGTGCCATGGATACATAAACCTCTCTGTCAATGCTGTTATAAGCAGTAGCACAATATTGACAAGGAGAGACGTAGAATTGATTTAGGGCTTGGTTTTGCAGCTGCACAAGTCTGAAACTACCACAGCCATCAAGTGGAATTCTCAAGAGGGAGTGGCTTCACATTCAGGCCCAAAAAAAGCAGTAGCACATTGACAGCTCAGCCATGCAGCCAGATTCTCCCTCCTCCCCATGACCTGACCTGACCCTGCTCAGGGGATCCAGGCAGAAGGAACAAATGGTGGCTGGATGGAGAATTACTGGAGATGGAGTTTGTCAGCCACCTCCCTATGACACCAGCACCACCACAGACTGTAAGGACTGAACCAAAGACTGAAGTGACAGCTGGACAAAACTGCAATGGAATAAACTTTTACTCCAACTTTGGTAATTATGAGGCATTAGAAATTTAGGTCATGTCCTTTTTCTCTTTCTCACCTCCAATCTTTTTTTTTTTTTTTGCCTCTTTCTTCAGTTATTTTATAGTTCAGTTTGAAGCAAACCTTAAGATTCTGGAATGTATGAATTTCAAAGGGCATCATATATAAGACTAATTAACAAAAACACAACAAATGCACTGAGAATTCATAGAGTGTGACCCCTTTAAGTTTTTTTAATCATGTATTGCAAACACGCTGTGCTAATTTCAGGGCTTGGACAGACAGGGATTCATGTTAGAAAAAGCTCTGTATTTTTGCTGAGTTTAGATTCTGTTATGACTTCAGAGCTGATACTGGTAATGTATAGGACTGTCACAATTCAGATAAAGCATTGGAAAATTCATCATGCACCATTTTTGGCTCACAAAACTGACCTTGGGTGGTTTTTCTTGAAACATTAATAGAGCTCTGCAATGAAACTCAGAGCTGTGCTTCAAACATGCCGAGACATGGTGCGTTATGGACAGTGGTGCTTGTTTAAGATCTGGTGTGAAACTTCAACCCAGAGATTTACTCATTGTCTTCCACAAGACTGATAAGTTTCAACATTCTGTCCGTTCTCTGTGTTCATCCCTGTGCTGAAAGCTGCAACTGAACTCCCAGCAAGCACATCCTCCCTAAAGTATATCAAGACATCCTCAAATATTTCAATCTGGATTTTGTCCTCTTTGTTGTACTCCTTAATAGGAATAAAGAATGTTAAAAAGCACTGATCAAAAGCAGAAAGTCCTCTGTAAACCCAGCATTACTGTCTTCTCTAGACCCCTTCATGAAGAGAATATGATTTCTGCCAGTATGACCTCTTAAGAGAACTCGATAGCACCACCCTGTAATAGGGTAGTTTATATTTAGCAAGACTGTACCTGTAATTGGACTACTTTGCTGTGTGTCATAGATCTTCAAGAAGCAAAACCAAAAAAAAAAGGCTTGCAGGGAAAATATCCTGGGTTATTGCAGCAAGACAGATATAATGATAAATTAAATACGTGGTTGAAAAATGTAGCCGATTTAATCTCAATTTCTGTTGTTTTTTTTTTTTTCAATTGGTTTAGAGTATTTTTTAAAAAATATTTCTGTGATCAAATTTCAGCCTATCAGTTGTGAATAAACTGTCTGTAATTTTTTCACATTCACCTGAACTGTGCTGTTGGTCACTCCAAATCCACAGAGCTTCACAGATTTACATCTGCTGAGAACGGAGCAGATTGTTTGAGTTTCCTGACAGATGGCCTAAAATCCCTCTTTTAATAAATAAACTACTTCCACTTCTGCCCAGAACTAATTTATTTTTCTCATGAAGTAAATTTGATTTTCAGATTAACCAATGCTTGCTCACAAGCTTAATTTCACAAGCATTCATACAAATATTTTTATGAAAGTTCTTCAAAAGAAAAGATGTTTATATCAAAGAATGGTCAAAGTGGCGACTTCCGAAGTAGCTTTTCAACCAACCATAAGTAATGTTCTTACTGTAAACAAATTTCTGTGCTCAGCTGGTGGCTTTCCATGGACTTCAGGGGGATCTGAAGTGGATTATATGAGTCTAGTCACAACAAACACTGTAAAATCTCAGGAGATCGTGTACTTTTTTTCTTGAGGGCTTTTGTCTAAGTCTTTACCTCCTCACCTCTCAGTTTTTTATATATCATGTACCTGAATTGCCAGTGGGTTGCAGCTCACCTCTGAGGCAGCTGTTTCTCCTTTGCATCAGATAATTCCATATCCAGATATTAGAATTTGAATTTGCCCAGCTGTAGCCACCCTAGCACAGCTGGGTCTTTCACCCTATTTGTGGAGGAGGAAAAGCAAGGGGCTCCCAGAAAAGATTCCACCACCAGCTCCCTGACACCCATCTGCAGCCTCCAGGTGCTGGCTTGCCACGCTGCCTCCAGGCCTCCCATACCTCTCCTCCTGCCCCCCACTCACCCCAGCCTCGTGAAATGACTCCAAGCTGGTTTTTCCTGCTGTAAGCAACAGCACTTTGCTACCATCCCAGACAGATATTCTGTACTAAGCAGGTCTCTGGAGCCTGGTGTGGCTCCTACAAGCCATGCAGTGCCTGTCCCCAGGCACGGAGCTGTGGTCACAATGCTGTGACGTGGGCAGTGGGCACCTCACTGCAAACACACATGTTCCTTCCCTTGCCTCGGTGGCAGCTGAGGAGCTGAGATGAACACAAGCCACTTTTTAGGCTACTTTTTGAAGATTGACTTGTCACCTGAAATTGTGATCAGTACCAGCTGTCATCCTGTGCAATGCAGAAAGAATTTCCTCGCATCCAGCCAAGTGATGCATGTCAATATGTTTTTAACAGCAGTCTGTTTCACATTAAATATTCAAAGAGGTGTAAAGCTGAAAGGAATGAATAAAGACAGGAAAGCACTGTACTTGTAGGCCTTAATATGTCTTTAACTGAACAAAGTATTTAAGACGACACTTTTTTACTGTCATAAATTAATTATTTACTCTTATTTACACAGGTTAACTATAATTAAATTACATCTGTTTTGAAATACTTTTTTTTTTCTGTAGCAGGCCTTAATTTAATTTAATGCTGTGTTTTAATTTAAAACTTCTTTAATGCAATAGAAAACAAGTTGGCATGACAAATAAAGAGCTAATGTGCAGATATGATTCATTTGCTCATAAATCAGTTAATCTCTTTTAATGGAACTCCTTTAAATAATGCCTTTTTTCAATCAGCTGTATTTCTGCTCTTTATATGCCTGTTGTTAAGGAACCAGCATTTTCCCAGTGACGCACCAATACTGGCAGGAAGCACATCCTAAGTGTATTTTGTGACTCATTTCAATTTGCTCTTTGGTGCATTCACAGTTTGCTCATTAACATCAGCATTGGTGGCTAATGGATACTCAGTAGGAAGTTGGGTTTTTTCATGAATGCTTAATGGACCAGCAGAAGTGAAGGTGAGGAAGGATTTCATTGGTGACAAAGTGAGCTTGTAGCTGGACAGCAGGCTGTGACCCAGTGGATGAGCACCACTGATTCCCCTGCCAGAAGCCCCACCACATCTGGGTCCTGCCACGCTCCCCACCTCTCACCTGTACCCAGCTCATGTGCCTCACCAGCAAAGAAAGGAGAACGATCTCTAGACTGAGGGAAAGCTTTACCTTTATACATATATATTTGATTCTTATCATTGCTTCACAACTGAGCTCTTTGAATATCATGGTTGTTATAAACCTGAATGCAGAACACACTTGGCTCTGTAATTTTGCTATACTGTGCTTGGTTCATTTCTTTCTTAGATTTTTTTAAAAGACACTGGTAAAGACACTGGAAGAGACACTATTTTTGTATCACCTGTTCGACACAGAAATCTCTAATCATTTTTTGCCCAGGTCTTCTCTTTCTGTTTGAGACAAAAAGCAGAAAAAAAATCATTCTCTTTCTCCCATACACACACACGAAAAAAAAAAATCATCTGAAGGTGTAGCTCATTCTTTGTCAAGAATTCCCCTTAGGTGAACTGGTCATAGTGTTTAGTGATGAATGAGTTCAGGTTTCTGACAGATTCTAGCTCTTGAAGGCAAACATTTTTTCCATCTTTCTTCAGCTGGAGTCCTGAACAGCATCCACAGTCTGTTTGCATGAACTGGACTGATGTGACAAGGATGATAATTTCCCCTATTCAGAACACTCCATTAGGTCATTCCAGTGACCAAAATGCATGTCCATAGGCTCAGGTTCCTGCAGAGCATGCAGCACATGAAAACACACATAAAATATGTAGTGAGGGGCACAGGAGGAAGCCTGAAGCTCAGAGGGGGAGATGTCAAAGGCAAGCTCAGGAAACCTCTGAAGTGTCCCTTTGTGCACACCAGGAACCATACACAACCAGGCCAGCAAGTTTACAAGCATTCTCAAAAAAAGCAGAGGTTTACACTACAGTTAGCATTATTGATTTTGTCATACCAGGAGCAATAACAAAGTCAGTATGTAGTTCAAGGTGCACAGTGATCTTTATTATGCTCTCATACGGTTTTCCTAGCCTCAAGTTGTTTCCTCAGCTTTAAAAACAGTGATGTCACTGCAGGGAGCAAAAAGGAGTGCATTATACTAGGTAGCAGGAGAAAAAAACCACTGTAGTCCAAAAGCAGAGGATGAGCCAAGTGCACAAAAGGTATATATACAAGAACTCACATCACAAATACTCCACTGTTTGGCACATTTAATATTCCTTCCAAAACAGTCACGGTCATTTAAAAACAACAAGCAGATGCTGAAACAAATGTGAAGAAACAGTCAGGTGCCACTGATAAAATCAAAATACTCTATATCCTGTTTGATTCTTTCCTAACAAACACACATAAAGAAGAGGAAACTTCTGATTGTATATGTAGGATAATTGACCTGGTACAGAAGTGAAAACACAGGAAGGATAGGGACATGAGACCTCAAAAAATATTTGGATAAACTAATATCATGATCTGATACAATTTACCCTGAAGTAATTAAAACTTAAAGAACAATATGAAGTGATTATGAAACTGCTGATCATAGAGAACAAATGGCATCCCAAAGACTGAAGGTGAATGAGTACAATATGTACTCTTACAGGGAAAAGATAAATGCAGGGCAATGAGTGCAGTCAGTCCAGCTTGGGTAAGGCAATGTGTGCTAGAAACTCTTTGAAAACTCCAAGAGGAGGCTTCAGTGAAGCTCAAAGAATATGTGTCAGTAACATGCTATGAAACTGGCTGTGCAGATGAAGTAGTGTCCTAGACGAGTCCACAATAATAAATACACTGCTAAGCAATCTTTTCAGTTAGATGCTGAAACTGAAGCTGTTTGTACAATTAACATATAAGATAAGCACATCAAAGCAACTTGGGAGGGCCTGAATGTATTTTTGTCAAGAATGGAATTCAAAGTGCCCCAACCCTTTGGATAAAATCTGCCCTCTGCAAGGTGGAAAATGAAAGTGAATGAAAGAAACATAAGGACCAAAGTTGAATGCTTGTGTAAAAAGCAGGTAATAATGGCTCCAAATGATGTTTATATTTTCATTGGATTTGCATGGCAAGGTTTTGGCAGCGGAGGTGCTAAAAGTCCCTTACTTTTGTGTAGTCTTAAGAAAATAAAGTCAAATATCTGGTGAAAGACAGTCTAAGTGAACCTGGTTCTGTCTCAGACTGACAAGGTAAACTCTACCTCCATCACTGCATGATTTTGCCAGCCCTCAGGCTTTGCAGATGTGGCAATCTTTGAACCTTGTTCACTTTCTTCCCTTGTCTTTTACAGACTTGCCTCCACTGAGGCACAATTTCCCCTAGGATTAGCCAGTTGCTAGAAACCAAGTGGGATATTCACACATTGTTCTTTTCACCAGTTCAAATCCAGAGAAGCTCAGTGAATAAACATGGTTTTAGCAGACCCTCAGCTATGTTTTCCTCCCTTCTTGTTTCAGTATCACAGGATATGTTACAACACATTTTCCACAGGTCTTGCTTCCCCCCAGCTTGCTTTATGATGTTCTGTCTGTGCATGTGTCCTGGCAGCACAAATTCCTGGTATAATGCAGTGATGCACTTGTGCCCCAGTGAAACTGTCAGACCACAGTTTTCTTCTGGGTCACAGCAACTTGTAAGCTCATCTCCCCCAGGCTGCATTTGCAGAACAGGAAACATCTCCAAACAGATTTCAGTTTCAAGCAAATACCAATGGTCTGGAAAGCAAGACTGTTCTCTTACTAGAGAGCAGAGTCAACAGAAACAGCAGCATTCTCTAGCTACTGAAAATGGAAAAATATTTGCTGAGAAAGGGAACCAATTATTCATCTGAAAGTTCATTCTGCTTCTTTCCCAGCCTGTGTAGGAATTGCTACACACTCGCCTTAACAGCTACAACAGATCCATAGCTAACCATTGAAGGCAACATGGTGCCCTTCCTTGTGCAACTTAACCAATCTTCAGCATACTGGATGTACCATATTTAGAAGCCATTACCATCCTTGTCTTATTCCAGCAGATTATTCTTACCACATAAGCATGAGACAGGAGAAATTCTGGACTAATTTATAGCCTGAAAATTTTTGCTGTGTTGCACCCTATCCACACTACTGGAGCCCCATTATCTCATTCTACACTTCTACACATTCTACTTCTTACACAGCTGAAGAATCATGTGCCAAATCAGTAGAAAATACTGAATTTTGATAGTGGGGTGGCAGTACTAATTTCTAAAATCCTAAAATTCTAGGTTTTCTCTCCAGGATGTTCACTTTTAACCCCTTTTTAAGTGGCTATTTTAAATATAAATTTTAAAAGAAACATGAAGGAATTTAACATTCACTCATCAATTTTTTTTCCACCAGTAATAATAAAAAAATGAAGTGTTCTTTACCCACCTGTCTTAATATGGAAATACTTCCCTCTGAATCTGCAGCAGTATTTAATTTCTGGAAGCATGTTACTTTCAAAGTGAAATTGTCCATACAGGTGCAGATGAAAAAAAAAAAAAAGGGAAGGAAAAAAAGAGGAGTTTTTCTGTTTTTTTTCCTCTGGGCTGACACATCTCTTTCATTATTCATTTCATTAGTAATATTTTGCACAATATCATGTTCTTGTGGTATTGATTTGAATAAGGATTAGCGTGGACAGGTGCTGTTTAAACATTCCCTGCCCACACAAAACTCTGCCAAAAAACACTGATCCTTACCTGGAGTATCCCTCTGCTTTGCAGCTCAGGACAAACCCTGGAGTAGAAATCATCAATGCAACTAAAATTTATTACAAAATTTGATTATTAGGTTTTTTGAAGTAGTAATTAATGGAGATTGTCCTACAAAAATCATCCATTTTCTAAGGTGTCAGTCAAGGACTTCCATTAAGCTTCTTTCTCTGCCAAATGCTTTTGTCAGTACATTGTAAATGTCACATTGGCAAAACTATCAGAGTCAGTTTGATAGTCAGCACCCACACAGATAAGCCTTTTCCATGCTTTTTTCACTAATGGATGAATAGACATTTCTAGGAAGCAGATAATCTTGTCATACAGATGTCTGAAACAGACTGACAGGTCCTGCCTCAAAATGCCTGCTGAGCTCTATTGCCTACCAAGAGATTCCCCTAGAATTTTTTTTTCAAACTGTGATCAGAAGTTCTACTTTTCTGAATGTGAATTTTAAGTTCCAAGATCAGTTCTAACCTTCTGGGATGCACAGAATTAGAGCTGTGATTCTCCCACTTTGTATCTTGCGAGGTCATTGGAAGGTTGCCTACAGTAAAACTTAACGTGACACCAAAAATCTGAAGAGATTTCTTGAATCTAGTATTTAGAATGCACACTGTGAACTGTATTAATCAGCTGCCTATGAGTTTGATAACATCAGCTGAGATGTCCCATTGGGCTAAGCAGAGGCAGCCTCTGAAATTCAGTGACTGAAATCTATGTCTCTTTTTTCCAGCACCTGCAGTGAACTACAGCCCTGACTGAGACTGGGACAGCCCTTTAAAAGCATGGGAATCCACTGCCAATCTTCTGTGTAATTGCGTAAAGCTACAGACATTTACCGTTTGCTCTTGATATTTATGATATTGACTGAAGAGGCGGACAAGCTTACGGAAATGATAAATAAAACAGTGAGGTAGACTTGTCTTCCGTGGAATATTTTCCAGTTTAGTCAAATGGGGCACCCTGCCTCTTCTTGGCATCTGTCAGAAATTTATAAGCCAGGGTAAATTGCAACTCTGGTTTAACACTTCATTGTGCATCATTTAAAAGGTATGACAGCTTTGCAGTTTTCCAGTAATACCAGGAAAATGGAGAAAGGTTATACTTAGGCTTAACAAAGAGGATTTTGGTTTACTATTTGTTCTCGAAACTAAAACAGAAAAAAAAAGAGAAGGAATTTTGAGTGGCATTCCAATGTAGGAAGCTGTTTAGCTTCTACAGATGAGTTTCAGGTGGCATGTCCCATAGCAATGTAGGGAGCAGAGGGGAAGAAGTGAAGAAAAATAATTTACCATTGTGTGAGACCCAAATCACTGAAAAAACCCATAAAACGTAAGAAAAATTCTAGTGCTACACAGAGACACAAGAGACCTCAGCAGAGCCTCTTGCAGCAATCTCCAAGAGCCTCTTGGAGCTCATTCTCACTCTGGAGATTATCAGCATCCATGTGAGAGGCAGGTAATAGTAACAGCTGAGTTATCAAAGCACTCTCTTAATGAAGAAACAAAGAAGCAAAGCAGAAATCCTTCCCTTCACCCCTAAGACAACTTAAAGTGCTATTTGGAAGGTGTTGGAGTCAATGTGCTCAGCCAGCAGCACACCCCTGTGACCCAACAAACATCCATCCTACAGGCAGCAGCGTCCTCAGAGAGCGACCCAGCAGGAGGCTCATCTCACAGGGAGAAACACAAGCCCACAGACACAGGGTAAGGAGCACCTCAAGGCTCGTTAGGGCAAAGGAGGTAGATCTGAAACACGTCTGAGACTTGCACAAAATGGCCCAGTGGGATCTATTTGGCACCTGGGCCAAGGTTTGCCACTGTTTCCAGTGATCATCACTTCCCCATGCATATTCTCATGATATGTCCAAGGCATATAAAGAACCCTGAGTTCCCTTGTTTCAAAAAAAAATTAATCCCACAGTTAAACAAATGAAATGTTACATCATGTATAGAGACACAGATTTAATAATAACATAGAAATCCAGATTTAATAGATATATAAACTTCAATTATATGTTTAATCCTTAGATTAATAAATAATTGAAGAGAGAGTTCATAGTTTTACTTACTTAATGAACAAAGTATACTTTCACTGTGACATGTAGCCTAGTTCATCATACCAGGCAAGTGGGACAAAGCATTCCAACTTTCCTTCAAAGAGCGACATTTTTAAGTAGAAGAACATAGATAATAAATTAAGGTCCTTTTACTCTCATTTCACTGATCCATTTAATTTGAATTTCTCCTCTTATTTCAGGTCCCACAGAAGTCCTTCCCTCTCTGTTTACCCAGCTTTGCTGCCTGCCATGATGGGGATGTCTCTACTAAACAAATGTTAGGCTTGATGCCTGACTTTCTGCAGCCATGCTGTTCTCCATTAATACACATTAACTTCTGGCTTAGATGGTTTGCCAAATCAAAGCTCCCTCCTTATTCATCTCCTGTTTCCACCATAAAGACTATGAGAAACTACTCTATTTTCACTTATGAGAAAGTCATTTATGGTCAGAACCTATCACTATAACTCTTTTATGGTTGAAAAACCCAGAAAATAGGATGAATTGCCTAGAGAGATTAATATATTCATTTAAAAACTATAAAATTTGCAGCTGCTCATTGAGCAAGTACACTTCTAAGGCATGTGAGCATTTAATTCAAGTTTGAAAACCTCTCTATACCCATACAACTGTTTGGATACTACACCAGGATGCCAGGAGGTGCTACCTATCCTTCTGCAATACCATTTTCATTCACCTTCTCTTTGACCCAAGGAAAATGGTTGCCATTAATTCATTTGACAGCTGACAAACAAAGTCTGAATTGGTTTAGTTAACTGAAACATGAATAATCCATTAACAAAGTCTACCTGTTTCTGGGCTATTATTCTCATTCAGTTCCCTAGGTGTCTTCCAGCTGATTTCAGTAAATAATGGATTCTGGCTGCAGACTGGAACTGCACACCTTTTGGTTATTAAACAACAAAGTCCATGGTATATCCATAATATTTTTATGTGATAAAACTGCTAGGTAGAACATAAGACCAGTAGTGAACTAACATCCTGCAGCATAAACCTGAACGTGATTTTTTTGAATTGAATAATGTAAGTGTGATATGTGTCTTGTTTTCAAAAAATTGACCCTCTATAGTGCCAATTAACCTTAGCATTATTTTCAGGGCAGAAGATTTCTCAGATAAAACTGAGTTAACAACCAGTGACATATAGTTTCCTCTTTTGTTGGGAATAAGGGCTGAAATAAGGCACATTGTGAGAATAACAGATGCCTGTTCAATTTCTCAGTGACCAACTTGCAATTTTTTTTTTAATTATTGAGTTGGTCAAACTTTCATGCTAAACTGGTTGTGACAGTTATCTCACAAAAGTGAAGTCTCAATGAGACTTGCTGTTTTCCATTCAAAAAACCATCACACTTGTCATTTCCTAGTGGCCCACTGTGCCCAATTTGCCATGGTTAACAGAGAGCAGATCTTTTCAGATTCCAGACTCCGTTTTACAACTTATTCATTGTATTTAGGTTGCTCATTTTTATCCTGGAGAATTGTGCATTCACTTTCTATTCTTAATTCATGCTCTCTCTCTCTTTTTTTTTTTTTTTTCCTTTTTTATATCTTGCAACTTACTAAATATAAGGTATTAAAACAAGAGAATTAAGACAAAATTAACATTATCTTTGTGGATGGTGAAAAGAGAAATGTGATTTTCTATATGACTTCCTGGATATGCACAATTTCTATAGCACTCAGATGGGAGAGATAAAGAAAAATTATATTTATTTGCAGTGACATGGGAAAGATTCTGGGATATGTCTGTATAATTTCTGTGGTTAGATTTAGCCCATAGGCAGTGGGAAATTAGATTCAAAGCTGCCATAGTTGATGAAAGAGTAGCAGTGTGTTTAAGTGTGTTTTTTAAGGAGGAAGAAAGCATTACTACCGATAACAATAGTACATCTGTAGTGTCCCCATATGAGTGACATGCATGTCTCCTGCTTTAGCTATCAGAAATGAATTTGAGTAAGACTAGACTTCTGCCCTAATTTCTAGAGGCACTTCAAACAGCGATTCATGCCATCCAAATGTGCAGGGGAACAAGTACCAATTGGCTGTGCTAATTTTTTTCTGTACTATTGAGGGAACTTGGACAATTAGGTTTGTCTAGGATCCAGGTTCATCTCACCTAACATCCACTATGTTATATTTGTGCATCTGTCCTACTGTAATCATCCACCTCCATTTATAGTCACAGCAGAAAGATAAAATGCATTCAGCAGATTATTCATCTCATCCTAAATTAAGCGCCTGGAACAGATGGGACAAATCCACCTCTGGATTTGCCTATTTCTCTCAATTATGAACAGAGGAAACACAGAAGACCCCTCTCAGCTCAGAGACCTAACTTTTAAATGGCAGAAGTTACATAAGTGTAACTCTGCTCTCAGGAACAGTACATTTATATTACAAGGTAATGACCCTAGACAACGAAACAGAAGAACTTGAACATCAGGTACAGAATATGAAAGGGGATGGGATAGGAATGACAGAAGCTGGGAAATAACAGCCACTATTGCAGCACAGCACTAAAGGGCATAAAGGGCTTGCATGAAAGAGAAACACAGGTCATAAAACAGCAAAAGATGTTGGTGATTCAATAAGACTAGGATTATAAGAGATAGCATGAGCAAAACAGGAATTGCTTTGTTCAAAATCCCATATCAATCTTAAAGAAATTATGCAAGGTCTTACTACTAGACAACCTCATGGATGGAAGTAACCATCCACTTACCTGCGCAGAAAACTTCAATGCTGCTACAGAATTGTCTAATGAGGTCTTTAAAAACCATGTCTGGGAAACATTATCTTTCAGATATGAGACAGGAAACAAATGTTCATCCAGATAGAGGTCCAGTTAGTGTGACAGCCAGTAGGTTTCTAGGCCAAATCGCAGAGAGCAATATTCAAACAGCTTTGGCACTTCAACAAGCTTCCCTTCTATTGCAGCATCTCCATTCAAGAGTGAAATGAGCAATTAAGCACACTTCTACCCAAAGCTTCCAAAAACTGGCTGCCTTTTCAAGTCAATGAAAGAAACCAGTTGTGAAGTCAGACAGCTTGTTGTCAAAGCCAAAAACACAGCATGGTCTTACCCAGATTTTGCCTTTCACTGCTTCCAGGTCCAAGTCTAGCTGATTTGTTATTAACAAATTAGGGTATAGCACTTACTTTCCCTTTGTCCAGAAATAAAAAATTAAAATTTGTGGGTTTTGCAACAAGGATGAAAATGAGATAAATGATAAAGATCCTGGATATAGGTCTTTTGTTCCTAATTTCTACATTCAAACCTGGCCTAGGCCACCAGTGACTGGAACTCACTACTACCTGGCACTTCTTTGACAGTCCCTAAGGAAAGAAAAGGCGGTCTCAATCAGGTTCTTCATGGACAATTGTCCCTAACAGAGAAACCATAACCACAGCAAAAATTACCTGAAGTCATTTTGGATAGTTCTTGGTTGCAAACAGGAGGCTGAGTGGGTGCTGAAATGGAAATCTACCAGTCTCTGTTAAGATATACCTCCTCTGTGCACTTGGACAAGGTAGATCAAACTACTAGTTCTCATTAGGGACATCATCATCATCACCATCAAATTTTAGACATGTAATGGTGGGGTAATAAACAGGTTCATTGCTGATACTGTGTCCTAAGTAGGCTGAAGTCTGCTTCTAACTAACTGTGACCTGTGACAGGCAATAAACCAAATAAAAATTCAAACAAACAAACAACAACAACAAGAAAACAACACAAACACTAGAAGTCATTTTTCTTGTATATGCATATATACATTAAACACTGTTGTAGGCAGTCAGACCACTGCCTAGAGGTGCCATATTAAATCTGGTTGTTGGTTTTTGCCACTGTGTGTCTGAGAGACTCTTCTACTTTTAGTTTGCCCAGTGTGATAGATCTTCTATTACAGCTACTCCAAAAATTTCTTTGGTATAACTCCTGGGTATATTTCTGGGTATATTTGGTATATTTGATATATATATAATTTCTGGGTATATTTGGTATATTTCTTTGGTATAATTCCTGGGTTTGTAGCTTTGAAAGGAAAGAAATCTGCCATTCCTTTAATGGGATATCTCCAGCAGGAGAAAAAGAAACAAATCAGTGGGATTGTTCCTTTGTATCTCCAGCTGAATTAGACATTCCAAGAGCATCTGAAAATTCATCCTTATCTAAAAATGTGGAACAGAATCTATTAAAAAATATGGTGCAGTTAAAATACCATTTCTTCACAGGAACACTAAATGTAAGGTCTATGAAATAAAATAGATCTGTCTGAAACTGTCAGAATCTAGACCTGATGTGCTTGTAGAAGGGTTGTTGACTAATTACTTCTAGCATGGAAAAATGGATTAAGATATAGATTAGAAACTATAGTAGTCAAAAGTTAAAAATACATTTTTTTGCATTTCCCAATCTCTTTGTAAATGTAGATAAATTTTGCACAATCATCTAAACTCTCTCTGGCTTACATTTTGGCCTGTGATTGTGATAATTGTTCTGAGAAATTGAGATCTACACTTAGAGTATACGACCAACTCCCAAAATGGGGTATGGCACGCTTAATCTACCAATTTAGACATCACCACCTGAACCTGAATCCCAAGGTTTCCTTTACAGCTGATTCTGTCTCTGCTTTAGGATTACCTGTATCACCCTCTATATTATTGACTTTATTCACTTATTTTGAAAGGATGCAGAGGCTTCAGCATACTGGGAGAAGAGTTTGGCAACTGAAAAAAACAAATTCTATTAATTTACAGGGAAAATCATTGTAGTCAGTAAAAAGGTAAATGAAAAATTTTATATGACTAATCATCATTCATGTCTCTGTCCGCATTTTTTCCCTCACAGGTTATTTATTTTATTCATTTATTTAGTACTTTCTCTTTGAACATTAATTTGTGCATTCCTTAATACCAAACATGACAAATTTAGCCAGGATTAAAGAGAATAATGATGTTCTTTCCAAACAAAGCCAAATAAAAGTTAGCTATTTTAGAGGAGGTGGCCAAGCACTGACTAACTCACATAAGCAAGAGATGTTATTTTTCCTCTTGCTGTTATCATGTTTCCTCCAAATATAATTAAAAATGGATATAAGCATGTAATCCAATATGACTTAGTAGACTACTTTCTCAAACAGAGCAGCTGATGGTTTGAGGAAAGAGCATTCATATTAATTAATAAAACAAATGCTTTTAGCTTTACATAAGATGTTTTTATTTCATTAAAAATGGCCTGCTTGCTGAGCAGTCAAGAAATACTGTATTTTCCCTCCACCAGAAAAGATTCAGTACTAATTGCTCAAAAGTGCATTGCTGGGAGTAAAATCCATCACATTTGAACCAGGAGTATACACCATTTATCATGTAAAAAGCATAAGACTGTATTTGTTTGTAATATGAAACATATGTATAAGTATATACTATGCTTATTCTTACTGATATTATGAAAACAATTTCTCCATTGCAACAGAACATGAAATTTATAGGCTGGTAACTTGTGAAACACAGTGGTAATGTTTTCATTGAAGAGATTGTTTAATTTAATTTAATTTAATGGGGATAGGTAGAAATTAGAAAAAAAAACCCAATTTTTTTTTTCCAGTGAGTCTGTGCTACTAGCATGTTTAAATAGACCAGTTTCATCTTAGTACTGGGAAATTCAAGCAACATGGGGAGAACTGGGACAAAAGCAGATATAGAATAGACAGATCCATAAACTGATCTTCATAGGTAAGATATTTATACATCTTCTGAGGAGAATCACATAGCTCCCACATAAATACTAGTCCTTTCCTACTTTGCAAATAGCTCAGAAACACTCACTGTCATAGGCCACAGGCCACAAGCAGGCTGTGACTAGACAACCTAATGAAAGAAGAGAAAAACACATTTGGTAAATTCAGATGTTTGTTGGTATTAAAAGCAATAGTGGTTATCACTCTGTCTGCTGACAAAGAACACTGATTTTCAGGTATTGTGCTAAAAAGGGGTGTGTAAGGAAATATTTAAATGAGAAAAATTAATAAATGCACACACTTTTTATTGAGAGCTCCTCCCAAACATAGCAAACAGGTGGTTTGAACATGCCTGGTCTCCAGGTGCCCACCAAAGCTGCTCTCTCACTCCCTTCTCACCTGTGCAGGGAAGAGAGAAGTATGATGAACAGCTTGTGGGTCAACATAAGGACAAGGAACGATCACTCGGTGGTTACAGCCACATCAAAAACAAACTCAACTTGGGGAATTAGTTTTATTTTTTACTTTGAGTTGATTAGTAATGAGAAAAATTAAAATTAAATCTTAAAACACCTTCCCCCTGCTCCTTCCTTCTTGGAAGATTGAACTTCACTCCTGATTTTCAATACCTCCTGCCCTCCAGCGACTCCTGACCAGTTAGTAAAATAAGACAATCCTAAATCCACAATTTAATCAAATCCTCACAAAGCAAAAAAAAAACATTCTTTAGCCTTAAAACATGAGAATATGTTACCTGAGAGCCTGGGGTGTTCCAAGGAGTTTCTTATCTCATGGGTTTTTTTGTTTGTTTGTTTGGTTTTTGTTTGTTTGTGGTTTTTTTGTTTTTGTTTTTGTTTTGGTTTGGTTTTTTTTTTGTTTTTTCTTTTATGGAAATGACTCCAAATAAATTCCATCTAATCTTCTTATTTATTAATTATTCTGCCTAGTGTAATATTTCTCTGCTTCCTTTAATCTGTTATTCTTATATTAGTTCTAAGAGATTCTCAGACAATGGGCTAAACTCAGATTTTTTTCTTAGTCTTTGAACATAAGTGTTTTACTCCACACAGCAGGCTTAAAAAGAGGGGTTCTCTCCTCCATAATCCTTGCCCTTAAAATGCTCAGTGAAATGAACTTGCAAGTTTATTAACACCCATGAATTGGGTTCTTTCTAAGCTAACATCAAAGCAAAAGTGGAAGATCTGGAAGTGATGCTTCTTAGGTTCATAGCTGTATAGAAGCCCAGTCTCTAAAGTTCTTCTGAGTCACACAATTCAGAGTGTCTCCTGAGGTGCCTCTAAATCACACAGTTGTAAAATACCCATGATTCTACATCCCATCCTAGATACTGACGTCAGTACGAGAGCTGAGTGGACCCTCTGTCTTCAATGCATTCTGGTTCCTACCAGAAATAAAACTAGACATAAACAATGAGGAGGGTAGATGTGAACCCTGTCTACATGTCCTGAAGACTAAAAGTGCTGTGTTTTTTTTTTTTTTTTTTTTTTTGTTTTGTTTTTTTTTTTTTTTTATAAAAACTTTCAGAAATATTGGAGACTTTGTTTTACCTGGTCACATTCTGAAGTACTGTGCAGCAAGTATTTTTTCTTTACTCATCTGCTGTTAGGATAAGCATTTAGGATCATTCTCAGATAGAAAAAGCTAAATGAGAGCTTTGAAAGAAAAGCCAAGCAGGTTACCAGTATGGCTGAGGGACAATTAAATATTTTATGAAATATCCTGCCTTATTTTCTGTCCTGAAAAGCCCATAAGAATAGCACATCCTTATCCATGATATCCTGGCAACTGTGGCTACAGCGTCTCATGTTACCTCATTAACAATCAGTAGTCCTCTACAAACCTGTTATTTACAAGGAATATTTCCAGTGGCACTTGAAGGAAGCCACAGGAACTGACAGTCCTCCATGCCTTCATGCTATTTAATAGAGCTGGCTGAGCAAACTCAACCGTGTTGTAGTGTCCAGTGTAAATAGTTCTCCAGCTGCTGTGGAGATTCAAGAATTAAAAATTATAGAACAAACTTGCTTGGAAAAAAACAAATAAAATAATTAAGATTTTTCCATCTAAAACTCTGAAGCATGAGTTATTTTTTCGGAAATTGTGACCAGTTCTATTTCTCAGTCAGCCTTTGATTTCAGCACCATTGTCTCAAAGACCAAGGAAGAAGTTCCAGTGACTGACACAAGTACATTCTGCTGCTATTGAAGGGACCTGTACTGCCACAAGTAAAGCACCCATAAAATTTAGGTGCTTACATACATTTTAAAAATACGCAGTCTGGTTTTTATATCATACTCCCAACACCACCAGCTGAAGCAATTTTGCTTAAGATGTCTCTTTCTTAATTTTTTTTTTCTTTTCTTAAGCAAATCTGCAGTTCACAAGCTTGTTTTGGGAAATGTACCATGTCAGTGTAAGGCAGAGAAGTACAGCAGCAGCAGGTATTAGCATACCATTGCAACAGCAAAATTTATGGAATGAAACTTCTGCTAGAGCTTTTCACAAAGGGAAGAGCAGCCCATGTGGACAAGACATCACACAAGAACACCAGCTATATCCAAAGTTTGGAAGGAGAGGGAGTTAGGTTTGCTTTCAGTCAGCTCTCAAGAAACGAAGCACATTGGGCAAACTTTAATCCTGTTACAAACTGATACCTTCTGCAGCCAAGTTTCCTTATGCCTCATTTAGATTTCTCCCCACAAAACAGGAACGTATAGCTCTGGAACTTGTCCCAGGCAGTTAGACCACTATATGGTATAGAAAGAGCACCACTTTTGCTTACAGCATGCTTTTCAGTAATACAAACAGCAACAGGAGAAATATGAGTCTGTTATTATGTCACTCTTTAAAGAGGAAGCTAAGGCAACCAGGATAACAGGCAAAGAGAAATGGAAGAAGGAAGGTAATCCTATTGTAAAAATCACAGTAAAGGAGTATTTCATGAAAGGTGGGTGTCCCTAACTTAACAGTTATTTCCTGTAAAACTCTCTCTTGCAGATAAAGGAGGAAATTTCTGTGGAAATTTGAAATAAGTATTTCATGATTAACCAAGTCCATACTAAATTAAAAGTGAACTGTCTCAAGTAGTGAAAATAAAGTAAATCAGACTTTGTGCAATCATAATTTAGTAACTGAAGTTAAAAATGTGTTGAAATAATGACAGCCCCTACAAAAATATGGGCAAAAACTAAGATAGTTTCTGACAATATCTGAACAGAAAAGTCCCAGTCTTAGGGTCCACTAAAGCCTAGCTTTAGTGCCTTGTCTTTCAATAAAGACAAAAATCAGCCTTTATGCTAATTTCCTTTGGGATATTCATTGCCCCAGGGAGGTTTGCAGGCCCAGGAAAAGTGAAAGCCCACGCAGACAACCCCAGCTGCTCTTTGCCATTTTTTACTGGTGGGCAGTCAGGCAGAGGCCCAGCTTACCCCTGCCCTGCTGAGGAGCTACAGCTTCTCTGATAACCCCAGGTATTCCTGTATTCCCCCTTCCTAATTGCCAGTGGCCAAATCCTGCTGAGGATTGGAGTAGCTGGGAAAAGAGGACTTTGGGGACTTAAAGTGTGCTCCTGGCTTCTGTCCTCACCCCCTCTAGCAGAGGCATGGGCTGGCCAATAGATTTGGGCTTGAGCTGCTCCTCTCATTTCACTTTTTAAATGTCTTCCTTTTTCTAAATGTCACCATTTCTCACTAGAGTAAATAGCAAAGTCTAAATTAATGCCTCATTGAGAAAGGCAGTGTTGTGTTTTAATTAGGGAAATATTCTGGCCCCATCACTATATCACCAGTAGTTTTACCATCTAGGTTTATTCTTCTAAAAGTGTTCAGTGGAGTACCAGTTTGTCCATTTCTTTTCAAGTTTTCAACAAGAAACAAAGCTTGTCTTGAAAGGCAGTATCCTCTGACAAAAAAAAAAAAAAAAAAAAAAAACCTAACCACCCAGCTGGTTTTCTAGAGGTTATTCTTCCTTAACTCATTCATGCCTGTGTGTTACCTCATTTTAAATCCCAATAGCACTACAACTTTTTCTCTCAGGCAGTTCTGTGATTCTTAAATTTTTAAAAACAGCCATTTCCAGTGGAGGGAGGAGCATTCTTCAAAGATTTTTTTTCCCCACAAGACTGCTTTGGGGTTTTGAAGCAGCCTCCTCTACAGCCAGCATAACATATCTTCTTCTGTCACCTAACTGTTACAAAAGAAGAATAAAGAAGAGTTTGAGGAAATAAAGGAAAGGGTTATGGACATAGTTGGCTTCATTTGCACATTATGACATTGGAAATTAATAAATATGGAGGAGAGAGGTTTTTTACTCCATTTCAGCTTCCTAAAGCATATATACCCTATCTGATTCTATTCTGATAGTGTTCTTTTCAAACCAGTTGGGATTCACAAGGAGAAAATGTGATACCCTTGAAGAAGGGTTTTATGGATTTTGTATCAATTTAGATGAGTGTTGTTAACTGGGCTTTGCAAAGAGACGAGTTGTTTCCTACCTGGTGAAGCTCAGCTCTCCAAATACAGGGGATCTGGGATAGCTCTCTTGATTTACAACACACAGGGAAAAAAAAAATGAAATGTAATGTCAGAAGTGAGCAAAATAAAAGCATGGCAAAGAGGATCATAGTAATGCCAGAATTCTTCCCCTGCTGCCCCAGTTTCATAACTTGTAAACTAAATTTAGTCCTGGCATGAGCAAAGGTAACACCCACTGCAGTCAGCAGGACCTCTGCCATTTATACCGGGACGCTGCTGACAGTTTATTCTTCTTGTCAATTGCATTTGTCACCTGCAGTAGATTAAAAGAGAAGGAAAGAAATGAAAGTGTAGGGGGAAGAGGGTAAAATGACAAGTATAATACACAGCTATAAAATTTGAGTAGACAAAACCATACAATTTTGTAGAGAACAGGAGAACTTGGGAAAATACTGGAATGGGCTAGTTATATTAATGATTTAAAAATGCATGTTCTCAAAGCAACTTCTTGCAGGACTCCATGAACTCTGCTTACCTGTGTGACTTTTTAATTACTACTACTAAATCATCTTTCCATTCACTAAACCCCACTCAGTTTATATTGGAGTCCTACAGTGCTCAAGAATTTCCTGAGTAGTGTGATCAGATCTTATTTCCTCATTACACAAACCTACACTCCATTTGGCTGTAGTTCTCCATCACAGATTGGTCAAATTAAAAGAGAGGAAAGTAAGCTGAAAAAAATAAT